>NC_138963.1:158035000-159417500 GCF_055761805.1 Camellia sinensis | reverse complement strand
CCAGTTTGGTGAACGATTACCAAGCAGCCATAGTGCATGGTTCTCCATTAAGAAATTCTCCATATCGAATAGCAAGGACACGTTCACTGCTATCGGTTGTGACACATCGGGATCTGTCCAAATCACTAATAAACATGGTTCTGTGGTAGTTGCAAGTGGGTGTCAGTCAAAATGTAGCAACATCGATAGCGTTCCTAACGATGGATCTTGCCCTGGAATTGGTTGCTGCCAAACCTCCATACCAAAAGGATTTGGCATGATCAAAATTGGTGTAACCGACTTCAATCCCTGCAGCTATGCCTTTGTTATTGAAGAACGTGAGTTTAATTTCTCCACAACTTACCTTAAAAATTTTAAAGAAAACATGGTGCCACTTGTGTCAGACTGGGGAATAGGGGATGGTGAGACATGCGAAGAAGCTAAAAGAAATACTAGAAGATGTTGGTGGGTATATCTGCAAGTGCTCGTCCGGTTACAAAGGGAACCCCACCTGTCAAATGGTTGCCGAGGTTGGTATACTATCCATTACCTATATATAGCTTCATTCATCATGTTTGGTTTCAATTCATAATTCATATGATTTTGATTCTATACATATATTTGTTATGATGCTTTCGGGATAAGAAGGGCCTTCCTCTCTGTTTGGTTTTAATTAATTGTTTTTTGAATGTAAACATAAATGAGTGTGAAAATCCATCTCTCAACAAGTGTGAACATATAAGCAAATGTGATAACATAGAAGGGAACTATACATGCATTTGCCCCTCGGGATCCCACGGTGATGGCAGAGTAGATGGAAATGGTTGCACTATTGATCAATTTCCAGTGATTAAGATTATGATTGGTGAGTCTATACATCAGTGAGAAAATAATAAGAAGTTTGGTTTAGTTTTTCAAAATTGTATTTTAATTTTTTGTTTTTAGTGTTTTATCATCTTTAGTTTAAAAACAAAAAAACATATTTTCATCATTTTTTTTTTTTTTGAACTTTTATATCCACCAAATTTAGATGTCATTAAATAGAGACATTCATGCTAGATGTCCATTTTTGAAATTGTTGGGCCTAAGCTTACATTTTTTTGGGGATCAAAATGACATTATTTGTTCAAAGGACACTATCTGTTCAAAAGCTTACCTGTAACACCCTTAAAATAATACATAAAACCCATCACTATAGACATGCATTGATATAAAAGAAACCAACCATTTATATTCATCAGAGTAATTCTTACAACTGTATTACATGTTAACAACAAAAGCAAATGCCCTATGGGCTTATAGCTTTCCAAGTTAACACTTGGTTACAAAAAAAGAGTGCTAACTCAATACATATTAAGCCCTTGGTTTGAATTTACATGCAATACATCAAAATAAACAAAAAAAGAGTCTTCAACTCTCATCATCATCCAAGCTATGTCATTGGAGGTGGCATACTACCTGTACCTGAAAATAATGTCCCATAAAGGGTGAGCCAACGCCCAGTAGAGATATGCTAAACATAGTATGAGCAATGACTAAGATATTAGCAATTGATAAATGTTCAGTTTCCATAAACCAATTCACAACCCATTTCCATTTCACTTCAGTTTCCATTTCTTATCAATTTCACAATTTACATCAACGGCTCAGAACCTGGCCAACCACTTATATGAGACAATGACTCATATTAAACATTCCCCATTTTTTTACAATAGATAAACATACTAGTTGTATCAACATCTCAACAGATAAGCATACAAGTTGTATCCACATTTCAATAGATATGGATATAAGCTATATCAACACTTCCAATAATAAGCATATGAGCTGTATCAACACTTCCAAAGATAAGCACATGAGCTATATCAACACATTATCTGACAAGCATATGAGCTGTATCAGTGGAGTCCATCCCCTATCTCCTCCCAAACAACATCCGGTTTAGAGGTTCATCCCCTATCTTCCCCTAAACCGTGGAGTACATCCCCTATCTCCTCCCACACACACAATGTATATATACACAGGTCATATACACAATCAATCAATACATAACGTTAATGTATTCTATCAACCGTTATACTCTATGACATATTCAATTGATTAGTTTTAGTTTGCCTAATCATCATGCATTGTCTACAACAATCAAAACTACCCTCCACCGGTAGCCCAAGCAATTATTTCTAAATAGATAATAAAAGCTCCAACAGATAAAATATCAATGTTTCCAAAAGTGAGCGATTAATAAATCCAACTCCACTATCCTACCATATAATGAGCCAATTTCATTATTTCCAACTCAAATCCATATAGCTACAATTTTTCCCAAATTAATTATACCAATTAATTTATTCAACGAATTAGGGTTTTCTACCACATTTCTCAATATTGACCCAATGGCCCATATGTCAACAACCAACAACAACATCATTATTTTGAAACCCAAAATACATGTTTAAGAATCAAAACATCAAACCCTCGTTTATACCCTTTTGAAACCCTAAGTCCCAAAATCAACCAACATCAACACTTTATCAAAACTACCAATAATCTATGTCGAAGACCATAATAGTGAGTAGGAATCCCTACCTCAAATTCGGAGCTCAAGGGAAGAAGATGACGAAACTCAACGTGTTCCAAAACTCGAAATTTTCGGATCAAGGTAAAGCCCTCAACGATCAACCCAACTTTTGTGAAGACCAAAGGTGAGGAAAACACCCTACCTAGATCAATACTTAGAGAGAAGTTATGGTTTTAGAGAGAGGAGCTCTCAAATAGCCTTTTGGAAAAGTAAGAGAGAGAGAGAGAAAGAGAATGCAAAAAGTGATTTTAAAATGCCCAGCTGGCAACTAATATACGACATCCTGCTCGAGCAGAGAACACAACGCTCGAGCATTAAGAACAAAAATCTGGACACGCTCGAGCGCAAGAAGGCCTGCTCGAGCGCCAAGACACAAGAATAAAGTATATCTGCTCGAGCGCGAAAACCAATCCGCTCGAGCGTAGATTTCCCCCTCCCAGAACTTACACCGAAAAGGTACTACCCGCTCGAGCGCCAGAGTACCCGCTCGAGCGTTGGAGCGTAAAGAAACCCGCTCGGGCATAAAAATCACACCTGTAGAAGTTTTGCAGGGACACGAAAATCTGGGAGTGTGCAATATTCGCTCGAGTGCAAAAAGACCTGCTCTAGCTGAACGACCAAAAACCTAGCAACAAGATTTCAGACCAAGGTTCAACCCACCTGTTCGAAACAAGCCCAACACATTCTATAACTCAAACAAACGGAATTAAAGGATGACAACAAGACAGATACAACACTCAACTCCACGGAACTGAGTCCGGAATACAACAGAACAGTCAAGGGACAACCGGGATCGCTATATTACCTTTGTGTTCATCTTTTCAAATGTCACATATCTGTGCACGTGTTACTTATCTGTCTAACTATCACTTCAAATGTCTCACTATTTATTCATTATTCAAATGTATACATGTGTCACCTATTTATTTAATGTCACCTATTTGTCCATCTCACTGTCACTAGTTGTCGGCCACTACCAACTTTTCTAGTGGCTTTTCAACATGTGTTTTTCTCATCAAATAAGATTAATTCTTAGATCTAATGCTTAACATACTCCTCAAATTGGATTTACCGGCAATTTTTTCCATACAAAGTAAATTATTTGTAAAAAAAAAAAATCTATAAAAAATAATAAATAAATACAAAAAATATGAAAATGTATTGAATTTTTAATATGTAGTGAATTTTTAAAAAAATCACGGATATTTTACTTTTTTAATGTATCTAAATTACGTGATTTAAAAATACAAAAATTAGATTGAAATATTTAAAAAATTTGCTAAAACTACAAAAAGAAAAACTCAAAAAAAAAAAAAACTGACTCTAAAAACTGAAAAAAGAAGAGAGTATAGAACACCTAATTCATATAGGTACCATATGGCAATGTATACAATTTATTATTTTTTATTTAAGGAGAATATCAAACATTTTATGATTATTTTTGATAAAATGTAAACAAAAAAATGTCTAGTGCACACGAATTTTTATTTTTTTTTGAAAACAAGTGAAAGAAGTGTTCGGTAGAAGAAGGTGGCCTAAGGTGATTGTCAACAATCAAAGATAGTAGTTTGAAATGGTTGTCGACAAGTAGTGAGAGATGGATATTGGTGGCTGATGTTCGAAGATGGTGGCCAAAGATGGATTCCGATAAGAGGATGGTAGTCAAAGGCCGTAGCCAATCAGAAGTGGTTGGAGGCAACTAGAGGTGGTTGTTAACTATAGGAGGTGGTGGCTAGAGTTCATTGTTGGAGGACGTCACTAGCGATGGTGGCTTGAGATGGGGTGCCTGGTAGTGCTGACAAGCGACAAGTAATGGTTGGAGAGGGTGGGAGAGGGAGAAATGAATGATTTTTTTTTTTGGCTAAACAAGTAAAATTAACTTTTTTTTATTAGAAGATTTTAATAATTTAATATATTATTTACATATTTTTTGAAATGTAGGTTTCATCATTGGTGGAGCAGTTGATATTGGAATTGGGACCGGAGAGATCAACTTAGGAAGTGATCAAAATGTTTACTTCAGAAGATCTCAAGAAGGCTACCAACTACTATGATAAAAGCAAAATCGTTGGTCGAGGAGGTAATGGGATAGTTTACAAGGGAACTCTAGGAGATAAGAGGATTGTGGCCATCAGGAAGTCCAAAGTGGTGGATGAAAGTCAAGTAGAGCAATTTATCAATGAGATTGTTGTGCTTTCACAGATTAATCACCCGAATGTTGTAAAACTTGTGGGTTGTTGTTTGGACACTCAAATCCCCTTGCTTGTCTACGAATTCATCACCAATGGTACTCTCTTTGACCATATACACAATAAACATGATATTTCATGGCAAATCCGCCTGCAAATAGCTATAGAAACCGCTGGTGCATTGTCACATTTGCACTCTGAACGTAAAGCCTCTGTTCCTATCATCCATAGAGATGTCAAGACTACAAACATACTCTTGGATGATAATTACACCGCAAAACTATCTGACTTTCGAGCATCAAGGTTGGTTCCAAAAGACAAAATTCAATTTGCCACAGTGATTCAAGGAACTCTAGGATACTTGGACCCTGAATACTTGCAAACGAGCCAATTAACAGAGAAAAGCGATGTTTATAGCTTTGAAGTAGTGCTCGCGGAGTTAATCACCGGAAAGAAGGCGTTGGCATTTGATAGGCCTGAGGAGGAGAGATGTCTAGCCACTTATTTTCTTTCTTCTCTGAAAACTGGTCGCTTGAACCAAGCTATTGATAAACACATAGAAAATGAGGGAGAGACTGTTGAGCAGCTCAAAAAAGTGGCCGATATTGGAGAGAGATGCTTGAAATTGAAAATGGAGGAGAGACCTACTATGAAGGATGTAGCAATGGAATTGGAGAGGTTGATCATGAAAAAGATGGGGAATAAGTATCCACAGGTTCAAACTAACATTGTTGTGATTTCTGAAGAGACTGAGAGGACTTGCTTGGTCAGAAGAAGTCAAGTGGGTGTGAGTTTGAAGGTTGTAGTAGCAACACTACAACAACTGAGTGATGAGAACATACAATACTGCCATTGAATGATGGGAGGTGATTGTTTTGTGCTTGTCCACATCTTGGTTGATAGATTGCTACTACTGTCTTGTGTGCTTTGTTTTAAGTTAAGTTGTTTTAATGCCTAGAAGAGATGTATTCCTTCTAGTTTTATTCTACTTTCTTATGTAATTTGTCATTTACTCTTCATGATATATGTATATATCTGATTTATCTTTAGTTTTTGTGGCTGAGGGAGACTCTGTTCTCTTCCTAGCACAAAAAAATGTAAAGTGGAAGGAAAGTGCAGACCTGTTTGTATTCAGTTTCTTCTTATTCTCTTCCTAGCACAAATAAAATGTAAAATAGAAGGAAAGTGAAGACATGTTTGTATTCAATTTCATCTTCTCAATAATTTATTACTGAATTTCAAGTCTCCATTTGTTTAATGACAATCTCATTGTTACAAAAACTAGGTAAATACCATTTCTACGAGACTACACCTCTGTTATAAGAAAAGTTACCAATTATTATGGTGTAGTTATGAAAGGATACACTATATAAAAAAAAGTGTTAGTTACGAATTATTTTGGCTATATTATATACATTTAAAAATATACAATTTTTTGTGACTATCACTGCAAGAAAATCGGGAATTAGCCGTGTTTTTAAAATGCCGTAAAGACTGGGGTGCATAACCACAAATTGATGTAATTTTACTAAAAAAATTAGCAACATCAACTACGAAATGCGTAATCTTGTTACAAATTGACGTAACAAAAAATGTCGTAACAAAGTCATAACTTCTGTTACATGAACCACAAAATTTTAGACATTTTCTTATGGTAATTTGTGGTGAGATTACATACAACATGCACCCCTAAGAGGGGGACACCATAGGCTTTCCCATCAAAACATACAACATGCACATTTTTAGGAGTATGCATAATAAAATTTCCTTTAGATAAAAGACATGACATCTAGGGGTTTTCACTATCAAAATGCAACTAGGGGATTCCATTGGAATTAATTACCCACTAGGATTATTTTTTCCCTTACTAGGTTAGTTTAATAGACTACTCTTTTACATTTTTAACTATGAAGTCAGATATCACTCATTGCCAAATATATGTATATATATATATATATTTTTTTTTTTTTTCTTTCCATTATGCAACTCTTTGTTAAATTGAGTTTAATTATTTCCTCTCATTATGACTTTTAGTTGGGTTCCTTATTGGTGTAGGTTGTAGGACATAGATATGTGTTGTTAAAAATTACCCCCAAAAATCTTGTCATTGCATTTGTAATAATCAAACAACCAAGAATTTGTTGTGGATAGATTTCACCTCGTCGGGGTTAGGCCAGTGGCCATAACCCCGTGTGCCTCATAGGAAGACACGAGTTTGACTCCCTCCTTCCCCTTCAATGTACATAAAATATGTAGTTTTATTTGGGAAAATGCCCAAACTTCCAATAGATAAATAATATATCTTCAACATATATGGAGAAAATGAAATATATTAAAAATGGTACCGTATACGGCACGAAATGCTTCCGTATCCTGTTTTCTGTTGAAGTTACAAAAAAATTGGTACAAAACGTTGGTCTATTTTGAAACAAAATTTACACATTAATGACTAGCGTCCACCATCTAATGCCACAGACATTTGGTCCCTCATGCTATCATACCCGGCACTAGTACTACTACCAACATTGCCACCACCAAAGCCACCATAGTAACCATCTGAAGCTTCATTTTGATTCAGCAACCGCTTAATCTCTTCAGGATACAAATCTACACCTTCCCATGGATGCTGCTTCTTTATTCTCATACCATCTAGTTCCATTGCTGCTTCCTTCATACTAGGCCTTTCCTCTGCTTTTACTCTCAAGCACCTCTTTGCAAGCTTAGCCACTTCCTTGATCTGTTCTAATTTTCCCTCATTCACAATTCTATGCTCGAGAATGTGAAAAAGGCGATCCTCTTTCATCGCTGAAATGAAATATGTTGCCAGGTTTCTATCTTTCTCAGGCCTGTCGAAAGAAAGTGCTTTTTTTCCTGTCAGTAGCTCTGCAAGGACAACTCCAAAGCTATAAACATCGCTCTTCTCAGTCAATTGGCTTGAATGGAAATATTCAGGGTCCAAGTATCCAAATGTCCCTTGCACCAATGTAGCCAGTTGAGAGTGGTCCGAGGGGACTAATCTTGAAGCTCCAAAGTCAGCCACTTTTGCAGTGTAGTTGTCATCTAATAGAATGTTTGTAGTTTTAATGTCCCTATGGATTATTGGGGTAGAAGTAGCAGAGTGCAAGTATGCTAGTGCGCCGGCAGTTTCAGCTGCTATCTTCAGGCGCATTTCCCACGTAAGAAAGGATGCACAGCTGTCATCATGAATATGTTCGGAGAGTGTTCCATTTGTGATGAATTCATAGACTAGTAAAGGGACTTCTGTTTCCAAACAACAGCCCAACAGCTTCACCACATTTCTATGGTTGATTTGCGCAAGGACAATCACTTCATTAATGAACTGATCAATCTGGTTTTGATCACTTATTTTGGATTTTTTAATGGCAACAACTCTGTTATCTGGTAATACTCCTCTGTATACTGTTCCAAAGCCTCCTTGACCTATGACTTCACTTTCATTGTAGTTGTTTGTAGCCTTCTTAAGATCTTCTGCAGTAAAGATTGTTGCTGTTTCAACTGACCTTTCATGTTTTGAGAGCTGTTGTTGTAACATTAAGCCACCATTTTGTTGAAAGAATTTTTCTTTGAGCTTCATGTGCTTTCTTTTCCTGAGAATCCAATATATCCAAGAACTCCCCAGAAATAAAAATAAAAGGCCCAAGCTTAAACCTGCATATAAGTCACTCCTTAACATCATTGCCAAGTAGAAAGGTTTTAATGTTCTATTTCTCAATTTTGAAATAAAACATTATGTAATACATTCAGTAGTAAATTAGAACTAGTTTACCCCTTGTTACTGACTAATGGGAATGAAAATTATGGGCAAAGAAATTCTTGACTAGCTTATTAATCTGCAAAATGCCTGATGTAGTCTCTGAGCCAAGAGACAAATGAACAAGAAATGCTAAGTAATGACTTTTACCAAGTTAATGATTAAAAGTCTACTACTGTGACAGCCCCGATATTAGCCTCCACTAAATTTAGTTCTTAATTATTGCTAGCATTCCTTGTTCTTTATCACTCAGAAACAGTTCAAATGAAGATGTTCTAGGCTTGTTTCAATGATCAAGTCAGAATGAAATGAGATGCGTATGTCCATGGACCAAACTGATCATTTAAATATGTTAAATTATGTTGTGTTGTGCTTGTATTCTTGAAGCTTAATGGAATCAAATACTAACCAAGACCAACAGCAAGTACGGTAGATCCCCTGGTCTGAGGGTTATGATGGCAACCTGTTCCATTTTTTATTCCATCACCTTCGTAATCCTTTGGGCAAGAACATGAGAAACTTCCTGGTAAATTTATGCATGTACCTTTGCAGGGTTGTGAAACTTCACATTCATTGATATCTGGAATTTAAAAAAAAAAAGTTTTAAAAAGAAATGATCAATCATGCTCAATTAGCAAGTGCCATTAACAGGAGAAATAAATAATACATGAATGAAAAACATTCTTAAATAAGATTATATATTTGTACCTTGGCAGCCGTCAATGAGGTAAGGATTCCCTTGATAGCCTAATGAGCATCTACAAAGATAACCCGGGCCATTGCTCGCATTGTAACATTCACTATTCATCGCTTTACATGCATAGCTTGATACATTTGCCAAAGCTTCTTGGCACGTCTGATTTCCTACTGCCCAATCTAGCACGACAGGGACAGTCTCTCTGCTTTGTAAATCCTTGAGATCTAAAGTTGAAAAGTTGAAAGCATCTTCTTCAACTACAAAAGCATAACTACACGGATTGAAGTCCAATACCTGGGAATGGTTTTTTAAGCTGGCTACAGAGACTGTAAAATCTCTTGCTTCCTTTGGTATGGAAATCTCGCAACACCCAATACCAGAACAAGTTCCATTTTCTACACTATCCAAACCATTACATAGCGATACACATCCAGTGGCATAGTACTGTCCTATGGAACCCTCCACCACTGCAACTGTGTCACAGCCAACAGCTATGAACTTGTTACGGGCATTGGAGATGAAAAAATTTGACAATGTGAGACTTGCCGTGAAATCGGCAATGGCACCAGACTTGTTGAAACAGTCTCGTGCCACAAAGGATGAAACACTCATGAGGCCATCAAGTGATAAATTAAGTATTTCCAGATTACTTTGCCATAAGAACGGTTTGGGAGGATTGTAATCTGTGCTGTTGCAAGTGATGAGAAACGAATCGTCAAGGTAGCAGTCGGGGCTCGTGCCAAATGGAAAGGGGATATTAAGGTTGCCACAGCTGCCTGAGCAACCTGGCTTTGGCTGAGATGCTACTGGTGCTAATATTGCTCCAACCACTGTGAGTAGGAGGAGAAATCGATGAAAATCCATAGATTTCTTATTCTCTAACTCGTTCATTTGACTTCAAAATCATTGAATTGGTTGCTCTTTTAAAGGGAACAAGATTGAAAGGTGATTAAACAATGAACTCAAGAGAAAAGGTAGCCATGCTGAATAAGATAGCTTTTAACACGCATTTGACAATCTCTATTAAATCACGTGACAAAATAAATTGAGGCCCAGTGGGACTCATAGCCAATCAAACTATGAAACATGAAGGCATGGAAACCATATTCTTGGGATCTGTTTGGTAGTCATTTTGTTTTCAATTTATTATTTATATTTACAAAAAAAAAAAAAAAAAAAAAAATTAGCATGAAAACTTATTTGGTAATTTTCTTGATTTATAAATAATTAATCTCAGTTTATAAATAAATTTGAAAAATATAAACACAAAAAAGATATTTCTATTTAAAAAAAAAAAACAAATTTGAGAACTCAAAACACGGAAGACCAAAAAAAAAAAAGAAAAAAAAAATTTGGGAACCATTTGAGGTGGTTTGGGATTCGAAACTAGGTAGATGGTCAATTATTCATATATTATCTCAAGGAGAAGGATTTCTTCCCGTCTAAAAATTGGATTACAGGGAGTTGTTTGGATTCGTAAGGCTCACTATTGATTCTGTTTTTATGATCCGAACCGTTCATTTTGTTGGGTATTTTCATGCATGTCATCTGCACAAAAAATTAAATCGATCCAATAACTGTAACTTGTTTAATTTATCATATTTTTTTACTAAAAATGGATGATTGTGTTTTTTAAAAAATGAATGACACAATTTTTGGAGACTTGTGTGTAAGTCCTAATAAATGAACTTATTGGCCAATAAGTCTTGTGAGAATTAATAATGTTTTTCATCAAATATTAATAAAAAAAAAAAGTCGCTAATTGTTCATTTTCAATGATAGTTTGAAAATTTTGTCACAAAAAAATTCACTAATTATATGTTTTATCGATAGTTTAAAAAAAGTCATAAAAAAAGTCGATAATTTTCAACTTTCAATGACAGTTTAAAAATTCATCAAAAAAACGTCACTAATTGTAAGTTTTTGTAATAATTTATAAAAATCGTGACAGAAAAGTCATTAATTGTCAATTTTTAGCGACATACGCAAAAAATCATCACAAAAAAATTATAATAGAACTTAATGACAATTAAGTCCAACTATTATGACCTACTGATAGTTTAACCTATATTTTTTTATGACAAAAATAAATAAATTTTAATTATTGAATCAACCTAATTTATTTATTTTTTTATGAATGAAATATACGAATTGTTCAATAAAATAAATTGTTCGAATATGATGTCTGTAATGGGCCGCCTCCAAATTTTGGATGGAAGGGAATGCTCTTGTTTCAACGGTCTTCTCCGGCGGTTGGGTTTCTGCTTGGTCTCTGTCGTTTTCTTCTTCGTCTTCGTAGGGGTTTTGGTTGGTGGGACTAGGGTTTAGATTGTCTGTGGCGGTTGTATTGTCTAGGAAATCTTGCTCTCTTTTGGGTCATCCAAAGCCTGTTCAATCCACCATTGTCATCGTCTGTAGTGTTTCGCATCGGGTTCATCGCCACATTCCCGGCCCACCACCGGTTCGCTCTGTCTTCAACAAAACCCTCACTATTTCAGATTAACCAACAACTCTTGTTTCTCTCTCTATTTGGGGAAACCAAACTATGAATCTTGAATGCAGCAACCTAGCTCTCTTTCTTTCTTCGCAATGGGCTAAAATCTATTGGGAGATTATGGATTAAAATTAACAAACATGTTTTTGAGTTTTTATTTTTAAATTTTTTTAAACATTTTGTTAAACCTGTTCGTAATTTTTATTTTTTCAAAAATAAATAAAAACTAATTTACAATTTTTTTATAACCATAAACAAAAAAAAATAAACATTATCAAATGCCACCTTAGTATTTAGATTAAGGTGAAGAAGTCAGATAACTAAAAATCATTTATGAAATTAATTAAAAGTGGTCCACTTTTGCTTACAAGAGCAGAGACATCATACGCAGCTGCAAGTCAATAATCAGCTTGAGAAAATGATAAATTAGAATATATTTTCTTCTTCTTTGAATGATTCTTGTAGCATAAGTCCAAAACATTTTCAACACGTTTCTTCAATATTATAAACTATTGCTAGCTAAACCATGGCAATTCAATTTCACATTAACTAGTCAAAATTTTCATCCATATTTATTGTTAGACACTAGGCGTGTTTGGTAACGTTTACGTTTTCAGTTTATATTTACAAAAATTTTATAAACTGATTTTTATTTATTTTTTGTTTGTTTTTAGAAAAACATAAACTACAAACGCGTTTGGTAATTGAAAAAATGTTTTAAAAAATTTAAAAATATAAAAAAGAGTGAGAAATGGCAAGTGGTGGCAAGTGGCAGCGGAAGACGGTGGTGGAAAGTGGTGACGGTGGGTTGTGGGTAGCTAGTGGTGGGTGGTGGCGGGTGGGTGGTGGTGGTGGGTGAGTGGGTGACGGTGGCGGGTGGTAACGAGAGGGTGGTAGTAGTGGTGGTGGCAGGTGGGTGGCGGATGGTGGGTGGTGGTAGGTGGTGGCGGGTGGATGGCAGGTGGTGGTGGTAGGTGGGTGGGTGGGTGACGATGGCAGGTAGTGGGTGGTGATGGTGGTGGCGGGTGGTCGGTGGTGGTGGCAAGTGGGTGGCGGATGGCGGGTAGTGATGGGTGGTGGCGGGTGGGTGGTGATTGTGGGTAGGTGGGTGACGGTGGCGGGTGGTGGGTGGTAGCGAGTGGGTAGTAGAGGTGGTGGTAGTGGTGGCGGGTGGTAGGTGGTGGTGGCAGGTGGGTGGTGGTTGGTGGCGGGTGGTGGTGGTGATAGGTGGATGGGTGACGGTGACGGTGACAGGTGGTAGGTGGTAGCGAGTAGGTGGTGGGTGGTGGGTGGTGGTGGTGGCAGGTGGGTGGATGGTGGGTGGTGGGTGGTGGTGGTGGTGGTGATGGGTGGTGGGTGGTGGGTGGCAGGTGGCGGGTGGTGGTGAGTGGCTGGTGGGGGATAGTGGCGGCAGGTGGGTGGTGAGTGGTGGTGGCGCGCGGTGGATGGTGGTGGCGGGTGGTGGGTGGTGGCGGGTGGATGGCAGGTAGGTGGTGGTGGCGGCGAGGGTTGGGTGGTGGTGGCGAGTGGGTGGCAGGTGAGTGGTGGTCGGTAGGTGGTGGTGGCGGATGGTGGGTGGTAGTGGCAGGTGGGTGGTGAGTGGTGGTGGCAGAAGACGGTAGTGGAAAATGGTGGTGGGTGGTGGCTAGTGTTGGGTGGTAAAAAAAAAAAAAACTCAAAACTCAAAACGGAAGCACATTTTTTGTGTTTTCATTTTTTGGCCAAATTTATAAACTGAAATCACTGATTTATAAATCAAAAATTTTACCAAACAAGTTTTTATTTGAGTTTTTTAAATTTTTATAAATATAAACAAAAAATTAAAAACGTAAATGTTACCAAACGACACCTAAAAATTCATAAAGATGAATCCTCAAGTTTTGAAACCCAACCACCACGGCTTGCCTGGTCCTATCATAGGGCAAAGACATGTCCTCTAGTTCAAAATTTAGATTGAAAGTCATTGTTTGACGTCGAAAGATTTGTTACAGGTCTTATTTTAATTATTTAAATTATTTATTTTATTAGATATTTTATATATTTTATTCACACATAAAATTAGATCACTTTTATAATCGTAACATATTTAATTTATTAAATTTATCAAAATATATATATATATATATATAGATGACAATTGTTTTAAAAGAAATAAATTAATCATTTTTTTAATAACAAATGTAAAAAATTCAATAGGTTACAAATATCAGATCAACTTAATTTTTTATAAACAAAATACACTATTTACCCAACAAAATAAACTATTCAGATTATCAAAATGAAACGCGTAGTGAATTTTACGGGCCCAAATAATACCCTCCAATCTTGGAGTGGGAATCCACCTCCTATAAAAGTTAAAATAAAATATAAGAAATTAATGATTGTAAGATTTGATAAGAGAGCCATTGACGGAATAGTATTGTTTCGTGACATTTGTGGCATGTTGTCACCACCATAGACAACTGTTTTTTGGTTCTTATTTCCTGAATAAAAAAGAAAATAAAAATGCTAAAAATTTTAAATAAATTATCAAAAATTTTATTAAATATTGATATAAGCGTGGGATCCACATGCGTTTGATGTGCTATGAAACTCATACCCGTGTAAATAGTGTAAAATATTTGATAATTTATTTAGAATTTTCAATATTCTTCAAAAGAAAATGTCAATTGACTACATACAAAAAGAATCTTTAATATCAACTTAATTATGTGTAAAATATAATATAAAATGTATATAAAAATGTGTAATGGTGCTTTAAAGACATGAAAATTATATTGAAATTTAATTATTATGCTTTTATGTTGCTCTTAAACTGTATTTGAATTATAAATTTAAATAAAAATTCTAATGAAGGGATTATTTTTTCTATATATATATATATATATTGTAGGGAATATAATCGTAATAAAAAAAAAGGGGGGGGGGAATGTTATGGTGTGCATCCCTTTAGAGGTGCATACCATATGCATTCTGTCATAAAATGTATAATCTCGTCACAAATTAATGTAACAAAAACTTAGTAATTAAGCCACAAAATTTCTTGATTGATGTTGCAAAAGTTTATGGCTTAATTACAATATTTTTTGTTATGCCAATTTCTAATAAAGTTACGCTTTAACAGTTAATATTACAAAATTTTATAATAAAATATATATTTTTGTGGTCAGATACATATAATAAGCACCCGTAAAGAAATGCATACCATAATATTTCTCATAAAAAAGAAATAATAATAAATCTAATGATGGGTGATTTGAAGGTATGAAAAACACTCCTAACATGATTTCTTTTAATATTAGCCCACAATTTTGTGATTATTTCGTAACATTTGCCCTCTGTCACCAGCATGGAAGACTTATGGAAGACGTCATTGTAGGGACTTTGATCTCGCCTTTTATTTAAAATAAACAATTAAAGAGATCCGGGTCATACATAGAATTTCCGTTTTTTTATTGTATTTTTACATTTTCTAAATATAAGTGAGGAAGTTTTATGTGCATTTATATGTGAATTCTAATGTTTTATACCCAAAAAAAAAAAACAAAACAAACAAATAAGCAAGCAAACAAACAAAGTTAGAAATGAAATTAAATATATTATCACAATTGAAAATCTTTTTTTATGAGTTCTAAAAGAATTTGAATAAACAAATTCATTGAAGAAGAAGAAGAAAAAGCAATGGCTAAGTGTTATTTTGATAGCCACACATTTGAGACATGCGGTGTGGGTTGGGGTAGATCGTAACGCTTTGAACCTAATCCTCTAGCTTGGATTTATATCATTAATGTTTTTGATGAAAAAATATCATTGAATTAGTTTAGATTAATTCACTTAATTGAATAAATTTATAATTTTGTCTTTAAAATAATGATACATTATTCTATTTATATAAAGGGAAGCCTTTTGCTGGTGTTTATTACTCTTGTCTCATTTTTTTCTTTTCCAAAATAGGTTTCAGAAATTATTTAATTTCCATACTTTTAACTAATTTTTGTGAGTTATTAAAATGACTCAAAAGTAATCTCCTTATTAGTCAACTCATTCTCAAGTGTGTGGGTAAAAATCTGACCACACTGCTTACTTAGTGATCAACTGGTGAGCATAGGCAGAATAGATGGCTTTAGCAACCTGAAACAGAAAGAAAAAGGCTCCGGCGGTGGTTCTTCCACCCGGGGGCACTCCGACGATCAAGTCAGTATATCTCTCAAAGATAATCAAGTGCTAGACTTAATATTCAAAACATAAATTGCATATCTTAGACCCACGAGGGTGCTTCTCTTTTATAATATACTCAATCCAAGTCCCACTAAAAGTATGACTTCTATGAACTCCAATTTTAGTGCTTACTTTGGACTCTTTAAGAGATAAAGATAAACTCCCTAAGAGCTTTATCCTTATCTTGGTTAAGTCCCCTCTTTGCTTTAGGACTCTTGTCCCTTATCTGCTTATCTCGGATTCCGATATCTTCGGGAATAACCTCGGCAACTCCGAGATCTTCTTGGCTTAACTACCACGACACGTGGCACCTCGGCTGACACGTCGGCGTCACCATGCCACGTGTTGGTATTCAGAAAATATATCCTCACAACTGCCCCCTAGGTTCTATTATCTCGGCATTCTGAGGTGATGGAACCTATACCGACATTTCAACATTTCTTTTCTGAGTAATGGCTCAAAAACTGTTTAGCTGAGATAATCCTCTTCCAGTCGACGTGTTCTCTTCGGAGAACAAGGTTTCGATCGTACTTTTCCACGCGCATGAGCTGTCATGTATATCTAACCGTTCCTTTCCACGTGTTTTGTCTTCATTGGAGCGTGTCTGTGACGCGCCTGAAAGCTGTCTGTCATTTGTCTGCGTCGTCTGACGCCTGCGTTGCTCTAGGCGTAATAATTGCCCTAATTTTGCCGCCGTTTCAAATTTTTGACAAAACTCTTTTTTGCCTCTACTTTTCCTTCACTTTTTCGTTCTGGTTTCTTGCTCTTTCTCTCTCTGAAAGCTTTCTCTTCTTCGAACCTGCCATTGCTTCAATCTCTCTTCTGGAACTGTCCTTAATCTCCCATTTTTGTGAAGCTTTCTTTGCTGTTGCAATCGATTTCTGAGCTCGGCGAACATTGCCCCGGCTTCATTTGTTCTGGTAAGACCCTTTCCTTTAATTCTTCTATTCTCTTTATGTGCTTTTACCATTACTGCTTTGTTGCTCGATTTCTCCCATATTTTGAACATTTGTACTGTTTCAATATTTTTCTTGCCATAATTCTTGACCTTTATCCCTTTGTATTCTTCGTGTTTCTGATAGTCCATCTTTGTTCTTGAATCTGAAACTTCGTCTTTGTTTTCTCTTTTTTGTATCTGTCCCAGATCTGTGCCTTCGATCTTGATCTTTATAGTTCTTAGGTTTGGGATTTGTGCGTAGAACCTTCAAATTTAGGGAAAACTGAAACAAGCCTTATCAGCCCTTTCCTAGGTCTTTGCCGAGGTTCTTGTAACCCTTCTTAAAAAACGCCCATCTTCTAAAACATATTTTAAGCTGACATAATGGGTATGTGGAGGCATAGGGTAAATACCCCAACAAAACTTGAATACTTTAGGCAGGAATTCTCTATCCCAGCCGATGTTCACCTTAAGCTAGCTGGGGATAATGATACCATCATGCCCACAGATCATACAATGCCTTTTCCTATAGTAGCTTTTACCGAATGTGGACTTCGGCTTCCACTTCATCCCCTTTTTCGTGAAGTTCTTTATTTCTACAGGCTGAACCCCATGCAACTTACTATCAACTCATATAGGGTGATTAACGGTATTATAGCTTTAGCTAGGCAGGAAAATCTTAGAATCACCCTGGCCGACCTTCAGTACTGCTATACCATGTGTCCCCTCAACCTGAAGGATAGGGGCTTCGTTTATTACCTTAAGCCGAGATCCACCCAGTTTAAAATTGTAGCCGACCTTCCAGACTCCAACAAAGGGGGCTGGAGATGACTTTGTTATTGCGTCGGGAAATTGGGAATTTGGCCCAGACGAAGATGTCCACCTCTACCCTCTTCCTCGAACAATTTCAGAGGGCAAGGGTAAGAACCCTGAGCCAACACTTAGTTGTTTTTATTTAAGTCTTTAATACTTTCTGTTTCTGACGTCTGTTTGTTTTTTATGCAGATCTTCATCAGCCATCGAAAAACTTCCGCCAATCCTTCTTCCCAGGAACAGATCTGAAAAAACTCTTTGACCTTCCAGTCCACAAACGAAAAGCCCCACTGTTACTAAACTTCATCCCTACGTATAAATCCACTTTGCCCGACATCCCAAAAAGGAAAAAAAAGAGTTTGTCTCCACCTACTGCTACAACTTTAACCGCTTCTTCGTCCCGAACAGATCAAGGATCCACCTCTGACCCAGCCGATCTTCCATCAACTTCGGCCCCCTACTTAATACCAATTCCGGAGCGTAAACGTCGACGAAGACTTGTAAAGACTGCCGAGATGGTTCGTCCAAGGCCTGTCGTTCAAGATCTTCTTGCCGACCTTTCAACTGATGCCGAAGCTGTACCAACGCAATCAATGCTCCCACCAAAACCAAAGAGAGTTAAAAAGGCTCAGGCCAAGGCTACAGATGCCGAGGCTGAGGATGCTTTGCCTATTTCTAAACTAGCAAAAAGTAAAAAATCAACCTCTGCTGCCACCAAGAGGTCTGCTGAGGGCCAACCCTCAGGGTCTACACAATCTAAGAGGCCAAGGTCATCGTCTGCGACGACCTCGGCGTCAAAGAAGCCCGACGTTCCATGGGCTCCTGAACTAACTCTGGAGGATAGGCCTATCATGGCCAGTGAAAGTGCTGACGATATTAACGTTGGTGTCACCCTCAGCACTGCTCTTCTCCTTCCAAATGATTTGGATCGAAATGCCAAGCTTAGCGAGTATGAGAATTACGCTCTCATGCTCCAACACTCCGTTCAAGTAAGTGTTCCTGTTTGCACTTGCGATTTTTCCTTCTGTTTCCTACTGAAAATATTTTCTAACACTTCTGTTTTTCCTTAGGCCATTCAGCACGCCCATTCATTTTCAATGCAATCTTTTGAAAACTGGCAAAGATTGGTTGATATGAAGAGGGAAACATCTTCCATGAAGAAGGAGATCAGATCTCTTGAATCAAGGATGAAGAAATTGGAAGATCAGACCGAGGCGGCTACTAAGGCCCAAACTTTAGCTCTTGAGAAGGCCGAATCTGCCGAGGCTGTGAAAAAAGTTGTTGAGGCCGAGAAAAGAGATGCTGAGGCTAAGAAGGCCCAGGCGGAGAAAGAACTTCAGCAAGCTCTGGCCACCAAAGAGGCCGAAGTCAAAGAGGCCGACGAAAAGGCCTATGCCCAGGGCATGGCTGACGTCGCAGAGGACTACAAACTTCAAGTCAGGCAGGCATGCAACAGGGGATTTTCTCTTGGTTGGATGTCCTTGATAAAGAAGCTTGATCTTCCTGCTGACTCGCCATTGCGCCAGGCCGACGCTATTCCTTTACCATTTCCTCCACCTCCACCTGAAGGCGAATCAGAGTCTGAGGCTGATGCCGAGGATGAAGATAAGGAAACCAATGAAGAAGCCTTGGTGAGAAAACCCAAGGATGCCGTCGAAGCCAAGTCCCCTCCTCCTGCTGAGCAGGTTATGGACTTAACCTTGGATGAGGAGGGTGATGAGGTTGAGGGAGCAACCAAGGAAATTGTCACTAAGGAAATTGTCACTGGGCAGCTATCGTCCGATCTACTCTTGATAGAAAGAAGTGTAGAGACAACAATCGCAGAGATTGATGCTGAGATACAAGCGGAAAAAGTGGCCGAGGAGGTTCTTCCAGAGTCGTCCAAGGTCCCAACCCCTACAGCTGCTAGTACTGAAGAGTCTTGATAACGTCTTTTGTACTTTTTTCTTCTTTTTCTGCATTTTGTACTTTGTACTTTCTTTTAATTTCTAGATAATGAAAAACTCCTTCTTGTGGCCGATGTAACTTTTTCAATGTATAACTGCAACTGCTCTTTCTATAGATGCTTTTTAACCTTTGTGATGTTCTGTTGATTGCTTCTGCATAGCCCTATACTTAGAAATTTTTGTATGCTTCTTCATGTTGCATCCTTTGTGCAATCTTCTCGGGGTTACATATCTCGGGTATAACTAAAAAAATTTTTTACTTCGGCAAAGCACTAACCTGCAACCTTGTAAATTGCTACAAATTTCAACAAGTGTTAATATATACTGTAGTCTTTTCTAAGTGGTAAATAAATTTCAACAAGTGTTTAAACGATATACTTAGCCTTTAATTCAACTTGTAAGTTTCTGTATACCTCGGCTGGTGATCATATGTCGGCTTAACATAAACTTGTAAATTGCTAGAATTTCAACAAGTGTTAAGCATCTTCCTTAGGGTTTAAACAACCCACATATTGCTATGAGAACTTAAGCAATAACTTCGGCTTAACTTCAACTTGCAAATTGCTACAAATTTCAACAAGCGAAGATAAGGAATCAGCTTAATTCCAACTTGTAAATTGCTACAAATTTCAACAAGTGAATTAAGGAATAATCTCGGCTTAACTTCAACTTGTAAATTGCTACAAATTTCAACAAGCGAAGATAAGGAATCAGCTTAATTCCAACTTGTAAATTGCTACAAATTTCAACAAGTGAATTAAGGAATAATCTCGGCTTAACTTCAACTTGTAAATTGCTACAAATTTCAACAAGTGAAGATAAGGAATCAGCTTAATTCCAACTTGTAAATTGCTACAAATTTCAACAAGTGAATTAAGGAATAATCTCGGCTTAACTTCAACTTGTAAATTGCTACAAATTTCAACAAGTGAAGATAAGGAATCAGCTTAATTCCAACTTGTAAATTGCTACAAATTTTAACAAGTGAATTAAGGAATAATCTCTGGTTTTACTTTGCCCCCAATGTGAACCTGAGTTTGACTTGGGTTCACATTAATTATGTCTTCAATAAATATCAATGCATAACTTTCTCAATCATGTGTGTTGAAAGAATTCTGAAAGGACTTTATTGATGATATCGGCCAAAATATGATGTACATCTAATAATAGAAAATTTTCAAATTACAAGTATTCCAAGGTCTGGGCAGTGCTTTGCCCTCATTGTCCTCAAGCCGATATGCTCCATTGCCTAATATTGAAGTAATTCTGTAGGGTCCTTCCCAGTTTGGGCCAAGCTTGCCTTCCTTGGGGTCCTTCTTGTTTCCGACGACTTTTCTCAGGACTAGGTCGCCGACTTGAAAATCTCTTGGATTGACCTTCTTGTTGTAGGCTCTTGCAAGCTGTTGCTGGTATACTGCAAGCTAAATAGCAGCTTTTTCTCTTCGTTCTTCTAATAAATCCAGATCTCGGGCTAAGAGTACGTCATTGGTGCCATTCTCTACTCCCTGGGTTCTGATCCCTGGGATGCCGATCTCCAATGGGATGACTGCTTCTGTGCCATAAGCCATGGCAAATGGGGATTCTCCTGTTGATCTTCTCGGCGTAGTCCGATATGCCCAAAGTACATTGGGTAATTCGTCTATCCATTTTCCTTTTGCTGCCTGCAGCCTTTTCTTTATTCCATCCAGAATTACTTTGTTGGATGCCTCTGCTTGCCCATTGCTTTGGGGAAAACTTGGTGTTGAGAAATAATTCTTGATCTTGAATTTTGCACAAAAGTTCTTGATGAGTTTGCTGTCAAACTGTGTTCCGTTGTCGGCAACTATTGCTCTTGGAATCCCAAATCTGGTGATAATATTTTTCCATATAAAATTTTTGACGTCCACATCTCGGATTTTGGCAAGAGGCTCTGCCTCTATCCATTTTGTAAAGTAGTCTGTTGCTACCAGCAAGTATTTTCTCTGTCCAGTTGCCTGGGGAAGTTGTCCAACCAGATCCATGCCCCATTGGGCAAACGGCCAAGGGCTGGATACTGGGTTTAGGTCAGCAGCTGGCTGATGTATCAAAGGTGCAAACCTTTGGCATTGTTTGCACTTCTTCACATAGGCTTCGGCATCCTTTTGCATGTAGGGCCACCAATACCCCTGGGTAATGGCCCTATGGGCTAATGATCTGCCCCCAGCATGGCTTCCACAAATTCCTTCATGGATTTCGTAAAGAAAATCTTCAACCTGCAAAGGGTGTACGCACCTTAAGAGCGGTCCAGTGAAGGACCTTCTGTAGAGATGGCCTTCTGCTGTTAGGCTGAATCTGGCCGACTTTAGTCTGATTTTATGTGTTTCCTTATGGTTTTCTGGCAGCTTTCCTTCTTTTAGGAATGCAATGATTGCATCCATCCAGCTTGGTCCCAAGTCTACGCACATTGCTTCTTGTTTGGTGCTCTGTTTGTCTATGCTCGGGGCCGACATGTAATCGATCATAATTGTCCTTGTTCTTCCAGTTTGAATTGAACTGGCCAAGTTAGCCAATGCGTCGGCGTGGGTGTTGTCATCTCGGCTAACTTGGAGTAATCTGCAGTTCTGAAATAGGGCTGCCAGTCGGATGACTTCCTTTGCATATGCCGACATTCTTTCGTCTCTGGCTGCAAATTCTCCTGTTGACTGGTTAACAATGAGTTGTGAATCACAAAAAACAATTACCTCGTCTGCCTCTGCTGCTGCTGCTAGCTTTAGCCCTGCAATTAATGCTTCATATTCTGCTTCATTGTTGGAGGCTTTGAACCCCAGACGGATGGACTGTTCTACTATTTCTCCATCTGGAGATATCAGCAGTACTCCTGCTCCTGCTCCCTGGCGGTTTGAACTTCCATCGACGAATAGTCTGAATGAATCGCCGATGTAGATGCTGCATGGTCTGAGCTTCTCTTTCTCTTGCTTTTTTGTCTTTGGCTGGGATTCTTTTTGCTTATTGGGACAATGCTCATTTTGGCTCGACGGAGCTCGATGTGTGATGGCTTCAGGTGTGAGTTCTGCGACGAAGTCGGCCAAAACTTGGCCCTATATTGCTGTTCTCGGCCTAAACTTTAGGTCAAACTGGCCCAGTGTTACTGCCCATTTTGCTATCCTTCATGTTAAGTCTCCTTGATGCAACAAGGACTTCAGTGGGTGCTCTGTTAGGACCACAATCTTGTGTGCCTGAAAGTAATGGCTCAATTTCTTTGAAGCCATTACTAAGGCTAGCATTAATTTCTCCAGTGGTAGGTATCTTGTTTCTGCGTCGGCCAAAGTTTTACTTACATAATAAACAGCCTTTTGTTCTCCTTTCTCCTCTCGGATTAGCACTGCACTGACTGCGTGTTCTGAGACTGCTAAGTACAAAAACAGTTCCTCCCCTGGTACTGGGTTGGAAAGAACCGGGGTTGTGGTCAAGTACTTTTTTAGGTCGGTTAAGGCGGTTTCACATTCCTCTGTCCATAGGAAGTCCGTGGCTTTTTTCACCAGGTTGAAGAAGGGTCTGCACTTATCTGAGTTTCTGCTGATGAATCTGTTTAGGGCTGCGGCCCTTCCAGTAAGCACTTGAACTTGTTTTGCCGATGTTGGGCTCTGTAAGTCCAGGATGGCCTTGATTTGGTCTGGGCTGGCCTCAATGCCCTTTCTTGTTACCAGATATCCTAAAAATTTACCTGATCCAACCCCAAAGGCGCATTTTAAGGCGTTGAGTCGGAGCCGATATCTTTTGAGTATGTGAAAGACCTCTTTTAGGTCGGCAAGATGACCCTTTGATTCCCTTGTCTTTACGACCATATCGTTGATGTAGACTTCTACTGTTTTGCCAATCAAGTGCTTAAACATCTTTGTTACTAACCTCTGATAGGTTGCTCCTGCGTTTTTCAACTCAAAAGGCATTACCTTGTAACAGTACAGGTCTTTAGGGGTGATGAACGCGGTTTTCTCCTCGTCTGGAGGGTACATGGAAATCTGGTGGTACCCTCTGTATGCGTCCAAAAAACTCATTCTTTCATGTCCTGAAGTGGCGTCTACCAGTTGGTCGATTTTGGACAGAGGAAAGCTGTCTTTGGGGCAAGCTTTGTTGAGGCTGGTAAAGTCTACACAAACCCTCCATTTGCCATTCTTCTTTTTTACTACTACTGTGTTGGACAGCCATGTTGGGTACTGAACTTCTCGGATGGCCCTGGCTTCTAGGAGTCTGTCTACCTCTTCTTCTACTGCTTCGACATGCATCAACGTCGGTCTTCTGGCTCGTTGGATCACAGGTTTTGCCGATCTGTCGACATTCAGTTTGTGGCAAGTGACCTCGGGGTCAATGCCTGGCATTTCATAAGGTGTCCAGGCGAACACCTCTATGTTTTCCCTTAAGAAATCTTCCAGTTCCTTCTCTTCTTCTCTAGCTAAGCCTGAGCCGAGAAGAAAGAAACGCTCGTCGTCGTCCTCTTGGACGAAAACTTTTTTTAGCGCCTCTTCGCTCTTTTCGGCTGGTTCCTTCCCGACGTCTTCTAGGACCTCCATGTTCTCATCTTCAACTTCTGCGTTTCTTGGCTCTCGTATATTACAGGTGGATTTCATTGCTGTCATGGAGCAATTTTTTGCTTATAGTTGATCCCCTCTGACTTCTTCAATCCCATGCTCTGTTGGGAACCGGAATAGTTGATGCAACGTTGAGGGAACTGCCCCCATTGCATACAACCACGGCCTTCCCAAGATGATGTTGTATGGTGAGGGCGTGTCAATTACCAGGAATTCCGTCCTGATCTTCTTAGTGCCGGCTTGTACCTCTAAGCTTGTTGCACCCAGTGGCCATGTCAGCGTTCCATTAAAGCCGACCATCGGGCCGCTGGATTGTTCTAAGTCATCAGGGTGAAGGCCTAGCTCCTTGTAACATCTGACATACATGATGTCACAGAAGCTGCCTTGATCTATTAGGATGCGTTTTACTTGGCACTCCCCAACCTGGAGGGATACTACCAAGGCATCATTATGCGGATGTTGGACCAATTCCAGGTCGGCTTCCGTAAAGGCTATCATCGGTCCTTGGCATTCTTCTGGCCGATGTCTCTTCTCCCCGACTTGGTAGATATGCTGTAAATGTCTTACCCTCTAGGTCTCTCCTCTGACTTCGTTTTCGTTGACCCTTGAGTGGATCACATTAACCACCCTCGGTTCTCCTGCTTGTGGTAGCTGTGCTGGGGGAGGGGGTGCTGCTGGTGCTTGAGGCAACCTTGCCTATTCTTCCCTTGTTCTGGCCTCATCGACCAGGTCCCTCAGAAGGCCTTGTCTTACTAGGTCTTCCAAGTGTGCTTTTAAGGCTCTGCAACCTTGAGTTGGGTGCCCTTCTTCATTGTGGTAGGCACAACGTCTACCAACGTTCCTTCCCATGTATTCCCCCGGTGCTCTTGGCGGAGCCCTGAAATAAGGTTGATTTCGAATCCGATCTAAGACTTTATGGATTGGGATCCGGAATACCGTTGTTACCGCCTGTTTATTTCTCAACTCTGTTTCTTGTTTGGTCGGTCCAGTGTTGCTTCGGCTTCGCTTCGGCGAGCCGTTTCCCTTTTCTTGCTTTATCTCTTTGTTTCCCGATGTATCTTCATCGGCTCTGGCATACTTCTCGATCCTTGCCATGAGTTCCTCCATGCTTTTTGGCAATGTTTTTGCCAAAGACTTCCGTAGCGGGCAGTCATCTTTCAGGCCGTTTTTGAAAGATACGACCGCTACCTCTTGGTTGCATTCGGGTATTCGGTTGAACACCTCGTAGTACCTCTTCGCATAGGCCCTAAGGCCTTCTTCCTTGGTGATTCTTAGAGCCATCAAAGAATCAACCCTCAAGGGTTGCAGCTTGTTGGTCACGAACCTGGCCACAAACATCTCGGTCAGGCCTTCCCATGTCTTTATGCTTCCCTTTGGTAATTTATGGAACCAATCAGATGCAATTTCCCCAAATGATGAGGGGAATACTTTGCAGAGCAACGGCTCATTCCCGCTATATAACGCCATTGAATTCAAGTATAGTCCAACATGAAAGTTTGGATCTGACTTACCATCATAAATTTGGAACCTCGGCATGCTGAATCTCTTTGGTGGTTCGAATTTGTCCAGTTCCACCGAGAAGGCTGTCTTCGGTTTTACTGGAGAGTTTACCTCGGCTTCAGCATTCTGCTGTCTCCTTTTGAGATAGTCCCTCAGGTCTTCTTTGCTCCTCCCTAGAGCTCGGCTGTCTTTGGATTTTAGTCTTTTTGGTACACTGCTTTCGTCCTCGTGGTGGGTCCGTTTGGATCTTTCTCCATGGGTTGTGTCAAAGTAGAGTGCTTGCTTTTGAACATGCCGATGTTCTTTGGGCTCTGGATTCTTCGTGTGGTGCGTCCTTCGGGACTCCTCTTGCCTCGGTTCTTCTCGTCCGACTTCCCTGGAAGGCCGGTGAGAATGCCTTCCGCTCCTGGTATGCTGAGGGACGTCGGGGATTGTTTTTCTTCCGCCCCTCTGGGCGTTGGTTGCTGGCATCGGCGTATCTTGTGGCGGGTATGGTGGCTGCATAACATTATTTTGCATCATGAAGTTGACGACTGACTGAAGGTCTGCCAGCTTGTTCGCCAATTCTTTTACTTCCTCGTCCCTCCGTAGGCACCTGTCCCTCCATACCTGGAGGTTATCTTCATTGTAGTACTTTCCTTGGTTTGTCCTTTTTGACGTGTCGCCTCCTGGGGTGACGTCGTTCTCTCTGTGACCTTGGTCGCGGGCTTCTGTATTGTAGTTGTCTCCTTCAATGTCAAGGTCAATTGGTCTGCCATTCCCAGCGGGAGCGTCATCCCCAATATTTTCCTGCTGTCCGTTACTGGCCATCTATTCTTCCTTCTTTCCCACAGACGGCGCCAAATTGTGTGGGTAAAAATCTGACCACACTGCTTACTTAGTGATCAACTGGTGAGCACAGGCAGAATAGATGGCTTTAGCAACCTGAAACAGAAAGAAAAAGGCTCCGGCGGTGGTTCTTCCACCCGGGGGCACTCCGACGATCAAGTCAGTATATCTCTCAAAGATAATCAAGTGCTAGACTTAATATTCAAAACATAAATTGCATACCTTAAACCCACGGGGGTGCCTCTCTTTTATAATATACTCAATCCAAGTCCCACTAAAAGTATGACTTCTATGAACTCCAATTTTAGTGCTTACTTTGGACTCTTTAAGAGATAAAGATAAACTCCCTAAGAGCTTTATCCTTATCTTGGTTAAGTCCCCTCTTTGCTTTAGGACTCTTGTCCCTTATCTGCTTATTTCGGATTCCGATATCTTCGGGAATAACCTCGGCAACTCTGAGATCTTCTTGGCTTAACTACCACGACACGTGGCACCTCAGCTGACACGTCGGCGTCACCATGCCACGTGTTGGTATTCAGAAAATATATCCTCACATCAAGTATTCAAAACTCATCCACGCACCTACCCACGTTTCTACACTTCACAATTCTTCCACAGTTTGAGAAAGAAACTTCTTTATGTTTTCTACACATCTTGTGGAAATTAGAAGATGGTTGAATTGTTCCATCTTTGGCTTTCTTTTCACATTCTGAGATCACTTTTTACTGTTTCACGGGTTGATTTCATTGTTGCATCTTATTCTTTTTTTTTATTCTCACGTTCTCTTTTTCTAATTCCATTTTACATCAACCTTTTTTTTTTATCTTTTTTTTAATATTTTATTATAATGAAGCAAATCTGTGAATTATACATGAATTATTTATTTTTTTCTTTTCAACCAATTCTCTCTTTCTAAATTTCTTTTTCTTTTTTATATTTTTATTTTGATGAAATAATTCTATTTCTCTCAAATTCTTTAGTACTTTATCTGGATTATCAGTTCTCTCTCTCAAACTAGGGCTTGTTTGGTTTGTTTTTTAGAAAAAATTTTGAGAAAAATTCTCTACAAACAAAATTTCAAGAGTAATCAAACCAAACAAATTTTTTCAAAAAAAATCTTAAAATTTTGTTCCGTTACCTACTTTCCAAAATCACTCTCTCTCATACACATCAAATCAATCACTTTTTTTAAAACTCTCTCTTCCAAAACAATTTTCCAAAACCATTTCTGAAAAAAGACAAACCAAACTACTCGTATTTCTTATTTCTTCATCCAGATATATTATATTTAAAATTTTCTAGATCATTGAATTGAGGTTCATTTTAGCCTGTGTAATAATTATTTATTTCCAATAGTTACTCACTTGAATTTTTTTTTTGGCTTTTAACCATTGTCAGCTCTTGCTTTCAACATCATCTGTTTTGGCAACTTTGGAAGCGACCATGCCTCAAGTGCTCTCGCAAACTGATTAATCACGTTGATTTATTTTCTTTCCAAAAAAAATTATTATGAAAATTGAAGTGTGGTTGCAATGTAATTGATGTATTGTAGATCTACGTGTAAAACATACAAATAATGATACATCAATTGTGAAAGTTGAAGTGTGGTTCCAATTTTGATCTTTTAAGTGTTGTTGCTATTTTCATATACAATTTATCAAGGTGACATATCACTTTTTTTTATACATATTTTTTGCTAAAAAATTGTATATAAATAATTGATTAAACAAAAAAAATTGAGAGACAGAATTGTTGTAATTTTTTTTCTATTATTGATTAAATTTTTACTTAATCATATTTAAAATTATTTTCTATTCATATACAATTTATCAAGGTGTCGTTTCCTTTAATTATTTTTTAATATTTTAAACTAAAAATTAAAATAAATATTTGATAAATTTTAATAAATATGAGAGAGAGAGAGAGAGAGAGAGAGAGAGAGAGAGAATTGGGTGAGAAGGATTTTTAAAAGAAATAAAAAGAAAAATTGAGAGATAATTGGGTGAAAGTAAATATCATGAACCCTACATTAGTAAAACAATGATAGTTAAATTACCGTTTGCTTATTTTTTTAATAGAATTATTGAAAACTAAAATTAATATTAAGTATTTCTGTAAATAAATGTAAATTATACATTGATATTTTCGGGTCAAATTATGAATAAAAAATTTGAGCATTTAGTTTTACTGTAAATTTTTCAATGAGTAAAGCTTTTCAGTATTTCATATTGTTCAATGAGTATTTGAAATCCAATAATTATTCAACTTTTTATTTTTTATTTTTTATTTTTTATTACTCTTATCTCAACCTCATAATCCACTATTTTGTCCCTTTAAAGCTCGCTGTACTCTTATACCTGTGTGTTATACCCATCATTTCCCTGACGTGCCACATTCAAAAATAAATAAATAAATAATAAGTATATGAAAATGCAAAATAACCTAAAATTGAGACTTATGTTACTATTAAAAATACTTACGTGGAGCACACACCAGGCATGTGCAACTCAAAAAAAATTATAATATGAGAAGAACAATTTTTTTTAATCATTTTTTTCAAGTTTTGATATTTAGGGGTGGTTTGTGATATTTAAAATAAGTGCACTTTTTGACTTTTTATAAAATATGAGTTGGATTTGGATTGGGTTTAAAGTGATATAGTAGAGACGTGAGACGACTTAAATAAGATGATGTGATTTAAATAAGATAGTGATTTTTTAACTTTTTAACATTTTTAATACACGACAAACAAGGCCTTAGTCTTTTAAAAGAACAATCCAAATAATATTGTGAGAAAGATGATGCAAAAAATTAAGCCTCCGTTTGGAAAGTAGATTGGTTTTTTGGATTTTTGGCTTTTTGGATTTTTGGCTTTTTTGACTATTTTAGTCTGGGCTTAAAAGCTTGGTTTGGGAAGGGTTTTTTGGCTTTTTTGAGTTTTTTTGTGAGAGAAAAATGTAATGATTATGGGTTGGATGTGATGTTTTGTTTGTTATAGCTAAAATAGCCTATTTTATTTTTTGTGGCTAAAATAGCCAAAAAAGCCCAAACCATGGCTTCCCAAACAAAGCCTGAATAACTTTGGTGTCCTCCTTATTATCAATATATATATATATATATATATTTTTGACTTCTTATTAACAAGAGATCTAGGAGTTGTTCTTTTGGACAAGAGCATTGTGGATAGGTGAAGAAAACATTTTTGACATAGAAACGGAAAGAGGCTTAGCGAGGTATTTTTGTAGTAGTGAATAGTGAACACACACCAGCCGTACAAAGCCGCCCTATTATATAAAAAATCTAGTGTGAATGGTGTGAGTTGGTGTGTGCCCCTCCCCCTTTTCTCTCGCATTGAATCTGGGCCGTCCATTCATAGATTGTGGACACATGTATTGGTTGTAATGTAAATGACGTTAGACTTGGGCCCAGATGTGAGTGGTATGAGTATAATTGATTCCTTAGTTTTGTTTTGACGATAAATAAATCACAAGGTCAGATAATCCCTCACGTGGACATTTGCATTCCGAATCATGTATTCAATCATAAACAATTATATGTTGCTTTATCAAGAGAAGTCTCTAATTAGACAACAAAAATTTTTGGTTAAAAATGGTTTAATTACTAATCAAGAAGAAGTGTATACATGAAATGTTATATACAAAGATATTTTATTACCAAATACTTGATACATGAGGTACACACAAAAAATACTCTAAGTTTAATTTCAATAATCTTTTCTTTAATACACCATTTTTAAAAAAAGTTACGGCCCAAACTGAACAGAGGACTAGAGAAAATGGTAAATTATATCATTGATCTCTATAATTTTAAGAAAATTTCACTCTAATTTTTGCAATTTCAATTTCAACAATCTATAGACCATATTTTCATTTCTGTTCTAATATGATCCCATTGTCATTTGTCATTGTTATTTGTCGTAGAAAACTAACACTTTCGATTGATATGCGCATGCATCATGCATGTTAGCAATTCCCACCCATAAAATAAAAATTAATAAACCTTAACAGAATTTTATTTTGTCCCACTAATTTCACAATTTTTTTTTTATTTGAACATTAACTGATAATGATAGATGGAGTACATTGGAACCAAAATGAAAGTATATGGACAAAATTGATAAAATTATAACTAGAAAAACTAAATTGAAATTTATATAAAATTATAGGAATCAATTGTGTAATTTAATAATAATAATAATAATAATAATATAAGTGTCTAGTAGATGGGAAGGAAAATACATCCTTCCTGAGCAACTCAAATAAAATTGGCTATATAGTGATGGAAGTAACTAAAAAAAAAAAAAAAGGAGCAAATGGGGAAGAAACCAAGTACGGCGAGACAAGTCCGTGTTATAAAAATACAAAAATGGTTGCGGGGTTTTTGATTATTTGTATTGTATAGTTTAGCATTTTCTTGATGTTCTTTTTTTTAATAAGTTTTATTTATTAAAAAAAATAAAAATAGAAAAAAGGTAGAGAATTATTATACAAAATTACTAGTGTGATTATTTAAAAACACAAAGCTAATATTTTGATCATAGTTTATAAATATGTAACAGTCATCTGATTGTAGGGGGAAAAAATGTATAAAAAATCTAGTCAATTAGGTGCCGCTGGGTAACACTTACGTTTTCAATTTTCAGTTTATATTTATAAAATTTTTAAAAACTCAAATAAAAACTTGTTTGGTAAATTTTTATTTTATAAATCAATGGTCTCAGTTTATAAATTTGGCCAAAAAATATAAACTCAAAAAATGAGTTTACGTTTTGAGTTTTTTTTTTTTTTACCACCCAACACTAGCCACCACCCGCTACTATTTTCCACCACCGTCCTCCGCCACCACCACCCACCCCCACCACCACCGGGCACCACCACTCACCACCCACCTGCCACCACCACCCGCCACCCGCCACCACCACTCATCTGCTAACCACCAGCTACCACCATTCACCACACACCTGCCACCCCACCCGTCACCACTACCCACCCCTCGCCGCCGCCGCCACCCACCACTCACCTGCCACCCATCCGTTACTACCATCCACCGCCCGCCACCACCACTCACCACCTACTTGCCACCATCATCCACCACCCGCCACCATTAGCCACCAGCCACCCACTCGTCACCACCATTCACCACCACCACCACCATCACCCACCTGCCACCGCCACCCACCACCCGCCAGCACCCACTCGCTACCACCCACCACCAGCCATCGTCACCCACCCAACCACCACCACCACCACCCGCCACGACTACCCACCTGCCACTACCTACCACCCGCCATCATTTTCTACCATCGTCTTCCGCCACCACCACCCACCTACCAGCCCGCCACTTGCCACCACTTTCCACCACCGTCTTCTGCCACCATCACCCACCACATGCCACCATTTTCCACCACCTTCTTCCGCCCCCACCACTCGCCATCATTTTCCACCACTGACTTCCCTCGCTACCACTCGTCTCCACCCACCACCCGTCACCACTTGCCATTTCTCACTCTTTTTTATATTTTTAAAATTTTTAAAATATTTTATCTAAACCAAACGCATTTGTATTTTATGTTTTTCTAGAAATAAACAAAAAAATAAACAAAAACCAGTTTATAAAATTTTTTGTAAATATAAACTGAAAACATAAATGTTACCAAACAGGCCCTTAACTTTTGCTTTTATTTGGGAATTTTTTTTTTTTTTTCGGCCATGTGTGAACGAATTGAATAAACAGTTATACGGAATTGACGAAGACTTGAAGAAAAACTTCGCAATATTTGGATATGATTGGGTACAAAAGGAGAGTTTTTTTTTTTTTTTGGATGTAAAAGATTTTATATAGAAGAAAAAAACTATATTGTTTTAAATTGATTTTATATGAAAAAATATTATTTTGTTTTTCAGTGTTTGATTGATATTTTTGTTATTTAAGATCGATTATTATAATGATTACGAAGATTAGAGCAGATGTGATCTACAAAATTAAGACGAAGTGACTTAAATGGAGGACTGCGTCTGAAGTGCTGTACAATAAACGAGTACCCGTTCGACTAAAAGGGAAGTTCTACAAAATTGCTATTAGACAAACGATGTTGTATGAGACTGACTGTTGAGCAACTAAGAAACAACATGTAGATAAGATGAGTATTACTGAGATGAGGATGCTAAGATAAATATGTCGTAAGATTAGAAAAGACAGAGTTAGAAATAAGTATATTCGAGAATCGGTAAGAATAGTACCAATAAAATATTAGTTAAGAGAGAATAGATTGAAATGGTTTGGTCATGCACAATAGAGACCAACAGAGACAGTAGTGAAAAGATGTGATACAGTAACGGTAGATGGTAATGTTAGGGGAAGTGGTAGACTTAGATTGACATAAACTAGTGTAGTAAATAGAGATATGAATCTCCATAATTTAACTAATGAAATAATCTTAGATAGGGTTGAGTGGAGAAGAAAGATTCATGCAGCCGAACTCATTTGATGAGAATTAAGATTTAGCTTGGTTTGGTTTAACTCATTTTTAAAAAAATGATACAAAAATATTTTACTTATTTTTAAGATTATGTGATTCACGTGGGTATTGTAATTCATCTTGTCTTAGGTATGATTCATAATTTAATTTATGATTTATTAATCGTACATATAAAATTATAATTTATTAGAGATTTATGAAAACGAATCTTCAAAGTTTTGAATCCAGCTACCAAGGCTTGCGTTGTCCTCCGCGTGGTAAAGGAGTGAATTTATTTAAACAACGTAAATAAAACATACTTTTTGATGGGCCAAATTAAAAAAAAAATAATTTTATAAATAAGTTAAAATTGACCAACAGGATGTTGAATTAAGAGAGTAGTCCCCCAAACAATGTGAAATCTATACTATATATATAAACAAATGTAGTGGAATATGAGAATTTTCCAAACTCTTAATACTAAATTCTTATGGATTCTCTCTCCTACGTGTCACTTTTCAAGTCTCCCCTCCCATTTTTCCTAATTTTTAATCATTTGTCAATTATTTAAATCTCAAAAGTCAAAAGGATTATATATATTTAAATAAAATGATAAATATTTAAATATGAACAACAAAGAGGTAGAGATAAAAATATAAAATAAATAGATAATTATTCAAATTTCAACTACAAAATAATATAAAAAGTCAAATAAAAGATAAAAAAAATAAATAAATAAAAATATTATGAGTCAAATGATTTTTAAAATAAAAAGGTAATTATGTATATATGAATAACAAATAAATATAGATGAAAAAATATACAAAAATAAAAATATAACTATTTAATGAAAATTCAAATAGAAGATAACAAAATATTTAAATAAAAAAAAAGAATAAGATTGGGATATAAATATCCCAAAAAGATGATAATTTTTTTAACGATCTATATTATCTTTTGTTAATTTGTTATAGAATTTCTATATATTTCAATTTTATCTTTTTAAAGTTTATCTTTAAGTGGAATTTAATATTTTATCTTTTAAAATCATCAATTACTTATTCATACAAATTTTAAACATGATAGAATTCCATATATATCTTTTTGTTTAAACATAATCTTTTTAATATAAAAACAAGTTTCTGCAAAAGAAACCATGAACAGAAAATTAGAGGGAAAACAATCAACATTGAGAGCCATTTGTGATCCCTTTTCGGTGCCTAAAAATCTTAAATATTTGCTTTACATTTGAAATGTGTACATGCATGAGTTTTTACATTTGTAAGAAAGTGAGTTCATATAAATGGATATTATTATTTTTTAAAAAATTTTTTTGGTTACAATCTGTATTTTTCCTTATTTCTTTCTTTTTGTTAATAATGTGTCATTTAATTGAGATTTTATTCTTTTTTTATATTTATAAAAGCACTGTTATTATCAATTTGTAACTTTCTCACTTATTGATTATTTGTGTTTAATTTTTTTTGGTGTAGATGTTAGATTGAAAATGGAGAACACATCAAAATTTATTGGATATGGGTTATACTTTAAATGTATTCATCAGTTGATTTTTTATTATTGATTATCCTATTGAAATAATTCATGATTAAATTTATTTTTGGTAACTCATTTCCTTTGAGAACCAAACCACAAATGTCTTCTTTGTTTAAATTATTTATTTATTTATTTAGATTTAGAGTTTGAGCAAATGAAAGATATCTCATATTTAAAATGTTAATTTTTTTTTTGAATAATTTAAATATTTATATTCTTTATGTTTGTCATTTCAAGTATAATGCATTTTCAAACATTTTTTTTAAATTTTTTTTATAATCATTCCAAAGCTATTTGTGTTTAATGAATCAATATAACGAAAAAACAAATAGCATGTAAAATTTTTTACCACTAACTAAATATAATGGGAATTAAAATTAATTTTATTTTAATTTATTATATTATATGAGATGATTAATGTAATATTCACTGTTGATAATGATGTGAAGTAAAATTTATATATACAAACCAAATAAAAATATTAAGAAATATAAATAAATAGTAAATTTTTTTATTAATTATTGATTTTTTAAAATTTTGTGGATCGCACGGATGAGCACTAGTTAATTAATAAGAGAGTGTATTTTGTTTTCACCGTGTAAACAAATTCACACTGCATGGAAAAGATCTGCGAAGATTCCCTCATGACCTCTTTGAACGCGCGGCCCAAGTTTTTCATAGAATTTTAAATTCATCATTGACGTAGTCCAAATTTGATCAAATCTTGACTATATAATACAAAAAGTTGACTGACATATAACAAATCAATGGTCGCGAGCCTTGATAAGAGATCCATTAACGTAAGAAAAATATTTGGGAGTACTAAAAATGGAGCGGATCACTAATGATGTGGTAGTGGGTCTTGTCTACTTTTTATGTCTTGTTTCTTTTTTTTATTATTTTTTTTATACTAATTTTAATATATTAATACTATTAATAATATATTTTTTAATGATCTAAACTGTCGTTGTTAACGTAATGGGATTTTTCCGTAACATTTGTGGCATGTTGTTTTGTCCGTGAGGTTTTTATATTGACAATTGACTCTTAAAAGTTAATTGAAAGGTAGGCAATGAGAAAATTTTTAATTATTTAAAATTAAGAAAATTAAAATGAGTATGATATATTGATCATAGAATTTTTCACTAAAAATTTCTTTTTATTTATATAAATAGGGGCATAAGATTCATTTTATGTAAATGAAACAATTCACTTTTTCTTTCTTTTTCTAATATGGGATTAATTTTATTAATTGTTCAAAATTAAAAAAATTCAATAATTTTATAATAAGAGTTTGGAATCCTAAAAGACTTCTCTATAAAAATCTCATTTTCCTTATATATATATATATATATATAGATAGTGAAACAAATTTTGTTTTTTCTTCTTCTCTCGATATGAGATTATAAAATAAATTATAAACTAATTAGAATTTTATTTTTATATGGTTAAATAGAAGTTAGCCAATGGAAATTTTTGTAATTGTTTAAAATTAATAAAATCAGTATGAGAAATCGCGATTAAACCGGCGAATCAGTCAAACCCAAAATGATTTAGCCTAATCGATTAGGTCAAATGACCGACCAACTTATACAAAAATTAATTAATTAAAACTTTTAAATATTATTTTAATTTTAAATTTTAAACTGTCTTGAATTGAAATATACACAATACTACACTATTAAGATTCACTTTATATAAGTGAAACAACTCTTTTTTTTTTTTTTTCTGATATGGGATTATAAAATAAAAGTTGACAATTATTTGGACGGAAAGTTTATTTCTAATCAAGCAATTTTAGTCTTTCAATATTTAATCAGATCAATCTTTAGTTTATTTCGAATCAAACAAATCTAATCAATATATTTTGATAAAATCGCGGTTAAACCAACGAATCAATTGAAATGAAAGATGATTTAGCCTAATCGGGTAGGTCATAATTAATTAATTAAAACTTTTAAAATTTAAACTATATTGAATTGAAACATGAACAACACTACAATATTAAATAGGATGAGAGTATAAGATTTACTTTGGGGGTGTTTGTTTCAGCTTTTCAGAGCCAACTTATAGCTTTTAGCTTTGAAAAAGTTATTTTGGACTGTTTCGTTAAACTTATTTCAAACAGCTTCTGATTCTAACAGCTTATTTTAACTAAAAAAAGCTGATTCTGAGAAGCTGCTCACCCCTTGCTTCTGATTATCAGCTTCTGCTGTGGACATGTTAATTTATGGTTATCCTCTTAAATTTTTTTATTTTTTATTTTTTTAAAAATAGAAAAAGACTCAAATGGACTATAGATTATTATTATTTTTTTTTTATGAGAAATGTAGACAAACAAAAAATAAAAATTATTTGAGAAAGCTATTTCACAACTTATTTAACAAACACTACTCAGCAACTTAAATCTATAATCCAACAGTTACACCAAACAGATTAACAACTTCTGATTAAAGTCATAATCTATAATCTGTTAAGCTATAATCTATAAGCTGTTTTAACAGCTACACCAAACGGGGCCTTTATACGAGTAAAATAACTCATTTTTTTCTTCTTTTTTCGATGTGGAATTATCAAATAAGAGTTAGCCAATAGTCCTCACTAAAAATTCTATTTTACTTATATAATACATAGATAGATAGATAGAAGTGTGATTCATGTCTGTATTATAATTCACCTTGTCTTAGGTATCTGAAAGGGTAATTTATATGTAAATTGGGCCGAGCTGGGTAATGGGCCGTTCTGTGGGCCGCAGTAAAAAGGTCTGAGTAAAAGGGCCTGGTAGTTACCACGGTCCGGAAAGAGCCTTGTTGTTAGCTCGATCACTACGGTCAGAGTAGTAGCAGTTAGCTCGGTCATACCATTAAGGACCGGGGTATTTTGGGCTTTTACTCAAAACCTTGCTATTTAATAGCTCGGTCCAAGCACGCTGTGGATAGCGTGGTCTCAAGAAGTGAAACCGAGGTACAAGCTGTAAAAGGAAAAGCCGAGTTAGTTAAAGTTCGGTCGTTTCTGCCAGTTTAGCATGGTTATGTTATCTCGGTCGTTTTATCATACTACCAATGTCAACCCATCTCATTTGGTTTAAGCAGTGAGAGGGGTGTTGAAGAATAAGCATTATCTTTTAGGAGAGTAATTCCTAGGAGGACTTTACATGGAGAGATAAGAATCCTACTAGGATTGTGCCACGTGAAACCTATAAAAGCTCACAACATAACCTATGGAAGAGGTAGCACAACTTTGATTCTCGAATACACAGAGCTTTTTGCCTATTTGTCTATTTTGCTGACTTAGGCATCGGAGAGGTATCCGGCACACACCCACCGACTAGCTCACGTTTGTGTTTTCAGGGAGTGAAGCGACGACGTTTGAAGGAGTGTAGACTTGATCAACAGGATTATACGGGAAGAATATTTCTTGCTCGTACAATTGGCGCCGTCTGTAGGAAGACCAGAAAGAACAAAACCTCTTGATCAAGTTTTTCCTCTCTAATTGGAAGTAATGGCGCACAATGAAGATTTGTTGCAGTCCGCCATCGACGGACAAACCCCAGAGGGAGGTGGGAGGCGCGAAAGTTTGCCTTCTATCCCTCCCATGGTGGATTTAGAGCCCCAGCGACAGAACCCCCAGAGGGATGCAAGAGGGAGGCAGACTAACAGCCCTCGTCGCTCTTAAAGTCCAAAAAGACAAAGGCGGAGGATCGATCCTCAAGTTCTGGAGGATCGCGTAAAAGAACAAGACGAGTTAATAAGGAAGATGGCGGCATACATGGAGTCTATGAAACGCCAGATCAAAGGAAAAGGGGTGGCGATAGGAGAGGGGCGCAAAAGTAACACGCCCCCTCACCACTCAGAAGATCGTGGTAGGCATACCACGCCATCGCAAGCAGAGAGTAGGAGCCTGACAGGCGACACTCAGTCAAGAACTCCCAGGACTCGTTACTCCAGGTCTGAGAGAACGAGAACTGAGAGGTCACATACTGAGGGAAGCACCTATCGGCCCTCGCGCACACACCAGACGTCATCCAGGCAGACGGAGTTGCCTAGATCATCCGATTTGAGAACTGTGCTAGAAGAAAGGGCACGATGGAAAGAATATAACAGAGTGCGCGACCCGCGTAGAGTTTCAGCCCTTCAGCGGTTGGCTCCTCAGATGTATGGGAGCGTCGAGGTAGGAATGCCGATACCGCGCCTTATTTACGAACCGACAGACAAAGCATTAGCAAGGCTGCAGACCTCGCCGTTCGTTCCGGCGATTGAGAACGCACCCCTACCTTTAGGCTTCCTTCAGTCCAAATTCACCACATATGAGGGAAAGACAGACCCCTACATGCACCTTAGCCACTTTCGCCAAGTTATGGCAGTATACCAGCAAAACGAGGCTTTGATGTGCATCCTATTCCCATCTAGCCTTGGCGACCTAGGTTTAACCTAGTTCGAAAGGCTACCAGAAAGCAGCATAGCCTCCTGGGCGTACTTGGCAGAGGCGTTCGTGACAAGGTTCAGAACGAACACCAAGACGCTAGTGGAGATCGACCAGCTACTCTCCATTGACATGGGTGACAAGGAGACGTTGAGATCCTATAACAGTCGTTATTGGGAGACCTTCAACCAGATAGGAGATTGCCCCACAAATCTCGCCATCGCGCAATACAAAAGAGGTCTTCCAGTCGGAAACAGGTTGAGGGACTCAATCACCATGATGCCACCCCTCACGATGGAGGCCTTAATGGAGAAAGTGCACCAACATATTTGGGTGGAGGAGGATGGTGCCCACGCTAAAGCCAAATCTGGTGCATTAGTAGTGCTAGATAAAAAGACTATGGCAAAAGTCAACGCGATAGAACGTTCAAGCAGGAACGGGTGTGGCAGGCGGGACAACGGAGAGGACCAAGATAAAATGTGGTTGAGAGTCCGCACTTCCATTACCACAGTGTTCAAAAAACCGATCTAACGGATTCTTAGTGAGATACGTGATGAACCTTTCGTCCAATGGCCAGCTAAGTTGGGAGAAGCTAAAAAGGACTATGACAAAAGATCTCGGTGCACCTTCCATAAGGAAAAAGGGCACCGCATTGAAAATTGCACTCCGTTGAGACAGCACCTGGAGGAGTTAGTGGTAGCTGGGCACCTAGACCAGTAAATAGAAGGAGGGACACAACTAGCCCCCCAGAACCACGACAACCCAAACGGAATGCCGATCGACGCCTCACCTCAAGGTGTGATTAACGTGATACATGGGGTATTCGAACCTGAGCGGGTATGTGAGCTCAGGGGAATGATCAAGAAGGCTTAGCACTTAAGAGAGGTATTAAGTGCACAACCTACCATTAAAAATGGGAGAACAGAGGTATAGACGTCCCCAAACGTCCCGGGAGGGAATCCCTCGTTTTGTTCATTTGGGCTCACTACAGTTCAGGACTCAATGTCACGGTCCTGTATCTAATCTCGCAGAGTGCAATGCAAGACCGATGAATCATCAAAGAGTCCAAATCAGGCAAATCGTTTTTGAAAATAGATTTTTTGAAAGAAGTGCCAAACATGGACTGCTTTGCCAGATACAGAGTCGCCACCTAAATATTTTGTTTTGGGGGAATTTAGGAAACCCTGACTCGTTGCCTAAGGCCACGTGTCCGTCATCACCAAAGTTGCCTCAGCTCGGGAACTTGGGTACGATTGGAGAAGGTCACTTCGTGAGCACCCTCGTTCGCTCGATCAAAGATCGGCCTCTACTAACCATGATATCGGGTTTGAAAACATTATGTGCTCTTATTCCGGTTTTATTAGCCTAGAATTATTATGTGATGCGCGCAGCATACAAATATAGACCGGATCGCCTGAATTGGAACAAAACATCTCATGTTTGTTTTTTAAAGCGGTTTGCTACTCGTAAGTAGGCTAAAATATGGATTTGCCACCCTCAGGTGGGCTTAGAAAACATGATGATTTGCTACTATCAAGTGGGCTTAAAACTCACAGTCGATGAATTGTTCCAATCCAAATAATCCAACCTTCACCCACAGGCATTCAGGCAGTTATATCACATAAGCAAATAGACTCATGGTAAGCATGCTATCATGGCAGTCACTCACACACATGCAAGGATGCTAAAGCATAAACACTCACCGAGTACTCCAAGCCAAAATAGAAACTATTTAGTAATCAATGCATGATCCTAGTTCATGTTAAGATGGCTAATGCAACACATGCAAAATGCAACTAAGATAGGCTCGGCTATTCTAAACATGGCATATGAATGCAACAGATTACATGTATTCAACTTGGAATTGAAATACAATGCAGTTAGTATGATGCGCCGAGCCTGGTGCATGTAATACAGATGAATGAATGCAAACATACGAGCATAAGTATGCCAATTGAAACGTGCCCTAATCTAACCATCATAAGCTGATAAATAAAAGGGAGAAAGACGTGGGGTTGGAAGACATACATCACACACACACACACTTATTACAATTATGCCCTCGCTCGGAGGGTCCAAATAAATAATGCAGTCCGAATAAATAATTAAATATTACAAAAACCTAATTAATTAACAAATTAACTAGGAAAGCAAATAAATTAGCGTGCAAGCTATAAAATGGACTGCCTCAGCTCTTGTTCCGAATGATGAAAGATGCATGCATGCTCGAATCGCTTTGTCGGAAAATTCCTCGCGATGCCCCGATTTGCCTCTGTTTGCAATTAATCCCGGAATGCTGTGCAAAGCTCTAGAAGGCTGCTGATTTTTGGTTTGCTGCAACAGAGAGCAAGAAAGGGGCATGGCAAAGTATTTTCACATATGTATGCACACCTCGATCCTCATGCCACCAATCACGCATCTCGATGCATGATGGCCGAGGAGTCGAATTGCACGACTCGATGTGAAATGAATGCACATGACAACACAACAAGGCCTAGACTCTATCATGGGTAATCCGGAGTGTTGGCGATTGGGAATTGAGGCACGTTCCGTCACTTCGGGTACGAAACGTCCCTCGTTTCCCGTGTTTGGGCTAACTCCTATCCCAAACACAATGCTATGAGATGGCATACACAATGCGACTAACATGCAACCTAGCATACGTAATGCTATGGGGCTAAAATGGCATACACAATGCACGTGACACAATATGGCATGCATAATGCACTAACATGCAACCTAGCATACGCAATGCTATGGAGTAAAATGGCATACACAATGCAAGTGACACAACATGGCATGCACAATGCACTAACATGCAACCTAGCATGCGCAATGCTATGGACTAAAATGGCATATACAATGCAAGATGGACTTACACCAATATGAGTGGACCTCAGCCACACTCACATCAGTGGCCATATGATGAAAATGAGACAACCGAAATACATGCAAACATGAACGAATGCAATGGACCGATCCTAAGGCACAACGTGCAACTCTAACTAAGCATGGCAAAGGATGAAATATGGCATACAAGCATATATTTTCTAGCTCTGAAACATGATGTACAATTGTCTCGAATCATGCAAATATGTCACACAATGCATGCAAGATGGCTCGAATACCGAAACTAGTGAAGTGCGTTACATTAGAGGTACACAAAGCAATGCACGAATGGCAAAACAAACCCCAAACAGACCATAGGAAGGTCTAAAACAATGGGAAAATGGCCCAAAATGATGGCTCAAAGTGCATGGAAATGAAGCTCATTCAATGGTCCGAAAACAAGGCATTCATGCACAACTCTCAAGCACACTTAAAGAGGAGAAAACAGGAGGCTATGGCATTCACATAGGCTCTGAAATATGATACAAAATGACCCCAAAGCATGAAAACAACTCAGTATATGCATGCAATAGACCTCAAATCTCAAAGCTAGGCAAGTGTATTGAACTACAAGTATGCAAAGCAAGCATCATTTGACCATGAGACCCAAAAACAGAGCTAGGGAAGTCCAAAATATGTACAAAATCAGTTTAAGGAAAGGCCAAAATATGCTAGGAAAGGCAGCCAAAACATCATGCAAAACAAGCTAGTGAACCATGATTTGCACTACAACTATATGAAGCACATGAGAGGTCACCAAACCAACCAAAAACAGAAGTATGCCATGCCAAAATATGACCAAAAATCCATTGAAACTCAGTCAATGCATGCAAGAATGATGTGTCCCTTTGAAAGGCCAATAAGATGGTTGTTCTACACATGCAAGATAGACATATAAAATGGCAAAACCACCTCTAGACAGAGGTTATGAGGGCCCTAAAACTCACTGAAAAGGGCCTGAAATTAGTCTAGGAAGCATGCAAGTGAAGGCCTTTTTGAAAGGCCTTGAAAAAGATTACTCTACACATGCATAATGGACACTTAATAAGGCCAAACCACCTCTGGAAAGAGGTCATGCAGGTCACAAAACTCATCAAAAAATATCCTGGAGCATGGCTTCGAAACATGCAAATAGGGGCTCTTTTGTAAGGCCAACAAAGCTAGTAAAGAGAATAAGGGGTGAGAGGGTCACCCCTCTCTGATTTTGAGGCTCAAAAAAACATATTAGCCACTGAAAATCCACTAGATTTCAGTGGGTAAAAGGCCAAACCAAGGCCAACACAAATGCTCTAATGCATAGCTCAAAACATGAGGAAATGAAGCATGCAAGGGGGTAGATGACCCCCAACAGAAAAATGTCCTTAATCAAACTTGAAGAGAGCTCAAAATAATACTTTTTTTAGTTTATAACAAAGCCTAAATATGCTTCCAAATATAGCTAAGATATGAAGCAAAATAAGGACCAAAAAGGGAATAAGGGTGTTACCCTTGTAGCCAATAACTCCAGCAACTTCTGGACCAAAACAGCAACTCCTCAGCCTCTGAAAATAAGCTCCAAGGTGCTTAGATGGATGATGGAGGGGTTAGGTTGTGAGGTGGTATGCAAAGGAGGGCAAAAACTTCACTTTTTGAAGCTTAAAGGGAGAGACAAAGAGAGATATGTGGTGTATGCTCTAGACTAATTGTTCAACCCTAGCAATGGAAGAGGAGGCCTCCCTTTATAGAGAAGAGAGTCCAAAGCTTCTCAAAGAAGCTTAAAACCAAGCTTAAACATCCTCCACATGTATGGAGGATGCATTCTGAGGCTTCCAGTTGGCACAGCTGGCTTCAGCTCAATGAGACAAAAAAGCAAAAGGCTGGCCGACCAGTTAAGGTGGTCGGCTGACCACTCCCCCTGGTCGGCCGACCAGGTTCAAAAGGGCCAAGCAAAAAAGGTGGTCGGCCATCCCAGATTGGTGGTCTCCCAGGTGAATGCAGCTCAGTGGTGGTATGGAAGACCCGAAATTGTGGCTCAAAAGTGAGGGAGACCAAGGGGTCAAAAGGGTCAAGCAGAAAAGGTGGTCGGCCTACCAAGATTGGTGGTCTCCCAGGTGAATGCAACTCAGTGGTGGTATGGAAGACCCGAAATTGTGGCTCAAAAGTGAGGGAGACCACCTACCTGCCAAGAAAAATCGGTCGACCGAGGAAAGGTGGTCTCCAAGAAGAAAAGGTGGTCTCCCACCCTACTACCACCTTCCTAACAATGAAACTAGGGTCCATGCCAAAAATGAACCCACACCGATGCAAAACAAGGGTTCGGGGGCCAAAACACGCAGCCAGGGGCCCCGAAAACTGACTATTAAGCACCGGAGGTGACGTATGACCACAAAGGTGGTCTCCCGGGCCATAGTGTCCCTCTAGGGAGAGGGAACAAGGTGTGTGCCAAAAACCGGAGCAAACGGAGAAAGTTAAGCGGTCCTGAATCGAGGCGCACGGCTAACGGCTACGAAAATAAAAAACTGGTCTCCAAACGGGAATAGTGGCCTACGACCACGAAACGTAGCCTACGGCCACTGAGAGATAGTCTTCGAGACCTCTCCCTCCCTTCGGGAAGAGAAAATATAGAAAACAGGACCTGGTTCGCAAACTGAGGCAAAGCACAAAAGAATCCCGAAGTCCGGAGGCAAGGCTCTCAGCCGAGACTCTATGACCTTAGAACGAGCACAATATGTATCATCACCGAGCGCTCAATCGGTGACATCTGAGTCTTAAGGTCGGTGAAAAATGGGGTGTCTACAGTTGCCCCTCTTTGACAGAACTCGGAAGTCGTAATTGACGGGAGTGAATGTCAAAGCCCAGAGACGACCCATTTTTGACAAGGCCGAAGACTTAGACAAACAAGGAAGATAAACAAAGAGATGTGCCCGCAGGCATGCCCGCAGGCGGCGGCAAAATGCAAAACGAATATGCACAAAGCCGGACGTAACTCATGATCATGCAAAGCAGCAAGCTGTAATGAGGCAAATATTCACAATAAATGTAACAGTTTTAAGCAAGAATGCAAAGTAGCAACTACATTTCATGCAATAAGAATGTGGAGAATTATTCAATTCTCGCCACGTCTCACACGGAGAAGATACAATACCTGTGCGGCTCGTCTGGTCGCACCAGCTTCAAATGAACCGTACATACAATATCGTGCCTGCAAAAAGGAGAAACTGAACAAGCACAACATAGTTAGCAACATATGTTCAACACTATATTGAACGCAAACAAACATGGTGCCGATGGGAAAGTGCATCGCAATGCGAGGTGAAACGTGCGTGGCAACGCAAGTTAAGTATGGAGGTATGACAATACCGGTGAAACATGCACAACAATGCAAGCGATGTTCACAACAATGCGAGTGGCATGCCTAACAACGCAAGATAAGTGTGATTTTACGAGCATGTTTAAAACAAAACATCAAGCAAATAAATGCGAGCTTTGACGAGGACAACTCAAATCATGACCTCCGGTTTACCTCCCGGAAGGGTTGCAATGTACTCAAAAAGGATACACCTTGCTTTTGGCAAATGACGACGAAACACGCATCGAAAGTTGGAGTTGAAGTTCCCGTGGAGGGATTTCGCGCCGAAAAGTGCACTTTCCTTGTACTTTCTCGAGAGCCGGGGACTCCGATCACCACCAAAATTTGCAAGGAGCTCAAAGAGGCATTGGAGACCACCTAGGAGGGCCACCGACCATGTATGGGGCCCACCGACCAGGTTTGGTGAGAGAGGGTGGTCGGCCTACCAGAAAAGGTGGTCGGCCGACCACCTAGCCAAAAACAGGGGCAGTTTGGTACATTTACATTCGGATCTTTAAATGCACTTGGCCAAAACACTTTTCCTCACAACTTCAGGTCCAAAATTAGCTCCTCCTCCTTCCTAGACCATTTTCCCTCTCAGATCTGCGCTTTATACGCGTTTTCCAACGCCCCACGCAAAGTTGTTTCGCGAAATCTTTCAATTTTCTTCACTTTTGACCGATTAAAATTTGATTTTGGAGCTTCTTTCCCCATTTTCGCCACTTGAGGTAAGTTTGTCTCAACATTTGGAACATTTTCTCGGGAGTTGACTTTTGTTGACTTTTTTATTTCCCGAGAGTTGACTTTTGTTGACTTTTTCCAATTTTGGCTCATTTTGCTCATTTTGGTTCCTTTTTGCAAATTTCTTGAAATGGCAGGTCATTTTCCTCAGGGCGGAGAACCTCCAGGTGCCGGGGATGAGCCAGACATTATGTCTTTGCCTCCAAGGATTCAGCCATTTGTTCCTGAGAGGTATGACCCTCTGGCGCACATCCTTCCTTGGGCCGTTTTCTACCACTTTACCGACTTTAATGAGCGAGCACCTGTAGATCTACTACTGCGGGAGCCAGAGTTCCACCTATCTCATCAGGCACGAGAGGTATGTACTTCACTTTTATATTTTCTGCAATGTATTCTGCATTTTCCGTGCATTTCACACTTTCGCTATGCATGCTTATCTGCTCGTTCTGAACACACTTGCACACCATACTTCTACTCATTCTAGCACACTGCTTGTTCTGAATACTTAGTCTATAACACAGTATTCTGTTTGCATCTTGAACACACAACTCAATCACTTGAATTTCTGAACCCGCAGCCCATATTTGATTGTGAACACGCAGCACACATTTGTTGAAAGTTGAACACACAGCCCAAACTTTGAATTTCTGAACACGCAGCCTATATTTGATTGTGAACACGCAGCATACACTTGTTGAGAGTTGAACACGGAGCCCAAATTTCGAATTTCTGAACACACAGCCCATATTTTGATTGTGAACATGCGGCACACACTATTTCTGAAATCCGAACACACAGCCCAAACTTGTGATTGTGAACACGCAGCACACACACTATTTCTGAAATCTGAACACACAGCCCAAACTTGTTGATTATGAACATGTAGCCCACTGTTTTTAAAAGTTGAACACGCTGCCCGATTTTTGAGATGAACACACAGCTCAAACTTCGAGATGAACACACAGCCCACTGTTTTTGAAGTCTGAACATACAGCTCAAACACTTGATGTTGAACACACAGTTCGCACTTTGAGGTTGAACGCACAGCCCAATGTTTTTGAAATCTGAACACACAGCTCAAACACTAAGGTGAACACACAGCCCACTATTTCTGAAATCTAAACACACAGCCCAAACTCTTGATGTTGAACACGCAGCTCGAATTTTAAAATCTGAACACGCAGCCCAAACGCTTCAATTCTGAACACACAGCTCATATACTTCAATTCTAAATACACAGCTCATATACTTCATGTTGAACACGCAGCTTACACATCTCATTTGCATGCAGCTCATACTGAACACGTAGTCCACAGCATTGTATCTGATTTGATTTGCACACAGCTCGAATTTTGAAATTGAATACATGTGTTCATTCTGAATGCAGGTATCTTCCCGTATTACCCGAGGCTGTGGATCGATCATCGCCAAGGAGTGGTACGCGGAGCTCCCCGAGGCCGTTCGCGGTCTGGTTGATCAGGTAGGGTTCGGACTCTTCTGTATGGGGATATCACGTTATCCAGCGAGTAGGACCCTGATGGGCGCCCTTGTAGAGAGATAGTGGGACACCACCAACTCCTTCCATTTCTCAGCTACTAGGGACATGACTATGACTCCGTTCGATTTTGCCGTGCTAACAGGCCTTGACATGGGAGGCTGGCCGATCCCCTACGACGAGGACATGGGCGAGTGGGAGGCTGCCTGGATTTATCTGTTGGGAGCTCGCCCACCGGTTGACAGATCTTCGGGCAGAGTCCGGTACACTTGGTTTTCTTCACATTTCAGAGAGAGCGTGCCCGAGACTCCCGAGGAGATAGCGCAGTACACTCGAGGGTTTTTGATGTTCCTCCTCGGGACCACTCTATTCTCCGATAGGGGGAACACCGTTGGACTTTACCTACTGAGTGCTCTGGTAGACCTATCACAGGTCAGCCAGTATGACTGGGGTGGCGTCGGCTTGGCTACCCTCTACTGCTACATGAGTGTCACGTCCCGCGGACGGGGGAACATAGTTGGCGGCTATTGGAGAGCTTGGGAGGTTCTTTTTGCCCTCTTGATTTACATTTCTGCTTTTCATTATCTGTACACAGCACACACGGCACACTTTACATTCTGTACTTTGCATTCTGCTCTCAGCATTTTGCATTCTTTGTACATTCTGTATTCACATTCTACACTCAGCATTCTGTATTCTGATGGCTATTGCCCTGTTTTCCACAGCTATGGGTTTTTGTGTACTTCCCGACGCTAGCCCCAAAGCTTGAGGCAGAGGTGCCTCTTATGATTCCTTACTTGCTCGTATTTGAGGGCCAGTATCGGCCGAGAGCTCGGGAGACACTGCCCTACCTGCAACAGTTTTTTGACACAGTGCGGACGACCGAGGTAATTCAGAACTCTCAGTTCTCCATGTTTTCATCTTTGATTCATCTTGCACATTTACGATTTCTAATCAGCTTATGCATTGGTTATCCGCAGATCACATGGCAGCCCTGGGCGCCCTTGGGTGGAGACACCCGATTTCAGTTTGCTGGGGGATGGGCCACTTCTCAGTATAGGATCCTGTTTGAGGGACCAGCTGGTAGGGCCTGGTTTCTGGGGGACCGCTTCATGCGCCAGACTATGGGCTTCCCCGAACAGAGTGTCCCCGCAGCACCTCCGGACGATATGCGATCCACTGAGGGGCTCACTCCCCAGAATGTCGACAGCGCCATGTTGGGTACCGACGTATTTCTACATTTGGAGGAGGGGGAGTACGCGACTTACCGTCATACATACTTGATGCCTTAATTGACAAGTGTCCGTACTCCCACGAGGAGGTTTGCTGGCATGCTATCATCGAGTCGCGCTCGGGCTGCAGGTGTTCCTTTGGCCAGCAGGGCCGGCACATCGAGAGGTGGGGCTGGACTGGTCCCCCTGATTCCCCTGACTTATCATCACGCCGGATGGCTAGATATTCCCACTGAGTTGATAGGATGGCGGTACGGGACTTCCTACCCGATTCCGATAGAGCCTCCTATGCTTGGTCACCCATACGTCAAAGACCCTGACTCGCCACCGGTATGCTTTATAGCTTTGATTTATCACTCAGATACTTGGACATTCATTCATTTGCTGATGACTTGCACTTGCATCTGCAGCCTACCATGGAGTATACTGAGAGGTTGCTCGGGTTGGTGGCCTCGCTCGAGGGCATGGTCCTGCGGAGAGAGACGCAGTTGTCCATCGTCGGTGTCCCGGTACTCTTTAGTTTTCTTGCATTTATCATACTTTTGATGACATGCTGAATTTGAACATTTCACTGCATTGATTGACTGTATGTGTAGAGCACATCTAACACACATCACATTCATGTACTGTATCCGCATACACACTCTCTATGTAGTTTTCTTGCATCTGCATCTGATATACATACTTTGGCTGGTGTATTCAAATTGCGCTCTTTCTTTTCAGATGCCTCCGCTATATACTGGGCCACAGGCCGGGCCATCTAGGCCTTCTCGGGAAGCTGGGAGAGGGGACTCGTCTCGCAGACGAGGCAGGCGCAGAGCACCTGTCGTAGAGGAGGAGTCCAGCGAGGAGGAGGAGTCTACGCATCCTCAGTCAGAGACATCTGCAGGCAGAGAGGATGACTCTGAGTCTGGTTCTGAGGGCGGAGGTGATGCCGAGAAGCGTTCCGAGGACAGCAGCTTCGATTCAGATAGTGGTGCTGGTGGAGATGGTGCAGGGACTTCTCAGCCGAAGAGGACGAAGAGGGTCTCTTATTCTTGCACTTGAGAGCACTGATGCAGATGTTCCTGCTTTATTTGCCTTTTTTACTAGTAGTTGTAGCACATTGTACATTATTAGGCAGTTTTATTTTCTGTAAAACTTGTACCCTTGTTGTAAAATGTTGTAACAAAGGAAGCATGATGGAAAGAAATAGCTTTTGTTCAAAAAGTGTTGTATTTTATGTTCTTAGCATCGCATCGCATCATTTTGCACAAAAATGAGATTGAATGAAAATTGAGCATCAAAAAATTGCCAAGTTAGGTAGTGAACCGTCGCAACAAACTAAACAACTTATCTTACTAAGAAACAACGAGACCTTAGCAAGCTTACAACTCGATAAGCAAATCCCGGAAATGTTGATAAACAAAGAACAACAATTTCAACGGACAAAACTCAATAACTCGATAAACTTAGCAACTCGACTTGATAAGCAAAACTCAACAACAACTCGATAAACAAAACTCAACAACACCTTGATAATCAAAACTCAACAACAACTCAATCAACAAAATTCAACCACAACTCGATAAACAGACATATCTCGGACGATCGGAGTGACGGAACGCATCCGAAACAAAGGGAAACTCGCGCCTTCAACACTCCCAATGCATGGAAATGCTAGGAACTTTCTTCTAGAAACTAGGGTAAGGCCAAAGCCACACTTCTCTCCATGGTCGACCATCAGAGGGAGCTGGCCGACCAGCTATTTCCATTAGAGACCAAAGGGCTGGTCGGCCTACCGGAAAAGGTGGTCGGCCGACCACCTGGCTTGACAACCACCAAATTGTTGACACGTGTCCCCCGAATAGTGCCTTATCCTCTATAAAAGTCCCAGCTTCGTGGTTCTTTCATTTCATCTTAGCTTTGCATCAAAATGGAAGCATTTCTCACCCAAAATCTCACAGCTTGGTTTGCTTCTCTAGATGGCTCAGAAAAGTTGAACTTCCAGGGCTTTGGCTTGAATGCACTATTCACGTTGGGCCGTACTCTGCTGCATCTTCCTTTCCTCCATGCCGCAACAAGGTTTTGGAATCCGGTAACACACGTCTTTAGCTTTAGCGGGCAAGAGATGTGTCCTACTTTCGAGGATTTCCAAGCTTTGATGGAGTCCGAGCGCAACGAGGAAATCTTGTCTCAACTCCGATTCGGCCATGTCTAAGCCTTAGGACAAATGTGCGGCCTCACTTTGCATGACGCTCGATCATTGATTCATGACGGGGAGCTGGACATCCCAAGCTTGGTTTGCCGGTTTTCTGATGCTGGTGACCGCGGCGACCATCATTGGCAGGGCTATCGGCGACACGCGCTTTGCCTATGCTTGCTATCTCATTTCTTGCTTGCCCTGGGCTCCGATGGATTCAGTGTCCGGTTGATCGAGGTTGCCCAAGGTTTGAAGGAGGGCAAGAACTGCATTGCCATGACATTGGCTGAGACATTGATGGGCTTAGACGCTTTTCATCGCCGGGAGACGGCTAGGCTTGCGAGGAGCCCACTACTATTGCAGGTAATGTTTCCCACCCAATCTCACATATGTATTGCTCACATCAGTTGGCCCTCAGGCTCGGTTTTTCTCACAAAACCCTTTTCTTACTTTTCTCTCATCGTACATCTCTCTATTCTTTATTCTCTCATTTTTCATCCCTCCCCAAGTGTGGTTGATGGACAAGTTACAGATTGTGGAGTCTTGCCCAGCATACTCAGCTCGCGACTACTTTTTCCGACAACGCCTGGTCGATGACCTGGATGAGGGGTGGTGGTACAACTGGATGTACAGTTTGTCTACAAACCACATCGCTTGGCGTTGCCCTTGGTTCAGTCTGTCGGCAATGAATTACAACATGACTCGTCAACCTGGGATTCAATTGATTGGCATGACACACTGTGTTTTCTATTTTCCCTTCCCGTTCCCATTCCGGCGCCAGTTCAGACATGATCAAACTTGCTTGCCAGAGGAGATAGAGTACCCTGCTGCATTCCCAGCCCGAGGCGCACAGCTTGCTCGGTATGCCATAGCATGGAGGACTAGAGAGCTCCTGACCCCCGCTCCCATTTTCAGTTGCACTTTGTCTGATGAGTGCTTGGATTGGCTCAATGAAGAGGCACAGGAAGGGCCGACTTTGGCGTCAAAGGCTTCGACCGGCTCTGGGAGGGGGTACAGGAACACCTGACTTATCTATGCCCCGGATTTATTGCTTTATTAGTACTTTCAAGTTTTCTTTATGAACGTAACCAAAAGCAACTTCAATTTGTATGCAAGAGCAGAAAAACTCTGTATTGAAATCAATGAAATTGAAGGTTGTGGGTACCGAAAATTTTCCATTTTGGTCAAAAAAAGGTCTAAGTTGTAAAAAGATTGATTTTGAACAAAGTCAACTTTTATTAAAACTTTTCAAAACCATTTTCGACATGGATCAGAACTGGACACGCCTGAAATCTGTCACTGAGATGCACAACCTCGGATCCTAGCAACTGGAAAGTTGCCCCTAGTCTGAATAGTACCGCGGCACCGCACAGCAACGGAAAGTTGCCCCTAGTCTGAAAAGCACTGCACCGGAGATCATAATCGAACTCTTGAATGCTGAATAGACAACGATGGCCGAGATGATCAAATGGACAAAGTTGATCGGGGAAAGGTTTATGGCTGAACTTCAGGATGAAGTTGCCTACGTATCCCAAAGATGGGAATCAAGCCTTACGTAGTTCAGGCTCGGGTTCACTCGAGTATTTTCACTCTCCTTTTACGCTCTAACTTTTGCCAAGGCCGCCCTTTGCGGGTTTTCAACCTTGCGAGCTCAGTTTTTATCATTTCAAATTTTTTGTGCTCTAACTTTGGCCTAGGTCACCCTTTCGGGTTTTCGGCCTAGCGAGCCTCTCAGGGGTAATATTTCTACAACTTGTCCATGTTGATCGGTTGGGAGAACTCTAGGCTATCTAGGTCCATTAGAACCACAGCTCCACCTGACCAGATAGACTTAATGATGTAGGGACCAGTCCAATTGGGTCTGAACTTGCCCCTTGGGTCGTGGATGGGAGCTCGGTTATCTTTGAGCACCAAATCTCCTTCCTTCAGATTCCTGGACTTAACTTTCTTGTTGAAAGCCCTTGCAATTCTGCGCTGATAACCTTGAACATGGTACAGTGCTTTCAGTCTGCGCTCGTCAAAGAGCATGAGTTCTTCAAATCTGCTCTGCTGTCAATCTGCTTCGGCTATCTGACACTCAGCCAGCACTCTCAAAGACAGAACTTCAATCTCGATAGGTAGAACGGCCTCCATCCCATAAACTAATGAATACGGAGTCGCCCCAGTAGACATTCTAATTGAAGTCCGGTAGCCCCACAGAGCAAATGGCAACTTATCTGGCCAGTCCCGGTAGGTTTCCACCATATTTTGCAGTATGTGTTTGATATTCTTGTTAGCGGCCTCGACCGCTCCATTGGTCTGCGGTCGATAGGTGGATGACTTATGAAAAGCCACGTTATATTTTTCCGACAAATCAATCACTTCCTTCTTGAAGTGGGAATCGTTATCTGAAATAATTTCGTTCGAGACCCCATAGCGACAGATGATGTTGTTCCTGATGAACTTCGCAACATGTGAAGCCTTCAACACTGCATAAGATTGGGCCTCAACCCACTTCGTGAAATAGTCTATCGCGACCAGAATGAACTCATGCCCATTAAACCCCTTTGGAGTGACAGCCCCGATCACATCGATTCCCCAAACTAAAAATGGCCATGGCGAAGTCATATTGTATAGCTTCGACAGCGGGATGTTCATGCGGTTGGCATGGATCTGACATTTGTGGCATCGCCGAACAAAGCCGATACAATCCTCCTCCATGGTGGACCAATAATAACCTTGTCTTAGGATCTTCCGCGCTAGCATTACCCCGTTCATATGTGCACCGCATTCCCCTCCATGGATGGCCAACATCAGGCGTTTTGATTCTTCAGCTTCAATGCACAGCTTATGCATTCCCAGATAACCTCTCTTATACAATTTACCTCCGCAGATAATGAACTGAATGGCCATTCTTCTGATTGCCCTTTTATCCTTGGCATTTACCCCTGGTGGATATGCTTCCTTCTCCAAGAAATTCCAAATATCGTAATACCAGGGGTTCTCATCTTGAACCTCATCTATAGTAGCAATCGACTCGTAAGTCGGCACAAATTTTTGGTCGACAATGACTGGACGCATCCGGACTCCAAACGGGGTGTCTATCATGGAAGATAGAGTTACTAGTGAATCTGCGAACCTGTTGTTCTCTCTTAACAGATGAGCAAAGTTTAGTTTCTCAAACCGAGGAATTAACAAGTCCAAGGTTTGGTGATACATAATCGGCTTTTCTTCTTTGACTTTCCAATCTCCCTTCGCTTGAGATACAACAAGGTTCGAGTCCCCGATGACGTCCAACCGTTTTGCCCCTAATTCTAGGGCTGCTTCTAGACCGACAATGCATGCCTCATATTCTGCTTCGTTGTTCGAGACTTTGAACCGGAGTTTGAATGCTAGAGGGATACGGGAGTTGTCGGGTGCTATTAGCAACACTCCTATCCCGTACCCGTACTGGTTTGACGCTCCATCAAAGTACATCGTCCAAAACTCGTCGTCGATATGTAAAATGGCCTCATTTGGGAATAAGTACTCAACAGCTTCACCTCCTTCCACTGGGTGATTGGCTAAGAACTCTACTACCGCTCTTCCCTTGACTGACTTGCGCGTCACATATTTCAGATCGAATTCGAAAATCAATAGCAACCAACGAGCTAGCCTACCCGTAAGCGCCGGTTTCTCGAATAGATATTTGATGGGATCTAATCTTGAAACCAACATTACAGAGTAAGCTAACAGGTAGTGCCGCAGCTTCCTGGTGGCCCATACCAAGGCTAAGCAAGCCTTTTCCAATGGTGTGTAGCAAGTCTCATACTCCAGCATCTTCTTGCTCAGGTAATAGATGGCTCTCTCCACTTTGTCCTCTGATTCTTGCGCGAGCATGCAGCCCATTGTAGTCTCAGTTACTGAAAAATACAAAATCAATGGTCTCCCCGGCTCTGGCGGTGACAACACGGGCGGGTTCTGTAAGTATTCCTTGATCTGTTTAAAAGCAGCTTGGCGTCGGTCGTCCCATTGGAATTTCTTTCATTTCTTCAGGAGGCCAAAAAGTGGTTCACAAGTCAAGGTTAATTTTGAGATAAACCGTCTTATGAATTGCACTTTACCCAGAAAGCCTCGCACCTCCTTTTCAGTCCTTGGTGGTGGCATTTCTAAGATGGCCTTGATTTTGGAAGGGTCGATTTCGATACCTCTCTGTGTAATCAGAAACCCCAGCATTTTCCCTGCTGTAACACCAAACGTACACTTCTGAGGATTTAGCCGCAACCGAAATTCTCTGATCCTTTGAAAGAATTTTTGCAAGGCGGTGTAGTGGCCCTCTCTTTCTTTGGACTTGACAATCATGTCGTCCACGTACACCTCAACCTCTTTGTAGATCATGTCGTGCAATATTGTGGTCGCGGCCCGTTGATATGTAGCGCCAGCATTCTTCAACCCAAATGGCATCACCCTGTAACAGTAAGTCCCCCACGGGGTGGTGAAAGCAGTCTTCTCCCGGTCCTCGGGTGCCATTACTATCTGATTGTTGCCCGAGAATCCATCCATGAACGAAAACAAAGCATGTCCCGCTGTGAAGTCCACTAACTCATCAATATGCGGCAAGGGAAAGTCGTCCTTCGGACTAGCTCTGTTCAAATCCCTGAAATCCACGCATACCCGAATCCTATCATCCTTCTTCGGCACTGGAACAATGTTGGCCAACCAAGTCGGGTATTCGGATACCAGCAGGAACCCTGCATCAATTTGCTTGGTGACCTCTTCTTTAATCTTGAGGGCCCAATCCGGGCGGATCCTTCTGAGTTTCTGTTTAACGGGTCGGGCCTCGGGGTCAAGAGGGATCCGATGCTGTACAATCTCAGGATCGATTCCAGGCATGTCTTCGTAGGACCACGCGAAAACATCTTTGAAATCTTTTAATAAAGCGACTAAGCGCTCGCGTTCCTCCGAAGACAACGTGGACCCGATCTAGACCAGCCGCGGGTCCTCCTCAATACAAATATTCACAGTAGTGATTTCATCCATTAAGGGTTTAACAAATCTTTCCTGCTCTTGTTCAATTAAGCATTACAAAACCGGAGGAATTTCTTCCTTGTCGTTTTCATCAAAATTTTGAATGTCTGAGTTAATGCAATAAATCAAGGGCACAGAAAAGTACTCAGAAACCACAGCCATATCATTCTCATTAAACACATCCAAATCGTCCGATTCTTCGGTTACAACAGACTCAAAAGAGAAAGAAAAAGACGACCTGGACAGGACTGTGGTATCCGGGTTATCACCCCCTGGAATACCGGACTCAGACTCAGTCGAGCTGGAACCTGATTCCAACTCAACAAACTCGGTGGAATCAGATTCCAGCTCACTAACTGACCCGGTGCTGCTTGACAAAAATCCCTCTTTATACTGCCAAATGAGAGAGGGTGCGGTAGATGCATCCAAAATGTTTGCTGGTAGGCCCGCAGCCGTTTCATTTCCGATCACGCATACCGAGAAGTTATCTCCCAAGCACTTCTATTCGATCGGAGGATCTGAAAGTAGACACGCCAACGCTACCCCCATTTCACTTTCGGCGTCCTCAGACTCTACTTTTTTACTCTGCTTAGACTCAGCTAATGGGTCTGTCTACTCTTCGGCAACGTCATCCCCAGATAACTGTAGGTCAAAGAAAATCTCAAACCCTGGCACACGGCACTTCTCTTCGTTTATCCATGGCTCTGGGAAGCCACAAAATGGAAAGTCCTCTCCCTCCCGGACAAAGCGTCCGTTTAGGGTACCCTGGATGGGTCGGTGCATTAGCTCAAAAGGCTTCCCCGCCTGCTTCGCTCTGGCTCTCCCAGCCATCTCCTTACCTTTCCTTATCCAATCCTCTTTGGTGGGCAGATAACCTAAGTCAAAGGTGTGTGGGTTGTGTGGCACTTCGGCCAATACTGCAACGCCCTTCCGGCCGCTCCTTCCCAATCCCATCCCGGGGATGTGTTGAAGCTTGTTCATGAGGTATACTAATTGTGCGCTAACATACGCCCCCTCATTAACAGCTAAGATGTTTTGCACGACCTAGGCCTCAGCCAGGGTAAAACCCGACATGAACACATCCTCCATACCGTGCTCAATTTCCAAAACTGGCGTAGATACTTCTGGCGGTGGATGGATCGACGAATTTTCAAAAACGATGGCTACTCCCTTCCCATGAGGGTATTTCACCATCTGATGCAAGGTGGACGAAACTGCCTTTACTTGGTGCAACCACGGCTGCCCTAAAAGTAGATTGAAGGTCGCAGGAACTTCTAAGACATGAAAGTCTACCTCATGCTGTCTCAGCCCAACCTTGGTTTGAATTTTCAATGTCCCCATTACTTCTCTACTTGTGTTATCATATGCCCGAATCACCTGGGCTGTCGGCACAAAGTCCGCGGTCTTTAAACTGATTGCATATGCAGTCCTTGCCGAGCACACATTGATGGCGGACCCTGTGTCGACAAGCACCACAGGTACCCATTTGTTTCTGCACTCCACAGAGATGTATAGTGGCTTGTTATGGTTCGCACCCTCAGGTGGCAATTCTTTGTCGGAGAAAGTCAACATCAGGGTAGCCCCTCCTGGAAAAACTAAGCCCACCAGCTGTTCTGGTGTGGTGTCTATTGAGAGCTTGGCCTTGTCCATGGCCGATAAGACAGCTTATCAATGCACTCGCGATACCATAAGCAGTCCCCAAATGGAGATGTCTGCCTGTATCTTTTTCAACTGCTTCAGTACAGCCTCTTCTTCGAGTTGCTTCTCTTTCTGTTTCTCTGCCTCCTTATCTTTCCCAGACGCCTCTGGCTGATCTAGATGTGGGGGCTTAAAATACCGCCCGCTTCTAGTCATATGATCGACTTCGCCGATGTACCAGGTATCATCTGGCTGGTTGCTCCCCCAATCCTCATCCGTGTGGGCAAGACATAGATCATCGTCTTCCCACCACATTCCGTCAGCAGCCAACAGACACCTGTCCGGCTCCGGTACAATTGTACTCGCAGTACTTTCCATCCGCATGCTCGCAGCATTCTCTATCCTCGTGCATGCAGCACTTTTAGTCCCATCAGGGGCCTTAGCTTTCATGATTCTCTCAGAATCCCCGAACCTTTCTTGTTCCAATTGCGTCAGTACAGTTGGCTGTTCAACACTTCCCGCATTCACAATGCCCAAGTCCTGAGCGAAATTCTTAGCACCGGTGCTCTCCGGCGATGCATTATGATTTCCGGCCCTTCCGGCCACAACTGATGTTCTTGCCCCTGCCGGGCCCCATTCCAATTGAGTTTCGTCGACAACATCTAGTAGGTCATCAAGCCACCCGGTGACCTCTGCTGACTCCTCAAAATCTGACCAGTTGACTACCATGCCCTCTGGATCTTGTTCATTGAAAAATTGGACGTTAGCAAAGTCCCCTTCCATAGCTGCCAAGTCATCTATCCTCTTACCAGATTCATCTCCCTGTATCACACAAAGTTCTGTCCCTACCGACAATTCCACATTTGGCCCAACCTGGCCTACTGATAGAATGTAGTCACTCGGACTGTATACCTCCTCAGCAAAACTCCCAGATTCCTCAGATTCTGACTCAACAATCCCATTCTCTCCTGAAATCTCCCCTGTTCTGTCTTCGACAGTCACCACCATTGGTTCGGGTTGAGTTCTGGAGATGTCCAACATGCACAAGTCAGTGCAATCAGGAAGGAGCACCTCCGCCTCGGGTAGGTGGGACGGGGTGATATATATGCTAGGATCGTAAGACACGACCCCAGTGTGGATAAAGTTGATATGTTTGGGGGGTGGAGCTTGGTTGTGCGGTGGGAGAGGATTTGTTGTGACATTGGATTTTTCTGGAGGCACAATCACCTGCTTGTCAACGAGATCTTGAATCTCATGACGCAATCTAAAACATTGGTCAGTGTTGTGACCATGTTGTTGGTGATATGCGTAGTATTTTGCTGGGTTATGAGAGGGAGGGAGTGGATTTGGCAATGGCCTCGGCTCCAGGGGCTTTAAGTGCCCTTTCCTGATTAATACCCCCAGAGCCTTGGACAGGGACATATATAATGGGGTAAAGGTTCTCTGGCCTCGAGGTTGGTATTTGGTGGTTTGTGTGTTGCTTCCGGACGCGCCGGAGAAAGATGTAGCTGCCATGGGTCTTGGAGGGCGAATGGTGGTGACCATGCTTACTTCTGAAGCTCTAGCATTTGCGGCATAGCTGGTGCCTGTATTGTTGTTGCGGTTGAAGGTTCTTCTGGGTTGCTCTCTGTTATTATCAATCAAGCCCTGCTTCAAGGCATCCTCAATCTGTACTCCCATCTCATGCAAATCTGAAAAGGTAGGGAAAGGGAGCACGATCATTTTCTGCATCAGCTTAGGCTGGTGATTGCGCACAATCATCCGGATTTGATCCTTATCAGTAGGCCTTAGGGTCATCATTGAGGCCTTCGCCCTCCATCGGGCTACGAACTCCGAAAAGCTCTCCTAATTCTCCTGCCTTGTTGTCTCAAGATCACAGGTTGTAATCTTGATTTGCGTGTTATAAGAGTACTGTGCAATGAAAGCCTCGGCCATCTCATCCCAGTTCTGCTTAACATTGTCTTCTAATTTTGCGTACCAGATAGCGGCCACACCCGATAGGGTTCGGTCGAAAAATAAAAGCTTCTGCGGTCTGGTGAGGCCCATCGGCCGTAGTATATCTGAGAACAACCGGAGATGCACCATGGGATCCCCACATCCGTCAAAGCGGTCAATTTGTGGCATTTTGAACCTATCTGGCAGCGTCACAGCCACGTCAGTGTACCCGTCCTCAATGTCTGGGATGGACTTTACCCCTTGGGATTTCTTGAACAACTTCTCAAGCTTGCTCAACTTTAACGCTGTATGGTCCACCTCGAACTCAAAGGGAGAGTCTGGTTGATTGACAGGTGTAGGTGCCTTAGATAGTTGAGGTAGAATTGGGGGCGGAGCCGGTCCTGTCGAAATATCCGTATCTCCCTAGACATTTGGTGCCTCCCCGGGCGCTGGAACTCCTGGTGGGGGAGGAGCTTGGTGTGAAGCAGATGCCCTGGTTTGTTGTTGCAGCCTGGCAATTAACTCTGCCTGCTGGGCCATGATCTCGGTCTGTTGTTTGGCAATTCATTTCAACGAACAGCGTCTTGTTGCATGGCTCTCATGGTCTCCTGCATCTGACGCATCATTTCCTCAACTCCTGTCGTTCCTGCCATACTGCCCTGATCTATCTGAACTACCGGTACGTCTATCTCTGGAGTAGCCTCGGGAAGCTCAACCTGACTGTTCAAAGTCCACTGATCTGGCAATCTTTGCTCGGATACACTGCGTTTTCTCGACCTTCGTTTGATAACCGGGGGTAAGGAACAAAACACTAGTTGTCTGTCGACCAGATCCTCAGATCGATTGAGTCGGCGACCTCTAATCCAGAATGCTTGGGGAATATCTACTTGGTCTGAAGCAATTGTGCTAAACTACCTAGCAAAAAGATAAATAAAACAATAATAAGGAAATAAACAACCAGACAAACGAACAGCATAACAGCATAAATAAACACACAACACACAGTTGGGCATCACAACACACAGTTGATAAGCTGAATACACTGTTCTCAGACACTTATCATTGTTCCCAAATTACTGCCCCCAAAACTGAATCGGATACCCGTAGATAACTGATTCCCAAAATACTGAACTGGTGCCCGCAGGCCTGATACCCAAACTTGTAAACTGATACATACATTCCTGTAGAGACGCACTCTAAAAGCACATAGCAAACAAGTGAGAGCCAAAACACCCTTATGTTGGGGCAAGGTTTCCCTATCCTATTTTGTTAGGAGCTAGGGGTTCACTACGCACGCAGCGGTTTTAAACAACCTATAATCGGGTAAGCAACCTGTCCTAGCTTGGGATGGTCACTATGGATTCCGAATATGCACTAGGTCGAATGGTCAAAAAGGGTGCCCCGGTAAAAACCAGGGTTTGTGTTCCCGTCGTGGCAAAGCCCGCAACCGGTCAGCCTTATGGCACGTTTCGCAAAGCGAGCCTTCGGCAAACCGTTTAGGAATAGCATACGGCAAACACGGTGTCCTAGGCGCACCAATGCAAATGCAATGCAAAGAAACACATAAGTGTAGTCAAAACCAAATATCATGAGTTCGAGTCAAGTTCTCCAAACTCCTCGGTGGAGTCGCCAGAAACTGTAGATGTCCGTGAACGTCCCGAGAGGGAATCTCTCGTTTTGTTCATTTGGGCTCACTACAGTTCAGGACTCAATGTCACGGTCCTGTATCTAATCTCGCAGAGTGCAATGCAAGACCGATGAATCATCAAAGAGTCCAAATCCGGCAAATCGTTTTTGAAAACAGATTTTTTGAAAGAAGTGCCAAACATGGACTGCTTTGCTAGATATAGAGTCGCCACCTAAATATTTTGTTTTGGGGGAATTTAGGAAACTCTGACTCGCTGCCTAAGGCCATGTGTCTATCATCACCAAAGTTGCTTTGGCTCGGGAACTTGGGTACGATTGGGAAAGGTCACTTCGCGAGCACCCCCGCTCGCCCGATCAAAGATCGGCCTTTACTAACCATGATATCGGGTTTTGAAAACATTATGTGCTCTTATTCCGGTTTTATTAGCCTAGAATTACTATGTGATACGTGCAGCATACAAATATAGACCGGATCGCCTGAATTGGAACAAAATATCTCATGTTTGTTTTTTAAAACGGTTTGCTACTCGTCAGTAGGCTAAAATGTGGATTTGCCACCCTCAGGTAGGCTTAGAAAACATGATGATTTGCCACTATCAAGTGGGCTTAAAACTCGCAGTCGATGAATTGTTCTAATCCAAATAATCCAACCTTCACCCACAGGCATTCAGGCAGTTATATCATATAAGCAAATAGCCTCATGGTAAGCATGCTATCATGGCAATCACTCACACGCATGCAAGGATGCTAAAGCATAAACACTCACCGAGTACTCCAAGCCAAAATAGAAACTAATTAGTAATCAATACATGATCCTAGTTCATGTTAAGATGGCTAATGCAACACATGCAAAATGCAACTAAGATAGGCTCGGCTATTCTAAACATGGCATATGAAATGCAACAGATTACATGTATTCAACTTCGAATTGAAATACAATGCAGTTAGTATGATGCGCCGAGCCCGGTGCATGCAATACAGATGAATGAATGCAAACATGCGAGCATAAGTATGCTAATTGAAACATGCCCTAATCTTACCATCATAAGCTGATAAATAAAAGGGAGAAAGACGTGAGGTTGGAAGACATACATCACACACACGCACACTTATTACAATTATGCCCTCACTCGGAGGGTCCGAATAAATAATACAGTCCGAATAAATAATTAAATATTACAAAAAACCTAATTAATTAACATATTAACTAGGAAAGCAAATAAATTAGCGTGCAAGCTATAAAATGGACTACCTCAGCTCTTGTTCCGAATGATGAAAGATGCATGCGTGCTCGGGTCGCTTTGTCAGAAAATTCCTCGAGATGCCCCGATTTGCCTCTGTTTGCAATTAATCCCGGAATGTTGTGCAAAGCTCTAGAAGGCTGCTGATTTCTGGTTTGCTACAACAGAGAGCAAGAAAGGGGCATGGCAAAGTATTTTCATATATGTATGCACACCTCGATCCTCGTGCCACCAATCACGCATCTCGATGCATGATGGTCGATGAGTCGAATTGCACGACTTGATGTGAAATGAATGCACATGACAACACAACAAGGCCTAGACTCCATCATGGGTAATCCGGAGTGTCGGCAACCGGGAATTGAGGCACGTTCCGTCACTTCGGGTACGAAACGTCCCTCGTTTCCCGTGTTTGGGCTAACTCCTATCCCAAACACAATGCAATGAGATGGCATACACAATGCGACTAACATGCAACCTAGCATACGCAATGCTATGGGACTAAAATGGCATACACAATGCACGTGACACAACATGGCATGCACAATGCACTAACATGCAACCTAGCATACGCAATGCTATGGACTAAAATGGCATACACAATGCAAGTGACACAACATGGCATGCACAATGCACTAACATGCAACCTAGCATGCGCAATGCTATGGACTAAAATGGCATACATAATGCAAGATGGACTTACACCAATATGAGTGGACCTCAGCCACACTCACATCAGTGGCCATATGATGAAAATGAGACAACCGAAATACATGCAAACATGTACGAATGCAATGGACCGATCCTAAGGCACAACGTGCAACTCTAACTAAGCATGGCAAAGGATGAAATATGGCATACAAGCATATATTTTCCAGCTCTGAAACATGATGTACAATGGTCCCGAATCATGCAAATATGTCACACAATGCATGCAAGATGGCTCGAATACCGAAACTAGTGAAGTGCGTTACACTAGAGGTACACAAAGCAATGCACGAATGGCAAAACCAACCCCAAAAAAACCCTAGGAAGGTCTGAAACAATGGGAAAATGGCCCAAAATGATGGCTCAAAGTGCATGGAAATGAAGCTCATTTAATGGTCTGAAAACAAGGCATTCATGCACAACTCTCAAGCACACTTAAAGAGGAGAAAACATGAGGATATGGCATTTACATAGGCTCTGAAATATAATGCAAAATGACCCCAACGCATGAAAACACCTCTGTATATGCATGCAATAGACTTCAAATCTCAAAGCTAGGCAAGTGTATTGAACTACAAGTATGCAAAACAAGTATCATTCGACCATGAGACCCAAAAACAGAGCTAGGGAAGTCCAAAATATGCACAAAATCAGTTTAAGGCAAGGCCAAAATATGCTAGGAAAGGCGGCCAAAACATCATGCAAAACAAGCTAGTGAACCATGATTTGCACTACAACTATATGAAGCACATGAGAGGTCACCAAACCAACCAAAAACATAAGTAATCCATGCCAAAATATGACCAAAAACCCACTGAAACTTAGTCAATGCATGCAAGAATGATGTGTCCCTTTGAAAGGCCAATAAGAGGGTTGTTCTACACATGCAAGATAGACATACAAAATGGAAAAACCACCTCTGGACAGAGGTTATGAGGGCCCTAAAACTCACTGAAAAGGGCCTGAAATTAGTCTAGGAAGCATGCAAGTGAAGGCCCCTTTCAAAGGCCTTGAAGAAGATTACTCTACACATGCATAATGGAAACTTAATATGGCCAAACCACCTCTGGAAGGAGGTCATGCAGGTCACAAAACTCATCAAAAAATGGCCTGGAGCATGGCTTCAAAACATGCAAATAGGGGCTCTTTTGTAAGGCCAACAAAGCTAGTAAAGAGAATAAGGGGTGAGAGGGTCACCCCTCTCTGATTTTGAGGCTCAAAAACACATATTAGCCACTGAAAATCCACTAGATTTCAGTGGGTAAAAGGCCAAACCAAGGCCAACACAAATGCTCTAATGCATAGCTCAAAACATGAGAAAATGAAGCATGCAAGGGGGTAGATGACCCCCAACAGAAAAATGTCCTTAATAAAACTTGAAGAGGAGCTCAAAATAAGACTTTTTTTATTTTATGACAAAGCCTAAATATGCTTGTAAATATAGCTAAGATATGAAGCAAAATAAGGACCAAAAAGGGAATAAGGGTGTTACCCTTGTAGCCAATAACTCCAGCAACTTCTGGACCAAAACAGCAACTCCTCAGCCTCTGAAAATAAGCTCCAAGGTGCTTAGATGGATGATGGAGGGGTTAGGTTGTGAGGTGGTATGCAAAGGAGGGCAAAAACTTCACTCTTTGAAGCTTAAAGGGAGAGACAAAGAGAGATATGTGGTGTATGCTCTAGACTAATTGTTCAACCCTAGCAATGGAAGACGAGGCCTCCCTTTATAGAGAAGAGAGGCCAAAGCTTCTCAAAGAAGCTTAAAACCAAGCTTAAACATCCTCCATACGTGTATGGAGGATGCATTCTGAGGCTTCCAGCTGGCACAGCTGGCTTCAGCTCAATGAGACAAAAAAGCAAAAGGCTGGCCGACCAGTTAAGGTGGTCGGCCGACCACTCCCCCTAGTCGACCGACCAGGTTCAAAAGGGCCAAGCAGAAAAGGTGGTCGGCCATCCCAGATTGGTGGTCTCCCAGGTGAATGCAGCTCAGTGGTGGTATGGAAGACCTGAAATTGTGGCTTAAAAGTGAGGGAGACCAAGGGGCAAAAGGGTCAAGCAGAATAGGTGGTCGGCCTACCAAGATTGGTGGTCTCCCAGGTGAATGCAACTCAGTGGTGGTATGGAAGACCCGAAATTATGGCTCAAAAGTGAGGGAGACCACCTACCTGCCAAGAAAAATTGGCCGACCGAGGGAAAGTGGTCTCCAAGAAGAAAAGCTGGTCTCCCACCCTACTACCACCTTCCTAACAATGAAACTAGGGTCCATGCCAAAAATGAACCCACACTGATGCAAAATGAGGGTTCGGGGGCCAAAACACGCAGCCGAGGGCCCCGAAAACTGACTATAAAGCACCGGAGGTGGCGTATGACCACAAAGGTGGTCTCCCGAGCCACAGTGTCCCTCTAGGGAGAGAGAACAAGGTGTGTACCAAAAACCGGAGCAAACGGAGAAAGTTAAGCGGTCCCGAACCGAGGCACACGGCCGACGGCTCCGAAAATCGGAAACTGGTCTCCAAACGGGAATAGTGGCCTACGACCACGAAACGTAGCCTACAGCCACTAAGAGATGGTCTTCGAGACCTCTCCCTCCCTTCAGGAAGAGAAAATAGAGAAAACAGGACTTGGTTCGCAAATCGAGGCAAAGCACAAAAGAGTCCCGAAATCCGGAGGCAAGGCTCTCAGCCGAGACTCTATAACCTCAGAATGAGCATAATATGTATCATCACCGAGCGCTCAATCGGTAACGTCTGGGTCTTAAGGTCGGTAAAAAATGGGGTGTCTACAAGTGGCCACGAACATCATGTCTTTTTCGGATAAAGACTTGGCAAGGATATATTACCCTCACAATGATGCACTGGTCGTCACTCTCCACGTCAAGGATTACGACATCAAGCGAATTTTGATTGACTAAGGGAGCTCATGTGAGATAATGTATTATGAAACCTTCAAATAACTAAAACTGGAGGACAAAGACTTGACACCTGCCGTATCTTCCCCGATCGAATTCAACTCAATGCCAGAGTGGCCAGTTGGCAAGATAATCCTCCCAGTCAAAGCAGGAAGCATGACGAAACAAGTGGAATTCTGGGTATTAAAAGTCCCTTCCACTTACAACATAATCTTGGGAAGGACATGGCTGCATGCCATGCGATCGGTAGCGTCAACCTACCATCAAGTAATGCGGTTCCCCAACGAAGCAGGAGTAATTGAAGAGGTCTTTGGAGACCAGATTATGTCCAAACAATGCTTCGTCACAGTAAATGGCAGTCGCGCTGCCAAAGGATATGTACAGATGGTGGAAGAACCAGAAAGCAATGAGCTATTCGCAGATGTTGGCAAGACCGCTGAACAGAAGGCAGTGGAAGACTTGGTATAGGTAAGAATAGATGAAAGGAACTCGGAAAAGTTCTTTTTGCTTCGCTCATCTATGTCCAGCACTGAGAGAATAGAGGTCATGGAATTCTTGACCTCTAACATCGAAGTGTTTGCCTGGACGCCGTATGACATGCCTGGCATTGACCCAAACTTCATCTGTCACCAATTAAACGTCTACCCAACTGCCAGACCAATTATACAACGCACTCGCAGATCAGCACTCCACTACGCCGAGATAGTGGCGGAAGAAGTGGGAAATCTTCTAGAGACAGGAGCTATTAGAGAAGTGCACTATCCCAAGTGGATATCCAATACAGTAGTGGAGCCCAAGAAGAATGGAAAATGGCGTGTCTGCGTGGACTACAAAATAGTCAATAAGGCATACCCAAAAGATAGCTTTCCCCTACCATGGATAGACCAACTGGTAGACCTAACGGTAGGGCACAATCGACTTAGCTTTCTCGATGCGTACAGAGGTTACCATCAGATCGCTATGTATGAACCAGACCAGGAGGTCACATCTTTACAACGCCAAGAGGACTGTATTGCTATAAGGTCATGCCCTTTGGCCTAAAAAACGCAGGGGCAACATTCCAATGGATGGTCACCAAGATGTTTGAACCATTGTTAGGCAGAACAATGGAAGCTTACATCGATAATATGGTAGTCAAAAGCAAGGATGAGAATGACCATCTCAAGGACCTATGTGAGATGTTTCAAATCCTGAAGAAACACAAGTTGCGCCTTAATACATCTAAGTGTGCGTTCGGCATAGGATCAAGCAAATTCCTAGGCTTCCTGGTGACCAACCGAGGTATAGAGACAGACCCTTCTCAGATCAAAGCAATTCAGGATCTAAAGAGGCCCAACTCAGTAAAAGAAGTACAGCATCTCACCGGTATGGCAGCCACGCTCAACCAGTTCATAAGTCAGTCGTCAGACAGATGTCGACCATTTTTTTAAGCATTAAAGGCCAAGTTTGAGTGGGATAAAGAATACGACCGCACCCTAGAAAGTTTGAAAGAATATATGTCTTCTCCACCATTGCTAGTGACTCCAATACTTGGAGAAGAACTATTTTTGTACTTGGCAGTTTCACAGCATACAATTAGCGCAGTGTTGATCCGAGCGGAAAGAATCCAACATCTGCCCATCTTTTATGTCAGCAAGACATTGCTGGGTGCAGAAACCAGGTACTTACCATTGGAAAAACTGGCCTTAGCCTTGATGATAGCCTCAAGGAAGTTGTTACATTACTTTCACGCCCACACCATAATCGTCCTCACAGCTTTTCCATTAAAAGCTTTGTTTGAGAGGGCAAACTTTTCTGGGCGAATCTTGAAGTAGGCAGTAGAGTTGAGACAGTTTGACATCAAGTTTTAACCCAGAACCACGATAAAATCCCAAGCTTTGGCAAACTTTGTAGCAGAATTCACACCAGGAAGTCATCACATCTGCCCAGTTGACTTAACGGGTATAATTGAAATGGGGATGGAAAGTGTCGTCGGAATAGCGCAACCCTTGATACAAGATACCCAGCCACATCCCAGGATAGACCAGAGTGAACGAATGGAGGAAGAAGTAAACCATGCTACACCAAGTAAAGACTTGGTACAATCAGATAATGAGGGGCAAACAATAAGTGCGGACTTTGAAGAAAATACCAGTAACACTAATGACCCCAAGGCATCATCCGATCCCTCCACTTGCTGGAAGCTATTCGTTGGAGAGATGTGGAAGCTCTTCGTAGATGGAGCGTCCAACAGGCACGGTGCAGGACTTGGCATAGTCCTCATCTCACCAGACGGCCTAATAGTGGAACAAGCAGTCAACCTTGGCTTCCCAGCATCAAACAACGAAGCGGAGTATGAAGCGCTTCTGGCAGGCCTAAAATCAGCACTCTACATGAAGGCCACAGAGATAATGGTTTACAGTGACTCACAGCTGGTGGTAAACCAAATTTCAGGAGACTACGAGGCAAAGGATGACAGGATGGGTAAGCACCAAGAGTTAGTAAGAAAAGAGATCAAGAAATTTGAAATAGTGCGGATAGAGCAGATAGGCAAGGAAGAAAACAGTAGAACGGACGAACTAGTAGGCTTTGCTTTGATGGAAGATACATCCATCCCACATCCATTATTGATCGACTTCTTGCTAAGACCACGCATCGAAGAGCCCGAAGCAGCTAAAGTATGTTGCGCCGAACTAGGCCCTTCATGGATGGATCCCATCATAGTATTTTTAAAAGATGACGTCTTACCTGAAGAAAAGAAAGAAGCCAACAAGATTAGAGCAAAGTCGCAACGATTTTGGCTCTCCCCATCAATGGCCTTGTACAAGAAATCCTTCACAGGACCTTACCTAAAGTGTGTTCATCCCAGCAAAGTTGAAGCATTCTTGTTCGAGATACACGAAGGCGTATGCGGAAGCCACCAAGGGGGAAGATCATTAGCTTACAGGACAATCTCGCAAGGCTATTGGTGGCCTTATATGCAAGCAGATTCAGAGAAGTATGTCAAGAAGTGCGAGAAATGTCAGAAGTTCGCACACCAAATACATCAACCAGCTAGAGAGCTTCTACCATTAACTAGCCCATGGCCCTTCGCAATGTGGGGCTCGGACATAGTAGGACCACTTCTAACGGCACCCGACAACAGAAAGTTCTTCCTTGCAGCAACAGACTACTTCACAAAGTGGGTGGAAGCAGAAGCACTAGCATCAATAAAGGAGAAAGATGTGAAGAAGTTCGTCTGGCAGAATATCATCACTCGGTTCGGCATACCAAAAGCTCTAATATCCGACAACAGCACTCAGTTCGATGGTAAAATCTTTAGAGGCTTTTGTGAAGAGTACAAGATAGAATTCTACAATTCTACACCGGCATACCCCCAAGCAAATGGCCAAGCGGAAGCATAAAACAAAGTCGTCTTGGATGGATTGAAGAAAAGGTTAGAGAAAGCAAAAGGCAAGTGGGGCACAGGAGCTCCCTCATGTTTTATGGGCTTACCGTACCACACCTCGGCGGTCTATTAGAGAAACACCTTTTTCCTTGGCCTATGACATGGAAGCAGTAATCCCACTGGAAGTTGGCCTCCCCACAATTATAAGTGAAAATTTTGATCTAGACTTAAATGGAGAAGCCATAGCATTGGAGCTCGACCATGCAGAAGAAAGAAGAGAAAGAGCACTGGTTCACATTGCCTCGTACCAGCAAGAGTTATCCAGAAAATACAACAAGACAGTACATCCAAGGCAATTCAAGGTTGGAGATTGGGTACTGCACAAAGTAATGGGAAACACCCTGGTACCCAGAGACGGCAAGTTAGGGCCCAATTGGGAAGGACCTTACAAAGTGGTTGGGTTAGCAGGAAAATGGGCATACCACTTGGAAGACGAGGACAACAAAGCCATTCCCAGGCCATGGAACACTGCCAATCTCAAACTATTTTATTTTTAGCTTTTTTTAAAACATACTTGTAGTTTTTTATTTTTTTCAATAAAACAAGTAGTTTCTTTTTCAACATATATTGTTTTCCTCTGTATAAATAGTTTTAGTGAACTAGGGGAAATAAAATCAGAGTTGGCCGGAATAACTAACTATGAGCTCTCTTCAGCTAAGATTAGGATCTAGGCTGAAGAGGTTGGTTGGAAAAACTAACACTTCTCCTAAGCCGAGGGTAAGGATCCAAGCTGCAGGACGTTTGGCTAGAAAAACCAAACACTTCACTCAGAGTTGGCCGGAATAACCAACTATGAGCTCTCTTCAGCTAGGATTAGGATCTGGGCTGAAGAGGTTGGCTGGAAAAGCCAACACTTCTCCTAAGCCGAGGGTAAGGATTTAGGCTATAGGACGTTTGGCTGGAAAAACCAAACATTTCACTCAAAGTTGGCCGGAATAACCAACTTTGAGCTCTCTTCAGCTAGGATTAGGATCTGGGCTGAAAAGGTTGGCTGGAAAAACTAACATTTATTGCTCTTCAGCCGAGATAAGGATCTAGGCTGCAGAAGTTGGCTGGAAAAACAAACACTTAGTACTCTTCAACTGGGATAAGGATCCAGGCTGAAGAGTGGTTGGCTGGAAAAACCAACTTTTAGTACCCTTCAGCCGAGATAAGGATCCAGGTTAAAGAGTGGTTGGCTGGAAAAACCAACACTTAGTACTCTTCAGCCAAGATAAGGATCCAGACTAAAGAGTGGTTGGCTGGAAAAACTAACTTTGAGTACTCTTCAGCCGAGATAAGGATCCAAGCTGAAGACTGGTTGGCTGGAAAAACCAACACTTAGTACTCTTCAACCAGGATAAGGATCTTGGCTGAAGAGTGGTTGGCTGGAACAAACACCTTTTTGTGATCTTCAGCCGAGGTAAAAACCTAGGTTGAAGAGGTTGGCAGGTATGACCAGGTAGATTTCAAGGTTAAAACCGAGATAGGTATCTCGGCCAGAAAATGTTATGATGCATTCATATAACAATTGGAAAGTACAAGCATGAAAGTAAACCGAACAAATAGTAGAGGCAAACAAAAGAAGATTTCATTGGTAGTGCAAATCAAAAATACAAAAGGGGGGGCCTCAGCCCGGTTACAAACTCCTTTGTTAAACAAAGAAAAGAAAAATCAGGGGAAGAGGTCGTCCAAGTCGGCGTCCACAACAACTCGGTCTTCACCCAGAGGTAGCTTGGTTGTGGCAAGCACTTCTAGGTCAAGCTCGGTCGATGGCGCGACAACAGTTGCAACAGGTGAAGGTGGGACGGAGACCACTTGAGTTGGGGAGATAGACTGGTGACCGGGCTGGGTGTTGTCTTCTAGAGCAGGATCTTCATCCTCCTCCTGCAGAAATCTTTGCTGAATGGCAGCAACGTACTCCGCCATAGAGCTCGATGTGAAATACGGAGGAGGGTTGGGGAAGACCTCGGTCTTTGGGCCATGACCGAGCTGCACTGCAGTCGCCGCCCATCCACATTTAAAGAATAGATCTTTTGCAGCTTCACACTGCTTGATGTAAGTGGCCTCCCCCTTCTTGTAACTGTGGTCTTTCGCGTCCTCAACCTTCTTCTCAAGCTCGGTTATCTCGACGTTCTTTTTTCCCTCGAGCTTGGCTAGCTCGTGCAGATATTTATCTTTTATCACGGCCGCCGCCTTTTGCTTGTCTGCTTCAGCCGAGCTGACGAGACCAGTCAGACAAACTCTCTCGGTTTGTAACTTGGCTATTTGCTTCTTCGCCTCTTCTAGCTCAGCGGCTTTGGCATTGGCCTCTGCCATGGCCTGCCTTGTTGACTTGCGCAGTTCCAACACACGCTTGTGAGCAATGTGGTTTTTCTGCACGGCCTGTAAAAGGGTGGTAAGAAACTTTTTAGTAAAACTGAGCAGAAAGATGAACAAAATTGAAAAGACAAGCAAATGGGCAACTTACCAGCACCATTGACTTTGTGGCCGAGCGAATGGCCTTCAGCTCGGTAAGATGGTCGTGGTGCTCCATATCGACTGGAAGGCAAACGCTTTTGGCAAGGTTTAATGCCATCAGATGGTCTTTTTCGCGACCACTAAATCGGAGTCAGTGATAGCACGGTTCTGGAATGTAATTTTTGGTGCCCACTTACAAGAGCTAGCTCGTTGGAAGCGCTCGGGTTGTGGGCTCGGTGGAGTGGTTTCGGGAAGTACTTTTTCATCCTTGTCGACAAGACGTGGCTCAGTTGTGGAAGTCTGAGCACGCTTGCTTGCCTGAGATGATGAAGGCTGATGGGTTGGCAGGGCTACCACGGTCTCTTGAGTTTGGCCAGCTGGTGGTACCTCGGCCTGGTTTGTTTCGGTAAGGAGGGCCCTTACTACTTTCTTCTTGGCCATCTCTTGCTCTGCTGTCAATGAGATCAAGTTGACCTGAGGAAGTGTTGGATCAGGCTCAAGCGAGGGCTCCAATAAGAAATCAGTCACACTGGTCTTCCTGCGGCTGCTGTATCGGTATGTCGGTTCAAAATTCAGTAGCTCGGCCCAACTTCTATTGGGATATCGTAGTGCGGCGAGAAGTGCGTTCAAGTTGGGATAGTTGTACTGGGACTTGAGAAAATTCAAATCTGCATGAAGTAAAAAAGACAACAGTTAGTACGATTCAAGATAAGAAAACCGAGGTAGAAGAAAGCAGAAAACTAAGCCGAGGTAATTATACCAGCGACTCCTTTATTCCAGTTTCTTCGGTCGCCCGGGATCTGGGCTTCTTGGTCTTCGAAGTTCCCAGAAACCCAAAAGAAATCATCGTCGTTTACATCCTTATATGGGGTATTCTTTATTATCTTTTCACGTCGGCGCCTTATTCTTAAATGGTAAACCCAGCCATCTTCATTTGAACCTATGGAATATTAATGGAAGAGCTCGGCTAAACCGAGATTAAGGCCAGCCCGGCGGTTTAGCTCGGCGATGCCATTTATTATGCGGTATGAATTTGTGGAAAGCTGGGTAGGGCAGAGGTTGGTTTGTCTAAGGAACTTGCAGAGAAGCGGCTGTACTGGGAATCTAAGTCCGGTTTCTACAATAGAAAGAAGGGTGAAAGGAACAAAGCCATGTTTTCTCCAAGGAGCAGTATCTAGTTCGGCTAAACTAAGGTGAACATCATCAGGGATGTTGTAGTCCCTTCGGAACTCGACCATAGCTCCTGGTGAGTTTACTAAAAACCTATATTTACCCATGTGGAAATAAATTATGTATAAATTAGCCTCAAGTGCTAGCTCGGTGTTGAGATGAGGTTGGTTATCTCGGTTGGACGGTCGGAGGAGTGCCTGGGCAACCTAGTCAAAGTCTGCAAGTGAAAAGGAAAAATGTTAAGCACAGACCGGTGGACCGTGCTAAAAGTAACAAAGGTAAAATATATGATATCTTAACTCGGCTACGTGGGATGCTATCTATTATCAGCTCGATTTAAGCAAGGGACTTTAGCCCGGTTGAGGCTTTTGCGGCAGCATTCTTAGTTCGGTTTTGACTAAGGAAGCTAGTTTAGCCCCAAGTCATAGTTCGGTCGGTAGTTAAGGCTTTTGGGGCAGCATTCTTATCTCGGTTTTGACTAAGGAAGCTGGTTTAGCCACAAGTCATAGTTCGGTCGGTGGTTGAGGCTTTCTAGCGCGGTATTGCGCAAACCTAAGGCAGTTCGCTAGCTCGGCTAATTGAAACATAAGGTACTTAAGATCTATTAAAACTACAAGTATGGCGTGAAGTTTTAGTTCGGTTGTTTAGTTCGGCTAGGGCCGTACATAGTACAAACAAACTTCCTAGTTCGGTTGAAGTATTATTTTGGATCAAAAGCATCGTTTCCTAGGTTATTCATCGTTTCCTAGGTTATATAGTACAAGATTTTTTCCAGAAAATTGAAAGCCAAAGTGGAATATGTGTTTTGAAAAACATACAAATACGCATGTTGTGTATTGCAAAACAGATGCGAAATCAACAAACAGGAAATAAGATTGGGTCACTTACAAGAATGGAGGCAAGTTAATGAAGATTGAAGTCGCAAGGAAGAACACGAGCTTTGCAAAAAACAGTGGCTGCAGAAATGGAGGCTCAAACGAGAGAGAGAGAGAGAGAGAGAGAGAGAGAGAGAGAGAGAGAGAGAGAAGGTGAATAGTGCAAGTGAATGATTCAAAAAGTAGGGTTTTTGCTTTGTGTAAAGGCTTTTAGGCGGGACTGTTCAAATATTGCGAAGTACGAAGACGGCTGGACAGCTGCATTGGGCCAATAAGAGTTTGCCACGTGTCTTTGGAATGAGAAGCGATTTAGTAACAGCGACTAAAGAGACGTTTTGACCAGACAGATGAGTAGTCCGGTGTGGATTTAGCTCGATTGAAAAGCTAAAGCTTTTAGCTCGGCTGGTAACAGGTAATCCCTATCATGCTGTGCCGATGGAATTGAGGGGCAATTGAAAAGGTAATTTATATGTAAATTGGGCCGAGCTGGGTAATGGGTCGTTCTGTAGGCCGCAGTAAAAAGGTCTGAGTAAAAGGGCCTGGTAGTTACCACAGTCCGGAAAGAGCCTTGTTGTTAGCTCGGTCACTACGGTCAGAGTAATAGCAGTTAGCTCGGTCATACCATTAAGGACCGGGGTATTTTGGGCTTTTACTCAGAACCTTGCTATTGAATAGCTCGGTCCAAGCACGTTGTGGATAGCGTGGTCTCAAGAAGTGAGGAGGTACAAGCTATAAAAGGAAGAGTCGAGTTAGTTAAAGCTCGGTTGTTTCTGCCAGTTTAGCATGGCTATGTTATCTCAGTCGTTTTGTCATACTACTGATGTCAAACCATCTCACTTGGTTTAAGCAGTGAGGGGGGTGTTGAAGAATAAATATTATTTTTCAGGAGAATAATTCCTAAGAGGACTTTACATGGAGAGATAAGAGTCTTACTAGGATTGTGCCACGCGGAACCTATAAAAGCTCATAACATAACATATAGAAGATGTAACATAACTTTGATTCTCGAATACACATAGCTTTTTGCCTATTTGTCTATTTTGCTGACTTAGGCATCGGAAAGGTATTCGGCACACACCCGCCGGCTAACTCATGTTTGTGTTTTCCAGGAGTGAAGCGACGACGTTTGAAGGAGTACAGACTTAATCAACAGGATTATACGAGAAGAATATTTATTGCTCGTACAATATCGTTCATAATTTAATTTATAATTTAGTAGTGGTACATATAAAATTATAATTTAGTAGAGATTCATTAAAACGAATCTTCAAGTTTTGAATCCAACTACTACGGCTTGCGTTGTCCTCCACGTGGTAAAGGAGTGTGAATTTATTCAAACAATGTAAATAAAGCATACTTTTTGATGGGTTAAATTAAAAAAATAATTTTATAAATAAATTAAAATTGACAAATAGAATATTGAATTAAGAGAGTAGTCCCACAAATAATATGAAATTAATTAATAAGAGAGTGTATTTTGTTTTCACCGCGTAAACAAATTCACACTGCATGGGAAAGATCTGAGAAGATTCCTTCATGACCTCTTTGAACACGCGGCCTAAGTTTTTCATAGAATTTTAAATTTAAATTACATCATTGACGTAGCCCACATGTGATCAAATCTTGACTATCATAATATAAAAAGTCGACTGACATATAACAATCAATGGTCACGAGCCTTGATAAGAGACCCATTAACGGAATGGGATTGTTTCGTTACATTTGTGGCATGTTGTCCGTGAGGTTTTTATATTGACTATTGACTCTTCCTTCTTCAACGAAAAGGACAGAGAAATCCTACTTAATAATAAGGGCTGGTTTGGGGTAACCTGAATCAGTTAAAAAGTCAAAAAAGTTACATCAAAATCTAAAAAGATATCACTATTCATCCAAAAAAAAAAATTAAAAAATTAATTTCTTTCAAAACAGGTACACACGGAATTGACAAATAGTCAACGGCTGTGTGCGGCAGTGCAGAACAAAAGAAATGATTGGGTGTGATTTTTATACACACCGTTGTTCGTCTCATGGGGCCATCACGGGTCCCGTTTTGATAATCTGAACCGTCAATATGTAAAAATCGTCGAGTAATATATGTCTGCCAAAAATCACATTAATCGGATATCGATAACTATATGATCAAATCAGTTATGTACAACAAATGGATGGTGTTATAATTAATGATTGAAAAATAAATAAATCTAATCAGATAGCTATCGATATCCGATTAATATGATTTTTTGTAGGTACATAGTGTTCGACGAGTTACACACATTGAACGGTTCAGATTATTAAAATGGGACCCGTGATGACCCCCACGGGCCAAACAAAACCGTCCAATGCTTTGTACAAAAATTAGCCAATAATTTCCAACCCCAATACACGGCTGCATTGTGTACGGCTGGGGCCCACCACTCTCTAATCATCTCTTACACATTTTTTTTATACAATTTTTTAATACACATTTTTTCATAAAAATCCAAAAAGTTAACCCAAACCTCCATATTTTTTTCTCAACTTTTTTAGTCCAAAAAGACAAAAAGTGAGCTTTTTTAGGACACCCCAAACCAGCCCTAAATGACACATGTGGTGTTTATATAACCAAAAATGAGTGAGATCACTTAAAAAAAAAAAAAAAAAAAAAAGAACATTAATAATTTTAAAGTACGGGATGTTTTACTTTTGTATTTTTTTTTTTTTAAATTTCTACCTCATTAGTAGTCTATAAATGCTCTCAAATTGGTGGGATGAATCATTATTGTTATATAACATTGGCATGTTGTCCGCGAGGTTTTTTATATTGACTCTTACTTCTTCAATAAAAAAGGAAAAGAAATTTTATTTAGGGTTGGTTTGGAAAGTGAGTTAGCATTTTGACTTTTTTGTTTTTTGACTATTTTAATCTGGAGTTAAAAAGTTTTATTTGGGAAAGACTTTTGACTTTTTCGACTTTTCTCTGAGAGAAAGAATGTAATGATTATGGGTTAGATGTGATGTTTTATCTTATTAAATTAAAAAGTCTATTTTATTTTTCGTGGCTATTTTAATAAAAAAAAGTCTCGCTTTTGGCTTCCCAAACGAAGCCTCACTCATAAATGACATTTGTGGTGTTTATAGTTTATAATGAGTGGTGTTATATACACAAATTAGGTCAAGTTTGGGAAGACTAAATAAGTGCACTTTTTGACTTTTTATGAAATATGGGTTGGGTTTGAAGTGATGTGTTAGAGAGGTGATGTGACTTAAATAAGATGATGTGACTTAAATAGGATAATGTGACTTAAATAGGATAGTGACTTTTTGACTTTTTGAATTTTTTGGAGGATGCCAAACTTGGCCTTAGTGTACTAACTAGTGTATTAACACTAGTTATGACATTATTATTGACTCCACTTATTATATAAATTATAAATATCAAAAATATCTTAAATTATGTCACATCGTCAATTGGTACACTAGTTGGTGCACTAATTAATGCATATAGCATTAGTCATTTATAATATATAATTAGATGAATTACATTAGCAATTCTTATAATTTGAGACTTATATTATTTTGATTATTAACTTTTTAATTGTGATACATTTGATTTTAAATTTTGAATTTTGTTTCAAATAAAGACATTAAAAATGTTTAAAGATGTTTATTTTACAAACGGTCCATTTGAAGAGCAAAGTCGTCATACAATTTATTTTGTATTGATTAACCTATATGTTGTTTGAAATGTAATGACCTTTTTTTTAACGAATAGTGTTAAAACTTTATTGGTTATAAAATTCTATTTAGTTTAATTTTCAGAATCTATTTAAAATTTTTTTTTTCTAAAAAAACTAAAAATTAAATTGGTGAAAAAAATAAATTAAAAACACATTATTTTTTATATAATTTTTTGTTGGGGGTAGAAATAATTTTTTTTTGATATTTATTTTCGTTAAATTGGTTCTTATTTTTTCAAAAGTCAAATGTGACAACAATTTTGATGTCATTATTAAATCAATCCATTAAATCAAAAAATTCAAAAATAAAAATATTTCATATATTAAATATATTAATTACACTATCTAATATATATATATATATATATATATCGATTATACATTAAAAGCTTAAAAACCATCTACTACATAGTAACCGTAAAAAAATTATATGTTAAGAACAAATACAACCACTTATTACATGATCATCATCCAAACACATATTAAAAATTAATTTGATAAAAAAATAAAAAATGTAAAAGATTTATCATTTTTTATATAATTTTATCTTTGGTGGGTACAAATGATTTTTTAAAATTCAAAATAATTTTTTGACATTTATTTTTGTCAAACTAGTTTATATATTTTATCAAATTGACTACTTTGCTCTTAAAATAGAGTAACAATATCTTCAATTATCCTTATTTGAAACGAAATTTAAAATTTAAAATCAAATGTATCACAATTAAAATGACAGGATCAAAGTGGCACTCAAATTACACAATTTGCTCTTTATAATTTATAATCTTATCAAATAACATTCTCAAATATTCCTTTTAATTTTGATTTTTATAGTTAACACAAATTACAGTTTGACATATTTCTGGGTACCAAAAATTAAAGAAAAATTTAAAAGGTTAAAAAACCAGTTAATTATTTATAACAGTACCAACTAAAAAAATTATTTAAAAAAAAAAAGAAGAAGAAGAAAGAAGTCGCATCCAAAAATTAGCAAAAAATGGCAATGATATTTACGCAATATTTTTAGAAAGTCAGCCTTGAGGGTAGTCTAGTAAGGCGGCCGTCAGGCTTCCAATTTTGTCTAAAAAATAAAGTTTTTTCGATAAGTTAGACCTATTTTAGAAACTGGATTAAAAGTTACATTCTAACTTTTAATTCATTTTTTTTTCTCATAGAAAAGTTAAAAAAAATTTCAAAATAACTTTTAATCATCTTTTTAAAATACCCATAATTCTTATTTTAAATTTAATTTATTGAAATGAATTACAATAAATAATTATTCTATCATAATGTTCATTTTCCCGTTTGTTTACCAAAATAATAATAATAATAATAAATATATTACAAATAGAATAATTATTTACTATTATGAAAGAATAATGGTTTTATATGAAGTCTAAGGCCTCGTTTGAAAACAGACATTTTTAGTAACTTTTTAACTAAAATATGATATTAAAAAATTAATATATTTGAGATAACTTTTTAATTTTTTACGAAAAGATTTATAAAAATTAGGAAAGAAAGAAAATCTTTGACTTTTTGGTATAGTTTGTTGGCTTTTTTATTCAAATTTATTTCAATGAACCAAATATTATATTGTTGTATTAGTAGTTTAAAAATGAAATTTCACTAGATATTTTTTTAAAAAATAATTGCAGCCGAGATTTTTTTAATAGTAATGGATGATTATTGCTAAATGTATAGACTGTCTATAAAATATTTTCAAATATATTCGCTACAATTGCCTCTCAATAAATATTTCTTTTAAGGTGAAATTGATTAAATTTTATAGTCAATCGGTTATGTCATAAAAGAGTTTGAATAAATTAATAACATTACACATTGAAAATGTTCAAAATCTATTTCAATATTATGTTTATCTCAATAATTATGAATTATGTCAATTATAAAAATCATATAAAATTGCTTAGAAAATACAATATACCTAATCTTTTAAATAATTCCCGTGCATAGCACACGTAAAATCTAGTAATTTTAGTTTTTTATATACACAATCAAATTTTGTATCAATACAGATTAAAAAATAAATAAATTGGTTAAATAAGTATAAAGGCTATATTTTTAAAATGGGTAAATTACACTAACACTCCATGAGGTTTATGTTTATTACAGTTCCCCCCTTCACCTTTTGGAAATTACATCTCCCCCCTCTAAGGTTTAAAGTTTCATACAGATTTCCCCTTTAGCAATTTAATTTTTTTTTAAATACCAATTTTGCTCTCACTAGGTAAATTACATTGACACCCCTCACATTTTAGAAATTATAATCCCCATCCTAAGGTTTAAAGTAGCATTATTAATTGCTCCCTCGGTTAGTATTAGTTGGAAAAAAATTCATTGAAAAAAAAATTAATTGGAAAAAAAATTATTTGAAAAAAAAATTTATTTGGAAAAAAAAGAAATTGAAAAAAAAAATTTTGTTAGTGAAAATTTTAAATTTCTATTTAAAAACCAACATAAACTCATTTTTTGAATTTATGTTTTTTCCTCAAATTTACAAATTGAGACAACCATTTATAAACCAAAAAAATTATCAAACAAGTTTTTATGACAGTTTTTAAAATTTTTGTAAATATAAATTGAAAACTGAAAACGAAATGGTTACTAAACAGGCTTCAGATGGTAAAAATGTTCTAAAATTAACAAATAATTAAATAAGTTACCAACGTAAGAAATGTCTTATCAAAAGATTCTTACGCTATGTATGGTTCGATTTTCAGAATTTTTTTTAAAAAAATTAAAAATTAATCTGGTTAAGAAATAAAAATAAAAAATGATTATCATTATATAATTTTTATCTTTCGAGTGATTAGAAATAGTTTTTTACAAATTAAATTGAAACAGTCATACGTATATATATAACCTTCACAAAAGTTAAAATGATAATTATTTTTTACCCTTAAATGATAATTATTTTTTATTTTTTATTTCTTAACCAAATTAATTTTTAATTTTTTAAAAAAAAATTCTAAAAATCAAACCATACATAGCCTAAGAATCTTTTAATAAGTCATTTCTTACGTTGGTAACTTATTTAATTATTTGTTAATTTTACGATATTTTTTACCATCTGAGGCCTATTTGGTAACCATTTCGTTTTCAGTTTTCAATTTATATTTACAAAAATTTTAAAAACTGTCATAAAAACTTATTTGATAATTTTTTTGGTTTATAAATGGTTGTCTCAGTTTGTAAATTTGAGAAAAAAATGTAAATTCAAAAAATGAGTTTATGTTGGCTTCTAAACAAAAATTTAAAAATGGGTAGATTACACTAACACTCCTTGAGGTTTATGTTTATTACAGTTCCTCCTTCACCTTTTGGAAATTACATCTCCTCCCTGAGGTTTAAAGTTTCATTACAGATTCCCCTCCTCAGCAATTTAATTTTTTTAAATACCAATTTTGTTCTCACTGAGTAAATTACATTGACACCCCTCACATTTTAGAAATTACAATCCCCTCCCTAAGGTTTAAAATAGTATTACCAATTGCCTTCTCGGTTAGCATTAGTTGGAAAAAAAATACATTGAAACAAAAATTAATTGGAAAAAAATATTTGAAAAAAAAAATATTTGGAAAAAAAATAAATTAAAAAAAAATTTTGTTAGTAAAATTTTTAAATTTTTGTTTAAAAACCAACATAAACTCATTTTTTGAATTTACGTTTTTTCCTCAAATTTATAAACTGAGACAATTATTTATAAACCAAAAAAAATTATCAAACAAGTTTTTATGACAGTTTTTAAATTTTTTATAAATATAAATTGAAAACTGAAAACGAAATGGTTACCAAACAAGTTTCAGATAGTAAAAATATTCTAAAATTAACAAATAATTAAATAAGTTACCAACGTAAGAAATGACTTATCAAAAGATTCTTAGACTATGTATGATTTGATTTTTAGAATTTTTTGTTTAAAATAAAAAATTAATCTAGTTAAGAAATAAAAAATAAAAAATGATAATCATCCAAAAGGATGTAGTTATCATCCAAAAGAATGTAATTTTAAATAAAAAATAGCACTCACCCATAGTGTAGTTATCATCCAAAAGAATGTTTGTAGTCTTAATGTCCCTATGGATAATTGGGGTAGAAGTGGCAGAGTGTATGCCAGTGCTTCGGCAGTTTCAGCTGCTATCTTCAGGCGCATTTCCCACGTAAGAAAGGATGCACGGCCCTCATCATGAATATGTTCGGAGAGTGTTCCATTTGTGATAAATTCATAAACTAGTAAAGGGACTTCTGTTTCCAAACAACAGCCCGACAGCTTCACCACATTTCTATGATTGATTTGTGCAAGGACAATCACTTCATTAATGAACTGATCAATCTGGTTTTGATCACTTATTTTGGATTTTTTAATGGCAACAACTCTGTTATCTGGTAATACTCCTCTGTATACTGTTCCAAAGCCTCCTTGACCTATGACTTCACTTTCATTGTAGTTGTTTGTAGCCTTCTTAAGATCTTCTGCAGTAAAGATTGTTGCTGTTTCGACAGACCTTTCTTGTTTTGAGAGCTGTTGTTGTAACATTAAGCCACCATTTTGTTGAAAGAATTTTTCTTTGAGCTTCATGTGCTTTTTTTTCCTGAGAATCCAATATATCCAAGAACTGCCCAGAAATAAAAATAAAAGGCCCAAGCTTGCACCTGCATATGAGTCACTCCTTAACGTCATTGCCAAGTAGAAAGGTTTTAATGTTCTATTTCTCAATTTTGAAATAAACATTATGTAATACATTACAACTAGCTTACCCCTAGGAAACAGATACACGAGATACGGATTCAACACGATATGGACACGGCGATACGACAAAATCTAAAAAAATAAGATACTGGTACGGTTAGGATATGTTTGTGAAAAATATATTTTTTAAAATTATTAATAGTGAGTTACACAAGCTAATGAACGTTGAGAAATCACAATGTAATTTTATAATGTAAAATACTAACTTTTAAGAATTTTGTATTAATTTAAGCTAGTAACTTGTTTACTTTTAAAATTTTTAATAAGTCTTGCAAATATTTCATTTCAATATCAAGTTTAACATATTTATATTACAATACTAGAACAATTCACAACTTGTCCCTATGCTTTTTCCTTTGACACAAGTGAAAAATATTATATTCAAGTTTACTTGCTTATTTATTTATTGATATTTAATTTTACTATTATTATATTCTCTTGTTAATTCTTACTTTCTACATAGTTATTGGGGACATGCATGAAATAATTAGGATACATCAATTTGATAAATTTTATTATTTAACTTACTATGCTCTTCTTATCGAAGAACTTAACAAAGTATTAGAAAAATATTCTTATATTTATATTTGCAATTATATTATATTATATTACTATGTAAGAAATGTTACAATTCTAATTTCATAAAATAAGTAAACATGACTTGAAGTATCCGATACTTCAAAATTAAGTATCCGATACTCCAAAATTAATGAAAAAATAATTAAGAAGTATCCGATACTTTTAATAAGTGTCCGATACGTATCCGTGAGTATTCAAGGAGTATCGGTATCTGATACGGATACGTCACTCTATTTGAAGTATCCGTGCTTCGTAGGTTTACCCCTTGTTACTGACTAATGGGAATGAAAATTATGGGCAAAGAAATTCTTCACTAGCTTATTAATCTGCAAAATGCCTGATGTAGTCTCTGAGCCAAGAGACAGAAGAACAAGGAATGCTAAGTAATGACTTTTACCAAGTTGATGATTAAAAGTCTACTACTGTGACAACCCTCATATTAGCCCCCACTAAATTTAATTCTTAATTATTGCTAGTATTCCTTGTTCTTTATCACTCAGAAACAGTTCAAATGAAGAATGTTCTACGCTTGTTTCAATGATCAAGTCAGAATAAAATGAGATGCGTATATCCATGGACCAAACTGATCATTTAAATATGTTAAATTATGTTGTGTTGCGCTTGTATTCTTGAAGCTTAATTGAATCAAATACTAACCAAGACCAACAGCAAGTACGGTAGATCCTCTTGTCTGAGGGTTATGATGGCAACCTGTTCCATTTTTCATTCCATCACCTTCGTAATCCTTTGGGCAAGAACATGAGAAACTTCCTGGTAAATTTATGCATGTACCTTTGCAGGGTTGTGAAACTTCACATTCATTGATATCTGGAATTTTTTTAAAAAAACAAAAATAAATAAAATTAAAAAGAAATGATTAATCATGCTCAATTAGCAAGTGCCATTAACAGGAGAAATAAATAATACATGAATGACAAAACATTATTGAATAAGATTATATATTTGTACCTTGGCAACCATCAGTGAGGTAAGGATTCCCTTGATAGCCTAATGAGCATCTACAAAGATCACCCGGGCCATTGCTCGCATTGTAACATTCACTATTCAATATTATAAACTATTGCTAGCTAAACCATGGCAATTCAATTTCACATTAACTAGTCAAAATTTTCATCCAAAATTTATTGTTAGACACTAGGAATTCATAAAGACGAATCTTCAAGTTTTGAAACCCAACCACCACGGCTTGCCTAGTCCTATCATAGGGCAAAGACATGTCCTCTAGTTCAAAATTTAGATTGAAAGTCATTATTTGAGGTCGTAAGATTTGTTACAGGTCTTATTTTAATTATTTATTTTATCAGGTATTTTATATATTTTATCTACACACAAAATTAGATCAGTTTGATAATCGTAACATATTTAATTTATTAAGCTTATCAAAAAAAATATATATATATAGAGGACAATTGTTTTAAAAAAAAATAAATTAATCATTTTTTTAATAACACATTTAATAAATTCAATAGGCTACAAATATCAGATCAACTTAACAAAATACACAATTTACCCAACAAAATAAACTATTTAGATTATCAAAATGAAACTCGTACTGAATTTCACGGATCCAAATAATACCCTCCAATCTTGGAGTGGGAATCCACCTCCTATAAAAGTTAAAATAAAATATAAGAAATCAATGGTTGCAAGATTTGATAAGAGACCCATTGACGGAATAGTATTGTTTCGTGACATTTGTGGCATGTTGTCACCACCATAGACAACTGTTTCTTATTTCCTGAATAAAAAAGAAAATAAAAATGTTAAAAATTTTAAATAAATTATCAAATATTTTATTAAATATTGATATAAGCGTGGGATCCACATGGGTTTGATGTGCTCTGAATCTCATACCCATGTAAATAGTGTAAAATATTTGATAATTTATTTAGAATTTCCAATATTCTTCGAAAGAAAATGTCAATTGACTACATACAAAAAGAGTCTTTAATATCAACTAAATTATGTGTAAAATATAATATAAAATGTATATAAAAATGTGTAATGGTGTTTTAAAGACATGAAAATTATATTGAAATTTAATTATTATGCTTTTATGTAGCTCTTAAACTGTATTTGAATTATAAATTTAAATAAAAATTCTAATGAAGGGATTATTTTTTCTATATATATATATTTTTTGTAGAAAATATAATCGTAATAAAAAAAAGGGGGGAGGGGGGAGGGGGGCGGAAATGCTATGGTGTGCATCCCTTTAGAGGTGCAAACCATATGCATTCTCTTCCTAGCACAAATAAAATGTAACGTAGAAGTGAAGACATGTTCGTATTCAATTTCTTCTCAATAATTTATTACTAAGTTTCAAGTCTCCATTTGTTTAATGACAATCTCATTGTTACAAAAACTAGGTAAATACCATTTTTATGAGACTACACCTCTGTTATAAAAAAAAAGTTACGAATTATTATGGTGCAGTTATGAAAGGATACACTATATAAAAAAAAGTGTTAGTTAATAATTATTGTGGTTATATTATATACATTTAAAAGATTACAATTTTTTGTGACTATGTTACAAATCATTATAATGTAGTTATCAAAGACGGGAAACCTATAGTGTGCACCCTTAGGGGTGCATATCGTATGCATCCTACCACGAATTGATGTAATTTTATTAAAAGATTTAGTAACATCAACTACAAAATGCGTAATCTCACTACAAACCGACATAACAAAAAATATCGTAACAAAGTCACAAACTTTTGTTATATAAATCACAAAATTTAGACATTTTCTTACGTTAATTTGTGATGAGATTACATACAATATGCACCCCTAAGAGGTGCACACAATGGGCTTTCCCATCAAAACATACTACATGCACATTTTTAGGAGTATGCATAATAAAATTTCCTTTAGATAAAAGACATGACATCTAGGGGTTTTCACTATCAAAATGAAACTAGGGGATTCCATTGGAATTAATTACCTACTAGGATTATTTTTTCTCTTACTAGGTTAGTTTAATAGACTACTCTTTTACATTTTTAACTATGAAATCAGATATCAGTCACTGCCAAAGATTTTTTTTTTTTTTTTTTTTCCTTCCCATTATGCAACTCTTTGTTAAATTGAGTTTAATTATTTCCTCTCATAATGACTTTTTGTTGTGTTCCTTGTTGGTGTAGGTTGTAGGACATAGATATGTGTTGTTAAAATTTACCCCCAAAAATCTTGTCATTGGATTTGTATTCATCAAACAACCAAGAATTTGTTGTGGATTTCTCTGCAGATTTCACCTCGTTGGGGTTAGGCCAGTGGCCATAACCCGTGTGCCTCATAGGAAGACATGAGTTTGACTCCTTCCTCCCCCTTTAATGTACATAAAATATATAGTTTTATTTGGGAAAATGCCTAAACTTCCAATTGATAAATAATATGTCTTCAACATATATGGAGAAAATGAAATATATTAAAAATGGTACCATATACGGCACCAAATGCTTCCGTATCCTGTTTTCTGTTAGTCACAAAAAAATTGGTACAAAACGTTGGTCTATTTTGAAGCAAAATTTACACATTAATGACTAGCGTCCACCATCTAATGCCACAGACATTTGGTCCCTCATGCTATCATACCCGGCACTAGTACTACTACCAACATTGCCACCACCAAAGCCACCATCGTAACCATCTGAAGTTTCATTCTGATTCAGCAACTGCTCAATCTCTTCAGGATACAAATCTACACCTTCCCATGGATGTTGCTTCTTCATTCTCATACCATCTAGCTCCATTGCTGCTTCCTTCATACCAGGCCTTTCCTCTGCTTTTACTCTCAAGCACCTCTTTGCAAGCTTAGCCACTTCCTTGATCTGTTCTAATTTTCCCTCATTCAAAATTCTATGCTCGAGAATGTGAAAAAGGCGATCCTCTTTCATCGCTGAAATGAAATATGTTGCCAGGTTTCTATCTTTCTCAGGCCTGTCGAAAGAAAGTGCTTTTTTTCCTGTCAGTAGCTCTGCAAGGACAACTCCAAAGCTATAAACATCGCTCTTCTCAGTCAATTGGCTTGAATGGAAATATTCAGGGTCCAAGTATCCAAATGTCCCTTGCACCAATGTAGCCAGTTGAGAGTGGTCCAAGGGGACTAATCTTGAAGCTCCAAAGTCAGCCACTTTTGCAGTGTAGTTATCATCCAAAAGAATGTTTGTAGTCTTAATGTCCCTATGGATTATTGGGGTAGAAGTAGCAGAGTGCAAGTATGCTAGTGCTTCGGCAGTTTCAGCTGCTATCTTCAGGCGCATTTCCCACGTAAGAAAGGATGCACAGCCCTCATCATGAATATGTTCGGAGAGTGTTCCATTTGTGATAAATTCATAAACTAGTAAAGGGACTTCTGTTTCCAAACAACAGCCCAACAGCTTCACCACATTTCTATGATTGATTTGTGCAAGGACAATCACTTCATTAATGAACTGATCAATCTGGTTTTGATCACTTATTTTGGATTTTTTAATGGCAACAACTCTGTTATCTGGTAATACTCCTCTGTATACTGTTCCAAAGCCTCCTTGACCTATGACTTCACTTTCATTGTAGTTGTTTGTAGCCTTCTTAAGATCTTCTGCAGTATAGATTGTTGCTGTTTCGACTGACCTTTCATGTTTTGAGAGCTGTTGTTGTAACATTAAGCCACCATTTTGTTGAAAGAATTTTTCTTTGAGCTTCATATGCTTTCTTTTCCTGAGAATCCAATATATCCAAGAACTCCCCAGAAATAAAAATAAAAGGCCCAAGCTTAAACCTGCATATAAGTCACTCCTTAACATCATTGCCAAGTAGAAAGGTTTTAATGTTCTATTTCTCAATTTTGAAACAAAACATTATGTAATACATTCAGCAGTAAATTAGAACTAGTTTACCCCTTGTTACTGACTAATGGGAATGAAAATTATGGGCAAAGAAATTCTTGACCAGCTTATTAATCTGCAAAATGCCTGATGTAGTCTCTGAGCCAAGAGACAAATGAACAAGAAATGCTAAGTAATGACTTTTACCAAGTTAATGATTAAAGGTCTACTACTGTGACAGCCCCGATATTAGCCTCCACTAAATTTAATTCTTAATTATTGCTAGCATTCCTTGTTTTTTATCACTCAGAAACAGTTCAAATGAAGAATGTTCTAGGCTTGTTTCAATGATAAAGTCAGAATGAAATGAGATGCGTATGTCAATGGACCAAACTGATCATTTAAATATGTTAAATTATGTTGTGTTGTGCTTGTATTCTTGAAGCTTAATGGAATCAAATACTAACCAAGACCAACAGCAAGTACGGTAGATCCTCTGGTCTGAGGGTTATGATGGCAACCTGTTCCATTTTTCATTCCATCACCTTCGTAATCCTTTGGGCAAGAACATGAGAAACTTCCTGGTAAATTTATGCATGGACCTTTGCAGGGTTGTGAAACTTCACATTCATTGATATCTGGAATTTTTTTAAAAAAAAAAAATTAAAAAGAAATGATCAATCATGCTCAATTAGCAAGTGCCATTAACAGGAGAAATAAATAATACATGAATGACAAACATTCTTAAATAAGATTATATATTTGTACCTTGGCAACCATCAATGAGGTAAGGATTCCCTTGATAGCCTAATGAGCATCTACAAAGATAACCCGGGCCATTGCTCGCATTGTAACATTCACTATTCATCGCTTTACATGCATAGCTTGATACGTTTGCCAAAGCTTCTTGGCACGTCTGATTTCCTACTGCCCAATCTAGCACAACAGGGACAGTCTCTCTGCTTTGTAAATCCTTGAGATCTAAAGTTGAAAAGTTGAAAGCATCTTCTTCAACTACAAAAGCATAACTACACGGATTGAAGTCCAATACCCGGGAATGGTTTTTTAAGCTGGCTACAGAGACTGTAAAATCTCTTGCTTCCTTTGGTATGGAAATCTCGCAACACCCAATACCAGAACAAGTTCCATTTTCTACACTACCCAAACCATTACATAGCGATACACATCCAGTAGCATAGTTCTGTCCTCTGAAGCCCTCCACCACTGCAACTGTGTCACAGCCAACAGCTATGAACTTGTTACGTGTATTGGAGACGAAAAAATTTGACAATGTGAGACTTGCCGTGACATCAGCAATGGCACCAGACTTGTTGAAACAGTCTCGTGCCACAAAGGATGAAACGCTCATGAGGCCATCAAGCGATAAGTCGAGTACTTCCATATCACCTTGCCGTAAGAACGGTTTGGGAGGATTGTAAGCTGTGCTGTTGCAAGTGATGAGAAACGAATCGTCAAGGTAGCAGTCGGGGCTTGTGCCAAATGGAAAGGGGATGTTAAGGTTGCCACAGCTACCTGAGCAACCTGGCTTTGACTGAGATGCTGCTGGTGCTAATATTGTCCCAACCACTGTGAGTTGAAAGAGAAATCCATGAAAATCCATAGATTTCTTATTCTCTAACTAGTTCATTTGATTTCAAAATCATTGAATTGGTTGCTCTTTTAAAGGGAACAAGATTGAAAGGTGATTAAACAATGAACTCAAGAGAAAAGGTAGCCATGCTGAATAAGATAGCTTACCACAATAGAACAAGTCGTTTAACACGCATTTGACAATGTCTATTAAATCATGTGACAAAAAAAAAAAATAATAATAATAATAAATAATTCATTCATTCATTTGACAATTGAAGCCCAGTGATAGGGACTCAGCCAATCAAACTATGAAACATGAAGGCATGGAAACTATACTCTTGGGATCTGTTTGGTACCATTTTGTTTTCAATTTATTGCTTATATTTACAAAAAAAATAAAAATAAAATAAAATAGCATAAAAACTTATTTAGTAATTTTTTTGATTTATAAATAATTAATCTCAGTTTATAAATAAATTTGAAAAATATCAACACAAAACAGATATTCCTGTTTTTAAAAAAAACCAAATTTGAAAACTCAGAACATGGAAGACCAAAAATAAATAAAAATCGGAACCGTTTGATTTGGTTTGGGATTCAAAACTAGGTAGATGGTCAATTATCCATATATTATTTCAAGGAAGATGATTTCTTCCAATCTAAAATTTGGATTATAGGAAGCTGTTTGGGTTCGTAGGGCTCACTATCGGTTCCATTTTAATAATTCGAATCGTTTATTTTGTTCGGCATTTTCATACATGTCACCCACACAAAAAATAAAGTCGGTCTAATAACTGTAACTTGTTTAATTTATAGTATTTTTTACTAAAAAAATGGATGATTGTCTTTTTAAAAAATAAAAAACACATTTTTTAAGGACTTTGGTGCAAGTCCTAGTAGGAGGACTTATTGTCTAATAAGTCCTATGAGAATTAACGATATTTTTCATCAAACATTATTAAAAAACGTTACTAATTGTTCATTTTCAATAATCTTTTGAAAATTTTGTCACAAAAAATTTCACTAATTGTAAGTTTATCAATAGTATAAAAAAATTATCATAAAAAAAGTCATTAATTTTCAACTTTCAATGACAGTTTGAAAAATTCATCATAGAAAAAGTCACTAATTATAAGTTTTAGCGACAATTTATAAAAATCATGACAGAAAAGTCATTAATTGTTAATTTTTACCGATATACGCAAAAAATCGTCACAAAAAAAATTATTTTTAATGATAATTTTAGTTGGACTTATTTTTAGTAGGATTTAATGGGAATTAAGTCTAATTATTATGACCTATTGATATTTTACCCTACATTTTTTTGATAACAAAAGTAATAAGTTTCGGTTATTGAATCAACTTAATTTTTTTTTATAGATAAACAACAATGATTCATCCCACTAATTTGGGAGCACTAATTGACCACTAATGATATGGAAATTCAAAAAAGAAAAAAGAAAAAAAAATTTAAGACCAAAACATTACATCAATAAATGGGACCCACCAATTAGTGCTCTTCGAATGCTCTTAAATTAGTGGTCTTAAACATTTTTCATAAACAAAATATATGATATTCTCACTAAAATAAACTGTTAGGATCATGGAAATGATGTTTGTAACGGGCGGCAGAGCTCAAACAGCCCCCTCCAATCCAGATTTTGGATGGGAGGGAATCCTCTTGTTTCAACGGTCTTCTCCGGCGGTTGGGTTTCTGCCTGGTCTCTGTCGTTTTCTTCTTCGTCTTCGTAGGGGTTTTGGTTGGTGGGACTAGGGTTTAGATTGTCTGTGGCGGTTGTATTGACTAGGATATCTTGCTCTCTTTTGGGTCATCCAAAGCCTGTTCAATCCACCATTGTCATCGTCTGTAGTGTTCGCATCGGGTTCATCGCCACATTCCCGGCCCACCACCGGTTCGCCATGTCTTCAACAAAAACCCTCACTATTTCAGATTAACCAACTCTTGTTTCTCTCTCTATTTGGGGAAACCAAACTGTGAATCTTGAATGCAGCAACCTAGCTCTCTTTCTTTCTTCACAATGGGCTGAAATCAATTGGGAGATTATGGATTAAAATTAACAAACATGTTTTTGAGTTTTTATTTTTAATTCTTTTTTAAACATTTTGTTAAACCTGTTCGTAATTTTTGTTTTTTCAAAAATAAATAAAAACTAATTTACAATTTTTTTTATAAACACAAACAAAAAAATATAAACGTTATCAAATGCGGCCTTAGTATTTAGATTAAGGTGAAAAAGTCAGATTAGTAAAAATCATTTATGAAATTAATTAAAAGTGGTCCACTTTTGCTTACAAGAGCAGAGACATCATATATGCAGCTGCAAGTCAATAATCAGCTTGAGAAAAAGATGAATTAGAATATATTTTCTTTTTCTTTGAATGATTCTTGTAGCATAAGTGGAAAACATTTTCAACACGTTTATTTAATATTATATAAACTATTGCTAGCTAATCCATGGCAATTCAATTTCACATTAATTACTCAAAATTTTCATCCAAAATTTGTTGTTAGGCATTACAAAACGACGAAGAAGTGGTATAAATTTATTTACAAATCTAACTCAAGAAGTCGAGGTAAATATATATGTGTATATATTTATACAATATAATGATCTAGAACGTTTATATTTGAATTGAATAGGATGGTCTTATTATGTGTAAATTTAGTAGTAAGGCCGGCTCATGCCTAAAGCAAAGTGATGCACTTGCTTCAAGTCTCAATCCTTCTTGGCTTGTATAGAATGCCCCAATTTAAATACATGTTCATGTATAACTTATAAAATAATAGTGCAAAAAAACAAGGCCCTTATGCTACCCTAACAAAGGCCTACGAAAGTTTAACTAGCTCTATACAAGGCCTTACGAAAGCTGATGAGAAGCTAAAAGGTCAAAAATACTACCCAAAAACTTTGGACCAACTCTCACATCTAGAATTGCTTGGATCTATATATATTAAAATTAGAATAAGGCTGCATATTTTCCCAAGGCCCCAAATTTTAACCTTTTTTTTTAATATCTTTGTAGACCCTACAAATAATCTCCCTTGTTTAAAGGCCTAGGAAAAATAATAAACTCTCCTTATTCTAAGGCTTATCAAAAAAAAAATGGTTACCCAAATGCCTGTAAAAAAAATTCCTTATCCAAAAGGTCATAGAAAAATAAAATCCCTCCGTGTCCACAATTCGTCCAGGACAAAAAAAAATTATTTAAAAGGCCAATTTAATAAAAAAATCTCATTTCCTAAACGTCTCTAATAACATAGGCGGTGTGTGGGTGAAAATCTGACCACACTGCCCGCTTAGAGATCAACTGGAGAGCACAGGCAGAATAGATGGCTTTGGTAAACCTGTAACAGAAAGAAAGAAGATCCGGCGGTGGTTCTTCCACCCGGAGGCACTCCGACGATCAAGTCAGTATATCTCTCAAAGATAAATCAAGTATTAAACTCAATGCTTAAAACATAAATTGCATACCTTAGACCCACGGGGGTGCCTCTCTTTTATAATATACTTAATCCAAGTCCCACTTGAATTATGACTTCCATGAACTATAATTCACTGTTTACTCTGGACTCCTTAAGAGATAAAGATAAACTCCCTAAGAGCTTTATCCTTATCTTGGTTAAGTCCCCTCTTTCCCTTAGGACTCTCGCCCCTTATCTCGGATTCCGATATCTTCGGAAATGACCTCGGCTTCTCCGAGATTACCTCGGCTTAACTACCAGGACACGTGGCACCTCGGCTGACACGTCGGCGTCACCATGCCACGTGTTGGTATGCAGAAAATATATCCCCACAACTGCCCCCTAGGTTCTATTACCTCGGCATTCTGAGGTGATGGAACCTACTTCGATGTTCTGCCACTTCTTTTCTGAGTAATGGTTCAAAAACTGTTTAGCCAAGTTTATCTACTTTTAGCCGATGTATTCTCTTCGGAGAACAAGGCTTCGATCGTACTTTCCCACGCGCATGAGCTGTCATGCATATCTAACTGTTTCTTTTACGTGTTTCGTCTTTATTGGAGCGTGTCAGTGACGCGCCTGAAGCTATCTGTTCGTTCGTCTGCGCCGTCTGACGCGTGCGTTACCCTAGGCGTAATGATTGCCCTAATTTTGCCGCCGTTTCAAATTTTTGACAAAACTTTTCTTTTGCCTCTATCTTTTCTTTACTTTTCCATTCCATCTTCTTGCTCTTTCTCTTTCTGAGAGCTCATTCTTCTTCAAATCTTCCATCGCTTCAATCTCTCTTCTGGAACTGCTCCTAATTCCTCATTCTTGCAAAACCTTCTTTGTTGTTGCAACCGATTTCTAGGTTCGGCGAACATTGCTTCGGCTTCATTTGTCCTGGTAAGACCCTTTCCTTTAATTCTTCCATTCTTTTCATGTGCTTTTGTCTGTCTGTTGCCATTGCTGACCTTGTTCGAGGTCTTGGATTTATTCGTATCTCGAATTTGTGGCTATATCTTGAACTTCTATGCTTTTTCATCATTCTTTTTACCGCTGTTCTTGATTTGTTTCTGTGTCTCTATTGTTTCTGAGAACTATACCTCTGTTCTTGAATCTGAAACTTCGTCTTTTGTTTTCTCTTTTTCTGTATCTGCCCCAGATCTGTGCCCTCGATCTTTATCTTCATAGCTCATAAATTTGGGATTTGTCTGTAAAACCCTTATTCTTTAGGGAAACCTGAAAAACGCCCTTCTTCTGAAACATATTCCTCTTAGTTTAAGCCGACATAATGGGTATGTGGAGGCATAGGGTAGATACCCCAACAAAACTTGAATACTTTAGGGAGGAATTCAACATCCCAGCCGATGTTCATCTTAAACTGGCTGGGGACAGTGATACCATCATGCCCACAGACCTTACGATGCCTTTCCCTATAGTAGCTTTCACCGAATGTGGACTCCGGCTTCCACTTCATCCCCTTTTCCGTCATGTTCTTCATTTCTATAGGCTGAACCCCATGCAACTTACTATTAACTCCTATAGGGTGATCAATGGGATTATAGCTTTAGCTAGGCGAGAGAACCTTAGAATTACCCTGGCCGACCTTCAATACTGCTATACCATGTGCCCTCTTGATCTGAAGGATAGGGGTTTTGTCTATTACCTTAAGCCGAGATCCACTCAGTACAAAATTATAGCCGACCTCCCAGACTCCAACAAGGGGGCTGGAGATGATTTTCTCATTGCTTCTGGAAATTGGGAATTTGGCCCAGATGAAGATGTCCACCTCTACCCTCTTCCTCGAACAATTTCAGAGGGCAAGAGTAAGAGGCCTGAGTCAACACTTAGTTGTTTTTACTTAAGACTTTAATACTTTTTGTTCTTGACGTCTGTTTCTTTGCAGATCTTCATCAGCCACCGAAAAATTTTCGTCAATCCTTCTTCCCAGGAACAGATCTGAAAACACTTCTTGGCCTTCCAATCCTTAAACGAAAAGCCCCAGTATTACTAAACTTCATCCCTACATACAAATCCACCTTACCCGACGTCCCAAGAAAAAGGAAGAAGAGTCTTTCTCCACCCACAGCCACAACCTTAACTGCTTCTTCATCTCGGACAGATCAAGAGTCCACATCTGACCCAGCCGATCTCCCATCAACCTCGGCCCCCTACTTGATACCAATTCCTGAACGTAAACGTCGAAGAAGGCTAGTAAAGACTGCCGAGATGGTTCGTTCAAGGCCTGTTGTCCAAGACCTTCTCGCCGATCTTCCAACTGATGCCGAAGCCGCACCAGCACAATCAATGCTCCCACCCAAATCAAAGAGAATTAAAAAGGCTCAGCCTAAGGCCAAGGCTATAGATGCCGAAGCTGAGGATGCTGTGCCTATTTCAAAGCTGGCAGAAAGCAGGAAATCAACCTCTGTCTCCACCAAGAGGTCTGCTGAGGGCCAACCCTCAGGGTCTACACAAACAAAGAGGCCAAGGTCATCGTCTGCGACGACCTCGGCTTCAAAGAAGCCCGACGTCCCCTGGGCCCCTGATCTATCCCTGGAAAATAGGCCCATTATGGCAAGTGAAAGTGTTGATGACATTAATGTTGCTGTCGCCCTTAGCACGGCTCTTCTTCTACCAAATGACTTGGAGCGAAATGGCAAGCTTAGTGAGTATGAAAATTACGCTCTTATGCTCCAACACTCTGCTCAAGTAAGTATTTTTGTTTATATTTGTGTTTTTTCCTTCTGTTTCTTTTTGAGAAAGTTTTCTGATACTTCTGTTTTCATTCAGGCTATCCAACACGCCCATTCATTTTCAATGCAATCCTTTGAAAATCGTCAAAGATTGGTTGATATGAAAAGGGAGACATCTTCAATGAAGAGAGAGATAAGGGCTCTTGAAGCAAAAATGAAAAAACTGGAGGATCAGGCCGAGGCTGCAACGAAGAACCAAACCTTAGCTCTTGAAAAGGCCGAGGCTGCTGAAGCCGTTAAAAAAGTAGCTGAAGCCGAGAAAAGGGAGGCCGAGGCTCAGAAGGTTCAAGCGCAAAAAGAACTTCAACAAGCTCTGGCCACCAAGGAGGCCGAAGTCAAAGAGGCCGATGAAAAGGCCTATGCTCAGGGCATGGCCGACGTCGCAGAGGACTACAAGCTTCAAGTCAGGCAGGCATGCAACAGGGGATTTTCCCTTGGTTGGATGTCCCTGGTAAAGAAGCTTGATCTTCCTGCTGACTCGCCATTGCGCCAGGCCGACGCTAGTCCTTTACCATTTCCTCCTCCAAGTCAGACTGAAGACGAATCAGAGACCGAGGTAGAGGCTGAGGGGGAGGATGAAGAGAAAAATGATGAGGAAGCTTTAGTGAGGAAATCCAAGAATGGTGCCGAGGTCAAATCCCCTCCTCCTGCTGGGCAAGTTATGGATTTAACCTTGGACGAGGAGGGTGATGAGGTTGAGGGGGTAATCAAGGAAATTGCCACTGGGCAGCCATCGTCTGATCTTCTATTGGCAGAAAGAAGTGTGGAGAATACAATTGCGGAGATTGACGCCGAGATACAGGCGGAAAAGGTAGCTGACGAGGTACCACCGGAGTCGTCCGAGGTCCCAGTCCCTGCGGTGGCTAATACTGAAGAATCTTGAAAAAATTGTCCTTTGTACTTTTTTCCTTCTTTTTCTGTACTTTGCACTTTGTACTTTTTTATTTTCTGGATAATGCGAAACTCTTTCTTTTGGCCGACGTGGTTGCTTAAATGTATGATTGCAACAGTTCTTCCTCTGGACGTTTTAATCTTGCGATATTCTGTTGACTGCTTTTGCATAGTCTTGTACTTAGAAAATTTTTTGCATGCTTCTTCGTGTTGCTTCCTTTGTGCAATCGTCTCGGGGTTTTATACCTCGGGTATAACCATAAAACTTTTACTTCGGTAAGATACTAACCTGCAAACTTTTCATAAATTTCAACAAGTATAGAACATATATTTCGGAATGTAAACTTTGCAAGCTTCTTCTCAATTCTTAACAAGTACTAAACGGTAATCTACTTGTAAATTGCTACAAATTTCAACAAGTAATGGACAATATACTTAGCCTTTATTTTAACCTGTATCTTTCTGTATACCTCTGCGGGTGATCATATGTCGGCTTAACATAAACTTGTAAATTGCTACAAATTTCAACAAGTGTTAAGCATCTTCCCTAGGGTTTAAACAACCCACATATTGCTATGAGAACTTTAAGCAATAACCTCGGCTTAACTTCAACTTGTAAATTGCTACAAATTTCAACAAGTGAAGATAAGGAATCAGCTTAATTCCAATTTGTAAATTGCTACAAATTTCAACAAGTGAATTAAGGAATAATCTCGGCTTAACTTCAACTTGTAAATTGCTACAAATTTCAACAAGTGAAGATAAGGAATCAGCTTAATTCCCACTTGTAAATTGCTACAAATTTCAACAAGTGAATTAATGAATAATATCGGCTTAACTTCAACTTGTAAATTGCTACAAATTTCAACAAGTGAAGATAAAGAATCAGCTTAATTCCAACTTGTAAATTGCTACAAATTTCAACAAGTGAATTAAGGAATAATCTCGGCTTAACTTCAACTTGTAAATTGCTACAAATTTCAACAAGTGAAGATAAGGAATCAGCTTAATTCCAACTTGTAAATTGCTATAAATTTCAACAAGTGAATTAAGGAATAATCTTGGCTTAACTTCAACTTGTAAATTGCTACAAATTTCAACAAGTGAAGATAAGGAATCAGCTTAATTCCAACTTGTAAATTGCTACAAATTTCAACAAGTGAATTAAGGAATAATCTCGGCGTATTCTTCGCCCCCAATGTGAACTTGAGTTTAATTCGGGTTTTAATTATGTCTTCAATGCATAACTTTATCAATCATATGTGTTGAAAGAATTCTGAAAAGGCTTTATTGATGATATCGGTCAAAAATTGTTGCACATTTAATGATAGAAAAATTTCAAATTACAAGTATTCCAAGGTCTGGGCAATGCTTTGCCCTCATTGTCCTCAAGCCGATATGCTCCATTGCCTAATACTGAAGTAATTCTGTAAGGTCCTTCCCAGTTTGGGCCAAGCTTGCCTTCCCTGGGATCTTTTTTGTTCCCGACGACTTTTCTTAAGACGAGGTCGCCGACTTGAAAATCTCTTGGATTGACCTTCTTATTGTAAGCTCTGGCAAGCTGTTGTTGGTATACTGCAAGCTGAATTGCAGCTCTTTCTCTTCGTTCTTCCAATAAATCCAGATCTCGGGCTAAGAGTACGTCATTGGTGCCATTCTCTACTCCCTGGGTTCTGATCCCTGGGATGCCGATCTCTAATGGGATGACTGCTTCTGTGCCATAAGCCATGGCAAAGGGGGATTCTCCTGTTGATCTTCTCGGCGTGGTCCGATATGCCCAAAGCACGTTGGGTAACTCATCTACCCATTTTCCTTTTGCTGCCTGCAGCCTCTTCTTTATTCCGTCCAGGATTACTTTGTTGGATGCCTCTGCTTGCCCATTGCTTTGAGGAAAACTTGGCGTCGAGAAATAATTTTTGATTTTAAATTTCGCACAAAAGTTCTTGATGAGTTTGCTGTCAAACTGTGTTCCGTTGTCGGCAACTATTGCTCTTGGAATCCCAAATCTGGTGATGATGTTCCTCCATATGAAATTCTTGACGTCCACATCTCGGATTTTGGCAAGAGGTTCTGCTTCTATCCATTTTGTAAAGTAGTCTGTTGCTACCAGCAAGTATTTTCTCTGCCCAGTTGCCTGGGGAAGTTGTCCAACCAGATCCATGCCCCACTGTGCCAAGGGCTGGATACTGGGTTTAGGTCGGCAGCTGGCTGATGTATCAAAGGTGCAAACCTTTGACATTGTTCACACTTCTTTACATAGGCTTCGGCATCCTTTTGCATGTAGGGCCACCAATACCCCTGGGTAATGGCCCTGTGGGCTAATGATCTGCCCCCAGCATGGCTTCCACAAATTCCTTCATGAATTTCGTAAAGAAAATCTTCAACCTGCATAGGATGTACGCACCTTAAAAGTGGTCCGGTGAAGGACCTCCTGTAGAGATGGCCTTCTGCTGTTAGACTGAATCTGGCCAATTTCAGTCTAATTTTATGTATTTCTTTACGGTCTTCTGGTAGCTTCCCCTCTTTTAGGAATGCAATGATTGAATCCATCCAGCTTGGTCCAAGGCCCACGCACATTGCTTCTTGTTCGGTGCTCTGTTTGTCTATGCTCGGGGCCGACATGTAATCGATCATAATTGTCCTTGTTTTTCCAGTTTGTATTGAACTGGCCAGGTTGGCTAACGCGTCGGCGTGGGTGTTGTCATCTCGGCTAACTTGGAGTAATCTGCAGTTCTGAAATAGGGCTGCCAGCCGGATGACTTCCTTTGCATATGCCGACATTCTTTCGTCTCTGGCTGCAAATTCTCCTGTTGACTGGTTAACAATTAGTTGTGAATCACAGAAAACAATTACCTCGTCTGCCTCTGATGCTGCTGCTAGTTTTAGCCCTGCAATTAATGCTTCATATTCTGCTTCATTATTGGAGGCTTTGAACCCCAGACGGATGGACTGTTCTACAATTTCTCCTTCTGGAGATATCAACAGTACTCCTGCTCCTGCTCCCTGGCGGTTTGAACTTCCATCGACGAATAGTCTGAATGAATCGCCGATGTAGATGCTGCATGGTCTGAGCTTTTCTTTCTCTTGCTTTTTTGTCTTTGACTGGCATTCTTTTTGCTTGTTTGGGCGGTGCTCATCTTGGCTCGACGGACCCCGAGGTGTGATGGCTTCAGGTGTAAGTTCTGCGACGAAGTCGGCCAAAACTTGGCCCTTGATTGCTGTTCTTGGCCTAAATTCCAGGTCAAACTGGCCCAGTGTTACTGCCCATTTTGTTATCCTTCCTGTTAAGTCTCCTTGATGTAATAAGGACTTCAGTGGGTGCTCTGTTAGAACCACAATCTTGTGTGCCTGAAAGTAATGGCTCAATTTCTTTGAAGCCATTACCAAGGCTAACATTAATTTTTCCAGTGGTAGGTATCTTGTTTCCGCGTCAGCAAAAGTCTTGCTTACATAATAGACAGCTTTCTGCTCCCCTTTTTCCTCTCGGATTAGTACTGCACTGACTGCGTGTTCAGAGACTGCTAAGTACAGAAACAAATCTTCCCCTGGAATTGGGTTGGAAAGGACCGGGGTTGTGGTCAAGTACTTTTTGAGGTCGGCTAAGGCAGCTTCGCATTCTTCTGTCCATAGGAAGTCTGTGGCTTTTTTCACCAGGTTAAAGAAGGGTCTGCATTTGTCTGAGCTTCTGCTGATGAATCGGTTTAGGGCTGCGGCCCTTCCAGTGAGCACCTGAACTTGTTTTGCCGATGTCGGACTCTGTAGTTCCAATATGGCCTTGATTTGGTCTGGGCTGGCCTCAATGCCCTTTCTTGTTACCAAATATCCTAGAAATTTACCTGACCCAACTCCGAAGGCACACTTTGTGGCGTTGAGTCGGAGCCGATATCTTTTGAGTATGTCAAAGACCTCTTTTAGGTCGGCAAGATGACCTTTTGATTCCTTGGTCTTTACGACCATATCATCGATGTAAACTTCTACTGTTTTGCCAATCAGGTGTTTAAACATCTTTGTCACTAACCTCTGATAGGTTGCTCCTGCGTTTTTCAGCCCAAAAGGCATTACCCTGTAACAGTACAGGCCTTTCGGGGTGATGAACGCGGTCTTCTCCTCATCTGGAGGGTACATAGCAATCTGGTGGTATCCTCTGTATGCATCTAAAAAACTCATCCTTTCATGTCCCGAAGTGGCGTCCACCAGTTGGTCGATTTTGGGTAGAGGAAAGCTGTCTTTGGGACAAGCTTTGTTGAGGCTAGTAAAATCTACACAAACCCTCCACTTGCCATTCTTCTTTTTTACTACTACTGTGTTGGACAGCCACGTTGGGTACTGAACTTCTCGGATGGCCCTGGCTTCAAGGAGTCTGTCTACCTCTTCCTCCACTGCTTCGACGTGTAATAACGTCGGCCTTCTGGCTCGTTGAATTACTGGTTTTGCCGATCTGTCGACATTCAGACTGTGGCAAGTGACCTCGGGGTCAATGCCAGGCATTTCATAAGGTGTCCAGGCGAACGCCTCTATGTTTGCCCTTAAAAAATCTTCTAGTTCTTTTTCCTCTTCTCTAGCTAAGCCTGAGCCGAGAAGAAAAAATCGTTCTTCGTCGCCCTCCTGGACGAGGACTTTGTTTAGCGCCTCTTCGCTTTTCTCGGCTGGTTCTTTTCCGACGTCTTCTAGGACTTCCATGTCCTCATCTTCAACTTCTACTGTTCTTGGCTCCCGTATACTATAGGTGGACTTCATTGCTGCCATGGAGCAATTTTTTGCTTGTAGTTGATCTCCTCTGACTTCTTCAATCCCTTGCTCTGTTGGGAACCGCAGTAGTTGATGCAACGTTGAGGGAACTGCCCCCATTGCATGCAACCACGGCCTTCCCAAGATGATGTTGTATGGAGAGGGCGTGTCAATTACCAGGAATTCTGTCTGGATCTTCTTAGTGCCGGCTTGTACCTCCAGGCTAGTTGCGCCCAGTGGCCATGTCGGCGTTCCATTAAAGCCGACCATCGGGCCGCTGGATTGTTCTAAGTCATCAGGGTGAAGGCCCAGCTCCTTGTAACATCTGACATACATGATGTCACAGGAGCTGCCTTGATCTATTAGGATGCGTTTCACTTGGCATTCCCCAACCTGGAGGGATACTACCAAGGCATCATTATGCGGTTGTTGGACCCATTCTAGGTCGGCTTTAGTGAAGGCTATCATTGGCCCTTGGCATTCTTCCGGCCGATGTCTCTTCTCCCCAACTTGGTAGATTTGCTGTAAATGTTTTACCCTCTGGGTTTCTCCTCTGACTTCGTTTTCGTTGACCCTTGCGTGGATCACATTAACCACCCTCGGTTCTCCTGCTTGTGGTAGCTGTGCTGGGGGAGGGGGTGCTGCTGGTGCTTGAGGCAACCTTGCCTGCTCTTCCCTTGTTCTGGCCTCATCGACCAAGTCCCTTAGAAGGCCTTGTCTTACTAGGTCCTCCAAGTGTGCTTTTAAGGCTCTGCAACCTTGAGTTGGATGCCCTTCTTCATTGTGGTAGGCACAACGTCTACCAACGTTCCTTCCCATGAATTCCCCCGGTGCTCTTGCCGGAGCCCTGAAATAAGGCTGATTTCGAATCCGATCCAAGATTTTATGGATTGGGATCCGGAATACCGTTGTTACCGCCTGTTTATTTCTTAATTCTATTTCTTGTTTGGTCGGCCCATTGTTGACTCGGCCCCGCTTCGGCGAGCCGTTTCCCTTTTCTTGCTTTACCTCTTTGTTTCCCGATGTATCTTCCTCGGCTCTGGCGTACTTCTCAATTCTTGCCATGAGTTCTTCCATCCTTTTTGGCAATGTTTTTGCCAAAGATTTCCGTAGTGGGCAGTCATCTTTCAGGCCGTTCTTGAAAGACACGACTGCTACTTCCTGGTTGCATTCGGGTATTCGGTTGAACACCTCGTAGTACCTCTTCGCATAGGCCCTAAGGCCTTCTTCCTTGGTGATTCTCAGAGCCATCAAAGCATCAACCCTCAGGGGTTGCAGCTTGTTGGTCACGAACCTGGCCACAAACATCTCGGCCAAGCCTTCCCATGTCTTTATGCTTCCTTTTGGTAACTTATGGAACCAATCAGATGCAATTTCCCCAAAGGACGAGGGGAATACTTTGCAGAGCAACGGCTCGTTTCCGCTATATAATGCCATGGAATTCAAGTATAATCCAACATGAAAGTTTGGATCTGACTTACCATCATAGATTTGAAACCTCGGCATACTGAATCTCTTGGGTGGTTCGAATTTGTCCAGTTCCACCGAGAATGCTGTCTTCGGTTTTACTGGGGAGTTTACCTCGGCTTCTGCATTCTGCTGCCTCCTTTTGAGGTAGTCCCTCAGGTCTTCTTTGCTCCTTCCTGGAACTCGGCTGTCTTTGGATTTTAGTCTTTTTGGTATGCTGCTTTCGGCCTCGAGGTGAGTCCGTTTGGATCTTTCTTCATGGGTTGTGTCAAAGTAGAGTACTTGTCCCTGAACATGTCGGTGTTCCTTGGGGTCTGGATTCTTCATGTGGTGCGTCCTTCGGGACTCTTCTTGCCTCGGCTTTTCCCGTCCGAGTTCCCTGGAAGGCCGGTGAGAATGCCTTCCGCTCCTGGTATGTTGAGGGACCTCGGGGATTGTTTTTCCTCCACCCTTCTGGTTGTTGGTTGCTGGTATTGGCGTATCTTGCAGCGGGTATGGTGGCTGCATTACATTATTTTGCATCATGAAGTTGACGACTGATTGAAGGCCTGCCAACTTGTTCGCCAATTTCTTTACTTCCTCATCCCTCCGTAGGCACCTGTCCCTCCATACCTGGAGGTTATCTTCATTGTAGTACTTTCCTTGGTTTGTTCTTCTTGATGTGTCGCCTTCCGGGTTGACGTTATTCTCTCTGTGGCCCTGGTCACGGGCTTCTGTGTTGTGGTTGTCTCCTTCAACGTCAAGATCAATTGGTCTGCCACTCCCAGTGGGAGCGTCTTCCCTAGTTTTTTCCTGTTGTCCTTTACTGGCCATCTATTCTTCCTTCGTTCCCACAGACGGCGCCAAATTGTGTGGGTGAAAATCTGACCACACTGCCCGCTTAGAGATCAACTGGAGAGCACAGGCAGAATAGATGGCTTCGGTAAACCTGTAACAGAAAGAAAGAAGATCCGGCGGTGGTTCTTCCACCCGGGGGCACTCCGACGATCAAGTCAGTATATCTCTCAAAGATAAATCAAGTATTAAACTCAATGCTTAAAACATAAATTGCATACCTTAGACCCACGGGGGTGCCTCTCTTTTATAATATACTTAATCCAAGTCCCACTTGAATTATGACTTCCATGAACTATAATTCACTGTTTACTCTGGACTCCTTAAGAGATAAAGATAAACTCCCTAAGAGCTTTATCCTTATCTTGGTTAAGTCCCCTCTTTCCCTTAGGACTCTCGCCCCTTATCTCAGATTCCGATATCTTCGGAAATGACCTCGGCTTCTCCGAGATTACCTCGGCTTAACTACCAGGACACGTGGCACCTCGGCTGACACGTCGGCGTCACCATGCCACGTGTTGGTATGCAGAAAATATATCCCCACAGGCGGCGAGAAAGATATACAATAAAAAAAAAAGGTTTTAAATAATAAATATTGTTTAAATATAGAAGTTTCATATAAGATTCTGCTTTATGCCCCCAAAAGTGTTGAGCCGGCTCTGTTTAATAGGATATTTTGACATGTTAATAGGCATTGAGAAATTTAACCAAACAATTGGTGGGCATGTCCTTAAACATAGACCTCGAAAATGAGTAAGAAGATAGATGCAATACATAAAGAGAGATAATGAACTAAAAATCTTTCACCTCAAAATCTGCAGCAAAGTGGAGACCAAAAAGTGTCACCTTCTTTATGGAGCAGAGAGACCTCTTTCTTAGTGATGAAATAAAAAACTAGTGCTCAAAACCTCACTAAATTAGTGTCACGAATTTATCTGTATCACAATACATTGGATTTAGTGATGCTGCTGCGCAATCTGCACAGCAGCAACTGTTGTGCGTCAAAATGGGCTCATTTCGGGGTCTATTTGGATAATCCGAACCGTTCACATTTTAAAATACATCAAGTAGAACATACTTGCAAAAAATCAAATTAATCGTATATCGTTTACCTATTCATCTACTCACATTTGTATCTACAAAAATAAATAATTGTAATTTAAAGTATTAATATGAATATAAATGTGAATGGATGAATGGGTAAACAATATCCGATTAACTTGATTTTTTTGCAGGCATGTTCTACTTGATGTATTGTAAAATGTGAACGGTTCGAATTATCCAAACAGACCCCGAAATGAGCCCATTTTGGCCCACAATAGTTGCTGCTGCGCGGGTTGCGCAGCAGCATCACTAAATCCACATCATAAGAGAAGTTTGTGAATTTTTTTCCGCCAAAATAGAAGAGATAGTAGAAATGCTTTGGAAATCTTATTTTAACAAAAAAAATTCCCAAGAATTAATGATAGCTATCCAGAACTAGAAATACAAAATTTCTTAATATTAGGGGAAAAAAAAAACACTCTATGACCCAAACTAGAAATGCAATTAGATGGTTCAATGAATGGGATGGTTTAATTTATTAAATTTATTATACCTTTTAGTTGTTTTATTTAACAAAAAAAAAAAATGGGAGCTGCTAAATACCCCCACACAATTTCTTCGGACCCCTACTTCTTTGGACCCTCACCAACCAAAATTCCTCCCCCATCTTTTCCAGCTTTTTGCAACTTTGGATGACATTGAATTGGCCATGTTCCAAGCCTCTTGGACAGTAAGAAATATATTCAAATTATGGATATTGTATAAAGTCATTTACAAATATGTGCTCTCATGTGGTGGTCCATTCTCACAAGGTCGAGCCAATCCCCAATTATGTAAATGAAATGTATAAAATATAAATGTATTACAAAATGAATATATAAATATACAGATTACAGATCAAAAGTAAATTAAAGAATTACAATTTACAAAAAGGCTGTAGCAAACAACAAGAAGCTCACCTTAATCTATATATAGACAAGAAGTGAAGGCAAATTTCTCTCATGGAGCAACATTGTATTCGTCATGGTTCATTGAGCAACAGTGGTTTGACATCAAATGATGAAGCTAAGGTGCTATCAAAATAAGTCCCTGTTGAGGTTGAAGAAACATCCCAAGACTCGAAGAAATCAGTTCTGTTGTATTTCAAATACTTCATAATTTTGATGAGTCGTGGTATTTTCTCGCATCATTCTAATTCCTTCCAACTCAACTGCTACATCTTTCGTTGTGGGCCTCTTCTTCCCATTCAAGTTCAAGCATCTTTTTGCGAGGTGAGCAACAGCTGTGATCTCTTCTCTCCAATCCTCCATAATTTTTTGATCAATAATCTCAAATAAATGATTGTCCTCAATTGGTTGGATAAAAAATGTAACTAAACTCCTACTTTCTTGTGATTTGTTAGAAGATATTGCTTTAAGCCCTGTTAAAAGCTCAACAATAACAACTCCAAAGCTGTAAACATCACTTTTTCCAGTAAATTGACTTGATTGGAAGTGCTCTGGGTCCAGGTAACCGAAAGTGCCCTGGACTCGTGTGGTAAAGTGTGTTTGATCAACATCAACTGATCTTGATATTCCAAAGTCTGCAACTTTCGTTGACTTAATGTCTCGATGATAGATGGGTACGGATGCTGCATAATGTAAGTAGGAAAGAGCTCCTGCTATTTCTGTGGCAATCCGCAATCGCATTTCCCAGGACAATGGAAAATCCTTGTTTGGGTGATGTATATGTTGAAAAAGTGTTCCATTTGATATGTACTCATAAACTACAAGAGGAGCTTCTGTCTCTAGGCAACACCCCAAGAGCTTAACTACATTCCTATGGTTGTTGATTTGTGAGAGAATGGCAACCTCATTAATAAATTGTCCAACATTTCCTTCATCAACTATCTTAGACTTTTTAATAGCTACGATCCTTCCATCCGACAACAGTCCTTTGTAAACAGTACCTTGGCCTCCTTGGCCAAGGATACGGTCCTCATTGTAATGATCAGTGGCCTTCTCTAACTCTTTTGAACTGAACAGTTTGATTTTCTCAACACTACCATCACTTGCAGACAACTGTTCTTTCAATAGTAATCCACCATTCCGTTTAAAGAATTTTTCTTTGCGCTTCTTATTATTTCTTTTCTTTAGTACTTGGTAACTCAAAACATAAGAATATACTTATAAGAATTAGATGTTTGATGGATGCATCAAGAATAAATAAATTAAGGAAAAGGATATGTCATTATTACTATCGGGGGTTGTACATTCTGCCAATAAAGATACAAGTTTGGGAAGATCAAAACACAAAATAATTTAGTTTATTGGTTGATATCTTTTCTGGTATCTTCATCTTTTGTTTCCATTGTAAGACTAACTTGGCTGGTTTAATAGTTTATCATCCTCTACAAAATGCTAGTTTGACAAGTATGACTCTTTGATGAATACAGCTTAAGTATCTTCTTACTTGCTTTCTATTCCTCACTAGGTCCCTTACAATTTTAGAAACGTGCAGAAGTCACCTTGGACAATTGAAAAGATTTCGTAACTTATAAACAGATTTTTACTTATTTTCTTAATACTAGACACAAAAATTGTGGGATCCACAAGAAATCCTAATCAGTGAATTTTTTACTAAGTAGACGTTTAATAGTCTACTGTGACATTGCTGATATTATTAATCTCCGCTAAGTCTAGTTCTTAATTATTGCTAGTGTAGTGTTGACCAAACTGGTCATTTGGATATGTTAAATTATGTTGTGCCACACAATTTTGGCAAAAACAGTGAGTTATATCTTAAAGGTTAGTGAAATCAAATACTAACCCAGAACAACAATAAGCCGGGTAGATCCACTGGTCTGATCCATGAAGCAACCTGTTCCATTTTTCAATGCATCACCACAGTATCCCTTCGGGAAAGAACAAAAGAAACCTCCTGGAAAATTTGTGCACGTCCCATTGCAGGGATTTAAAAGTGCACATCATCGATAACTGAATTCAAAAAGAAAAAGAAAAAAAAGACGACAAATCAGAAGGAAGAACAACAGATATCATTGTTTATATAATATAATGATCTAATACTTGAATTTGAACTGAATAGGACGGTCTAAAATAAGGTTAAGCGTAATTTAATAACATAGTTTTGACATAATCAATTCATGTAATGTGAAAATAGGCATTGAGAATTTTAACCAAACAATTGGTGGGCATGTCCTTAAACATAGACCTGCAGCAAAGTAGAGAATGGAAGTGCCACCTTCATTATGGAGCAGCTACAGAGACTTCTTTCTCAATGATGAAATCAAAATTCAAAATTTTCATTCTAGCTTCTTACACTCCCCATAATTCCACCTATACCCTCATCCCTAACCTTCCAACTTCTGATTACACCCTTATTCTTTCAAACTCTTTACTTTACCCCATCCCGCAACCACCACCTCTGACTGCCACTGCTGCACCTCTGACCACCAACCCCCAGCACACCCTCCCCCACCGGTGGCCTCCTTTCCCCCCGCGAGCCCCCTCCCCCACCTTCGCCACCCAGCACCCTTCCCTCACCTCCAGTAACCCTCCTCCACTCATTTACTTAGAGCCCTAGGCGTGTGTGCTTAAGCAGCCTACCCCTTGAGCCACTACGGTGATTCAGTAGTAAATTTTTTTAAATTATCAACTATTAACAACCGAAATGGTCACATTGGTGCTGAATAGACTTTCGTATTGGCTGCGAACCAATACGTATCATGAACTAGTCAATATAAATATGAATTTTCTTTCCTACCAATGTACCAGAATGCATCAGTATCGAAAAGGTAAAAACCGCCGATTTTGAAAATTATTCATTATCCATTGAATAGATCATAGTATCAATGTTAAGGAAGAAATTGAAAACTTTCAACAGATATAAGTTGATGTGGTTACCTAGACAACCACTTGGAATATAAGGGTTCCCTTCATATCCCTTAGAGCATTTGCAGCGATACCCGGGACCATTGTCGAAGTCTTCACAATCACTGTTATCATCCTTGCAAGCATAAGTTGATAGATTCTTCTTAGCTTGGTCACATCTTTGGTTCCCTACTGCCCAATCAAGCACCACTGGAACTTTTGTTCTTCCTTGCAAGTCCTTTAGATCTAAAGAAGAGAAGCTATAAGCAGTTTCCTCGGCTACAAAAGCATAGCTGCATGGATTGAAGTCCGATACACGGGTGTGTCTGTCATGGCTGCTGATTCGGATGCTCAAACTGTTCATTCCCTTGGGGATGAATATCTGGCAGCAGCCAAAGCCAGAGCAAGAGCCGTTGGTTACGTTGTTGACGCTGTCGTATAGTGACAAGCAACCTGCAGTGTTGTTTCCTTCATTGGAACCCTGAATAACTGCAATGGTGTCGCAGCCAACCCCTGTGAGCTTGTTTTGGGTATATGAGATGGGGAATTCAGGCAATCTGATATAGGGTCTAGTGTTGGCAGCCTGAAGACCCTGGTTATTGTAGCAATCTTGCACAGTGAAAAATGATATGCTCAATTCACCAGAAAGAACTATGTTTGTGATCTCTACGTTACTCATTTCTAAAAACAGCTTGGGAGGGTCGTAGGTGTGGTTACAAGTAACCTGAAAATGTTGTTCTATGTAGCATCCTTCAGTTGTGCCAAATGGGTATGGGATGCTAATGTTACCACAACGATTTTCGCAACCAAGCAAGGTTTGAGCAGGAGCAGGAGCAGCAGCAAAAGCAGAAGCAAAAGCTGCTCCCAAAACACATGCCAACTTAAGCAGCAGGGAAATCAAAGGTAAATGCATTGATAGAGTTAGCTATTCAGGTATCAGATTGTTCTATTTTTTAAAATAATTTTAAGCTGGGGCTGCTATTTATAACAAGGTTTCCTTTGAAAAAAAGGCGTCAGCTATCATTGAATTGGTTTCTTTTCAAAGGGAACATGATTGAAAGGTTCCTAAACAACCAACTCAAGAGAGACTGGGTCCTTCAATCTACATTAATAGTCATTTAACACGCTTTTGACAATGGAAGCACAGTGATCGGAACCAATCAAACTACAAATAGTCATGACATCATGGAAACAATATACTTAATATTTAGATTAAAGTGTCATTTCTGAAATTAATTATATAGGGACCACTTTCGCTTTCAAGAGCACAGAAATCTATATAGCTGCAAGGCAATAATCAGCACGAGAAAAACATTAATTACTAGCACAAATTTTTCTTCTTAGATTTTTTAATCTTTCTTAAGTCCAAAAATATTCGAACAGGTTTATCCGACACTGTTACTACTTACATCTGTTGTGATTGAATTTCACATTAAGTAGGCAAAAGTTTTTCAATACAAAATTTGTAGTCAGGTACTACCAAAGGATGAAGAATTGGTATATGAGATCTAACTTAGGAAGTGAAGGTAAAAATATAAAGTTATTTATATAATATAATGATCTAATAAGTCTATATTTGAACTGAATAGAATGGTCTAATAAGGTTATGCATAAATTTAATAGGATAGTTTGACATGCATGTAGGCATTGAGGATTTTAACCAAACAATTGGTGGGCATGACCTTAAACATGGACCGTGGTGAAATAACTCAAAAATGAATAAACACATAGATGCAATACATCAAGGGCATGTTTGATTGGATGGATTAGAGCATGGGATTGAGATTATTAATCCGTGGGCCCAATTATCCTAGGTTTGTTTTAACATTTTGGTTTAGGATTATTAATCCAATGGATAATTAATCCAACAAATTTGTAGGATTATTAGTAATGGGGTAGGGGTAGGATTATTAATCCAATGATTATTAATCCAATTGGATAGTGAATGCTACACTAATTTAATAGGATTATTAATACTTCACTATTAGTCTTGTGAATCAAACATGACCTAAGAGAAATAATGAACCAAAAACCTTTCTGGTTGTTCACAGCAAAGTCGAGAGACAAAGAGATCTTTCACAATGACAAAATAAAAAAGGGGAAATCAACATCAGAAAATTATTATATAATGATTAAAAAATTTACAATTTTAATTATTAATATGAATAAATTATCTATAATTTTTTTTTTTTTTCAAAAAACTACTACTCAAACCCTCACTAAATTGGTGGGTCAGCAATTCATCTTCGTAACAATGTTATCTGTACCATATATCACTAGGAAACATTATTATGTGGTCATAAATCAATGCATAAATAATTTTAAAAGTTACATGATCACACGTGAATCTTTATATTTAGATAGGAGCTTTACCTGTTCATGAGAATATTGGGTATTTATTGGCTCATAAGTACCGCATAACTTTTCATACCTATAGGGATGTTCTAGAAATTTTGCCATTCAACTATATTATGGAGATGTTATTTATTTTTAAAATATGGGTAAAAATGGAGAAATTATGATTTTTGTTTAATGAAGGTAAAATGTTACCTGAAAAATATTTGAGAGCGCTGATTGGGCATTCTCAATCCACTTCTAATTATGTGACATGGGTCCACACTCCTCACTCCTCATTCCTTCTCGCTCTATCTCTCTCGTCTCTTTTCTACCTCATTAGAAGTAAAAATAAGAGTGATATATTAGAGAATGTAATGTCACTCAATATTAGTTATAAGTTTACAACCAATAAAATTTTCTTATTACAATTAAAAGAAATGAGTAATTTTGTTGAGATATCTCAAATTCACAACCCCTATGTATAATGCGTTTATGAAGTGCTGCTTCGCTTTTTTATTTTATTTTACTTATTTATTTATTTTTGTTTTACGAGGCTTAAAAACGGAAAACATGATTGGAGGCTCTTTTAGCTAAATGTAAATTTACGTTGGGTTTAATTGGAGAATTTAGAAAGAGATTTGGAAAGAAAAAAAAAAGTAAGTGAAATGTGAGTAAAATATACCTACATTTCACCTAATTTTATACACTTTTCCCTTTCACTATCCAAATCCATTATCAAATTCCCTAATTAAACACCGCGTAAATTTACGTTTAACTAAGAGATTTAGAAAAGAAAAAGGAAAAAGTAAGTGAAATATAAATAAAATATACTTACATTTCACTGAATTTCAAACACATTTTTCTTTTCACTTTCCAAATCCCCCAACCAAACATAGGGGATTTTAGTTTAATGAAATTGATATTAAGATTTTATAAGATTAATGGCATGCAATATTTTATACTAGTTGGGATCCCTCAATATTTTCATAAGCATAGAGAAATTTCAATACAAAGAATTTTTAGCTCTTCAAAGACAAATTTCAATTCGTCACAAAAAAATTTGTCACATCAAAAATTGAAATTTTTATTTGACGAGCTAAAATTTTTCTAATAATATTATTGAGAGATCTTAACTAATAAGAAAAAATATATTGGATATTTCCTATTATCAAAAGTTGGAGAGCGATGTTTCACTAATTTTTTCAAATTTAAATTATGAGTGGTGCTACATCCCCTAATACATCACTCCCCTTTTGACCTCTAATGAAGTGGAAAATAGAGAGAATAGAGAGATAGAGGACTTGTTTGGGAAGCTGACAATTTCAGTTAGCTTTTTAGCTATTTTAGTTTGACTAAAAAAGTTGTGTTTAGAAAGTTGGTTTTTTTTTTTTTTTTTTTTTTTTTTTTTTTTTTTTTGTAATTGATTTGATGGTTGTGAGAAAAAAAGTATAATGATTATTGTACAGGGAAGAGATATTCGTCGTTGTCCGTACTCCTTTCGTCCAAGCTTCGAATCTATCCGATCAACCTGAGAACACAACGGCGGTGAGCTACTCGGCAGTGTGTTGCCGGAAAATCCCTCCGACGGTCAAGTTAGCACACACACTCAGAGAGAAGGAGAGAAAAGTTGAATGAATGTAAGTTTATCTCACCAAATCATGTTTCATCTCTAGCATAGGGGGCGCAGTCATGCTTATATACTTTCTGCGCCCAACTCTGCACCCATTATCTTATTGACACGTGGAGTTGCTTTCCCATCTGTCAGCACAAATCCAACTAACACCACCTAATCAAATCGCTAGACAACATTAGCAGGCACAGGGCAGCCTGGCGGCATCACCTCGGCCTTATACGACCGTGCTACGTAACGAGTCCAAGGGCGCTGCTCACCGAGATCCATTACAACCGAGCTCAGAGCAAGACCGAGTTCTAGACAGGTTAAGCCGGTACTCAGAAGACCTTCCCCACCGAGCTAAATATTCTCCCATGAAACCCGGGTTAGCAGACGACCATCTCGGCCAAACTAGCTCCGCCCAAACATGGGACCTGGGCCTCTGCCGAGCAAGACCAACTCCGGGGAAGCCCTAGAGTTAGCTTGGCCTAAACATGGGACCTGGGCCTCGACCGAGCAAAAGCAACTCTGGACAGGCCCAAGTTAGCTCGACCCAAACAAGCTCGGCCCTCTTTCTGTCCGGCTTCTACCATGGCCCAAAGCCAGATCATAAATCTCCCTCTCAATTATGATTTAGATGTAATCTATTTTACCCTCTTTTTTTTTTTTTTTTAGGGTAACTTACATGTAGGTCATAATAGGTGGATTTATTATCCAATAGGTCCTCTGATAATTAATGACATTTTTCATCTAACACTATTAAAAAAAAAAGTTACTAATTGTTAATTTTCAGCTACATTTAAAAAAATTTGTCATAAAAAATGTTACTAATTATAAGTTTTAGCAACAGTTTAAAAATTCATCACAAAAAAACGTCGCTAATTTTCAACTTTCAGCAACAGTTTGAAAAATTCGTTACAGAAAAAGTCACTAATTATAAGTTTTAGTGACAATTTATAAAAATCTTGACAAAAAAGTCACTAATTGTCAATTTTTAGTGTTACATGCAAAAAATCGTAACAAAAAATTATTTTTAATTACGATTTTATTAGGACTTATTTTCAATAGAACTTGATAGGAATTAAATCAAACTATTAGGACCTATTGGTAGTCTATCTTATCGATTATTTTAGCCAAAAAAGGCCAATGCCCAAGAGAGGAGGGATGAGAAGTGAAAAGTGTAGGTCCATTCCACATCATTGGGAATATATTGAAGTTGCTCAATTAGAACTCAAAAACATTTTTTAATTGACATTTTACCTTCCCTAATATTGTAATTTATCACGTAAAATTAATTTTTTTCTTCAATTTTTTAAAGAATTTTTTTTAGAGTTAATTTAATGAAAAGATTACAATTATTGAATTTATTTTTTTATTATAAATAATATGTATTAAAAATTTTACAAAATAACTGATTCGAATCATCAAAATAAAAATCCCTTAAGTATACACTAAATTTGAAATAAACCAAAGTCATTCAATAAATAGAACCAAGGATAAATTACACTTTTTGTTCGATAGTACTGACCTCGGTCGAAATTTTTGAAATGACATTTGAACTCCCCTAGTCAAGCGAAATTATTGGTCAATCTTAGGGTACCATCACAGGTGTCCTAATGGTGTTGTGATTGATAAAAATGGTAGAATTTACAAATTTATATTAAGTGATTGGAAAATATGAAGGGATATAGTGAATTGTGATTGGTAAGGGACATGATCACATGGTGCTCCTAGAACTACTGATAATTTTTCCCTAGTCAATGGGGTCAAATTAATAGATTAATAGAACGAGATATTTTATAATTAATCAATGCCAACAAGTGTCTCATGTATTGTTTAATATTGAAAAGTGTGTATAAAGTGTGTCACGACCCAAACCTGCCTCTTTAGGTTTAGTGACGTAACCGGCTAGTAATTCTGAGATTACCCAAGGCCTCTTAACAGAATAACAAAATATAAGGGGCTACGGAAGTAATTATACAAAATACTAGGTCCATAGAGCTGTGAAGACATACTTGAGACAAATAAGTTTTAAACTTCTACAATGTTAAACTCCCATAAGACTTGTATCACTATACACATAATGTCACGAGGGACCTAGCCCAGCGTACAGAGAAGCAAAACAACCAACAAAACATCTTCATGAGGTTCACAAAATTAGACTTCTCAAAAGGAAACCACCCCTCCCCCCCGCGGGAGGCATAGTGGTTGGCTGACACAAAACACTTCATGTAGCAACCTAGGCTTGGTCATGCACTTGCTCACCTACATACATAATATAAATAGTGAGCGAAAAGCTCAGTGAATAATAACAGAGTAAAGGGTTTAAATGAACGATGTCCATAACAGATTTTGAAATAAGAGTTCGTATCAAAAATAGATGTATATTCATATTCTTATTCAAACTACACACAGAAATCAGAGTTCATGGTTAATCATATATGGTACATCCATTAGCGTTATCATGCTTGTTAGTTCTATAAGGAACCTCCGGTACCGGGAAACTTGTATCATACTTGAGCCACGGTATTATTACCCCCAGGAAAGGGCCTTGAAACCACGGTATTGTTTCTTCCGAGCAAGGGTCTTGTACTTGTAGACCACGGTATTATTACCCCAGGACAAGAGCCTTGTGCCAAGGATGCCACAGATACTTGTCAAAAAATAAAAAAATAAAAAAAATTGGACATTCATTCATTGATACAGAACATAGCATTTCAGAAAGTTGATCATTTCTTGTCGTATCATATAAGAAAATACTTTAACGTGAACATAGCTTTACAAAGTTATTACTCACAGATGGCTCCACTTGTAGAACAAACAAGTCAGACAACTTGTGGCGCATGACCTATACACACATAACAGAAACACATAATGAAACACACATTCAGTTGGAACTTAACTTCTTTCGTTTCATCCTTAGTGTGTTTCTAATTCTTAACCTCTTATTGAGTCCTACTCATGGTCTAAGAATGCCTAGGATAAAATGTAAATGCCAAAATGCACTTTGGAACTCTTAACAAAACTTGTTGAAAACAGGGGTCACGCTCGAACGTAACTTCCCTCGCTCGAGCGGACATGCAAACATATGAGGGGTCGCTCGAGCGCAGATTCCCTCACTCGAGCAGTCTGTAAATTCTGCAAAAGTACTGGTTATGTGAAATCTCCGCTCGATGGCCGCTTGACGATCACTCGAGCGTGAGATTGAGGTCCCCGCTGGGACGCAACTTTTGTCGCTCGAGCGGTCTGCAAAATGTGAAAACTTCTGGGAGCTTGCATTTCTCGCTCGAGCGAACTTCTGGTCGGTCAAGCGTGAAGTGCAAGATCACAGGGTGATCGCTCGAGCACAGATTTTGCCGCTCGAGCGGACATGCAAAATCTGGAATTTCCAAATTGCACTCCTAAGCTCCAAACTTGAATTACAGACTCCAAAACTCATCTTTTTGGGCCAAAATTCTAGAAAACACTTAGAAACTTGTAAAATACTATGATTTGAAAATCATTTCACTAAATCAAGGCCCTAAAGCATGCCAATTGACCAAAACTCCAACTTGCAAGTATGAATATGCCATGATCATAACATACATAAATTACTTTGAGCTTAGGCTTTCCAAAACATGATCAATTACGGTCAAATGGTAAGAAATGTGATGAATTCTCAAAACCAAGTCAAGATAGACATATGCGTGTTAAAATTCTTTAGAAATCTACTCAAAATGCCATGATATATGCATGCATGCATGATATGGTTCAATTCTCATCAATTCTAACTCAATTATTGTATTATCCAAAATAATTCTCTAAAGTTCATGTCCTACACATCATAATTGTTCAATCTAAAGGTTAAATTCTTACCTAGGCTTGTTAATGAGAGAGCTAGAAGCTTGATCCTTGTGTTTCTAAGTCCAATTCCTTCAATTTTCTAGCAAATTCTTTGGTTGAGCTCAATCTCTCCTTTCTCTCACTCTCTCACGTTTGGTTTGTGTGTGCTAGCTCAAAGATATGTTGAAATGAAGGACAAGAATGAGTGGAGGCACAACAAGTGCCTTATATATATGCTTAATTAGGAGTTGGCTAATTAGTTGGCATTAATTATTCTAATTTAATCGTTTCGAATTGAATTTTAAGTAATCTTACCATAATGTTCTAAAAATCCTAAATAGCATATAAATCAAGTCAATTTCATGATTAGATGGCGATAAGGTCTTCAATTCGCAAGACGAAACAAAAATGCAAATAGATCTTTCTACGATAAACAGATATAAGCACAATAATGCAACACATACATGCAATTAATTTAGAATTTCACCTTAAGTACTGATTAGACTTATTTAATCATGAAATAACGTTAATCAGAGGTCGAAATTGTTACAAAGTGTTTTAAAAATATATAAAGGCTTTTGTTATATATTAAAAAAGTATTAAATTAGTACATTTGCTTCTATTTGTATAGAAAATAACACAACATTAAAATTTATCTTAATTAAAGATTTTTTATATTTACAATGAGACTAAAATATCCTATTTGCTCTGCAGCATTTTCCTCCCTTATTTTTGGTTGAATTTTTTTAATATGTTTTTTCTAAAAAAAATTAAAATTTAGTTTGGTGAAAAATAAATTTTTTAAAAATCAAACACTTATTTTCATATGATTTTTTTTTTGGAACATAAAAAATATTTAAAAATTCAAATATGTATTTAAAAAATTATAATTTTTTAAAAATAAATTATAATTTTTTAAAAATAAATTTTAAATACAAATTCTAAAAATTCAATCAAATAAAAATATTTTGCAACTAAATTTTTTTCAACAATATGTTCATAAATGTTGGTCGGATTCTGACCATATTAGAACCATTAAAAAATATATGTCCTTTTTGGAAATTAATTGTATGTAAAAGACATTCTGACAAACAAGTTTAAGTTAGGACATGTTGTGGTACATATGTCCTTTTTGGAAATTAATTTGGTTAGTCCTGTACTATGTATGAAATGAAATTATTGACGTTGGATTAGACTTGGTTCGTATGAAATTTGTATTATATATAGAATTGGACATTTCTTTTTAATGTTTTGGATGGTTGGAACTAGAATGTGTGCACGTTGTTGAATGCTTGATAATATATTTAGCGTTGATGGGTTATATTGGGTTATATTGAATCCTGTGTTATGTACGTATAGGTTGTATTAAACATGGATGTAGGTTGTTTAGAATTTTTTTGGAAAAAAAAAAAAAAAAAACAGAAAATATTTGGCCACCAAATATTTTGGTAGCCAAATACATAGTTGGAATTATTTGGCTACTAATAATTTAGTAGCAAAAACATTTGGCGACTAAAACATTTGGTAGCAAAAAGTAATGAATAGTTGGTTAAAATTTTCATGTAGAACTTTTAGTGACTAAAAAATTAGTAGCTAAAATGTCACTATTGCCGACTAAGTATGGATTCGTAGCCAAATGTTAACTTTCGGTGACTAATTCTTTCGTAGCAAAAAGTAACACATTCGCCGACCAAATGAATGTTAGTAGCCAAAAGTCACATTTGGCGACTAATACTTTAGTGGCAGAATCATACCTTTTCCCGACTAAACTAAGATTAGTAGCCAAATGTGTACACTTTCGGCGACCAAATAAATTTTAGTCGCCAATACTATCCCCGACAGGGTAAAGGCGACGAGCTTAGCGACAAAAAATTTTGGTCGCTAAATGGTTTCGGCGACCAAATTTTGGACTTTTGGCGACCAATATTTTGGTAGCCAAAAGTGACATTTCTTGTAGTGGTAAGTGTAGGAAATTAAAATTCATCTATTGCTTTATTAACATGCGCTTTTAGGGCACATGTTTACAAGACCCATATATAAAAATGTCAAAAAATATATTGATTTCAATAAAAATGTATTGAATTTAATGAAAAATGTCTGGTATTCTTCAAATTTTTTGTCATTTACTTGTATCTTACGGGTACTTGTCAGCAAGACTGTTTATAATTTTAACATTTTTATTTTTCCTTTTTTTTTTTATTCCAAAAATACATTTTTCTTACACATATCATGTACCGCCCCGCATCCTAGCACATGCCCGTAAAGCCTTAATAATCTATCATGGAACTTTCTGCCTTGTGCTATCTCAGACATGTGGGAATGAATTCCCTTTATCCTCCTCCATACTTTATTTTTTGAAATAGTTCATCTCGTAATCCCAACAATTTAGATGAGTTATGCAAAAAAGTAATTTCATCGAATATCACTAGATAATATAAATAAATTGCATCTTATTTTTTAAAATGGACAGTAATTGTGGGTTTGAACTTAAACCTTTCAGTTTATAAAACCAAAGTAATTTGTTTATGTATTCATCGATATCCGATAAAGTTGATTTTTGCATAGATGGTCTTTATTATGAGATTTACAAGTTGAACGGTTTTGATTATCATTGTGGGTCTAAAATAAAGCCCAAAAAGTAAAGTATAAAAAAAAAAAAAATGGAGGATAAGAGTATGAAAGGGAGACATACACCAGATGGTTACACTCGGCTTATTGAAAAAACAAAAGAAATGAGAGAATGATTAATAATGTGAATAATGATGAGAAATAAAAAAAATGAATTGATAAGAAACCAAAACGGAGTGTTAGATGACGACGAAGGGGTGTGCTGAAGAATGAAGGTGATGTCGAGTCTAGTTAACAATGCTACGATTTAGAGGAGCTGAGTCCACGTCTCTCTCTCTCTGATTGCGCAATGCGTTGGATTGTCTCACATACGATCAGCAGCGGAACAAGAGGCAGCGGCGGTGTGATTGTAGGCAGGTATGGTGTTTTGTCTTCATGTCGGAATCTGATAAGATAACAGTTTATCCTCTGAAGCAATGTTAATTCGAAAATGGTGAAATATCATATTAAACTCAGCCTTGTTGGTAATTGCCTTTTTTCGATCCAATTTCTTGGAATATGCAACTGGTTGTTCGGAAAGTAAAAAGATACTTGTAAAGAAACACTTACATTCCCCTAATCTTTTAATCCTTTTACAATGGGGGTGTTTGGTGGAGCTTTTTTAAGCTAACTTATGGCTTCTGACTTTTAAAAAGTTATCTTTCACAAGAAGTCTAAATAGATATGGATGATACTTCATATTTAGTACGTGTAGATGTTTTCCAATTAAGAAAAATTAATTACTATTCGTAGTTTGTTTGATACATAAAGAAAGGGTTCCCATCGATAACTACCTTTCTAGAATACATGTTGATGCTCAACGGCGAAATCCATAACAAATTGAATCTGAACACAGATTGTCAACAGATTCAAAACAGTTGACAGGGATTATTTGACATAGCTTAAATGAAAACATTACAAAATAACATCTAATAAACACAGACCGCCGCAAGCAACACCTTATCGTCCACCTTCAGTTGGTGAAATGATATGGTTTGCCAAGCTATCATAAGTTGCTGAATTGCTTCTACTATATCTGAAAGTTGATCTCCAAGCAAGTACTGAGTCTCTTCTAAATTTTTGTTGTCATTTACCCATGAATGTTTCTCCATTATTCTTAATCCCTCTAGCTCTATTGCCACTTCCTTCATGGTTGGCTTTTTGTCACCTTTCACTCTTAAGCATCTCTTTGCTAAAATATCAACTTCCTTTAGTTGGTCAGCCTTTGCTACATTCATCACCTGTTCATCAACAATTTCAAACAAGCGATCCTTTTTCATTGATGACACAAAATACATTGCTAAATTTCTCTCTAATGCAGGTCTGTTGAAAGAAAGCACCTTCTTGCCGGTTAGTAACTCCACAAGGACAACCCCGAAGCTGTAAACATCACTCTTTTCAGTCAATTGGCTTGTGTGGAAGTACTCTGGGTCCAAGTAACCAAGTGTCCCTTGAATCAATGTAGTTAATTGAGTTTGGTCTACAGGGATCAACCTTGAAGCTCGAAAATCAGATACTTTAGAAATGTAATTGTCATCTAGGAGTATGTTAGTGGACTTAACATCTCTATGAATGATAGGAGTACTAGCGGCAGATTTCAACTATGAAAGGGCTACTGCAGTTTCTGTTGCTATCCTTAAATGATTCTTTGTTGCTATCCTTAAACGATTCTCCAAAGTTATTGAGGACCTGTTATGGTCGGTAGCGTGTATGTGATCATAGAGAGTGCCATTGGTAACAAATTCATAGACAAGTAAGGGAACTTGTGTCTCCAAGCAACACCCTAGGAGCTTCACAACATTCCTGTGGTTGACTTGGGAGAGAATTATGACTTCATTAATGAATTGCTCTATCTGGGACTGACTTTGATCAAGTACATTGGACTTCTTAATGGAAACTATGGTGTTATCTGGTAATATTCCTTTTTAGACTGTTCCGTGGCCTCCTTGGCCCAACACTCTACTTTCATGGTGGTTGTTTGTTGCCTTCTTGAGGTCCTCTGATGTAAAGATTTTAGCTAATTGAACTGGTTCTTCACGTTTGGAAAGTTGTCGTTGTAACATGATGCCACCATTTTGTTGAAAGATTTTTTTTTGAGATTGATGATCTTCCTCAGCCTAAATCCCCAATATAGCCTTGAGCCACCAAGAAGTAGCACTAATATGCTTATGCTGCTGCCTACAAGGATTCAAATGGAAAATGTCAATACCTACAATTCAAGTTTCAACTTCATTATAATAAAACGAAAAATCTATAGACCCAGAAAAAGAAAATAAAATGTATAACATAGATTCAAATTTAGTGTAGTGCTGGCTACACAAAAAATAAAGTTGATCAATACATTGCGGATAATGATGAAAATTTAATCAGTAGACAATTTTACAATTAATAGCAGCTGTGAGTGTACGGTGTACCTACCTAGTGCAATGTTAATCAAGGGAAACCTGTGGTGACGAATAGGACTGCAGCCTGATCCATTCTTTCTGCCATCACTTTCAAAGCCCTCTGGACAAGAACAATTGTATGTGCCCCGTAAATTCTGGCATGTCATGTTGCAGGGTCTTGAAATAATGCACTCATTAATATCTGAAACAGGGAACAATCAAGTTTGATCTTTGATATTGTTAATGTACACCTCCTACACCACTAAAACCTACCACTACCACTACACACCTCCACTACTCCTCACCCACTCCACCTACCACCTCCACTTTACCTACTACCACCACCCACTCTACACCTACTACTCCCAAAACCTCTCTATATATAGGACTTGTAATATACAGATACAAATATCAATCAATACACAATCAATCTTGTAAGATCAATCAATAATAATACATCAGTTGTTTTACATGGTATCAGAGCTATAGGTTAAAGATCTTGGTGTTCTTCGCCTTCCGGCGGGCGGGCGGCAACCTCGCCTTGGCCGCCCGCCGGACCTCCACCTAGTCTGCTAGAATTTTCTACGCACCAACCCTAGATCACCTCCTCGCTTTCTGTACTCAACAACCCTAGATCACCTCCCTCCTCCTCTATCCATCCTGCCTCCGCCACCAGCACTGGCCGCGGCCCGCCCTCGGGTCTCCATCCACAACCTCGACTCCGACATAGTCACCGCCGGCGCCCCCAACACCCTCCCCTTGCCGGACGTCATGCAATCCTCGATCCGCCCAGATATCATCACCTTCGTCCACACCAACATGTCCAAGCACAGTCGCCAGCCCTACGCTGTCTCCCAGGTGCCTTCGGAACCATGTGTCGCGGCGGCCGCATGTTCGCTCCGACGAAGATCTGGTGATCGCTGGCACCGCCGCATCACCGTCAACCAGAACCGCTACGCCGTCACCTCCGCCATCGCCGCCTCCGCCGTTCCCTCCCTCGTCATGGCTCGCGGCCACCGCATTGAGTCGGTGCCAGCGATATCTCTCTTTCCCATCATATTTGTTTGCCCTCTGGACTCATCAAGCCATACACCTCATGCCCGGAATAAAAGAACTTGGTTGTAAGCACACATCGACCATCCAGACAATAAACTGCTCCATTTTAGCTCTCCTAGCAGATGACCCTATTGCATAAAACAGACAAATTGTCTACTGGCGAGGCTCCACAAGGACATATAGTGGTGTTCCATTCAGGCCGCTCTGTCTCTTTCCCATTCATATATTTTTATTATTATTCTTATTATTATTTCCCTTCTTTTAAAACCAACCCTCTCTCTACACAGACAAAAGTCGACCCCTCTCCTGATTCTCATTTTTTACTTTGTCAGACTCCACAAACAAATACACTCATCCACTGTCCAAACTTTCTTTTTTTTTTTTTATTTTATTTTATTATACCTTTATTTTTTATTATCCAGCTTAATTGGTGCTCTTGATTCGGCATGTTCCCCACTCTCACCTTTCTTATTTTTATTCATCTTTATCTATTCATCATCCTCATGCTCAAAAAAAAAAAAAAAAAAAAAAAAAAAAAAAAAAAAAAAAAAAAAAACCAAATTTTACCAATTTACACAACAACCCATATTTTATTCATCTCAGGGATCAACCCCGCTCCCAATTTTACACACACAAAAAAAAAAAAAAAAAAAAAAAAAAAAAAAAAAAAAAAAAACAGACATACAAACAAAACAACCACACCAACAGTGGGATTTTTCTTCTCTACTCTGCTGCGGGTCTCTTCTTCTTGTTTTTCTCTTGGGTGTCCCTTGACGGTGCTGCCTCCGTGCTTCCTCGACCACCAAGCCAGTTGCCACCTCCCTGCTCCTCCACTGCAGCATATGGCGGCCCTCTAAATCGGAACATCACGGTAGCCTTCCGCTTCAGCTCCTTGTTTTCTGCCCTTAGCACGCTTATCTCTGCTCGCGCATCCTTATACATGCGTTGGAGCAGAGCCAGCTGGGCATTTACATGCTGCACCTCATTTGTCCTACTCTGTAGCCGGTGCGACAGATTTGTGACCGCCGTCATGGACTCCACACATGCCTTCAACGTATACTGATTGGCTTCCACATCCGTTTGCACTGCCATTTTTTGCTCCACAGACCGCATCGGAAAGTTCAGCGGAGCAAACCCAGCAGTGTTTGGTTGAGGTTCACTGGCCACCGCACCAGTTCTCTCTCCTGTGGACTCGTTGAGGTCGGGAAAGAGGGTAAGCAGCCCGCGGGAAGACGAAGCCATTTTTTCTGGGCAACAGAGTGTTATAGAGAGTGTTACAGAGTATCTTCTCAGCAAAACCTTCTCAGCAAAACGAAGAGTTTTTCAGAGGATTTTCGCCAATTGTTTGTCTTCGCCTCTGCCTCAGCTCTGTCTTGGTTAAATAGCCGAGGCAGCCACGCGCATCGCGCGCCTCTTCTCGCCGACAAACTGGCACGCCTTTTCATGGCACGCCTTTTGATGCATTCGGGCACGCCTTTTGATGGCACGCCTTTTGAGGGTACGGGCACACCTTTTGAGGGCACGACTTTTGAGGGCTCGATATCTACATCCATGTATATTTTTTGGGCAGCCTATATACACACTCATACAGTGTCTTTTCCACCGGTCAGCTTTATCAATCCCTTTGTTTCAACCTCAAATAGGTTTCTATCTTCCCACCTATTTGAGTTTGAGGGGGGGTTATACCAGTATCATGTATAAGTCGCTCATGGCGCACTCCCTAAGTCGCCTCCTCGGTGCACCACCACAGCTGCTCCATCGGTCCGACATGACCCCGTAAACTGTCTGCTACAACGGTCCGACATGACCCCGTAAACTGTCTTCTACAACGGTCCGACATGACCCCGTAAACTGTCTTTTACAACGGTCCGACATGACCCCGTAAACTGTCTGCTCCATCGGTCCGACAACTGTCCTGCTACATCGGTCCGACATGACCCCGTAAACTGTCTTCTACAACGGTCCGACATGACCCCGTAAACTGTCTTCTACATCGGTCCGACATGACCCCATAAACTGTCTTCTACATCGGTCTGACACGACCACACAGTGTCTTCTACAACGGTCCGACATGACCCCGTAAACTGTCTGCTACAACGGTCCGACATGACCCCGTAAACTGTTTGCTACAACGGTCCGACACGACCATACCGTGTCTCCTATCCTGTTTTGTTTTTTATTTATCAGTTTACTTTTCTGTTTTGTTACTCTCTTCAAACTCAAGTTGGTTAGTTCCTATCCTCCTTGAGTTTGAGGGGGGCTGTTAATGTACACCTCCTACACCACTAAAACCTACCACTACCACTACACACCTCCACTACTCCTCACCCACTCCACCTACCACCTCCACTTTACCTACTACCACCACCCACTCTACACCTACTACTCCCAAAACCTCTCTATATATAGGACTTGTAATATACAGATACAAATATCAATCAATACACAATCAATCTTGTAAGATCAATCAATAATAATACATCAGTTGTTTTACAGATATCATATTTAGATCATAACATCAATGTTAGGAAGAAACTTAAAGCTTTCGACAATTGTGGTTACCTATACAACCATTAGGAAGATAAGGATTGCCTTCATATTCGTTTGAGCAATTGCAGCGATAGCCGGGACCATTGTCGAAGTCATAACAATCGCTATTAGCCTTGCAAGCACAACTAGTTAGATTCTTCATGGCTTCATCACATGTTTGGTTCCCTATTCCCCAATCAAGCATCATTGGAACCATTGTTTTCCCTTGTATGCTTGTAAGATCTGAAGAAGAGAAGTTGTAAGCAGTTTCCTCAACTACAAAAGCATAGCTGCATGGATTGAAGCTCCATATGCTGGTCTGGCTGTAGTAGCTATGGACTTCAATGTTGTAATTCGTCACTCCCTTGGGGATACTTGTCTGGTAGCAGCCAGTGCTAGAGCATGAGCTGTTGATCACATTGTCGATGCTGTCGCATAATGACATGCAGCCCGTGGTATAGCTTTGTCCTAAGGAACCTGTGATATGTTTGTATTTTTTCATAATAGTACAAAAAAAATATATAAAATAAATTAAATAGAAATGACAAAAAATATTTTTTTTTTTTATTAAAATGATGAAATATAGAATAAACGATACAACTAAAAATACAGAAATGAATTAGATTATATTACTAATCAAACAAATTATTAGCATGGATAACTAAAGATTAGAACTCATTTTTGTAAACTAAATATTGAAAAATTTAAGAACAAATGATAAGAAAAGAAGCAAATTGAAACTTGCATTAGATAGTTTCCTTCAAATAAATTCACCGCTTCCTGATGGATACTGGAGGTACGCCATCGTTTGTCTTCCAAGATACGACGGTCGAAACCAGCTAATACAGAAGCACCTTCTAAATAGTTTCGGCAAACATGATAATGGATGCACTCTCTCTAACAAGAACCAAAGAAGAGGTTAGCAAAGGAAGATAGGAAAAATTTTCTTCAGTGTAAAAAACCATCTCCAATTTTTTATCTTTTCCATCAAATATCTCTCCAAAATTGTTCTACCAAGTTGGAAGGGGAAGGCTTCTATTTATACAGGTAGGGGAATTCTTAGCTATGAAGGCTATACATTAATAGGGCCATCAAATATCATTAACCAAGGTCATCAACTCTAGCTATTAGGGTTAGAGTTACAAAGATTGAAAATCTATGGTCACTAATATGGTCATCAACATCATCATCAAAAGATGAGAGGTACAAAACTTTACAGTTTTCATGTACTTAATATATACAAATAAATATGAATATAATGGTGTTTGAATAAACCAGCTAGATGAGTTATAAAATGAATACTAATGTTGGGTCACAATCCGATTCAAGCCCAATTCTCAAACACATGCACAAGCTAAGTCCAACACAACATAGCTGAGCCCAAGTTCCAGATTAAGTCCAAGTCCAAGTCAAAGACCAAACCCAGCATATGCACCAAGCACAAGCCCAGGCCCAGGCCCAGTCCAAGTCCAAACTAAGACTAAGTCAAAATCTAAGCCCAATTTTATTGATGTTCACTTTATGATACAATTCTTATTCACAACTCAATGGTTTCAGCTCATTATTCTTGTGTTGCAACCTTCTCTCAGATCCACCTCAACCGACGATTCGGTTTCATTTTAATTTCGAATTAAAGTTGCCAAAAACTCATGCGTAGGTGTCACAACCTACGGCTGTGAACTTGTTTTGGGTATTTGAGATGGGGAATTTGGGTAATCTGATCCAGGGTTTAAAATTGTCTTCTCCACCACCAATGGCGGAGTGAAATATTAATGACATTTTAAAAATTATGAGAACAATAATGATTGTTTTGATTGAAAATGAAGAGACTACTATAAATAAACCATATTAGCTATGAAATTTTTTTAATATAACGGCGATATCATTATTAGTGATATGTAAGTATAAATAATCTCACTATAAAGATATGAAATTTATTGGATAGAGGTTCACCCTCTATTTGTTTATTTACCATTAGTGGGTGATATTACATACCAATGATGACGTGGTATTACCATTATATTGAATTTTTAATCAAATTTTGTATCAAAAAATAATTTATCATTATATAATTTATTTTAAGTCTTACATCCATATTTTTTTTTGTATTGTCCATGATACCCTAGTTACAAATAATATTCAGCTTGTTTGTTTCCAGTTTGCAGAAAATTCTTCTTTTTTATTTTTCGTATTTTAATGTTTTGAATGAATTTTTTTTAATATTTTAAGCAAATTTTTTTTTTTAATTTTTAGACACATCTAACATAAATACACTTAAAAAGAATAATATTTGTGAAAAAAATATTTTAAAAATACATTAAATACCAAAAAATACAAAAAAAAAAAAATACAAAAATTAAGTATACTTTTTGTATTTTTTTGTATTTATTAATTTTTTAAAATATTTTTTCACAAATATTTTACTATTTAAATTTATCTAAGTAAGGTGTATCTAAAAAAGTAAAAAAATTACTTAAAATTCAAAAAATATTCACTAAAAATAAAAAAAATATGAAAAATAAAAAAACTCAGTTTTCAAAAAACTGAATTCAGAAAACTGAAACCAAATATACTGATTATTTATTTTTACTTTTTTTATTTTTCTTGAAATCAAGCATAAAAACTTACGTGAAATATTTTTGTAAAAATTATTGTAATTAATAAGTGACCCATCTAATTTAATTTTTTGGCTCCGCCACTGTCCACCACCCCCCTTTATTGAAGCGATCACGCCTTATCCAGGCTAATATACGGAATTCACCAGAAAGAAAGATCTCTGTGATCTCTATTTTACTCTGAATCGTATTTAAATACAGCTTGGGAGTGTCGTGGTCGGTGTCGTTACAAGTAGCTAGAAAATCATCGGCTATGTGGCATCCTTCAGATGTACCAAATGGGTATGGGATGCTAATGTTACCACAAAATTCTTGGCAACCAGGCAAGGTTTGAGCAGTTGCTGAAGCAGCAGCAAAAGCTGCACCCAGAACAACCCATGCCAACTTAAGCTGCAAGAAAATGAAAGCTAAATTATGGATGTACTTCATTTTGAGCTGGAGCTTGTTATTTATATGGAAAATAAAAATAAAAACATAAACAAATAAAGGCTCTCTAATTCATTGACTTTTTTATTTTTTTATTTTTTTTCATAAATTTAATATTCATATACAATTAACGAAATAGATGATGAAATGTGAAAGATTAATTTGAAAAAGAAGCTAGAGAGCAAAGAGTGTTTCTGTATTGTGTGTTATATTATTACAAGAGAAAGGAACTCTCTCTTTATAGAGAGAAGCAATGTACATTGGATACCAATCCATTACCACCGAAAGCAGAAAGCCAGCTATACAATTATCAAGCAAGAAAGCTAGACAGCTATATCATTAACAAATTAACAATATTATATTAACAGCCCCCCGCAAACTCAAGGAGGGAAAGCATCTACCAAGTTGAGTTTGGAAACAAGATCAGTAAAGCGGCCAGGAGGATGAGCCTTAGTGAAGATATCAGCGGGTTGATCGACTGAAGCAATAGGAAGAAGATGAACAGTTCCACAAGTAACATGCTGGCGAATGAAATGACAATCAATCTCAATATGTTTGGTGCGATCATGAAAAACATCATTGTGAGCAATCTGAATAGCACTCCGATTGTCACAGTAGAGAGGAGTAGGAGTAGATGAAGAAACTCCCATATCAGCAAGGAGCCAGCGAAGCCAGAGAAGTTCCTGAGTAGTATCAGCAAGAGCTCGGTATTCAGCTTCGGTGCTAGAGCGGGCAGTGAGAGATTGTTTTTTGCTACGCCAAGCAAGAAGAGAATCCCCTAAGAAGAAGCAGAATCCCGTGGTGGAGCGTCGATCCGTAGGATCCCCAGCCCAATCAGCATCGGAAAAGGCACGTAGGTCAAGAGAGGAAGAAGCCGAGAAGTGAAGACCATGGAACAGAGTGCCTTTGAGGTAGCGAAGGATGCGGAGTAGAGCAGTATAGTGGGGAGTGCGAGGAGCCGACATGTACTGACTGACAATGTGAACAGCATAGGCAATGTCAGGACGAGTGACTGTGAGATAGACAAGACTGCCGACGAGCTGGCGATAAAGAGTAGCATCAGAGAGAAGAGTGCCATCGAGAGGAGTGAGACGAATCTGAGGATCAATCGGAGTAGAGGCAGTTTTGCAATCAGTAATACCAGCACGAGCCAGAAGATCGGATGCATATTTGGCCTGGGACAAATAGGAACCAGTAGAATCATGAGAGACTTCAAGGCCTAAGAAGTAGGTAAGAGTACCAAGGTCCTTCATCTCAAATTGTTGGTGGAGAAATTGTTTGAGGTGGAGAATACCAGCTGTATCATTACCAGTGATAATCATATCATCCACATACAGAAGAAGAAGAGTAGTACCATGAGCAGTAGTCCGTATAAAGAGAGCAGAGTCATAGGAACTAGAGGTGAATCCGAAGTCAAGAATGGTAGAACTGAACGTAGCAAACCAAGCACGAGGTGCTTGCTTGAGACCATAGAGAGCACGCTGTAGTTTGCAAACCTGATGAGGTTGAAAAGTGGACCCTGGTGGAGGTTGCATGTAGACCTCCTCAAGGAGATGACCATTGAGGAAAGCATTTTTGACATCCATGTGAAAGAGCCCCCAGTGGCGAGCAGTAGCAACAGCAAGTAAACTGCGAACAGATGTAAGCCGAGCAACAGGAGAGAATGTCTCCTCATAATCAATGCCATATTCTTGGTTGAAGCCCTTGGCAACAAGACGAGCTTTGTAGCGTTCAATAGAGCCATCAGAATGTGTTTTGATTTTGTAAACCCATTTGCAGCCAATTGCAGTCTTGCCAGGAGGAAGATTAACAAGATCCCAAGTATGAGCTTTATCCAAGGCATGAAGTTCATCAGTCATAGCTTGCTGCCAAAGAGGATTAGTACAAGCCTCACGATAGGAGGTAGGTTCATAAGTAGAGAAGGCAGCAGATCCAATAATATAATCACGAAGATGGATAGGAGGTTGAGTTACCCGGCGTGGTCGACCCGGAGGAGGATCGGTGGGAGGAAGAGCCGGTGGAGAAGGAGGTGTGGTTGCAAGAGGTAGACCTTCAGGGAGAGCAGGCTGGACAGGATCAGAGGTGAGCACGGGCGTCTCGATGGAGGAGGAACCTGTATCAAAATCAGCAGAGAAAAGATCGATGGAAGGATCAGTAAATAGTGCAGTAGTGGAAAGGCCAGGTAAGTGAAAAGAGGATAACGAGGAAAACATTTGGTGTTCCCAGAAAACGACATGGCGGGAGATACGAAGACGTTTAGAGAGAGGATCCCAACAGCGGAAGCCTTTATGTTCAATGCCATACCCAAGAAAGCAACAAAGACGAGAGCGAGGTTCAAGTTTGGTGTGTTCATGGGATTGAAGTAGAACAAAGCAGGCAGAACCAAAAACCCGGAGATTGGCGTATGGAGGGGGAGTGCCATGCAGACGTTCAAAGGGAGTTTGATTATGGATGACAGGTGTAGGAGAACAGTTGATAGTGTAAACAGCAGTGAGGGCAGCTTCGCCCCAAAAGTTTTCAGGGCAGGAAGAAGAGAGAAGGAGAGCGCGAGTAGTGTCAAGAATGTGCCTATGTTTCCGTTCAGCGCGGCCATTTTGCTGGGATGTGCCAGCACAGGAACGATGAGGCAATGTACCATGATGCTGAAGAAAGGAAAGGAAATCTGAATCCCGATATTCCATAGCATTGTCAGAGCGAAAAATTTTGATGGTTTTGGAGAATTGGGTGTGGACCATTTGTGCAAAACGATAATAAATGTGTTTCAATTCAGACCTATGTTTCATGAGAAAAAGCCAAGTAAACCGGGAAAAATCATCAATAAAAACAACAAAATAGCGGGATCCCCCCATAGTAGTAGTAGGTGAGGGTCCCCAAATGTCCGAATGTATAAGATCAAAAGGTGCAAGAGAAACAGAAGTACTTTTATTAAATGATAAAGCAGGTTGTTTGGCCAGTTGACAGGGTATACAATCGAAATTATCGGGAATTACATGACCCAACTGTCCACTAGAAACCAAAGACCTTAAGCGATTAACAGAAATATGCCCTAAGCGACAATGCCAAAGATGAAAGGGAGATAATGATGAAGTAGATGTAGGAGCAGCAATTTGAGGGGAGGCAGGAACATGAAGGTGAATGAGTTCATAGAGACGTCCATGCTTACGGCCGATCCCAATAGTCTGCCCTGTCTGAGGGTCCTGTACCAAACAATCAGTAGCAGAAAATGTGACAGTTAGACCAAGTTCACATAATTGACCAATGGAAATAAGGTTTAAGGTAAGAGCAGGGATATGATAAACGTGAGGTATGGATAAAGAAGAGGTGGAAACAGTACCAACATGACGAACAGACATGAGAGAACCATCAGCAGTATGTATTGAGGGAATAGGAGGAGAGGAAGATAAGGAAGAAAAAATAGTAGAACTGGAGGTCATATGATTACAACAGGCAGAGTCAAAATACCAAGAAGAGTTACCTGGAATGACAGACAAAGCAGTAGGAGGAGGTGTACCAGATGGGGAGAGAAGCTGTTTGAGCATGGCCTCTACATCTGTTGGAGAAAAGCGAGGGGTAGATGGAGTAGGTGACTCAGAGAACCCGGCAGAGGTGGCAGTGTCAGTGTGATGAGACTGATTCCCGGAAGCAGCAGCAGCAGTGTGATGAGACTGATTGCCGGAACGGTGAAAGTTTCCCCGGGAAGAGCCACCGCGAGAGGAGTGGCTATTGGAGGATGAGCGAGAGGGATTGCGAAAACAATCCTGTTGCAGATGGCCAGGACCAAGTTTGTTGCAGTAGCGGCAGGATCTGACGGGGCAATGGACCAGGAGATGGGTTGAAGGCAGGCCCCGATTCTGACAGTAGAGGCAAGCAGTAGTCCGCTGGGGAAAGGATGGCCGGGACGGAGGAGTGGCAAGAACAGAGTCCACATGATGAGTTTGAAGAGTACCGAGACGAGTCTCCTCGGAGAGCAACTCAGAAATTGCTTGTTCAAGAGTGGGCAATGGATGGCGATGAAGCAGAGAGGCACGTACGGGCTCAAAAGATGAGGTAAGAGCCATGAGAAATTGCACCAACCTTTGCTGGTTGCGATGGATAGTAAATAAAACGGCATCTTCGGGGTCATGCCATGCTGGTTCGGAAAGAGCAAGCTGATCCCAAACAGAGTATATTTGCGAAAGGAAGTCATTAATGGACTGAGTGGATTCTTGGCGCATGCGGTGAAGTTGGTTCTGAAGTTGATATTGATGAGCAAGACCAGTAGTCTGGTATCGTTCTTTCAAAAAATCCCAGATGTCTTTCGCAGGAGTAGTTACAGAGTCAAGCTGAAAGCGGCCAAATTGAAGACTGATAGAGGTAATAGAGGTATTACGAAACCAGGTAATGATTTGGTAATTCTTACTGTCCCATTCCTCAAGTTGGTCTTCATAAGTAGCAGTATGAACAGGAGTTTCAGTAGTGGCACTGGCACTGTCTTTTACTGGTTTAGCCACATCCCCGGTGACAATTCGCCAGAGCTTCTTGCCTTTGAGGAAAGAGGACATAGCTTGGGCCCACAGAACATAGTTTGAACCATTTAAAATGACGGAAATGGGATGGGAGGCATCATGACGATCCATAATACTAGTTGAGTAGGGTTAAAGTAATAGAAATCGATCCGTAGGAGCAAAATTTGGTAAAACAGAGTGTACCAGTGAGTCCGGAAGGTCGAAAATAGCAAGGAAAGGTATGCTGGACAGAGATGATGTCAGCAATGATGTCAGCGGCGCACGTTAGCAGAGTGCAGGGAGGAGCACGTTAGCAGGAAGGCAACGGCGCACGTTAGCAGACAGGCGCAGGCGCGGCGCACGGGAGCTGGTTTGGCGCACGCGGGTGCACAATAGCAAAGCGGCGCACGGTACGCGTACGGTAGCAGGCGCGGCGTATGGGAGCCGCGGACGTGTGGGCGCGTGTGAGCGCGTGGCGGAAGTGAGCGACAGGAGTTGGCGCGTGTGAGCGCGTGTGAGAGTGGTGGCGGTCGTGTTGACGCGCCGAGGCTAAGGGCGGCGCGTGTGGGCGCGTGTTGGCTTTTCTGAGAACGGGCTTGGTGCCGTTGGACTCAGGAGAAAATTTCGAACAGGTTTATGCGCTCTGATACCATGAAAGATTAATTTGAAAAAGAAGCTAGAGAGCAAAGAGTGTTTCTGTATTGTGTGTTATATTATTACAAGAGAAAGGAACTCTCTCTTTATAGAGAGAAGCAATGTACATTGGATACCAATCCATTACCACCGAAAGCAGAAAGCCAGCTATACAATTATCAAGCAAGAAAGCTAGACAGCTATATCATTAACAAATTAACAATATTATATTAACAAAATGAAAGGAGTATAATATGTATAATATGTTGTCCAAGTCCAAACACGGGAATTGCTCAAGTGCCTTGCAGTTGAGATGAGTTATTGTCACACAAATAGAAATATTGTGGAGAATCAATAATGATACATCCCCTAATTTTGGAGTTTTAATAAAGCTCTAATGACATGAAAAATTAAAAAAGAAAAAGAAAAAAAGAAAAAAAAAAGAGTCGAAGCATAACCTACCCCCCATTAGAGCGCTTAGAACTTCTACATTAGAGTTCTAAAACATTTTTGTTATTATATACATTATAACTTGGCTTATTGTAATTCATTTATTTGAAAACACAAAGTCATTATAATTTATAAATATGCCACTACCCCTATCTTAAAAAAATATAAATATGCCACTACCATATTTTGTAGATAAATATTATGTAAAAAAATTTATGGTGATTTAACATTTTAATCTTATTGGTGAAAGACTTGAATAAACAATAGTGTGTAACATTCACTATAAAAAGTGTTATCGCTTTAATTAATAGGGAAATAGGAATACGCATTTTAAGGTTGGTTTAAAATATGAATTGTTCTTTGTAGTTGTATAAATTACAGATAATTTTTGTTAGAAATTTTCATTTAACATACTTAATAAAAAAATAAAATTTTTAACTATCCTTATATATAACAATAAAATTACTAGAAATATTATTTGAAATATATTTTTGATATCATTAAAAACTGTTAATTCACTTGATAATTTGTTAATAAAAAATGTCATTTGTTATGCGATTAAAAATTTGAATGAATGGGATGTTGTGGGGATATATTTCTAAGTACCAACACGTCTCAAGGTGACGCCGATGTGTCAGCCGAGATGCCACGTGTCCTGGTCATTACGCCAAGGTGATCTCGGCAAGGCCGAGGTTATCTCCGAAGATATCGGAATCCGAGATAAACGGATAAGGGACAAGAGTTCTAGAATGAAGAGGAGACTTAGTCAAGATGAGGATAAAGCTCTTAAGGAGTTTATCTTTATTTCTTGAGGAGTCCAAAATAAGTACTGAATTGGAGTCCATAGTAGTGAGGCTTCTAGTGAGACTAGGATTAAGTAAATTATAAAAGAGAGGCACCCCCGTGGGTCTAAGTTACGCAATTTATGCTTTAAGCAGTAAGTTTAGCACTTGATTATCTTTGAGAGATATACTGACTTGATCGTCGGAGTGCCCCCAGGTAGAGGAGCCACCGCCGGAGCCTTTTCTTTTTGTTGCAGGATAACTGAAGCCGTCTATTCTGCCAGTGCTCTCTAGCTGATTACTAAGCGGGCAGTGTGATCAGAAAATCACTCACACAATTTGGCGCCGTCTGTGGGAAGAAGGAAGAATAGATGGCTAGTAACGCACAAAAGGAAAAGATTGGGGACGACGCTCCTACTGGGAGTGGCAGACCAATCGACCTTGATATTGAAGGAGACAACCACAATGCAGAAACCTGTGACCAGGGCCACGGAGAAAACGACGTCGGCCAGGAGGGCGACACTTCGAAGAAGACAAACCAAAGCAAGTACTATAACGAAGATAACCTCCAGGTATGGAGGGACAGGTGACTGCAGAGGGATGAAGAAGTAAAAGAATTAGCAAACAAGTTAGTAGACCTGCAGTCGGTCATCAACTTCATGATGCAAAACAATGTCATGCAGCCACCATACCCGCTGCACGACACGCCGATTCCAGCAACTAATACCCAGAAGGGAGGAAGGAAAACAATCCCCGAAGCCCCTCAGCACACCAGAAGTGGAAGGCACTCTCACCGACCTTCCAAGGAAGTCGGACGAGAGGAGCCAAGATGAGAGGAGTCCCGAAGGACGTACCACACGAAGGACCCAGAACTCAAAGAACATCGGCATGTTCAAGGGCAGGCGCTCTGCTTTGACACAACCTATGGTGACAGGTCAAAACTGGATCACCACGAGGCCGAAAGTAGTGTGCCGAAAAGATTGAAGTCCAAAGATAGCCGAGCTCCAGGAAGGAGTAAAGAAGACTTGAGAGATTACCTTAAGAGGAAGCAACAGAATGCTGAAGCCGAGGTAACTTCCCCGGTTAAGCCGAAGACACCATTCTCGGTGGAACTGGACAAATTTGAAGCACCAAAAAGATTTAGTATGCCGAGGTTCCAAATATATTATGGTAAGTCAGATCCCAACTTTCACATTGGACTATACTTGAATTCAATGGCATTATATAGTGGGAACGAGTCGTTGCTCTGGAAAGTATTCCTCTCATCCTTCGGGGAAATTACATCAGATTGGTTCCATAAACTACCGAAGGGAAGCGTAAAGACTTGGGAAGGCCTGGCCGAGATGTTTGTGGCCAGGTTTGTGACAAATAAACTACAGCCCTTGAGGGTCGACGCACTGATGGCTTTAAAAATCACCAAGGATGAAGGCCTTAGGATCTACGCAAAAAGGTACTACGAGGTGTTCAATCGAATACCTGAATGCAACCAAGAGATGGCGGTTGTGTCTTTCAAGAATGGCTTGAAAGATGACTGCCCACTACGGAAGTCTTTGGCAAAGACATTGCCAAAAAGCATGGAAGAACTCATGGCGAGAATCGAGAAGTACGCCAGAGCCGAGGAGGATACGTCGGGAAACAAAGAGACAAAGCAAGAGAAAGGAAACGGCTCGCCGAAGTGAAGCCGAGGTAACAATGGACAGATCAAACAAGAAACAGAATTGAGGGCTAAACAGGCAGTAACGACTGTATTCCGAGTCCCGATCCACAAAGTCCTGGATCAAATACGAAACCAACCCTATTTTAGAGGACCGACAAGAACACCAGGGGAATTTATGGGAAGAAACGTCGGTAGACGTTGTGCTTACCACAATGAAGAAGGGCACCCAACTCAGGGTTGCAGAGCCCTAAAAGCACACCTAGAAGACTTGATGAGGCAAGGCCATCTAAGGGACTTTGTTGATGGGGCCAGGACAAGGGAAGAACAGGCAAGATTGCCTCAAGCACTAGCAGCTCCGCCTCCCCCAGCACAGCAACCACAGGCAGGAGGACCACAGGTGGTTAATGTAATTCACTCAAAAGTGAATGAAAACCACATACGAGGGGAGACCCAGAAGGTAAAACACCTACAGCACGTAAACCAGGTCAGACATAAAAGACCTCGGCATGAAGAATGCCAGGGACCGACTATAGCCTTTACTGAAGCCGACCTAGAGATGGTCCAGCATCCACATAATGATGCCTTGGTAGTATCCCTCTAGGTTGGGGAGTGCCAAGTGAAACGCATCCTGATTGATCAAGGCAGCTCTTGCGACATCATGTATGTTAGATGTTACAAAGAGCTGGGCCTTCATCCTGATGACTTAGAGCAATCCAATGGACCGATGGTCGGCTTCAATGGAACGTCGACGTGGCCACTGGGCGCAACAAGCTTGGAAGTACAAGCCAGCACTAAGAAGATCAGGACAAAATTTATGGTAATTGACACACCTTCACCATACAACATCATCTGGGAAAGGCCATGGTTGCATGTAATGGGGGCAGTTCCCTCAACGTTGCATCAACTACTACGGTTCCCAACAGAGCATGGGATTGAAGAAGTTAGGGGAGATCAACTGCAGGCAAAGAATTGCTCCATGGCAGCAATGAAATCCACCTGCAACATTCGAAAGCCAGAAAAGGCAGAAATTGAAGATGAGGACATAAAGGTCCTAGATGATGTCGGCAAAGAACCAGCTGAGAAAAGTGAAGAAGCACTGAAGAAAATCCTCGTCCAGGAGGATGATGAAGAACAATTCTTTCTTGTCAGCTCGGGATTAGCTGAAGAAGAAGAAAGAGAACTGGAAACTTTTCTGCGAGCAAACATAGAGGTGTTTGCTTGGACACCTTATGAAATGCCTGGCATTGACCCTGAGGTCACATGCCACAAATTGAACGTTGATAGGTCGGCCAAACCTGTAATTCAGCGAGCCAGAAGGCCGACGTTGATACACGTCGAAGCAGTAGAAGAAGAAGTAGACAGACTTTTGGAGGCCAGGGCCATTAGAGAAGTACACTACCCAACATGGCTATCCAATACAGTGGTGGTAAAGAAAAAGAACAGAAAATGGAGGATCTGTGTAGACTTTACCAGCCTCAATAAAGCCTGTCCCAAAGACAGCTTTTCCCTACCCAAAATTGACCAGCTAGTAGATGCCACTTCAGGGCATAGAAGAATGAGTTTTCTAGACGCCTACAGGGGGTACCACCAGATCGCCATGTACCCCCCAGACGAAGAAAAAACTGTATTCATCACCCCAAAAGGCCTGTACTGTTACAGGGTAATGCCTTTCGGGTTGAAAAACGCAGGAGCAACTTACCAAAGGCTGGTAACCAAAATGTTCAAACGCCTGATTGGCCGGACAGTAGAAGTCTACATCGCTGACATGGTCATGAAGACCAAGGAACCTAAGGGTCATCTCGCCGACCTAAAAGAAGTCTTTAATATACTCAAACATACCGGCTCCGACTCAACACATCGAAGTGTGCGTTTGGAGTTGGATTAGGTAAGTTTCTGGGGTACCTGGTAACAAGAAAGGGCATTGAGGCCAGCCCAGATCAAATCAAGGCCATCCTAGAGTTGAAGAGCCTGACATCAACAAAACAGGTACAGATGCTAACTGGAAGGGCCGCAGCCCTAAACAGATTCATCAGCAGAAGCTCAGACAAATGTAAACCCTTGTTCAACCTGGTAAAGAAGGCCACGGACTTCCTATGGACTGAGGAATGTGAGGCCGCTTTGTCCGACCTAAAGAAATATCTGACCACGGCTCTAGTCCTCTCAACACCTAAACCTGGGGAAGAACTGTTTTTATATTTAGCTGTTTCAGAACACGCAGTAAGTGCAGTGCTAATCCGAGAGGAAAAAGGGGAGCAAAAGGCTGTTTATTATGTAAGCAAAACCTTGGCCGATGCAGAAACAAGGTACCTACCACTAGAGAAATTGATGCTGGCCTTAATAATGGCTTCAAAGAAACTGAACCATTACTTTCAAGCGCACAAGATTATAGTGCTAACAGAGCACCCACTGAAGTCCTTGTTACAACAAGGAGACTTAACAGGAAGAATAGCAAGATGGGCAGTGGCCTTGGGCCAGTGCGACCTAGAGTTCAGGCCAAGAATAGAAATTAAGGGCCAAGTTTTGGCCGACTTCGTGGCCGAATTCACGCCAGAATCCATCAAACATCGGGCTCCGTTGAGCCAAGATGAACAATGTCTAAGCAAACAAGGAGAAGCCCAGCCAAAGGCAAAAGAACAAGGAAAGGAAAAACTCAGACCCTGCAGCATTTACATCGGCGACTCCTTTCACCTATTTGTCGATGGGAGCTCAAACCGGCAAAGAGCGGGGGCAGGAGTAGTGTTAATATCTCCTGATGGGGAAATATTGGAACAGTCTATTCGATTAGGGTTCAAGGCTTCGAACAATGAGGCAGAATATGAAGCACTGATTGCAGGACTAAAGCTGGCAGTGGCAGCAGAGGCAGATGAGGTAATAATTTTTTGTAATTCACAACTTATAGTAAATCAAACAACAGGAGAGTTCGCAACCCGAGATGAGAGAATGTCGGCATACGCAAAGGAAGTCATCAGGTTGGCAGCCTTATTTCGCAACTACCGACTTCTTCAAGTTAGCCGAGATGATAACAGCCACGCCGACGCGTTGGCCAACTTGGCAAGCTCAATGCAAACTGGAAAAACAAGGACAATAATGATTGACTATCTGTCAAGCCCGAGCATAAAACAACCGATCACAGAACAAGAAGCAATGTGTGTGGACTTGGGACCAAGCTGGATGGATGCGATTGTTGCATTCCTAAAAGAGGGAAAGCTGCCAGAAGACCATAAGGAAGCGCACAAGGTCAGATTAAAGTCGGCAAGATTCAATCTGACAGCGGATGGACATCTCTACAGAAGGTCCTTCACTGGACCCCTTTTAAGGTGCGTACACCCTTTGCAGGTTGAAGATTTTCTATATGAAATTCATGAAGGGGTTTGTGGAAGCCACGCTGGGGGTAGATCACTAGGTCACAGGGCCATTACCCAGGGGTATTGGTGGCCCTACATGCAAAATGATGCAGAAGCCTACGTGAAGAAGTGTGAACAATGCCAAAGGTTCGCACCTTTGATACACCAGCCAGCTGCTGACCTGAACCCTGTATCCAGTCCATGGCCATTTGCCCAATGGGGCATGGATCTCATTGGGAAGTTGCCCTAAGCAACTGGGCAAAGGAAGTACTTGCTGGTAGCAACAGATTACTTCACGAAGTGAATAGAAGCAGAACCTCTTGCCAAAATCTGAGATGTGGACGTCAAGAACTTCATATGGAGAAACATCATCACCAGATTTGGCATTCCAAGAGAAATAGTTACCAACAACGGAACGCAATTTGACAGCAAACTCATCAAGAACTTCTGTGCGAAATTCAAAATAAAGAATTACTTTTCAACACCAAGTTTTCTCCAAAGCAATGGGCAAGCAGAAGCATCCAACAAAGTAATTTTGGATGGGATAAAGAAGAGACTGCAGGCAGCAAAAGGAAAGTGGGTAGACGAGTTGCCCAATGTACTCTGGGCATATCGGACTACGCCGAGAAGATCAACAGGGCAAACCCTCTTTGCCATGGCCTACGGCACAGAAGCAGTCATCCCACTAGAGATCGACATCCCAGGGATCAGAACCCAAGGAGTAGAGAATGGGAATAATGACATACTTCTAGCCCGAGATCTGGATCTCTTAGAAGAAAGAAGGGAGAAAGCTGCAATTCAGCTCATAGCATACCAACAGCAGCTTGCTAGAGCTTACAATAAGAAGGTCAATCCAAGGGATTTTCAGGTCGGCGACCTAGTCCTTAGAAAAGTTGTTGGCAACAAGAAAGACCCCAGAGAGGGCAAGCTTGGCCCAAACTAGGAAGGACCCTACAGAATCACTTCGGTATTGGGCAATGGAGCATACCGGCTTGAAGACAATGAGGGCAAAGCATTGCCAAGACCCTGAAACACTTGTAATTTGAAATTTTTCTATCATTTGATATTCGTTGTTATTTTTTTTGGCTGACATCATCAATAAAATTTTAGCAGAGTTCTCCAAAGACTTGTGAATTGATAAAAGATGCATAACGTTGTTTCTGAATAATGAGAACCCAAGTGGAACTCAGGTTCACATTGGGGGCAGAGAGAAGACAAAAATGCTTAACGTTTGTTGAAATTTGTAGCAATTTACAAGTTGAAGTTAAGCCGAGATAATTGTTTATCTTCACTTGTTGAAATTTATAGCAATTTACAAGTTGAAGTTAAACCGAAGTAATGCTTAACGCTTGTTGAAATTTATAGCAATTTACAAGTTGAAGTTAAGCCGAGATAATTGTTTATCTTCACTTGTTGAAATTTGTAGCAATTTACAAGGTGAAGTTAAACCAAAGTAATGCTTAACCCTTGTTGAAATTTGTAGCAATTTACAAGTTGAAGTTAAGCCGAGATAATTGTTTATCTTCACTTGTTGAAATTTGTAGCAATTTACAAGTTGAAGATAAACCGAAGTAATGCTTAACGCTTATTGAAATTTGTAGCAATTTACAAGTTGAAGTTAAGCCGAGATAATTGTTTATCTTCACTTGTTGAAATTTGTAGTAATTTACAAGTTGAAGTTAAACCAAAGTAATACTTAACGCTTGTTGAAATTTGTAGCAATTTACAAGTTGAAGTTAAGTCGAGATAATTGTTTATCTTCACTTGTTGAAATTTATAGCAATTTACAAGTTGAAGTTAAACCAAAGTAATATTTAACACTTGTTGAAATTTATAGCAATTTACAAGTTGAAGTTAAGCCAATATATATTGTTTAACGCTTGTGGAAATTTGTAGCAATTTACAAATAGATCATTGTTTAGCACTTGTTATAACTTGAGAAAAGTTTATAAATTTGTGATTAAACCAGTATATGTTTATCCTTGTTGAAATTTATAGGCAACTTGTAGGACTGCCGAGGTAAATCGTCAGGTGACATAACCGAGGTATGTCACCCCGAGAAGATTGCACAAAGAAAGAAGAGTACATAAGACATGCAAAATATTCTGAGTATAGAATGATGCACAAAGCAATAAAAAGAAGACAAGAAAAGAAAAATTATATTCATTCACCAAGAAAAGGGCACATCGGCCATACAAAAAGCATACATTGTTCTAAAAGTTAAAGAAGTAGCAAAATACAAGTAAGCAAAAGAAAAACATGAAGCTAAGACTCCTCTCCATCAGTTGGTTGAATTTGAAGATTAGATGCTGGTTGAGAAGACATCCCAGCAGCCTTATCCGCCGCTATCTCGGCATCAATTTCTTGCCGAGTTTCTTCAACACTCTTGTCCGCAGAAGAGATGTCGGCTAGTGCATTCTCGGGAACAGCTTCTACGGGAACCTCATCACCTTCCTCATCCTGAGTCAAGTCTAGGACTTGCTCATTCTGGGGAGGGGACTTGGCCCCATCAGTATCCTTGGATTTTCTCACCAAGGCCTAATCCTCATCTTCATCATTTTCCTCGGATTCAGATTTGCCGACATCTTGATTTAGAGGTTGAAATGGAGGGAATGGCAAAGGAATGGCATCAGGTTTTCTTAATGGTGAGTCCTCTGGGACGTTAAGTTTCTTTAGAAGGGACATCCAACTAAGGGTAAAACCCTTGTTGCATGCCTTCTTCACTTGCTGCTCGTAAGCATCTGTGACGTCGGCCATGCCTTGGGCATATGCCTTTTCATCAGCATATTTTATTTCAGCCTCTTTGGTGGCCAAGGCTTCTTGAAGCTCCTTCTCAGCTTGGGCCATCTTCTCCTCGTCCTCATTTCTTTGGGATTCAGCCACTTTTTTTATAGCCTCAGCAGCCTCAGCCTTCTCTTTGGCATTATTCTGAGCTTTAATTACAGCCTCGACTTGATCCTCAAGCTTCTTCATTTTTTATTCAAGGCCCTTATTGATCTTTTGGAGAGAAGAGAACTCCTTCATGTTGGCCAGCTTTTGCCGATTTTCAAAGGATTGAATAGAAAAGGAGTGGGCATGCTGGATTGCCTGAAAAACACAAGGCAAAAATTAGCACAAAATTTTCTAAATACAAAACAGAAAGAAGAAAATTACCAAGAAGAAGGCACTTACTTGAACGGAGCGTTGAAGCATCAACGCATAATTCTCGTACTCGCTCAACTCGGCGTTGCGGTCAAGGTCGCCGGGAAGGAGCAGAGCTGTGCTTAGGGCTACGCCGACATTGATGTCGTCGGCACTGTCAGTAGCCAAGACTGGCTTGTCCTCCAGAGTTATTTTTGGAGACCAGGGGGCATCGCTTTTCTTGGATCCTGAAGTCGTAGCGGAAGAAGACCTCGGCTTTTTGGATTTTGGGGACTCTGATGGCTGGGTTTCCGAGCGCTTCTTCCTAGCAGAGGGTTGAGGTTTGTCACTCTCAGCCAACCTTGATATAGGCAAAGCATCCTCAGACTCAGTCTGAGTAACTTTAGCCTTTGGTTGGGCCTTCTTAATTCTTTTTGGCTTGGGTGGAGGAAGGGTTTGTGCTGGCTGCTCATCAACAGATGATGGAATACTGGCCAGAAGATCTTTTGCAACTGGCTTAGGGCGACCCATCTCGGCAGTAAGGACAAGTCGTCGCTGACGTTTTCGCTTTGATATTGGGACCAGGTATGGAGTCGAAGTGGATGGCTGATCAGCTGGATCAGATGTTGATCCTTAATCTGCTCGTGATGTAGATGCAGTCAACGGGGTTGTAGCAGAGGGTGGAGAAAGGCTTTTCTTCTTCCTTTTGGGAACGTCGGGCAAGGCTGATTTATAAGTTGGGATAAAATTGAGGAGCAGAGGCGCCTTTCTTTTGTGGATTGGCAAGTCCAGAAGTTTCTTCAAATCCTTGCTGGGAACAAATGATTGACGAAAATTTTTCGGTGGCTGACGAACAGCTGCAAGGAGAACAGACGTCAGAAACAGACAAAGTATTTAAGACTTCAAAAGAAAACAGGCAAAGCTGAATATTGGGCCCTTACCCTTGCCCTCTAAAACTGAACGAGGAAGAGGGTAGAGATGGATGTCCTCGTCTGGAGCAAACTCCCAATTGCCCGAGGTAATGAAATAGTCATCTCCAGCCCCCTTGTTGGAGTCTGGGAGGTCAGCTACGATTTTGAATTCTGTAGACCTCGGCTTAAGGTAATAAATGTAGCCTTTTTCTTTCAAATTAAGGGCACACATGGTATAGCAGTACTGGATATCGGCTAGAGTGATCCTAACGTTTTGCTGTTTAGCTAAAGCAATAATGTCGTAGATCACTCGATAAGAGTTAATGGCCAGTTGCATGGGGTTCAACTTGTAGTAATGAAGAATCTCGCGAAAAAGGATGTTAAGTGGAAACCGGAGTCCACACTCAATAAAGGCAACCACAGGGAAGGGCATGGAGTTTTCTGTGGGCATGACGAAGTCATCATCCCCAGCCAACCTCAGATTGACATCGGCTGGGATTTCAAACTCTTGCCTAAAAAATTCCATCTTAGAGGGGGTGTTTACCCGATGTTCCCACATACCCATGATGTCGGGATAACTAAAGGTATTGGGTTTCAATAAGAAGATGGTTCAAATAGGGTTATTGGGACCTCGACAAAAAACCTAGGTTTCAGTTAATGAAGAAATTTGAAAGGGATGTTTCAGTTTTGCCCTAAAAATGTGGGTTCTACAAACAAATCCCAAACCTAAAGCTATGAAGATGAAGATCAAAGGCACAGATCTGGAAAAGACACAAAAAACAGAAAAAAATACGAAGTTTCAGAATCAAGAACAGAGATGGACTATCAAGAACATGAAGAATACAAAGGGTTGAAGGCCAAGAACAGTGGCAAGGCGTGCAAGAAGAACTATGAACAGTACATGTATTCAGGGCATAAGCAAAAGCGAAATCAACGCATTCAGATGTATGATTTACAAATTGATTATTTGAGCAAAGCAGTAGTAAACAAGAAATTCCAGAAAAGATCAAGAACTGGAATAAGAAGAAAACAGTTGTTTACCAGAAAATATGAAGCCGGTATGAAGGTTGCCGAAGTCAGACGACAGTTACAGATGTAATGAGGACGACGAAAGCTTCACAGGAAAGGAGAACGGAAGACAGTTGCAGAGCTTGAAAACTGGAACAATGGCGTATCCAGGAGCTAGAGAGAGAAAAAGCAAAGAGAAATCGAATGCAAAAGTGAAAAATGAAGAAAGGGGGAAAAGTTTTTGTCAAAAATGAAAACGGCGGCAAAAAGTAATCAATACGCCTAGAAGAACGTATGCGTCAGATGGCGTACGTGAGGGAGAGACGGCTTGCAAGCGCGTCATGAACACGGTCTAATAAGGTAAAGACGCGTGAATGAAACGGACGCGTGAATGAAACGGTTGAGTAACTGATGCATGACAGCTCATACACGGGAAATAGTTCACTGGAATTCTTGTTCTCTGAAGAGAACATGTCGGCCTGAAATGAATGATCTCGGCTGAGGAGTTCTTAAGCCGATATACAGGAGGAAGTACCGATATAGGTTCCATCACCTCAGAATGCCGAGGAAATAGAACCTAGGGGGTAGTTGTGGGGATATATTTTTGAGTACCAACACGTCTCAAGGTGACGCCGATGTGTCAGCCGAGGTGCCACGTGTCCTGGTCATTACGCCGAGGTGATCTCGGCAAGGCCGAGGTTATTTCCGAAGATATCGGAATCTGAGATAAACGGATAAGGGACAAGAGTCCTAGAATAAAGAGAAGACTTAGTCAAGATGAGGATAAAGCTCTTAAGGAGTTTATCTTTATCTCTTGAGGAGTCCAAAATAAGTATTGAATTGGAGTCCATAGTAGTGAGGCTTCTAGTGGGACTAGGATTAAGTAAAGTATAAAAGAGAGGCACCCCCATGGGTCTAAGGTACGCAATTTATACTTTAAACAGTAAGTTTAGCACTTGATTATTTTTGAGAGATATACTGACTTGATCGTCGGAGTGCCCCCGGGTGGAGGAGCCACTGCCGGAGCCTTTTCTTTTTGTTGCAGGATAACTGAAGCCGTCTATTCTGCCAGTGCTCTCTAGCTGATTACTAAGCGGGCAGTGTGATCAGAAAATCACTCACACAGATGTAATTCTTAAAATTACAGAGGCAATTAGTTTTTAAAATAAATCTCAGAATTTGTAATTTATCCTAATTAATATTGATAGCTTGCTTTCCTTTCCAGAATATATAACAAATAAGAACCTAATCCACTGAGAAGGCGAGGACTTTCTCGGCTTTTCCCTAAGATGACTTTGGAACATTTTATAGATAGGGAGAGGGATTGCTGGAGATTAAATCTGATTCGGCTCTTATTTCCAGAAAGTTGCATATCTTCTAGCTATACATATTCCAATCCAACCGTGTGAGGACAAATGTGTTTGGAGCCCGATCAAGAGTGGGGGCTATATGGTTAAATCTGGGTACAAGCAAGCTTTGGTTAGACACAAGCATGCTTTGGTTAGATATTATCCGTTAATATGTAGGCAGGGGCCGGATCATTCAGTGTGGAAGAAATTGTGGCAGCTTAAAATTCCTCCTAATTGGACGTTATTTCTGTGGAAGTGTCTTCACAGTATTTTACCGGTTCAGTGGGAATTAAAAAAGAGGGGTATGGTGGTAGATGTCCTTTGTGCTAGATGTCATATTAGGTAAGAAACACTAGAAGGAACATGTGTTTTTTGATTGTCCATGTTCACAAAGAGTATGGAGGGGAACTTCATTGGGGCTGGATTTTAGTATTGGCTTACCGGTTTCTTTCTTTGCTTGGTTCAAGGATTGGATTAAGTTAGTCAAAGATAAGGAGATCATTATTCAGTCTGTGGCTATCCTTTGGGCTATATGGTTACAATGCAACAGATATGTTTTTAATAATAATTTTGTGACTGTTGAGAGTGCGATAGCTGCGGCAAATGAATTGAATATAATAGCCAATCTTTGTGGGCGTTCAAGATCTTGCTCACATCACATGCACACAATACTATGTGTGGGGACTAATTTTTGAATGACAACACGTGGCCGAGGTGTCACCGAAGTGCTAGCCGAAGTGCCATGTGTCCTGGTTATGACGCCGAGATCATCTCGGCTAGGCCGAGGTTATCTGCGAAGATACCGAAATTCGGGATAAGCGGATAAGGGACAAGAGTCATAGAATGAGAGAGGACTTCAGTTTGGATAAAGATAAGACTCTTAGAGAGTTTATCCCAATCCTACTGGGAGTCCAAGATTAGGAGTAATCCTAAGTCCATTGAAGCTAGGCTTCTATTGGGACTAGGTTTGTGTTGGCTATAAAAGAGAGGCACCCTCATGGGTCTAAGGTATTGTGATGTCCCTATCCCGTAATATGTTAATTGGTCCTTAATATGAGCATGATTATATGTTTAATATGATTTTGTGTGCCATTATGTGAAAATTTGTGGTTTTGAATTTCTATCTGTTCACCGTAGAAATCTTTATTTGATTATCTGCTTTGGAAATTAAATTGAAAGCCTTATCGGCCACAGAACCCGAAATTGTTTGCGCCATTGTGATTAGAGTAAATTTTAGAGCCTACGGTGAAATTTAATTGGAAATCGATTCGGATCAGATTAAATTGATTCAATTAATGGCATAGTGCTCAAATTATTTAATATTATAATTTTGGTTAGTGGGACTTTTTCTTATAGGGCCATATACACTCTCCTTTAATTCTTTTGAACTCAAAAATCGGAGTGATACAATTGTGAGAGAGTGAGGGCCGGCCATAGAGAGAGAAAGGGGGAGAAATTGTGCAATTTTGTCTCAAAGCTTGGAAACCTTGAAGATTTCTCAAGAATTTGTTATAGATTGTGAGAATCAAAGCTCCTAGGTGAGTATTTCATGGATTCTAGTTTGTAATTTTGTGTATTCAAGCTAATTGGGTAATCAAGAGTAAGTTTGGCATGAAATTAAGTTGATTTTGTTGAATTTAAAGCCAATAGATGCATGCATGTAGGAAATTACTAAGAATTTCTATGTTTGAACACAATGTGTATAATCTATGTTGAATCTTGTTTGAAATCCATGTATTTGATCATCTCTTCACCAATTAAGTTGATATGAATGAATATTTCTCACATGCAAGAGTAGATCATGGAGGTATGAGCCTTGCATGTTTGAAGTTGATGTATTGGTGATGAGTTTGGGTTAATTTGAGGCATGCATATAAGTAATTCAAGAAATGGAGCTTCATTGTGTTATGATTTGGTGTTGGTATCATGTGGGTGTATGTATGTGTGAAATTCGAGCCATAATATGCAAGAAATGTGGTTGAAATGTCGAAATTGAACTCAAGAAACCATTCTGGAAAACCCAGAATTTATGATGTCCGCTCGAGCGGGGGAACCGACGCTCGAGCGGGGAATTCATGCTCCCAGTATTTTTTTGCAGGCATGGGTCCGCTCGAGCGGGGAAGTCCACGCTCGAGCGGGGAGCTATGTAGACAGACCTTCCGCTCGAGCGCCTGAGTTCACGCTCGAGCGTGAATTTGATGCAACCAGCACTTTTGTAGACCAATTGGGTCCGCTCGAGCGGGAAGTCCACGCTCGAGCGGGGACCCTGTTTTATGAAATTTTGTTTATGCGTTCTGTGTTTCGTTTTCCGTTCTCCTTCACTTCTAAGCACGCTTAGGCATGCATTGAGCAATGTAATTGAGTTAAAGAGATAAGAATAAAGCCTAAAGAGGAAAATGTGAATTTAAGAACGGATTGAATTGTTGGTGACCCTTTTGTGTTCATGGACTGTGTAGAGTCGAGCTCTAGGGCAAACCAACCAACCGATCATTGTGAGTAATATCGATATTTGGAAGCTTGTCATTTGTCCAATTGCTTATTTTCTTATAAGCCTTATGCCTTATGATTTGCTAGTTTGAATTGTGGACAAATGTCTGATAAGAATGAATGGGCCAAAGGCCGTTTGGACATGAATGGATGGGCCAGAGGCTGTTTTGACATAAATGAGTGGGCCAGAGGCCGTTTTGACAGGAATGAAAGATAGATGGGCCAAAGGCCATTTTGACATGAATGGATGGGCCAAAGGCCGTTTTGACATGAATGGATGGGCCAGAGGCCGTTTTGACATAAATGAGTGGGCCAGAGGCCGTTTTGACAGGAATGAAAGATGGATGGGCCAAAGGCCATTTTGACATGAATGGATGGGCCAAAGACCGTTTTGACATGAATAGATGGGCCAGAGGCCGTTTTGACATAAATGAGTGGGCCAGAGGCCATTTTGACAGGAATGAAAGATGAATTGGCCAAAGGCCAGTATGTTTGAAACCATAGTCACTTGACTTAAAGTGTGTATATAAATGTTAAATATAAATGTGAATTGGGCCCAAGGCCATTCGGAGTATGTTGTTCTGCATATCGTTGTATCTTCTTATTTGATATTATTCACTGGGCTATCGCTCACGCTCATTCATGTGTTTGTAGGTGAGCCAAGAGAGGTCCAGACCCAGCCTCAGTGAAGTCTGTGTGGAACAACCGAGTTTTGGAGGGTCAGCCCTAGTGTCTTATGCACGAGACTCGTCTTCGCCTTTTTGCTATGCTATGTTATTTTTATCATGTTGGCGAGGACTTTGCATATGTCTGTATTTAGTTTTCATGGGTTGACTTAGTTTTTGGATGATCCTGTTTGTACAGAACTTACGCTACTGTATTTCTGTTGTGAGTTATTAGTGTATATATATTTGGTTGTTTGGATGTGCCATGTAAGCACAGCTCTATGGACAAAGTTTTGAACTGCTTCCGTTTGGCCCCCATTAACTCTGTTAAAATACATATGTTTTGGTTTGAGGCCGTAGGTAATCTCATGATTATTGGCCGGTTATGTCCTTAACCCACGGGGGTGGGTTCGGGTCATGACAAGTATGCTTTTTATGCTCTGAATAGTGAGTTAAGCACTTTTACTATCTTTAAGAGATAACTGACTTGATCGTTGGAGTGCCGTGGGTGGACGAACCACCGCTAGAATCTCTTCTTTTTGTGACAGGTCGTTCAGGCTTAATCTATTCTGCCAGTGTTCTCCAGCTAAGTGCTTGATTGGCAGTGTGGTCGGAAATTGACACACACAATTTGGTGTCGTCTGTGGGAAAGAAAGGAGAATAGATGGCTAACGACGGACAAAAAGAGAAGGTTGGGGACAACACCCCTACTGAGAGTGGGAAACGTATTGACCCTGACGTCGAAGAAGACAACTGCAACGAAGAGACTCATGATAAGAATCACGGAGGGCGATGGCCAGGAGGGCGGCGTACCAAAGAAATCGGAACGGAGCGGGTATTATAACGAGGACGACCTCCAGGTATGGAAAGATAGATGCCTGCGTAGGGACGACGAGATGAAGGGAATGGCAGACAAATTGGCGGACCTGCAAACGGTCGTCAATTTCATGATGCAGAACAACGTTATGCAGCCACCGTTCCCGCTACAAGATATGCCGATTCCAGCGGCCAAGAAAGGTGCCCAGAAAGGGGAGTAGAAAACGGTTCATGCAGTCCCTCAGCATGGCGGGGCCAAGGGACATTCTCACCGGCCTTCGCCGGAGGTCGGGCATGGAGAATCCCAGAAGACACGTCGAACAAAAGAAACCTGCACTAAAGAACATCGGGATGTTCAGGGGAAGGAACTCTATTTCAACACGACCAATAGAGGAGGTCCAAAAAGACTCACAATGACACTGGAAGTAGTGCACCAAAGAGACTGAAATCCAGAGATAACCGAGCTCTTGGACGAACCAAAAAGGATCTAGGGATTACCTCCAAAGAAAGTGACAAGATACCGAGGTGACCTCTCTGGTCAAGCTGAGGACACCGTTCTCGGTAGAGTTGGACAAATTTGAGGCGCCGAAAAGGTTCCACATGCTGAGATTCCAGATATACGACGGTAAGTCGAACCCAGACTTTCACGTCGGCTTGTACCTGAACTTGATGGCATTATACACCGAGAACGAGTCGTTGCTCTGCAAGGTGTTCCCCTCGTCCTTTGGGGAAATTGCATCAGACTGGTTTCACAAGTTGCCGAAAGGAACTGTGAAAACCTAGGAAGGCCTGGCCGAGATGTTCGTGGCCAGGTTTGTGACAAACAAACTACAGCTATTAAGAGTGGACTCCTTGATGGCCCTGAGAATCAGTGAGGATGAAAGCCTTAGGGCTTATGCCAAGAGGTATTATGAGGTGTTCAACCGAATGCCAGGATGTAACCAAGAGGTGACGGTTGTGTCCTTTAAGAACGGCCTGAAAGATGATTGTCTGCTACGAAAATCACTGGCAAAGACACTGCCAATGAGTATAGAGGAACTCATGGCCATAATAGAGAAGTATGCAAGGACCGAGAAAGACACGCTGGGGACAAAGGTATCAACACAAGAAAAGAGAAACGGCTCGCCAAAGCGAGGCCGAGGTAACACTGGATACAACAAGCAAGAGACAGGATTAAGGGCTGTACAGGCAGTCACAACTGATCCCTCCAACCTAAGTGAGCAAATCCCAGATTCCAGAAGACAAGATCTCAGCCTAGATGATTAAGTCCAAGAAGAGAAAAGCTCAACCTAAGTTAAAGACTTTTTATATAAGGTCCACAAAGGAGTAGGTGGAAGCCATGCAGGGGGCAGATCCCTTGCCCATAGAGCAATATCGCAGGGATTCGTTTGGCCTTACATGTAAAAGGAAGCTGAAGCCTATGTAAAAAAATGTGAAAATGTTGTTGAAATCCACCTGCAACGTGCGAGAGAACAACAATTCGGCTGGGGGCATACCAACAACAACTTGCTAGGGCTTGCAACAAGAAGGTTAGCCCAAGAGAGTTCAAGGTTAGAGACCTCATCCTAAGAAAGGTTGTAGGCAATAAGAAGGATAATAAGGAGGCCAAACTTGGCCCAAATAGAATCATCTCAGTTGCCGGCAGTGGGGCATATCGGCTGAAGTAATAATAAAGTGCTAGTTTGATTTTTGTGAATTTGAAATCTGTGTGATAGGATCGACCAGTCCTATGACGATGTTTCTGATTGAAACATGACGATGTTTCTGATTGAAACATGACGAATAACTTAGACCTATTATATTGCAGAGTTCCTACTTGCATATAATAGAGTTGAACTAAGTTGGCGATGTTTCTGATTGAAACATGAGGAATAACTTAGACTTATTATATGGCAGAGTTCCTACTTGCATATAATATAGTTGAACTAAGTTGGCGATATTTTTGATTGAAACATGACGAATAACTTAGACCTATTATATGGCAGAGTTCCTACTTGCATATAATAGAGTTGAACTAAGTTGGCGATGTTTCTGATTGAAACATGACGAATAACTTAGACCTATTATATGGCAGAGTTCCTACTTGCATATAATAGAGTTGAACTAAGTTGGCGATGTTTCTGATTGAAAGATGACGAATAACTTAGACTTATTATATGGCAGAGTTCATACTTGCATATAATAGAGTTGAACTAAGTTGAAGATGTTTCTGATTAAAACATGACCAATAACTTAGACTTATTATATGACAGAGTTCCTACTTTCATATAATAGAGTTGAACTAAGTTGGTGATGCTTCTAATTGAAACATGACGAATAACTTAGACCTATTATATGGCAGAGTTTCTACTTGCATATAATAGAGTTGAACTAAGTTGAATTAACTTGGACTTGCCATATCGGCAGAGTCAAACACAGATTGAAACTAAGTGCACTTGGGTAAGATTAATAGAAGAACCAAGGTTGAGAACATCGGCTAGTCTCTGTTTAAATATAAACTTCAGCAACGAGGTCAGAGCCACATGCTTAATGAGAATCCAAGTGGAACTTAAGTTCACATTAGGGGGCAGAGGGCTGGAGAATGATGCTTGAGAGTTGGACTTTTCAAGCCAAGATCGGTTAACACTTGTTGAAATTTTAAAGAAAAATTTACAAGTTGAAGTTAAACTGAGGTCATGTTTAACACTTGTTGAAATTTAAGAAAAATTTACAAGTTGAAGTTAAACTGAGGTCATGTTTAACAGTTGTTGAAATTTTATGAAAAATTTACAAATTGAAGTGAATCCAAGGTTATGTTAACGGAAGATTGGTTTAAACACTTGTTAAAATTTTTAAGAAAAATTTACAAGTTAAGCCAAGGTTGTATTGAAAAGAAGTACCTACGTGCTTGCCGAAATAAACCGATAGTGGTTTAACCGAGGTATTCCACCCCGAGGAGGTTTCATAGTTAATGTGTACATTGAAGACATGCAAATTATTCTAAGTATAGAATCATGCAAGAGTAAAAAGAAGACAAACATTCAAAGCACTTGAAAGGGAAAAAAGTTGTATATGCATTCAGATAAGGAAAGAAGGCACCTCGGCCTAACATTGAAGAATGATTGTTTAGATTACAAAAATGGCACGTCGGCCAAATTAAAGCTGACATTGTTTCAAAAAGTAAGAAAAAGTAAAAGGTATCAAGAAAAACACAGACTGATAAAGGGAGAAATAGTGACTCACCGAAGAAAAATGAAGCCGGTGTTGAGTACGCCGGAGTCAGATGAAGGTAGCAAACGGAAAGGATCAGCGAAAACCTCGCCGGAGGAGGTGAACGGCGGTGATTGCAGAGAGCTTTAGAGCTTAAAGCAATAGGAGGATTAGAGAAAGTTAGAGAGAGAAAGCTTGCACGAAGACGAAGATGCAAAACTAAAAAGACGGAGAGAGAGAAGTGATTTTGATCAAACACACGAAATGGCTACAAAAACGCATTTAGTGTGCCTAGGACGACGTGTTTGTTAGATGGCGCACGGAAGTGCGATGCGACTTAATGGCGTGTGCCAGGCATGGCTCAGTAGGGGAAAGACGCATGGCAAAAACGGTTGAGTTGCTGTGCGTGACAGCTCATACGCGTGATGAAACTCTTGGAGTTCTTAATTTAATGGAGCAGGACCTCAGCTAGGAGGACGATATCGTTTGTGAAACTTGAACAAAACTTGGTTTTTTGGTTCTAAGGCATTGATGAAAACAGACTAAGTCTTGGTCATATTTGAGCCAACGAATGATGACCTCGGTAATGAAGGATAAAGCGAACTTAGCCGATGTGCTAAATGAAAGGAATGATATAGGTTCCATCACCTCAGGATGCCGAGGTAATAGAACGTAGGGGACAGTTGTGGGGACATAATTTTTGAATGACAACACGTGGCCGAGGTGACACCGAAGTGTCAGCCGAGGTGTCACGTGTCTTGGTCATGACATTGAGATGATCTCGGCTAGGTCGAGGTTATCTGCGAAGAAACCGGAATCTGGGATAAGCGGATAAGGGATAAATGTCATAGAATGAGAGATGACTTCAGTTTGGATAAATATAAGACTCTTAGAGAGTTTATCCTAATCATACTGGGAGTCCAAGATTAGCAGTAATCCTAAGTCCATTGAAGCTAGGATTTTATTGGGATTAGGTAAGTGTTGGCTATAAAAGAGAGGCACCCCCATGGGTCTAAGGTATGCTTTTTATGCTCTGAATAGTGAGTTAAGCACTTTTACTATCTTTGAAAGATAACTGACTTGATCGTCAGAGTGCCCCCAGGTGGACGAACCACCGCCGGAATCTCTTTTTTTTTGTGACAGGTCGTTCGGGTTTAATCTATTCTGCTAGTGTTCTCCAGCTGAGTGCTTGATTGGCAGTGTGGTCGAAAATTGACACACACACTATGTTATTGAGGCAACACAATCACAATCTGACCTATGTGTTTTGCAGCAAAATGATGAACATAATGGAAGCACCAACAATTGGACTTTCGTCATTGATGGGTCTTGGAGGTCTTCTGTACAAGATGCAGTTATAGCATGGATTTGCTTGGATGACAACAATCTGCAGGTTGCTCAATTTGCATCACCAGCTCAGGCGGGGCCCTGCTCCATTGCACCCAAACCTTGCCCGATTATATTTATTAAATATATTTATATGTATATAATATAAATAATTTATTTATTTTTCGTTATTATAAAATTAAAATACTAAAATATTATACGTAATATTAATTTTTATTCATCTATATAATATAATTCTCATTAATTACAAAATTATTATTCGTAATCTATTAAATTATCTATAATTTTTATTAATATTTTATTTTTCAATTTACAAAATTAACCCACTTCTGGCCCGCACCCACCCCACTTCTGTCACCCCCCAATTTGTTCTGTCCCCAATATAATACAGAGTGGGAGCGAATTTCTATAAACCCATCCTAAATCCCACCCATAACCATTGGTGGCTGAAGCTAAAGCTTGTTTGGGAGCAATTCGGTGGGCAACAGACGAGGGTTTAAAGTTTGTGATCATCAAGACCGATTGTCAAGTTTTGGTACGAATGCTCCAACAAAAGGGAACCATATCAGACTGGCAGGTTACACCTATTATTGACGATATCAAATATTTTAGCCAATTCTTTCTGTAGTCTCAGTATAATTAAGTTAAGAATGAATGTAATTCAATCAGTTCATGAGCTAGCAACTAATATAATTTGTATAAATGGTTAATATTTTATCACTAATTAAAGGTGATTTCTGTGGTCTCGACTCCTTAGGATCTAGTCGTAGAAGTCATCCATATGTGGTTAAGCCTTCTTAGTTCTCAATAAATAAAAATAATAATAAAAAAAAAACTATATCAATAATTGACAAAGTTCTGAAGAAAAAACTCAGCAACAATATTTCGATGTGATTGATGGTGCAAACAGAATTTTTGATGGATCAAAAAAAAAAAAAAAAATAAATGAAAAATGAAGGGCAAATTATGAGTACATTCTACTAGGTTTGTTTAAAATACAGATTGTTTCTTGTGATTTGAAAAATTATAAGTACCTCTTTATAAAAAAAAATTATTTAATAAAATTAATTGAAAAAATGAAATTCTTAACTGTTCTTTTATACAATGATAAAATTACATTAATTATTACTTGAAATAAAATTTTGAGATCATTAAAAACTAGTAATTGATTTGATGACTTATTAACAAAATGGACAATTTGTTACGAAATTGAAAACTTCAGGAGACAATATGTAATTTCTAGAACCACATGAAGTAAATTGTATTTGAAGCAAATCTCAAGGGGTCTATTTGGAATTTACCCAAAAATGAAATTTGAAAAAATTATTTGGTTGAGTCTTCAAAAATTATTCTTTTATTTTTTTGTAAACTAAAAACTAGTTTTATAAAAAAATATATATGAAAAATTAAAAAAACACTCATCATTTAAGATAATTTTTTCGTTTTGATGGTAAAAATAATTTTTGAAAATATTACAGTTTTTTGGATGCTTGTTTTCATCAAAATATTTTTAATTATAAAAAAAAAAAAAACAAATTTTAAAAAGTGAACCTAACAAGGAGATTACGAAATTCCAATTACAAGAAAATCAAATTTATTCTAACCTATACGTACATATGGTTAAAAAGTAGCACTAAAATGTAATATTTTAGCAACTTTTCTTCTGCTTATGCAAAAATCAATAATAAGATCAAATATAACCCTCTTAAATGAGTGTGGAGTTTGCAAAATAGTGAAATTCAACTCATATGAAAGAGTTGTATTCGATTCTGTGATTGATTATTTTTTGTATTTTAGACATTTCATTTTAGCAATGTTATTTTAATAATGCAAAATTTATTTGTCATTATGTTACATGTAAAACAAATGACCTTGTCAAGTTTAACTATAACTAAATTTAAGTTGCATTTTGTTAACATATCATATAAAATACTATAGTTGTAGCTGTAAAGAGACCCACTTCTGTAAAGAGCACCACTACCACACTACCTTCAGCTGTAAAGAGAGCTAACCAGCTGTAAAGAGAGCCAACCCATGTGCATTGTCTCCCTCTCCTCTCTATAAAAAGAGAGAACTCATTCTCTTGTAAGATATATACAGATATACAATAACAGATAGTAACTTCACATTTCATTCCAGTCTCTCTCTTTTCTCTCTCTCATTACCAATTTAACATGGTATCAGAGCCCAGTAATACATTTCTGGCATTCTTCAATTTTGGTGCTTAGTCCCGTACACAGTGGACTACATCAAACAGCTCGGAATCTCCTTACGGTTCCAACGGCACCAAGATCATCCCCAGAAAAGCTTTCACGCGCTCTCACGCGCCGATTATTTGCTCGGCGCGTCTCTGCTTCCGTTGCCACTCTCACACGCGCTGCCACGCGCCTTCCACCCTGCCCTGTCGTGCGCCGGGCCTGCTACCGTGCACCCGCGTGCGCCGTTCGTCTACCGTGAGCCGCGCGTGCGCCGTTCAGCTATTGTGCACCCGCGTGCACCATTCTGCTACCTTACGCCGCCAGCCTCCTCTGCTACCGTGCGCCGCACGCCTTCCCTGCTAACGTGCGCCGCTGACATCATTTTCCATCCTGCTGACATCATCTCTACCCAGCCCACCTTTCCTAGCTATTTTCGACCTTCCGGACTCACTGGTACACTCTGTTTTACCTAATTTTACTCCTACAGGTCTCCCCCTCTCTATTTAGCCCTACTCCGCTATTATTATGGATCGTTCTGATGCCTCCCATCCCATTTCTGTTATTTTGGATGGTTCCAACTATGTTCTATGGGCCCAAGCCATGTCTTCCTTCCTTAAAGGAAAGAAACTCTGGCGAATTATCACCGGGGACATGACCCCACCGGTCAAAGACACTGCTGAAACCACTGTTTCTCCTGCTACTTCTACATATGAAGATCGCCTTGAGGACTGGGACAGTAAGAATTACCAGATCATTACCTGGTTTCGAAATACTTCTATTACCTCTATCAGTCTTCAGTTTGGTCGCTTTCAGCTTGACTCTGTCACTACCCCTGCAAAAGACATCTGGGATTTTTTGAAAGACCGATACCAGACTACTGGTCTTGCTCATCAATATCAACTTCAGAGCCAACTTCATCGGATGCGCCAAGAATCTAGTCAGTCCATCAATGACTTCCTTTCTCAAATGTACTCCGTTTGGGACCAGCTTGCTCTTTCCGAACCAACTTGGCCTCACCCAGAAGATGCTGTTTTATTTACTGCTTATCGTAATCAGCAACGGTTGGTACACTTTCTCATGGCTCTCACTTCATCTTTTGAGCCCGTACGTGCCTCTCTTCTTCATCGCCATCCCTTGCCCACTCTGGAACAAGCTATTTCTGAGTTGCTATCCGAAGAGACTCGTCTTGGTACTCTCCAAACTCATCATGTGGACTCTGTTCTTGCCACTCCCCCGTACCGGCCATCCTTCACCCAGCAGACCACTGTCTGCCTCTACTGTCAGAATCGGGGCCTTCCTTCCACACATCTCCTGGTCAATTGCTCGGTCAGAACCTGCCGATATTGCAACAAACTTGGTCCTGGTCATCTGCAACAGGATTGTTTTCGCCATCCATCCCGCTCATCCTCCAACAGCCACTCTTCTCGCGGTGGTTCTTCTCGGGGGAGCTTTCATCGTTCCAGGAATCAATCTCATTCTGGGAATCCGTCTCCTCACACCGCCACTGCTGCTGCTGCCGCTGAGGGTTTTTCTGAGTCTCCGGCTCCGTCTACCCCTCTCTTTTCTCCAACAGATGTCGAGGCCATGTTCAAACACCTTCTCTCCCCTTCTGGTACACCTCCTCCTACTGCTTTGTCTGTAATTCCAGGTAACTCTTCTTGGTATTTTGATTCTGCCTGTTGTAATCATATGACCTCCAGTTCAACTATATTTTCTTCCATCTCTTCTTCTCCTCATATTCCCTCAATTCAAACTGCTGATGGTTCTCTCATGACTGTCCGTCATCTTGGTACTGTCTCCACCTCTTCCTTAACTTTACCTCAAGTTTATCATATCCCTGCTCTCACTTTAAACCTTATCTCTATTGGTCAATTATGTGAACTTGGTCTAACTGTCACCTTTTCTGCTACTCATTGTTTGGTGCAGGACCCTCAGACGAGGCAGACTATTGGGATCGGCCGTAAGCACGGACGTCTCTATGAGCTCATTCACCTTCATGTTCCTGCCTCTCCTCCGATCGCTGCTCCTGCCTCTGCTTCCTCATTATCTCCTTTTTATCTTTGGCATTGTCGCTTAGGACATATTTCTAGTACTCGCTTACAGTCTTTGGTTTCTAGTGGACAATTGGGTCATGTAATTCCAGATACTTTCGATTGTATACCCTGTCAACTTGCCAAACAACCTGCTTTATCATTCAATAAAAGTACTTCTATTTCTTGTGCACCTTTTGATCTTATACATTCGGATATTTGGGGCCCTTCCCCTACCACTACTATGGGGGGATCTCGTTATTTTGTTGTTTTCATTGATGATTTTTCACGGTTTACTTGGATTTTTCTCATGAAAACTCGGTCTGACCTCAAAACCATTTATTATCGATTTGCCCAAATGATCCGCACTCAATTTTCTAAAACCATCAAACTTTTTCGCTCCGACAATGCTATGGAATATCGGGATTCCGATTTCCTTTCTTTTCTTCAGAGTCATGGTACACTGCCTCATCGTTCCTGTGCTGGCACGTCCCAGCAAAATGGTCGTGCTGAACGGAAACATAGGCATATTCTTGACACTACTCGCGCTCTCATTCTCTCTTCTTCATGCCCTGAAAACTTTTGGGGGGAAGCTGCCCTCACTGCTGTCTACACTATCAATTGTGCTCCTTCCCCTGTCATCCATAATCACACTCCCTTTGAACGTCTACATGGCACCCCCCCTCCCTATGCAAATCTTCGGGTTTTTGGCTCTGCCTGCTTTGTTCTCCTTCAACCCCATGAACGCACCAAGCTTGAACCACGTTCCCGTCTTTGTTGCTTTCTTGGGTATGGAATTGAACATAAAGGTTTTCGCTGTTGGGACCCTCTCTCTAAACGTCTTCGTATCTCCCGCCATGTCGTTTTTTGGGAGCACCAAATGTTTTCCTCTCTATCCTCCTTTCACTTACCTGCACTTTCCACTAATGTACTGTTTACTAATCCTTCCATCGATCTCTTCTCTGATGACTTTGATACAGGTCCTTCCGTCATTGAGACGCCTTTGCTCACTCCTGCTCCCGACCAGACTGCTCTCCCTGAAGGTCCACCTCTTCCTGCACCACCTTCTTCTCCACCGGTTCTTCCCCCCACCGATCCTCCTCCGGGTCGACCACGCCGGGTAACTCAACCTCCTATTCACCTTCGTGATTATATTGTTGGGTCTGCTGCCTTTTCTACTTATGAACCTACCTCCTATCGTGAGGCTTGTACTAATCCTCTTTGGCAGCAAGCTATGACTGATGAACTTCAGGCTTTGGACAAAACTCATACTTGGGATCTTGTTGACCTTCCTCCTGGCAAAACTGCGATTGGCTGCAAATGGGTTTACAAAATCAAGACTCATTCTGATGGCTCTATTGAACGCTACAAAGCTCGTCTTGTTGCCAAGGGTTTCAACCAGGAATATGGGATTGATTATGAGGAAACCTTCTCCCCTGTTGCTCGGCTTACCTCTGTTCGCAGTTTACTGGCTGTTGCTGCTGCTCGCCACTGGGACCTTTTTCAGATGGATGTCAAAAATGCCTTCCTCAATGGTAATCTTCTTGAGGAGGTCTACATGCAACCTCCACCTGGGTCTACTTTTCCCCCTCATAAGGTTTGCAAACTACAGCGTGCCCTCTATGGCCTCAAGCAAGCACCCCGCGCCTGGTTTGCCAAGTTCAGTTCTACCATTCATGACTTCGGGTTCACCTCTAGCTCCTATGACTCTGCTCTTTTTATACGGACTACTCCTCATGGTACCACTCTTCTCCTTCTGTATGTGGATGATATGATTATCACTGGTAATGATGCCGCTGGTATTCTCCACCTCAAACGGTTTCTCCACCATCAGTTTGAGATGAAGGACCTTGGTACTCTCAACTACTTTTTAGGCCTTGAGGTTTCTCATGATTCTACTGGCTCTTATTTATCTCAGGCCAAATATGCATCCGATCTTCTGGCTCGTGCTGGTCTTACTGATTGCAAAACTACATCTATTCCAGTTGATCCTCAGATTCGCCTCACTCCTCTCGATGGGGCTCTCCTCCCTGATGCTACTCTTTATCGTCAGCTCGTCGGTAGTCTTGTCTATCTCACAGTGACTCGTCCTGACATTGCCTATGCTGTTCACATTGTTAGTCAGTACATGTCGACTCCTCGCACTCCCCACTATACTGCTCTACTCCACATCCTTCGATACATCAAAGGCACCCTGTTCCATGGCCTTCACTACTCTGCTTCCTCATCCCTTGAACTGCGTGCCTTCTCTGATGCTGATTGGGCTGGGGATCCTACGGATCGACGCTCCACCACGGGATTTTGTTTCTTCTTAGGGGATTCTCTTCTTACTTGGCGTAGCAAAAAACAATCCCTCACTGCCCGTTCCAGCACCGAAGCTGAATACCGAGCCCTTGCTGATACTACTCAAGAACTTCTCTGGCTTCGCTGGCTCCTCACTGATATGGGTATTTCCTCTTCTGGCGCTACCCCTCTTTATTGTGACAATCAGAGTGCCATTCAGATTGCTCACAATGATGTTTTTCATGATCGCACCAAGCATATTGAGATTGATTGCCATTTCATTCGACAGCATGTTACACGTGGTACTGTTCATCTTCTCCCCATTACTTCTGCCGATCAACCTGCTGATATCTTCACCAAGGCTCATCCTCCTGGGCGCTTCCGTGATCTTGTTTCCAAACTCAACTTGGTCGATGCCTACCCTCCTTGAGTTTGCGGGGGGCTGTTAACATATCATATAAAATACTATAGTTGTAGCTGTAAAGAGACCCACTTCTGTAAAGAGCACCACTACCACACTACCTTCAGCTGTAAAGAGAGCTAACCAGCTGTAAAGAGAGCCAACCCATGTGCATTGTCTCCCTCTCCTCTCTATAAAAAGAGAGAACTCATTCTCTTGTAAGATATATACAGATATACAATAACAGATAGTAACTTCACATTTCATTCCAGTCTCTCTCTTTTCTCTCTCTCATTACCAATTTAACATAACACAAGTTTTAACCACGTATACTTAAATGAGTAATGTTAAATGCACAAAATTACAATATAAAAGTGTACAAAAAAATGTATTATATGCAAGGACGAGGCTATAGGGGGACCATGGCCATCCCTGGTTTTCTACTTTACATAGGGTACGCATTAAGACCTAAAAAAGACACTAAGAAGAGAGAGAGAGAGAAAAAACAAAAAAAAAAGAAGAAGAAGAAGAAAACAAGAAAAAAGGGGATAGTTCACATGAAGAGTGTTCGAGTGTTATTTTGATTGATAAATTATTCGATATGAATTTTAAAAAATAAAATTGTGTGATATTTTATTGTCATTTATTAATTAAGACTGAAAAAAAGTTATTTTTTAAAGCATTACTTTTTAGGATGACTTTCAGCTTAAAGCCTACTGGTGATATTAATTCATTGGATTTTGCAAAGACTGATTAAATCGTTCTCTAATATCTATCTTTCACATTGGTCACTTTCATTTTACCTTTCAGCCTACAAATCGTTTTTCTATTTCTATTTTTTAATTTGAAAAATAGCTTGTATTATCAGTTGTGATTTCAGCAGACCTATTTTTGGCCTCCCTAAATTCGTAATCCTGGCTTCGTCCCGATTGTGGAGTTGAGATATCATTCCAAGTATAGTTCATATCATATTGAAGATAAATATCGATTGTGGAGTTGAGATATTATGTCCATATCATATTGAAGATAAATATCAATTCTACAATATATATATATATATATATTGTATACTTCTGATGTTTTAACTCTATTCATTTAGAGTTGTTTTGAGTATAGATGATTTTAGTTGGCATTTTAGATTTGAAATATGTTAGAAATTCCAAAAGATTTACCAAAATGTCTATTAAATGTGTCATACAGTTGTGAGACCCACATGGAACTTACATGATGTGGGTTCTATACCTATATGAGACATTTGATAAAAAATTTGATAAATCTTTTAGAATCTCTAACATTACTCTTTAGCTTTTTACGAAAGTATGTTAAAAAAAGTCAAGAGCAAAATTAATCAGTGTGTTTGGTTTGAGTTTTTTGGATTAAGTTTTTTGAAAACTGAGTTTTTTGATTTTCGTATTCTTTTGTTTTTAGTGAATATTTTTTAAATTTTAAACATTTTTTTTACTGTTTTAGATGCACCTTAGTTAGAGGTATCTAAAAAGTAAAAAAATTTGTGAAAAAATATTTTAAAAAATTAATAAATACATAGAAATACAAAAAATGTACTGAATTCTTGTACTTTTTTTTGTATTTTTGGTATTTAGTGAATTTTTAAAAGATTTTTTTTACATTTTTTTTACTTTTTAGGTGTATTTATGTTAGGTATGTTTAAAAAGTAAATTTTTTTTTTAAAATATTAAAAAAATTCAGTAAAAACAAAAAAACACGAAAAATAAAAAAGTATAATTTTCTAAAAGGTGTTTTGAAAAACTGGTAACCAAGCACAGTGAATATTTTTATAGTGACTTTTTAATTGAAAAAAATATGTTGCCAAAACAACCCTTAATATTACTGTTAAACACAAGGCCGTCTTAAACTTCCACGAGGACTAAAGCAAATGTGAGGCATTTTATATTTTAAACTTAAATATAAATAATATTTATTATTTTTAGTAAATTATATCATATTATTTAAATTCATGTCTCTTTGATTCTCATAACTAAAATATGAGAGTTATTTAAAATATTTAGCTATGAAAAAAGAATAAGTTAAAAGTGCCAAAAGTTATCAAATAAATAAAACTTATAAATTCAAAATGAAAACTAAGAAAAAATTTATAGACCCTATTTCAAATTTGTGAGGGATTCTTTTAAAGTCAGCTTTTTTTTAAATTATATATTATAAGCTTTTTAAAATTTATGAGGCCTTTTCAATGTGAACATTTATTTAATATTATAATAACAATAATAATAAATGTGTGCATTTGAAAAAACATATACCAAATTGGTGGAAGTTTTTACTAAAATTTTAAAACTTGTATTATACTAATGGAGTATATATTTTTTTCTTTTTTTTTGGTATTGATTTTGTGGAGGCCTTTATAAAAGTGGACCTTATGAGAAATAATTAAATTTCATTATGACTTAGGGTTATATATGAAAATTTTGAGGTCTTTTTACAAATAAGGCCTAAAGCTATTACTTCAATCGCCTAATGCTTCAGCCGGTCTGGTTAAACAATAAGGTAGCTCTGATAACTGGGTGTTCAGCTTTAGTTGTGTGGGTGAAAATCTGACCACACTGCTTGCTTAGTGATCAACTGGAGAGCACAGGCAGAATAGATGGCTTCAGCAACCTGTAACAGAAAGAAAAGGCTCCGGTGGTGGTTCTTCCACTCGGGGGCACTCCGACGATCAAGTCAGTATATCTCTCAAAGATAATCAAGTGCTAAACTTAATACTGAAAATATAAATTGCATACCTTAGACCCACGGGGGTGCCTCTCTTTTATAATATATTCAATCCAAGTCCTACTAGAAGTATGACTTTTATGAACTCCAATTTAGTGCTTACTTTGGACTTCTTAAGAAATAAAGATAAACTCCCTAAGAGCTTTATCCTTATCTTGGTTAAGTTCCCTCTTCGTCTTAGGACTCTTGTCCCTTATTTGCTTATCTCGGATTCCGATATCTTCGGAGATAACCTCGGCAACTCCGAGATCATCTCGGCCTAACTACCACGACACGTGCACCTCGGCTGACACGTCGGCGTCACCATGCCACGTGTGGGTATTCCGAAAATATATCCCCACAACTGCCCCCTAGGTTCTATTACCTCGGCATTCTGAGGTGATGGAACCTATACCGATATTTCGACATTTCTTTTCTGAGTAATGGTTCAAAAACTGTTTAGCCGAGATAATCCACTTCCAGCCGATGTGTTCTCTTCGGAGAACAAGGTTTCGAACGTACTCTCCCACGCGCATGAGCTGTCATGTATTTCTAACCGTTCCCTTCAAATGCTTTATTTTTATTGGCCCGTTCCTGCGACGCGCCTTTAGGCTGTCTTTTCATCCGTCTGCGCCGTCTGACGTATACGGTGCTCCAGGCGTAATAAATGCCCTAATTTTGCCGCCGTTTCAAGTTTTTGACAAAACTTTTCTTTGCCTCTTTCTTTCTTTACTTTTTCATTCTGATTTCTTGCTCCTTCTCTCTCCGAAAGCTCTTTTTTTCTTTGAATCTGCCATTGCTTCAATCTCTCTTCTGAAACTGTCTTTAGTCTTCCATTCTTGCGAAGCTTTCTTTGCTGTCACAACCGATTTCTGAGCTCGGCGAATATTGTCCCGGCTTCATTTGTTCTGGTAAGATTCTGTTCCTTTCACTCTTAGTTCTCTTTATGTGCTTTTGTCTGCCTTTTGTTATTTATTGCTTTTGTTCAAAGCCTTGGATTTATTTGTATCTTGAATCATGGCTACATCTTGAACTTTTGCACTATTTCACCACTTTTCTTGCCACTGTTCTTGATTTTTTCACTTCTGTATTTCTTTCGTTTCTGAGAACCATACCTCTGTTCTTTGATTCTGAAGCGTCATCGTTTTCTTGTTTTTTTTTTTTTTTTTTTTTTTTTTTGTATCTGTTCCAGATCTCTGTGCCTTCGATTTTGATCTTTATAGTTTTTTGGCTTAGGAGTTGTGTGTAGAATCTTCAATTTTTTAGGGAAAACTGAAACAAGCCTTATCAGTCCTTTCCTAGGTCTTTGCCGAGGTTCTTGCAACCCTTCTTTAAACGCCCATCCTCTGAAACACATTCTTCTTTGTTTAGGTTGACGTAATGGGTATGTGGAGGCATAGGGTAAATACCCCAACAAAACTCGAATACTTTAGGCAGGAATTCTCTATCCCAGCCGATGTTTATCTTAAGCTAGCTGGGGATGGTGATAACATCATGCCCACAGACCATACGATGCCCTTTCCTATAGTAGCCTTTACTGAATGTGGACTTCAGCTTCCACTTAATCCCTTGTTTCGCGAAGTTCTTCGTTTCTACAAGCTGAACCCCATGCAACTTACTATCAACTCCTATAGGGTGATTAACGGTATTATAGCTTTAGCTAGGCAGGAGAATCTTAGGATCACCCTGGCCGACCTTCAGTACTGTTATACAATGTGCTCTCTCAACCTGAAGGAAAGGGGCTTTGTTTATTACCTTAAGCCGAGGTCTACTGAGTTCAAAATTGTAGCCGACCTCCCAGACTCCAACAAGGGGGCTGGGGATGACTTTCTTATTGCTTCAGGAAATTGGGAATTTGGCCCAGACGAAGATGTCCACCTCTACCCTCTTCCTCGAACAATTACAGAGGGCAAGGGTAAGAGCCCAGTGCCAACGCTTAGTTGTTTTTATTTAAGTCTTTAAAATTTTGTCTGTTTCTAATGTCTGTTTGCTTGTCCTGCAGATCTTCATCAACCACCAAAAAACTTCCGTCAATCCTTCTTCCCTAGACAAGATTTAAAGAAGCTTCTTGGTCTTCCAATCCATAAGCGCAAGGCTCCCCTGTTGCTGAACTTCATTCCGACATATAAATCTACTTTACCCGACGTCCCAAAAAGGAAGAAAAAGAGTCTTTCTCCTCCTACTGCCACAACTGTAACCGCGTCGTCATCCCGAACAGATCAAGGATCCACCTCTGACCCAGCCGATCTTCCATCCACTTCGGCCCCCTACTTAATACCAATTCCAGAACGTAAACGTCGACGAAGACTTGTAAAGACTGCCGAGATGGTTCGTCCAAGGCCTGTTATTCAAGATCTTCTTGCCGACCTTCCAACCGACGCCGATGCTGTACCAACGCATGCGATGCCCCCACCAAAGCCGAAGAGAGCAAAAAAGGCTCAGCCCAAGGCCAAGGTTACTGACGCCGAGGTTGAGGATGCTTTGCCTATTTCTCAGCTGGCAGAAAGAAAAAAATCAACCTCTGCCTCCACCAAGAGGTCTGCTGAGGCCCAACCCTCAGGGTCTACACAATCAAAAAAGCCGAGGTCATCGTCTGCGACGACCTCGGCGTCCAAGAAGCCCGACGTTCCATGGGCCCCTGAACTGACTCTGGAGGATAGGCCTATTATGGCCAGTGAAAGTGCCGACGATATTAACGTTGGTGTCGCCCTCAGCACTGCTCTTCTCCTTCCAAAGGATTTGGAACGCAATGCTGACCTCAGTGAGTATGAGAATTACGCTCTCATGCTCCAACACTCCGTTCAAGTAAGTATCCCTGTTCGCACTTGTGATTTTTCCTTCTGTTTCTTACTGAGAATATTTTCTAACATTTCTGTTTTTCTTCAGGCCATTCAGCACGCCCATTCATTTTCAATGCAATCTTTTGAAAATCGGCAAAGATTGGTTGATATGAAGAGGGAAGCATCTTCCATGAAGAAAGAGATCAAATCTCTTGAATCAAGGATGAAAAAACTGGAGGATCAGGCCGAGGCTGCTACTAAGGCCCAGCAGATGGCCGAAGAGAAAGCGGAGTCTGCTGAGGCTATCCGAAAAGTAGCTGAAGCTGAGAAAAAAGAGGCCGAAGTAAAAAAGGCCCAAGCTGAGAAGGAGCTCCAGCAGGCATTGGCCACCAAGGAGGCCGAAGTCAAAGAGGCTGATGAAAAGGCCTATGCCCAGGGTATGGTCGACGTCGCAGAGGATTATAAACTTCAAGTCAGGCAGGCATGCAACAGGGGATTTTCCCTAGGTTGGATGTCCCTGATAAAAAAGCTTGATCTCCCTGTTGACTCGCCCTTTCGTAATGCCGATGTCATTCCTTTACCATTTCCTCCTCCAAGTCAGGTTGAAGACGAATCAGAGACTGAGGCTGATGCCGAGGATGAGGATGGAGAGAAAAATGATGATGAGGCCTTGGTGAGGAAACCCAAGGATGCTGCTGAAGCCAAGTCCCCTCCTCCTGCTGAGCAAGTTATGGATTTAACCTTGGATGAGGAGGGTGATGAGGTTGGGGAGGCACCCAAGGAAATTGCCATCGGGCAACTATCATCCGACCTTCTTTTGGCTGAAAGAAATCTGGACAATACGCTGGCTGAGATTGATGCTGAGATTGAAGCAGAAAAGGTTGCCGAGGAGGTTCCACCAGAATCGTCCGAGGTCCCAGTCCCTGCAGCTGCTAATACTGAAGAGTCTTGAAAAATGTCTTTTGTACTTTTTCCTTCTTTTTTTGCACTTTGCACTTTGTACTCTCTTTTAATTTCTGGACAATGCAAAACTCCTTCTTATGGCCAACGCAGCTTTTTCAATATGTAACTGTAACTGTTCTTTCTATGGATGTTTTTAGTTCTTGTGATGTTCTGTTGATTGCTTCTGCATAGTTCTATACTTAGAAATTTTTGCATGCTTTTTCATTTTGCTTCCTTTGTGCAATCTTCTCGGGGTTATATACCTCGGGTATAAAAACCTTTACTTCGGCGAGATACTGACTTGCAAACCTTTCATAAATTCTAACAAGTATAAAACATATACTACTTAATGTAAACTTTGCAAGTTTCAACAAGTATTAAACAGTGATCTCGGTCTATCCTACTTGTAAATTGGTACAAATTTCAACAAGTGTTTAAACAATATACTTAGCCTTTACTTCAACCTGTAAATTTCTGTATACCCCAGCGGGTGATCATATGTCGGTTTAACATAAACTTGTAAATTGCTACAAATTTCAACAAGTGTTAAGCATCTTCCTTTGGGTTTAAGCAACCCATATATTGCTATGAGAACTTAAGCAATAACCTCGGCTTAACTTCAACTTGTAAATTGCTACAAATTTCAACAAGTGAAGATAAGGAATCAGCTTAATTCCAACTTGTAAATTGCTACAAATTTCAACAAGTGAATTAAGGAATAATCTCGGCTTAACTTCACTTTGTAAATTGCTACAAATTTCAACAAGTGAAGATAAGGAATCAGCTTAATTCCAACTTGTAAATTGCTACAAATTTCAACAAGTGAATTAAGGAATAATCTCGGCTTAACTTCAACTTGTAAATTGCTACAAATTTCAACAAGTGAAGATAAGGAATCAGCTTAATTCCAACTTGTAAATTGCTACAAATTTCAACAAGTGAATTAAGGAATAATCTCTGCCTTTTCTTTGCCCCCAATGTGAACTTGAGTTTGAGTTTGACTTGGGTTCATATTAATTATATCTTCAATAAACATCAATGCATAACTTTATCAATCATATGTGTTGAAAGAATTCTGAAAAGACTTTATTGATGCTATCGGCCAAAAAATGATGCACATCTAATGATAGAAAAATTTCAAATTACAAGTATTCCAAGGTCTGGGCAATGCTTTGCCCCCATTGTCCTCAAGCCGATAAGCTCCATTGCCTAACACTGAAGTAATTCTGTAGGGTCCTTCCCAGTTTGGGCCAAGCTTGCCTTCCCTGGGATCCCTCTTGTTCCCGACGACTTTTCTCAGGACTAGGTCGCCGATTTGAAAATCTCTGGGATTGACCTTCTTGTTGTAAGCTCTGGCAAGCTGTTACTGGTATACTGCAAGCTGAATTGCAGCTTTCTCTCTTCGTTCTTCCAACAAATCCAGATCTCGGGCTAAGAGTACGTCATTGGTGCCATTCTCTACTCCCTAGGTTCTGATCCCTGGGATGCCGATCTCCAATAGGATGACTGCTTCTGTGCCATAAGCCATGGCAAAGGGGTATTCTCCTGTTGATCTTCTCAGCGTAGTCCGATATGCCCAAAGTACGTTGGGTAATTCGTCTACCCACTTTCCTTTTGCTGCCTGCAGCCTCTTCTTTATTCCATCCAGAATTACTTTGTTGGATGCCTCTGCTTGCCCATTGCTTTGAGGAAAACTTGGTGTTGAGAAATAATTCTTGATTTTGAATTTTGCACAAAAGTTCTTGATGAGTTTGCTGTCAAACTGTGTTCCGTTGTCGGCAACTATTGCTCTTGGAATCCCAAATCTGGTGATAATGTTTCTCCATATAAAATTCTTGATGTCCACATCTCGGATTTTGGCAAGAGGTTCTGCCTCTATCCATTTTGTAAAGTAGTCTGTTGCTACCAGCAAGTATTTTCTCTGCCCAGTTGCCTGGGGAAGTTGTCCAACCAGATCCATGCCCCATTGGGCAAACGGCCAAGGGCTGGATACTGGGTTCAGGTCAGCAGCTGGCTGATGTATCAAAGGTGCAAACCTTTGGCATTGTTCACACTTCTTCACATAGGCTTCGGCATCCTTTTGCATGTAGGGCCACCAATACCCCTGGGTAATGGCCTTGTGGGCTAATGATATGCCCCCAGCATGGCTTCCACAAATTCCTTCATGAATTTCGTAAAGAAAATCTTCAACCTGCAAAGGGTGTACGCACCTTAAAAGCGGCCCAGTGAAGGACCTCCTGTAGAGATGGCCTTCTGCTGTTAGACTGAATCTGGCCGACTTCAGTCTGATTTTATGTGCTTCCTTATGGTCTTTTGGCAGCTTCCCCTCTTTTAGGAATGCAATGATTGCATCCATCCAGCTTGGTCCCAAGTCCACGCACATTGCTTCTTGTTCGGTGCTCTGTTTATCTATGCTCGGGGCCGACATGTAGTCGATCATAATTGTCCTTGTTTTTCCAGTTTGAATTGAACTGGCCAGGTTAGCCAACGCGTCGGCGTGGGTGTTGTCATCTCGGCTAACTTGGAGTAATCTGCAGTTCTGAAATAGGGCTGCCAATCTGATGACTTCCTTTGCATATGCCGACATTCTTTCGTCCCTGGCTGCAAATTCTCCTGTTGACTGGTTAACAATGAGTTGTGAATCACAAAAAACAATTACCTCATCTGCTTCTGCTGCTGCTGCCAGCTTTAGCCCTGTAATTAATGCTTCATATTCTGCTTTATTGTTTGAGGCTTTGAACCCCAAACGGATGGACTGCTCTACTATTTCTCCATCTAGAGATATCAGCAGTACTCCTGCCCCTACTCCCTGGCAGTTTGAACTTCCATCAACGAATAGTCTGAATGAATCGCCGATGTAAATGCTGCAGGGTCTGAGCTTCTCATTCTCTTGCTTTCTTGTCTTTGGCTGGGATTCTTTTTGCTTGTTGGGACAATGCTCATCTTGGCTCGACGGAGCCCGATGTGCGATGGTTTCAGGTGTGAGTTCTGTGACGAAGTCGGCCAAAACTTGGCCCTTTATTGCTGCTCTCGGCCTAAACTCCAGGTCAAACTGGCCCAGGGTTACTGCCCATCTTGCTATCCTTCCTGTTAAGTCTCCTTGTTGCAACAAGGATTTCAGTGGGTGCTCTGTTAGGACCACAATCTTGTGTGCCTGAAAGTAATGGTTCAACTTCTTTGAAGCCATTACTAAGGCCAGCATTAATTTTTCCAGTGGTAGGTATCTTGTTTCTGCGTCGGCCAAAGTTTTACTTACATAATAAACAGCCTTTTGCTCCCCTTTTTCCTCTCGGATTAGTACTGCACTGACTGCGTGTTCTGAGACTGCTAAGTACAAAAACAGTTCCTCTCCTGGTACTGGGTTGGAAAGAACCAGAGTTGTGGTCAAGTACTTTTTTAGGTCGGTTAAGACAGCTTCACATTCTTCTGTCCATAGGAAGTCTGTGGCTTTTTTCACCAGGTTAAAGAAGGGTCTGCACTTATCTGAGCTTCTGCTGATGAATCTGTTTAGGGCTGCGGCCCTTCCAGTAAGCATTTGAACTTGCTTTGCCGATGTCGGGCTCTGTAGTTCCAGGATGGCCTTGATTTGGTCTGGGCTGGCCTCAATGCCCTTTCTTGTTACCAGATACCCTAAAAATTTACCTGATCCAACTCCAAAGGCGCACTTCGATGCGTTGAGTCGGAGCCGATATCGTTTGAGTATGTCGAAGATCTCTTTTAGGTCGGCAAGATGACCCTTTGATTCCTTGGTCTTTACGACCATGTCGTCGATGTAGACTTCTACTGTTTTGCCAATCAGGTGCTTAAACATCTTTGTTACTAACCTCTGATAGGTTGCTCTTGCGTTTTTTAACCCAAAAGGCATTACCTTGTAACAGTACAGGCCTTTAGGGGTGATGAACGCGGTCTTCTCCTCGTCTGGAGAGTATATGGCAATCTGGTGGTACCCTCTGTATGCATCTAGAAAACTCATCCTTTCATGTCCTGAAGTAGCATCTTCCAGTTGGTCGATCTTGGGCAGAGGGAAGCTGTCTTTGGGACAGGCTTTGTTGAGGCTGGTAAAGTCTACACAAACCCTCCATTTGCCATTCTTTTTCTTTACTACTACTGTGTTGGACAGCCATGTTGGGTACTGAACTTCTCGGATGGCCCTGGCCTCCAGGAGTCTGTCTATCTCTTCTTCTACTGCTTCGACGTGCATCAACGTCGGTCTTCTGGCTCGTTAAATCACAGGTTTTGCCGACCTGTCGACATTCAGTCTGTGGCAAGTGACCTCGGGGTCAATGCCAGGCATTTCGTAAGGTGTCCAGGCGAACACCTCTATGTGGTCCTCAAAAAATCTTCCAGTTCTTTCTCTTCTTCTCTAGCTAAGCCTGTGCCGAGAAGAAAGAAGCGCTCTTCGTCGCCCTCCTGGACGAAAACTTTTTTTAGTGCCTCTTCGCTCTTTTCGGCTGGTTCTTTCCCGACGTCTTCTAGGACCTCCATGTCCTCATCTTCAACTTCTGCTTTCCTTGGCAACTGTATACTACAGGTGGACTTTATTGCTGCCATGGAGCAATTTTTTTCTTGTAGTTGATCTCCTCTGACTTCTTCAATCCCATGCTCTGTTGGGAACCGTAGTAGTTGATGCAACGTTGAGGGAACTGCCCCCATTGCATGCAACCACGGCCTTCCCAAGATGATGTTGTATGGTGAGGGCGTGTCAATTACCAGAAATTCCGTCTTGATCTTCTTAGTGCCGTCTTGTACTTCCAGGCTCGTTGTGCCCAGTGGCCATGTCGGCGTTCCATTAAAGCCGACCATCGGGCCGCTGGATTGTTCTAAGTCATAGGGTGAAGGCCCAGCTCTTTGTAACATCTGACATACATGATGTCACAAGAGCTGCCTTGATCTATTAGGATGCGTTTCACTTGGCACTCCCCAACCTGGAGGGATACTACCAAGGCATCATTATGGGGATGTTGGACCAATTCCAGGTCGGCTTCAGTAAAGGCTATCATCGGCCCTTGGCATTCTTCTGGCCGATGTCTCTTCTCCCCGACTTGGTAGACATGCTGTAAATGTCTTACCCTCTGGGTCTCCCCTCTGACTTCGTTTTCGTTGACCCTTGAGTGGATCACATTAACCACCGTCGGTCCTCCTGCTTGTGGTAGCTGTGCTGGGGGAGGTGGTGCTGCTGGTGCTTGAGGCAACCTTGCCTGTTCTTCCCTTGTCCTGGCTTCATCGACCAGGTCCCTCAGAAGGCCTTGTCTCACCAGGTCCTCCAAGTGTGCTTTCAAGGCTCTGCAACCTTGAGTTGGGTGCCCTTCTTCATTGTGGTAGGCGCAACGTCTACCAACGTTCCTTCCCATGAATTCCCCTGGTGCTCTTGCCGGAGCCCTGAAATAAGGTTGGTTTCGAATTTGATCTAGGACTTTATGGATTGGGATTCGGAATACCGTCGTTACCGCCTGTTTACTTCTCAACTCTGTTTCTTGTTTGGTCGGCCCATTGTTGCCTCGGCTTCGCTTCGGCGAGCCGTTTCCCTTTTCTTGCTTTACCTTTTTGTTTCCCGATGTATCTTCTTCGGCTCTGGCGTACTTCTCAATTCTTGCCATGAGTTCTTCCATGCTTTTTGGCAATGTTTTTGCCAAAGACTTCTGTAGGGGGCAATCATCTTTCAGGCCGTTCTTGAAAGACACGACCGCTACCTCTTAGTTGCATTCGGGTATTCGGTTGAACACCTCATAGTACCTCTTCGCATAGGCCCTAAGGCCTTCTTCCTTGGTGATTCTTAGAGCCATCAAAGCATCAACCCTCAGGGGTTGCAGCTTGTTGGTCACGAACCTGGCCACAAACATCTCGGCTAGGCCTTCCCATGTCTTTATGCTTCCCTTTGGTAATTTATGGAACCAATCAGATGCAATTTCCCCAAAGGATGAGGGGAATACTTTGCAGAGCAACGACTCGTTCCCGCTATATAACGCCATTGAATTCAGGTATAGTCCAACATGAAAGTTTGGATCTGACTTACCATCATAAATTTGAAACCTCGGCATACTGAATCTCTTTGGTGGTTCGAATTTGTCCAGTTCCACCGAGAAGGCTGTCTTCGGCTTTACTGGGGAGTTTACCTCGGCTTCAACATTCTGCTGCCTCCTTTTTAAGTAGTCCCTTAGGTCTTCTTTGCTCCTCCCTGGAGCTCGGCTGTCTATGGATTTTAGTCTTTTTGGTACACTGCTTTCGGCCTCGTGGTGGGCCCGTTTGGATCTTTCTCCATGGGTTGTGTCAAAGCAGAGTGCTTGCCCCTGAACATGCCGATGTTTTTTGGGCTCTGGATTCTTCATGTGGTGCGTCCTTCGGGACTCTTCTTGCCTCGGCTCTTCTCGTCCGATTTCCCTGGAAGGCCGGTGAGAATGTCTTCCGCTCCTGGTATGCTGAGGGACCTCGGGGATTGTTTTTCTTCCGCCCTTCTGGGTGTTGGTTGCTGGCATCGGCGTATCTTGCAGTGGGTATGGTGGCTGCATAACATTATTCTGCATCATGAAGTTGACGACTGACTGAAGGTCTGCCAACTTGTTCGCCAATTCTTTTACTTCCTCATCCCTCCGTAGGCACCTGCCCCTCCATACCTGGAGGTTATCTTCATTGTAGTACTTTCCTTGGTCTGTCCTTTTTGACGTGTCGCCCTCCTGGATGACGTCTTTCTCTCTGTGACCCTGGTCACGGGCTTCTGTATTGTGGTCGTCTCCTTCAATGTCAAGGTCAATTGGTCCGCCACTCCCAGCGGGCGCGTCATCCCCAATTTTTTCCTGCTGTCCGTTACTGGCCATGTATTCTTCCTTCGTTCCCACAGACGGCGCCAAATTGTGTGGGTGAAAATCTGACCACACTGCTTGCTTAGTGATCAACTGGAGAGCACAGGCAGAATAGATGGCTTCAGCAACCTGTAACAGAAAGAAAAGGCTCCGGTGGTGGTTCTTCCACCCGGGGGCACTCCGACGATCAAGTCAGTATATCTCTAAAAGATAATCAAGTGCTAAACTTAATACTCAAAATATAAATTGCATACCTTAGACCCACGGGGGTGCCTCTCTTTTATAATATATTCAATCCAAGTCCTACTAGAAGTATGACTTTTATGAACTCCAATTTAGTGCTTACTTTGGACTTCTTAAGAGATAAAGATAAACTCCCTAAGAGCTTTATCCTTATCTTGGTTAAGTCCCCTCTTCGTCTTAGGACTCTTGTCCCTTATTTGCTTATCTCGGATTCCGATATCTTCGGAGATAACCTCGGCAACTCCGAGATCATCTCGGCCTAACTACCACGACACGTGCACCTCGGCTGACACGTCGGCGTCACCATGCCACGTGTGGGTATTCCGAAAATATATCCCCACAGAAGGTCTTATTTCAATGGGAACAAGATGAGCTTAATAGACTTAATCAATCTCTCAGAGCATGACTTGTTTTGAATTTGAGCTTGCATGCTACGGACAAGGCACTTTGGTTGGTAATCAAACCAGGTCAATCCTTTGTCTCAACCCTTTGTAATCACACTGATCATGGTGAACTCAAGAGCTCTAGCAGATTGGTGTGGGTTAAGTACCTCCCCCCTAAAGTCCAATTTTTTGGATGGCTTGCTTGGAAACATAAGGTAAAAACCTCTGTTTTTTTGCACAGAATTGGAGTGCTGAATGCTAGTGCTAAAACTATATGTATTTTCTGTAAAGAAGCCCAAGAAACAGTAGAGCATCTATTTATCCTCTCTCCTATGGTATGGAGAGTTTGGGCAGGTCTTCTGAAATGGTGGGAAACTCATTGGGTGACGCCTGGATCAGTTGAAGGGCTCTTGCAGTGGTGGGCTGGGAATAAATTCACCAAAGCTGAAAGGAGAATTTGGAATGCAATTCCTTTGGTGGCTCTTTGGTCCATTTGGAAGCACAGGAATGAATGCCTTTTTCAAGATATCCAACCAAACTTGGAAGAGTTACATGAAGCTATCACTGTTAGGCTGGCAAATTGGCTGAAATCTACCTCAAGGGATTTCCATTTTTCCATCACTGATTTTATGTATAATTCGGTGCAAATTAGATTATGCTTGGGAGGGAGGTTGTAATGCATTATTTATTAAGAGCAGCAGCTACCACTAGTATATCAGCAGTTGTAATTTCTCTAGAACTCAGCTTTGTCTTGTCACATCTTGGTGGTGTCATGCAGCTTCGTCTTCGTGAAGCTCTGGTGCCTGCCTCTGTTTTGCTCATCTGGGACTGTTACTAGTGGTTGTTTTATTGTTTGTTGGTTTCTCACCAACTGGAGTTTGGAGTTTCATCTAACTCCAAACTCCTCTTTATTGATGTATTTCTCATATTTTGTATGTCCTCATCAATACAGATTTCTTTGCCGTTAAAAAAAAAATAATAATAATAAAATAACAAACTTTAATCTACAATAACACATAGCAACAGTTGATTGGGTTATTTGATAGAAAGCATTGACGCGAACAACTATTCTAACCACTTGAGTTTAAATAAACCGAAAGTGACTGATAAATACCCATTAGATACTAATTTAATGAGCTCCACCAATACATAATAAAAATTCTCCACATCACTCATTATTAAAATGGAAATGCAGAAGGTTGGATTTAACTGTGCCTCATGTTTGGAAATTTGTATGGTGTTCTTCGAGTAAGTTGAAATAGTATCCTAGCTTGATTTTTATTGATTAAAAAAAACTGATTGAATAAATTTGTATTGATTTAAAAAAATAATGATACAACATGTTATATGATAACTTTATGACCACTAAATAATGCTTCTCTGCAAGGCACCTTTGCCCTTTATGGTGGTGTTTATTCAAAGAATACTTTTACCACTATAACTCTTGTATACAAATTTTTATGATAAAAGTTATAAATTTTTGTGATATTAATTACGAATTATTGTGATATAGCTATGAAGGGCGTATTGTAAAAACTCTTGATTACGACATTTAATAGTCATGTTATGAAGGGAGTTGTTAAGAAGTGCACCTCAGTAACATGTGCATATCATGTACACATTTATTTTAAACCATTAGATATTTATAAATTAATCTCAACCATTTAATAATTTGATTAGAAATCCTGAGTACCTTTTCAACCGGTTACGATTTTTACAAATTTCTTTACCGATTGTTCTCTTTCCACAAACCCTCTTCATTTTCCCAAAACCCTTCTGTTTTTCAGACACGACTCCGACACTCTTCTTCGTCCTCGAAGATTATCCTACGAACATGACCTACCCTCGACTTCGCCTCAAGGTATCTCGCTCTCTCTCTCTCTCTCTCTCTCTCTCTCTCTCTCTTTGTGTGCAACTTTTTTCTCTCCCTTTCTCCATCTCCATTCTATGAAACCCTAGACCGAAATCTCCTTCATTGAAACTGCCCCTTTCACCTTTGTGAACTCACTGGGTTGGTTTATAAAATTAGGAAAATATGATTTGAATAGGTTTAGGTTTTTTATGTTTCTTTGCTTTGGTAGTTGTTTTGATTCCCCTCTTTGAAATCTCCTTTTGTTAACCCCTATTTCCTTTATCGATTCTTATTTCCCATTCTTCAAAACTACTGCTTTCACGTTTGTGAACGCACTTAGAGTGGTTAGATTCTAAATTTAGGAAATATGATATGAATAGCTTTTGTTTTTCATATTTGTTTGATTTGGTAGTTGTTTTGACTCCATATATATAGATATATCTTGAAATTTTGCTTAGTTTGTGAAATTTGATGTATAAGTGATTGAATTTTGTACTCATGTAACTGATACGAGACAACAATTATTTATTTATTGAAATCTGTTTATGTTTCTAATTCTTCATTTCTTCTTATGTTATACTTCTGTTAATGGTGCTTTTGGATTATGGTTAAATGTAATATTCCTCTTCTGGATTAATAGATGCATATTTTACCTCTACATTTGAGGATTTTTATTGATTGATATACAATTCTTCTCATGATTGGATGTTGTTGGTGCATTATCTATGCACATGTTATTTTAATATTAATTATATATTTGTTTGGAATTCTATCAGATTGAGTAGGTTCTTATTAACATTCAACTCAATGTAATACATAATGAATGGGGAAACCAATGATTTTTTGTATAAGTTTAGGGGGAAAAAAAATCATTCTTTATTATACCAACAGGTGCCCAGCATAACCAATGTATAATATTAAAAAATCCAACGGTTTTATGTTGTCCAAGAGGAAGAGTAAGAGTAAGAGAAAGGATTTACAGAATAGTGATACACGTCAAATCACATCACTGGAGAAAAGAAAATTGAACAGATAACAAAAAAAAAAAAAAAAAAAATCGAACCAATTGCTTGATTTGTTTAAGTGTTCAAACTGAGAAGCTTGAGGGAAAAGAGAATTTATTGACAGCTTGAATAGCTTGATCTCAATCAAAACTTCAAAATAATCTCTAAAATAAGAGCTTGAAGTTGTATCTTTGTGAGCCTTGATGCATAGAGCGTACTTGATGTGAGAGAACATGAAAGGATCAACACGTAGTTGAAATGCTTACTGATTCTTCAAGAAAATATTGAGAGTTTTTGGAGATAATTAAATTAGCATTTAATTAATTTAAATTTCTAGAAAAAAAAATAATTGTTAAATTCTGGAACTACACTAATTATAAATATTCCCCCTAGTGATATAGTTACCTACCAATCTAGCATACACTTTATTTTGATCGACTGCTTATCTAGCATACACTTGAAGTCATGTCTAGGATGACTCTTGCCCATTCTTCATTTACAAAAGTGTTCCAATTCTTTGTATACACTACTTTTATTGAGGGCTTCCTACATTTTTGAAATTATATTCTTTGCAGTAATATTTTGATACTGGAATTTAAGGTAATGATGTTTGTATAGCATATGCTTTTTAATAATGGATGCATAAGAAAGAAATTTAAATACTTTACTTGGAAAATTAGTTTTCCTTACAAGCTGCTGGATCCTTGACTATGATCTGTTTCAGAACCTATTTTGCAAAATATTAAAATTTAACAATTTTATTAGCTGTCATTATTGTCATCATCAATGATCTTGATAATAAAATTTTGGAATTTTATTAGAGTATTATTTTTATGATGCTCAAATGAAAACAACAGATTTTAAAAAAGGCTTTATCAAGATCAGAAAACCCAATAACAAGAATCAAATAGTCGACCTAGTTAAAAGCAACCCATCTTCCTCTTTGATAGAGAAAAGTACTAGGAATTAAACTAAGTTATGATTTTTAAGTAAACAACAATTCTACATAATTAGGAAAAATACTCGGAAAAATGTCTACAATTTTAAATGGGTGGATCACATTGATATAGGGTGTGGTCCGCATCACATGAAGTTAAATTTATATCATACATTCAAATTGTAGGCACTTTTCTACATACATTTCATTTATGTTAAGCAAGAATTATAACCAAAGCCATAGTTGCTACCACTTATAGTTACCTACTGTATGATGTATAACTTCATGTGACTATGATATATGGACTGATGTTGGCTGAAATAATTTGGAAAATACACTCTCACAATTTTATTTTATTTCAAATTTGTTTGGAAAATAATACACTGGCACAAACTTCAAAGAAAGAAATACAAATTTTGACATAAACAACTATTAAAATACAACCTTTTCACAGATATGCTTATACAATCTAAACTACAACTTGTACTATTAAATAAGACAAAAAAGAAAGAAAAAGAGAAAGAAAGAAAGAAATGTGCTTTGCTTTTATGACGCTGACAGCTTCATATTTCCTTAATGTTATGTTTGGATCATGGATTTAGCTAAGGATTTGGAAAGAGAAAGGGAACAAGTGCGTGAAATGCAATCATATTTAATTCACATTCCACCTACATTTTCCCTTTTTCTTTCAAATCTTTACTCAAATCCATGATCCAAATACAACATAATGGTTCTATGAAGATAAGAAAACCCAAGAACAATAATCCAAATCCAATAGTCAAATAGATGAATAGGCCGGATGTCGAGTTATCAAAAAAAATAATCCAAAAGTCCATCTAATTAAAATCTAAACTACTACGAAATTAACCAAGCTATATATATATATATATATATATATATATATATTTTGTAGATCTTTTATTTTTTATCTTTTAAGTGGTCAATCGGTTGGTGTTGGTACATTTGTTTAAGTGTTTATGTAATGGTTATTGATACTTTGAACAAAGGTAGTACCGTTTCATCTCTGTTATTGACTATGTAGTTTGTTAATGCGAAAAGATGTGCAAAATAATATTTTTCATTCATAGATTCTTTGTTTTCACCCCATAATCATAAATCTCCTTAAGTATTGTCTTATTTGCTAACTCTGTTTCGATGTTCTGTTGCTGTTTGTCATAGGTCCTCAATTTCTACATCTTAATGTAGAAGTAAAGCTGTACCTCCCCCCTCTGTCCCTAGCAGTTGCATTGGTAGATGTGTTTTTTAATTAATAGCAGGGCACTACTGAGTGTGCTTTTTATACATTTGTTTATTTTAATTAATAGTAGGATACTTGCGAGTGTGCTTTATTGATTTATTTTCTTTGAATTAATAGTACTGTAGACGCGCCTGCGGGCCTCGCTACAGTTCGGACTCAATTTGTGTCACGGTTCTTAATCCGAACCAAAGAGTCCAAACCCGAAAAATCGTTTGAGAAAACAGATTTTTAGAAAAGAAGTGCCAAACATGGACTGCTTCGCCAGATACAGAGTCGCCACCAAAATATTTTTTATGGGGGAATTTAGGAAACCCTGACTCGGTGCCAAAGGCCACGTGTCCGTCATCACCAAAGTTGCCTCGGCTCGGCAGCTAGGGTACGATTGGGGAAGGTCAGCTATGAGCACCCCCTCTTGCCCGATCCGAAGATCGGCCACTACTAACCGTGATATCCGTTTTTGAAAACGTTATGTGTTCTTACCCTGATTATTGGCCTAGAATTACTATGTTATGCGCACAGCACAAAAGTATAGACTAGATTGCCTAATTTGGGAATAAGCATTGCATATCCGTTTGTTTTGGAAAAATGTTTTGGAATTTGCTACTCGCAAGTAGGCTAAAACACGGATTTCAATGAGCTATTCCAACTCAGACAATCCAACCTTCACCCACAGGCACTCAAGCAGTTATATCACATAAGCAGCTAGCCTCATGGTAATCATGCTATCATGGCAACACTCACACGCATGCAAGGATGCTAAAGCATAAATACTTACATCGTACTCCGTGCCAAAACAAAGAACTCGTTAGCAATCAATGCATGATCCAAGTCCATGTTTAAATGTCTAATGCAACGCATACGGAATGTCACTAGAGTAGGCTCGGCTAGTCTATGAATGACATGTGAAAAAGCCCAAGAAGCATGTATTCAAGTTAGATTTGAAATACTAATGCAGTTAGCATGATGCGCTGAGTCCGGTGCATGCAATACTGATGAATGATGCACGCATGCATAGCATAAGGTATGCTAAATTAAACATGACCTATTACTAACCATCAAAGCAGGTAAGTAAAAGGGAGAAAAAAGTGGGGGTTGGAAGACATGCACACACTCACCCACACTTATTACAAATTCGCCCTTGCTCGGAGGGACCAAAAGAATAATACAATTCGAATAATGAATTAACTATCCTAGCTAATTAATTATTATAGACCAACTAAATTAATTAAACAAATTAATTAATTTAAGAAAGCAAGAAAAAGGGCCTCGGGAAGAGGGCTCAATGCACGCATGCTGGGGTCTTGCTCGGAAGTCTACTGCCATGCACAAGCTGCCTCTATTTTCCTTGCTCTGCTTCTCTGAAGACTGCCAAAGCCACAGGATGTGATCACTGGATGTTGGGGAATGCCACCGGCTGGAGGGAATCATCATCGGCTGTGATTTGGTGTCGATCGGCCAAAAATGAATCCATCGGCCACATATGGATTGCCGGTCGGCACTCTGTGCAGTCGATCGGCAAAAAGTTCCTGCAGAATCTGTTTGACAGCAGCAGAGGACAGGGTTTTGCATGGCAATGCAATTCAAGCAATGTATGCACCGACCATATCCCCTATCATGTTTATGACTCAAAGGGATATGGTCCTTGGTTCTCGGACCATCAATCGCGCATTTCAATGCGTGATGGCCTAAGAGACCAATTTATGCATGTTGATTTCAAATGCAATGCAAACCAACAAACAAAGGCCCAACTTCCATCACTAAATCAAGGAGCAAGGCATGCATGCTAGATGGAGTGCAACCTAGGCATGTGAGCTAGCATGCAACATGGGCAATGCAATGCATTTATACAAGTATGCAAGCAAATATGCAAGGCAAGCATGCAAACAAGCAAAGGATGGACTTAAGCATGGTTTAGGCAGCCCTCATTAGGCCTAAAACAGTGGCCAAGGTGCTAAAAAATGAAGGACTAATAGGCACACAAACATGCATGCAAATGATCTCCAACACTTCAAGCATTAAAGAGCAATTCTCAAGCATACTCAAGAGGATGCAAACATGGACATATAGCATGCAAATTGAGCCTTGAAAATCATGCAAGAACATGGTGCCAAACCAACCCAAACAATGCAATCAAGGTATGCAAGCAAAGTCCAAGATTCAAAGGAAGCTAAAGGGGTATTGAACCACACTTAACAAGACCAAACATGGCATGAATTCAATGACCCAAAACAGAGTTTTAGCACCTAAAACAAAGCCCAAAAGATTACTTAGATGGCATCTAAATGACTTGAATTCAAAAGCATGCACAATGACCAAAACATGGAGCATGCAACACAAGCCTTTGACACATCAAATGGGCCATTAAATGCAAGCATACAAGCATACTAAGTGGATTGAAATGACATGGAAAATGGTCCCAACCCACTAAATCAAAGCAAGTAATGCATTCTATACACTCACACCCTTAAGGCCAACAAGCCAAAATGCAAAGGGGCTATACAATGCATGCCAAAGTTGACCCAAACAACTAAGGACAGACCTTAATCATGGCAAAATAAACATGAAAGCTTCACAAAGCCAAGCCTAAAACATGCTAGAACAATGGCTTACAACCTAAGGCATGTTAAGGCAACAAAGTGGCATTACAAGTCATGTATGCTAAGCAAGCATGGTGTACCAAAACCAACTTAAAACAATGCTATTTCATGGCAAAATAAGCATAAATAACAGCTAAGGCATGGTCAACAAGAGCCTAAGCTAGGTGCTCCCTCAAGAGGCAAAAAATGGTCATTTTCAAGGACAACAAGGAGAGGGGGTGGCCCTCTCCTTCTTGGGACCTCAAGGCACTATCCTCACCTCTGAAATCCCTCAAGATTTCAGTGGTGATGAGGCCCAAACACCAAGGTCTCGGAGCTCACCCAAAATGGCACAAAATGGAGCCTTACAAGGCTTAAGAGGGGTCAAACAACCCCAAAGCTTGAAGCAACCTTAAACAACTATTTAGAGGGCCTAAAAATAGAACTTTTTTATGTTATACGATAAGCTCAAAAACAGATGCAAGATAGGCTAAAAAACTATGCAAAAATGGGGTAAAAAAGGACAAAAGTCTTACCCTTGTAGACCCTCTTCAACAATGGAGCTCCAGCAGCTTCTTGAGGTTGAAATCAACTTCAAAACTCTAAAAACAACTCTCAAAGGCCTCAGTTCCAAGGAAAGGTGTGGTAGTGTGTGTTTGTGTACAATACTATGAACAAACACACCTAGAACACTCAAGAGAGAGAGAGGTATAGAGATAGAATATATATATAAGCCCTAACCTAAAAATCAGAGCTCTCTAACCATTTTTTTCTCACCCTAATGCCAAGAGAGGAGCCTTCTTCTTATAGGCAACTCCCTCTTGTAAGGCTTCCAAAACAAGCCATCCAAGAGGGAAATCCCTCCATACACGTGTATGGAGGGGAACAGAGTGGGTGCCAGCTATCACAGCTGGCACAAAATATCTACTAAAAGTAGATGAACAATGGTCGGCCATCCAAAATTGCCACTTTGACAAAATAAATGGCCGACCGGCAACAAAGAGTGCCGACCGGCAATATACATTGCCGATGGCATAGAATCACTGGCCGGTGGCCTCAAGCCATGGCCGGTGATGCGTGGGGATGCCTCACAAGGCATTCCCTGCCCTTCCAAGGCAAAACACAAGTGTTTGGTGTAAAACCAGACACAACACGGTCGAATCGAGAGATCCTAAGGCAAGGTGCGCAACCGAGACCTCCGGGAACTCAAGACGAACACAAACAAGGGTAATCACCAAGTGTTCCAATGGTGACGTCCAAGTCTTGAGGACGGTCAAAAATGGGGTGTCTACAGTTGCCCCTCTTTGACAGAACTCGAAAGTCATAACAATGATGGGAGTGAATGTCAAAGCCCAAAGACGACCCATTTTTGACAAGGCCGAAGACTCAGACAAACATGCGAGACAAACCAAATATGCGCCCAAAGGCGGGGGCAAGATGCAAGACAATGCACAGAGCCGGACATAACTTATGATCATGCAAAGAAAGCTGTAATGAAGCACACATGCGACAGTTTTAAGCTAGCACACACCAAACTACACTATAATGCAGAAAGGATGTAAGAGAATTATGCAATTCTCGATACGTCTCACTCGGACGATACAATACCTGTGCTGTTTGTCTGGTTGCACCAGCCTCAAATGAACCGTACATACAATATCGTGCCTGAAAAGAAAGCAAACTTAACAGGTACAATATCGTTAGCAACATGCATAATATGCGAAATGAATGCAAGATGATATGCAATATATACAAAACTATGTATAAACAATGCAAATGAAAATGCAATGCAATTGAAACAATGCAAACTATATGCAAAGCAATTGAATCATGATCCAATCATGAGCGGTTCAAAACCACACAAATGTCAAATAGATTGATGGAGGCAACAAGTCCGTCTACCATAGAACGATCAATTGAACTATGAGTAATGTAGACGGACACAAGAACGAGTATTGGGGGGGGGGATGACAAAGGTGGGGAAACGACCCGCTGGGGAAAGGACTACGATCCTAATGTTGGATGCAACAATTACACTACAATGTAATATATAATGAAAATGCTGGGGAAATGGCAATGGATATGGCACGCGGGCTAAACCAAATCTTGCCTAGGCAAAGCATGTACGCATACAAGCCACGTCTAACATAGAACGGTCCACTGAACTATGCTTCGACACGAGAAGTATGGGCACATACCAGACCAAGCTCAATCATGGAAAGGCGCGAACCATAGATGGAAGTGATGCAGTGAATGCATGCAAGCTACAATGCAATATCTACAAATATGCAATGGAATGGAAATAGATACGATGGATATGGCCTGCGGGCCAAACCAAATCTTGCCTAGGAAAGGCATGTACACATACAAGCCGTGTCTAACATAGAACGGTCTACTGAACTATGTTTTGACGTGAAAAGTATGGGCACATACCAGACCAAGCTCAACATGGAAAGGCGCGAGCCATAGACGGAGGTGATGCAGTGAATGCATGCAAATTACAATGCAATATACACTATATTACAATGAGACGACGCGAGTCGCTTGAAGTACATGTATAATGCAACTTATCAAAAGTCGTTCGGGCACGACAAACACCAAAGGACTTGCACCTTTAGAGGATTTAGGGTCTCCTAGACCGCAAATATTCTCGATATGTCTCACTCGGAGTATACCATACCTGTGCGGTTCGTCGGGTTGCACCAGTCTTAAATGAACCGTACATACAATATCGTGCCTGCAAAGAAAACAAACTTAACAGGTACAATGTGATTAATAACATGCATATTAATGTAATTAGAAATACGTGACAACGCAAAGCAAGCGGGAAGCATAACAATGTTGTGAAGGCATAGACATGTAAGTGGAGAACGCGGTCTACACAGGCAACGAAATTGATCATAAGCATGCGGTCTACGCAAGCAATGAAATTGGTTTCAAATGTGCGGTCTACGCAAGTAACGTAATTGATTATAAACATACGGTCTACGCAAGCAAAACATGCGGTCTACGCAAGTAATGGAATTGATTACAAACATGCGGTCTACGCAAGCAAAACACGCGATCTACGCGAGTAGAACATGCGGTCTACGCAAGTAATGAAATTGATTACAAACATGCGGTTTACGCAAGTAAAACATGCAGTCTACGCAAGCAAAACATGCGGTCTACGCAAGTAATGAATTTGAACATAAGAATGCGGTCCACGCAAGCAGAACATGCAGTCTACGCAAGTAAAGCATGCGGTCTACGCAAGCAAAACATGCGGTCTACGCAAGTAAAACATGCGGTCTACGCAATTAATGAATTTGATTACAAACATGCGGTCTACACAAGTAACCTAATTAATCATAAACATGCGGTCTACGCAAGTAATGGATTTGAACACAAGAATGCGGTCCACGCAAGAAAAACATGCGGTCTACGCAAGCAAAAACATGCGGTCTACGCAAGTAATGAAATTGAACATAAGAATGCGGTCCACGCAAGCAGAACATGCGGTCTACGCAAAATAGCGTGATTGAATGCATGCAAAATGCAATGAGATGCGCAAAGTAGCGCGATGCGTTAGACAACGCGAGTGCACAAGACAGTGCGATTGATTTGAAATGCACAAGATAGTGCAATTGATTTGAAATGCACAAGACAGTGCAATTAATATGTGATGCACATGGGGCAAATTTTGAGTTTTGTAAAAGCCAAAAGGATATGGAAAGGATACACCTTGCACGAATTCGAGTGCCACGCACAGAAGACACGATCCGAGGTCAAAACAGAGGCCGGTTGAGCGTCGGAAATGCACTGTTTTGCACTGTTTTGAGCACTAAAGGCCCTGGACCCCACACATAACTCAGACAATGGTGTAGGAGGCTCCAAAACCACTGTAGGAGACCACCGAATGTCCACCGGCCATCAAAATGCATCACCGGCCATCATACAATTTCCATCGGCAAACTATTTTGCCAACCGGCAAAGAGTGTGGCTGACCGACAAAAAGTCCCTGTATCGGGGCAGTTCAGTCATTTGGCCACGGGTCTTTTAAAATAGGGCTTCTAGCCCTATTTTCTTCACTTCCTCTTGCTCGAAATTTCTCCCCCCTCTCTCTAGATCATTTTCCTCCTTTGATTTCCTCATTTTCTTGCGTTCTAGCCTCCATTTTGTAGTTCGATTTGCGAATACCTTCGCGTTTCGAACGTTTTGAACCGAACGAAACTTCGTTTCGGTGTCTCGTTTTTGATTTCCGCCACTCGGGGCTTGTTTCCCTCGAGTTTTTCTCGATATCTGTGCCTTTTCCGTACTTCGGCTTTTCCGGCCTTTTCCGGCCCTCTTGGGGTTGACGTTTTGTTGACTTTTCACATTCTCGCCCGGTTTTTCGTCTTCCGGCCATTGTCACATTCTCTTCGAGATGGCGGACGATCTTCCACAGGGCGGGACCCCTCCAGAGCTCGAGATGGATCCCGAGGCTGACCCCTTGCCACTTCATATCCGGTCGTTCGATCCGGAGACCTACAGGCCTGCGGTTCATGTGATGCTCCCCGATGGACTACGCCAATTCCGGAGCTTTGAGAGGGGCGTGGCACCCGAGCTTCTCCTGCGTGAGCCCACCTCCCATCTGTCCTTCGGCACTTCCGAGGTAACATTCTTTCCCCTGCTTTATTATTTTCCGCAATGTAGAACATAACTGCCATTAGTTGATTCTATTCTCTAACTGCTTAGCCCGGATGCACCGATACACTGTACACTGTAGTTGATTGCAAACAAACTTACAACCGATATCTGTTTGAAACTTACATGTGCACACACACTGCACTGACCCTGAATCACCCAAACACAGGGCGCACACTGTATTTCACTGCATACACACTGGTACCCAGTATCTGCTTGAGTTTGAAAACATGCACACATGCTGTATTTGCCCGGAACCACTCAAACACGCTGACACATCACACGTTGTAGTTCACTGTAAGTACACCGGCACCCGATGTCTGTTCGAATTTGAAAACATGCACACATGTTGTATACCTGTATGCTTCTTAAAATTGCGTTTTGAATATTGCCTCGCAATTGTTGTTTTTGACTACAGGGGGATTCCCATACCATCCGCGGGTATGGGAATGTCGTTGCTCGGGATTGGTACCTAGAGCTGCCAGACGCGGTTCGTCATATCGTCGACGAGGCCGGTTTCGGCATTTTCTGCAGGGGGCTTTCCCGGCTTACGACCTGCAGGCCCTTGCTTGCCGCTTTAGTGGTGAGGTGGTGGGATATTGTAGACACCCCATTTTTGACCGTCCTCAAGACTTGGACGTCACCGTTTGAACACTCGGTGATTATCCATGTTTGTGTTCGTTTGGAGTTCCCGGAAGTCTCGGCTCGCGCGCCTTGCCTCAGGATCCCCGAACTCGACCGTTTAGTGTCTGGTTTCACACCAAACACTTGTGTTTTGCCTTGGAAGGGCAGGGAATGCCTTGTGAGGCATCCCCACACACCACCGGCAGTGGCTAGAGGCCACCGGCTGGTCTTTTTCTGCCATCGGCACTATTTGTTGCCGGTCGGCACATTTTAATGCCGGTCGGCATATTTTGTTGCCGGTCGGCACTATTTTTTGTCGAAATGACATTTTTGGGCAGCCGACCACTGTTCATCCACTTTATGGAGATATTTTGTGCCAGCTGTGATAGCTGGCACCAACTCTTCCCCCCTCCATACACGTGTATGGAGGGATCTCCCTCTAAGCAAGCTTGTTGTATAAGCTTTGCAAGAGGGAGTCTTATAAGAGGAAGGGTCTTCCTCTTTGATCTAGGTTAGAACTTTGGAACCAAAAACCAGACCTTTAAGATATAGATACACTCTATCTCTATACCTCCCTCTCTCTCCTCCTTTGTGTGTGTTTCCTTGGCCTAAAGGTGGTTTTTACCTTACTTTTGCACCATTACACACACTATTACACCTTACTCCGAGATTGAGGGACTTGGAGGGTTGATTCTTGAGTTTTTGGACTGGTTTTGATCAAAAGAAGAGGGCTAGACCATTTGTTCTTCAAGGGTTCTTCAAGGGTGAGCATCTTGCTTTATATTCCCCAAACTTGCAATAGTTTTTTACCTATCTTGCTTCCTGTTTTAGCACTTGTGTATAACATAAAAAGGGCTTGTATTTTCATGCTTTAGAACTTTCATTAAGGTCGTTTTGTGGTTTGAGTGCAAACTCACCCTTCTAGGCCTTGTTTGGTCCATTTTGGTGCCTTTTTGGTAAGGCTTTGTTCACTTCAGTGTTTTGGTCCTCTCACCACTGAAAATCAGTGTATTTTTAGTGTTAAAAAGAGTGGTTTGAAGTCTTGCATAGGGGAGGGACACCCCTCTCCCTTCATGGTTTTGTTTCCTTGCTTTTTGGCTTAAAAGGGTAACATGTGTGCTTGATCATTCTTGGCCTCATTTCAGAAGTTTTTTAGGTGTTTTAGGTCATATGTAACCTCTGTTTTTGGCCGGATTTGTGCCTCCTTGTATGCTTGTAGAACTTGCTTTGTATTGCTCCATTTTGCTTAGAAGTGCATCTCATGATTAGGCCATGATTCTTGCGTGTGTTGGCTTAGTTCCATGAAGCTTTTAGTGTTGTTTTTCTATGCTTAAAGTCTGTTGGTCATCTATTTGGTCATGCTTGACATGTTTGTTATGGATGCTATGAATTTTGGCTTGAAAGCTTTGAGCATGTTGACCTCTAGCATGTATGGTTTTGACCACCCTCATGATTTAACATCATTTAAGACCACATTTTAGTCCAAGAATCATGTTTGCATGTGTGCATGTATGATCTCTTTTATGCCTTGAGGATGTGCCCTCTTATGCCTAGAAGTGAGTCTTGGTGATAGCATTTCATGAGAGGTACTTTAGCCGCCATACTAGGAGGTTTTGGGGTCCCATTTTGCATGTAAAAATTCTGTCTTTACTTGTCTTAATCATGCCATGACTTGGTCTTGTTGTTGAAAATAAAGTGACCCTTTTGGTGCCTTAGCCTTGGGTCTTTTGGCTTGCATTTTAGCATGAGAGTTTGTCCATCATTTTGAGCACTTTTCGTGCTGTTTTGAGGTGAACAAAGGTCTGCACCTTTATCACTTTGAGGCCCCCCTTTGCATGCTTATCTCATGTTGGTTGCATGATTGTTCCATTAATGTGCTATCCCATGCTAACTTTATGACAAATTGGTCCATGTTTGAGTCATATTTGCATCTTGTATGCTTGGCATTACACATTTGTCATGGTGATTGCATAATGCTTGTTGTGCTTAACATCTTGGTATCATGTTGCATTTTGAGCCATTTTTCCATAACATGCATTGCATTTGCTTGGTTTGGGGTGTCAAACCAAGTGTGGGAATTAAGGAACATTCATACTTCAAGTGATGTAACGTGCCTCGATTCCCGGTCACCGGGGCCTTCGACTACGACATGATAAGGCTTCGGATCTCATTTTGTTTGTTGCATGCATCCTTACATTAAGTGGCAAATTTGATCCCTTGGGTCATCATGCACCATTGATGGCTCAAGGATCGAAGGTCATGCTTCTTTGAGTTCAAAACATGATAAGAAGCACAACCATGCCCACATGTACCTGAGAACCCCATGCCATGCACTGTCTGTTCTCTGTTTGCTGTCAAATTGTCTTCTGCAGGAAGTTTCTGCCGATCGGCAGAATTTAGTGCCGACCGGCAATATTTGGAGTGCCGAGGAATCCAAGAAATGCCGGTGGAAATTGTGAAGTGTCGGTGGGAATTCTGTCCGGCCGGTGGTGCTCTGCAGGATGTAAGGAACCTGCCCCAGTACTTTGGCAATTTTCAGAAAGACAAGGCAGTACAAACAGAGGCGGCAGGAGTACAGTACGGGTTTTCCGGGCGAGACGGATTCGAGCATGCATCATTCGCGCATCCCGAGGCAGAGGCTGCGGCTACCCTCTTCTTTCCTTTGCCATCTTTTCTTTTAATTAAATTAGGAATTTTGTAATAATTTTGTTTGTTTATCATTTGGGACTGTAATATTTTATTTGTTTTTTTTTTTATTTTGGGACTGTAATATTCATTTGGACCCTCTGAGTAAGGGTAAAGATGTAATAAGTGTGGGTGAGTGCGTGTATGTCTTCCAACCCCACTTCTTTCATCCCTTTTATTTACCTGCTTACGATGGTAGATTAGGGCATGTCTAAATTCAGCATACCTTATGCTCTGCATGCGTGCATTCATGCATTTGTACTGCATGTATTAGGCTCGGTACATCACGCTAACTGCATTTGTACTTCAATTTACAAATCGAATATGTGATATTTGATTGCATTACATATGCCATGCTTAGGTTCACCGAGCCTATCTGAATTGCATCTTGTGTGTGTTGCATTAGGCAATTTAACATGAACTAGGACACGCACATTTTACTAACTAGTTTACTGTTTTGGCACGGAGTACTAGGTAAGTTTTTTATGCTTTAGCATATCGCATGCGTGTGAATGTTGCCATGACAGCATGATTACCATGAGGCTAGCTGCTTATGTGATATAAACTGCTTGAATGCCTGTGGATGGAGGTTGAATTACCTAAATTGGAACAATGCATTAAAACTGTGAGTTTTAAGCCCACTAGATAGTGGCAAAATCCCCTTTTCTAAAAGCCCATTTGAGGGTGGCAAAATCCGCGTTTTAGCCTACCCGCGAGTAGCAAACCAATTTCAAAACGAACATAAAATGTTTTTTTTTTTGTTCCAATTTGGGCGATTTGGTCTATACTTGTTTGCTGCGCGCACAACATAGTAATTCTAGGCTAATAACCGGTTTAAGAACACATAACGCTTTCAAAATTGGATATCACGGTTAGTAGAGGCCAGTCTTCAGACCGGGCGAGAGGGGGTGCTCATAGCTGACCTTCCCCGATCGTACCCAAGCTCCCGAGCCGAGACAAACTCCGGTGATGACGGACATGTGGCCTTCGGCACCGAGTCAGGGTTTCCTAAATTTCCCCATTTTAAAAAAATATTTAGGTGGCGACTCTGTATCTGGCAAAGCAGTCCATGTTTGGCACTACTTTTTCAAAAATCTGTTTCTCAAAACGATTTGCCAGACTTGGACTCTTTGGTTTAGAGTAAGAACCGCGACAACAAAAATCGAGAGTCCGAACTGTAGCGAGGTCCCCCGCGAACTTGTTACAGTTTCTGGCGACTCTGCTGGGGAAATTTAGAGAGCTTGACTCAAACTCGTGATATCCCGTTTTGACTTCATCTATGTGTCTCTTTGCATTGCATTTGCATTGGTGCGCCTAGGAACACAGTGTTTGCCATCTGCCATTCCTGAACGGTTTGCCAGAGGCTTGTCTTGTCAAGGCATGTCCATAAGGCTGACCGGCTATGGGCTTTGACAGCATGGGAATACAAACCCCGGTTTTACCAGGGCACCCTTTTCGACCCTTCGACCTAGCGCATATTCGGATCCATAGTGACCATTCCAAACTAAGACAGGTTGCTTACCCGATGTTAGGTTGTTTGAGAACTGCTGCGTGCATAGTGAAACCCTAGCTCCTGACAAAATAGGACAGGGAAACCCTACCCCAATATAGGGGTGTTTTGGCTCTCTTTACTTGCTATGTGCTTTTAGAATGTATTTCTACAGGGAAAGTACATATCAGTTTGCAAGTTTGAATATCAGGCCTGAGGGTATCAGTATCAGTTTAAGAGAATCAGTTATCTGCGGGTATCAGGGTTCAGTTTCGGGAACAGAGATTTTGGGGAACAGTGATCAGTATCAAGAAATAGTGTGTTCGGCTTGTCGATTATGTATTACGCATATCCAACTGTGTATTGTATGTTTATTTTATGCCGTTATGCTGTCCGGTTGTTAGTTTATTTACTGCTTTATTTATCTTTTTGTTAGGTAATTTAGCATCATTGCTTCCAGCCCGGTAGATATTCCCCAAGCACTCTGGATCAGAGGTCGTTGGCTCCATCGATCTGAGGATCTGATAGAAGGACAGCCGGTGTACCATTCTCTACCCCCGGTTACTAAACGGAAGGCAACTAGGCAGAGGACATCGGTTCAACAGTCAGTACAGAGGGCTTCATCTACCCCACCTGTGTACAGTAGGGATCAGGATCCTGTTTCACCCACAGAAGGGGAACATACACTGACAACTCAGTCAGAACAGAGCAGCATGGCTAATCTAGAAGAGATGGTGCCCCAACTTCAGGAAAGCATGAAAATGATGCAGCAAGATGCTGTCCGACAGGCAGAATTCGCCAGGCAACAAGCCACAGTTATGAGTGAGCAAGCAGAGTTAATTGGAAGATTGCAACAGCAAACTGGGGCGTCACCTTCACAGCAGGTCCCCCCTCCATTAAGGGTTCCAATACCCGAGGAGACGCCAAATGCCCGGAATGTCCAAGAAGATACAGACGTTCCAACGGGGCCGGCTCCACCCCCGATTCCGCCTCAACAATCCAAGGCACCCATCCCCATCAATCTATCGGATTCTCCCTTTGAGTCCGAGGTAGACCCCATGACGTTAAAAATGCACAAGCTTGAAAAGCTGTTCAAGAAATCTCAAGGTGCGAAGTCCATTCCGGACATTGGAGACGGATACATCGACACAGCTGTGACGCTGCTAGATCGGTTTAAAATGCCACAAATTGATCGTTTTGACGGATCTGAGGATCCCATGGTACATTACGACTATTCTCAGACGTCCTAAGGCCAATGGGCCTCACTAGATTGCAAAAGCTGTCTTTATTCGGCCGGACCCTGTCGGGTGTAGCGGCCGCATGGTATGCCAAGTTGGAAGACGACGTCAAGAGAAGTTGGGACGAGATGGCTGAGGCCTTCATCCTGCAGTACTCATATAACACACAAATCGAGATCACGACCCGGGATCTCGAGACAACAAGGCAAGAACCCAAGGAAAGCTTCTCAGAATTTGTAACCAGATGGCGGGCTAAGGCTTCGATGATGACCTTGAGACCCACAGACAAAGACCAGATTCAGATGATTGTGCGCAATCTTCAGCCGAAGCTAATGCAAAAGATGATTGTAGTCCTCTTTCCTACCTTTGCTGATCTGCATGAAATGGGGGTGCAGATCGAAGATGCCTTAAGACAAGGGTGGATTGATAATGACCGGGAGCAACCCCGCAGAAATTTCAATCGTAATACTAATGCAGGCCCGAGCGGCGCTACGACTACCAGGACCTCTGAAGTGAGTATGGTCACCACCAACCCTTCCCCAAGAAATACGGCAGCCACACCATTCTCCGGTGCGTCCGGAAGCAACTCACAAACAGCCAAATACCCTCCCAGAAACACCAGAACCTTCGCTCCACTTTATATGCCCCTATCCAAAGCTTTGGGGGTTTTGATCAGAAAAGGGCATCTGAAGCCCCTAGAGCCGCGGCCTTTACCGGAAAGACTCCCCGCTGCCCACAATCCAGCCAAGTATTGTGCGTTCCACCAGCAGCACGGTCACGATACCGACCTGTGTTTTCGATTGCGTCATGAGATCCAAGATCTCATTGATAATGGGGTGATTTTACCCCCTGAGAAACCCAATGTTCCTACAAATCCTCTCCCCACACATAACCAAGCTCCACCACCCAAAAGAATCAATTTCATCCACACTGGGGCCGCATCCTACGATCCTAGTATCTATATCACACCCTCCTACCTGCCTAAGCCAGAAGTTTTCCTTCCTGATTGTACCGATTTGTGCATGATGGATGTCTCCCTAACCCAACCCGAGCCAGTGGTGGTGACCATCGAGAGCAGGAGGGAGAAGACTCCGAAAGAAAAGGGGGTTGTCAAACCAGAGTCTGCGGAATCTGAGAGTGGTGTTGGGAACGCTTACAGTCCGAATGACTACATTTCACCAGTGGGCCAGAATAGACTAAACGTCGAATTTCCAGTCGGGGGAGAGCTGTGTGTAATCCGAGGGGACAGTCCAAGACAGGGAACGGATGACTTGGCAGCCGTGGAAGAGGATCTTGCCAAGTTCCAATTTTACGATAACCGAGATCCAGAAGACTCAGCCATCAACTGGTTCGATTATGAAGAATCGGCGGAGGCCACGGGATGGTTGGACGATCAGCCAGATGTAGTGGGGGAGTTTCAGTCAGAGCAAGGCCCGGCGGGGGCAGGAATGCCCACAACGGCCGGGAGTGTCGAAGAACAGAATACATCGCCGGAGAGCGCCGGTGTCGAGAGTTTCGCTCGGGAGTGGAGCATTTTGAGTACATGGATCAGTGAACAATCTACTGTGTTGACGCAGTCAGAACAGGAGAGACTCGAAGATTCTGAGAGGATCAGGAAAGCAAAAGGCCATGCGGGGGTCAGAACTGCCACAAGTACAGAAATGGAAAATGCTGCGAGCATAGGGATAAAAGGTATTGCAAGTATCGGGACAGTTATAACAGAACCAGACAGATGCCTGTCAGCTGCAGATGGTATGTGGTGGGAAGACGACGATCTATGTCTTGCCCACACGGACGAGGATTGGGAAGGTAACCAACCAGATGATACCTGGTATATCGGCGAAGTCGATCACATGACTAGGAGTGGACGGTATTTCAAGCCTCCACACCTAGATCAACCAGAGGCGTTTGGAAAAGATAAAGAAGCAGAGAAGCAAAAGGAAAAGCAACTCGAAGACGAGGCCGTATTGAGACAATTAAAAAAGATACAAGCAGACATCTCCATCTGGGGACTGCTTATGGCTTCTCGAGTACATAGGCAGGCTGTCCTTTCAGCCATGGACAAAGCCAAGCTTTCCATAGACACCACGCCCGAGCAGCTGGTGGGCTTAGTCTTTTCGGGAAGAAGTTCCCCGGCGTTGAGTTTTTCTGACAAAGAACTGCCACCTGAGGGTGCGAACCATAATAAGCCACTCTACATCTCTGTCGAGTGCAGAGATAAATGGATACCCGTGGTACTTGTTGACACGGGGTCTGCCATCAACGTTTGCCCAGCGAGAACAGCCTACGCGATCGGTTTGAAAGTCGCGGATTTTGTGCCAACGGCCCAGGTGATTCGGGCATATGACAACACAAGCCGGGAAGTAATGGGGACAGTTAAGATTCAAACAAAGGTTGGGCCGGGACAGCACGAGATAGATTTCCACGTCCTGGAGGTTCCTGCAACGTTCAACCTGCTTTTGGGGCGGCCGTGGCTGCATCAGGTAAAGGCGGTCTCCTCTACCCTACATCCAGTGGTGAAATACCCCTATGGGAAGGGAGTAGCCATCGTCTTTGGAAACTCGTCAATTCATCCGCCACCGGAAGTGTCTACACCTGTTCTAGAAATCGAACACGGTGTGGAAGATGTGTTCATATCAGGTTTTACCTTGGCTGAGGCTCGGGTCGTACAGAACATCATGGCAGCTAATGAAGGGGTATATGCCAGTGCCCAAGCAGTCTATCTCATGAACAAACTCCAGCACATCCCCGGGATGGGATTGGGCAAGAGCGGTCGGAAGGGCACCGCAGCATTGGCCGAAGTGCCACATAACCCACATACCTTTGGTTTGGGCTACCTACCCACCAAAGAGGATTGGATAAGGAAAGGAAAAGAAATGGCCGGAAGGGCCAGGGCGAAACAGATGGGGAAGCCCTTTGACTTAATGCACCAGCCCATTCGGGGTACCCTAAACGGACGCTTCGTCCGGGAGGGGGAGGACTTTCCGTTCTGTGGCTTCCCAGAGCCTTGGCTAAACGCGGAGAAGAAGCGCGTGCTAGGATTTGAGATCTTCTTTGATTTACAGTTACCTGAGGATGACATTACCGAAGGGCATGCAAATCTATCGGCTGAGGCTGAGCAGAATAAGGAAGTGCAGTCTGAGGACGCTGAAAATGAAATGGGGGCAGCGCTGGCGTGTCTGCTTTCAGATCCTCCGATAGAACAGAGGTGCTTGGGGGATAGCTCCTCGGTATGTGCGATTGGGAATGAAGCGGCTGCGGGCCTACCATCAGCTATTTTGGATGCGTCCATCGCACCTTCTCTCATCTGGCAATATGAAGAAGGCTTTTTATCTAGCAGCACCGGGTCAGGTAGTGAGCCGGAATCTGATTCCGCCGATTCTTGCGCGTCAGAATCAGATTCCAGCTCGACTGAGTCTGAGTCCGGTATTCCCGGGGGTGATAACCCGGATACCACAATCCTGTCTAGGTCGTCTTTTTCATTTTCTTTTGAGTCTGTTGTAACAGAGGAATCCGACGGCTCGGAAGTATTTAATGAGAACGACGTGGATGTGGTTTCGGAGTATTTTTCTGTGCCTTTGATTTATTGCTTAAATCAGGATTTTCAAAATTTGATGAAAACGACGAGGAAGAAATTCCTCCGGTTTTGCAACGATTAATTGATCAAGAGCAGGAAAGGTTTGTTAAACCCTTAATGGATGAAATCACTACTGTGAATATTGGTACTGAGAAGGACCCGCGGCTGGTCCAGATCGGGTCCACGTTGTCTTCTGAGGAACGCGAGCGCTTAGTCGCTTTGTTAAAAAATTTCAAAGATGTTTTCGCGTGGTCCTACGAAGACATGCCTGGAATCGATCCTGAGATTGTACAGCACCGGATCCCTCTTGACCCCGAGGCCCGACCTGTCAAGCAGAAGCTCAGAAGGATCCGCCCTGATTGGGCCATTAAGATCAAGGAAGAGGTCACCAAGCAGATTGACGCAAGCTTCCTGCTGGTATCCGAGTACCCGACCTGGTTGGCTAACATTGTTCCGGTGCCGAAGAAGGATGGCAGAATTCGGGTCTGTGTAGACTTCAGAGATTTGAACAGGGCCAGTCCGAAGGACGACTTTCCCTTGCCGCACATTGATGAATTGATAGATTTCACGGCAGGACATGCCTTGCTTTCGTTTATGGATGGCTTTTCAGGCTATAATCAGATAGTAATGGCACCCGAAGACCGGGAGAAGACTGCATTCACTACCCCGTGGGGTACATATTGTTATAGAGTGATGCCATTTGGGTTGAAGAATGCTGGAGCTACTTATCAACGGGCAGCAACTACAATATTGCATGATATGATCCATAAAGAGGTCGAGGTGTATGTGGACGACATGATTGTCAAGTCCAAAGAGAGAGAGGGCCACTACACCGCCTTACAAAAATTCTTTCAAAGGATCAGAGAGTTTCGGCTGCGGCTGAATCCCCAGAAATGTACTTTTGGTGTTACAGCAGGGAAGATGCTAGGGTTTCTGATTACGCAAAGGGGCATCGAGGTCGACCCTTCCAAAATCAAGGCCATCTTAGAAATGCCACCACCAAGGACTGAAAAGGAGGTGCGAGGCTTTCTAGGTAAAGTGCAATTCATAAGACGGTTTATCTCCAAATTAACCTTGACTTGTGAACCACTTTTTGGTCTCCTGAAGAAAGGAAAGAAATTCCAATGGGACGGCCGATGTCAAGCAGCTTTTGAACAGATCAAAGAATATCTACAGAACCCGCCTGTGTTGTCACCACCAGAGCCGGGGAGACCGTTGATATTGTACCTTTCGGTAACTGAGACTACCATGGGCTGCATGCTCGCACAGGAGTCAGAAGACAAAGTGGAAAGGGCCATCTACTATCTGAGCAAGAAGATGCTGGATTACGAGACCCGCTACACTCCGCTGGAGAAGGGTTGTTTGGCCTTAGTATGGGCTACCAGGAAGCTGCGGCACTACCTGTTAGCTCACTCTGTAATGTTGGTTTCACGTTTGGATCCCATCAAATATCTTTTCGAGAAACCAGCACTTACGGGTAGGCTAGCTCGTTGGTTGCTATTGCTTTCCGAATTTGACTTGAAGTATGTAACACGCAAGTCAGTGAAAGGGAGAGCGGTAGCGGAGTTCCTTGCCGACCACCCGGTCGAGGGGGATGAAACGGTTGAGTACCTATTCCCAGATGAAGCCATTCTACACATCGAAGATGAAACTTGGACAATGTACTTTGACGGAGCGTCAAACCAGTACGGGTATGGGATAGGGGTGTTGCTGATAGCGCCTGACGATTCCCGTATCCCTCTAGCATTCAAGCTCCAGTTCAAAGTCTCGAACAATGAAGCAGAGTATGAGGCATGTATTGCTGGTCTGGAAGCAGCCCTGGAACTAGGGGTAAGATGGTTGGATGTCATTGGGGACTCGAACCTTGTTGTGTCTCAAGCAAAAGGAGACTGGAAGGTCAAGGAGGAAAGGATGATAATTTACCACCAAACCTTGATTTGTTAATTCCTCGGTTCATGAAGCTAAATTTCACCCACCTCGTAAGAGAGAACAACAGGTTTGCAGATTCACTAGCAACTCTATCTTCCATGATAGACATCCCGTCTGGAGTCCGGATGCGTCCAGTCATCATTGATCAGAAGTTTGCACCAGTATACGAGTCGATTTCTGCCATAGATGAGGCTCAAGACGACAACCCCTGGTACTACGACATTTGGAACTTCTTGGAAAAGGAGACGTATCCACTAGGGGCAAATGCCAAGGATAAGAGGGCCATCAGAAGAATGGTTGTTCAGTTTATCATCTGCGGGGGTAAGCTGTACAAAAGGGGTCATCTGGGAATGCATAAGCTCTGTGTAGAAGCTGAAGAGTCAAAGCGCCTGATGGAGGCCATCCATGGAGGGGAGTGCGGTGCACACATGAATGGAGTAATGCTGGCCAGAAAGATCCTCAGACAGGGCTACTACTGGTCAACCATGGAGGAGGATTGTATCGGCTTTGTTCGACGATGCCACAAATGCCAGATCCATGCAAACCGTATGAACATCCCACCATCCAAGCTATACAACATGACGTCCCCGTGGCCGTTTTCCGTTTGGGGGATTGATGTGATCGGAGCTGTTACCCCGAAGGGGTCGAACGGACATGAATATATCCTGGTAGCGATAGATTATTTCACAAAGTGGGTCGAGGCCCAATCATACGCGGTGTTGAAAGCGTCGCACGTCGCAAAGTTCATCAGAAACAACATCATTTGTCGCTACGGGGTCCCAAATGAGATTATTTCGGATAATGGATCCCACTTTAAGAAAGAAGTGGTTGACTTGTTGGAGAAGTATAACGTGGCTTTTCATAAGTCATCTACATATCGGCCGCAAACCAACGGAGCAGTTGAGGCCGCCAACAAGAACATGAAGCACATACTGCGAAAAATGGTAGAGACCTACCGAGATTGGCCAGACAAGTTGCCGTTCGCTCTGTGGGGCTACAGGACTTCAATTAGAACTTCTACCGGAGCGACTCCGTATTCTTTGGTCTATGGAATGGAGGCCGTTCTACCCATCGAAATTGAAGTTCCGTCTTTACGGGTATTAGTCGAGTGTCAGATAGCTGAGGCAGATTGGCAGCAGAGCAGGTTCGAGGAACTTATGCCCTTTGACGAAAGAAGGCTGAAGGCACTGTATCACGTTTAGAGTTATCAGCTCAGAATTGCTCGGGCTTTTAACAAGAAGGTTAAGTCCAGAAACCTAAAGGAAGGGGATTTGGTACTCAAGGACAACCGAGCTCCCATCCACGACCCAAGGGGCAAGTTCAGACCCAATTGGACTGGTCCCTACATCATCAAAGCTATTTGGTCAGGCGGAGCTGTGGTTCTGATGGATTTAGATGGCTTAGAATTCTCTCAACCGATCAACATGGACAAGTTGAAGAAATACTATCCTTGAGAGGCTCGCTAGGCCGAAAACCCGAAAGGGCGACCTAGGCAAAAGTTAGAGCACAAAAAATTAGAAAATATAAAAACTGAGCTCGCAAGGCTGAAAACCCGCAAAGGGCGGCCTTGGCAAAAGTTAGAGCGCAAAAGGAGAGTTGAAAATACTCGAGCGAACCTGCACCGGAACTACGCGAGGCTTGATTCCCATGTTTGGGATACGTAGGCAGCTTCATCCTGAAGTTTAGCTATAACACTTCCCCGATCAACTTTGTCCATTTGATCATCTCAGTCATCTTTGTCCATCAGCGTCCGTTGGAATCTCTAGTGCAGTGCTGCGGCGCTCTTCAGACTAGGGGCAACTTTCCAGTTGCAGGGATTTGAGGTTGTGCATCTCAGTGACAGATCTCAGGCGTGTCCAGTTCTGATCCATATCGAAAATATCTTTGAAAAGTTTTAATAAAAGCTGACTTTGTTCAAATAATCTTTTTACAACTTTGACCATTTTTGGACCAAAGTGGAAAATTTTCAGTACCACAACCTTCAATTTCATTGATTTCAACACAGAGTTCTCCTGCTCTTGTATACAATCGGATTTGCTTTTTATTACATTCAGAAAACTTGAAAGTACTAATAAAGCAATAAATCTGGGGCATAGTCAAGTCAGGTGCTCCTGCGCCCCCTCCCAGAGCTGGTCGAAGCCTCGGATGCCAAGCTGGGCCCGATCTGTGCTTCTTCATTAAGCCAATCTATGCACTCGTCAGACAAAGTGCAACTGAAAGTAGGAGCGGGGACCAGGAGTTCTCTCATCCTCCACGCGGTGGCCTGCCAAGCAAGCTGTGCGCCTCGGGCTGGGAATGCAGCAGGATACTCTATCCCCTCTGGCGGGCAGCTCTGATCATGGCCAAGTTGGCGTCGAATCCGGAATGGGAAGTAGAATACACAGTGAGTGAGACCAATCAGTTGAATCCCAGTCTGCCGAGGCATGTTATAACTCATCGCCGGAAGGTTCAGCCAAGGGCACTGCCAAGCAATACGGTCTGCGGACAAGTGGCACATCCAAGCGAACCACCATTCCTCATCCAAGGCATTGACTAGACGATGCCGGAAGAAGTAGCCGCGAGCTGAATATGCTGGGCAGGAGTCCACCACCTGCAATTTGTCCATCAACCATACCTGGGGAGGGATAAAAAATGAGAGAGTAAAGAATAGAGAGATGTACGAGGAGAGAAAAGTGAGAATGGGGTTTTTGTGAGAAAAGATCAAGCTCGAGGGCCGAGTGGCGGGAGCAATACATAAATGCGAGATTGGGTGGAAAAACATTACCTGTAGTAGTAGTGGACTCCCTGCTAATCTAGTTGTCTCATGACGGTAAAAGGCGTCTAAGCCCATTAACGTCTCGGCTAGAGTCATGACAATACAGCTCTTACCCTCCCTCAAGCCTTGGGCAACCTCAATCAACCGGAAACTAGCCCCTCCGGAGCCTGAGACGAATAGAAAATGGGACAGCATGCACAAGCAGAGGGCATGTCGCCGGAAGCCTTGCCAGTGATGGTTGTTGCGATCACCAGCATCAGAAAATCGATTGGCCAAACTCGGAATGTCCAACATCCCATCACAAATTAGAGACCGAGCATCGCGCATGCTGAGTCCACACATGCGCCCTAAGGATTGGGCATGACCAAAATTAAGTTGGGGCAGGAGCTCTTCGTCGCGCTCGGACTCCATTAAGACTTGAAAGTCTTCAAAGGTGGGACATATCTCTTGCCCGACGAAGCTAAAGACATGTGTCACCGGATTCCAAAACCTTGCCGCGGCTCGAAGAAACGGGAGGTGCAGCGGAGTACGACCCAAAATGAATAGTGCATTTATGCCAAAACCCCGGAAATTCACTTTTTCCGAGCCATCCAAACTAGCAATCCAAGCTGTGAGATTTTGAGCAAGAAACTCTTCCATTGGAGCAAATCAGTGTGAAAATGAGAAAAACTACGAGGCTGGGATCTTTTGTAGGAGATAAGGTTGAGTGGGGGACAGGTGTCAGCATTCTGGTGGTCCCCTCACTAAGTGCCGGCCGGCCAAAAACTCTGCCGACCGGCCATATCATTTTGCCGACCAAACAAGTTCATGGCCGGTAGCCATTCCTTGCAGCCGGTGGTCCCTACACCAAGCCGGTGGGCTTCCTTCTAGTTTTCTGAGCTGTTGGGGAACTTCACCACCTCCAACCCCTCCCCGGCAATCGGTTCTTGCGGAGTCACGCCGGTCTGCTTGTCGAGTTTTTTTTTGAACATTTGCTTATCGAGTTGTATTTTGCCCTCTTTGAGCTCTTAATTTGTTTATCGAGTTGTACTTAGACTTGTTTGGTTGCACCATGTCTTTGTTTTGCTTATCGAGTTGTAAGTCGATTCACTACCCGATTATTACGATGCAAATTTCCAAAATAAAATTCGTTCACATTGTAGTGTGATACCCTGTGATGCGATGCACAGAAAATCCACAAATGCAACATCTTTTGAACAAAATGGATTGTTTCATTCCCATCACGTGTTTTGCAAAATGTGTAACTTTGAAAAAGAATAAAACCTGCCTGAGGCAGTGCAATGTGCTTAAATTACTAGTAAAAAAGGAAAGTAAAGCATAGAGTGGCAAGGTAGCAAGGTATCAGAATTGGTACCAGTGAAACTCCCCTTGCGGTTAACGCACCTTCCGCATCTTTGTTCGGGTCAACCACGTCGTTGGACGCCTTCACAATACGAGAAAGCACACCTTTGAAACGTGAACCTTCAAGTTGACCTCAGGCCACAACTTCTGCGAGCAACGCTTGATGCGTGCGAAGAATGTCCCGCCCCGTATCCTTTTCATGCTTCGTGAACTCCGCAAATTGTTTCAATTATGCTGCGTAATTAGTACATTCCTTTACTTGCGTAGACCGCATGTTTTGATTGCGTAGACCGCATGTTTAATTTCAATACTTGCGTAGACCGCATGTTTTGATTGCGTAGACCGCATGTTTAATTTCAATGCCTGCGTAGACCGCATTTTTTGATTGCGTAGACCGCATGTTTAATTTCAATACCTGTGTAGACCGCATGTTTTGATTGCGTAGACCGCATGTTAATTTCAATACCTGCGTAGACCGCATGTTTTGATTGTGTAGATCGCATGTTTAATTTCAATACCTGCGTAGACCGCATGTTTTGATTGCGTAGACCGCATGTTTAATTTCAATACTTGCGTAGACCGCATGTTTTGATTGCGTAGACCGCATGTTTCATTTCAATACCTGCGTAGACCGCATGTTTTGATTGCGTAGACCGCATGTTTCATTTCAATACCTGCGTAGACCGCATGTTTTGATTGCGTAGACCGCATGTTAATTTCATTACCTGCGTAGACCGCATGTTTTGATTGCGTAGACCGCATGTTTAATTTCAATACCTGCGTAGACCGCATGTTTTGATTGCGTAGACCGCATGTTTAATTTCAATACCTGCGTAGACCGCATGTTTTGATTGCGTAGACCGCATGTTAATTTCATTACCCGCGTAGACCGCATGTTTTGATTGCGTAGACCGCATATTTAATTTCAATACCTGCATAGACCGCATGTTTTTGCTTGCGTAGACCGCATACTTGTCAATTTCATTACCTGCGTAGACCGCATGCTTATGATCAATTTCGTCGCCTGCGTAGACAGCTTGTTCCACTTACCTAGTTGTATTTCCACAGCATTGTTATGCTCCCCACTTGCTTTGCGCTGTCACGCATTTCGAGTACACTACTATGCATGTTGCTAACGATATTGTACCTGTTAAGTTTGTTTTCTTTTCAGGCACGATATTGTATGTACGGTTCATTTGAGGCTGGTGCAACCAGACGAGCCACACAGGTATTGTATCTTCCGAGTGAGACGTTTTGAGAATTGCATAATTCTCTTACATCCTTTCTGCATTGTAGTGTAGTTTGGTGTATGCTAGCTTAAAACTGTCGCATGTATGCTTCGTTACAGCTTTCTTTGCATGATCACAAGTTATGTCCGGCTCTGTGCATTGTTTTGCATTTCTCCCCTGCCTTCGGGCGCATGTCTTGTTTGTCTTGCATGTTTGTCTGAGTCTTCGGCCTTGTCAAATATGGGTCGTCTCTAGGCTTTGACATTCACTCCCGTCATTGTTATGACTTTCGAGTTCTGTCAAAGAGGGGCAACCGTAGACAACCCATTTTTCACCGTCCTCAAGACTTGGACGTCACCGTTTGAACACTCGGTGATTATCCATGTTTGTGTTCGTTTGGAGTTCCCGGAAGTCTCGACTCGCGCGCCTTGCCTCAGGATCCCCGAACTTGACCGTTTAGTGTCTGGTTTCACACCAAACACTTGTGTTTTGCCTTGGAAGGGCAGGGAATGCCTTGTGAGGCATCCCCACACACCACCGGCAGTGGCTAGAGGCCACCGGCTGGTCTTTTTCTGCCATCGGCACTATTTGTTGCCGGTCGGCACATTTTAATGCCGGTCGGCATATTTTGTTGCCGGTCGGCACTATTTTTTGTCGAAATGACATTTTTGGGCAGCCGACCACTGTTCATCCACTTTATGGAGATATTTTGTGCCAGCTGTGATAGCTGGCACCAACTCTTCCCCCCTCCATACACGTGTATGGAGGGATCTCCCTCTAAGCAAGCTTGTTGTATAAGCTTTGCAAGAGGGAGTCTTATAAGAGGAAGGGTCTTCCTCTTTGATCTAGGTTAGAACTTTGGAACCAAAAACCAGACCTTTAAGATATAGATACACTCTATCTCTATACCTCCCTCTCTCCCCTCCTTTGTGTGTGTTTCCTTGGCCTAAAGGTGGTTTTTACCTTACTTTTGCACCATTACACACACTATTACACCTTACTCCGAGATTGAGGGACTTGGAGGGTTGATTCTTGAGTTTTTGGACTGGTTTTGATCAAAAGAAGAGGGCTAGACCATTTGTTCTTCAAGGGTTCTTCAAGGGTGAGCATCTTGCTTTATATTCCCCAAACTTGCAATAGTTTTTTACCTATCTTGCTTCCTGTTTTAGCACTTGTGTATAACATAAAAAGGGCTTGTATTTTCATGCTTTAGAACTTTCATTAAGGTCGTTTTGTGGTTTGAGTGCAAACTCACCCTTCTAGGCCTTGTTTGGTCCATTTTGGTGCCTTTTTGGTAAGGCTTTGTTCACTTCAGTGTTTTGGTCCTCTCACCACTGAAAATCAGTGTATTTTTAGTGTTAAAAAGAGTGGTTTGAAGTCTTGCATAGGGGAGGGACACCCCTCTCCCTTCATGGTTTTGTTTCCTTGCTTTTTGGCTTAAAAGGGTAACATGTGTGCTTGATCATTCTTGGCCTCATTTCAGAAGTTTTTTAGGTGTTTTAGGTCATATGTAACCTCTGTTTTTGGCCGGATTTGTGCCTCCTTGTATGCTTGTAGAACTTGCTTTGTATTGCTCCATTTTGCTTAGAAGTGCATCTCATGATTAGGCCATGATTCTTGCGTGTGTTGGCTTAGTTCCATGAAGCTTTTAGTGTTGTTTTTCTATGCTTAAAGTCTGTTGGTCATCTATTTGGTCATGCTTGACATGTTTGATATGGATGCTATGAATTTTGGCTTGAAAGCTTTGAGCATGTTGACCTCTAGCATGTATGGTTTTGACCACCCTCATGATTTAACATCATTTAAGACCACATTTTAGTCCAAGAATCATGTTTGCATGTGTGCATGTATGATCTCTTTTATGCCTTGAGGATGTGCCCTCTTATGCCTAGAAGTGAGTCTTGGTGATAGCATTTCATGAGAGGTACTTTAGCCGCCATACTAGGAGGTTTTGGGGTCCCATTTTGCATGTAAAAATTCTGTCTTTACTTGTCTTAATCATGCCATGACTTGGTCTTGTTGTTGAAAATAAAGTGACCCTTTTGGTGCCTTAGCCTTGGGTCTTTTGGCTTGCATTTTAGCATGAGAGTTTGTCCATCATTTTGAGCACTTTTCGTGCTGTTTTGAGGTGAACAAAGGTCTGCACCTTTATCACTTTGAGGCCCCCCTTTGCATGCTTATCTCATGTTGGTTGCATGATTGTTCCATTAATGTGCTATCCCATGCTAACTTTATGACAAATTGGTCCATGTTTGAGTCATATTTGCATCTTGTATGCTTGGCATTACACATTTGTCATGGTGATTGCATAATGCTTGTTGTGCTTAACATCTTGGTATCATGTTGCATTTTGAGCCATTTTTCCATAACATGCATTGCATTTGCTTGGTTTGGGGTGTCAAACCAAGTGTGGGAATTAAGGAACATTCATACTTCAAGTGATGTAACGTGCCTCGATTCCCGGTCACCGGGGCCTTCGACTACGACATGATAAGGCTTCGGATCTCATTTTGTTTGTTGCATGCATCCTTACATTAAGTGGCAAATTTGATCCCTTGGGTCATCATGCACCATTGATGGCTCAAGGATCGAAGGTCATGCTTCTTTGAGTTCAAAACATGATAAGAAGCACAACCATGCCCACATGTACCTGAGAACCCCATGCCATGCACTGTCTGTTCTCTGTTTGCTGTCAAATTGTCTTCTGCAGGAAGTTTCTGCCGATCGGCAGAATTTAGTGCCGACCGGCAATATTTGGAGTGCCGAGGAATCCAAGAAATGCCGGTGGAAATTGTGAAGTGTCGGTGGGAATTCTGTCCGGCCGGTGGTGCTCTGCAGGATGTAAGGAACCTGCCCCAGTACTTTGGCAATTTTCAGAAAGACAAGGCAGTACAAACAGAGGCGGCAGGAGTACAGTACGGGTTTTCCGGGCGAGACGGATTCGAGCATGCATCATTCGCGCATCCCGAGGCAGAGGCTGCGGCTACCCTCTTCTTTCCTTTGCCATCTTTTCTTTTAATTAAATTAGGAATTTTGTAATAATTTTGTTTGTTTATCATTTGGGACTGTAATATTTTATTTGTTTTTTTTTTTTATTTTGGGACTGTAATATTCATTTGGACCCTCTGAGTAAGGGTAAAGATGTAATAAGTGTGGGTGAGTGCGTGTATGTCTTCCAACCCCACTTCTTTCATCCCTTTTATTTACCTGCTTACGATGGTAGATTAGGGCATGTCTAAATTCAGCATACCTTATGCTCTGCATGCGTGCATTCATGCATTTGTACTGCATGTATTAGGCTCGGTACATCACGCTAACTGCATTTGTACTTCAATTTACAAATCGAATATGTGATATTTGATTGCATTACATATGCCATGCTTAGGTTCACCGAGCCTATCTGAATTGCATCTTGTGTGTGTTGCATTAGGCAATTTAACATGAACTAGGACACGCACATTTTACTAACTAGTTTACTGTTTTGGCACGGAGTACTAGGTAAGTTTTTTATGCTTTAGCATATCGCATGCGTGTGAATGTTGCCATGATAGCATGATTACCATGAGGCTAGCTGCTTATGTGATATAAACTGCTTGAATGCCTGTGGATGGAGGTTGAATTACCTAAATTGGAACAATGCATTAAAACTTTGAGTTTTAAGCCCACTAGATAGTGGCAAAATCCCCTTTTCTAAAAGCCCATTTGAGGGTGGCAAAATCCGCGTTTTAGCCTATCCGCGAGTAGCAAACCAATTTCAAAACGAACATAAAATGTTTTTTTTTTTTTGTTCCAATTTGGGCGATTTGGTCTATACTTGTTTGCTGCGCGCACAACATAGTAATTCTAGGCTAATAACCGGTTTAAGAACACATAACGCTTTCAAAATTGGATATCACGGTTAGTAGAGGCCGGTCTTCAGACCGGGCGAGAGAGGGTGCTCATAGCTGACCTTCCCCGATCGTACCCAAGCTCCCAAGCCGAGACAAACTCCGGTGATGACGGACATGTGGCCTTCGGCACCGAGTCAGGGTTTCCTAAATTTCCCTATTTTAAAAAAATATTTAGGTGGCGACTCTGTATCTGGCAAAGCAGTCCATGTTTGGCACTACTTTTTCAAAAATCTGTTTCTCAAAATGATTTGCCAGACTTGGACTCTTTGGTTTAGAGTAAGAACCGCGACAACAAAAATCGAGAGTCCGAACTGTAGCGAGGTCCCCCGCGAACTTGTTACAGTTTCTTCCACTTCTTCGTTGCGGGGGACATGACGATGACCCCTTATGATTTCTCGATGCTCACCGGCATCGGGGTACGGGGTGATCCGATCCCCTTCGACACCGATATGGATGAGTGGGACGCCGCCCAGCTGTACCTGCTCGGCACTCAGCCTCCCCTCGCTCGAGCAGGGTTTGTCAGGTACTCTTGGTTCGAGAGCCATTTTCGGATTCAGCCTGCCTTGGCGGAGGAGGCGCAGATGACCCCAGAGGAGGTGGATCGGTATGCGCGGGGCTTCATCATGTTCCTCTTCGGGACGACTCTTTTCGCCGACCGGGCGAACACCATGCCTCTATGTTTGTTGAGCGCACTGGTGGATGTCAGGCGGATCCGCCGCTATGACTGGGGTGGCGCCGGCTTGGCCACCTTGTATGGTTACATGAGCTCTTCTTCCCGCCTCAGCGGACAGCTTCTCGGTGGCTACTGGCGAGCTTGGGAGGTACATCTTCTTCCCCTTTTACATTTCTGCTTCACGTTTTCTGTATTCTTTACACTGCACGCACCACGGTCTGCCTTTCACTGACTATATACTGCACACGCGGCACACATATACTCTGCTTTACTTTGACTGTATACTGCACACACTGTATACTCTGTACAATACACTGCACAACACACGGCTCTGCCATTTCTGCTTTATTCAGTATTTTGCTTTATCTGATAGTCATACTTATATATGTTCTGCAGTTGTGGGTGTATGCCTACTTTCCCAGGTTTGCCCCAGTACCTGATGTGGAGACCCCACTCGGCGTCCCCTTTTCTCATCGCTTTGATGTGCGATGCGTGCGGAGGACACGAGAGTCTTTTATTTTCTTCCGCCGTTACTTCGACACCATCACCGCCGCGGAGGTATGTTCAACTTTAGAATTTGCTTAGGCTTCGCTTAGCACTGTATGTTTGATAACAGATAAATAACAAACTGCATTTCATTTTCAGATCACCTGGCGGCCTTGGGCTCCGTTGCCAGCCGTGGTGAGGGATCACTACGAGGGCGCAGAAGAGACTGTCCGTTGCCGGATTCTGTTGGAGGGCCCGGTCTGTCGGGCTTGGTACCTGGGCGAGCGTTTCTTACGTCAGACCTTGGGTTTACCGGAGCAGATAGTTCCGGGTCCGCCTCCTACGCACATGAGGCATACTGAGGGGTTCTCTTTTGAGCACATGAGGGACTACACCGTTGGCTGGGGTGCAGAGTGCCACAGAGGCGAGGGCGACTACGCAGAGTACATCCGGACCTACATTATGCGGCCTCTGAGCGGTGGTCGCCGAGCTGAGAGAGGGGGACCTGCGGCGCCAGTAGCGGGAGCTGGAGCGGGGACGTCGAGGACGGCTCGTGTCCGTGGCAGGAGCGGAGCTCAGAGGGGTCGGGGGGTTAGCTGGCCTGCTTTTCCCACTATACTGACATGCCGAGGGTAGGGTGGGGCAACGTACCAGATTCCCTTTGCTCCTCCTCCGGCTGACCATGAGTTGGTCGGGTTCTATGACTTACCTCCGGTATGTACTACTTCCTCTTGCATCTTGCATTGTCATTTTATTTCAGTTTATCTTGATATTCTGTAGAATACTGATGCCTTTGATACTTTTGCAGGCGTCCTCCGAGTACACCCGGCAGTCCCTGGAGTTGAATGCCTCCATGATGGGGATGCTACAGCGAACCTTCGACCTCCTGGCCCTCTATAGTATTCCGGTATGTTCTTCTGATCATGGCCTCAAACCATACTCATAAGCTGCTTAACATAATCTGGTGCACAACACAACACTTGATAAGCTGCTCACGTCATTCATACACTGTATTCATACACTGCATTCTGGACTGACAAACTGCTCACGACATTCGCATGCTGCATTGCATTCTGCACTGATAAACTGCTCACAGTATACACACACTGTACTCATACACTGCATTCTGCACTGATACACTGCTCACAGTATTCTGATGTATTTGCCTTTTGTGCTTTTCAGCCTCCTTTCCCGATTCCCACTGTGGGAGGTGTTCTAGCTGGGCCCTCTATTCCTGCTCGAGGAGGGCGTAGAGACGCTATACGTCCCCGTACCAGGGCGGGGCGTGTTCATGTCGGGAGTAGCTCTCGAGCGCCGACCCTTGATGATGACGATGATGATGATGACGAGTTCGAGGCAGAGGCAGAGGGCGGGTCATCTGAGGAGGTTGGTGACGACTCAGACTTAGGCTCAGATGACGATGATAATGACGATGCCCCTGGACCTTCGTCTAGGAAGAGGGTGAGGACAGATCCCCGGGCCCGAGACTACTGATGATGATCCAGATTGCTGCTTTTCTTCTTTTTTGTACTTTTTTTTTTTTTTTTTTTTTTCTCTTTGCTGGTAGTTAGATTACCTTGTACTGCCGCAGGTAGATTTTTGTTTTCAAAGCTATGTACTTGAAAAGGATAATGAAATGAACAGACTTTTTGCTTAAAAAGTGTTACATTTACATATCTCATGTATTACATCGCATCACATCATGTTACACCTCAATGCGAATGGAATTGACCCGTTGTTTGAAAAATCGAGCATTTGTACTGTAATGATCAGATAACCAAACGACCTCATAGCAAAACAGCCCAAGCAACACACTGCTCAAACTGAACGCACAACCCATACTCTGTTGGGGATTAGTCTGCATACAGCCCCTAACACCACACTCCGTTCATTCTGCACACAGCCAATCTTGAACAAAAAGCCCAAATCTGACAAGACGGACCATGAAGGTTGAACCCACTGAAGTTGAAACACACTCAGATGCGATCTGAAAACCCAGAGGCTTCGAAGAGGCCCATGTTTTCCTGTTCACACTTTTCGGGAGTGAACCCTGCAGTCGGTATGAAAGAACCAGATCATGTTTTTGCACAAATGTGGAGAATGGCACAGCATTCTGAGCACAAAATGATCAATTTTTGAAATTGAAGAAGGGTTTTCCATCGGGTATTGAGCCTACAACTAAACACAACGGGAAGGACTCAAACAAAGGGGTACACGACCTAAACACAACGAGACACGCTCGGAAAAGACCCAAAACAAAAGTTGAGGTAAACAAAATGGAAGACACGACACGCGGACATGTTCAACGAAAGACCTCAAATCTTGAGGAGCCAATTCCTCCGGGTATATTTCCTACCCTTTCTGATTTGTGATTCTCACATCACTCGGCCCTCAGGCTTGGTTTTTTCCTCTCAGAACCCTTTTTCTTACTTTTCTCTCAACTTACACCTCTCTATTCTTTAGTCTCTCATTTTTCGTCCCTCCCCAAGGTGATTGATGAATGAATAGGAAGTTACGGGTTCATGCCCAATGCCGTTAGCTCACAGCTATTTCTTCTGGTGGGTAGAGTGCCCTCCTGGCAAGTATGTTGACGACGGGGGAAAGACAGAACGCCTGACTCAACTGTGCCCCTAGTTCATCATTTGACCATTTTTTTGTTTTGGTTTTCTACTAAAACAATTCTGACCAGAATGAGGGTCGGATTAACACACTTGTTTGATTTTTGATTTGAAAACCATGCAAGTCAGACTATAAGCACTGAAAATTTTCCTTTTTGGGTCCAAGAAAATGGTCCAGTTTTGGAAAATGAAATAATTTTCGAGAAAATGGTCAACCTTAGTAAAAATTCTCAAAAACTATTTTTGTAAACGGCCGCCGCACAACGAGCGCGGAACTCATTCTCGAGATGCACAACCTCGGATCGGAGGAAATGGAAAATTGCCCCTGGCTTGGAAGGGGTGGATGGCAATGGAAAGTTGCCCTTGGTTTGAACGGCGACATCATGGCAACGGAAAGTTGCCCCTTGTTTGGATGATGCCGCAGCAGTCCGTAAATAGTCTTTACCAGCGATGATCACGACCAAACTTTCTTGGATACAGAGAAGACGAAGATGGTCAAAACCAATATATGGACACAGTCACTTTGAAGGTGTTGAGGGCTGGACTTCAGGACGAAGTTGCCTACGTATCCGGTTGTCACAACCGAAGTATCGGATTCAGAGAAGGCAAGGATGATCAAAACCATTACATGGACTGAGGCGCTATGAAAGCGTTGGGGGCTGGACTTCAGGATGAAGTTGCCTACGTATCCCAAACATGGGAATCAAGCCTTACGTAGTTCCGGTTAAGGTACACTCGGGTATTTTAACCTTCACTTTTCAGGCTCTAACTTTTGCCAAGGTGCCCGATGCGGGTTTTCGACCTTGCGAACTTCTTTTCATTTCTTTTTTTGATTTTTTGTATCTTTTCATTCTCTTTTTTCTTTTTTTTTTGATTTTATTTCTTCTCTTTTTTTTTTTTTTGCATTTTTTGTATTTTTCTCTTGCTTTAACTTTTGCCTGGGTCGCCCTTCCGGGTTTTCGGCCCAGCGAGCCTCTCGAAGGGTAAAAGTGTAACAAGTCCATGCCAAATGGTTTTTGAAGTTGAAGCCTCTCTGTATCTAGGAGAACGGCTGTTGCAATGATTTGTAGAAGAATCCATCATGGCTACTCCACGAGCTTCTTCTGGTGAGATCCAATCTTTTTTATTCGACTTTGGTGCCTCTTGTTCGAGGGCTGCTTCAAAACTAGCCACACGGCCTCCTCCGACAGTTGACCGTTGAATGTTCCGAATGAGTTCGAGGTTCAAAACGAACAGGTCCAATCTTGAGGCTGAGAGCGATCCTAGGTTGCACAATCTCAAGAGCGATTCCACACAGGTCTTCACAGGGTCGCGCAAAACATTTGTTTTTGAAAGTTTTTAAGAAAGCGACAAATCGCTTGCGCCGAAGATAGTGTGGAACCAATCTGGATCAAGCCAGGGTCCTTCTCAGTACTCACGCTAACAAGCATGGTTCCATTCATTAAAGGCTTGGCATGCCTCTCCTTTTCTCAAATTGATCAAAGTTTTGCAAACTCAAGGAATCCCTTCCTCTTTGCTTTCACCGCAGTGTTTAAAGAGGTTTTGAAAAACATAGGTCAATGCAATGATTTTCAGGGCACAAGAGAATAGGTGGAATGCACGGCCGTTTGATTCAAATCATCTGGCACAACTAGCCCAAAACAAACAATAAGCACGGAAACATGATAGCCACAGCTGTTTCATTCAGGTTTCTTGGATGTAACTGGTTTCACAGCAGAGACAAACTCAAAAAGAAAGCAAAAAGGTTAACTACAAAAACGGTGTTCGAGGCAACAACCCCGGAATCACTCGACATCCTATACAACGGGACTGACTCGGTACCACAAGACAGACCCAAAAACAAAAAAGACTGACTCAAAGCAGAGAGGCAGAATCAAAAACAAAACAGAGAACTGACTCAAAACCCAAGCCAGAAGCTACAAAACTGCATTTACAAATGCTCAAAAAGTGCGAGCCAGACGCCACATCTGAAAACACACCGAGCGCCGCCCGCAGGTGATCCAACCTCTGATCACGTACTCGCAGTATCCTCAAAGTCCAACAACTCGGTGGTAACAGACTTCGCTGAGGTAGGTGGAAGAATGACCTCATTATCGATTAGATCCTGCACTTCATGGCGAAGGCGGAAACAGTTATCGGTGGCGTGACCGGTCTGTTGGTGGTACGCGCAGTACAGAGCAGCATCATGTGTGAGAGGGAGATTCTTCGGGAGAGGCCGAGGTTCAAGGGGTTTGAGGTGCCCCCTTTGGGCAAGAATCTGAAGTGCCTTAGACAGAGGCATGTAGAGAGCATGAAAGATCCTGCGCCCTCGGGGCAGGTACTTTGAAGTCTGAGTATTCTTACTAGACGCGCTAGCAAAAGGGTCAGCAGGCACTGCCTTGGTTTTCTGATCTTTCCCAGGTGCAGGGTTGGGAATAGGAGGAACTGTTCTGGCATGACGGGGCCTATCCCGATTTTTCGACTGACTTGAACTACCCTCAGGTGGAGTGGGGAAAGCATCCTCTACAGTTTTTGCCACAACTGCAGATATCTGTTGTTTGTTCATCCCCCCAACTTTCAAAGCCTCGACTGCCCGTAGCAGTTGTTCAATGGGATCGACATCTGCCTTCATTTTGTTCTTATCTCTGGCCTCAGCTTGATCGGGGGTTTGGGTTACTACATCAGAGCGAAGCCTGGTTGTTGCTGACACGTCGTTGTTGTAGCTGGAGGCAACCTCTGGTTGGCTGAGCTCTATCACAATCCGCCCCAGTAGCGGGGGCTCCCGTGGTATGAAATTCCCGATATACGGTGCTGCTGGCGGCAAAGCCGACATTCCATAGGCTAGATCGGCCACAGATCTCTAGAGGTCGCCTATCATTCCTATCAGCTCGAATGTAGTGGTCTCGCGAGCCTGATACAACTGGGGGGTCCAGACCGGGTGCGCGATAGGCGACCTGGGCGGATGTAATATATCAACATTGGTTTTATCCTGCAGGGTGATCCCTTGATCTAGCGTAGCTGTCATAACCACAATCTCTTCTGAATTCTGCGTCATCATAAGTCCTGCCTCAGCAAGGGGGAACACTAGCTATTCTGTATCAATTCTCTAGACACTCTGAACTGAAAGGAAAAACAAATAGCATTTCAGTCCACACAGATCAATCACAGGTGTAGCCGAACAACTGCACTCTACTACTGGTCACTGTTCCCCAAAATCACTGTTCCCAAAACTGAACTTGATACCCGCAGATAACTGATTTCTCAACAACACTGATACTGGTGCCCTCGGGCCTGATACTCAAACTTGCAAACTGATATGTACATTCCTGTAGAGATACACTCTAAAGCACATAGCAAGTAAAGAGAGCCAAAACACCCCTATAGAGGGGTAGGGTTTCCCTGTCCTATTTTGTCAGGAGCTAGGGTTCCACTATGCACACAGCAGTTTTCAAACAACCTAACATCGGGTAAGCAACCTGTCCTAGTTTGGAATAGTCACTATGGATTTCGATATGTACTAGGTCGAATGGTCGAAAAGGGTGCCCTAGTAAAACTGGGGTTTGTGTTCCCATACTGTTAGAGCCCACAACCGGTCAGCCTTATGGTCATGTCTTGACAAGACAAGCCTTCGGCAAACCGTTCAGGAATGGCAGATGGCAAACACAGTGTCCTAGGCGCACCAATGCACATGCAATGCAAAGAGACACATAAATGAAATCAAAACAGGATATCACAAGTTCGAGTCAAGCTCTCTAAAGTCCGCAGTAGAGTCGCCAGAAACTGTAGACGCGTCCGCGGGCCTCGCTACAGTTCGGACTCAATTTGTGTCACGGTTCTTAATCCGAACCAAAGAGTCCAAATCCGGCAAATCGTTTTGAGAAAACAGATTTTTAGAAAAGAAGTGCCAAATATGGACTGCTTTGCCAGATATAGAGTTGCCACCTAAATATTTTTTATGGGGGAATTTAGGAAACCCTGACTCGGTGCCAAAGGCCACGTGTCCGCCATCACCAAAGTTGCCTCGGCTCGGCAGCTAGGGTACGATTGGGGAAGGTCAGCTATGAGCACCCCCTCTTGCCCGATCCGAAGATCGGCCACTACTAACCGTGATATCCATTTTTGAAAACGTTATGTGTTCTTACCCTGATTATTGGCCTAGAATTACTATGTTATGCGCACAGCACAAAAGTATAGACTAGATTGCCTAATTTGGGAATAAGCATTGCATATCCGTTTGTTTTGGAAAAATGTTTTGGAATTTGCTACTCGCAAGTAGGCTAAAACACGGATTTCAATGAGCTATTCCAACTCAGACAATCCAACCTTCACCCACAGGCACTCAAGCAGTTATATCACATAAGCAGCTAGCCTCATGGTAATCATGCTATCATGGCAACACTCACACGCATGCAAGGATGCTAAAGCATAAATACTTATATCGTACTCCGTGCCAAAACAAAGAACTCGTTAGCAATCAATGCATGATCCAAGTCCATGTTTAAATGTCTAATGCAACGCATACGGAATGTCACTAGAGTAGGCTCGGCTAGTCTATGAATGACATGTGAAAAAGCCCAAGAAGCATGTATTCAAGTTAGATTTGAAATACTAATGCAGTTAGCATGATGCGCTGAGTCTGGTGCATGCAATACTGATGAATGATGCACGCATGCATAGCATAAGGTATGCTAAATTAAACATGGCCTATTACTAACCATCAAAGCAGGTAAGTAAAAGGGAGAAAGAAGTGGGGGTTGGAAGACATGCACACATTCACCCACACATATTACAAATTCGCCCTCGCTCGGATGGACCAAAAGAATAATACAATTCGAATAATGAATTAACTATCCTAGCTAATTAATTATTACAGACCAACTAAATTAATTAAACAAATTAATTAATTTAAGAAAGCAAGAAAAAGGGCCTCGGGAAGAGGGCTCAATGCACGCATGCTCGGGTCTTGCTCGGAAGTCCACTGCCATGCACAAGCTGCCTCTGTTTTCCCTGCTCTGCTTCTTTGAAGACTGCCAAAGCCTCAGGATGTGCTCACTGGATGTTGGGGAATGCCACCGGTTGGAGGGAATCATCATCGGCTGTGATTTGGTGTCGATCGGCCAAAAATGAATCCATCAGCCACATATGGATTGCCGGTCAGCACTCTGTGTAGTCGATCGGCCAAAAGTTCCTGCAGAATCTGTTTGACAGCAGCAGAGGACAGGGCTTTGCATGGCAAAGCAATTCAAGCAATGTATGCACCGACCATATCCCCTATCATGTTTATGACTCAAAGGGATATGGTCCTTGGTTCTCGGACCATCAATCGCGCATTTCAATGCGTGATGGCCCAAGAGACCAATTTATGCATGTTGATTTGAAATGCAATGCAAACCAACAAACAAAGGCCCAACTTCCATCACTAAATCAAGGAGCAAGGCATGCATGCTAGATGGAGTGCAACCTAGGCATGTGAGCTAGCATGCAACATGGGCAATGCAATGCATTTATGCAAGTATGCAAGCAAATATGCAAGGCAAGCATGCAAACAAGCAAAGGATGGACTTAAGCATGGTTTAGGCAGCCCTCATTAGGCCTAAAACAATGGCCAAGGTGCTCAAAAATGAAGGACTAATAGGCACACAAACATGCATGCAAATGATCTCCAACACTTCAAGCATTAAAGAGCAATTCTCAAGCACACTCAAGAGGATGCAAACATGGACATATAGCATGCAAATTGAGCCTTGAAAATCATGCAAGAACATGGTGCCAAACCAACCCAAACAATGCAATCAAGGTATGCAAGCAAAGTCCAAGATTCAAAGGAAGCTAAAGTGGTATTGAACCACACTTAACAAGACCAAACATGGCATGAATTCAATGACCCAAAACAGAGTTTTAGCACCTAAAACAAAGCCCAAAAGATTACTTAGATGGCATCTAAATGACTTGAATTCAAAAGCATGCACAATGACCAAAACATGGAGCATGCAACACAAGCCTTTGACACATCAAAGGGGCCATGAAATGCAAGCATACAAGCATACTAAGTGGACTGAAATGACATGGAAAATGGTCCCAACCCACTAAATCAAAGCAAGTAATGCATTCTATACACTCACACCCTTAAGGCCAACAAGCCAAAATGCAAAGGGGCTATACAATGCATGCCAAAGTCGACCCAAACAACTAAGGAAAGAACTTAATCCTGGCAAAATAAACATGAAAGCTTCACAAAGCCAAGCCTAAAATATGCTAGAACAATGGTTTATAACCTAAGGCATGTTAAGGCAACAAAATGGCATTACAAGGCATGTATGCTAAGAAAGCATGGTGTACCAAAACCAACTTAAAACAATGCTATTTCATGGAAAAATAAGCATAAATAATAGCTAAGGCATGGTCAACAAGAGCCTAAGCTAGGAGCTCCCTCAAGAGGCAAAAAATGGTCCTTTTCAAGGACAACAAGGAGAGGGGGTGGCCCTCTCCTTCTTGGGACCTCAAGGCACCATTCTCACCTCTGAAATCCCTTAAGATTTCAGTGGTGAGGAGGCCCAAACAGCAAGGTCTCGGAGCTCACCCAAAATGGCACAAAATGGAGCCTTACAAGGCTTAAGAGGGGTCAAACAATCCCAAAGCTTGAAGCAACCTAAACAACTATTTAGAGGGCCTAAAAAAAGAACTTTTTTATGTTATACACTAAGCTTAAAAACAGATGCAAGATAGGCTAAAAAGCTATGCAAAAATGGGGTAAAAAGGGACAAAAGTCTTACCCTTGTAGACCCTCTTCAAAAATGGAGCTCCAGCAGTTTCTTGAGGTTGAAATCAACTTCAAAACTCTAAAAACAGCTATCAAAGGCCTCAGTTCCAAGGAAAGGTGTGGTAGTGTGTGTTTGTGTACAATACTATGAACAAACACACCTAGAACACTCAAGAGAGAGAGAGGTATAGAGATAGAATATATATATAAGCCCTAACCTAAAAATCAGAGCTCTCTAACCATTTTTTTCTCACCTTATTGCCAAGAGAGGAGCCCTCTTCTTATAGGCAACTTCCTCCTGTAAGGCTTCCAAAACAAGCCATCCAAGAGGGAAATTCCTCTATACACGTGTATGGAGGGGAACAGAGTGGGTGCCAGCTATCACAGCTGGCACAAAACATCTACTAAAAGTAGATGAACAGTGGTCGGCCATCCAAAATTGCCACTTTGACAAAATAAATGGCCAACCGGCAACAAAGAGTGCCGACCGGCAATATACATTGCCGATGGCATAGAATCACTGGCCGGTGGCCTCAAGCCATGGCCGGTGATGCGTGGGGATACCTCACAAGGCATTCCCTGCCCCTCCAAGGCAAAACACAAGTGTTTGGTGCAAAACCAGACACAACACGGTCGAGTCGAGAGATCTTGAGGCAAGGCGCGCAACCGAGACCTCTGGGAACTCAAGACGAACACAAACAAGGGTAATCACCAAGTGTTCCAATGGTGACATCCAAGTCTTGAGGACGGTCAAAAATGGGTTGTCTACAGGCACTGGCGAGTGTGATTATTTATTTGTTTGATATTAATTTATAGCAGGGCATTGGCGGGTGTGCTTTTTTGTTAATTTGTTTCATTTTAATTGATAGTAGAGTACTTGCAGGTGTGTTTTTTTTTTTTTTTTTTTTATTATTTGCGTTCAATTGATAGCAAAGCATTGGTGGGTGTTCTTATTTGTTCATTTTTTTTTTAAGAATTGATAATTGAAAGCAGAGTACTGGCGGGTGTGCTTATTTGTTCATTTTCTTTTAACAATTGATAATTGAAAACAGAGCACTGGCGGGTGTGATTTTTTACATTTTAATTGATTGTAGGGTACTTGCAGGTGTGTTTTTGAATTTATTTGCTTTGAATTGATAGCAAAGCGCTGGCATGTGTGCTTGTTTGTTCATTTTCTTTCAATAATTGATAATTCAAAGCAGAGCATTGGCGGGTGTGCTTATTTATCTGTTTGATTTTAATTTATAGCAGGGCACTAGTAGGTGTGCTTTTTTGCTTATTTGTTTAATTTTAGTTGATAGTAGAGTACTTGCTGGTGTGTTTTTTTATTATTTGCATTTAATTGATAGCAAAGCACTAGCGGGTGTGCTTATTTGTTCATTTTCTTTAAGAATTGATAATTGATTGCAGAGCACTGGCAGGTCTGCTTTTTTATTTATTTGTTTGGTTTTAGTTGATAGAAGGGTACTTCCAAGTGTGTTTTTGAATTTATTTGCTTTGAATTGATAGCAAGGCACTGACGGGTGTGCTTATGTATTTGTTTGATTTTAATTTATAGCAAGGCACTTACGGGTGTGCTTTTATGTTGATTTGTTTGATTTTAATTGATAATAGGGTATTTACGAGTGTACTTTTTTATTACTTGCATTTAACTAATGCCAAATCTGCACATCTATTGTCTATGTGATTTGTTATGTAGATATGATGGATGAACCTAAAAGTAGTACGCAGAAAGAACGGTGAAATTGACAATCAAGTTGCTTCGGATGGAAAGGATGATGTTGTCGATGGGAAAGAAGAAGGGTTAGCTTCCCAAACCTATAGTTTACGAATGCTTACCAAGGTTGATGTTTCACAAATGAAATTCAATTCAGAGGAGGATGCTTATTCTTTCTACAATGCATATGCTAAGGTCATCAGTTTTAGCGTGCGAAGAAGTAGGAAACGAATTTCTGGAGACAACAAATTTGTAGAGAGTAGGAAATGGGTTTGTTCAAGGGAAGGTGTAAGAGAAAAGAAATACTTACAGCGTGTGGAACGAGTAAGAACTTCTAGGGCAGAAACTAGACTTTTTTGTAGTGCCACATTTCGTGTGCGTTATGACAAGACAATTTGAAAATATGTTGTGACCCACTTTGTAGGGGAACACAATCATCCCTTGGCAGCACCACACTGTGTCCCTTTTCTTTGGTCACACAGGTTTCTAACAAATGCAAACCAAGCTCAAGCAAAGGCCATACGCAATGTGGGTATGAAAACGAGTCAGATCATGTATTTTATGGTCCATCAATCAGGGGGTTATGGGAAGGTGGGCTTCATTCATAGAGATTTGCATAACCAATTCCAAGCTGAGCGCAAAGTACAACTCGCAGAAGGGGATGCAGAGGGTTCCTTAGGATACTTATCAGCTAAACTAGATGCAGATCCATTATTTCTTTTCAAGTACAACGTTGATAAGGATACTCGATTGAACAAGATTTTTTGGGCAATTGGTAGGTCTCGGATGGACTATGCTGCATTTGGCGATGTATTGGTATTTGATACAACTTATTGTACAAATCAGTATAAGAAGCCATTTGTGATTCTAGCTGGTGTGAGTAACCATTTTATGACAATCATATTTGGATGTTCTTTGTTGCCTGATGAGACAATGGAGACATACACGTGGGTGTTGGAAACGTTAATGGAGGCCATGGATGGACAAGGACCCATCTCTATTGTAACAGATGGTGACAGGGCAATGCGTCAGGTAATCGAAAGAGTTATTCCAAATTGCAAACATCGTTTATGTTCTTGGCATCTGGAGAAAAATGCCTCAACCAATGTCCATATACCAAAATTTACTAATGATTTTGCATAGTTGATGTTAAAAAAATGTAAAATTGATGAGTTTGACAATGCCTGGGCTCATATGGTGAAACAATACAAGTTGGAGAACAATAACTGGGTGTTGGAGATTCACCGCAAGCATGATAAGTGGGCTGAGGCGTGTCTTCATGGTCACAAGTTTGCTGGGATGAGGAGCACTCAACGTGTCGAGGGTATGAATGCAAATTTCAATATGTTCCTAGAACAAAAGGTAAGGTTGTACGAATTTGAAGCACAATATGATAGGGCTCTTGCTAGGATGTGTGTTAATGAGGCAGAAACAAAATCTAAAAGAGAGAATAGTTTCTCAATTTTGACTACGCCATTGAGAAGTTTGGAGAAACATGCAGCTGAGCTCTTTACTCGAAAGATTTTTTCATTGTTTCGACGTGAGATCAGAAAAGTGGGTAAATTGTTTGTGATGGAAAGAGTTGAGTTGGAGGATTGTCACACCTATCGTTTTGGTGAGTGCAAAGCACCAACATGCATATGGACGGTTAAGTATTTTCCAGTAGATATCACATTAAAATGTTATTGCTTGAAGTTTAAGTCGTTTGGCATCTCTTGCTGCTACATGGTTGTGTTATCAAATCTAAACAATTAATGTGTATTCCACCGAGTTGTATCTTGAAGAGATGGACAAGACGTGGTAGGTCAGGATATCAACAACCAAGTCTTACCCAAATTTGTAGCACCCTAACACAGATAGTTCGGTTCGGTATGCTGAGCTGATGTTTTAGTGAAATGTCATATTATGCCTCACACGCAGATAAAGATTTTCAAGAGGCAAGGGAAATGGCTTTCCAGATGATATCGAAGATGAAAAAGCGTTGGGAAATGCGAACAGAATATAATACTGAGGTTGGGGACAAAAATATTGCACCCAAACTATGTGGCGTTGGTGATCCTAATGTAGTCAAGACCAAAGGGAACCCCAAAAGGACATCTTCTACGAGTAAACCTCCAAAACCAAGGCAGTGTGGGTATTGTAGGTATGGTACTTTAATTGCATGCCCTTTTTCCATCCTGTTGCATGCACATGATTATTAAAATTATTTATGCATTATTTGCTATTGTAGGAGCATCAGACACATGAAGCGGAGGTGTTAAAAATTGGCTTCAAGTAGCTGGAGAGAGGGTAGTGACTCAGACAATGAAACATTCATGAACACTAAGTTGGAGCCCCACATGGAAGATATCGATGAACTGACAGATTCTTAAGTGTAGTTTAGTTTTATGATGAGCCTTATAGTGATCGATACATTGTTTTTGCAAGGAGACATTAGTGCCTATTAGTTACATTTTGTTAATGTCTTAGGTGTTTTAATCTTTCACAATATCCATAAATTTCTTAGTTTGGAGAATCATTTAAAAAATAAAGATGAATAAATCCCAAATCTATTTGTTTGACTGCTGTCCTTAAGTTGGATGAGCCATCCTTACGTTGGATGAGTTTACAATCACTACTAATATTGCAACGTGTCTCTCTCTCTCTCTCTCAGCCCTACTATTTATTTTTATTGTTAATGAATAACAAAGAATGCATAAATATGGCTATGCCACCCCAAACATGCGGGGCTCCCTTTATATTTCAGTTTTGATTTTTTGAATTGTCTCGTTTTCTTATCAAAATTTACATTTGTCCACCTTGTTTTAGATGTTAACATATGTTTGAATCTTACGTAGGTAATTGAACTTGGTGCGGATAAAAAACAGCAATAGTATCGGGCAAAGGAAAAACGGTAGCTCCTCCCAATGACCTTCGTATTTTTTCTAAACGGGCTATTACTGTAGAGCGGCATTGAAGGAGTTAATTCATTTTAAAATTTCAACAATTGTGGGCCGCCTCCATATCCAAAACCTGATCGAACGGGTAAGAAAGGCTAATGTCAACTTGGTACGAGAATTCTTTGGTAGCATACCAAATAATCCACATGCAGCATAGTTCGTGGAACATATGGCAAAATAGAAGAGCAAAGTCAACAGCATCGCGAAAGACAAGATTCAACTTTGTTGGAGCGCCTATCAACTTATTTGTATGAGGTTATTTCCATATTGATTCGGATGGACTTGCAACACAAGAAAGACATGAGGAAGGTCAAGTTAGAACTAAAACAAATGCGGAAACTATTTTGTGGTGAAGCTTCATAAAATTAGACTCGTTATAATGATAGTGAAGAGGAATTTGATGGGTCCAACCACGATGAAAGTCAACAAATGGACACAACCATGGATACATGACCAAGCCTCTTGTGAAACCTGTTATTTTATGAACAGTGTTATTTTTTTTCCCTCTTTACTTATAAAACAAATTATAAACAATGTCAGCCTTCTTATGAAGTTTTTGAGTGATTGTAATTGTAACAACTAAGAGTACTGCTTCACAATTACATATCAGATGTAGTTTCATCACATCAATCTTTAGAAATATTAGATATTCCATAGAAATTGGTAACAAAAATCCAAAACTAATATACTTATTCAAGCATCCACGAAAAATTGCCAAACTAGGTTAGTTACATTCGTCTAGGCTTCTTCAACCATTTAATATGTTCATAATTGTAAAAAAACTTAGTGGCAAAAACAATGTTTGTTATCAATCTTTCTTTTTCCTTTTGGCCTTCTAGAGCCTAAGGTACCTATTCAAAAGGAAATTACATTGAATAAGTAATCAACTGAGCTTATGAAGGAAGGCTTTTCTGATTTTGTCACCCGATGGAGGGCCAAGGCCTCCATGATGACAACTCGGCCACTCGAGAAGAATCAGATAAGGATGGTTGTGCACAACCTTCAACCCAAGCTGATGCAGAAAATGATCATCTTACCCCTCCTCACCTTTGCTGATTTGCACGAGATTGGGATACAGATTGAGGATGCCATGAAGCAAGGTTTGATTGACCATGAGAGAGAGCAACCCAAGAGGGCTTTTACCAATGGTTCAAATGCAGCCAGGAGCAGCGCTACAGCCGCAAGGACTTCAGATGTCGGCATGGTCACCACCACACCCAAAACAGCTACACCTTTCACCGGTACATCCGAAACCAACCCGCAACCAGCAAAAAATCCACCCCGGGGGCAGAGGACTTTTACCCCGTTGTATATGCCTTTACCCAAAGGCCCGGGGGTTTTAATCAGAAAGGGGCATCTAAAGCCTCTTGAACCACGCCCACTACCAAATAACCTCCCTCCAACACATAACCTGGCCAAATATTGAGCCTTTCACCAACAGCACGGTCACGACACCGACTAGTGCTTCAGACTGCGTCACCACTAACCCTCTCCCACCACATAACAACAACCCTCCCCCACCCAGGCAGATAAACCTGATCCAAACCGTAGTCATCTTGTATGACCCTAGCATATACGTCACTCCCTCCCACCTACCCAAGCCTAAGGTGTTCATCCCAGACAGCACAAACTTGTGCATGATGAGCACCTCTCTAACCCAACCCGAGCCAGTGATGGTGACTATTGAAAACAAAGCTGGGGTTATCTTGGAGGAGAATGGGAATGTTGATTCAGAGCCTGAGGGATCTGGGAGCTTTATTGAGAAAGCATACAACCCAGGCGGTTATATTGTGTCGACAGGCCAGGCTAAGCCGAGGGTAGAGTTGCCAATTGGAGGAGAGATCAATGTGGTCTGGGAGGATGGACCGAGTTAAGGGTTAGATAACCTAGTAGACCTGGAAGAGGACGTTGCCAATCTATAGTTCTTTGACGAACAAGACCCGGGAGATGTGAACATCAACTGGTTTGATTTGAATGGGTCAATAGACAATACATGGTGGCTCAGCGACGAGCTGGATGTGGTTGAAGTACCTCGACCAGAACAGGGTCAGTAAGAGACGGGAACATCTACAATGACCGGAATGGCCAAGAATTAGGAGAAATCGCCAGAGAGCACCGGTGTGAAGAATTTTGCTCAGGATTTGGGCAATTTGCGTACAACAGACACTGAACAGGAGGCTGCATCGAAACGGTTTGAGGAAGAGAAAATCGAGGATGATGAAAGTGCTAGAAAAGCCAAGGCACCTGAGGACGCATAATGTATTGTGAGCACAGAAACAGCTACAGCAAAATCGGACAGCTGTCTGTTGGTTGCCAACGGGATGTGGTGGGAAGACGACGACTTACGTCTTGCCCACACTGATGAGGACTGGGGGCAGAACCAACCACATGACACCTGGTATATTGAGGAGGTTGACCATATGACCTGAAGTGGGCGGTACTTCAATCCCCCACACTTGGACCAGCCGGAGGCGTCCGAGAAAGACAAAGATGTAGAGAGGCAGAAAGAAAAACTGCTAGAGGAGGAAGCTGTGCTGAAACAGCTAAAGAAAATTCAAGCAGACATCTCCATCTGGGGATTGCTTATGACCTTGAGGGTTCACAGACAGGCTATCCTTACAGCCATGGATAGGGCCAAACTTTCAATTGATACCACACCCGAGCAGTTTGTGGGGTTGGTTTTCCCGGGCAGAGCTTCACCAACCCTATCCTTCACAGACAAAGAACTACCACCCGAGGGCTCTGATCATAACAAGCCGCTCTATATCTCTGTGGAGTGTAGAGAGAAATAGATACTGGTGGTCCTGGTCGACACTGGGTCTGCAATCAATGTATGTCCGTCGAGAACGGTGTATGTTATGGGGTTGAAGCCTGCAGATTTTGTGCCTACAGCCCAGGTGATACGGACCTATGATAACACCAGTCGAGAGGTGATGGGGACGGTATAGATCAAGACTCAGGTTGGCCCGGCATAGCAAGATATTGAGTTTCATGTCTTGGACGTACCAGTAACCTTCAATCTACTCCTTGGGCAGCCGTGGCTGCACCAGGTGAAAGCCGTCTCTTCTACCTTACACCAGATGTTGAAGTACCCCCACGGGAAGGAGATGGCAATTGTTTTTGAGAACTCTTCAATACATCCGCCGCCAGAGGTTTCTACACTAGTTCTGGAGATTGAGCATGGCGTGGAGGATGTCTTTCTGTCGGGATTCACCTTGGCTGAGGCTCGGGCTATATAGGATATGATGGCCGTTGATGAGGGGCTATACGTCAGTGCACAGTCTACCTCATGAACAAGCTTCAATACATGCCCGGAATGGGATTAGGGCGAAGTGGCCGAAAGGGTATCACAGCATCGGCCGAAGTGTCGCACAACGCATATTCCTTTGGCCTAGGTTATCTTCCTACCAAAGAGGATTGGGCAAGGAAAGGATGAGAAATGTCCAGAAGAGCTAAGGCTAAGCAAGCTGGGAAGCACTATGAGTTGGTGCACAGCCCTATCCAAGGAACCTTGAATGGACGCTTCGTCCGGGAGGGGGAAGACTTCCCGTTTTGTGGCTTTCCGGAGCCCTGGCTGAATTCAGAGAAGCGGAGCTTGCCCTTCTTCGAAATCTTTTTTGACCTTTAGTTGTCAGGGGATGAAGTTGCCGAAGAGCAGACAAACCCACTAGCTGAGGCTGAGCAGTGCTAGGAATAAGATTTTGAGAGCACAAAAATTGAGATGGGAGTAGCACTGGCTTGTCTCCTCTCAGATCCTCAGATCGTACCAGAGTGCTTGGGGGATGACTTCTCAGTTTCCATGATCGGGGATCAAGCGGCTGTGGGCCCATTTTCTGGCATTCTCGATGTATCCATCGCACCCTCCCTCATCTGGCAATACGAGGAAGGCTTTTTATCTAGCAGTTCTGGGTCAGGTAGTGAACCGGAATCTGATTCCACAGAGTCTGTGAAGTCGGAATTAGATTCCAGTTCATCTGAGTCGGAGTCTGGTATTCCTGGGGGTGATAACCCGGATGCCACTGTCCTGTTCAAGTCGTCATTTTCATTTTCCTTTGAGTCTGTTGTAATCGAAGAATCAGACGGACTGGATGTTATTAATGAGCATTGTACAGCTGTGGCTTCTGAGTACTTTTCTGTGCCTTTAGTTTATTGCATTAATCAGGATTTTCAAAATTTTGATGAAAACAACGAGGAAGAAATTCCTCCGATTTTGAAACGTTTGATTCATCAAGAGCAGGAGAGGTTTGTAAAACCTTTGGTTGATAAAATCACCTCAATTAACGTTGGTACTGAGAAGGATCTGCGGTTGGTCCAGATCGGGTCTACGTTGTCTTCTGAGGAACGTGAGCGCTTAGTCGCTTTATTAAAAGATTTCAAAGATGTTTTCGCGTGGTCCTACGAAGACATGCCTGGAATCGATCTTGAGATTGTACAGCATCGGATCCCTCTTGACCCAGAGACCCGACCTGTTAAGCAGAAGCTCCGAAGGATCCGTCCAGACTGGGCCGTGAAAATCAAAGAAGAGGTCACCAAGCAGATCGACGCAGGGTTCCTATTAGTAACTGAGTATCCAACTTGGCTGGTCAATATAGTTCCGGTGCCGAAGAAAGACAGCAGAATTCGGGTATATGTGGACTTCAGGCATTTGAACAAAGCCAGTCCAAAGGGCGACTTTCCTCTGCCGTATATCGACGAATTAGTGGATTTCACTGCTAGGCATGCGCTGCTCTCATTCATGGATGGATTTTCAGGCTACAATCAGATTTTGATGGCACCTGAAGACAGGGAGAAAACTTCCTTCACTACCTTGTAGGGAACCTACTGCTATAGGGTGATGCCGTTTGGGTTGAAGAATGTTGGGGCTACGTATCAACGGGTTGCGACCACAATCCTACACGATATGATCCATAAAGAGGTTGAGGTGTATGTGGATGACATGATTGTCAAATCCAAGGAAAGAGAGGGCCACTACACCGCCTTGCAGAGATTTTTCCAACGGATCAGAGAATACCGGTTGTGGCTGAATCCTCAGAAATGTACATTCGGTGTTACAGTAGGGAAAATGCTGGGGTTCTTGATCACACAAAGGGTATCGAGGTCAATCCTTCCAAGATTAAGGCCATCTTAGAAATGCCACCACCGAGGACTGAAAATGAGGTGCGAGGCTTTCTGGGTAAAGTGCAATTCATAAGACGGTTTATTACAAAATCAACCTTGACTTGTGAACCATAGTTTGGTCTCCTGAAGAAAGGAAAGAAGTTCCAATAGGACGACCGATGCCAAGTTGCTTTCGAGCAGATCAAGCAATATCTATAGAACCCACCTGTGTTGTCACCGCCAGAGCCGGGGAAACCGTTGATTCTGTACCTATTAGTTATCGAAACGATGATAGGCTGCATGCTTGCACAGGAGTCTGAGGACAAAGTGGAGAAGGCTATCTACTACCTGAGCAAGAAAATGCTGGACTACGAGAACCGCTACACTCCGCTGGAGAAGGCTTGTCTGGCCTTGGTATGGGCTACCAGGAAATTGAGGCACTACCTGTTAGCTCACTTCGTAATACTGGTTTCAAGATTAGATCCCATCAAATATCTCTTCGAGAAACCAGTACTTACGGGTAGGCTAGCTCATTGGTTGCTTCTTCTCTCTGAATTCGATCTGAAATATATGACGCGCAAGTCAGTGAAGGGGAGAGCGGTAGCGGAGTTCCTAGCCGATCACCCAGTGGAAGTGGACGAAGTAGTAGAGTATCTGTTCCCGGACGAGGCCATTCTGCATGTTGAAGAAGAAACTTAGACTATGTACTTTGACGGAGCGTTAAATCAGTACGGGTATGGGATCGGGGTGTTGCTGATAGCACCCGACAATTCCCGCATACCCTTAGCTTTCAAGCTCCGGTTCAAGGTATCGAATAATGAAGCAGACTATGAGGCATGTATTGCTGGACTAGAAGCCGCCCTGGAACTAGGGGTAAAACGGTTGGATGTCATCGGGGACTTGAACCTTGTTGTATCTCAAGCTAAAAGAGATTGGAAAGTCAAAAAAAAAAGATGAAGATCTATCACCAGACCTTGGACGTTCTGATTCCTCGGTTCGAAAAATTAAACTTCGCCCATTTGTTAAGAGAGAACAATAGGCTTGCTGATCCATTGACAACTCTATCTTCTATGATATACATCCCTTTTGGAGTCCAGATGCATCCGATCATCATCGAACAGAAATTCGTGTCGGCCTACGAGTTGATTGCTACCATAGATGAGGTACATGATCAAAACCCCTGGAATTATGACATTTGGAACTTCTTGGAAAAGGAGGCTTATCCACCAGGGGCAAACGCCAAAGACAAAAGGGCGATACGAAGAATGCTGCTCAGTTCATCGTCTATGGGGGTAAACTGTACAAGCTGGGTCATCTTAGGATGCATAAACTGTGTGTTGATACTAAAGAATCCAAGCGCCTGATGGAGGCCATCCATGGAGGAGAGTGCGGAGCGCACATGAGCGGGGTAATGCTGGCTCGGAAGATTCTCAGGCAGGGTTACTACTGGTCAACCATGGAGGAGGATTGTATTGGTTTTGTTCGGCGATGCCACAAATGCCAGATCCATGCAAACCGCATGAACATTTCGCAGTCGAAGCTGTACAACATGACTTCGCCATGGCCCTTTTCAGTCTGGGGGATTGATGTGATTGGGGCAGTTACTCCGAAGGGGTCGAGCGGGCATGAGTACATTCTCGTAGCGATAGACTATTTCACGAAGTGGGTTGAGGCCCAATCCTATGTGGTGTTGAAGGCATCTCATGTTGCTAAGTTCATCAGGAACAACATTATCTGTCGCTATGGGGTCCCGAATGAGATTATTTCAGATAATGGTTCCCACTTCAAGAAGGAGGTGATCGACTTGTTGGAGAAATACAACGTGGCTTTTCATAAGTCATCCACATATCGGCCGCAAACCAACGAAGCTGTTGAGGCTGCCAACAAGAACATCAAGAATATTCTGCAGAAGATGGTGGAAACCTACAGGGACTAGCCAGATAAGCTGCCATTTGCTCTTTGGGGCTACCGGACTTCAATTCAAACTTCTACTAGGGCAACTCCGTATTCCTTGGTTTATGGAATGGAGGCTGTTCTACCAATCGAAGTTGAGGTTCCGTCATTGCGGGTCATGGCTGAGTGGCAGATAGCTGAGGCAGATTGACTATAGAGCAGGTTCAAAGAACTCATGTTGTTTGACGAGAGAAGGCTGAAAGCACTGTATCACGTCCAGGGTTATCAACGAAGAATTGCCAGGGCTTTCAACAAGAAGGTTAAGTCCAGGAATTTGAAGGAAGGGGATTTGGTGCTTAAAGACAACCGAGCTCCCATCTACGACCCTAGGGGTAAGTTCAGACCTAATTGGACTAGCCCTTACATCATCAAGTCAATCTGGTCGGGTGGAGCTGTCATTCAGATGGATTTAGATGGCCTTGAGTTCTCCCAGCCGATCAACATGGACAAGTTGAAGAAATGCTATCCCTGAGCGGCTCGCTAGGCCGAAAACCTGAGAGGGCGACCTAGGCAAAAGTTAGAGCACAAAAAATTTGAAATAATAAAAACTAAGCTCACAAGGTTGAAAACCCAGAAAGGGCGGCCTTGGCAAAAGTTAGAGCACAAAAGGAGAGTGTTAATACACGAATGAACTTGAACCGAACTACGTAAGGCTTGATTCCCATCTTTGGGATTCGTAGGCAACTTCATTCTGAAGTCCAGCCACAAAACACTTCCAAATCAACATTGTCCATGTGATCATGTTGGTCATCTTTGTCTATTCTGCATTCGAGAGCTCGGTTGTGATCTCCAGTGCAGTGCTGTTCAGACAAGGGGCAACTTTCCAGTTACTGGATCTGGGGTTGTACATCTCAGTGATAGATCTCGAGTGTGTCCAGTTGTGATCCATATCGGAAATGGTTTTGAAAAGTGTTAATAAAAGTTGATTTTGTTCAAATTAATCTTTTTACAACTTAGACCATTTTTGGACCATAATGGAAAATTTTTAGTACCCACAACCTTCAATTTCATTGATTTCAGTGCAGAGTTCTCCTACTCTTGAATACAAATTGAAGTTGCTTTTTATTACATTCATAAAGAAAACTTGAAAGTACTGATTAAAGTAAATAAACTCGGGGCATGGATATGTCAGGTGTTCCTGCGCCTCCTCCCAGAGCTTATGGAAGCCTCTGATGCCAAAGTAGGCCCGACCTACGCCTCTTCATCGAGCCAAGCTATGCACTCATCAGAAAGGGTGCGACTGAAAGTGGGAGCGGGGGCTAGAAGCTCTCTCGTCCTCCATGCTGTGGCATATCGAGCCAGATGTGAGCCTCGGACTGGAAATACGGCAGGGTACTCTACCCCATCTTTCGGGCAAGTCTGATCATGTTCAAATTGGCATCGGAATTGAAATGGAAAGTAAAAGACACAGTGTGTCAGGCCAATCAGCTGAATACCTGGCTGGCGAGACATGCCGTAACTCATCGCCGGTAGATTAAGCCAAGGGCAGTGCCAAGCAATGTTGACAGTGGATAGGCTGCACATCCATTCGCACCACCATCCCTCATCTGGGGCATCAACTAGTCGTTGTCGGAAGAAATAGCCATGTGCTGAATATGCTGGGCATGAGTCCACTACTTTCAACTTATCCATCAGCCATATCTGGGGAGGGATGAAAAATAAGAGAGATTAAAGAATAGAGAGGTGTGCGTGGAGAGAAAAGAGAGGAAGGGTTTTGAGAGAAAAACAGAGCTTGAGGGCCGAGTGATATGAGACACACATGTGAGAAGGGTGGGAAACATTACCTACAGCAGTAGTGGACTCCCCGCGAATCTAGTTATCTCCCGGCGATGGAAGGCATCCAAACCCATCAGAGTCTCAGCTAGTGTCATGCCAATGCAGCTCTTGCCCTCTTTTAAGACTTGGGCAACCTCAATCAAATGAACGCTAGATCCTCCAAAGCATGGGGCAAGCAAGAAATGAGACAACATGCATAGACAAAGGGCGTGTCGCCGAAAACTCTGCCAAAGATGATCACCGCGGTCACCGGCATCAGAAAACTGATGAATCAAGCTCAGAATGTCCATTTCTCCGTCGCAAATCAAAGACTGAGCTTCATGCAAAGTAAGCCCACACATCTGTCCTAAGGATTGGATGTGGCCAAAACGGAACTGGGGCAAGATCTCTTCATCGCGTTGAGATTCCATTAAAGCTTGGAAATCTTCAAAAGTGGGACATATCACTTGTCCGCGAAAGCTAAAAACATGAGTTACCAGATTCCAACACCTAGCCGCGGCATGGAGGAACGGAAAATGTAGCAGAGGGCGGCTCAACGTGAATAGTGCATTTATTCCAAAACCCCAGAAATTCAACTTTTCCGAGCCATCTAAGTTGGCATTCCAATTTGTGAGGTTTTGGGCAAGAAATGCTTCCATTGGGGGCAAAAATGGATTTGGAATGAGGAACCCATGAAGCTGGAACCTTTATAGAAGATAATGCATTGAGTGGAGGACAGATGTTAGCAGTCTGGAACTTTCTAGAAAAAACTAGCCGACTGGCCAGTTTAAGTAGCCGACCAGCCAATTTTTCTGGCTGGCCAGCCACTTAAGTGGCTGGCAATGAGGAAAAATGGCTGGCAGCCACTCCTTGTCTTTCGCAGAGAACTTTTAACCTTCCTATGTGCTGAGGGATGCTGAAAATCTATGTTTTGTTTCACTCTGGATGCGTTCGCCTGTGGTTTTGTTGACTTATTCTCAAGTTTGTCGCTTTTACTTATCGAGTTATTGAACTTTTCTTATCGAGTTGTTGCAATTTGTTTACCGAGTCGTCGTTTTGCTTATCGAGTCGTTCTTTAAGTTGTTTTCTTTTTTTTATTGTGTCAGTTCACTACCTGACTTTGCAATAAATGAATGTTCAATTTCCATCAATCTCACTTTTGTGCAAAATGGTGCGATGCGATGCTTAGAATACAAATGCAACACTTTTTGATCAAAAAGTTGTTTTCGTTCCATCATGGTTTCTCTTTACAAAAAGTACAAAGTTTTAAACAAAATAAAACTGCCTAAGGCTGTACAATGTGCTAATACTAAAGCAAAAGAGAAATAAAGCAAAAAGCAAAAGCATCTGAATCGGTGTCATCCAGCTTAGGATCGAGAGGCCTTTTTCCTCCTCTTCCTCGACTGAGTAGACTCTGCGCCGTCACCATTGGCACCACTGTCTGAATCAGAGCTGCCTCCGCTTCCATCCTCGGAGCCTTCTTCAACATCACCTCCACCCTCAGATGACTTTGACTAGGGACTCACTGACTTCTCGTCCTCACTGCATTCGTCGTCGTTAGTGCGTCTGGTAAGCCCCCGATGTCTCCCTTGGCTGTGTGCCAAAGTCTCTCTCCCTGCTGCTGGAGTAGGCTCTGAGGGTCCTGTCTGCAAGGGTGTGACTTGAAAAAGGCAGTTGGAATACATCAGCTACAGTATATATGTCAAGTGCAAGTATGTTATGCGGGGTATATATAGAAATCAGATACAGTATGTGCATGCAGTGTGTCGTGTCAGATGTGATCTATACATACGATGCATCAGTGCAATGGGATGTCAGTTTCAGTGTATCAGCAGAAGTATGATAAATGCAAGTAAACTGAAAAGTACCGGAATGCCGTGGGAGGTCAGCATCATCTCTCTCCGCAAGACCATGCCCTCAAGTGAGGCCATCGCCTCGAGCTACCCCTCAACATATCCTGTGGAGGGCTGTAAATGCAAGTTGAAGCCATAAGTGAATGAGTGAACAAATATCTGAGCAAAGCTGAAATGTATAAAAGCTGTAAAGTATACCGGTGCTGAGTCAGGTGTCCTCACGTATCGATACTGGGGGCTCAAGCGAGATCTGATAAGGTCCCCTGCCAGGCCGCTAACTCGTCAGCTCAGTCGAAGGATCGGGCCATCCAACACACAGCCTAGTAGAAGGCATCTCTCTAGCTCCACCCCTCACTGCCTGAGCCCTGCTCGCCGAGGGAGCGCCTGCTCTCTAAGCCCTGCTCGATGAAGTAATTTCAGTTGTACTCGTCGTGGGAGCGTGAACACTCGCCAACAGAGCCATGACATATGTCTGGATGTAAGTCGCGTAGTCTCCCTCCCCAGTGTACCAGTCAGCATCTGTGCCTCACATGACGTCAATAAGCTCCTGAGCAGAGAGGCTCTCTGTGGCCCGCGTAGATGGTGGAGGTGGCAAAGGACCTGACTGTAATAGTAAGCCCAAGGTCTGGCGCATGAAGCTCTTGCCTAAGAACCAGGTGCGTGTAGACGCGCCCGTGGGCCCTATGCAACAGTTCGGACTCGAATTGTCACGGTTCTTAATCTGAACCAAAGAGTCCAAATCTGGCAAATCGTTTTGAGTAAACAAATTTTTAGAAAAGAAGTGCCAAACATGGACTGCTTTGCCAGATACAGAGTCGCCACCTAAATATTTTATTTTGGGAAATTTAGGAAACCCTGACTTGGTGCCAAAGGCCACATGTCCATCATCACCAAAGTTACCTCGGCTCGGGAACTTGGGTACGATTGGGGAAGGTCAGCTATGAGCACCCCCGTTCGCCCGATTAAAGATCGTCCTCTACTAACCATGATATCTGGTTTTGAAAACATTATATGCTCTTATTTCGGTTATTAGCATAAAATTACTACGTTATGCGCACATCAAACAAGTATAGACCAAATCACCTAAATTGGAACAAAACATTGCCTGTTTGTTTTGAAAGTGGTTTGCTACTCGCAAGTAGGCTAAAATGCAGGTTTTGCCACCCTCAAGTGGGCTTCGAAAACATGGTTTTGCCACTATCTAGTGGGCTTAAAGCTCCCAGTTTTAATGCATTATTCCAACTTAGGTAATTCAACCTTCATCCATAGGCATTCAAGTGGTTATATCACATAAGCATCTAGCCACATGATAAGCATGCTGTCATGTTTAACATTTACACTCATGCGGGGATGCTAAAGCGAAAAGACTTACAGTGTACTCCAAGCCAAAACAGAAACTAGTTAGTAATCATATGCATGATCCTAGTTCATGTTAAAATGGCTAATGTAACATATGTAGAATGCAATTAAGATAGGCTCGGCTAATCTACAATGACATGTGAAATGCTACAACTAACACGTATTCAATTTGGAATTGAAATACAAACGCAGTTAGAATGATGCGCCGAGCTCGGTGCATGCAAAACGAATGAATGGATGCAAACATGCTATCATACTGTATGCTAATTGAAACATGCCCTAGACTAACCATCGAAAGCTAGTAAATAAAAGGGAAGAAAGACGTGGGGTTGGGAGACATACACACACTCACCCACACTTATTACACAATTTCCCTCACTCGGAGGGTCCGAATAAATATTACAATCCGAATAAATAATACTAAATTAATTATTACAGAATTTCTAATTAATTAAAAAAATTAAATGCAGAAAGAAGGTGGCCATAGCTCTGCCTCGGGATGCGTGAATGATGCATGCTTGACTCGTCTCGTCCCGAAACTCGCTGCCATAGCATTGTTGCCTCTGTTAACGCTGTCCTGCTCCTCTGAGGACTGTGAAAATTCTTGGGACACCTCTGAACTGATTCCTGATCACTCTGGAATATCACCGGCCAATTCAAAGCACCACCGGCCATGGGGATGGGCTTATCGGCTAACTATTGTACCACCGGCCAGCCACCGATAGTCGGTCGACACTGTAGGTGGCCGGCTGGCCATTTCTTCCTACAGAATCCAGCAGTTGACAGCATCAGAGGGCAAGCAGTGTATGGCATGGAATTTTCAAGCAAATGTGAGCATGGCCACATTCCCTATCATGCAATGGACTCAAGGGAGCATGGCCCTCGACCCTCGGGCCATCAATCACGCATTTCAATGCATGATGGCCCAAAAGCCAAGTGTGCAACTTCGATATCAAATGAAATGCAAGCACAAAACACATCAAAGGGCCCCAACCCCTATCATGATTGATCAAGAGGCAAGGGATGCATGCTCAATGAAATGCATCCTTGGCATGGAGGCTAAATATGCAACATGAACATGCAAATGAGCAATGTATACTAGGCACGCAACCTAAATATGTAAGCAAACATGGCATGCAACATCATGCGATGATGGACTTAAACTAACATGGATGGCTCGCAAGCATGCCAAAATCAGTGGCCATGTGATGAAAATGAGGCAACCAAGATGCATGCAAACATTCACAATGCAATGGCCCCGAGTCTAAGTCACAAAACACAACTCCACAAAGGCATTGAAAGGATGAATTATGGCATACAATGGCATATGTGTAGACACCCCATTTTTGACCGTCCTCAAGACTTGGACGTCACCGTTTGAACACTCGGTGATTATCCATGTTTGTGCTCGTTTGGAGTTCCCGGAAGTCTCGGCTCGCGCGCCTTGCCTTAGGATCTCCGAACTCGACCGTTTAGTGTCTGGTTTTGCACCAAACACTTGTGTTTTGCCTTTGAGAGGCAGGGTAGGGCTTGTAGGCCATCCCCACCCATCACCGGCAGTGGCTAGAGGCCACCGGCTGGTTTTTGTCTCCACGGGCAATATAGTTTGCCGGTCGGCATCTTTTATTGCCGGTCAGCACTATTTAGTGCCGGCCGGCACTCCTTTTGGCCAAGATGGCATTTTTGGCCGGCCGATTGCTGTTCATCTGCTTTTGCAGATATTTTAGGATAGCTGTCTTGCTTTTGCATCCCTCCATACACGTGTATGGAGGGATCTCCCTCTTGTAAAGCTTGTCTTGTAAGCTTTACAAGACAATAAGAGAGAGCCTTCTCTCTTGTTGCAAAAAGAGAGGACTAAGGGGAGACACTTGAGGATATCTTGAGGGTTTAGACAGCCATTGTTAGGGTTTGAGTTCTAGGATTAGGGTTAGATATACACTCTATCTCTCTTTCTCTCCCTTTTGTGCTCTAGGTGTTTTGTGCCTTACTATTGCACACAAACACCTAGTGTTTCACCTTCCTTTCATTACTGAGGTTCTAAAGGACTGATTTTGTAGTTTTGGTGTTGGATTCAAGCCAAAGAAGGCCATTGGAGCACCATTGTTGAAGGGGTCATCAAGGGTAAGAAACTAACACCTTTATTCCCCATTTTTGCATCGATTTTCTACCTATCTTAGAGCTGTTTTTGTGCTTATTGTATAACATAAAAAAGTTCCGTTTTTAGGCCCTCTTTATTGTTTGTTAAGAGTGTTTTGTTGTTTGATGGTGGTTGACCCCCCTTAGGCCTTAAAAGGCCTCATTTTGAGCCATTTTGTGCTAGCTCCGGGATTTTGGTGTTGGAGTCTCTTCACCACTGAAATCTTGAGGGATTTCATTGGTGAAGATGATGCCTTGAAGTCCCAAGAAGGAGAGGGCTACCCCCTCTCCTTGATGTCCTTGAAAAGGGCATATTTTGGCCTCTTGAGAGAGCATTATGCTTGAGTGTGTGTTGTGCATGTTTAGGTTGTTTTTCATGCTTATATATCCATGATATAACATGATTTTAAGTTGGTTTTGGTGCTCCATGCATGCTTAGCATAGTTGCCTTGTAATGCCTCGTTATGCCTTAACATGTCTTAGGTTGTGTGCCTTTGTTTCTAGCATGTTTTAGGCTTAGTCTTGTGAAGATTATGTGCTTATCTTGACATGTTTTAGGTCTGTCCATAAGTGTTTGGGTCGATTTTGGCATGCTTGATATAGCTCCTTTGTATTTGGGCTTGTTGGCCTTGAGCATATGAATGTATAGCATGGCATCTTTGCATTGTTTTGGTAATTTGGGACCACCCTACATGCTATTTCAGTCCCATTTCCATGCTTGTTTGATCGCCTTGCATGCCTCTTTAATGCTTTGGAAGTATGTGTTGCATGCTCCATGTTTTGACCATCATGCATGCCTTTGTATTTGAGCCACTTAGATGCCATCTAAGTAGTCCTTTAGCCTTGTTTTAACATGCTAAAAACCTATTTTTAGTTGTTTAATGCATGCCATGTTTGTTGTGATAAACGTGCTTCAAAGCTTCATGACTTGCTTCAAGTACTTGGACCATGTTCGCATGCATTTGCTTGTCTTGTTTAACTTGGTTTGGCACCATTTTATAGCATGATTTTAGAGTTTATGTTGCATGCTAATTAGTCCATGTTTGTCCCTTTTAAGTGTGCTTAAGGGTTGTTCAATTATGCCTAAGTGTTGGCCTTTCAATATGTATATGTGTGCATGTGCATTTGGTCCCTCATTATAACACTTTGGCTACTGTTTTAGGCCTATTTTAGAGTTGCCTAATTCATGCATAAGTCCATCTTTACATCCATTTGCATGCCCCTATGTTTGCTTGTATGCTTGCATAAGTATATCGCCATGCCATGTTGCATCCTTAGCTTGTATGCCTAGGTTGCATTGCATCTTGCATGCATGCCTTGTTCCTTGACTTGGTGATAGGAATTGGGCCTTGTTTGTTTGATTGGTTTGCATTGCATTTGAAATCAAAGTTGCATACTTGGTTCTTTGGGCCATCATGCATGGAAATGCGTGATTGGTGGTCCGAGAATCGAGGCACATGCCCCTTTGAGTCATCACAATGATAAGGGACATGGTTGGTGCATATATGCCTTGAATTGTGCTGCCATGCTTTGCCTTGTCCTCTGTTGTTGTCATTTGCAGATTCTGCAGGAACACTCTGCCGACCGGCAGTGTAAGGTGCCGACCGGCAACAATTTCTATGCCGGCAGCTTCATTTTGTGCCGATGGCCATACCCCACTGCCGGTGGCAATTTCATTCGGCCGGTGGTGATCCCCTCTGTCCAAGGGAGCAGCCCTGAGGTTTTGACAGCCTCCAGAGGAGTGAAGGAAGGAAAACAGAGGCAGCTTGCGCATGGTGGCACGCTTCCCGAGACGTTTTACTGCTTTTCTTAGTCTATTTTAATTTGTTAGTTAAATTAGGCAATTTGTAATATTAATTAACTTGAGTAGTTAATTAATTTGTAATATTTATTTGGTCCCTCCGAGTGAGGGCAAATCTGTAATAAGTGTGTGTGAGTGTGTGTATGTCTTCCAACCTCACGTCTTTTCTTCCCTTTTACTTACCCGCTTTAATGGTTAGTAATAGGACACGTTTAATTTAGCATACCTCATGCTATGTCTACGTGCATTCATGCATTTGTATTACATGCATTAGGCTCGGTACGTCACGCTAACTGCATTTGTACTTCAATTCCAAAAATTGAATATGTGATAGTTGCGCATTTTCACATGCCATGTTTAGGATAGCCGAGCCTATTCTAGATTGCATTTTTGCATGCGATGCATTAGGCACTTAACATGGACTTGGATCATGCATGTTTGCTAACAAGTTCTTTGTTTTGGCACGGAGTACTATGTAAGTATTTTGATGCTTTAGCATGCCGCATGTGTGTGAATGCTACCATGACAGTATGTTTACCATGTGGCTAGATGCTTATGTGTTAAACTGTTTTAATGCCTGTGGGTGGAAGTTGGATTGTTTGAGTTGGAAAAACTCATTTCCGCATTTTAGCCTACTTGCGAGTAGCAAATTCCAAAACATTTTCAAACCGAACGGATATGCAATGTTTATTTCCAAATTAGGCAATCTAGTCTATACTTGTTTGCTGCGCGCATAACATAGTAATTCTAGGCTAATAAATGGAATAAGAGCACATAACGTTTTCAAAAACGGATATCATGGTTAGTAGAGGCCGGTCTTCGGACCGGGCGAAAGGGGGTGCTCATAGCCGACCTTCCCCAATCGTACCCAAGCTCCCGAGCCGAGACAACTCCGGTGATGACGGACATGTGGCCTTCGGCACCGAGTCAGGGTTTCCTAAATTCTCCCATAAAAATATTTAGGTGGCGACTCTGTATCTGGCAAAGCAGTCCATGTTTGGCCCTACTTTTTCAAAAAAAATCTGTTTTCTCAAACGATTTGCCAGATTTGGACTCTTTGGTTCAGATTTAGAACCGTGACACAAATCGAGAGTCCGAACTGTAGCATGAGGCCCGCGGGCGCGTCTACAATATGTTCCAGCACTGAAGTATGATGCTCAATGGTCCCGAATCATGCAAATATGCCACTCAATGCATGAAATAGCCCCCGGAACTCAAAACTAGGCACATGTATTGAACTATAACTATGCAAAGCAAGCATTATTTGACCATGAAGCACAAAGACAGAGCCAAGGCAGTCCCAAAATATGCACAATACTAGTTTAAAGCATGGCCAAAAAGTGCTAACATGTAAGGCTAAAACAATATGCAAGATTGGCTAGTAAGCATGGTTTATACTACACCTATATGAACCATATGAAATCTCACCAAACCAGCCAAAAACAGTGAACAAAATATGTCAAAACTTGCCCAAATACCCACTAAAATGAGGTCTACACATGCAAGAACGATGAGCTCCTTTGATAAGCTACAAGAGGGGTTACTCTACACATGCATCAAGGATACTTAGCATAGCAAAACCAACTCTGAAAATGAGTTATGGGGGTCCTAAAACCTTCTGAAAAATGATATAAACAAAGCTTGGAAGCTTCTAAATAGGGGGTCCTTTGGAAGGCCCGGAAGGCCACCAAACAAGACAAGGAGAGAGGGGGTCACCCCCCTCTGATTTAAGGCTCAAGAATACACCTAAGCCACTGAAAATCCACTGGATTTTAGTGGCTAAGAGGCCAAACCAAGGCCAATGCAAATGCTCTAATCCATAGCCCTAATCATGAGGAAATGAAGCATGCAAAGGGGAAGATGACCCCAAAAAGAAAAATGCCCTCAATCAAACTTCAAGAGGGGCTCAAAATAAGACTTTTTTTAGTTCATGGAAAATCTCAAAAAAGCTTGCAAGTAAGGTTAAGCTAGGATGCGAAATTAGCCCTAAAAGAGAGATGGAAGATACAAGGAGGTAGATGATCTCAAACAGAAAAGTGTCCTTAATCAAACTTCAAGAAGAGCTCAAAATAAGACACTTTACAGTTTATGTCGAAGCCCAGAAATGCTTGCAAATAAGGCTAAAGAACGAAGCAAGATAAGGCTACAAAGAGGGAGATAGTGACTTACCCTTGTAGCACAGCGATGCAGCAGCTTCTGGACCAAGATGGTGAGCTCTCAACCTCTGAAAATCAACTTCAAGGTACTGGAATGGGTGGTGGAGGTTATAGGCTATGAGGTGTAGTGCAATGGGACCAAGAACAAGGGTTTTTTTTAGAGCTTGGAATAGAGAGATATGGAGGAGTGTGTGTATATGAGCCTCTGAAAATTTAGAACCCTGGAAAAGGAGAGGGGAGCCTTCCTTTATAGAGCCAAGGGACTAAAGCTTCTCTTAGAAGCTTCAAACCAAGGGCAAAGATCCTCCATACATGTATGGAGGATCCAGTCTGTGCCCTCCAGCTGGCACAGTTGGCATCCATTCAATCTGTAGAATACATCAGAAGGTCGTCGGCTAGCAAAATTGGTCAGCCGGCTACTTTAACTAGTCGGTTGGCCATCTGTTCTGGTCGGTCGGCAGGAAAAATCTGCTCTGCAGGTCCAACTTCAAACGGGCATAACGCCTTCATGTGAACCCCTTTTCAGGTTATTCTTGTGTCCAAATTGAAGCCACGGAAATAAGCTTTCCAATGGCACCATCCTTGCATCAAAATTCCAACTGTGCAAAAAGTTATACTTGTTTTGGTGAAGGTTGCTCAGTTTCAGTCCAACCGGGATGATGCCCAACTTCAACCAATCATATCTCCCGCACCCGGACTCGGCCTGAGGAGATTCTTGAGTGAAAAATGAAGCCCCGAAAGTCTTCTTTCCAATGATAGTGGCTTCATAGCTTAACGCCAAGTACACAGACAGATAAACCTGATTTGGCAAGGACCGCTCGACTCTCCCTTAGCGATTCATACCCAACTTCTTCCTCAGCTAGGTTTCTTCTCTCTTCTCCTCTTTTCTTCAAATCTAAACCCGTAAACATGGTGTTTTGAAAGATTTTTCAAGGATTTCATCTCTCTTTCATTCTTTTCCACTTTGTCCTTGCTCGGTTTATCGAAAAGCGCATCATTTGACAAAATGTGAGCCTCGGAACATTGTAGAAACTTTATTTCAAAAATGTTTTGAAAGAGAGGGCTTTAAGGTCTAAAAACCATCCAAAATAGCTTTGGTCCAAAATGGGGTGTGAAGTTGAGATTTGTCTCTCTCCTTGCCGAAAAAACTGAACCTTTCCCCTGCACACCTTTCTCCACCAAGTAAACCATCAGTAACGCCCAAGTCTTGAGGGCGGTCAAAAATAGGGTGTCTACAGTTGCCCCTCTTTGACAAAACTCGAAAGTTAAGAAGTGACGTGAGTGAATGTCAAAGTCCAGAGACGACCCATTTTTGACGAGGCCGAAGACTTGGACAAACAAACAAAATACCGATAAATAAATGGTTATGCCCGTAGGCTGCCTACGTATCCCTTTGCAATGAATCAAACCAGCGTAGTTCAGGGGCATGATGCAAATGATATGCAGAAAGATTTTGATAATTGGACTTATACGCTACGCGAAGCCGATTTGAAAATTGGACTTATACACTACGCGAAACCAGTTTGAAAATTAGACTTATACGCTGCGCGAAGCCGGTTTAAAAATTGGACTTATACGCTACGCGAAGCCGGTTTGATAATTGGGGATTTATGCCATGTAATGCAATGTAAAAAATGCGATGTAATTGCTAGAAAGCGAAGGTACCTTACAGGGGCAATTGGCAATGACCTACCTCATGCTGCCGGGGACCTTCCCCATCTTCTTGGTTAAACTGCAGGTACTACTTTTCTCCCTGACTATGGTTGCAGCTTTCCCTATTCTCCAACAGGGTGACAGACTAGGTTGATTCGGTATCCAGAATTGAGGCGCATACATATGCTATCTCAATCTATGGGGCTGCCATACAGATTTCAAGCCGAGGATATACCCTTGGGTATTTAAACCAGACTTTAGTGTCGGAAATCTCGAACCTTTGTGTTCTTGGCATGAGCCATTCGAACTCTAGTTTCCACCGTCTCAGTTGGTCTCCTAGGAACTCATCGCAAACACAGGCAGGTGGCTATACCAGACCACCAAAAGTCGTTCGGGCACGACAAACACCAAAGAAATTGCACCTTTAGAGGATTTAAGGTCTCCTAGACCTGAGAGTGCACAAGAAAGTGCGAGTGGAGAGTGAATGCACAAAACAGTGCTAAAAAAATGCACGAAACAGTGCGGTGCAATATACTAACAAGTACAGGTTAGGTGCGCAAGAAAGCGCGATAAAATGCATGCAAAATACAGGTATGGTGCACAAAACAGTGCGATGCAATGCACTGACAAGTACTATAAGAATTTTCTATGCAAGATGAGAGAGAGCATGTAATGAAATGCACAAGATAGTGCGATGCGAAAGAAAGCGCGAGTGTAAACTGCACAAAATAGTGCGATGCGCAAGAGAGCGCGAGTGATAAGCTGCACAAAATAGTGCGATGCGCAAGAAAGCACGAATGATTTGAAATGCACAAGACAGTGTGATACGCTAAATAGTACGAGTGATTTGAAATGCACAAGACAGTGTGATACGCTAAACAGCGCCAGTGATTGGAAATGCACAAGACAGTGCGATACACTAAACAGCGCGAGTGATTTCAAATGCACAAGACAGTGCGATACGCTAAACAGCGCGAGTGATTTGAAATGCACAAGACAGTGTGATACGCTAAACAGCGCGAGTGATTAAACTGCACAAAACAGTGTGATACGCTAAACAGCGCGAGTGATTAAACTGCACAAAACAGTGCGATGCGCAAGAGAGCGAGTGAAACACAACCACAAGATGCACAAGACAGTGCAAATAAGATACAAAGTGTAAATGCACAAGACAATGCGAGTGAATGCATGTTCCATGCAAGTATGGGGGCATTTTCTACGCAACAGATACAAGCATTTTCTGTGCAAGTATGTAAGCACATTCCATGCATGAGACAAGCAAAACATATTCTATGAGGAATCGAAAGCAAGCATATTCTATGAATGAATCATAACGATGCGCGGCACACATGCAACAATAGTGTATATGAAAGTTCATATTCTATGCAAGAAGAGCATGAAATATGTACTCTGGTGCTCTGATTTCCTTTTAGAGGACTTCGCAACACACTCAGCTCGAAAAGGGTACACCCTGTTCATATTGGCGAGAGATAACATCTGCTGCAGCTTTAATTGCCATTCTGACTTGAAGTAGGCTTAAGCATGGAGTAGAGGCATACTCATTCTTCGGAGCACTGACAAGGCCTGAAGAGGTACATCCGGAGTACAATCACGAAATTTGCTGAAGGTGAAACACACTCAGATGCTTCGGTTTTCCCTCTTTTCTTTTGCTTTGTAGTCTGGAACCCATATAGCTTCAAATAGGTCCTTGTTTTCACTGTTCTCACATGACCTGGGTTGAACCTTGCAGTTTTATGAAAGAACAAATCTTGTTTTGCACAAATGTGGAGAATGGCACAGCACTCCGAGCACAAAACGATTTTATTCTGGAATCGAGAGTGAAAATAAGTTTTCAACTGGTATTGAGCCTACGACTGAACACAGCGCACCATGACTCAACAAAGGAAAACAAAGGTAAACAACCAAAACACATCTATTGACACTCAAACGACTCAAAACAAGAATCAAGACAAACAAAAACACACAAACACAACACTCAGTTATGTTACAGAGGCAAGAGACCTCTCGGTGCACGAGGAGCCAATTTCTCTGGGTATTGTTTCCCACTCTTTCTCATTTGTGATTCTTACATCACTCGGCCCTCAGGCTCTGTTTTTCTGAAAAAGCCCTTTTCCTCACTTTTTCTCTCAGCGCACGTCTCTCTATTCTTCAATGTCCCATTTTTAATCCCTCCTCAGGGTGGTTGATGGATAAATAGGAAGTTGCGGGCTCATGCCCCTAGCATTCCACTAGATTCTTCCTCTTGTTCACAACAGTGAGTTTCTTCCACAGAGAGGCTGCGCTACAATTGGGTGTGTAGCAAATATGCAGCTGACATCGGTTGACGATGCTCTGCTGGGGAGTTTGGACGTGATCAGATCTGCCCAGATGAGAGAATGGGATATCTTGTCCCATTTCGGTTCGTGCTTCGCACTTGGCTTAATACCTCGTTGCTTGGAGGATGTGAGAGCTTTCTGCCCTTTTACGGTTAGCTTCAGTGGTGCCTTTTTTCGGCAAGTATGGTGCCTTTCTTGGCAAACATGTTAACAATGGGGAAAAGACAGAACACCTGACTCAACTGTGCCCCTAGTTCATCATGTTGACCATTTTTTGTTTTGGCTTTCTACTAAAATAATTTTGACCAATATGAGAGTTAGATTAACATGCTTGTTTGATTTTTGATTTGAAAATCATGCAAGTCAGGTTATGAGCATTGAAAATTTTTCCTTTTTGGGTCCAAGAAATGGCCCAGTTTTGGAAAAGATGAAATAATTTTCCAGAAAATAGTCAACCTCAGTAAAAATTCTCAAAAACTATTTTTACAAATGGCCACTGCTCGACCAATACGGAACTTACTCTTGAGATGCACAACCTCAGATCCGAAGGAAAGTTGCGCCTCGTCTAAATGGCACCGCATGGCAACGGAAAGTTGCCCCTTGTTTGAATGGCACCGCAGCGCACCGTATGGCAACGGGAAGTTTTGCCCCTTGTTTGGATAGCATCGCAGCGCATTGTAATCAGTCCTCAGAGTGACGATGACAACCGAACTCTCGGATACAGAGAAGGCAAATGATCAAAACCATTACATGGACACAGTTGATTTTGAAGTGTTTTACTGCTAGATTTCAGAATGAAGTTGCCTACGTATCCCGAAGATGGGAATCAAGCCTTACGTAGTTCGGGGTTAAGGTACACTCGGGTATTAACCTCTTCTTTTACACTCTAACTTTTGCCAAGGCCGCCCTTTCTGGGTTTTCAACCTTGCAAGCTTTGTTCTTCTTTTCTTTTCAATTCTTTTCATTTCTTTTCTTCTTTTTTCTTTTTCATCTTTTTTTTCTTCTTTTTTCTTTTTTTTTCTTTTTTTTTCATTTTCTTTATTTTCATTTTTTGTATTTTTCTTTTTTTTTCTCTTTCTTTTTTGCTTCTTCTTCTTTTTCTTGCTCTAACTTTTACCTGGGTTGCCCTTCCGGGTTTTCGACCCAGCGAGCCTCTCAAGGGTAAAAGTGTAGCTTTGTCCATATTGAATGGTTTGAGATCCTGAAGTCATCTGAATCCAGGAGAACGGCTATTGTTCGCTGACGATGCAGGAGTCCATCCAATGGGGGCTGAATTTGCCCCTAGTGTTGTGGATCGGAACTCAGTTTTTCTTCAGCAATACTTTCTTCTTTCCTCCCTCTGGGATTTGGCATTCTTGCCGATCTTCATTGATTTGTGGAATGATCCATCTTCGGCTCTTTGAGCACTATCTGGCATCTTTTGCCCCTGGTTCGAGGGGTGCTTCTGATCTAACTTTGCAAGCTTCTTTTAATGACATCTAATCTTCTTGATCTAACTTCCCTGCCCCTAATTCATGGGCTGCTTCAAATTAGGCCACACAGGCCTCACATTGTGGTTAATCGTTGAACCTTCTGAATCCAAGTTCAAGGTTTGAAAGTGATAGGGGTCGAGTCTCGAGGCTGAGAACGATCCTAGGCTGCACAACCTCAAGAGCGAATCCACACAGGTCTTCGCAGGACTACGCAAATTTTTTTTTGAAATCTTTTAAGAAAGTGACTAATCGCTCATGCTGAAGACAGTGCGGAACAAGCATGCCTCTCTTTCTCTCAATTGATCAAATTTTCAGAAATTCCGAGGAATTCCTTCCTCTTCGTTTTTACCAGTGTTCAAAAAGTTTTGAAAAACTTAGGTCAATGCAATGACTTCAAGGCACAGAAAAGACAGAGTTCTTAGTCAAATACTGCCATCTCATTCAGAACTTCTGGCATAACTTAGCACAAGGCAGAAGCAAACACAAGAGTGTGAAAATCACTGTTGTTCATTCAAATCTGTTAGCATAACTGGCTCCACGGCAGAAACAGACTCAAAAGAATGCAAAAAGACAAACACAAAACAAGGAAGTGATGTCCGAGGTAACACCCCCGGAATCACCCAACTCCAACGTGACAGGACTGACTCGATACAACAAGGCAGACCTGACCGACTCTGTACAAAAAGACTGACCATATACAAAACAACAAAACTGACCCAATACCCAAGTCAGAAAATACAAAAACTAGTGTTCGCACATTTCTCAAAACTGTGCGTGCCATACGCCACATCTGAAGTAAACTGAGCGCCGCCCACAGGTGGTTCATCCCCCGATCGCATCACATTATGCCCCAGGTTCACTGATCCAATGACGATAGACTTTGCTGAGTTGGTGCGACGATGACCTTATTGTCAATCAGATCTTGTATTTCGTGGCGAAGACGGAAACAACTATCAGTGACATGGCCGACTTGCTGATGAAAGGCACAGTACTTGGCCGGATCATGGGAGGCAGGAAGTTTATCTGGCAGTGGTCGCGGCTCCAGGGGTTTCAGATCCCCCTCTCTAATCAGGACCCTCAAGGCCGCTGATAGAGACATGTATAATGGTGCGAACACCCTCTGGCCTCGAGGTGGGTGTTTTGAGGTTTGTGGAGTTTTGTTGGATGCACTAGCAAAGGGATTGGTAGGCGCTGACTGGGTTTGCTGATCTCTTCCGAGCAAGGGTTTAGAGCTGAAAGGAACATTCCTGGTACAACGGCCCTTCTCCCGGCTTGCCCCTTGATTCAAACTGCTCTCAACTTGAGTGGTGAAAGTGTCATCCACAGCCTTTGTAACGACTGCAATCACTTGTTGTTTGTCTAACCCTTCGGCTTTCAAAGCCTCAGCAGCCCACAAAAGGTGTTCATGAGGATCCATGTCTACCCCTACCTTGTTCTTTCCACTAGCTTCCACTTTGCCAAGGGATTAGCCTTCTTTAAATGCAGCCCGTCCCAAGGTTGGGGAGCCTTTAGATATGAACTCCCTAGTACGTGATGTGGTCGATGATGGGGACAAAACCCCAAAGGCCAGATCCGCCACAGTTCTCTGAAGGTCTTCAATCATTTTCATCAGCTCAGAAGTAGTGGGTTCGTGGGTTTGAGATGATTGGGGTTCAGATGGACCCATCATGCATAAGTCCAGGCTCTCTGGGATAAACACATTAGGCTTGGGTAGATGGATTGGGGTGATGTATACGCTGGGGTCATAAGGGACGGCTAGTGTGTGGATTAGATTGAGATGTGGATGAGGTACTTGGTCGTTGGGGTCTGAAGGTGGAGCTATCGTCCGGTTGTCGATGAGATTCTGGATCTCATGACAAAGGCGGTAGCAACAGTCGGTGCCATGACCGTGCTGCTGATGGTATACACAGTACTTTGAGGGGTTATGTCTGGCAGGGAGTGGGTCAGGCAGAGGTTGAGGATCGAGGAGTTTGAGATGCCCTCTTTCCATCAGGACTTTTAGTGCGCTAGTCAGGCTCATATAGAGGGGGGTGAAAGTTCTTCCCTGAGCTCGGGCTGGGCCGGCGGTTTGTAGGCTTGGGTTGGCAAAAGGGTCGGCTGTGGTGACTGTATTGATTTCGGTGGGTTTGGGAATAGTGCTACTACCAGCATTGGTGCTTCCTGCAATCGCCCTGCTTGTCGGTTCACTTGTTGTGGGAATGATCTCACTGTTGAACGCATTCTCGACCTGAACCCCCAGTTCATGCAAACTTTTGAAAGTGAATAGTGGAGCGACTATCAACTTTTGCAACATATCATGCTCGAGGTTTCGCACCATCATCTGCACTTGATCCCTCTCAGAAGGCCGATCTGTCATCTATGCTGCCTTTGCTCTCCATCTTGCAACAAATTCCACAAAAGGCTCTGTTGGGTTCTGGCGGGTTGTTTCAAGCTCTTGCATGGTCATTTCAAATTGGGTATTGTAGGAATACTGATCGACAAAGGCCTCAGCCAATTCTTCCCAATCTTGCTTCACTTTATCTTCCAACTTAGCGTACCAAGTGGTTGGTACACCCGACAGGGTTCTTCCATACAGAGAGAGTTTCTGTGGCTTAGTCAGACGCATCGGCTTCAGGACATCCAAGAAAAGTCAGATATGTACCATTGGATCTCCAGACCCGTCGAAACGGTCAGTATATGGCATTTTGAATATGTTTGGGAGCCGAACGGCAGCCTCGGTGTGCCCATCCTCAATGTCGGGAATGGAGTTAAGGCCCTGTGCCTTTCTGAATTGCTTCTCAAGGTTCGCAATCTTCACTGCAGTCAAATTGAGCTCATTAACATCAAGGGAATAAAGCCGCTCATTAGGCTACACCAGGGGTCTGAGCACCTGAGCTTGAGTCAACTTTCTCGAGGATTCGGACACTGCAAATCTTCAACTGGTGGAAGTGGGTCAAAGTTTGGCTGGGGTCCCAAAACTGGATGTGAGGCAAATGCCCCAGAGGACGCTGCATTTCAATACTGGTCTCAACCTGCATGGAAGTTCCCTGATTTAATGCTGCTATCACGGCCACAAATTCTTCCGAACCCTATGACATCATGGTCTGCTGAGTCTGAACAAAGGTGATATGACTGGCGACTAACGGATTAGATGAACCGGTGAGCCCTGACTAGCCTTTCTTTGCCTTGCCTCAGCGAAAGAACACTGGTTGCCCTTGAATTGAATTTCTGACCTAACAAAGTCTATCAGCACTAGTCCAATGTACCTGGGGGATATCGGAGCCTTCTGAAGCTATGGTTCCAAGACTACCTAGCAAAAGAGAAAGCAGACAGCACCTCAGCCTGATTTCACCAAAACAGATATGACCATACTAGGATGACTGTGCCTCCTACTGAATTCTACCCCAAAATTCTACCTGTAAACTGATACCCTCAGGTAAAACTGATTCCCCAAATACTGATCCTGATGCCCACAGGCCTGATACTCAAACTTGCAAACTGATACATGCACTCCCTGTAGAGATACACTCTAGAGCACATAGCAAACAAGTGAGAGCCAAAACACCCCTATGTTGGGGTAGGGTTTCCCTGTCCTATTTTGTCAGGAGCTAGGGTTTCATTATGCACGCAGCGGTTTCAAACAACCTACAATTGGGTAAGCAACCTGTCCTAGCTTGGAATGGTCACTATGGATTCCGAATATGCACTAGGTCGAATGGTCGAAAAGAGTGCCCCGGTAAAACCGGGGTTTGTGCTCCCATACTGGCAGAGCCCGTAACCGGTTAGCCTTATGGCATGCTTTGACAAAGCAAGCCTCGGGCAAACCGTTCAGGAATAGCAGATGGCAAACACGGTGTCCTAGGCGCACCAATGCACATGCAATGCAAAGAAACACATAAGTGTAGTTAAAACAAGATATCATGCGTTCGAGTCAAGTTCTCTAAAGTCCCCAGCAGAGTCGCCAGAAACTGTAGACGCGCCCGTGGGCACCATGCTACAGTTCGGACTCGAATTGTCACAGTTCTTAATCTGAACCAAAGAGTCCAAATCTGGCAAATCATTTTGAGAAAACAGATTTTTAGAAAACAAGTGCCAAACATGGACTGCTTTGCCAGATACAAAGTCGTCACCTAAATATTTTATTTTGAGAAATTTAGGAAACCCTGACTCGGTGCCAAAGGCCACATGTCCGTCATCACCAAAGTTAGCTCGGCTCGGGAACTTGGGTATGATTGGGGAAGGTCAGCTATGAGCACCCCTGTTCGCCTGATCAAAGATCGGCCTCTACTAACCATGATATCTGGTTTTGAAAACATTATATGCTCTTATTCCGGTTATTAGCCTAGAATTACTATGTTATGCGCAGAGCAGACAAGTATAGACCAAATTGCCTAAATTAGAACAAAACATTGCCTGTTTGTTTTGAAAGTGGTTTGCTACTCGCAAGTAGGCCAAAATGCAAGTTTTGCCACCCTCAAGTGGGCTTTGAAAACATGGTTTTGCCACTATCTAGTGGGCTTAAAGCTCACAGTTTTAATTCATTATTCCAACTTAGGTAATTCAACCTTCATCCACAGGCATTCAAGTAGTTATATCAAATAAGCATCTAGCCACATGGTAAGCATGCTGTCATGTTTAACATTTACACTCGTGCGGGGATGCTAAAGCGAAAAGACTTACAGTGTACTCCAAGCCAAAATAGAAACTAGTTAGTAATCATATGCATGATCCTAGTTCATGTTAAAATGGCTAATGTAACACATGTAGAATGCAATTAAGATAGGCTCGGCTAATCTACAATGACATGTGAAATGCTACAACTAACACGTATTCAATTTGGAATTGAAATACAAACGCAGTTAGAATGATGCGCCGAGCCCGGTGCATGCAAAACGAATGAATGGATGCAAACATGCTATCATACTGTATGCTAATTGAAACATGCCCTAGACTAACCATCAAAAGCTAGCAAATAAAAGGGAGGAAAGATGTGGGGTTGGGAGACATACAAACACTCACGCACACTTATTACACAATTGCCCTCACTCGGAGGTTTCGAATAAATATTACAGTCCAAATAAATAATACTAAATTATTTATTACAAAATTTCTAATTAATTAAAAAAATTAAATGCAGAAAGAAGGTGGCCACAGCTCCGCTTTGGGATGCGTGAATGATGCATGCTTGACTCGTCTCGCCCGGAAACTCGCTGCCATAGCATTGTTGCCTTTGTTAACGCTGCCCTGCTCCTCTGAGGACTGTGAAAATTCTTGGGACACCTCTGAACTGATTCCTGATCACTCTGGAATATCATCGGCCAATTCAAAGCACCACCGGCCATGGGGATGGGCTTATCGGCTAACTGTTGTACCACTAGCCAGCCACCGGTGGTCGGTCGGCACTGTAGGTGGCTGGCCGGCCATTTCTTCCTACAGAATCCAGCAGTTGACAGCAGCAGAGGGCAAGCAGTGTATGGCATAGAATTTTCAAGCAAATGTGAGCATGGCCACACTCCCTATCATGCAATGGACTTAAGGGAGCATGGCCCTCGACCCTCAGGCCATCAATCACGCATTTCAATGCATGATGGCCCAAAAGCCAAGTGTGCAACTTCGATATCAAATGAAATGCAAGCACAAAACACATGAAAGGGCCCCAACCCCTATCATGATTGATCAAGAGGCAAGGGATGCATGCTCAATGAAATGCAACCTTGGCATGGAGGCTAAGTATGCAACATGAACATGCAAATGAGCAATGTATACTAGGCACGCAACCTAAACATGTAAGCAAACATAGCATGCAACATCATGCGATGATGGACTTAAACTAACATGGATGGCTCGCAAGCATGCCAAAATCAGTGGCCATGTGATGAAAATGAGGCAACCAAGATGCATGCAAACATGCACAATGCAATGGCCCCGAGTCTAAGGCACAAAACACAACTCCACAAAGGCATTGAAAGGATGAATTATGGCATACAATGGCATATGTTCCAGCACTGAAGTATGATGCTCAATGGTCCCGAAACATGCAAACATGCCACCCAATGCATGAAATAGCCCCCGGAACTCAAAACTAGGCACATGTATTGAACTATAACTATGCAAAGCAAGCATTATTTGACCATGAAGCACAAAGACAGAGCCAAGGCAGTCCCAAAATATGCACAATACTAGTTTAAAGCATGGCCAAAAAGTGCTAACATGTAGGGCTAAAACAATATGCAAGATTGGCTAGTAAGCATGGTTTATACTACACCTATATGAACCATATGAAATCTCACCAAACCAGCCAAAAACAGTGAACAAAACATGTCAAAATATACCCAAGTACCCACTGAAATGAGGTCTACACATGCAAGAACGATGAGCTCCTTTGATAAGCTACAAGAGGGGTTACTCTACACATGCATCAAGGATACTTAGCATAGCAAAACCAACTTTGAAAATGAGTTATGGGGGTCCTAAAACCTACTAAAAAATGATAGAAACAAAGCTTGGAAGCTTGCAAATAGGGGGTCCTTTGGAAGGCCCAAAAGGCCACCAAACAAGACAAGGAGAGAGGGGGTCACCCCCCTCTGATTTTAAGGATCAAGAATACACCTAAGCCACTGAAAATCTACTGGATTTTAGTGGCTAAGAGGCTAAACCAAGGCCAATGCAAATGCTCTAACGCATAGCCCTAATCATGAGGAAATGAAGCATGCAAAGGGGAAGATGACCACAAATAGAAAAATGCCCTTAATCAAAATTCAAGAGGGGCTCAAAATAAGACGTTTTTTAGTTCATGGAAAATCTCAAAAAAGCTTGCAAGTAAGGTTAAGCTAGGATGCAAAATTAGCCCTAAAAGAGAGATGGAAGATACAAGGAGGTAGATGACCTCAAACAGAAAAGTGTCCTTAATAAAACTTCAAGAGGAGCTCAAAATAAGACACTTTATAGTTTATGTCGAAGCCCAGAAATGCTTGAAAATAAGGGTAAAGAATGAAGCAAGATAAGGCTACAAAGAGGGAGATAGTGACTTACCCTTGTAGCACAGCAATGCAGCAGCTTCTAGACCAAGATGGTGAGCTCTTAACCTCTAAAAATCAACTTCAAGGTGATGGAATGGGTGGTGGAGGTTATAGGCTATGAGGTGTAGTGCAATGGGACCAAGAACAAGGGTTTTTTTTGGAGCTTGGAATAGAGAGATATGGAGGAGTGTGTGTTTATGAGCCTCTGAAAATTCAGAACCCTGGAAAAGGAGAGGGGAGCCTTCCTTTATAGAGCCAAGGGAGTAAAGCTTCTTTTAGAAGCTTCAAACCAAGAGCAAAGATACTCCATACACGTGCTTGGAGGATCCAGTCTGTGCCCTCCAGCTGGCACAGCTGGCATCCATTCAATCTGTAGAATACACCGGAAGGTCGTCGGCTAGAAAAATTGGTCGGCCGGCTACTTTAACTGGTCGGCCAGCCATCTATTTGGTCAGTCGGCCATCTGTTCTGGTCGGTCGGCAGGAAAAATCTGCTATGCAAGTCCAACTTCAAATGGGCATAACTCCTTCATGTGAACACCTTTTCAGGTTATTCTTGTGTCCAAATTGAATTCCCGAAAGTAATATTTCCAATGGCACCAGCCTTGCATCAAAATTCCAACTGTGCAAAAAGTTATACTTGTTTTGGTAAAGGTTGCTCAGTTTCGGTCCAACCGGGATGATGCCCAACTTGAACCAATCATATCTCCCCCACCCAGACTCAGCCTGAGGAGATTCTTGACTGCAAAATGAAGCCCCAGAAGTCTTCTTTCCAATTATGGTGGCCTCATAGCTTAACTCCAAGTGCACAGATAGATAAACCTAATTTGGCAAGGACCGCTTGACTCTCCCTTAGCAATTCATACCCAACTTCTTCGTCAGCAAGGTTTCTTCTCTCTTCTCCTCTTTTCTTCAACTCTAAAGCCCTAAACAAGGTGTTTTGAAAGATTTTTCAAAGATTTCATCTCTCTTTTGTTCATTTCCACTTTGTCCTTGCTCGGTTTATCGAAAAGCGCATCATTTGGCAAAACGTGAGCCTCGGAACATTGTAGAAACTTTATTTCAAAAATGTTTTGAAAGAGAGGGTTTGAAGGTCTAAAAACCATCAAAAATAGCTTTGGTCCAAAATAGGGTGTGAAGTTGAGATTTGTCTCTCTCCTTGCCGAAGAAACTGAACATTTTTCCTGCACACCTTTCTCCACCAAGTAAACCATCAGTAACGCCCAAGTCTTGAGGGCTGTCAAAAATAGGGTGTCTACAACGCAGCCTACCGGTCCCTCAAATAAGATCCGATATCAGTAGGCACCCCGAGCTCCGGCAAAATGAAACCAAACAAACTCTGGCATTGCTGCCCAGGGCTGCCATGTAATCTGCAGACAGTAAGTGCATTAGTTACTGGTAGATATACAAAATGAAGTGAAGCTGAAAGCAGGAAAAACTGTTATTTTGTGTTACCTCTACTGGCCTCACTATATCAAAATAATGGCGCAGGTGTGAGAGGGTCTCCCGAGGTCTAGGCCGACACCGATTGTCATATTGGAGTGAGTAGGGGACCTCGAGGGGTGTCTCAACCTCTAGCTCGGGGGCAAGCGTTAGGAAATAGGCATATACCCATAGCTATGCAAAACAAGAGGGTGACAGTGAGAACACAGAATACAGATAATGCAGAAAGCAGGGTATGATACAATGTCCAGAAAGTACAAATGCAGAACAGAAACGAGACTGTGTGTGTAGTGTGCAGTATGTGCAGAAAGTGTAAAGCAGAAAGCATAGTAAACAATGTAAAGCTGAACATTAAAGCATACCTCCCAGGCTCTCCAGTATCCGCCTACTATGTTCCCGCTCCTGCGGGAGGTCGAGCTCATGTAGCAGTAGAGGGTAGCAAGGCTAGCGCCCCCAATAATAGTGTCGTACCTGGGACAGGTCCACTAATGCGCTCAGCAAGTATAGCCCCACTGTGTTCGCTCTGTCGGCGAAGAGGGTAGTGCCGAAGAGGAACATAAGGAAGCCTCGAGTGTACTGCTCTATCTCCTCTACCGTTGTAGGCTCTCTCCCTCTGAAATGGTCGGCAAACCAGGTATATCAGACTGACCCCGATGATCGGTAGAAGGGTGGGTGTGCTCCCAGTAGATGCGTCCAAGATGCCTCTCACTCACCCATATCAGCATCATATGGGATCGGCTGGCCTCCCACCTCCAAGCTCGTCAGCATAGCGAAGTCGTATGGGGTCAAAGTCAAGTCCCCAGTGGCAGAGAAATGGAAGGAGTTGGTGGTGTCCCACCATCTCTCTACCAATGCTCCTAGCAGAGTCCTACTTACAAAGAGGCGCAAGAGCCCCAAGAAGAATAGGCCGAACCCTGCCTCGTCGATAATCTATTGGACACCGTCAGGGAGCTCCAAGTACCACTCCCTTGTTGTGGCTGACCCATACCCACGGGTGAAATAAGAGTCAACCTATGTGAATGAGCAGAGATACAGTGTGTATGAGTGTTCAGAATGAGCAGAAATACAGTGTTGGGAATGTTCAGAACGAGCAGATGAAATACAGTGCAAAAAGTGCGAGCCTATGCAAAAAAATGTAAAGAACATCGCAGAAAATATAAAAGTGCAGTGTGTACCCTTGGCTCGTCATGGGACAGATGGGACTCAGGCCCCAATAGTAGAAGATCCATGGGCGCATGTCATGCAAAGTCAATGAAATGGTGCACTGTGCTAGGCGGTAGCACATGTGTTGCGGGATGGTACGTAGCGGGGTCGAATGGTCGAACTCTGGGCGGTAGCTGAACGTGCTCCGGCTCCTCCTCCATCCCCGGAGGACCCCCGCCGTGTGGCGCGTCATCTGCCATCTGCAAAGAGGGTGAAAAACAGGCAAAAATGAGCAAAATGGAGTCAAAATGCAAAAAGTCAACTCTCAGGAAGAGAAAAAGTCAAAAAAGTCAAAGCTCAGGAAAAGGGCGCCAAACTCAAGTCGAAGTTGAGAGAAACAAACCTCAAATGGTGAAAATAGAGAAAAAGGCTCCGAAAACAACTTTTGTTCGGTTCAAAATGAAAAGAATCGAAAGTCTTTTGCGAATCAACTTCGCGGGAGGCGTTGGAAAACTCGTAAAAAGCCCATATCTAAGAGGAAAATGGGTCTAGGAAGGAAGAGGAGTAGATTTCAACAATGGGTGTGTGAACAAAAGTGATTTGGTGTTGTGTTTTTAAAGACCCGTGCGTTGAATGACCAAACTGCCTCGATTTTCCAAAAACTAGCCGACCGGCCAATTTTTCTAGCTGACCGTCCACTTAACTAGCTAGCAGCTTTGTCAAGTGGCTGGCAGCTTTGAAAAGTGGCTGGCAAGCTTCCAGGGTATCTGGCAGGAGCCAAATATTCCTCCTGTGTGTTTTCAGACTGGTTTGAGTCCTTGGTTCCTAAGAAAGTGCAAGAAGAGCCCACTTTTTCAACTCAAATTGTTTCTGCGGAAGTTTTAACTTATGTCTTCGATGTGTAGCTCATCGTCAGCTGGCATGTACGAAGTGTATCCTTTTAGAGTACATTGTAACCCCTCTAAGAGGTAAATCGAAGGTCACAACTGAATCGGTCCTGCCAAGGTGGGCATTTCTTCATTGAGCATATTGCATCGAATATGCATTGCTATGCACTTTTCATATGCATTGCTATGCACTTTTCACTTGCATTGCTATGCATGCTTCACTTGCATTGTTAGGCACGCTTCACTTGCATTGTTGTGCCCCTTTTCGTTTGCATCGTATATGCACGCGTTTATCTCGTATTGAAATTGTACCTTGATGTAGCGTCAAACATTTGTTTCTACTATATTGTACTTGTCAAAATTTCTCTTTTGTGAAGCCAGACGATATTGTATGTACGATTCATTCAGAGGAATTCTGGATAAAACCATTCCTCTCTTTTATTCCGTTGGTTAGAGACATTCGGGTACGCCCGATGTCTACACTGACTTTTCATTGGTTAGAAACACCCGAGTACGCCCGGTGTTTACACTGGCACATTGATTAGAAGCATTGGGATGCACTCCGATGTTTATACAACTTTTCAATGCTTGCACTATTGCCTTTCCCTCTCTCACGTGTGATACACTGAGAGGTGTTTACCTTTCCCTCTCTCGCGTGTGATACACTGAGAGGTGTTTGCCTTTCCCACTCTCGCATGTGATACTCTGAGAGGTGTTTGCCTTTCCCTCTCTTGCGCGTGATATGCTGAGAGGTGTTTGCCTTTCCCTCTCTCGCATGTGATACGCTGAGAGGTGTTGCTTTTCCCTCTCTCGTGTGTGATACGCGGAGAAGTGCTTGTTTTTCCCTCTCTCGCGTGTGATACGTTGAGAGGTGTTTCCCTTCCCTCCTACGTGTGATACGCTAAGAGGTGCTTTGTCTGAGACCCCGGGTTCACTCGACAGTCGCCTTTAGTCTTTCCTGCGTGAGCCGTAGTTAAGATTGCATAATTTTCTTACATCCTTTCTGCATGAGATGTGGTTTGGTTTGTATTCACTTGCTTGTGTGCAAGTTTGCTGTAACATTTCTTTGCATAACATTTGCATCTAGATGTTTCTTTACAGCCCTCTTTGCATAATCATAAGTTATGTTCCGCCTTGTGCATGTCGTTTGCATTTCGCCCCTGCCTGCGGGGACTTCATTTTGTTATCCTACTTGTTTGTCTAAGTCTTCGGCCTTGTCAAAAATGGGTCGTCTCTGGGCTTTGACATTCACTCCCGTCATTTCATGACTTCCGAGTTCTGTCAAAGAGGGGCCACTGTAGACACCCCATTTTTGACCGACCCTAAGACTCAAACATCATCGTTTGTGCATGCGATGATTACGCATGTTTATGCTTGTTTCAAGTGCCCGAAGGTCTCGGATGAGCGCCTTGTCTTTGAGCCTCTAAACCCTCTGTGTTTTGGCCTTATTTTTAGGCCAAACCTTGGTGCCTCTTGGCTGAAGGAGAGTGGGGCCTTGCCGGCCACTTTTGGTAGTTGCTAGCCACTTTTTCTCCTTGCCAGCTAGTTGGAGTGGCCAGCCAGCCACTTAACTGGCTGGCAGCCATTTTTTCTTCTTTTTAGATATTTTCAGGTCTTTTGAGCTAGCTGTGGCTCACTGAACTCATCCTCCATACACGTGTATGGAGGGATTGAGCAAAGCCTTTTGGCTTGCATTGCCTATATAAGGGGAGCTTCCTCCCCCTATTTGGGGGTTCAGATTTTTTAGAGCTAAAATCTCCCTCTCTCTCTAGAATTCTCACACACACTCTCTCTTTCTCTATATTGTGTCATTGTGTTTAGAAGCGTTGTTTCTTCACACTTTTGCACACAAACACCTAGTCAAACACCTTCACTTTGAAGCTAAGGTCCATTGAAGCTTGATTTGAGGTCTTGGATTTTGTTTGAGCTCAGAATTGTTGCTGAAGTTGCTTCATTGCTGTTGTGCTTCAAGGGTGAGGCACTTGTCCCTTTTAAGCTTTGTCTTAGTTCATTGCTTTGCCACCTTTGCACGATACTTTAAGGCTGGTTTTAGCCTCTTAATAACTCTATTTTTAAGGCTTTAAAATGTTGGTTTGAGCCTTGTGTGGTTAGGGGGGTGGTTCTCTTCTTTTGTTCTTTGGCTTGTTAAGCCTCTTAAGCCACCCCTCTAAGCTTTTGAATCACCCCTTGCTTGGCCTTTTAACCACTGAAACTCAGAGGAATTTCAGTGGTAAAAAGTTGTTCTTGTGGTCCAAAATAGGAGAGGGTGATCCCCTCTCCTTGTATTCTTGTTTGCTTGTGTTGGTGGCCTAATACATGAGCTTGTATTTCTCCCTTTTTGAAGCTTAGTCCAAGCATGTTTTTGTGACTTTTTAGACCTGCCATAACTCTGATTTTGGTCGGTTTGGTCATTGGTTTCTTGCATCTTACGCTTATAGTGCAATCCTACTTGTTGGCTTAACATGCATCATGCTTTATGCCTCTCATTCTAGCTTATGTTAGCTCCATCTTAGCATGTTTTTACCATTATTTTAGCATGCATTAGCTCTGTTTTGAATGGTTTTGGCCATGTGAGACTTGCCTTGTATGGATGTAGTGTAAAGGGTTTTGACTAGTTTTGAGTTTCAAAGTCCCTAGCTTGCTTTGCTTGAGTCGTTTGCATGCCTTGGCTTCATTTCTCACATGATTTCAGTGCATATAGCATGGTCACACTTGCACATATTCCACTCTTTCAATACTTTTGAGAGTTATGCTTTATGCCTTGCTTGCGAGCCAACACGTGTGCATGATTTTCTTAACTTTTGAGTTTCCGTTTCAGCATGCTTTTGCTCATATTTTGTCATGCTTTAGGTCTGTTTGAAGTAGTCTTGGTTATTTATGATTTGCTTTATATAGCTATGGTGTAATTGGCTTGACTAGTTTTGAGTTTCAAAGGCTTTAACATGATAAGCTTGTGTTATTTGCATGTTTTGGTATTATTTGGCATGTGATTTCAGTGCATGTACCATTGTCATGCTTTCACATTTTTCACTCTTTAAGTGCCTTTGAGTGTTGGGTCTTGTGCCCTGTTTGTGAGCCAATGCATGAACGTCATTTCCTTGCTTCTCATGCTATTATCTCAACATATTTTAGGCATCGTTTTGGCATGATTGAGCTCTGTCCAGAGCTGGTTTGGTTGTTTAGGCAATGTATTGCATGCCTCTTATGTAATGCTCTTTACTAGCTTTAGTGCTCTTGGCCCTTAACATGTCTCGCATGCATTGCTTAGATGATAGAGTCGTGTGCATGCCACTTTAGCATTGAAAGATAAGTATATGTGTGTGTAGACACCCCATTTTTGGCCGACCTTAACACTAACACGTCATCGTTTGAGCACGCGGTGATCGCGCATGTTTGTGCTCGTTTCAAGTTTCCGGAGTTTTCGGCTGAGTGCCTTGCCTCCGGGCCTCTAAACTCTTTGTGTTTTGTCTTGGTTTGTGGACCAAGCCTTGTTGACCTTGCCTGGAGGGAGAGAGAGGTCTGTAGACCACTTTTTCCTCTTGTAGACTAGTTGCCGATTTCCGAAGCCTTCGGCCGCGCGCCTTGTCTCGGGACCTCTTATCGTTCTCCTCTTGGCTTGGTTTTCGGACCATGCCTTGTTGCCTTGGTCTAGAGGGACGCTGAGGTCTTGTAGACCACTTTTTGTGATCGTAGACCACTTTTTCCTCCCATAGACTAGTTTTCGAGGCTTTCGGCTACGTGCTTTGACCCGTGGACTTTCGTTTTTCATCCTTTTTGGTTTGTTTTTGGCACAAACCTTGATTTCCTTGCTTGGAGGGTGGAATAAGGGTTATAGACCAATTTCTCTCCCTGAAAACCACTTTTCTTCCCCACTAACCAGTTTTCTGGTCGGCCAACTGGTCTTGGTAGTCTTTAGACCACCCAAAAGTGGTCGGTAGCCATGCCACCACCTTGCTTTCTTGGTACAGACCACCTCTCCCTCTTGCCAACCACTTGGTCTTCTTGCAGACCACTTTCACTGGTCGGCCGACCAGTTAAAGTAGCTGGCCGGCCACTTCAATTGGTCGGTAGCTTTCCTGCATTTTCTGCAAAGTTTGTGGATGCCAACTGTGCCAGCTGGAGAGCATAGATTGCATTGCACCAAGCTTCTAGCTTCTCCAAGAAGCTTGAAGCTTGGAGTTCTATAAGAGGGAGGCTCTCTCTCCCTTTTCCAGGTTCAGAAATTTGAAGAGCAAAAAAGTTTACTCTCTCTATCTCTCTCTCTCTCTCTCTATTTGTGCCTTAAAGTGTTGCTTCCTCATACCTTTGCACACAAACACCTACTCAAATACCTTCTTCTTGTTGCTGAGGTACTTGGGAGCTTCATTTGAGTGGTTTTAAGCTGGTTTTTGCCTCAGAGCTTGCTATTTTCCAGATTGTTCTTCAAGGGTGAGTGTTTTCCATCTTTAAGCTTTGTTTTGCTTAAACATTTGGCCATCTTTACATGATTTTTTAGGCCTAAATTTAAACTAAAAAAAGCTTCATTTTCAAGTGCTTAAAGTGTTTGTTTGAGGCCTCTTTAGTGTTGGGGTTGGTCCACTCACTTTTGTGCCTTATCTTGCCTTGTTTTGAGCCATCTCTTTAAGCCTTTGAGATCACCTTCTCTTGGCCTTTTAACCACTGAAATCCAATGGATTTTCAGTTGTGGAAATGTGGTTTTGAGGCATAAAATGAGAGGGGGTGGTCCCCTCTCCTCATCTTGTTTGTATGCATAGAGGGCTTATCAAATGGGTATGTGTTTACACTCCTTTGTGGCTTTGTTTAAGCCTGTTTTTGTGACTTTTTGGACCAGATATGACTCTGTTTTTTGCTGGTTTGGTTGTCTCTTGAGTGTTTCATACACTTGTAGTGTAATTCTACATTGCTAGCCTAACATGCTCTATACTTTGGACCATCATTCTAGCCTATTTTGAGTACACTCCAGCATGATTTTATCCATGTTTTGCCACGCTTAAGCTCTGTTTTAAGTGTTTTGGGTCATGCATGCCTTGTTTTGTATAGCCATGGTGCAATCTTGCTAATGAGCTTTGAGTTTCGAAGTCTCTAGCATGCTTGGAATGTAATGTTTGCATGATATAGCCTCAGTTCTCACATGATTTCAGAGCACATTTCATTGCCATACTCTCACATTTTTCACTCCTTCAATGTGTTTGAAAGTTGTGCCGTCATGCCTTGTTTGTGAGCCAATGTGTATGCATGTTTGCCTAAGCTCTTGAGCTCCATTTTAGCATGTTCTTGACCCTTAACTTGGCATGGTTAAGCTCTGTTTAGAGCTGGTTTAGTGGTTTAAGCTTAGTATTGCATGCTCCTTGTGTATTGCTCTTAACTAGTCTTATGCTCTAGGCCTTCTAACATGCCTCATTTGTGTTGTTTGGATGATTTGACATCATTTAACACTTCATTTCAGTGCATATAGCATTGCCATATTCACATGCATGTCACTCTTTAATTGCGTCTAAGAGTTGTGCCATTATGCCTTGCTTGCGAGCCATGAGTTGAATGTGCATTCCATGCTCTTTGTGCCTAGGTTTTGTTGAGTTTTGGCCACTGTTTTGAAGTATCTCAGGTATGTCCATGTTTGGTTTGGCCATTTGAGAATTTTCTTGCATGCTTCATGTATGAAGCACTTCATTTTCCTTGAGGCCTTAGCTTTTAAGTTTGCCATGCATGCATTGTTTGCATGATAGAATCTTGAGCACGCCATTCTAGCACTCATAGAAGAGCATGTTATTTGCATGTTGTTACATAGCATTGCATGTTGTTACCTTGCATTGTGGTTGCATGTTGCTATATTGCATTGTGTTTGCATGCCATTAGCATTGATAGGTTGATCATGTTGTGTTGTGTTGCATTGTGTTTGGATAGGGTGTTAATCCAAACACGAGAAACGAGGGACGTTTCATACTTCAAGTGATGAAACGTGCCTCATTTCTCGGTCGCCGACGCTCTTGATCGTGCATGATAGAGTTTAAGGCCCTTATGTGTTATTTGTGCATTCATTGGCATTGAATTGTACAAACTTGGCTTCTCAGCCATCGTGCATTGTGATGCTCGGTTGGTGGCCCGAGAGTCGAGAACCACACTCCCTTGAGCTCATGAAATGATAGGGAGAGTGACTGTGCACACATACCTTGCAAATACACTGTTGTGCCCCTTCTTGTTCTCTGTTGCAGCAAACTGGAGTGTAGTAGAATTTTCTGGTCGGCAGACCAGAAAAAGTGGCTGGCCGACCACTTTTTATGGTCTGCAACAAGTTTAGTTGGTCGGCAAGTGGTCTACACCACCAAAAAGTGGTCGGCAGCCTTCATGGAGGTCTCCATGATGGAGTAGAAGCTATCTGGAAGTTTTTGCAATGTTCTGAGGTCAATTGCAAACAGAGGCAAGTTGGGGCATAGTGATGGATTTCCGAACGAGGCAACCGAGCATGCATGCACCCCTTGCCCCGAGGACCTCTTCTTACTGCTTTACTTAGTTACTTAGCCTAGTTAGCTGGTTTGATGGTTTTGTACTTAATTAGTTAATATGTTTAGCTATTCATTTGTTTTGTAATAATTAGTTAACTAGGATTAGTTAATTAGTTTCATTTTGTAATAATTAGTTTAATTAGCTTAGATTAGCTTATTATTCGGACCCTCCGTCGAGAGGGCACAACTGTTGTAATAAGTGTGCGTGTGTGTGATGCATGTCTTCCAACCCCCATTTCCTTCTCCCTTTTATTCAGGGCATGTTTCAATTAGCATCCTTATGCTCGCATGTTTGCATCATTCATCTGTCTTGCATGCACCGGGCTCAGCGCATCATACTAACTACATTGTATTTTAATTCCAATTTGAATACATGTTATCTAGTTGCATTTAGAATAGCCAAACCTATCTTAGTTACATTTTGCATGTGTTGCATAAGGCATTCTTAACATAGCTAGGATCATGCATTGATTTCTAACAAAGCTTTTGTTTTGGTTCGGAGTACTAAGTAAGCTTTTATGCTTTAGCATCCTTGCATGCGTGTTAGTGTTTCCATGTTTAGCATGCTTGCCATGAGGTTATGTGCTTAACTGTTATAATTGCTTAAATGCCTGTGGATGAAGGTTTGATTGTCTGAATTGGAACAACTCGATGATTGTGAGTTTTTTCTAAGCCCACTTGAAGTGGCAAAATCATGTTTTTCTAAGCCCACTTGAGGGTGGCAAATCCGCGTCTTAGCCTACTTGCGAGTAGCACCTTCAAACCACTTTCAAAAACAAACATGAGTTGTTTTGTTCCAATCCGCATGATTGAGTCTATACTTGTATGCTGCGCGCATCACATAGTAAGCTAGCTAATAAACCGGAATAAGAACACATGTGTTTTCAAAAACAACATATTTTGTTAGTAGAGGCCGATCCTTTGATCGAGCGAGCGGGGGTGCTCATTTCATGACCTTCCCCCCTCATACCCAAGTTCCCGAGCCGAGGCAACTTTGGTGATGACGGACACGTGGCCTTAGGCACGAGTCAGGGTTTCCTAAATTTTCTCAAAACAAAATATTTAGGTGGCGACTCTGAAATCTGGCAAAGCAGTCCATGTTTGGCGCTTTTTGATTAAAATCGATTTTCCAAAACGATTTGCCGAATTTTGACACTTTGGTGATTTATCAGTCTTACATTGCACTTTGTGAGATTAGATTCAGAACCGTGATAGGAGTCCGAACTGTAGTAGCTAAGAACAACGATCCGTGCCCTCGCGCGCAGAGCGGAGTTTAGGGCGGTCTACAGTGTGTTACATTGCATGTGTTTGGATCGGACATTAATCTAAACACAAGGAATGTGGCACGTTTCATACTCAAAGTGATGAAACGTGTTGCGTTTCTTGGTCGCTAATACTCTTGATCAAGCATGTTAGCTTGGAGGCTCTCTTGTGTGTTGTTTGTGCATTCATCAACATGGTGTAAGCTTAGTCCTTGGCCATCATGCATTGAGGTGCTTGGTTGGTGGCTCGAGAGCGGAGTGCCACATTCCTTTGAGCTTAAGACATGATAAGGAGTGTGGTAGTACACATATTGTCTTAGAAATACAATATTGTGCCTCTATTGTTCTCTGTTGCAGCAAAACCAACAACCTGCAAAAAAAACTAGCCAACCAGCCAGTTTAACTAGCCGACCAGCTAGTGGCACTAGCCGGCCGACCAGTTGTAGTGGCTGGCAGCCACTTTTTCTGGCTGGCAGCTCACCAACAGATCCCTGTCTTGAGGTAAGGGTAGTCTGGAGGTTGGCACAATTTTCAGAGACCAAGGCAAGTACAAACAGAGGCAATTGACAGCATGGTAATGGATTTCCGAGCAAGCGCCAACTGAGCATGCATCTTCAATCTCTTGGAACTAAGCTGAGGCAGTTAGATTTGTAGTTAGGTTTACCTGTTAGTCAGTTTAAATTGGTAATTTAATTAATTAGTTTGTTAATTAATTAAGTGTTGTAATAATTAGTAAGTAGTTTACTAGTTATTCGTTTCGTTATGTAAAAATTAATCTAATTAGCTTAATTAGATTAGTTAGTTAGCTTAGCTTAGATTAGCTTAGCTAATTCGTTCGAACCCTCCGTTGAGAGGGCAAATGTTGTAATAAGTGTGCGTGTGTGTGTGAATGTCTTCCAACCCCACGTCTTTCTCCTTTTCACTTAATCACTTTCGATGGTTAGTTTAGGGTCATTTTCAATTAGCATACCTTATGCTTGCATGTTTGCATCATTCATTTGTCTTGCATGCACCGGGCTCGATGCATCATTCAAACTGCATCGTATTTCAATACTTATTTGAATACGTGTTTCAAAGCATGTTATCAAATTGTTGTATTTCATATGCCATATTAGATAGCCAAGCCTATTTAGTTGCATTTTTGCACGCATTGCATTAGGCATCTTAAAATAGCTAGGATCATGCATTGATTTCTAACTAGTTTTCTGTTTTGGCTTGGAGTACACTGTAAGTGTTTTCACTTTAGCATCCTTTCATGTGTGTAAGTGACTGCCATGATAGCATGCTTGCCATGAGGCTATTTGCTTAATTGCTATAACTGCATGAATGCTTGTGGATGAAGGCTTCATTACTTGAATTGGAATATTTCAACATGTTTTAAGCCTGCAAATCCGCGCTTTAGCGTACTTGCGAGTAGCACTTTCAAACCATTTTCGAAAACAAACATTGCATTGTTTTGTCCCAATTCTCATGATTGAGTCTATACTTGTATGTTGTGCGCATCACGTAGTAAGTTAGGTTAATAACCGGAATAAGAACACATGTGTTTATGAAAACAACATATCATGCTTAGTAGAGGCCGATCCTTCGATCGGGCGAGCGGGGGTGCTCATGTTATGACCTTCCCCTCTCATACCCAAGTTCCCGAGTCGAGGCAGCTTTGGTGATGACGGATACGTGGCCTTTGGCGCGAGTCAGGGTTTCCTAAATTTCCCAAAACAAAATATTTAGATGGCGACTCTAAAATCTGGCAAAGCAGTCCATGTTTGGCACTTTTTGATTCAAATCGATTTTTCAAAACGATTTGCTGGATTTGGACTCTTTGGTGATTTATCAGTCTTACATTGCACTTTGTGAGATTAGATTCAGAACCGTGATAGGAGTCTGAACTGTAGAACCAATTCGAGCTCTCTGAAAGGGGTAGGCCATGCGATGTGCCATATCTATGTTGACACAAAACCAATGTTCTCCATTGTCATTCACCGGAATATATATCTAAGCGACAATGAAAAAAAAATTATTGCAATGTTGCCCAATCAATTTAGAAAATAAAAATTGATTAAATAATAATACCATAAAAAACATATTAAAAAATTAATAATAGTAGTACAATGGAGAGGATGTTTAGAATAATCATGCAAAATGTAAGAGTGCTTGAGCCATTACTTCTTGACAGGCATGCAGCTTCCCAGTGTATCGAGACTCCCCAAAATATTCGTCGCATAGCTTTGCATGGTCCATCTCATTCAGAATATGTTGCTACATTCAATAATGTACATGTATTAGTAAGTATACATCAACATCCAAACATAAACATGACACACTAGACTACTCACCGATACATATGTGGGAAAGTACCATGTACTATGACACTTATCTGGAAAAAGCCTTCTTTGTGCATTTGTCAATTTTGCTACAACTAAATTGATAGTCTACAATACATGCAAGAAATAATAATATCAGACTTATATCATTGAAAATGACATCACATAGTAATATTGACGTATGAAATGAAAACTTACGGAACCACGAATCTAGGTTTTTGGTTGTAATGAGTACAAATCTAAGCGGGTGGCAAGTTCAATCGGCGTGTAAAACAGCTCCATCACCACAATATCCTCACTAAATCATCTAAAAATTGAAGAGTTAAACATGCTATTAATTGATAGAGGAACATACAAACTCAATAAAATTACCTGTTATCCAAATTCTTATCGAAACAATATTCCTTCAGAATTTTTTCCTTAGAAGATAAAGGACATGGCCTCATGATTTGTGCAGTGGATGACTTGTGAATATAACCCAATACATAAATAACAAATTGTCAAACTTTCTAAAGTGCGTTAAAATAAAGGGATTGGAGATCAAGAACAATAACATAATGAGTAATAACCTCAACAGCATCAAAATTGGCACCAAGTAGTTTTCCAAGTAAGTTCAAACTCTAAAACAAATTACAACTAACAATAAAAGACCAAACATCGTGAAATAGAATATCGCAAACGAATAACATTGTATAATACATATATAATCTACATGACTTACTTGATCAAACTTATCCTCCTTTGTATCAAGAGACAAATCTGCTACATTTAAGTCAAGCATTGTTTGGGTTTGTCCTTTTTGAATGGCATTTCTCTTGTTACTAGTGATAGTTGTAAAAGGTGACTGTACATACTGACTTTCCACCCCCGCATCTGAACGTCGAGTGCAACGACCGCCATATGGACCAGTTGATAAACTAGATTCATCAAAAAGTTGGAGTTTTGGGATTGTTTTTCTTCGCTTATTGTTCAATCCCACTTTCATTTTGTTTTGCTTATTGTTCCTCTCTTGTAGCTGATGTGTAATGGGAGCACCATTTGTGTCAGAAGAAACATCAATGGAATCAAAAAAATTGTGAATTTGTTACTCGTTTTCGAACCTAGGTGGTTTGATCATCAAGATGGGAATCCAATTTGAAGATTGATAGTGCGAGCAAAATTCTATTTTCGTCCTTGTTTTTCGATGCTACCACAACATCAGGTTGTGCCAATAGCACAGGGGTGACATGTTCAATTGCAGGTACAACCATAGATTCTACCACAACATCAGGTTTTGGTAGGAGCACATGGGTGACATGTTCAACTATAGGTACAACCGTGGATTCTACCGCAACTCTAGGTGCAACTATGTCAACTAATATATTACATTGTTCGTGCTCCACTTCTCATTGCTTTGACATTTGTGGTGGCTTCCATTTTTTCATAACCTTGGGAATGGAAGAATTAGCTATTACACTTTTAACAATGACAACTAGTTCTTCCAAAATACTTTTCATGTCACAACAGTCGTCTCAATTTTTGAAATTCGACTATCATCAATATTTTTCATTCACTTGCTTTGTATTGATGGTTGCATTTGCTCTTCAACAACAAAATTAACATCAACCTATTTACAGATATATTATAGAGAATTTAGTTTTCCATTTCAACATGAATAAGAACAAACAAAACCAAACCTAAAAGAATGGAAACAAAGGATGCCCTCCTCACTCTAGTAACCTCCTAAATTTTGGAATCGTTTCAATGTCTCCTTCATTTCTACATTGCCCCAATCAGCCAAGCAAGGGACCGAGCGAGCACGAGCAACATGACAACCACTCGGAGCAACACGATCAAAGTAAAACAACTGCATCACAAAAATGTATGAATTTAACAAATACTATGTAATGAAATAGGCATTAAAATCAAGTATTTCTAACAAAAGAATTATTAATTGGTTGCAAGTACACCATTAAAAGAAATAAGCATCCATTTGGGTGTGATTGACCTTTTGAATTGTACTTGTGTAAACCACGAACAAGGAATTGAAGAGTGAACTTTGCCCAATTATAATCCTTCATGCCATCCACATTCTGAACGAGGTGAATGGAGGATTGTTTAACAACATCCTTTGTGGTTGGGCATAAGAATGCACCTAATACGTATAGGGTAAATATCCTCTTAAATTCCTCTCCAACTCCCTCGATTTTGGTTAAATACTCTCAAAGCATTCAATTTGATAGCACCTTGGACAACTCTAGGTTCTTCAAATAGCTTGGGAAATTCTTTTGAAGATTTTTTCAATCCTATGGCTTTTCCTTTGGCAAGAATGCCCAATAACTTGTGAACGTCTAGTTTTGTAATAAGGAGTTGTCGCCCATGAACATTCAAGGAACAAGTTTTGGGATCAAATTTCTGAACCAACCATTCGCAGAGGTCATGATCAAGCTTTGTACATCTGAGATTCAAGAGGCCCCCTAACCCACTATTAGTAATTGCATCATGTTGTTCCAAGCTCAATCTTTTTATTATTTTAACAATTGATCTCAAGGAAATTCATGTTTGGAAATGCCACTGAAAAATAATATAGTGGGTGTTAGAATAACTTAAGATAGACAACTTCAATAACTTAACAATAGTGTGTGAATCAATTTATGTGAGTATATGCAAATGTAAACATGTTATTCCAATGTGTGAAATAGTTCATATTAAAACAATAAGTTTTTTCTCTCCCTATATTTCACTTTTCTTGGTTTTGTTGGAAGGGACCTTTCAGCTTGGCTTGCTTATCAACACTCCACCTTCCCATCTCTTTGTAATCATTCTTCTCCTCTATCTATTGGGTTCTCCGTTGATGTCCTATGTCCTTTGTCATCTACATTGCCTCAAAAGTGAACATAAGTGATGCTAGTAGAAAGTAACAGATACAGATAACATTAAATATGATAACAATATGTGGCAAGCAATGTGCAAAATTGTGTCACTGACTTTTATTTGTGTTTCCTGCTTGATTTTGTTTTCATCTTCGCTACAGGTTCAACCAAATGAATAATAAGGACTAATATTTATACCCAACATAACAAATGCAATTAAAATAAGAAATTGAATAGTGTGAAGAAATAATACTTATAGAAGAAGAATGCCGGTGTAAATCGTTTGTGTATGCAAGGTTTGTTGCTTCCTTCGCTCATTGTGTATTGTTATATATTTTCTACACAAGCAAAAGTGAAATAATTGTATGAGAGAAAATTAAATCAAGTTAGTCAGTGCGAGAAAAGTACACACACGAAAAGAAAAATAATAATAAAGACAAACTGTTCAATTACACATTATTTATAATAAAAAAATAAAAATAAAAATTAAATGAGGCAAACAAATAAACACACAAAATCCAATGAATGCAACAAGAAAACCATAGATTTTGGGAGTCTGCATTTTTGTAGGGATATGGAATTGGGGGGAATTTGTCGATCTACTCAAGTTTCGAGTGATTTTCTAGGCTAATCTGAAATTGGAAGTTAATATGCCATCAGTGTCGAGATCAACTCTCATTGTACCTTTGAACTCTCATTGTACCTTTGAAATTAGGATATCGTTGGGAACACTTTGCTGGTCTGCTTGCTAAGCCGGTGGACTTTTTCAGAGTTGAAGGTTTGTTTAAGGTCCTAGTGGTGGTTGCTACTGCTGTGTAGGTTGGTACTATTTGAGACTAATGTGATGAAGCCGTCATTATTGTTGTATGTGGTGATGTTATTGACTGACTTCTTGTTGTTGGTTGTTAGGTTTTAGTATTTCCTCTTGTTGTTGTTGGTTGTTAGGGTTTATGATTTAGCAAAGAAAAAGCTGGGAATTTTTGTCCTTATGGTATTAGCGCCACGAGGATCAAGAAAAAAAAAGTGACATTGCATCTCCTATAAAGGCCACCTCTGGAGACAATATAGTGTCTGTGATCTACAACAATAAATTGCAAAGTCACACTAATATTCAATGAAAGAGCAATTAACCAAAAACTAGTTTTTAAATAGGAATCTTAACACCAGTTTTCTTTAGCTTCTCAATTTGTTTCCAATTTAAATGCATGTACTACTTCCTCTTTGTTTTTTTCTAACCGAGTAAATTATATAACCCTGAACAGATAATGCTCATAACTTGACTTGTAAGCAATATCAGGATAAACGTACCTGACTGGGTATAACATGGTGAGTTTTAAATAGTCTTACAACAAGGTGATTTCACACAGTTTCTGTTTTTTTTTTTTTCCTCTTGTTGCAGTTGGCCTCTTGGCAACCGTTGTTCTGGTTTTATTGCTCAACTTTCGCAACCAATTCAGTAATAGTTTTCTATTAAAAACATTAACAGTGTTATCAATTGGACTAAACTAATACAAAATCTACAACTAAGGGTCAAAATTGAGTCACTTGAAAGTGTTTGGACCAAAAGTACACAAGGGGCAAAACATAGTGACTAAAGATATAATTTGCCATTTATTTTACTAAAAATATTATATAAAAAAATCAGTGCGTGATTTAGCTTTGATAGTAAAAATAAAAAAAATAGTTTTCAGATACATATGTGGTAATTGAAGGAAACTAGATAAAAAATTTGAAGAAATTACATCACATCATTGAGAGAGAAATTAAAAACTCATCCAAATAGTGCTTCCCTTCACTTTTCAATGAGGGAGAAATTAAAAACTATAACCTACCTATTATTGAGAAGAGCAACAAAGGGATAGTAGAAGATTTTCAAGTTCAAAATTTTCTTATTCGAATGGGTATTGTATATACAATATGAACAAAAACATGAGTATTTCATCATATATAACTCATCAAAAGCAACGAAGTACATCATATAAGGTTTCAAACACATGAACAACACATATATACATATTAGGATATGTGCACAATAGAAAAACTGAATGAACACATAAAAATCCAAACACGCCAAAACAACTTAAAAGCAGGTGTAGACACTCCATTTTTGACCGCCCTGAAGACTTGGGCACCTCATGTTGAATGCTCGATGATGAAACATTACGTTGTACAGATCGTTCGATTTCTTCAACAAAAGGCTTTGGTTTTCAAGCTTCAGAACCTAAACGTTGCACCCCTTTTGAACCAAAGCCTAAATTTTTCTAGCCTGACCACTCAAAGACCTACTAGCTAACAAGTGGCCGACAGCCCATTTTTGGTTGGCCAGGCGTCCCCCTTCATGGCCGACTAGCCATGTTCAACAATAAACAGATATTTTGTACTGCTAGCTATCCTTATGTGCATGTCTTGCACTAGCTAGCTCAATACAAATATTTCTAACGTGAGAAGGCTTTTTTTTTTTTATATAAATACAAGCCCCTTCGTGGTTTGGGCTTATAAAATTTTGCCAAGAGCTAAAGACTTGCCAAACACTTTTCCTCTCTCTCTTGCAATATACATACACTATCCATACACTTCATAAGCCTAAACTTGAGGCCTCTTGTTGAGATTCTTGACCATACATTTCAGCTCTTGAGAGTGTTCGACTTGTGGTTTGTGAACTAAAGAGCATCCTCTCTTTGAAAGAGGTATACTTTGAGCTTTTATACCATCTTTTCTATCTCTTTTCTTTGCTTTTTTCACACTATTTTCAGAGTGTTTTAAGCTTAAAAATGTGATTTTAAGTAACAAAAAGAGAAGGGGCTAGCCACCCTTCGTTGGCTTGTTACTAGGCTTTTTTCCTTCCATTTTGTTCAAAGTTTTTCTACCTTTGCAAACTAATTTTCAGCACTGTTTTGTGCTATTCAGGGACTGTTTAGTCCATTTATTTAGTTTATGCTTTGAATACTATGCTTGTATTGTTGTAAGTCCTCATAGATTTGGTTTTTTAGGTGATAAACATCAATCTATTTGAGTTGATAGCTTTCTTTACATAGTTTTCATGTAAATATTCACACTTGTCATAATCACCTTTGCAACCTCCTCCTTTCTTTGCTTTCTTTGATTAAGAGTTGTATCCAACACTAGATTGTTGCTCAAGGCATAAGAAAGAGACTTTCCATGCTTAATGGTTTAATCTCTTCAGAGGTTTATTACCAAGACATTACATCTCTCTCATGCTAAGCACAATCTCTTGTTTGACACTTCTCCTTATCGCCTTTTGGGACTTAGTGGACGTAATTATCACTTTTGGACAAAAATGAAGAAAAGATAAGAAATGAAAAGGTAATGTAAAAGAGGCTAATAAAATTGGAGTAAAAGCGGTAAAAAAAAGGTAATAAAATGGAGTTGGGTTCAATCGGACGTTATATTGAACCCATTACGTTTTGAATCATTACATACTTTTTAGTGATGTTTAGTGATTTAAAAAGCAATGTCTACCCCTTTCCTTGAGCTAACTCCATGATAGGGAGGGGGTGTTGTTGGTGTTTCATTTTATTTTATTAAGCTTTTGTCCTATCGGTTCATAGATCATCACGCAACAAATTTGCAACAATTGGTGATTTGTGAATCAAATCTACTCCTCCCTTGATCATCTTCATGACAGGGAAGGGCAGAGAGCATAAACATCTATTGGAAACACTTTGGTTTTGCTCTATTTCGACTCTGTGGTAGCAGGCTATTTCCCAAAAGTAGTGGCAGGCCGACCACCATTCTGTCTATCCGATCACTTTCCAAGGCTAGCCGGCCACCATTTTGTATAAGCAATGGCATTTTTTTTGCAAAACAAAGTAGAACCTGAGGCCAAAATAGAAAAATTATCTCACTACAAATAGATTTTGGCAGCAAACAAGGAGGTTTCCAGGAGGATGTTCTCAGTTGTGTGCATACGGCTCCTCGCTTCCTGTTCTCGTCCTTTAAATTAATGCTTTAATATTAGTATAGGTGTACTTAATTTAGCTAATTTATTCGGTGTTGTAATAATTAGTTTAACTAGGACATTCATTCGAACCCTCTTGTGCTAGGGAAAATTTGTAACACTTGTAATATTTGTATGTCTTCCAACCCCCACTTCTTTCTCCCTTTTATTTACATGTTTATCATGGTAGCATCATATTTTTGGTTTCATATCATTACAATGACTTGCATCCATTTTTGCATCCATTGGATTTGGTTCATCATTCTAACATTGTTGTCATTTCTTACTTCCTTAAATACGTGCGTTGCGCATACTTTGAGTGGATCCACATGAAATGTTAGAAAATCGAACCTCGTAGTTGCATTTCGTATGTATTGCAATAGTCATTTGCATATTAGAGCATGCATTTTTCTAACTATTTTCTTCTAGTTTGACTTGCCTCAGTTGAGTACTATGTGAGCATTTTTCCTTTAGCATATTGCATGTGTGTTTGTGTTACCATATCAAGCATATTTCCATGAGGCTAAGTGATTATTTGATATACCTCTCGAATGCTTGCGGATGAAGGTCATTTCACTTAAGTTGGGATGATTTTGATTAATGTATATATGAGCTTGCTTGTTCAAGTAGCACATATTCAAAACTCTTTTCAAATAAACATAAAATCAAAGCATTCCAAAGTGGGTGACTTAGTCTATGCTTATGTGCCTCACATAGTAAGTTAGCATTAATAATCAGAATAAGAGCATATAATGTACATAAAAATCATATCATGATTAGTAGAAGCTGATCTTTGATCGGGTGAGTTGGATGCTCAATTCATGACCTTCCCCTCTTATACCTAAGTTCCTGAGCTGAGACACTTGGGTGATGACAGACAAGTGGCCTTTGGCACGAGTCATGGGTTTCCTAAATTTTTCAACAATATTTAGGTGGCGTCTCTGAAATCTAGCAATGCAGTCCATTTTTGACATTTCTGATTGTAAATAGATTTTCCAAAGATTTGCTGGATTTGGACTCTTATTTGTGTTTTTTTGTTTCACATTGCACTTGTGAAACCAGATTCAGAACCACGGGAGTCCGAACTATAGGGCTATTGTATCTAAGAAGGGTAAACCCCTCTGAGGAGCACGAAAAGCCAGCTACAACATGGCACTAAAATAAACTTACACAATTTCAACAATCAAAGAAAACATACCATACGTCTCTACAACATGAAGGTGTCGGCTAGTAATGGTGGTGACAACAGCAACTGTGTGGTTTCCAACAAAAAGATTGGCCGTCTGTAAGAGAATAGGAGGCTGAGAAAGAGAGAATAAGAGACAACAAGCATGAGGGACAAGGCTGTAATTCCAAAACTCCAAAGGTTCTGTTTGGGTGGGAGTTTTTGGGTTCCCAAATAAGCAAGGCAAAACAACAAGGAAACTTACAACTCGATAAACAATGTTTGTTCGTGGGATTGACAAAACTAAGGCACCTAACAATCTCCCCCTTTGTCAATTCCCGAACAAAACATTCTAACATAGTTTCGTAGCAAACACACGCACTAAACTAAACGAATCGAAACCAACTAACCTAAAACAACAGCCTTGACGAAATACCTTGCAAAAAAAATTAAAAATTAAAAATTAAAAACCAAACCACTGGGAAAAGAAAGAGCAATTATTCTCAAAACAAATAATAGATATCAAGACTTAATCAAGAGAAACGGATGAAAGTTAGTCTACTATCAAAAATAGATCCTAATATATATGCAAAAGCCAACATCCCAATATCCACATATGTTAACCCAAAACTGTGAAGCCAATATATATGCAAAAACCAACATCCCAATATCTATATCTGTTAACCCAAAACTGTGAAACTCTACTCTCCCTTTTTGACTGGGGAGAGACAAAGGAAAAAGAAAACAAAAAAGTAGCAACAAAAAAGACACTGGCAACAAAAACTGCCCCAAAAACAAAAACAGTCCAAAAGAAGAGAAAACATCACTGCGAGGATGGCGAAGGTTACCGCTGCATCTGGAACAGAGAAAGGATCTGGGCAAGCATCGCGGTTTGCTGATCGAGGCGGCCATCAAACACATCTAAGTGAGCATCCAGCTGATCAAGTCGGTGGGTGACAGACTGCTCGAACTACTGCAGCTGTCCACGAAACGAACGAGGACGCATCTCGGGTGCACCAGCAGTGGCTGCATCAAACTCGGCCTCTTTGGCAAGTGGATCATCACTTGCAACAAAAACCCCTACTCTTGACGAACCCTCGTTGACATGGGCTTGACTCTGTGAGATGGTCAGTTTGGTGACAGGTTTAATAGGAGAGGCAAACTCGTCATCATCAAAGGTAGGGACACTAAGAGATGTAAGAAACCAATTTAGCAAACACCTATAAGGAAGACCCAAAGACTTGTGACCCTCAAACACACTAATCATTTTGGACATGATCATTTCATACGGGTCGATGGGGAGGCGATGGTCAATGCAATACAACACATAACCCTGATCTTGGGTAATGTGAGAGGAATGCAAGGTAACATGGATGTTGGCACAAATGATGAGATTTAGAAGGTGGAACCGGGGAAGAAGCTCATTTTGCTAAATGAGCACCCCGACGATCCAAGTCCGGGGAGTGCCACATAATTTAGTGACGGCCTGGTCAAAATCCGCAATGTTGCGGGTAGCAAGAAATGTGTAGTGACAATTCCAGACTTCTAGAAGATTAAGAAACCTCCTAATGAGCTCGGCATCAATGACTAGGGTTTTATTGCGAATCCGAGTGTGAAAAGACGAGGCTATCTCCTTGCAAATGGAGTGTATATTGCAGTAAAACTCCCAGACCCAACTGAGGTTTTTTGGACCAGAGAAAAGGAGAACCTAGTCACCCCCTAAAGCATCATACAGAGACCGGATAGGGATAGACTTGAAAGCACTGGGATGGACATGTCGTTCTAAGTGAACAGTCTGAGAAACATAGAAATCTTGATAAAGGTTGGATTTTTCCCAGGATTGGAATTTGTCTTTATTGAAGTTTGGGTGAGACACAGTCGTTTTACGGCGTTTTGAGGACTCAGCCATGACTGACAGACACAAAGGAGAGACCACCACAAAACAAACGCCAAACCACCTAGACAAAAGCACACCCCTATATAACCCTAAAACCAACCCAACAAATAGAACCAAGGAACACCCAATGCCAAATAACCACCCCCAAAAGCAAATATAAGAGCAAAGCACAAACCATTAGTGTAATAGGGTTAGAGCATGGGTATAAAACAAATCTAGAAACCATTGACAGTATTGTGAGAAATCAAAGCCAGCAAAAATAAAATGCACTCATAGTAGTAAACCAATAAATGCAATGACCACCCTACTGTATAAGCAAACACAAAGAATAATGTATAGCATGACAATTCCCAAATGAAAACAACATAGACACAGAAATGAAATGGAACTAACACCAATCAAAACCCATACAGAGCCAGCATGAAAGCAGTAGAAAAAATGAAACAAAAACAAATTAAAAACCTAACACAAATACAGGGAAAGATGCACGAACCCTAGAACTGAGGTACAAATTGCACAAAAAAATTAAAAGTTAGACAAAAAGCAATGATGAAATATAATTAAATAAGAGACAAGAAGGTAAAAACCTAAAGGTCATAAACAGACCCAAGCAAGCACACATGAAAAAAAATGTAAAACCCTAGACAGATCATTACGCAAGGAAAAAAAAACCAAAACTCAAGTGTGGATTGAAGAACCCAAAAAAAAAAACATACGAGGAAGAGAGAGAGAACCAGGGAAACAAAAAAAAAACAAGAAAAAAAAATAGAAGAAGAATCTTACCATAGAAATGCAGAAGGAGAACCTGATTGAAGAGATAAAACACCCAACCTAGTGAAATCTAAGTAATGAATAGCAAAGGAGACGAAATCGCCCTAGGAGAGAGAGCAATAAGGAAAAATGGGGAAAAGTCGACTAAAGGGACGGAGTGGCAGAATTTAAACGAAGACAGATCGGTCGAGCAAGAAGTTTGTCGCTCGAGCTAAGTCAATTATGTGCAAGAGGTCACTCGAGCCAAAACATTGTTACTCAAGCCAAAAAATACACGCTCTCAGAATCTTGAACCACCTGCATAGATATTGGATTGAGGAAAAGTTCGCTCGAGCGCAAACTCTCTCGCTCAAGAGAAGTAAAAGAACCAAAACACCCTTAAACTACCCACTGTCAAGAGAGACCTGAAACAAGAGGGGATTAGTACAATAACCATAATGTGACACTAAGATGAGATAATCCACAACCCATGAAGCTAGTAAACCCGCAATTTTGACAATATGAAGCACAGTATCATAAGCAAATCAGATAAAGATTGATTAATGAGCATAAGCTACATGGGAATGCACAACTCAAAGACAAAATGAGAGCTCATATAATGAATGTGTATGTGTGCAATCCTTGAGAGGCCACAGAGCTAGAGTTAATCCTCGTAGTGATCAGATGGTTGGACCTTTGACAAGAGAAACTAAACATCACCGAGAAAAGTCAAACCACTAGAAATCAAGGGATATTTGTTGAGTAAAAGAGGAAGCTCCCCCTCAATCAATGAGTCCCTTTTTTTTCATTAGATTTTTTATTTTTGTCACTTGTGGGCACTCACAGGTGGCATGCATGCTCAAGAGTATGAAGACCAAACCAGAGAAGCATGAAAACAATAAGGATGGCCTGGTTAGTGCCTCTGAGGTAGGTTTTTCCTAATGCCCGGACTTTAATGACATGAGGGAGGAACCGTGAAAGTAAAAAATGATGGTGGATGGTTAAGAGAGTCAACATCACCCATGATTTGCCAGTATAGGTCAATTCCTCTGTAAATGTATACGAGACACTTTTAGAGGTCCATAAAGAACTTTGATCACTTATGCGGAAACCCCTGCAATAGTTTATCTCAAGGATGTGTACAGAATGAGATCATGAAGTCAATGAGGATGAGCATTCAGAATGAGTTATGAACAAAGAAACATGAAATCTTGCAAGCAACATGAGAGGTGTTCATGTGAGTCTAAATGCAGAGATGATAGGAATAAATGACAATGAGATTATAGCATCCAAGTACACATAAAGCCAATCACTCTCACCCACTCCTTAGTGATGAGCACTGCACCCAAGGTCTTTCTAAGGAAATCAAACCTAAGAAGATCAAGGGGTTTTGTAAAAATATCAACTTTTTGATGCTCAGTGGGTACATGTTCAAGAACAACAAGGACCTTTTCCACTAACTCTCGAATGAAATGATGACGAATGTCAATGTGTTTAGTGCGAGATTGTTGGACATGATTTTTAGAAATGTTAATGGCACTTGTGTTATCACAGAAAAGGGTGAGAGTGTTCTGGTCTATACTATCGTCATGAAGCATTTGCTTCATCCACAACATTTGTTCATAAAAACTCCCTGCTACAATGTACTCAGCTTCAACAGTCAAAAGAGATATGGCATTTTTCTTTTTTCTATGCCAGGCAACCAAATTATTCCCAAGGTAAAAACACCCTCCAGATGTGCTCTTATGATCATCAACACACCCTGCCCAGTCGGCATCAGAAAAACTAGTGATTTCAGCGGTAGTGTCGGTCGTGAACTAAATCCCATACCCCAATGTCCTATTTACATACTTAATGATGCGTTTAACTACAAGCAGATGAGACTCTTTAGGACAGGCTTGGTAACGGGCACAAACACCTACACTAAATGCAATGTCAGGACGACCGGCTGTGAGGTACAAGAGATTCCCTATCATACTCCTATAAAGGGTAGGATCAACATCAGTACTAGAGGAATCTTTGGAAAGATGAAGTCTAGTGCTTATGGAAGTGCGAGCATGTTTGACGGACTCTAGACCGAACTTAGACACAAGGTTTTTGGCATACTTGGTCTGAGAAACAAACATACTCGAAGGAGACTGTTTAATTTCAAGACCCAAGAAGTAAGACAACTCGCCCATCATGCTCATTTCAAACTCATGTGTCATGCAATCCAAGAAATATTTCACAAGAAAATCAACAGTGGATCCAAACACAATATCATCGACATAAATCTAAGCAACAAGTATATGAGACTTGTAGACACCCCATTTTTGACCGCCCTTAAGACTTGGGCGCCACTGATTGCTTACTTGGTGATGAAAGTTGTACAGTGCACAGGTTCAATTTCTTCGGCAGGAGGAGCTCCAAATCCCAACCTCACACCCCTTTTTTGGACCAAAACTATTTTGATCAAAATGATTTTAGACCTTAAAACCCTCTCTTTCAAAATATTTTTGAAAAAAGTTTCTACGATGTTCCGAGGCTCGCATTTCGTTAAATGTTGTGCTTTTCGGTAAACCGAGCAAGGACAAAGTGGAATAAATGAAAGAGACGTGAACTCTTTGAAAAAAAAAACTCGTTAAAACATCTTGGTTAGAGGTTTGGAGTTGAAGAAAATTGGAGGAGAGGGAAGAAAACTAGCTGAGGAGAAGTTGGACATGAATCCGGTTAGGATCGAAACTGAACAGTCTTCACTAAAAGAGGCATATCTTCTTGCACACTTGGAAGTTTGATGTGTGGATGCCACCATTGGAAATAAGACTTCTAGAGCTTCAATTTAGGCTCAAGAATGACCTACAAAGGAGTCCAGATGAAGGAGATATGCCCATTTGAAGTTTGGCCCAAAAAGCAAATTTTTCTGGCCAGCAGAGGTGGAGGTTGCTGGCCATAGATGGGCTTTTCTGGCCATGTGCCAGGCATGGAAGGACTTTTCCGGCCATGTGCTATCCAGGGTGAATTTTTTCCGGCCACAAATGAACCTTGCCGGCCATTGATGTCAAAAGTCAGATTTTTTGCAGATATTTACCTTCAGTTGTTTCCAGTTGTCCATTTGATGATATTTTTGACCTGAAGTTATATATTTCTATATATAGACGCCATTCTCTATTGTTTTGAAAGTTAGAAAGATTTGGAAGCCTCTCTCTCTAGACTTCTCTCTCTCTCTCTTGAGCTTTTGTGCTTAGAAGCTTGCATACTTCAAACTTTAACCTATCAACCCTTAACCAAAGTGGTTCATCTTTGGGCTGAGGTTGCTTGAAGCTCTCTTGGAACTCCTTAAGTGGGTTTTGGCTTGAATTGTAGCCTAGAATCACTCTTCTCTTTAAGAGGCATAACACCGTTTAAGCTTGTTTTTCATATTAGTTTTCCCATCTTTTTGTACTATTTTGGGGCTGGTTTTGAACTGAAAATACTCTATTTTTATGACCTAAAAGTGGTGGTTGGAGCCTATTTTAAGTTAGGGGGTGGTTCACCCTTCTTGCTTCTTTGCTTGTAAAGCTTTTATGCCTTTATTCATCATTTTGAAACCAACTTTTTTGGACCTTTTTACCACTGATTTTTAGAGGTTTTCAAAGACTAAAAATTTTGTTTTGAGGTCCCAAAAATAGAGGGGTTGGTCACCCCTCTTCATGTTTGTTTACTAGTTCAAAAGCTCCATGTTTTGGCTTGTTGTCTTAGCTTCTTTTGTCTTCGTTTCCAGCATGTTTTCCCACTGATTTTGGGCTATAAAAACTCTGTCTTTTTGAGCTGAAGATTGGGTCCTAAGGCCATTAAAGGTTGAGGGGTTGATAGCCCTTCTTTGTACCTTGTTTTGGAGGCCTTTGCCCTTGTGTTTCCCACCCTTGCATCATCTTTTTCAGAGCTTTTAAACACTAATTTTCAAAGCTATTTTAGTGGCTAAAAACATGTTTTGAAGTCCAAAATTAGAGGGGTTAGCCTCCCCTCCTTGTGTCTTGTTTGCATGCCTAGATAGCTTTACATGTTAGCATGTTTTTCTAGCAATTTGTAGCTTAAGTCCAACATGTTTTTGCCTCTGTTTTGACCTGTTTTGGCTATGTTTTGGGTTGGTCAATTCAATTGAGGCTTGTATTGCATAGTTGTAGGGTTAATTCCTTCACTAGGTCATTGTTTTAGGCCTTTAAACATGAGTTACTTGAGTTGGTTGCATGTTATAGTGTCATTTTGCATGTAATTCCAGTATACATAACTCTGTCACATTCTCATTTGTTTCACTCTTTCAATTACTTTTGAGAGTTGCTTCAAGTTTAGGAGTCTTTAAGCTTAAGATAGAGTTTATGCTTAATGGTTTAATCCTCTTTGAGGATTCATTATCAACGGCATGAACTCTCTCTTTCCTTACATCATCCTTTGGTTGACGCTTCTTTCTCTTTAGAGGACTCTCACCAATGGACTAAATCAACTAAAGAATGAGTTGGTAACTTAAAATGAGTAAACAAAAGTGATAAGTAAAACCTGAGCAAGATAAGCATATTGTGTTGCATTGCATGTGTTCAATCGGACGTTATATTGAACACAAGGAAGATTGGAGCATTTCATACTCAAAGTGATGAAATGAGCCAATCTCTTTGGTCTCCATTGCCCTTGATCACACATGATAGGGTGATGGTCTTGAGTCTTGTTTTTGCATACAATGAAATTGTATTTCTTGATTCTTTGGCCATCATGCATTGAAAATGCTTGGTTGGTGGTTTTGGAGCCAAGAATACCACTCCTTGGAGATGTTTTGATGATAAGGAGTGGTACACAATACATACAACCTATGAAATTACTTCTTTCCTGCTCTGTGTTGTGCTCTGTTACAGCAGAATAAAGTTGTTCATCAGTGGCCGGCAAGCCATACACTGATGGCTGGCAGCCTTTCATTGATGGTCAGCAGTGCCCTTTTGTAGCAGGCACATGGCCGGCAGCCTCCATTAATGGTCGGCCAGCCACTGATGCTCTCTCAGAACAATGCCCTTTCAGCATACCAAAATTCAACTTTGCAAACAGAGGCAGTCAGCAGCAAAGCAGTGGCATTCCGGGTAGAAAACGAGCGCGCACATGTGCATTTGATGTGTCTCAAGTTTAACTAGCTAGAACAGCATGCCTATTGTTATTTTTGAACTGGTTTTGTACTTAATTAATTAGCGCAATATGTATTTGATTAGCTTAGATTAGTAAATTGATTGTTGTAATAATTAAGTAGCTTGGCTTAGCTATTTCTTTATTTTTTTTTTTGTATTAATTAGCTTAGCTTAGTTAGCTAATTATTCATTCGGACCCTCCTTTGCAAGGATGTAATGTTGTAATAAGGGTCCGTGCGTGTGTGTATGTTTTCCAACCTCACGCCTTTCTCTCTTTTATTTAATCGCTTTCGATGGTTAGATTAGGGGCATTTTCAATTAGCATACCTTATGATCACATGTTTACATCCATTCATTTGTCTTGCATGCACTGAGGCTCGGCGCATCATTCAAACTGCATTGCAATTTCAATACTTCTTTGAATACGTGTTTCAAAGCATGCTATCAAAGTGTTGCAAATACTATGATTAAGTAGCCGAGCCTATTTAGTTACATTATTGCATGTGTTGCATTAGGCATCTTGTATAGTTAGGATCATGCATCTTTCTAACTAGTTTTTGTTTTGGCTTTGAGTGCTCGGTGAGTTTTTATGCTTTAGCATACTTGCATGAGTGTGATTGTCATATTCCCATGTTTTGCATGCTTTCCATGAGGCTATGTGCTTAAATGCTAAACTACATGAATGCCTATGGAGGAAGGCTTGGTTGTTTGAATTGGAACAATTCAATGAATGTGCGTTTTAAGCCCACTTTGTTGTGGCAAAATCATGTTTTAAGCCCACTATGTTTGGTGGCAAATCAACATCCTTTAAGCCCACTTGAGGGTGGCAAATTCAAACCATTTTCGCAAACAAACATGAGTTGAGTTGTTCCAATACTTGTAATTTTAGTCTATACTTGCATGTGCGCGTCACATAGTAATGTTAGATTAATAACCGAAATAAGGACGCATAATATTTATAAAATGACATATCATGATTAGTAGAGGCCGATCTTTGATCGGGTGAGCGGGGGTGCTCATTTCAGGACCTTCCCCTCTCGTACCCAAGTTCCCGAGTCGAGGCAACTTTGGTGATGACGAACACGTGGCCTTTGGCACGAGTCAGGGTTTCCTAAATTTCTCCAAAAGAAAAATATTTAGGTGGCGACTCTGTATCTGGCAAAGTATTCCAATTTTGACATTATTTGATTTAAAATTGATTTTCCAAAAAGGTTTGCTGGATTTGGACTCTTTGGTGTTTATCAGTTTCACATTGCACTTGTTATACTAGATTCAGAACCACAGGTAGAGTCCGAACTGTGAGGCCTTCTTTTCAAACCCTTTCCGAAAGGCGGGGCGTGGAAAAAGGCAAGTCCACAAGACTTAGTATGTTTCACAAATAAGGTCTTGTTCACACTATCCCTTTGAAAATCATTATCAAGCAGAAAGGTAGTAAGTCTATCATACCAACTTCGAGGGGCTTGTTTCAACCCATATAACGCCTTGTCTAACTTGTAGACATTTCGGGTCCTTAAACCCTTTTGGTTGCTCAACATAAGTCTCTTCTTTCAAGTACCCATTCAGAAAGACACTTTTTACATCCATTTGAAACAGTTTGAACCCAAGAAAGCATGCAACACCTAGTAAAATACAAATAGATTCAAGATATGCAACAGAGGCAAATGTCTCATCATAGTCAACACCCTCGACTTGTGTATAGCCTTGAGTAACCAACCTAGCTTTATTTATAACCACAGTACCATTCTCATCTGATTTATTTTCAAAGATCCAATTGGTACCTATCACATTCATGTCTCTAGGTCTGGGAACAAGAGTCCAAACTTTGTTACGTTCAAATTGACCTAATTCATCATGCATTGCATTAACCCAACTATCATCTAGTAAGGCCTCTTTTACATTCTTAGGTTCAATTAATGAAACATAGCACATGTGAGTTACGTCTTCCCTTCTTGAGCTTGACTTGGTGCTACTTCTTGACTTTGTGGTTCAGTATCCAAGATTGGAGACTCACCATTTTCTTCCTAATGTATCACTAGAGTAGAAGAACCTGTGTCATCTATAACCACATTGATTGATTCCATTAGAGATAAAGTGCGCAGGTTATAGACACAAAAAACTTTACTAGTGGTTGAATACCCTAGAAAAATACCTTCATCACTTCAGGAGTCAAATTTTCCCAAGGGCTCTCTATCTTTGAAAATGGGGCATTTACTCCCAAAAGTTTTGAAGTATTTTACATTAGGTTTCAAACCTTTCCACAATTCATATGGAGTTTGTAAAGTGTCGGGCCTTAAATACACCCGATTCACCACATAAATAGCGGTATTTAAGGCTTCAGCCCAAAACTTTGGAGGAACTTTCTTGCTAAGGAGCATGACCCTAGCCATCTCTTGAATAACCCTGTTTTTCCTTTCAACAACTCCATTTTGCTGTGGAGTAATAGGTGTAGAAAACTCATGCTTAATACCATGCATATCACAGAAATCCGAAAACAAACTATTTTCAAACTCACGACCATGATTAGTTCGAATTCTTATGATATGCCCAATAGAGACACCCTATTCATTTTGGATTTTAAGGACTAAGGCTTGGAAAGCATCAAATGTATTAGATTTTTCTCTTAAAAAATTAACCCATGAAAAACGAGTGTAATCATCCACAGTTAAAAAAATATATCTTTTACCTCCAATGCTTTCAGTGCGATTGGGTCCCATAAGATCCATATGAACCAGTTCAAGTGGACGTTTCATTGTGAAGCTGTTCACCTTTTTATGAGGGGCACGAGTTTACTTCCCAAGTTGACATGCTCCACATACATGGTTCACATTCTTACCCATTTTGGGTACTCCTCTCACAAGCTCTTTGTTGACTATCTCAGTTAGGTCCTTGAAATTCATGTGACCTAATCTTTGATGCCACAAGTGAAGATTACTTATGATGGCTGAGTGACAAGTAAGATCATTAGTGATAACAATCCTATAGAAATTATCAGATGTGCGAGCCCCATGCATGACAGTATTTCCCTTCTTATCCAAAATTTCACATTTATTTTTTGAAAACAATACTTCATGATGGGAATCACATATTTGACTAATGCTCAAAAGATTTGCTTTAAGGCCATCAACAAGAAGGGCATTTTCGAGCTTAGGAAGACCAGTCACACTTATAGAGCCCTTAACAATGACTCTAGAAGTGCCACCATCTCCAAAGGTAACATTCCTCATTCATATTTTTCAAGAGATGTGAAGTATGATTTGTCACCATACATGTGCCGAGAGCATCCACTATCAAAATGCCACTTGTGTGAGTCACGTGCTTTCAATGCAGTGTGAACAACAAAACAAGTTAAGTCACTCTTTCTCACCCATATCTTTTTGGTCTTAGCAGAAACAAGACTGGCAGTCTTGGTAAAAGTCTTAGCGTTGTGAACACCCTCAATCTTGGTGTTCCGCCTAGACATGTAAGGTTATCTCCTAACCCAAAAAGTATTAGAATTTTTACCCTTTGGAGACACCTTACCAAACAACTCAAAACAATACAGACAAATGTGGCCATACCTACCATAATGATGACAAACAAAAACAGGTTTTGCCTCCCTTTTGTTGATCTTACCCCGTTAGGTTGATGAAGAGAAGGATCACCTTGTTAAACCTTCAGCTTTCCCTTTGTTTGAGTCTTGATGTTATGTGATGTGAAGGTCTGTCCCTTTTGAACTAATGTATTACCATAGCCTAGCTCACTTTTGTCACAACTCATCTGTTGAGATCCGAGGATGTCTTCTAGTGTCTTTGACCCTTTGTTCCACATATCAATCATGGCTCTAGCACCTTGGAGTTCTTCTTCTTTCTAACCGACCATCTCTTCCAATGCAGCTTGTGACATCTCAAGAGTTTCAATTTTCTCTTCATATGTGGTATATATTTTTAGAAGTTCATTCCTTTTGGTCTCACAAGATAAAAGTTTTCCACATAGGTCTTGCCTGTCATTAGAGATCTTAATGACATCATGCTTTGTTGTTGCAATCTCTCCTTTTAGCTTGACATTCTCACTTTCACATGCTTTGAGCTTGAAAGTCAGTTTGTCATTGATCTTGGACAAGTTTAGAGATTCATTGTAAAGCTTTTCATAAGCTTGTTGTAGATCATCACTATCGATCTCATCATTGTCTTTCGAGGTTTCATCATCTTTATCTTCTTTTTGCTCCTCTTTCTCCTTGACCTCATCCAGTCAAGCAACCAAGGCATGAAAGTTGGAGGATGGTGGTGACGATGACTCTCCTCTTTTATGAAATTGACTTAGAATGTCCCTTGCATCTTTGACGTTTGTGTAGTGAGCAATCTGTTGTTGTTCTTCTTCAGAAATTGCTTCACGAATGGAAGTCAGAACTCTTTGATTGATTGGATTGTCAGCACTTTCAACATCCTCTTCAATGGCCTGCTAACCTTCAAGGTCATGAGCTCTAAGAAACATCCTCAATCTTCCAAAATAAGTAGTTACTCCCATCAAAGGTAGGAGCACGGTGTAGATTACGACCACAAGCAAACTTAACTGGCTTTGGAGGAGGTTGAGTGACGGTAGACCAGAATGCCTTGTAGATACTATCTCCGTCTTCACTAGATTCGGTTTCTTCGGGTTCTTGCTCTGACCTGCTTTCATCATCCCAAGTCACTGTATAAACTTCTTTCCAGTTCTTTTTCGATGGACATTGAAGAGAAATATGACCAAATCCTTGACATTCGTAACACTAGACACCTTGCCCCTTCACAATCTTCTTTTCAGTTTTTGGAGCAACTTTTGGTGGAAAAGTTTTGGGTTTTTTATTACCCTTATCTTTTGAACTAGGGTCCTTGAAATTAGGCTTCTTTTTCTTTAATTTTTTTTTGAATTGTTTGGTAAACATAGCCATCATTTCGCACTCTAGATCAAACTCAATCTCAGCGGTCTTAACAGTCTCATGAGCACTAGTAAAAGTCACACTATCTTTTTGTTTTTTCTTAAAAATCTGGTGGGCTTCATAAGTCTTCAAGTTTCCAACCAACTGATCAAGTTTGAGGGTATCAACATCCTGAGCCTCCTCAATAGCTGTAACTTTTGATTGGAACCTGTCGGATCAAGACCTCAAAATTTTTCCAATAACCTTAGCTTTAGGGATTTTTTTCACCAAGTGTGAAACAGGAATTCACAATGTCACTAAGTTTAGTATAAAAATCATCAAACGTCTCATCATCACTCATAAAAAGAGTTTCAAAAGAGGAGGTGAGAAATTGAAGTTTCGACCTTTTAACAAAAGTAGTACCCTCGTGAATAGTTTCAAGAATGTCCCAAACCACTCTTTTGCTACCTCACATGTGCAAATACGACAAAATTCTTCAAGTGTGACGGAGCAAAAGAGGGAATTGAGAGCCTTATTATTCCAACTCGAGTTTTGATAGTCGAATGCGTCCCATTTATCAAGAGGTTTGGGGATATCAACACTGTCAATGGTGACAATAGGTTCACTCCACCCATAAATCACACAGTGCCAAACTTTCCCATCGATAGATTTTAAAAACGTTCTCATGCGAGCTTTCCAATAAGAATATTTTGTACCATCAAGTAACAGAGGTCTATGGGTCGAGTTACCTTCGCGAATTGAATACATATCACCAATTACACAAAATCACATTCCTATAGTTTTAATAAAAACAAAGAGTAACCCGCTCTGATACCAATTGAAAAACCTAAGTGATTCGTGATTAGATCAAGATTTAATTATACCAATTCCCAAATGATTAAAACTAACAATCTAAATCATCTAGCACATACGAAAGTGATTTAGATTGCCGTTTCATAAAATAATAAATCAACACAACCGGTTTTTACGTGAAAAAATCACAATTAGAGCACCTCCAATTGTGAATAAAAAACTACGGGCAAAACACCACAAATCAATCCACTATGAAAGGAAGACAAAGTACAAATATACCAAACAAATTACCCAAACCTTGTCAATTTGTCTTCAACAATCTATATCTCTTTCACCGCAATCTTCGTCTCGGAATTGATCAGAATGATGTTGAATCCACAACATCCATTGTCGAATCAACGACTGCGCACAACATCAAACTCCTTCGAATACTCCATGCTTGAATCTCCGGATTCCACCGAAGAAGAACACTCTTGAAATCAAATAATCAAACAACTCTTTGATGTATACTCGTCAAACCATAGGTATAATACTCAATCAAACATCAAAGAAAACTAGCAAAATAGCCCTAGAAGAAAACCCTAAAACCCTCAAAGAAGATCTGGAGGCCGTACCCTAAAAACAAGCTGAAATGCATATTTATAAAAAATAGGGCCACGAAGGTCGCTCGAGCGAAGGATCTCTCAAGCCAAGCTTCCTTAAGTGTCTTCACTTGAGCCAAGCTTCCTTCGCTCAAGCGTACAAACTTTCTTCCCAGTACTTTTTTAGATAGAGAAAACCTATGGGAGCACAACATCTTCGCTTGAGCCTGTACTCCTTCGCTCGAGCGAGCAAGGCAAAACAACAAGGAAACTTGCAACTCGATAAACAATGTTTGTTCGTGGAATTGACAAAATTAAGGGACCTAACAATTATGATTCATTTGTAAAAGTTATGGCATTTTGTTAATTTTAGTATGATTATGGGGGAAAAAAATTGTGGTTATGATTCATTAGTAAAAGTTATGATTTGTACTACCAAAAGTTATGATTTGTCGTGGTGAATCATAATAAAAAATGTTACTATTCAAATGTTATGATAATTAGTTAGAAATAACTATATTTGTTATGAGTTGTTGTCATATTGTTATGATTTATAGTGTCTTTGTTATGATACCTTAGTGAATATTATGACATTGTTATGATTCATTGTAGTATAGTTATGATATTTGAAAAAAGTTATGATTCCTTCATGTAACCTGCTAGATGACCGGTTTAGCAGGTCACTTTTTATGATGTGGCATGATATGGACCACACAATAAGTGCATATCATATGCCTTTTAGAAAGTGCACATTGTTGACTTTCCCATTTTAAGTTATAATTATAAAAAAAAAAAAAAAAGTCATAACTAAATAACACATGAGATTTAATTAAAAATTTTATGAGTCATAATTAAAATAAAGTCATAACTAAAGAAAAAAAATTAATCACAACTAAAAAAGAAAATAACATAAATTAGAGGTGCATACGATAGGGGTGTGTATTATAGAATTTCCCCTTTAAATTATTATTATTTGAAAAAAAAAAAGTTATTCAGTGTGTTTGGTTTGAATTTTCTGAATTAAGTTTTTTAAAAATTGAGTTTTTTGTTATTCCTATTTGTTTGTTTTTTTTAGTTTTTTAGATACATCTTACTTAGATGTGTCTAAAAAGTAAAATATTTGTGAAAAAATATTTTAAAAATTAATAAATATACAAAAATATGAAAAATGTACTGAATTTTCATTTTTTATTTTGGTATTTAGTGAATTTTTTAAAGATTTTTTTCACAAAAATTATATTTTTTAAGTGTATTTATGTTAAGTATGTCTAAAAATTTTAAAAATTAGTTTTCTTTGAGTGCGATGTATTTCCTACTCATCTACTAGACATTTACCTAGAAGATCCTTTCTTCTTTTTTCTTTTTCTTTTTAATTATTATTATTTAAGATAAATTACACAATTGTTCTTATAGTTTTATATATATTTCACTTTAGTTTGGGTAGTTATAATTTTATCAATTTTGGCCATCCACTTTCACTTTGATTCCGATGTACTCCATTTATCATTATCCGTTGCTGATCCAAAAAATAATAATAATAATAATAATAATTAAAAAAAAAAAGAAATGACATTTGCAAAATTAGAGGGACAAAATAAAATTATGTTAAGATTTATTAATTTTTATTTATGAGATAGAATTGTTAACATGCACATGTCAATTGAAAATGTTAGTTTTCTATGCAAAACAACAATGACAAATGACAGTAGAATCATATTAAATGGAAATGAAAATATGATATTTAAATTGTTGAAATTAAAATTATAAAAATGAAAGTGAAATTTTATTCAAACTATAGAGATCAATTATGTAATTTACCATTCTCTTTAGTCCTCTGTTCAGTTTGGTCCGTAGGTCAACCATAGACCCTCACTTTAATGATATGATCTGTTAATTTTATTGGTGTACAAATCATTCATAAAAAAGTCAAATTGATAATCAAACAATTTGTTTCAAAATTATACTTGTGATCTATTTCAATAAAGATGGATATGATAAAATCATATTACTATAATTATGTAATCAATTTAATTTTTTGTGGATGGTCCACGAGGTTTAAAAAATCAACAGATCAAATCAACAAATCAAATTACCAAAACTGGACTCAGACCAAACTAGCCCAATCCACGTAGTGTACAAGAGACAAACCCAACCACTAAATCTTGCACTCCATCAATTTATAATTATTGTCATCACTTGTTATTTATTTATGAAATTATTCCTATATATCATGATGTATTTTTTTTTTTGATCAACAAAAGAAAACTTTATTGATGAAGCAAGTATAACATACAAACTTACAACAACAAAGAAAGAAGAGCAGGTAGCACAAGGCCCTAAATTGGTGAGAAACCAATAGAGGAACCAAAAGAGAAAAGAAAAGAAAAGACCACAGAAGAGAGCATAAGGCAGACTACACACAACCGTATAAGGCAGACTACAGCCAGACCAACAGCAGCATAATCTAGCCTACAGCCAGACCAACAACAGCATAAGGCAGACTACACACAGCATAAGGCAGCAACATACCAGCAACCCCTGATTCAGATTAGCCTACAGGCAGACTACACATAGCATAAGGCAGACTTCTTGATTCATACCTGGCCACATAAGGCAGACTTCTTGATTCATACCTGGCAACACACAGCATCTGATCTAAAACAGATTAGCTTACTGATTCAGATTAGGCACAGATTATCAGACTTCTTGATTCATACCTGCCAGCAACATAAGGCAGACTTCTTGATTCATACCTGGCAACACACAGCATCTGATCTAAACCAGATTAGCTTACTGATTCAGATTAGCATGAGCATGCCAGAGCAGACCAGCAGACACAGATAGGCAGACCAGCAGGCACAGATTATCAGACTTCCCAGATTGGCAGACTACACCTAGAGCAGACTACGCAGAGGGCAACATACCAGGCACACACACCCTAGAAGCACATACAGCCCAGCAGCAAATCCCTATAGACAACAAGTCACCTGATTCAGATTAGCCACTACATCATGCACTGAGTAGTGGAACTCTGGCAGCCCAGACTTGGCCCACAACCCAACCCTCACTTTCACTATTTCACCAAGCTCTTCCATATTAGGCTGATTTCCTTTAAAAACACACTCATTTCTTAACCTCCATACTGACCATAACATTGCAATTGGAACAAGCCTCCAAATCCTACGAACTGACTTCTTAAATTTTGTTCCCAGCCACCATAACAGCACACCATCAACTGTAGCAGGAATGACCCAAGATACTCCCCACCATTGAAGCAAAGATGACCAAACCTTCCAAATCTCCGACCATTGCAGGAACAAATGATCCACGGACTCTGGTTCCATCTTGCAGAAAAGGCACAGATTCTCCACATTACTACTTAAGGCCCTAAACCTCTGTAAAAGACTAATGGTTTTAACCCTGCCCCTCCAAGCCAACCAGCTCAGAAATTGAGCTTTTGGAGGGGCCACACCTCTCCATAACAGATTAGGAACCTGCAATTTTGGGCCTTGAATCACCTCATACCATTTCCCCAGTGATGCCACAGTGAATTGACCTGAAGGAGATGCAGTCCACCTGACTGAGTCTGGCAGCTCCTCATTAATCCTGGGAGCATCTCCAATCAAGTCTTGCAGCCTTTGAACCTCCTCTTCCTCCCAAGCAAGAAGTGATCTTGAAAACAGAAACCTCCAATTTCCTGAGATATCCCTCCTCTGCATGAAAGAGCTCAGATTCCCGTCTTTATCCACAGATAATCTAGACAGCCTTGGGAACTCTACCTTCAATTGAACATTCAACAGCCACTTATCATGCCAAAAGTGAATCCTACACCCATTTCCTATCACAAGCTTGCAATTAGACGTAAAAAATTCAAAAAGCTCAGTATTAGCCCTTAACACACTTAGAATATCACTCCAAACAAAAGATTCTTTGCCAGTCCCTTCCAACACTGGTAACCATCTACCACCCACTCCCCCATACTTGTTCAAAATTACTTTCTTCCACAGAGATTCATCTTCCACCCCATATCTCCACCACCACTTAGTTAACATGAAATCATTAAAGTCCCTCACCCTTCTAATGCCTAACCCTCCATGCTCTTTACTAAGAGTTACTAACTTCCAGTTTACCAAGTGAATCTTCCTCCGGACTTCTGAACTACCCCATAAAAATGTTGCCCTCAACTTATCAATTTCCTTAGCTACCCCTTTAGGTAATTTGAAGAGAGAAAGGTAGTAACCAGGCAGACTATCAAGGACAGATTTGATCAGAGTTAGACGGCCAGCAAATGAAAGCGTCCTTCTCTTCCATAAGGCTAATTTAGCTTTTACCTTCTCCACCACAGGTTGCCAAGTCTTCTGTCTTCTTGGGTTAGCACCTAGAGGTAAGCCCAGGTACAAAAGAGGAAGCTTCTTACTTAGACAATAGAGTTTAGAGGCAAAAGCTTGTGCAATATCTCCACTAATCCCAACTCCGCACACCACACTTTTGTGGAAATTTATTTTAAGGCCCGACATAATCTCAAAGCATCTAAGAATCCTCTTAACATTTACTATCTCCTCCCACTCAGCCTCGCAAAAAAGAATAGTGTCATCGGCAAATTGGAGATGAGACAGATTCAAATTTCCTGACCCAATAGAAGCTCCCTTAATTAAGCCCAAAACTTTAGCCCTTTCCAACAAAACATTGAGGCCCTCAGCTGCAATATTGAACAAAAAGGGGGAGAGAGGATCACCTTGCCTTAGCCCCTTCTGTGGACTGAACTCTTCTGTTGGTGAACCATTAACAAGAATTGAAATTCTAGCCGTGGTGACACAAGTTTTCATCCAACCCAGCCATCTCTCCCCAAACCCGAGATTGGCCATCATAGCAAACAGGTAATCCCAGTTGACCGAATCATAAGCTTTTTGAAAGTCAAGTTTGAAAATGACACCCTTCTCTTTAGACTTCTTCCACCAATCCACCACCTCATTAGCAATCATGACCCCATCGAAGATATTCCTCCCCCCCAAGAAGGCCGTCTGCACTACTCCAATCACATCTGGAAGTACCCTTTTCAATCTTTTGGAGAGTACCTTAGCCAAGATTTTATACAGAACACCCACCAAACTAATTGGTCTAAAATCTAACAAACCCGAGGGACTAGTAAGCTTAGGAACTAAGGTGATAAAGGAGCTATTTAACCCAGAAACCAGCTTACTGTTCTTGTAAAACTCCTGCATAAACTGGAATAAATCACTTTTCATAACCTTCCAGCATTTCTGGATGCACATCATGTTGAAACCATCCGGACCTGGCGCTTTATTCCCATTACAGTCTTTTACAGCCTCCCAAACTTCTTCCAGTGTGAACTCAGGATCAAGAGACTCCACAACCTTAGCACTATTAATCCGCACAAAGCTACCAGACAATTTTGGGCGAGATGGCCAATCTTCCAAAAATGCCTTTGTAAAGAACCTCAGCACTTCTTGTTTTACCAATGCTGGATCTTCAACGCGAACCCCATCTACAACCACTGAGTCCACTAAGTTCCTATTCTGCCTTTGGCTAGCCATAATATGAAAAAACCTGGTGTTCCGATCACCATTATGAGCCCAATTTAGTCTAGACTTTTGGAACCATATCCAATCCAATTTCTTTCTATATGACCACACCAAGTTTTTGACCTCCCTTCTTCTTACAACCTCATGAGGTTCTAATGGCCTCATTTCTGCCAACAGATCAAGCTCATGCAACTCAACTTCAGCCTTTTTGAGTTGGTCCTCCACACAACCAAACACTTCAGAATTCCACCTTTTCAACTCCGCTTTGAGACTACACAATTTCTCCTTAGCTCTGTACCCAGCCCACCCTTGAACCTGCGAATCCACCCAGGACTTTTGCACAACAGACAAGAAGCTAGGATGCAGGGTCCAAGCATTCAGGAACCTAAACGGCTTAGGGCCCCAGTTTTTCTCATCTTCCATAAGCAACAGAGGACAGTGGTCTGACACCAGTCTAGGTAAGCCCCATAACTTCAAACTAAAATTTTCTACCCAGGTGGGATCCAACAGAAACCTATCAATTCTACTCCACCTTTCACCTTCCAAAGAATTACACCATGTATAATTCCTACCCAACATAGGTAAATCCAACATTTCCAGATGATCTACAAAATTGTTAAAATCCTGCATCCCTTTGGACCTTCTAGTACATCCTCTTCTTTCGTTAGGAACTCTAATCTCATTATAATCACCACCCATGCACCAAGGCTTTAGGAAATAGGATCTTATATTGAGGATAGAATTCCACAACTTAGCTCTTTGGACCACATCATTAGGCGCATAAATATTTAAGAAGACACACTCAAATGAACCAGAAAGAGTACCTGATAGAAGCAAAAAATTTCTGTTACTGCAACACTCTGATAAGGAGAAAACTTCAGGATTCCAAATACTCAAAAGCCCTCCAGCACTCCCATCCGAATCTGCAGCCATAAATTCCAGCTTCTCCCAAGGCCAAATAGATCGAACAAAAGTAACATCAAAATTACTGCTCTTGGTTTCTTGAAGGAGCAAAACATCTACTCTTTTTTCTTTAATCATCTGCTTCACTCTACGCCGTTTTTCCAGCCTACCCAGGCCTCTAACATTCCAAGACATGATCTTCATTGGAAACTAGCTTTAACCCCGCTACACACCTCCAATTCACGGCCAATCAGGTCTGACCCACCTCACCCCCTTTTGCAATTTTATCATACCGCTCTGCATCTTGTAGCTCTAGCTCAACAATTTTTTGTACCACTTCATTCTCCTTCCCTTCGCAGTTCATACCCAAACGTTTGCCGAGCTGCAAAGTGGCGTTAGCTTCCTCAATAGCCAGCTTCCTTCTCCTACTCGATCGGCTGTTCTGGGACTGAGAATGTGAGAGGGCTGCAGCCGCAGCCCTGAGCAACGCACCCCGCTGAAAACCGCCTGAAAATGAGGCAACGTTTCTGTGAACTCCTCTCCTTCCCCTTCCTCTCGAACCTCCTTTCTTACCTTCTTGAGGACGATGAGTGTTGGCTGTTACCACCGGTTCTCCACCCACAGTAGTTGTATTGAACCTGACAAGCTCTTGGGCTTGTGATGGGCACAAAATATGCTCTCGAGACTGGGCCAGTCCATTTTGAGCTGGGGGAACCACTTTGTTAATTAGCGCACAACTAAGCCCATCAACAGGACCTCCTACTTGGGCCCCTTCTAGCACTACTTCAATATTTATACTGGGTCTACTACCCACCGACCCACTCAGACTCTTAACAAATCCTGGAGTGAGTAAAGGAGGCCCACCAGAAACCACCCTGCTGTCATCATTTACTACTCTTGGTAACTTCTTTAGCATGCTATCCTCAACATTCTTCACGAAGCCACAGTCTGCAAAAGTGTCATTAACCACCGAAATCGAGTTCCCATGGTCTGACGCCACCAAAGCCGAGTTCCCATGCTGCTTTTGGTCAGTGTGATCCACGTCCTCGCTTCTGACATCTTGTTGAGGGTTAGCTCCGGCAACTGAACTCTCCGACCGGGAAGGTGAAGAGATGTTCAGCCCCCATTTCTGGCGCATCTCATAGTCAAAATCCACACTGTTACTTCCTTCCCCCACCGAAACCTTGTAAATTCTCTTGTTGCACTCAACCTCTACCAATGAGTTAATTGCTTCCATGGACCTAGTGTGAACCAATACTTTGCCACAGTTCAGAGATTTTGATTCCACAAGGTTATCCTCCAATCTGATGATGTCCCCGCATAAAGATCCAATACTTTGAAATGTGCTAGTGTTCCATGCATGGAAGGGAATACCATAACAGTGCACCCACACTAGCCTAGAAGTCACCATAGGCAAATCTTCATCCCATAATCTTATATCATCACAGAGATCTTGAATGAGGTCTGCCACCAAACTAAACTTCTGGTGTAATAACTCTTCTGCTGGAAAATTTAATAGAATTAAATTCCCACCCCCAAATCGAAAGTGAATTTCATGTAAACTGGACTTCCAGATCAAGCTCTGCAACTCCCCCAGCATCGACATACTCTTGATACGCACCACCATACATCTCTGTAACCAGTCACTGCCTTCGTCTGAAACTGCCACTTTTAACAGCTTAGTCGCCTCGCCCCCCCCTTCCTTCACAATGTCTGCATACGATTTTGTTCCTCTACATGTCCTCATCCCAATGCCATTACGAACAGGCACATTGGATGAATTTGGTTCGCTGCCATCCCCTGCTACACACTCCACTCTTGGACGATTCTCATGAACTACTCCAGACACTGATCTGTGATAAGTCTTCCCATTATCATAATCTACAAACTTTACCTTCAGTTGTTTCTTGCCGCACCAGACCCCATTTGCCTTCTGGATCGCCATCTTTGCTGCCACTACACACTCATACCGAACAAACCCAAATCTTGTTCCCACTTTGCTTCTCTTAAATGATATGAAGACATGCTTCACCACTCCAAACTTAGAGAACATAATAAACATGCCTTTAGGATCCATATCATATGGAAGGTTGTCAACAAAAATGGAAATTAGCTTCAAGCCTGGACCACTTCGTCTTTGACCAGCAGCTCTTCCTCTGTAGAACACCGGTTGCCAACCCCCTTCAAATCTCCTACCATCAGCTCTTCCAACTTGCCCCTCCATTACTGACCTCTCATTGTTATGAATTTCCATTACTTCAAACTTCTTTTCTTTTTATATCATGATGTATTTGAATAATAGATTACAATAATGAAAAATTAAACCAATGAGAATGTAAATTAAACCAATCTAATGTAGACATAATTTTACAAAACACAAAAGACAGTAATAACAAACCATCACCCAATTTGTTATCATTGTGGACTCAACATTAAAAAAAATCACCTCCCACCATCCATCGGCAACATCATATGTTCCCTCGCACTATCGTACCCAATTGTTGATGTGTTACTACTACTAGCAGTACAATCTAACTCAAACCCACTTAGCTTCCCACCAAGCAAGTGCTCACTCTCTTCACCATTCAAATCAATTTTAACCCATGGATGCTTCTTCATCTTTTTGTTGATCAACCCCTCCAATTCCATTGCTACTTCCTTCATAGTAGGCCTTTCCTCTCCTTTTACTATTAAGCACCTCTTTGCAATAGTAGCTACTTCTGTGAGCTCATCAACAATTCCTTCAATTTCTATTTGTTCATCAATAACTTGGAACAATCGATCATTTTTCATACACGAAAGAAAATACCTAGCTAGACTCCTCTCCTTCTCTGGCTTGTCAAATGACAACACCTTCTTTCCGATGATTAGCTCCACAAGCACTACTCCAAAGCTGTAAACATCACTTTTTTCTGTTAATTGGTTTGTGAGCATGTATTCAGGGTCTAAGTATCCAAGAGTTCCTTGCACCACCGTTGCTAATTGATCTTGGTCTAGTGGAACCAACCTTGATGCTCCAAAGTCCGACACTTTTGCAGTGTAGTTATCGTCTAAGAGTATATTCGTAGACTTAACATCTCTATGAATAATAGGAACCGATGCTGCAGAGTGCAAATATGACAATACTCCAGCCGTTTCAGCAGCTATTCGCAACCGATTTTCCCATGACAGATTAGATGCCTTGATGTGGTTATGTATATGCTCAAAGAGAGTGCCATTGGTGATGAATTCATAGACGAGTAAAGGGACTTGAGTTTCCAAACAACAACCTAAGAGTTTGACCACATTCCTGTGATTGATCTGTGATAGCATGACCACCTCATTGATGAATTGCTCTATTTGACTTTGATTCATAATTTGCGATTTTTTGATGGCCACTGTTGTGTTATCTACTAGAATTCCCTTATAAACTGTTCCAAAACCTCCTCTGCCAACAATTCTATTGTCATCATAGTTGTTGGTAGCCCACTTGAGCTCTTCTAAAGTAAAGATTTTGATCGCTTCTCGAGTCGGTCTCTCTAGTCTAGAGAGTTGTTGTTTCAACATTAATCCACCATTCTGCTTGAAGAACTTTTCTTTAAGCTTCATGTGCTTTCTTTTGCTGAAAATCCAATACAACCAGGAGCTACTCACCAAAACAGTCAAAGCACCAATGGCAATACCTATATTTCAAATAAGACATTTTAAGTAACAAAGACTATAAATATCTTGCCGATATATTGATTTGAAACTAAGCACAGAAAGAAAATTATATGACTCGCGATATTAATATAAATAATGTCATATAAACTTACAAATTTTACAATTTTTTTTTATTACTAATAATGTAACATGCAATAATAAAACTTTAAAATCTGAAGCATACCCATTGAAATAATATGATATGTATCATATGAGTGAGTTAGATAAATTTGTAAAATTTATTAATTTATATAGCATTACCCTGTTAATAATTTTAAAAGGATGTGGATCCAATTGGGGATATAGGTTACAAGTAAATTCTTCCAAATTCATTAATTATGTGAATTAGATGTCGTACTTTATTTATTTTACTTTTGACATATATGGCATTACCAATCACAATCTGAAGCACAAGAACTCGACCAGCAGTGCAACGTGTTCCATCTGTTCTGCCATCACCGTGATATCTCTTGGGGCAAGAGCACGTATAATTCCCAGGCGTGTTTAAGCATTTGCTTTCCTCTACACACTGGTTGAGATTTGGATCTGCACACTCATCTATGTCTGCAAAACAATCAAAACAGAGGAGAGAGGGCTCAATCAATAAATTAAAGCATCACAAAAGCAATATATATAGAATCAAAAGTAATTGAAGCCGAACAAGATCAATATGAAGCTAGATAAATGGATACTACTAACCTTTGCAACCATCTGAGATGTACGCGTTCCCTTCGTAACCCTTGGAACACTTGCAGATATACCCAAGACCAATTTCTGCCTCATAACAATCACTATTATCTCCGCATGCATAACTTGTCTGATTTTTTTTAGCTTCTTCACATGTCTCATTATCGCCTATTCCCCAATCCAGCAATATCGGCACCTCCATGGAATTAAAATCTTTAAGGTAAGTTGTGGAGAAATGAAACGCACCATCTTCAACCACAAAAGCGTAGCTGCAGGGATTGAAGTAAGCTATATTCACATGATGGGAGAAGCTATTCACAAAAACTTCGATCTGGCCGACTCCTTTTGGGATGGTGGTCTGGCAGCAACCAATTCCAGAGCAAGATCCATCATTAGGAACGCTGTCATAGCTGCTACACTGTGAGTTACACCCAGTTGCAACAACCGAAGAACCATTTTTATCAGCCATTTGGACAGATCCCAATGTGTCACAACCAATAGCAGTAAACTTGTTCTTGCTATTCGATATGGAGAATTTGGCAAGGGTCAGCCATGAATATAAGTCGTTTGGTAATAGGTTACCAGACTGGTTATAACATCGACGGGATATGTAATTCGTGATACGTAACTCACCCTCCTCATGCAATATATTTGTAACACCGATATTAGTGTCCCATAAATATGGCTGGGATTCACTACAATTAATGAAAAAATTATCATTCAGATAACAATTCGCTTCCATGCCGAATGGGTATGAGATGTCTAAATTCCCACAACGGTTTGTGCAGCCAAGATTTTTCAGCTCCTGCTCTGTTGGTGCTGCAATTGTTGCTGCTGATAATGAGAATATCACCACCACTACTAGTTGTACTAGTACTAGCATCATGATGATGGGTTGTAGTTGCAACTGCATTCCTTGCGAGGAAGCCATGGCTAGCTTGCCTCTTGGAATAAAGGTTTTCTGTATTCAAAATTCATATATAATTGTCAATTGTGAAACATTTCTAGGCAATCACGAAGAAAAGGTATTCAATTAAAGTAAATCAGTGCAAAATGGACAACATAGCTTATCGGAGTGATCTGCAACTAGTCTAACAACTGTATGGGGATGGTAATCACCATAATAAAAAATTAAAATATCAAATTAAATTTGCCGGTTGTATCAATTTAGTTTTGTAGTTCCTATTGTATTAATTTTTCCCTATAATATTTTATATTGTGTTGATTTAGTTCAGTAGATAAACCTTCACTGATAAGTTAGAAAAAAATAAAATAAAATAAAATATCCATTTAAATTTGACATCAATTTCTCAATGACTTTTAAAAGAGTTTATATAACCAAACCAAGCCTTGAGTCCATTAAAAGAGTCTATATATATTGATTAATTTCAATCAATTTTCTATAGAGATTTTATTAATTAGATTAAATTGACGCAATATAAAATATTTAAAGGTAAAATTGATACTTAGAGACTAATTATGTTTGGTTGAGTTTTCATAATCTGCTTGTGAATTTTTTTCAAAAAATTACATACTAGTTTTGACAAATATATACACAAAACAATTATTTTTTGAATTTTTTAAAATTATTTTCATCCCAAAAAAGAGAAAATTATATGAAAATGATGAGTTTTTTTTTTTTTTTTAAATTTCCTTTTACCAAACTAGTTTTTTTTTTTTTTTTAAATTCTCAAAACTTATCCGAAAAGAGATTGTTCATGATTCCAAACACTAACCAAAGCATACAACTTCAAAAGGCAAATCATGCTCTTATGATGCTGCGAAAAGTTGTCAGAAACGAAAAAATGATACTACTAGAGAGAGATCATGCAATAAAACCAAAACCAAATCAAACCCACGAAGATGTCACGCAAATGGTATACAAATACCAGAATTGGATCAATTGAACAATACAGATGCCTACCTCAGAGAAGGGGGAAAAAAAAACTTTAAAACAGTTTTATTAGCTTGGAGCAGGCCTCTCCCCACTTTTGCTTTTGTTGGTTGTAGAGAGATTGCTTTTGAAATAGTAATATATATATATATATATATATGGATTTGCTCCTTCATTTTGCAAGACTACTCTGTTTGTTTAGCACCCTCTCTTTTACCTGACTTTTGTTATGAAATTTATGTTTGAGCCATATAAATAATATATATTGAGATTTTTTGTATATGCTAATAGAATTTTCTTATGTCTTTTTGATTTGTTCTATTTTGTCTACATTTACTTCCTTTACAAGATAGAGAAACTTTTATTTGTACGGCTATTCTAACTAAAAATTTAGACATATTTTTCAAAATCAATGATATAGCAGTCTATTAAAGACAATTCTTTTTTTTTTTTTATGTATTATCTGATTATCAGCCAATCATCTCTTTTACACATTACTAAATTAGGAAAATTGGTCTAAAAAATAAAACTTTCTTATTATTTTGGATGTAAAAAACATCCAATTAGCGGTGATCCTCTCATTGATGTTAGTTGACTCAGTCATTTGGAGGAACAGTATTATTGATGTGTGCAGAGTTAAAGTCTAATTGAATTTGGAATCTGGTGGTGCATGCATGAATGTTTATTATTCCAAATTGAAGAGTCTTGATAACGATAATCGATTACCAATTCTCAGCAAGACTAATTCTAACCCCATGAATTGTCTAAATTTTGTATGTCAATGCTCCCAATTTCATTTATTCTATTTGTGTAATTATTCAATAAATTATTTACATATTGCTCCAAACTAATGAGCCAGAAAAATAAATATATATATATATATATATATATTAAAAAAAAAGCAGCTACATTCAAACAATTTTTCCCCTCGAATCTCTCCGAATGAGAGTCTTACCGGAAAGAGTCAGAAAAAATTGTGTGAATGAATTATTAATCTAAAACATGTTGATTCATATTTATTTAGTAATTCAAAAATAAAGAATGACACAATTATTGAAGAATTCTATTATACATACTTCCATACCATATGTACCTTAGTTACCCTATTTTTCTCTTTAATTACGATCAAATTGTTATAGTTAATTGTTATATAATAATTTAAATATAATACAAAATTTAACTAATTATTGAAGAATTTAAAATTGAGTTTTGTGTTATTTTTTAAGGAAAATAAAGTCAACTTATTTGCAGCAGCAATAGCTGCCTGAGTAATTTGATAGAAAGCATTGACATGTACAATGATCCTAATGGCCGAGTAGGATCTACAAACATCATGTTTATTTTTAAAAATTAGGTTGCAATCATGGACTATGAATGAAACTCGGTAAGGAGGGAAGTAGCAATCTCATGGGAGGACATCGGTTTACTAATCTAATTTCATGGGATTGGAGGACTAGAGATGAAATGATCTTATTGTCCTTAATTTTACAAAAATAATAAAGTCATCTTTTACGTAATGATAATTTTTATATAATTTTATAGATTCAATCCCAAAAACTAATATCTCACACTAGTACACAAACAAATACAATTTTTTGTTACATCTCTAATTTAAGAACAACACATTAGTAATTCTCTTACTCAATTTTACTATAGTACTAATAATCACATCTAATTTGGATATTTGAAAAGTTGCTAAACAAGCAAAAAGCAAAAAAAAAAAAATATATATTAGAGTGAAAGAGGAATTTTATTGTACTTCAAAAAAGCAAAAAAGCTTCTAGCTAAGCAATTGCCAAATACACTATCAAAAAAACAACAAAAAAAATAAGCCATCCCAAAACACCTTAGTCCGGTAAATAAACAGGACCTTAGTAAAAATAGGACTGATAAATACTATTGGATAATAATTTAGTGGGCTGTATCAATCCATAATAAAATCACATCCGTGACCGTTAGGTGGAATGTCGGGAGCTTGCAGACCTTGCTGTGCCTCAGGAACAGCAAGACGGCTATGCCCCTTAGGGGGTGTTGACGAACCCGGTCAATCCGTTAAAACTGACCAATTTTATTTAATCTACTTGCTTTTAAGCGGTTATAACAATATAGGCAGATGGCTGCAGGTAGTGAGTTTTTAAATTTTTTATGTCCAGACGGATGACGGATGGAAATCTATTCAATCTAATTCGATCTGCCAACCCCCTTCAAAAAAATGGTATTATGTTTTTATAATTTGTATGTCAAAAAAAAGGTATTTTATTTAATAATAATATTAGCTAGTGGTTTTTTTTTTTTCCCCTAAATATTCCTAAAAATGAAGCTAATTACGAAAATAACCCACTTTTGAAAGTATTTAGCAAACTAGCTGGTTTTGTGAAATCGCATGTTGAACTTGCGATTTAGCTATTGCTGACATGACAAAAAAAATTGTATCTTCGAAATGCGATTTTGAAATCACATGTTTAAGATGGGATTTTGAAATTGCATATTGAACATGCGATTTCAATTGCCTAAGTCCCAAATCCCTAATCCCTATTTGAAATCTATCTCTAGCTTCTCACGGTGAACTGAACCAACTCCACCACCGTTTTCCTCCACGCCGACCTTCTCAAGGCCTTGCAATCCCACTTTTGATTTCGATCTTCTTAAGGCCTTGCAATCCGAGATCAAACGCAAACAATCCTCTAATCGCTTTCAGGTACTCTTTTCTTTTCCATTCATACAAACATTATTGATCTTTGATTCAATCACTTGCTTTGCTGATAATTGATTGTTAAACCACGTATCACAACTTTCATTTGCACCTATTTCTAGTGCTGAACATGTGGAAAAAAAAAAAGTAAATATGTTGTCCAGAAAAGAGGAATAGGTAGTGCACAAGTACCAATTGGACTTACATTTTCGGCAAAATGCTACAATTTATCAAATTTACTGTTTTTAATCTGGCAATTGCAGTTTGTTTGATTGTTAAGAACACTATTTATTGTATATTTTGTCTAAACATAAAAGGGTACTTTCAGTTATGTACATAGGATACCTAAAATTTTGCATTTAGAAGAAGAAAATTTTCTATATAATTGAATTACATTTGCAACATAATTCCCAATTTTTATGTGATTACGAACAAAGTTATTTATAATGAATTTTTTTCCCACAAGTCCTTCAAAATCTGGATATGAAATTGTACCTTTAAAATCTAATTTCACTACAAAATCAGGTTTTTAAGATGTGATTTTGAAATCGCATCTTCAGCTTGCGATTTCTTTGCGCCATGTTGGCACATCATTACATGTCAGTATGAAATCGCAAGTTGAAGTTGAGATTTCAAGTGCGATTTCAGAGAAAAATGTTAGTTTGATAAAAAATTTCAAAAGTAATTTATTTTCATAAATAATCTTATCTTTTGAAATATTCAGGAAAAAAAAAAAAAAGCCCAAAACAAAAAATAAAATAAAAAAAACAAAACTCATATTAGCTATTCATGAAATATAAAAGTGAGCCTTATTTTTATTATAAAAAATAAAGAATAACAAATTTTGGACTCAAATAAAGTCCAAAATAGTAAAAAAATTTGCCGATAGTCCCTATATTTTGGTCACTATGTCATTTTGGTCCTTCTAATTCCAATTGGCCCAATTTTGAATCTGAATTTATGATTTTGTCTCAATTTAGTCTAACTGATTACAATTGTTATCATTTTCTTATAAAAAATACTCAAATAAGTGACATGCAACATGTTTTTAGGGGCAAAATTATGAACTTTTTCAACTTAGTAAGTTAACCTCAACCAATTCAATGATCGATTTTCGTTAAAAATCTTAATGACTTTATCAATTAGACCAAATTGACTTTATCAATAGGGACCAAAATGACATCAAGAGCAAAATGTAGGGATTACCAGTGTAATTTTCCCTAAAAAAAACTCTAAAATAGTTTTTAAATTATTAAAATAGTAAAGTACAATCCGCCAAATCAATTTCCATCCACCTGTCAACTCACACGGCTTGCTCAATCTGCATTTGCTAAGTAAGAGGTGGATGCAGATTGATTTTTTTCAATTTGCTTAAATTTGAATGAATGACAGATGAGAGGCTATCCGACCTAACCTAATACGCAAACACCCCTAATATCCCTATCTTATTCAATATATGTAATATACTATATATATTTATTTTGAAAAGTAAAAGTTAAACATATTTATTATGTAAAGTAAAAGTTAAATTTGGTGTCATTTTGCTTCTCTCTGTCCTAAGTAAGTGGAACTTGAACGACCTTAAACCTAATAAAAAATACACTTACCACTTGAGTAGTGCACAATAGATAGTGAATTTTTTAATGGTTAATATTATTATGGATATAAATTAGTTATTGTTTTAAAATAAATATAACTCAATCATATGATTAATTTTTGTGCATAGTTGTTGATAGATGAATTCAAATCATAAATGTGAATACAAAGGTGGGCCACAGAGGGGACCTATTACTAGTGCTTACGAATTGAATTGGATTTGGTGGCCTCTCATCTACCATCCATTTGAACTTAGACAAATTAAAAAAATCAATCGATATTCGTCCGCTTAGTGAATAGATTTGGATTAAGCAGGTCAAGTGGATTGACGAGTGGATAGACTAAACCTTGGAACTAACAAAGTGGATTGGCGATGGACTTGTTGGAAATATTTTTCAATAAAAAATTAAATTAACAGAATAATTAAATTACAATAAATAATTAAACACAGAACAAGAGATAAATTACAACTTTTTGTAGAATCAAACTTAGAACAAATTTGTGATTGAGACCAGTGTTTGAACACTGCGTTTTAAGATAAAAATTCGTCCTCTCCTAAGGTGCTCGAGAATAATGAACGTTCTTCCTCTAGGATACAACAATCACCCCAAGCAAATGCAGCATAGCGTAATGTTTGTCCAGTGAACCAGGCTGTATTTTCAAACTCTCAAAATACAGACCCAGAATGCAAGATGAAGAACGAAGGAAGCAGTGAAGAGAGAAGATTGAAGGAAAGTAAAAAAAAATGATTATTTTTAGAATGGAGGGTTGCTATATATAGGCAGTGAAGTGCCTTTTTCGGAATGAAAGAGAGTTGTGATGAACAATCATCGGATTGGAGACGCGACTGATCAGAGATAAAGAAGAGTTGCTGTAACGCCCTCAAAATAAACCCATTATATATATATCATTGACATGCATTACTTAAAGAAAACAATTTATTAATTCATTCATCAAAGTATTACTAAATAAAAGCATTACATGTAACATCGAATAAAATGCCCTACAGGCTTACATCTTTCCAAGCCAACACTTGGATACAAAAATACGAGTTCTAACTCAATACAAGAAAAGCCCTAGGCTTGAATGTTTACATGTACTAATAAATAAAGACAATTAACTAAAGATAGTCTTCTTCAAAATCCAGAAACCAAACCCTCCCAAGCTAAGTCCTTGGAGGTAGCTTATCACCTGAACCTGAAAATGATGTTCCCATAAAGGGTGAGCCACAGCCCAGTAGAAATATACTAAACCAAATATAAGCATTGAATAAAGCAATAGCATTCAATAATTGGTTAACCAAGATGATCAGTTATATCTTTATACAGTTTCATGACATTAATGTCTAAGACACGTTTTACTTTCCAATATATAAATTCAATATGGCTCAGAACCTGGCCAAACTTACAACAGTGTACTATCTATATCAAATTCACATTCTTCCAATATCAACAAACAAATGTGACTCAGGCTCAACCCAAAACACTTCATACTTCCAATTTGATACACATTTTAGTGCTGTATCAACAAAACACTTCAATATAAATAAGCACACATAAAAGTGATGCTAATGGAGTCCATCCCCTATCTCCTTCCAAACAAAATCCGGTTTAGAGGTCCATCCCCTATCTTCCCCTAAACCGTGGAGTACATCCCCTACCTCCTCCCACACAAAACAAAGTATGTAAACACATAACATATACATCACACAATCAATACACATAATGTCTGTATTAATTCAACAGTCAAAATTAATGACTCAACCAATGTGATTAGTTTCAGTTATACCTAATCCACATGCATTGTCTACAACAATCACGACTATCCTCCACCGATAGCCCAAAACAGTTATTTCTAGACTTGGAAATAACTATAACAACAATTCAATAGGCGAGTGATTTAAATTATCCAACTACACCATTTAATCAATAATTTCCCAATTTCATGAATTTAACCAAATTCCTCAATTCCCTTAAATCAATTATACAGATTAATTAATTATTACAACTAGGGTTTTTCCCAAAATTATCAAAGTAACCCCAACATATCAAAATACCAAAACTTAGAACAAAACTTATAAAATGGAGTAGGAAATCCCTACCTCGAAGAAAACAACCCAAATGGAGAAGACAGAGATGAATACCCAAATACCAAAGTGCTCCAAATCGCCAAATGTTCAGATTAAATGGAAGCCCTCGACTCACTCTATCTTTTTAATAAAGCAACTAGGGTAGAAACATACTCTAAATAGATCAAACCTAAGAGAGAAGGTGAGTGGGGAGAGAGAGAAGTCGGACCTAGGGTTTGGAATAAAAAGAAGATGAAAAAGACTGATCAAAACCCGCTGCTGTGTATATAAACTGGACAGGCTCGCTCGAGCGAAGACATTGTCGCTCGAGCGACCAGACACAAGAAAACCTCGCTCGAGCGAAGAAAAGCTTGCTCGAGCCAAGAATGCAATGCTTCAGGTCTGCAACCCTGGAGCATGCTCGAGCGACAGAATGCTCGCTCGAGCAAGGAACTCGAAAACATACACCTCTCTCGCTCGAGCGAAGAAAATCTCGCTCGAGCGAATAAGCACTGCCCTCAGGTCTATACCAGACGCAGTCGCTCGCTCGAGCGAAGCAAAGCTGGATCGAGCCAGAAGACACAAAATACAACCCTCGCTCGAGCGACCAACCCCTGGCTCGAGCGAACAACCCAAAAACTGGACAGCAACACTTGGTTTACAAAACCAACCAACCTGAAACAAACCTGCCCAACTCATCCTATAACTCCAAATGAGAAAATAAAGGACGACAACAACAATTATACAATGGCAGAATATACGGAACCTAAGTCCGGATTCAATAATCAAATGGGGAAAGACCAGGGTCGCTATAGTTGCAACCGAAAATTTTGAATTCATAATTTTTGGAATTTGAATTTTCTTTTCTTGCAAAAAAGTATTCGAAATATTCAAATAATTTTGGAGCAAAAAATAAGGACGGGTTAGACCGACACCCACACCTACGCCCGCCCTGACCCGGCCGGACAGACGGGCTGCGGTAGCGCTGCGCGCGTGTGATGGTTATGGGTTTGTCCATAACTCCTCCTCCTACAAAACTTGGGTACCCCTTGGGGCCCAACCCAAGGTCTCCAACTTAGAACTTATATACTCATAAAAACTCTTCCATGTTTCCTATGTGGGACAAGGTTTAGATACCAACTCAAAGGAACCATACCAAACATATTCATGTTCATGAGGCTCACTTCGGTATCAATTTCTCATTCACTCGAAAATGGTTTTGACCACCCGAGTATGTATTCTTGTTCTTCACATGGCAAGGAATATGTTGCCACTCGGACCCACCAAAACTGAGGTGTGGGTCCTACGTTAATGATAGCTTAAAGTTACCAGAAATTAATGGTGATAAACCATTTTCTCTTACAGTCTCCCACATGAATGAAATTGAAAACGAACATGCAACAACATGCAGACACTGAGAGTAAAAAACTAAAAATATCCTACAAAGGATAGGTAGCTTTTGGCTTGGAACCTTCCCTTGTGAAAAACTATCAGGTTTACTGGTTGATTAGTGAACATGATGTCTTGAACTATTCTGTCATTGGTGTAAATTGAGGCAACATTCTGTCACACAGTTTTATTTCCATACACAATCTGGTTCGATTCGGTTGTGCCCATTTTGGCCCTGGACAATTCCTGGTTTTCCTGAGTGCTCTAGAGAATTTAGCCTTATTCCAATTCTCATAGAACTGGCCCAGTTCACACTCATATAGGTGATTCTCATTAAGAGTATTCTGTTATACCCCACTTGGGTTTCTAAGATATGAATATCATTAAAAGCTAAGCTAAACCTGATTAACGCTGCAGACATCACTATGTCATCATAGGAAAAGATAAAAAATTTCCTTTAGTGATACTGATGAGTCACACATAATTTGGTTGTCCCTTTGAACCTAGACCTTGGGATCTCCAATTAGCTAGGTTAGGTTGCCATTAAGATGACTCTTTAGTTAGTAGGCTTTAATTCCATTCCCCTCGATGATCTTAACACTTGCTCTCTGGTCAAACCTTTGGTTAACAGATCCACGATATTATCTTTTGACCTTATGTACTCAATGGAGATAATTCCATTTGAAAGCAGTTGCCTAACAGTATTGTGTCTACGTCGAATATGACGAGACTTACCGTTATACATATTATTCTGTGCTCTTACCATTGCTGCTTGACTGTTGCAATGAATGCAAATGGCTGGCATAGGTTTTGGCCACATTAGGATATCCTCTAGAAAGTGACGAAGCCACTCTCTTTCTTCACCTGCTTTATCTAAAGCGATAAACTCAGACTCCATTGTAGACCTTGCAATGCATGTATGTTTGGATGACTTCCATGAGACTGCTACATCCCCCAGGGTAAAAACATAACCACTAGTAGACTTGGAGTCTTTAGTTTCTGAGATCCAATTAGCACCACTATAACCCTCTAACACTGCTAGATATCTCATATAGTTCAGCCCATAGTTTAAGTTTACTTTAGATATCTAAGTACCCTAACTATTGCTATCCAGTGGTATGTGCCTGGATTGCTTGTGTACCTACTTAATCTGCTAACTGCATATGCTAAATCTGGACGTATGCAGTTCATGAGGTACATTAAGCTTCCGATGATTCGAGAGTATTCTACTTGTGATACACCTTCACCCATATTCTTCATCAAATGAAGATTAGCATCTATAGGAGTCTTAGCAAGATGATCGTCATGCTTGTTAAATTTCTCAAGTATTTTATAAACATAATGTCCTTGAGACAAGGTATATCCTTCAGATGTCTTTGTAATTTTTACTTCAAGTATAACATCTGCTACTCCCATATCTTTCATGTCAAACTTAGAGATCAACATTTTCTTGGTAGCTTTGATCATTTCATTATTACTACCAAGGATGAGCATATCATCTACATTTGATGGATCTCAAGATTATACAAAGCTGCAATAGCTATTAACATTCGAATGGATGTTATTCTTATTACAGGTGAGTACGTATCGAAATAATCTACTCCTTCAGTTTTCCTGTAACCTTTTACTACAAGTTTCGCCTTGTATTTGTCAATTGAACCATCCGGCTTCATCTTCCTTTTAAAAATCCACATGTAACCAAGAGGCTTACAGCCTGGTGGAAGATCCACCAATTCCCATGTATGATTTTGTAGGATTGATTCAATTTCACTATTGATACTTCTTTCTAGGAAGGAGCTTCAAGAGTGGACATTGCTTCTTTGAAAGTTCGAGGCTCCTGTTCCAGTAAGTACGTTAAGAAATTAGGACCGAAAGTTTTTCTTATCCTAGCCCTTTTACTACGTCTAGGTTCCTCCTCGACTTTTTCCTCTGGATTTCCTCAACTTGTCCTTGACCATAGTCAAAAGTAGTATCATAGGTACTTTTAGGCTCTAGTGTCAATTGACATGGAAACACATTTTCAAAAAATGATGCATTCCTTGATTCGATAATTGTATTGACATGAATCTCTGTGTTCTCACTTTGACGCACTAAAAACTGATAGGCACTGCTGTTGTTTACATAACCTATGAAAATACAATCAACAGTATTAGGTCCAATTTTAACCCTTTTCGGTTCTGGTATTGCCACCTTAGCCAAACACCCTCACACTTTCAAGTATTTGTAGGAAGGCTTTCGACCTTTTCACAATTCATAGGGTGTTTTATTAGACTTCTTATGAGGAATTTTATTGAGAATATAATTAGCGGAAAGTATTGCTTCCCTCCACAAGTTCTGAAGTGACCCTGAACTTATTATCATGGCATTCATCATTTCTTTCAAAGTTCAATTTTTTCGCTCAGCAATTCCATTTTGATGAGGTATATAAAGCGCGATGGTTTGATGTATTATTCCTAATTGTGAACATAAGTCACCAAATGGTGCTTCATATTCACCACCTCTGTCACTCCTTATAGCCTTTATTTTCTTGCCAAGTTGATTCTCAACCTCAGTGTTAAATTCAATGAATTTTTCCAAGTATACATAGCAATACCGATTGCTATCATCAATAAAGGTTATGAAGTACTTTTTACCTCCTCGTGTTTGAACAAATTTCAAATCACATATATCACTATGGATTAGATCTAGAGGTTCAGTACTTATTTCAATTGACTTAAAAGATGCTTTAGTCAATTTTGATTCAACACACACTTCACACTTACGATTTGTATCAATATGAAACTTAGGTAGAAATTCTAAGTTAATTAATCTACGCAAAGAACCATAATTAACATGTCCTAATCTACCATGCCACATATATAAAGACTCAACAACATAAGCAGAAGATGTGTTGTTTTTATTAAAAGTAGGAAGCATTGTCATTACATTTAGTTTGAAGAGCCCATCGCTCAAGTACCCACATACATCTCATTTTTAGTGAGTACAAATTTGTCAAACTCAAACACAAGGCGAAACCCTTTCTTGCTCAGCAATGATCCAGATACTAGGTTCTTCCGAATTTCTGGTACATGCAGCACCTCTTTCGAAGTAAGCTCTTTGCTTGATGTCATCTTGAGTACTACCTGTCCTTTGCCTTCAACCTTGGAGGTAGAAGAATTGCCCATATAAAGTTGTTCTTCATTATCTACCACTTGATATGTGGAGAACATCTTTTTCTCAGAGCAAATGCGGCATGTAGCACCTGTGTCCACCCACAATGTTTTGGGGTTGTTTACCAAATTCACTTCAGACACCATTCCGGACATTTGTAAACCCGAAATCATTGCACAAAGATTTTCCTCCTCTATTATGTTGGCTTGAGCATGTTTCTTTGTCATGGTTCGTTGAGCCCAACGCTTGTGACAATCTTTGGCACAATGTCCTTGCTTGTCACACACATAGCATTTGCCTGTGAAGTTTTGAATCTCTCTAGTCTTTGAACCAGAGCTTTGTATTGAACTGTTACCAGGATACTTCATTTTCTTGTTGTTGTGCTTAGGCTTCTGTTCCACCACATTAGCCTTGGCCTCCATGAGATGACACTCATTTTTCTTTTCAGACCCACGGTTGTCTTCTTCAATCCTCAACTGAACAATCAAGTCCTCTAGTGACATCTCTTTGCGCTTATGCTTTAAATAACTCTTGAAATCCTTCCAAGACAGCGGTAATTTTTCAATTATAGCTGCTACATAAAAGGACTCGCTCAAAGACATACCTTCTACATGAATTTCATGCAAGATGAGCTGTAGATCTTGGAATTGACTGATCACTATCTTGGAATCCACCATCTTATAATCCAGGAAGCGGCCAACAACAAATTTCTTTGTTCCTGCATCTTCCGTCTTATATTTGCGATCCAAGGAATCCCTCAGCGTTTTTGCTGACTTGATTGGACTATACACATTGTACAACGTGTTGTCCAATCCATTGAGGATACAGTTCCTGCAGAGAAAGTCCGCACGTTTCCATGCATCTACTGCAGTGACAACTTGCGCATCACTCTCATCCTCCTTCAGAGTTGGCATATCTTCTCGTAAAAACCTCACCGAATTCTGGCTAGTTAAATAAAATAACATTTTTTGTTGCCACCTTTTAAAATCGGTACCACTGAATTTTTCAGGTTTTTCCCCATGGTTCACTGGAACATGCCCATGAGCCGGGCCATGAGCCAAAGTAGGAGTAACAAGCGGAATAGAAACCACCAGTGGAGGCACAATGGGATTAGGAGTAATAACAGTATTCTCAGTTGCCATTTTTAACTTTAAGTAGAATAAATAAAACCAATAATTAAAACTAACAATATTCTGGAACAAAATATTCTCTAGGAAAATAAATAACTAAATAAATTTAAGGACAACAAGATTTTATCTTTATTGGAATTAAAATCAGATTATATAGTATGAACCAAATCAAACAAATAATCTAACAAAAATAATCTGACAAAAGAAATCAATTAAATTGACCAAATTAATTATCTTACCAAATTAATCAAATAAATTGACCAACATTAATATGACCAATTAAAACAATCAATTATAGATTCATACAGTGTAAGAAACACTACAAGTTTATTTAAACCAGAAAAAAAGAATACAGAATTCAAATGTTATATGGCAACTAGTAAACCAGTAAACAAAGACACTTTGTTTTGTATTAGATAAAATTTCTATATACAAATAATCTTACTTAAATACATAGTACATGTGAAAGAACTATAAGTCCAATAAACCAATTTCCCCAAAGATAAAACTAATCATGCTCCAGATACAAGAGATCAAAACATATATATATATATATATATATATATATATATATATATATATATATATATAACCCACAAATATTTGTACACAGTGCACTCATGAAATGATATTATACGTAACTACTCACCCACAATGTAATAACAAACATGAATATATATACACACACAGACAACGTTAATTTTTCTGTGAATTAATTTTTTAAACGAAAAATACAAAAACAGATTTACAGAAGTAAAACAGTAAACATATAGAATTTATGTCTTAAAAATTGTTGGAAATATTTTTCGATAAAAAATTAAATTAACAAAATAATTAAATTATAATAAATAATTAAACACAGAACAAGAGATAACTTACAACTTTCTGTAGAATCAAACTTAGAACAAATTTGTGATTAAGGCCAGTGTTTGAACATTGTGTCTTTAAGACAGAAATTCGTCCTCTCCTAAGGTGCTCGAGAATAATGAACATCCTACCTCTAGGATACAACAATCACCCCAAACAGATGCAGCACAGTGTACTGTTTGACCAGTGAACCAGGCTATATTTTCAAACTCTCAAAATACAGACCCAGAATGCAAGATGAAGAACGAAGGAAGCAGTGAAGAGAGAAGATTGAAGGAAAGTAAAAAACTGATTATTTTTGGAATGGAGGGTTGCTAAATATATAGGCAGTGAAGTGCCTTTTCCGGAATGAAAGAGAGTTGTGATGAACAGCCACCGGACTGGAGACGCGACTGGTCAGAGATAAAGAAGAGTTACAACCAAAAATTTTGAATTCAAAATTTTTGGAATTTGAATTTTCTTTTCCCACAAAAATTATTCGAAATATTCAAATAATTTTGGAGCAAGAAATAAGGACGGGTTAGACCGACACCCACACCCACGCCCATCCCGACCCAGCCGGACGGGCGACGGTGGCAGCGCACGTGTGTGATGGTTATGGGTTTGTCCATAACGCCTCCTACTAAACTTGGGTACCCCTTGGGGCCCCACCCAAGGTCTCCAACTTAGAACTTATATACTCATAAAAACTCTTCCATGTTTCCTATGTGGTACAAGGTTTAGATACCAACTCAAGGGAACCATACCAAACATATTCATGTTCATGAGCCTCACTTCGGTATCAATTTCTCATTCACTCGAAAATGGTTTTGACCACCCGAATATATATTCTTGTTCTCCACACGGCAAGGAATACGTTGCCACTCGGACCCACCAAAACCGAGGTATGGGTCCTACATTAATGATAGCTTAAAGTTACTAGAAATTAATGGTGATAAACCATTTTCTCTAACAAGACTAAACCTTGGATCTAACCGATGGTGGGTTGGGAGTATACTAAACCTTGGATTTAAATTCTAAATAAGAATAATGAGTATAAAAATAGGATGTTGGGGGTAAACGTGTTTGTCCTGAATAAAGATCTACACAAGAGATAATTGAATTGTTTTTGACATTTAATTCGTCCATTCACCAAATTGACATTTTATTTTATTTTATTTTTTTAAAGTTGATGTTTAGTTTTTTTATTTTTTTTGGTTCATTATCATAAGAAGTGTATCAAAGCAGAGGTGACGAAAGCAGGATTGTGATCATTTTCATTACATTATCTAAGGATTTATAATGGTTCTTTCTAAATTTAAAATAGTAATAAATTTTCACAATTATTTCACAACCTTTAGATTATATAATGGACATCTTCTATTACAATCATGAAAGGGTGAGAATCTTGGTCCACGACGTCATCACAATCAGTTAATAAGTCCTTGTTGCACCAATAAATTGAAAGAAGGGTAAATTACACTTTGCTCCTCCGCTTTACACCAAATCTCATTTTGACCCCTACACAAGAATCATGGCAATCAACCTCCTGCACTTCTAGTCAAATCCTACTTTAATCCTTGCTCATGAAATTGTGATAGTTAACTCCTGTACTTTTGGTCAAATCTCACTTTAGTCCATATACAAGTGTCAATGTCCTCTTTTTGTTACTCAATTGTTTAAATCTTTAATAGAATTTAGTCATGTGATAAGAATATGATTACGACATGAGGCTAAGAAAGAAAAATCATTTACATTTTCTACCAATACACACTTTATCCGAAAATTTACATCAAAATATGACTATAGTAGGTTAAAACAAAACACAGATTATAAACAATTAAGAAGATAAACTAGGGTTTTGTATAAATTGGAATCATGAAACTTTGTTTTTCACAGTAACACAGTCTTCTGTTTGTTTATATTTCTTTCTCTTTGATTTCTTTATTGATTTTTTTTTTACAAAAAAATTTAAAAACTCTACTTTTTTGCCTTTTCATCCCAATTTTACCATACGAACATATATATATATATATATATATATATATATATATATATTGTATTATATGACTTTCATATAATCACTACAGGAATTCGCACTTTTGCTGACTAAAATTTAGTCGGCAAAAGTTCATATTTAGTCAGCAAAAGTTATCTGCGACTAATTTTTTTGTTCGCCACTTTGGTCGCCAATTGAGAGTCGCGAAAAGTAATTAGTGACTAAAAAGTTTTTTGGTCGGGAAAAAGTTCTATTTGCTGACTAAATTTTTGGTCGCTAAATATATAATTACTGCGACTAATCCATTTAGTAGCTAAAACACTTTAGTCGCGAAAAGTCATATTTTCCCAACCAAATATGCTAGTCGCCAATTATCACATTCCATGACCAAACATGTTAATCGCCAATTGTCACATTCAACGACTAAAAAATTTGGTCGGCAATTCGCACATTCAACGACCAAAAAGTTTGGTCGGCAATTTTCAGATTCCATGACCAAAAAGTTTGGTCAGCAATTGTCAAATTCCACGACCAAAAAATTTGGTCGCCAATTGTCACATTCCACAACCAAAAAGTTTGGTCGGCAATTGTCACATTCCACAACCAAACATGTTAGTCGCCAAAAAGAATATTTGCACAACTAAAACTTTAGTCAGCAATTGACCTATTAGCGACGAAATCCTTTGGTTGCCAAAATTAATGATTTTAACGACTAAATATTTAGTCGCCAAATGTAACCTCTCGCCTACCTTATTTAGTCGGGAAAAGTATTACTTATCTTTCCCGACTAATCACTTGGTCGCCAAAACAGGAAAAACAAAATTAAAATTTAGTCACCAACATCCAACAAAATAAACCTATAATTCATAATAATTCAAGCTTCCAATCCATTCAATATAATATGTAATTTGCAAGCGTCATTCAAATCAACTGAATCATGAACATTCGACAAAATACATAAATCATCCAATCCTGAACCTGTTTAATGAAAGTCAACAACTATTATAAGTTTTCATCCACAAGTAATTCCAAACTACGTACTCCTCAAATTAAAAACCCATTTGTAATCTATATAATCATCCAAGTCACATCCATCTAGCATAAAAATTCAAAACATAACAAGTATTTGTTATTATGTTTTAAATTTTTATCCATGCGCATCTATCAAAAATATAACTAGTAGTTTACCCAAATATTTTCTATACACATCCATCCAAAAATATAACTACTAGTCTACCAAAATCTTTTCCATACACATCTATCCAAAAATATATAATCCTTCCACAAATGCTTATAGTGCCAATTAGTCCGGTATAATTTAGCTTCATGCACAAGATCATCCATCTATACCAAAGAAAATGAGAATTAATGTCAGGTAATTTTTTTATGAAAATATTTGCGCATCACTTTATTGTAAAATTGGACAAAAAATGAAAAATGTCCATGAAAGGTAAAGGAAACTTGAACAAATTAAATGACTATCAATACCATTTTGTAAATAAAACAACATTCATATGTATATATCCAATAAATATTACATTTCTAACTATTGTTCCACAATTTGCCAATATTGACCTGCGCTTTAACAATGAAAACTAAGTTAAAATAGTCTTTCTAATTCTGAATTCAAAATGCTTTGGTTGAACTTTTACTTGGAGGGGGGTAAGCATGAGAGGGGAGTGGAAGGTACGAGGTTGGGATTATCACAAACTTTTGGTTGTCAAAGATGAAAAGTAATTTTTTTTTTTTTCATTCGGCAACTAAATAATTTTAGTAACCAAAACTAACTATACAACAACTAAAATAATTTTTAGTTGCTGAAAATAAATATTTAGCGACGAATCTCTTGGTCGCCAAAGATGAAAAGTAAATTTTTGTTATTCATTTAGTAACTAAATAATTTTAGTAGCCAAAACTAACTATACAACAACTAAAATATTTTTTAGTCGATGAAAATAAATATTTGACGACCAAACTTTTGGTCGCCAAAGATGAAAAGTAAATTTTTGTTTTTTATTCAGCGACTAAATAATTTTAGTAGCCAAAACAAACTATAAAACGACTAAAATATAATGCAGTCGCTGAAAATAAATATTTGGCGACCAAACTTTTGGTCGCCAAAGATAAAAAGTAAATTTTGGTTTTCATTTGGCAACTAAATAATTTTAGTAGCCAAAACTAACTATACAACGACTAAAATATTTTTTTAGTCACCAATTATGGCAATTTTAGCGACTAAATTTTTTTCAGTCACCAATAATCAATATACCCCGACTAAAAAAATTTAGTAGCTAAATATTATACTTTTGCCGACTAACATAATTTTTGGTCGCCAATTCCACAACTTTTGGTGACGAAAATATTTTTAGTCGGCAAAAGTAGTCGCCAAAAGTGTAAATTCTTGTAGTGAAGTCAATGATCTCATGTATATCTTTATTTAGGGTAAACAAGTTTACCCCCATCATCGTATTTTTATACTCATTATTCTTATTTGGAATTTAAATCTAAGGTTTAGCCCATTCCTGACACACCGTCTTTCCACCCTACACTTTGTATAATCTCATTTTGATCATTACATTTAAAATCATGATAGTTAATCTCCTGCTCTTCTGGTCAAATTCCATTTTGGTCCATACATATGAAATTGTGACAGTCAACCCCTATATTTTTGGTCAAATCTCAATTTGGTCCCTACACAAATGTCAATATCCCCTTTTTGTTACTCAATTATTTAAATCTTTAATAGAATCTAGTTATATGACAAGAATGTAACTACGACTTGTGGGTAAGAGAGGAAAATTATTTACATTTTCTACCAATACATACTCTGTCCCAAAATTTACATCAAATTATGACTGTATTAGGCTAAAATAAAACATGGATTGTGAACAATTAAGAAGATGAACTAAGGTTTTTCATAAATTGAAATCATGAAACTCTATTTTTCATGGTAAAACAATCTTCTATCTATTCATCTTTCTTTCTCTTTGATTTATTTGGCGTATTTTTTTTTTATATTTCAAAAAATAATATTTTACATTATATAACTCTCACGTGCTTATCATGTAGGACAAAGTGTATTGGTCAGAAACATGGATGATTTTCCTCTCTTACTCTTATTTCGTAGTCACATTTTTGTCACATGATTAGATTTTGTTAAAGATTTAAAAATGAAGTAACAAAAGAAAGACATTGACACTTTTGTAGGGACCAAAATGGGATTTGAGCAAAAGTATAGGGGGTGACTGTCACGATTACATGTACAGGGATCAAAATGGGATTTGACTAGAAGTGCAGGGGGTTGACTATCATGATTTCATGTGTAAGGCTAAAGTGGGATTTAGTACAAAGTGTAGGGATGCAAAGTGTAATTTACATAGTTATTTACACTGCAACAAAAAGTCAGACCTTTATTGACTAATTTTTTTTGTTGGTCGGCAATATTTTGCATTTTAGCTACTAAAATTTTTTAATAGCCATATATTAGTTATTGGCAACTAAAAACAAATTTGGTCGCTAAAAATCATGTAAATAGGCGACTAAAAATGTTTTAGTCGGCGTTTGTCTATGTTTTAGGTTACTAATTCTGGTTTTAGTCGGTGTACACAACCTTTAGCCAACCAAAAAAATTTTAGTCTCCAAAAGATAGGCTTATTTTATTGGCTTACTCTTTGCTGTCCAAAACTTTAGTGGGGAAATATAAACCATCAGTGACTACGAAAATGTAGTCGCTGTATAGTTAGTGTTTTCCGACAAAAAAAATACTTAGTAGCCAAATTAGACAAATATTGAGTTATATTTGTTGACAAAACAAAATTTAGTTGCTAAAGGCCAAAAAAAAAATTCAAGGGAAGCATATGAATATTGGTGCCCTTTCCAATTTGTTTCACACAGATCTTTCGTATCTATTTTGTCGCACAAACACACAGACCACTCACCACAAACCTGATGCCTGCTCACCACTAACTGTCACTACCCCACCGTCGCTAGCCACCGTCAGTCCCTACTGTCGCTCGTTACCACCGCAACCGCCGAAATCACCACCAACACTGCCGCAAATCACAGGTCTCTCTCTCTCTCTCTCTCTCTCTCTCTCTCTCTATCATGCTCGGTCCTCTCCCTCGCTGTCGATCTTGGTCTCTCTCTCTCTCTCTTTCTTTCTCGAGCCATCTCTCTGGTTCCCTCCCTCCCTCTCTCTCTCTCTCTCTCCTCTTTCCCCTATTTCCCATTTCTCACACTTCACTTAGGGTTTCTATGATTTTTTTTTAGTTTAATGTGTTGATTTCGTAAATGGGTTTGGTTGAAGTGTTTGATTTCTATGAAATTATGATATTCTTCATGTTCAAAATGGATTTAATTTTAGTTTTATGGGTTTGATTTTAGTTTTATGGGTTTGACAGAGAAGAAATTTATAAGATTCAAACCCATAATCAATGAACAATCTCGAAATTTTTGCTACGAGAGTGTATCATTGATCAAAACCATGAGTGTTCTATTGACTTTTGTGTTGTTGGTTTTTAGCTACTTACAGTCCTTCATCAATGTTATGAATCAGTGTAAAACAATGGGACAATTTTCTCCACGAAATTTCGGTTAGCATCATCCTGTAAATCCTCTAGCTAAACAAATTGGTCATTAAGGTATCCCTCCAATGCCACATAATTTTACATGCCTTTAGACACATTATAGGAAAGAAAAAAAGAGAGTTGAAGATGGTTATTGCAGAAAATATAAATAACACATGTTACCAACTTGACTTGTCTATTTTATGAATATATGTGTCAAATGCATAAGATGTTAATTTTTTTTTTAAATGACTCATTAAATGAATTATCACTTCACACCATGATAGCACTTTAGTGGTTTTTTTATTACAACGTCAAACTCATATTTTGACATGTCATAATACTCAAAATGATATATTTCGATGACCGTTTTCTATTATATATTCCAAAACATTTTCTCAAGACTTCATTTGTCAATAACTTTGTCCCAAAATCCACATTGATCCAAACCCAAAATGTCAAAACAATTAGCATTCAGAAAGTTACAATCAGAAAGTTAAACGTTGAAGGTTAATTACAGAAATCCTAATAAGTTCCTTGACCCAAGTTACTTACAAAAATAAGATAAATTGGAGTAAAGTTCCTTGAAGTTCCTAGGACCAAAAATATTAAAAAAAGAAGTGTAATTTCTTGTATTGTATACAAAAGGTAATGATGATTTCAAATTGAATACATTGAATTGTATTCTGTGCAATTTTGTTTAATAATTGTTTTATTTTAGTTATTAGGTCATTCTATATATATATATATATAGATAGATAGATAGATAGATAGATAGATAGATATTTGTAACATTACTGCTATTGGAATATGGCACAATTCATGCATAGGACATGAGTAACAAGGAAATTAACAATTATAGTGCATGCATGGATGTAGTACAATCTTACATTAAGTTGTTGATGGCATACGCATAAACATGCAAAGATGAACATATATTAATCTTGTGTTCTATGTTTTTGATGCTTGCATTGCACTTCTTTCTTCATCAAGTGTTCTTTTCTTTTCACTATAATATTTTTGTGTATGGAGGATATTGTTTTGGTATGCTTATTTGTTATGTATGAAGTTATTATTTCCAATTGGAATATATACTTGGTTTGTATAGAAGTTGACATTATAAGTTATTCTTTTTTGTTTTTTTTTTTTTTGATCGGCATAAAAAGGAAACTTTATTGATGAAAATAACAAGTACAAGGTACAAGATAAGAAACATCAATAAAGGAAAGGGAAGTGCAAAAGCATCACAGTGAGCAAAACGATCCCAACTAGGTTGGCACCACAGAGCACACCCTATCATTTGCTAGCACCCCAAAGTTGGTGAGAGACCAACGGAAGAAATAAAAAAAACAAAACCAACCAACCAAAGCTATCACCTAAGCACATCTGCCAAGCACTGCAGCAGAAGGAGAACTACTAGTAAATCAACACCCCAAAGTTGGTCATACAACAGCAAAGCATATAGCAGCAGGGACAGCCCATGACTAGAATGTACACCAGCACCAACCATCCAGAACTAAAATATACACCAGCCCCAAAAACAGAACTCCCACAGCAGCTGGGACAGCACAGGCCAGAACACATATAGCAGCAGCTGGGAGAGGTTGGAGAATCCACCTTTCAGACCACAGCAACTCAGATCACAGCTAGAAGAGGATAGAACACAGAGATGAAGTTGCAGCCAGCCATAGACAGCATAGCATAGGGCAGACTCACCCCGAACAGCATAGCATAGGGCAGATGAAGTTGCAGCTAACATATCAGTTTAGCATCCACAGATCAAGTCATTGGCCCAACATACCAGATGTGGACTAATGAAACAAAAGACCCATAAGACCGATGAATCCAAAACAAACCCAATACCAGCAGCAGACTACAGATACAGTCCTACCCCTCCCAATCAAACAAAACCCAATCAAACAAATACCGAAAATGGTTGTGCTTCACCAACACCAGCATACTAGCAACAATTCAGCATCCTTAGGTCCCTTTATCTATACACAGTTGCAGACCTGCTTCAGGTTATATAACACGTCGTGCACCGAGTAATTAAACTCTTTCAAGGACGAAACAGCCCACATAGCAACTCTGGTTTTTACCAGATCAGCCAACTCATTCAAAGATGGTTGTGCTTCATTAAATATATGCACTCATTCCTGAGTTTCCACACAAACCACATTACTGCCAATGGTATCATCTTCCAGATCTCCTTTACCTTTTTCTTCATTATTGGACCTAACTAGCAGTGGAGTACTGCCTCCACTGAACTAGGAATAGCCCAACTCAAGTTCCACCAACTCATAATACTGGCCCATATTCTCCAGATCTTAGGACAGTGAAGGAGAACATGATTTAAAGACTCCACCTCAGCTTTACAAAACACACACAGTGCACTAACATTAGAATTCAATACTCCAATCCTTTGTAAAAACTCAAGGACTTAATCCTACCTCTCCAAGCCAACCAGCTCAGAAATTGTACTTTGGGGGGAGCTAAGTTATTCCAAATGCTTTTGTTTGATGGTTGTAAGTGAAATATGCATTATGGAATGGGTGATAATATATACATATTGTTTTGTTTTTATACCTATTATAGGTTGCGGTGGATACATATATACAAGTTGTGGACAAATTAATTAAAATAAAAAAAACAAAAAAAAACATAAAATGATGTTTTTGGCGACTAAACAATTGGTAGCCAAAAATGCAGTTAATATTTTTAGTGACTAAATAGTTGGTAGCTAAAAAAGAATTAAATCTTTTGGCGACTAAATATTTAGTAGACATTTAAAAACACTTTAGGCGACTAAATATTTAGTTGCCAAAACATAAAAATTATATTATAGGTGACTAAAACTTTAGTAGCTAAAAAAAATTAGATTTTAGGCGACTAAACTATTTAGTAGCTAAACAACAAATCGGACTTTAGGCGACTAAACATTTAGTAGCTAAAAAAAGTTAGATGAACAAAAAAAATTAAAAATTAAAAATTGGCCACTAAAACTTTGGTCACCCTAGATACTTGAAGTTTTGGTGACAAAAATTTTAGTAGCTGAAAGTGTGATTTAAATTAAATTAGTTGCTTTTGGCGACTAACAGATTAGTCACCAATTTAGCCTCATCAACGACTAAAGATTAGTTTTGTCGCCAATACCTTTACTTTTGTCAACTAAAAATTTAGTCGCCATTTATAGGACTTTTGGCAACTAAATATTTTTTAGTGGCCAACACCTTGCCGACAATCTTCCTGCGACTAATCCGGCGACCAAAATATTTAGTCTGGAAAATGTTTCAGCGACTAAAATCTTACTTTTGGTGACTAAAAATTTAGTCGCCAAAAGTGCAATTTCTTGTAGTGCTTGGTTTTGACATTTAATTCGTCCATTCACCAAATTGACATTTTATTTTATTCTTTTAATAAGTTGAATTTTTTTTTTTGGGGGGGGGGGTGTTGGGGTTATTATCATACGCAGTGTATCAAAGCAGAAGTGACAAAGTCAAGATTGTGTTCATTTTCATTCCAAAGATGTAATAGAGGATCTCCATTATATTATTCAAGGATTTGTAATGATTCTTTCTTAATTTAAAATATTAATAAATTCGTATAATTATTTCACAACCCTTAAATGATGTAATGGATATCTTCCATTACAATTATAAAATGGAGAGAATCTTAGTCCCTGAAGTTATCATAATTAGCTCAATCAGTTAATACCTCTTTGTTGCACCAGTAAAGTGAAAGAATGGGTCACTCAATTGATCCTATGTGTGTGTATATCTGTGTATAGATTTTTTTTTTTTTTTAAATTGATAAGTTTCATACTAAATAACCTAATCAAAACCATAGACATACTGCCTAAACCCGTGCTGGCTTCTGAAGTGTTTTTAATAACTGTAGATCATATATTTTCTAAGTATTTATTTGAAAATTTATTGAATTTTTAGATTTTACAATAGTAAATTTGTCAAAGAAACAACATTTCCTCTAAACATCTTCATATCAAGATTATTCCAACATAATTTCATTTTTTGATACGAAATTCAAACATAATTTGATGTTACTTAGCAGTTAGTGGACTTTTTTTTTTTTTTTTTTTTTTTTTGAACAGCAAAAAAGGGACTTCATTGATGAAAATGTAGTACAAAGTACGAAACACATTACACCAATAAAGAGAGAAAGAGAGGAGGGGTGCAGGAGCATCACAATGAGATAAATCATCCCAACGAGGTTGGCACGAAATAGCCCATCCTATCATATGCAAGCACCCCAAGTTGGTGAGAAACCAACGGAAGGAACAGATCAAAACTAAACCAATACACCAGCAGAACTAAACCAGCAAGAAGATCAATACACTAGCAAAACTAAATCAAATCACCAGCAACTTTCACATTCAGATCGATACACCAGCAACAGTTAGACCAGATCAGAACAGACCATAGCAGCCATAAGAACAAATCGCTTGCAGCCAATAAAACAGAATAGAAACTTGCAAACTCAGCCCAAGGACAGAACTGAGCAGCAACCATATGAACAAATTAGAACAGACCACAGCAGCCATAAGAACAGATCACTTGCAACCACCAGAACAGAACAAATCAGTCAGCCTAAGGACTGAACCCCAGCATCTTGCGTACTCAATCAAACAACCCAATAGGTGACAAAAACCAGCAGCAACCTATGAATTGGAACAGGTCTACAATAGCCGAAAGATCAGATCACCAGCAACCAACAGAACAGAGCAAACTGAGTCAGAATTTTGCAAAGATTCCAGAACCACACAGCAACCGTAAAATTATAAGATCAGAACATCCCAGCAACCATATGCGTCCAGATCTACCTTGCATAGATAAGGAGCTCCATCTACGGCCACCTACACATACATAGTAGTAGTAGTACAACTCTCCAAAGCTTTCTTCCTACACCCCTCACCAGCGGCCACCCAATTACTTATACCCAGCAGAAACAATAGGAATTCCCCTCCTACAATATGCATAACCTCATACATCAGCCATCTTCCAAACCATCAATCAACACCAGAAATCAGCAGATGCAACCAAATCAACCACCAGCATCAGCTGCAACGAAGAACAACAGCAACAAATCCTTGAGAAATCGAGCCAAACTACCTGCGAGCTGCATCACTCAGAAACAACTCCTAATCAGACTCAAATTAGAGATGAAATCATGAAATGAATACATGCTACCAATGTGATGATCCTTAGCCCAGAAAACCACTCTAACTTTAACTAGTTCAATCAAATTCTCCAAATTTGGTTGAGCTCCCCTAAAGATACACTCATTTCTGAGCCTCCATAATGACCATATTACTGCAAAAGGAATAACATTCCAGATCATGAGCTCCTTTTTTCTGAACTTGAATCCAACCCACCAATGGAACAGCTCAATAACAGAACTAGGAGAAACCCAATTAGATCCCCACCAATCAATTACACTAGACCATAACTTCCAAGCAAAGGGACAAAGCAACAAAATATGATGAAGAGTTTCAGGTACCAACTTACAGAACACACACAGAGAAACAGAGTTACCCCTTAGGACACCGATTCGATGAAGAAAGTCAGCAGTCTTTAATCTACCTCTCCACACCAACCAGAGCAAAAATTTAACTTTTGGGGGAGCTATATTATACCAGATAAATTTTGACAACTCCAGAGTCTGCCCCTCATCGGCTTGGAGCCACCCAAACAATGATCTAACATGAAAAATCCCAGAAGGAGACGACAGCCATCTGATATTATCCTCACTATTCACCCTCAAATCAGGACCTTCACCCAAAAACTGGAGCAAACGAAGCAATTCCTCCTCCTCCCAAGCGCGAAGAGGTCTTCTAAAAGTCAAAGTCCACCTACCATTAGCATTCTTTTCATCAACGAACCACTTCAACGATCCAAGAGGCTCTGTAGATAAACCAAAAAGTCTGGGAAATTGATTCTCCAAGCTTGAATGCCCAATCCACTTATCAGACCAAAAAAGAGTCGAACTACCATCCCCAACCTCAATCTTGACGTTATCCAAAAAATAATCAACCACTAGTGGCTGTATAACAGCCACAGACATGACATCTCTCCAAATTCTAGATTCAAAATGACATACACCAGACAAAGGTAAGTAGGATCCATTAGTATGACTGTAGTGACTGCTAATCAGTTGCCTCCACAGAGCCTTCTTCTCAGCCCCAAACCTCCACCACCACTTTACTAACAAACACAGATTCACCTTTCTAATGTTTCTGATCCCTAACCCACCATGATATAAAGCCTTTGTTACCTCTCCCCATCGAACCAAATGAACCTTTCTTTGATTATCAGACCCTCCCCATAAAAAAGAGGCTTGCAACCTATCCACTGACTTAGCAACACACTCAGGCATCTTAAACAAAGAAAGGTAATAAACTGGAAGACTAGATAGAACTGACTTAATCATGGTAACTCTACCAGCATATGACATCACTCTCCTTTGATATAGTGAATGACATAATCACTTTGATTTTGATTGAGTGATTTTAATGATTCAATGCAAGAACTTAAGAACAGTAAAAAATTTTAAGTTTACATTAGAGTCAATGAAAAAAAAAAAAAAAATCTTATAAATTTTAACAAAGATTCAATAAACTTAATTTAATTTTGTAATAAATTTTTAATTCAATCAAACAAAATGTCTAAATACTTTTTAATTTTAATTTTAATATTTATAAATAGTTTTTGTTGTATATGAATTGAATAATTTAAGTCACAAAATTTAACTAAACGTAGCATGTACATAACATTTTAATTAATTTATGCCATACATAAATTAAATTTAAAATAAAAATAAAAATAAAAAACTCAACTTTGAACTAGCCAAATCCAAATGTCTTGAAAATATTTATTTTCCTATTATTTTTCTCCTAGTAGTTACATAAAGACAAACTCACCTTTCCTATATTTCCCAAATATGACTTGGTTATTCCAGTTGGTTGTACATCGCATACAATAACCATCTTAAATCACCATCATGTATGTGATTAAACAGCTACAGCCCTGACGACTTTAAAAGATGATGGATTTTATTTTTAATAACACATTTTTTTTTATCTTCAAAAAAAATGTCTTTCAAAAAACTTTTACTGAAGAATATAGGAAAAATTACAATCCAGTTGATATTTTTTAAAAAATAATTACAAATGAGTGATAAATTTTTATAAATATTAATAATTAAGATAAATTTTTATAAATATTAATAATTAAAATCATAAACTTTTTTTATGATGTTGTAATATATTTTACTTGTTACTGTTAGATTCACTTTTTGGTGTGGTCCATTAGCCTCTATATTTTTTTACATGTTTTTATGTAATTTGGACTCCTCAAATTTGATAAGCCAATATATTAGATAAAGTTAAGAAATTAGAATTTTAAATATGGAATAATTACTCTTATAAGCTAAGAAGGAAACCTTGATAAACAGGGATTCTTCTGATATTGGCGTTCTTCTCTCCTCTATAAAAGGATGGATGACTCTTCTTTCAATATAAATATTATTTTTCCATCAGTTAAAGTATTCTGGTCATCCTACTTAAGAGAGATAGAGAGAAGAAGGTAAGCCGTTCAAGGGTATTTTCTCAACTTCTCTAGCTTAGGTAAGTTCGCTTTAGGTAAGTTCGCTTTATTCTTGAGAGGTATTAAATTCAAGATCTTATTCACCCAAAAAGAATGCAAGATCTTGTTAAATTTAATTTTCGCATTATTATTATGGTTACACATATATTAATTTTTTACATGTCTACGTTTATTTTTGGTTGTACGTTTAATAATGCTATTAGAAAAGATGAAGTCTCAATTTATTTTATCTAATCAAACGTAAAATAACTATCTATTGGTCAATTTTTGGTTTGATTTATAAAATTAAAATCTTTGTAATGACTCTTTTACAATTAATAAGAATTGTTGTTCTGCTATGTTTAGCCTTGTTTGGGAAGTGGATTTATAGTTTTTTTTTTTTTTTTAGGTTAAAATTCACAAAAAGACAAAATATGTTAAAATAGTCAATAAGACAAAACGTCACATCGAACTCATAATCATTTCACTTTTCTGTCACAAATATCACATTCAATTATAAAAAAATTTAACCATCTTCTCAATCACAAAAATTTTAACCAATTAAAATAGCTAAAAATTAAAATAACCTACAAAATAGATAACTTCCCATACGAGGCCCTTGTTTCTGTAATGTTTGCTATTTCTTGGTTACTTGTAAAGGAGTCTTTCAAATATTTTAAACTAATTTAAATTTTTGATCCTATACATAACCATTGGGTGATATTCGAATATTTTGTTAAATAATAATAATAATTAATGAGATATCGATTTCACCGTGAATGTGGCTTGTACTTATTACGTAAGAAGCAAGTTGGTGCAGAACAATTGAATTTATATTCTAATGGTGTGCCTCTGTTGCGTGTTCGACAATGAAATATAAGGTGACTTTAAGATATCCATAAATTATCTACTGACTTTATCTCATAGGAATGGGGTTACTGTTGTGCCAAAAGTATAACAGTGATTGTTGTACCTTTATTTGAGGTGTATTATATGTTTATTTTTATGATCCATACCATTCATTTTGTAAGGTTTGTTGAGTATTTTATGCTTACTAAAAATCATATTAATCAGATATCAATAACTATATGATCGGTACTAAAAAAAAATAAACAAAAAGTTTTTCTTTTGAAAAATAGCATAAAAAATATGCACTTTGATCATATACTTATTGATATCCGATTAATATGATTTTTGATAGGCATGAAGTACTCAACAAACCCTACAAAACAAAACAGTTCGGATCATAAAAATAAGCCCATAATACATCTCAAATTGAGGCACAACAGTCACTGTTGTTCCTTTGGCACAGCAGTGACCCCAATTCCTATCTCATAACAGCGTATGTGCATTTAATAATTGTTAGAGATTCTATTTTCTATAAATCACTTTATTAATCATTTATTGTGTAGTGAATTTTTAAAGATTCAATTTATTGCAATAATAAATTATAGAGTAAATTACATTTACATCCCCTGAGGTTTCTGACAAATATAGGGATCTCTCCTGTGGTTTGAATAATTACAGTAACCCTCCTTACTTTACCTGACAATGTCAAGATTCCCCAAAAAATTGACTGTCGTTTATACACCTAACAGACCCTGCTGATGTAATTAAATGTAAATAAGAAAATGCCCATAATGCCCTCAATCCATCTATATATACCAAATGGTAGAGTTCTTTAGCTTCAGCAAATCCAAGTGAAAGAGGGAAAATTACAGAGGCAACCAAAATTGAAGAACAACAAAAAGGAGATAACAGAGGTCCAAGCACAACACAGGTATGTTCCCACTCACATCAACTATTTAAAAAATAAATAAATTGCATGTGAATAACAACTAACCAGTCCAAAAAAATAGTAATAATAATTTCAAAACACAAACAACATGAACCATTCTTGACAAATATAGCACCAACATCAAACATTCAACACAGGTATGTCCCATTATTCAAAAATAAAGCACAATAACAACAAAATGCAATATATGTTCTGAAAATGCATTATAACTCTCACATTTCATGAATGTAGGTTCATTGGATGGATATGTCATCATCGAGTAATAGAGGAGGGGTAATGAAATATAGAAGCAAGCTCTGCTACTATGGGAGCAAAGAAGCAATGAAAGTCACTGAATCTGAAAAAAACAGAGGCAAAATGTATTAATTATGCCCAAATGGGAAATGCGCATTCTAGGACTGGTGCAAACCAATAAACTCATCTGTTGGAAGAGAAATGATAATGGAAGACACTCACGCAACTGTTAACAGACACACTTCATCCTATGAAGAAGAAAGTCATGCAATGAATTTAATGAACCAAATGGGGGGTATGCAAACAAGGATGTAAGTACTTGAAGCAAACCTGGGGTTTATGAAGATAATAATGATCATGAATGTTGTTTTATGTTTGATTTCCCTAATGGTTGCTTTCAAAATGTAATAGTAATGATTTACCTAATGTTTTGTAATGGACCTTATGTAAGGTTTTGTAATATTTTGTAATAGACCTTATGTTTTGTAATGCAGTATGTTTTGTAATGGACCATATATAAATATGATGAAGTTATTTCAGCATTATGTAAATATGCACTTCTAATTTGACTAACATAATAAACTGTAAACATAAAGACCATTCCATTACGTCATCTAAACATCAAGTAGGACTGTTTAATTACATCATGATTGTTCTCAAATATGTTCAATCAGTTTGCTTACATCATTCTTATCAGATATGTTCAATTACATCATTCCATGGACCATATTTGTCAAGGCTATGCAATTACATCATCTACATTCCCAAAATGAGTATTTATAAAATACTTCATGGCCACTACCAAAAAACAAAAACAAAAACAAAAGTGGCCACATTCCATGGACCATATTTGCCAAGTCTATGCAATTACATCATCTACATTCCCAAAATGAGTATTTACAAAATACTTCATGGCCACTGCCAAAAAAAAAAAAAAAGGTGGCCACGTCATCATATTGCTATTCTTAGCATTGGATGTCCACTACAAAAATACAAAAAAGTGGAACATGATCCTCACTAACTATACAGTCAAGCAACATATATTTTATACCTTCAACCTATGTTAATCCTTGTACCCAAAATATCAATAGCTTAGCTAAGTCATCTGCAAAAACAAAAACAAAAACAAAAAAAAAGTCAAACAAACAAACAAATAAAAAAAAAAATGCAATGTTGGATTCATGCAAGCTGAAAAAAATAAGAAAATAATTTCATTGTAGTTTCATAACTAAGTTCATAACTAACATGATGTTATGTGACCTGTGTCACACACTGAGTAGGCATTGGGGGGGTCTCTCTTGGAATATCCTAAATTAAAAACCAAAGTAAGGTAATAAATATGCATATCAATATCATGAATGAATAGACAAAACAAATAAAAATCACAAATGAAAAGGAAAAACAAATAGAAAAAACTTACTCTCCCACTTGAACTCCCCTTCCCAGTTGAACTTCCACTTGTAGTTATATTTCCCCTCCCAGCTGAACAATCCCTCCCACTTGAATTGTCTTTATCACTTGCGTTTCCCCTCTCAACTGAACTACCTCTCCCACTTGAATTGCCTCTACCCCTGCCCCTACTCACAGATCTACCACTGCCTTTGCCCCTGCTCACGGATCTGCCACTGCCCCTATCAGCAGTTTTGGCACTGCCTCTACCACTGGATGTGCCACTGCCCCTACCAGCAGCAGATGCTCCACCCTTGACTAGACCTCTTTGGCAAGTTCTCTTGTTGTGTCCAAATTGCATGCACCATTTGCATCTCAAGGTACTGGACCTTTTGCTCTGACTTGTTCCAGCTGGTGGCTCATGAGCTGCCCTCTTTCATGAAATCCTTGGCCTTTTTGGCAATCTTTTCAGAGGTAAGGGTTGTACAAGGTCCCCAAGTATAAGTGTCCAAGTGCTATGGTATAAGATGGGATATATCACTCCACCATTGGCTCTCAAGTAAGTTGCCTTAGAATAGTAAGAGTGGACAAAATCTTCTATGTCTAACCTACTGTGAGAAATTGCAGCCACAGCATGCTTGCATGGAAGACTATATATTCCCACTGTCTACATGCACAAGTCATAGCCCCAATATGGACAATGTGATTAACCCCCTCATTATCCTTCACCTCATACTCATTACCTCTTGTATACTCAACTGTGCAAGTCCTTCACCATTTCAGTGTGACCTCAAGTTGTTTCTTCACATTCAATGTCACATTAGATTTCCATTGCATTGCCTTTTGGTACATCATTTGAAACTTACCCAACAACTTGCACCTTATGCCCCATGACATAGTTAAAATTAGCTGAGTTCTCAAATTTCCTAACCAATTGTTGAAGGACTCTATCATGTTTTTTGTGATGTGACCACTCCTAATCTGTCACGACCCAAACCCGGCCCTATGGGTTTAGTACCGTAACCGGCCAGTAATCCGAGATTACTAAAGGCCTGCAGAGCAGTAGTACAGTAAAACAGAGTACAGGGCCTGGCGGAAGCCAATACAGTAAATGAATAATGTCCATTGAGCTGTGTCAGTCTGTATGCCAAAAAGATTTTTCATGCATTCACATATACAAACAGTACAGTCTATACAAAATTTATAGTCACACAATACAGGGACCTAATCCCTTGATAACAGTACGGTTGGCAGTTAACAGTCTATACAGTAATCCAAACAATATGGAGGCAGACGGGGGAAAAACAAGACACCCCAAAGCCATAACATGGCAACTCGGAACCTCTCAGTGAGGCACAAAGGCTGGCTTGACAAAACTGGAGTCTAACCCACGCTCCTAGCTCCGATCTGGTGGCTGAGCACCTACATATATATATAAACAGTGAGCTAAAGCCCAGTGAATAACATAATGCGTAAAGGGGTTATGAATGAAATGTCCTTACAGTAATGAAATCAGTTCATTAATCAATACTTCAGTCTTTCAGTCAGAACAGTTATTCAGTCATATGTGGTACATCCATTAGCATAGCAGTAAACAGTAGGTCTTAAAGACCGAGCATTAATGATGGCCATCAATCAATAAACAGTAGTGGTCCCACGAGGGAACCGACAGAGATCTCTGTAACAGTAACAGTGAACAGTAGGTGCTAAGGATGCCACAATACAGTTCAGAAGATAGGACATACATTCATTCAGTAAACATTATCAGTTCAGTAAACAATGCAGTTCAGTATTCAGAAGATAATCATTTGAACATATCTTTACACAATTGTTACTCACAGAGTTTGGGCTACAGTATGCTAGAGCGCGTCTCCCCAGTCGCCAGCCCTACACAGTTCACAGGTTGAACACACACTATGCTACACAGTTGGGAAAAATAACAACTTAATTCTCTAATGCCTTGGTGTGTTCTATATCTATATCCTCAACAAGATGTCTAAAACTAGGTCTAAGAATGCCTTGAATGAAATGAGGATGCAAAGATGTGATCAGAAAACAGTCTCGGAGTTTCCAGAAAAACAGAGTCCCGCTCGAGCAGATGTTTCCCCGCTCGAGCGGACATGCAACAAAGGTACACGCTCGAGCGTAAAATTTCCCGCTCGAGCGTACTGTAAAAGTACTGGATGGGTGAAATCTCCGCTCGACGCCCGCTCGAGCTTGAGACATGACTCCGTTCGAGCGCCCAATCCTCCGCTCGAGCGGACTGTAAAACAGTGCAGAGATACAGGATGCTCGGATTCCACGCTCGAGCGGCACTCCCCCCGCTCGAGCGGAAGTGCAGAATCTAGGAATTCCAGATTGCACCTCCAAGCTCAAACTCACATTCAAATGCATCAAAACCAATCCTCTTGGGCCCATTTTCTGGAAAAAATTTGTAAACACAAAGAATATCCTAGTTCAAAGCTCAATTTTGAGAAATCAAGGCCCAAGGGTGTTTAATTCAACTCAATTTCAAACCAATTTCATGAACAATATAAACACGCAAACATGCATGAATTCAAATCATTTTGAAGCTCCAATTGATGCTCTAAGGAGCCAATTCTTTTCAAAACATGGTGAAATCATGGACTTAACATAATTATGAACATGCATGTACCCTTTTGCCATGAAACAACTCAAACTCATCAATTCAAACATGCATGCATGAAATGAGCTCTTTATCAACATGTATGAACTAAAACAAGGCTTATCTCTACAATTAAACATGGCCCATGCAAGAATCAACTTAAAGACAAACCAAAAGGATGAAATTCATACCTAGGTTCCTTAATTACTAGTCTTGAGGTTCAATCTAGCAATCCACACTTCAATTAGCAAGCAATTCTCAAGTTGAGCTCAATTCTCTCCTATCTCCTCTCTTGGTCGGCTAGTGTAAGGAAAAGGGCTGAGGAAATGGTTTTTGATTCAAGTGTATGAGTGTATACAAGGCTCAAAGGTGTGTGAGATAGTGGCTCACTTAGTGGTAAGTTGGTAATTGCGGCAAACTTTGTAATTAACTCGTTTTAATCTAATTTAATCATACCTAATCATTTTTCAGATAACTTTACTATAAAATCACATTAATTATGACGATCATAAAACTTCAATCAATTCCAGATTCGGCCGCCGATAAGGCCTTCAATTAGCAGTTTAAACACAAAGACATAAACAGATAATTAATCAATCAAACAGATAGAATGTGCAACACAATAGATATACTTGGCTAATTCAGTTTCAATTTCAGTCAGTCGGTTCAGTACTTTTAATCAGTTCAATCATCAGTCATAATCAATTCAGTTTAACGGTAATCGATGGTTATCGGTAATCAATCAGTCATTAATCGGTAAACAGTATGAGGGTTGTTACAGTCTCCCCTTCTTATAAAGAGTTTAGTCCTCTAAACTCGAGTTACCTTCATTCTGGAAGAAAACAGGATTCAGTGGAAACAGTTCAGGATATTTCTTAGCTATGTCATCTTCCCTTTCCCAAGTGGCATACATGCCACCATGGTTCTGCCAGTCGACTTTCACTAGCGGGATCTCTCTGTTCCTCAGCTTCTTGATCTGTCTGTTTACAATCTGCATAGGCCGTTCCTCGTAAGTGTAGTCATCACTCAACACTACGTGGGTAGGCTCTATTACATGGAAGGGATCCCGGAGATAATCTCTTAACATCGAAATGTGGAAAACATTATGCATATGCTCCATTTCAGGAGGGAGCGCAACTTGATACGCCACCGGATTGATTTTCTCAATAATCTCATATAGTCCGACGTATCTCGGTGCTAACTTGCCTTTGACTCCAAAACGAGTCTGGCCTTTCATCGGTGTCACTTTTACAAATACGTGATCACCCACTTCATATTCTCTATCTCGTCTTCTGACGTCAGCATAACTCTTCTGTCTGCTCTGTGCAGTTTTCAATCTTTGTTGTATCAGTTTTACTTTCTCAGTTGTTTCATAAACCATCTCGGGCCCAAGCAAAGGCCCATCTCCAACTTCTGCCCAGCAAATCGGAGATCTACATTTTCTGCCATACAATGCCTCGAAAGGCGCCATACCAATACTCGAATGGTAGGTGTTATTGTAGGCGAATTCAACTAATGGCAGATGACTTCCCCAGTCCCCCTGAAAATCAAGGACACACATTCTCAGTAAATCCTCCAGAGTTTGGATGGTCCTTTCTGACTGGCCATCTGTCTGAGGATGATAGGCACTACTCAGCCTCAAATCAGTACCCAATGCAGTCTGTAGACTTTGCCAAAACCTCGATGTAAACTTCGAATCCCTGTCAGAAACGATAGACACAGGCACTCCATGCAGTCTCACAATTTCATCAATATAGATAACGGCCAATTTGTCCGCATTATAGATTGTTTTGACAGGTAAGAAGTGAGCAGATTTGGTTAGTCTATCAACAATAACCCAAATTGAATCCATACCTTTTCTGGAGCGAGGTAACCCAACGATGAAATCCATCGTGATATGCTCCCATTTCCACTCTGGTATGGGTAAGGGTTGCAATAGTCCGGCAGGTCGTTGATGTTCAGCTTTGACCTGTTGGCAATGAAGACATTTGGATACAAAATCGGCGATTTCTTTCTTCATTCCTAGCCACCAGAAATTCTATTTCAGGTCTTGATACATTTTCATATTCCCTGGGTGGATAGACAATTTCGAATTGTGGCCCTCTTGCAAAACTCTCCTTTTCAGTTCAGTATCATTTGGTACACACAGTCTTTCATGAAATTTCAGTACATTGTTCTCAAATTTGAATCCCGGTCTCGGTTTAGATTCTCTTTCTTCGATGATCTTCTTCAAGAAGTCATCCTGTTGCTGTTTCTCTTTAATTTCTTCAATCAGTGCCGGTTGAGCAGAAATAGCAGCTAAGGTTCCACCTTGTTCTCGCAAAACAATTTCGATTTCAGATTTTTCAAGGTCACAAAGTAACTCTTTCTGTCCGGTGAGCAAACATGCTACGTTTCCAATTGATTTCCGACTCAATGCATCGGCAACGGTATTGGCTTTTCCCGGATGGTACAAAATCTACAGGTCATAGTCTTTAATCAGTTCTAGCCATCTCCGCTGTCTCATGTTCAGTTCTTTCTGTGTGAAGAAATATTTCAAACTCTTGTGGTCGGTGTATACTTCACATGTCACCCCGTACAGATAGTGACGCCAGATTTTCAGTGCAAATACTACTGCAGCAAGTTCCAGATCATGGGTCGGGTAGTTCTTTTCATGCGGTCTCAGTTGTCGGGAAGCATAAGCAATAACCTTCCCATTCTACATTAAAACACATCCCAAACCCTTATGAGAAGCATCACTAAATACAGTACAACCATCCGTACCTGAAGGTAAAGTCAGAACAGGTGCAGTCACTAATCGAGTTTTCAACTCCTGAAAAGCAGATTCTCTTTGATCAGTCCAGTCAAATGATATCCCCTTCTGAGTCAGTTGAGTCAACGGTAAAGCAATCTTGGAGAAATCTTTGACAAATCTTCTGTAATATCCAGCCAATCCCAAAAAGCTTCGGACTTCAGTCACGTTTGTTCGTCTAGGCCAGTTCACTACAACTTCAATTTTCTGCGGATCAATAGAAATCCCATCTTTGCTAACAACATGCCCCAAAAACATAACATGGTCAAGCCAAAATTCACATTTAGACAGTTTAGCATACAGTTTCTGTTCTCTTAAGGTTTGTAGGGCAAGTCTCAGATGATGTTCATGTTCTTCTATATTCTTGGAGTAAATCAATATGTCATCAATAAATACAACAATAAAATTGTCAAGGTATGGTTTAAAAATTCTGTTCATAAGGTCCATAAATGCAGCAGGGGCATTCGTGACTCCGAATGGCATAACTAAAAATTCGTAATGTCCATACCTCGTTCTAAAAGCAGTTTTATCAATGTCATCTGATTTAACTTTCAACTGATGGTATCCGGATCTGAGATCAATCTTCGAAAATACTTTAGCACCCTGTAATTGATCAAACAGGTCATCAATACGCGGTAATGGGTATTTATTCTTTACAGTTACCTTATTCAGTTCACGATAGTCAATGCACAATCTTAATGAGCCATCTTTCTTCTTTACAAACAAAACAGGCGCACCCCATGGTGAGGTACTGGGTCTGATGAACTTTTTGTCTAACAGTTCTTGCAGTTGCACTTTCAGTCTTTTCAATTCAGTTGGAGCCATTCGGTACGGAGCTTTAGAAACCGGCTGTGTTCCGGGAACCACGTCAACAGTAAACTCAATCTCCCTGTCAATCGAATCTCCTGGCAAATTGTCTGGAAAGACATCTGGGAATTCTCTGACTATAGGAATACAGTTCACATTAGCATTATCATCAGTAGATACAGTCAGTACAGAACACAGATATCCCTTACAGCCCTTTCTAATCAGTTTAACAGCTTTCACAGATGAAATCAGATACGGGGGAGGTACTACTCCACTCCCATTAAACACGAATTCAGGCAAACCAGGTGGACGGAAAACAACTTGCTTGGTCACACAATCAATAGTGGCATGATATTTTTGTAACCAATCCATCCCCAATATTACATCAAAATGATCAATGTTCAATGGTAGTAAATCAATAAACAGATGCATATCCCCAACAATGATTTCACATGCGGGGTACATATAAGCACATGTCATGGATCCTCCTACGGGTGATGATACGGCTAGCAGATAGTTCATGGGTTCTAAGGGTCTATTCAATTTCCGTGAGAAAGCATGCGATACATAAGAATGCGTAGACCCCGAATCAATTAATACATATGCATTTTGTGCACAAATAGAGAGGATACCTGACACAACGGTTTCAGTATTTTGTACGTCTCCCGGTACTAGGGCGAACACTCGGCCCTGCCTCATGGGCTCTTTCCCGGTAGCTCTGGGGTTAGGCTTTGGTGCTACAGTTGACGCTGCTGCGCTTGGTGCAGCTTTACTACTGGCTTGTGGAGCAGAGGGGCAGTCTTTAACCATGTGGCCCACCTTGCCACACCTGTAACAGGCTCCAGATATTTTGTAGCAGACCCCTCTGTGCTTCTTGCCACACTCAGAACAGGGTGGTATAAACCCACTCCCTTGGCTCGGGCTAGTTGTCGACCCTGTATTCTGTTTCTTGTTGGCCGGGTTGTGCTTGCCTTTCTTGAATTTGAAACCCTGCCTCTTACTACGCCATTCCGACGTTGGTGTTTCAGTTTTCAGTGCTTCAATGTTTGATTCAGCCATCAAGGCTCGGTCAAGAACATTTACATAATTCGGTAGCTTCAAAACATTTATTCTGTCGAGAATTGCAACATTAAGGCCGCCTTCAAATTTCCTGGCCTTCTTATATTCAGTATCCACCATATGCGGTGCATATCTAGCAAGCTCGGTGAATTTCGTCTCATATTCCGCAACGGACATTGTGCCCTGCTTCAGCTGTTCAAATTCAGTCACTTTTCTATCCCTGACACACTGAGGGAAATACTTTTCAAAGAAGGACTCCTTGAACTGAGCCCAAGTCATAACAGTATTTGTATTGCGGATCAACATCCACCACCTTCTAGCTTCTTCTTGTAGGGTAAAGGTAGCTAACAATACTTTATTCGCTTCTGAGCACGGAAACACTTCAAATAGTTTTTCTGTTTCAAGCACCCAAGCTTCAGCCTTTAGCGGTTCCAGTCCTCCCTGAAAGGATGGCAGTTTCATTTTGCTGAATTTATGGGTGAAAGCAATAATATCCCCATCATTCACATTCGCATTAGGTTCCGGCTGTACCGGAGGAGGAGGAGGTGGGGGTTGTTGGTTCTGTTGTTGTTCAAGTCTAGCAGTTATCAGTTCCATCATTCTTTCCATTCTTGCCTCGGTAGATGAGGATTCAGGTTCATTTGCATTGTCCATTTCACTATAAGCAGTTATAACAGTTATAGCAATTGTAACATAAACAGTTGCATATTTAAACAGTTATCACACCAACATGTATTCAGTCATAACATAGTCACACACTTTTCAAGTTCATGAGATGCCCTACTTACTTTCCTAGGACACCCTATAGCTCATTTGGACACGTGTGTGCGGTATAACTCGTGGTTAAGTATCGCTTTGATACCACTCTGTCACGACCCAAACCCGGCCCTATGGGTTTAGCACCGTAACCGGCCAGTAATCCGAGATTACCAAAGGCCTGAAGAACAGTAGTACAGTAAAATAGAGTACAGGGCCTGGCGGAAGCCAATATAGTAAATGAATAATGTCCATTGAGCTGTGTCAGTCTGTATGCCAAAAAGATTTTTCATGCATTCACATATACAAACAGTACAGTCTATACAAAATTTACAGTCACACAGTACAGGGACCTAATCCCTTGATAACAGTACGGTTGGCAGTTAACAGTCTATACAGTAATCCAAACAATATGGAGGCAGACGGGGGAAAAACAAGACACCCCAAAGCCATAACATGGCAACTCGGAACCTCTCAGTGAGGCACAAAGGCTAGCTTGACAAAACTGGAGTCTAACCCACGCTCCTAGCTCCGATCTGGTGGCTGAGCACCTACATATATATATAAAAACAGTGAGCTAAAGCCCAGTGAATAACATAATGCGTAAAGGGGTTATGAATGAAATGTCCTTACAGTAATGAAATCAGTTCATTAATCAATACTTCAGTCTTTCAGTCAGAACAGTTATTCAGTCATATGTGGTACATCCATTAGCATAGCAGTAAACAGTAGGTCTTAAAGACCGAGCAGTAATGATGGCCATCAATCAGTAAACAGTAGTGGTCCCACGAGGGAACCGACAGAGATCTCTGTAACAGTAACAGTGAACAGTAGGTGCTAAGGATGCCACAATACAGTTCAGAAGATAGGACATACATTCATTCAGTAAACATTATCAGTTTAGTAAACAATGCATTTCAGTATTCAGAAGATAATCATTTGAACATATCTTTACACAATTGTTACTCACAGAGTTTGGGCTACAGTATGCTAGAGCGCGTCTCCCCAGTCGCCAGCCCTACAGAGTTCACAGGTTGAACACACACTAAGCTACACAGTTGGGAAAAATAACAACTTAATTCCCTAATGCCTCGGTGTGTTCTACATCTATATCCTCAACAAGATGTCTAAAACTAGGTCTAAGAATGCCTAGAATGAAATGAGGATGCAAAGATGTGATCAGAAAACAGTCTCGGAGTTTCCAGAAAAACAGAGTCCCGCTCGAGCGCATGTTTCCCCGCTCGAGCGGACATGCAACAAAGGTACACGCTCGAGCGTAAACTTTCCCGCTCGAGCGTACTGTAAAAGTACTGGATGGGTGAAATCTCCGCTCGACGCCCGCTCGAGCTTGAGACATGACTCCGCTCGAGCGCCCAATCCTCCGCTCGAGCGGACTGTAAAACAGTGCAGAGATACAGGATGCTCGGATTCCACGCTCGAGCGGCACTCCCCCCGCTCGAGCGGAAGTGCAGAATCTAGGAATTCCAGATTGCACCTCCAAGCTCAAACTCACATTCAAATGCATCAAAACCAATCCTCTTGGGCCCATTTTCTGGAAAACATTTATAAACACATAGAATATCCTAGTTCAAAGCTCAATTTTGAGAAATCAAGGCCCAAGGGTGTTTAATTCAACTCAATTTCAAACCAATTTCATGAACAATATAAACACGCAAACATGCATGAATTCAAATCATTTTGAAGCTCCAATTGATGCTCTAAGGAGCCAATTCTTTTCAAAACATGGTGAAATCATGGACTTAACATAATTATGAACATGCATGTACCCTTTTGCCATGAAACAACTCAAACTCATCAATTCAAACATGCATACATGAAATGAGCTCTATATCAACATGTATGAACTAAAACAAGGCTTCTCTCTACAATTAAACATGGACCATGCAAGAATCAACTTAAAGACAAACCAAAAGGATGAAATTCATACCTAGGTTCCTTAATTACTAGTCTTGAGGTTCAATCTAGCAATCCACACTTCAATTAGCAAGCAATTCTCAAGTTGAGCTCAATTCTCTCCTATCTCCTCTCTTGGTCGGCTAGTGTAAGGAAAAGGGCTGAGGAAATGGTTTTTGATTCAAGTGTATGAGTGTATACAAGGCTCAAAGGTGTGTGAGATAGTGGCTCACTTAGTGGCAAGTTGGTAATTACGGAAAACTTTGCAATTAACTCGTTTTAATCTAATTTAATCATACCTAATCATTTTTCAGATAACTTTACTATAAAATCACATTAATTATGACGATCATAAAACTTCAATCAATTCTGGATTCGGCCGCCGATAAGGCCTTCAATTAGCAGTTTAAACACAAAGACATGAACAGATAATTAATCAATCAAACAGATAGAATGTGCAACACAATAGATATACTTGGCTAATTCAGTTTCAATTTCAGTCAGTCGGTTCAGTACTTTTAATCAGTTCAATCATCAGTCATAATCAATTCAGTTTAACGGTAATCGATGGTTATCGATAATCAATCAGTCATTAATCGGTAAACAGTATAAGGGTTGTTACATAATCCTACCATCAAATGCATGCCTAGACATTCCTTCAACTGGAACCTTCTACAACCAAATGAAAGCATCATTGTTCAGGTCCTTAATGGCTTGCATAGCCTGATCATACTCCATCTTATTGTAAGCCCTTGTTGCCCTCCAAAATTGCTTCCTCAAAATTAAACTAGAAATTTTGGCTCTGAAATTGTTATATAAGTGCATGCAACATCTTCTATGAGTTGCCTCTGGTATAATGTCACTCACAATCTTGTCAAGGCCCTGTATACAAAAACAATGAAACATTAGTAACCATAAGAAGTTTAAAATTAGAGAATCAAGCATAATTATGTAAGTAGAGTAGTTTTTGAATATGTCAGTAATGTACCTTTTGTTGATCAGACATGATGGTCCATGGTCTAGAAGGTAGTGCCTCTTCTATGATTGTTCTCGAGTTATGCAAGAAAAAAAGACCAATAGTCATTGCTTTCACCCTCTACCACTGCCAATGCCAATGGAAACAAGCCATTATTTCCATCTAAGGCAACTACTGAAATTAAAACACCACCATAGAGACCCTTCAAGTGACAACCATCTACCCCTATGAATGGCCTACATCCATTAATGAACCTTGCTTTCATTGCATCAAATGATATGAAAATTCTTTGGAACAATAGATACTGAGGAATGGTAGGGTTTGGTTCTTCTCCATCTTCTAAGACTGGGGTAGATAGTAGGTCATAATTTATGACCACCAAGCTACCATGGTTTGTTTTGTTAAGTTCCTCAGCATATGTTGGCAACAACACATATTGGCACCCATGATCACCCTCCAGCTCCTCCTTGCACCTCCTTTTGGCTCTATACAGTTGCATTCTTGAAGCCTCAATCCCAAACATTTTATTTAGTTTCACTTGCATAGTATCTAAGCCCATGTATGGATTGTCCTTAAAAATTTCAACCATCTTTTTAGCAATCCAAGCTGATGTAGCTTCAGTGTTTATGCTCATACTGCTACATGTGTGAGTAGGTACTAAGGTTTTAATCTTGTAGGTTCCCGTTTGGAAGTGGAGATGCATGAATTCTCCAAAGGCAACCCTCAGTAGCACAATGGGCTATTACTCTAGACTTCTCATTTTTGTCTCCTACTATCTTGAAACTAGTTTGCGTTGTTTAGTCCCTTAATGTAGCCCTGAAAGTATTCACTTCTGGAAAAATCACCCCTTCTTCCAATACAACTTCTCCATCTTGATTCATATATGGCTCCTTTCCATTGTAGGTACCATCATACTTCATGCCTAGAAACCTCATCTCTTTATCATCTAGACAGTCTACTTCATCATCATAATCATCATCAGTAGTAGAATATGCCACTTCATCATCACCAGATTGGTAATAACTAAGTTCAGCATCATCATCTTCACTTGAGCACTTATTATCATCATCACTCAAAATCTCATTGCCATTTGATTGGTTTTCATCCGCAGGAGTTGCATCCCAATCCCTATCCTCATCACTAAACCCATAAACATTGTCCTCGTGGTACTCTTCATCTACATCTACAGTATGGTAGTCTTGCTCTACATCTACAGCATCTACTCCATGATTTCCACCTCTACCATTTTCATTTCCAACATCACTTTTATGTCCACCATCACTCATTCCAATAGAATATGCTATGTCTACATATAAGTTAATTGTTTTACTCCTACCTTGCACATAAAACATGTCTACACATCAAGATCATTTTCTATTAATCTCCTTGTGTCAGTACTAGGCATATCACAATGCAATGTGATTGCTATTGCTTCACTATAAGAAATGTGAAAGAGGACTATTGCAGCTACATCCTTTAAGGCATCAATGTAGCAATACATATGTGGGTCCACATCATACACTCTTCCCACTTTCCCTTTGTAGTTGATGATTAAATCAAAATAAGGAAATGCAGCCATACTATGATCATAATGACGTACCAATTAAGTCCTAACATGTACTATACTCAACAATTAACTGAAAGAAAGAAGAAAAAATGAAGAAAAGCCCTAATAAAATAAGTAAGCCCATACAATTAACTGAAGAAAATATGAAAACATGAAGAAATCCCTAAATTACACTATAATTATACTAATATTAAACAATCATAAGTAAAACCCAAAAAATCATAAATTCATCCTAAACATACATCTCATGAATAACACCCAGAAAATCAGAAATTCATAAATTTTCAACAAATTCCTTTTTTTCCAATCAGAAATTTTGCAAATTAAATAAAAGTCCTAAACATGTAAGCTTCGAATAAATAAAATCCCAAAAGCCCTAAACATGTAAACATACATCTCATAAATAAAATCCAAAAAATCAGAAATTTATATTAAATCCCTACATTACACTATTATTAATAAATTCCTTTTTTCCAGACAAAAATGTTGCAAATAAAATATAAACCCTAAATATATATTTTTGAAGAAAACCCTTTTCACATACATTTCATCAAATCAAACACAGAATAGAAACAAATTTGTAAGAAAAAAGATGGAAAAAAAAATCAAAAATCATCAACTCAAATTAATCATATTTGAAGTTTACTGAGTTCGAAATCTTACCTGGAAGCCGTAACAACAACTTCTCACCAATGAAACTCGTTTACATTGTGCATTGGCAACGACGGTCGGTCCAAAATCCAATAGCTTCTTCGTCTTCTTCACACAGATCAACCTTGCTTCACGTTTTTACTGTCGTCTCCCCCTCTCTCTTCTTTCTCTGAAGAATTCGATTTGTATTGTGAATGTAGCTTGATTAGGGATTTTGTGAACAAAGGGCTTTTTGGTCTTTTTGCAACCAAAAGCAAGGGTAACATGGTCATTTTCTATTGGATACTAACGTTGTTTGTGCAAAATAGACGGAATGGGGGAATCTTGATATTGTCAGGTAAAGTAGGGGAGTTATTGTAATTATTCAAACCACAGGGGAGTCCTTGTATTTGTCAGAAACCTCTGGGGAGGTAAATGTAATTTACCCAAAGAATATTTAACTGAAATAATATTCAATTATGTTTTGCGATTACTTTCACATTGTTATTATATACATGGACTATAGTGTATACTACTTTATATTTATCTTATAAAACTGACATCAATTATAATAAAAATAAAAATAAAAAGTTTCAATATAGATTTTGTAACTTACTTTTTTCAAATATCTCATACATTTACCATGAATGTGAAGATCTTTCAATTTCTTCTCCCAAGTTTTGTCTCTTATAGTGTAACGCCCCAATAATTATGCATAGTGATAAGACATCAATCAATGCTCCTTACAATAAACCGGATTAAATTCCTAATAATGCATTTCATAATCATAAGGTTCGTGCAAAATGGTTCCACATGTGAATATACATTCAAAGAATTCTAACACCTGAATCTATAGCATGTAGAACATTTAATTCAAAAATAAGCAAAACACCCTCATGGGTTACACATTCAAAAGCTCAAGCCCGGTTACATAAAAATGGTTACTCGAACCCATACAAATAAAGCCCGTGGCTTACAAAATATAATCATAACAAAATAAGAGTCTTGTACTCTCAACACGTACATCCACGTCCTTAGTTAGAAAGAATCACCACATCTTTTCCTGCACCAAAATCTCATAGGGTGAGCACAAAGGCCAGTAAGAAATTCTTAACAAAGTATATTCATTTTATACAGCTTTCATGAAAGTGCAATGCCCATGCCGTGCTATGCTATGCCCTTTAAAAGAGAAATTACATCTATATCTTTTGAAACTCCATGCACAATGTGATATTAAAATTTTCAACAATTCAATAATTTTACTTCAATTTCATGGGCGGTAAATACGACTCAGGTAATCCCTAGGTTGGTGTCTGCAAGTAGGCATAACTGGCACTACCAAAACTCCACTCTATCGGTAGCTAACCAGAAGGCACGTGACACCTACTCTGTGCGTGTTTTCGGTCTTTCACCCCGGACACTCTGGCCAACTTAATCAATTTCATCTACACCTCCTATCCGAACTTACCAATGGATTTATCCCAAAACATTTCAATGATGATTTATTTCACAACATTCCCTTCTCAATGCAATTATTTCAAGTCTCAATGCAAAATTTATCATATTCCAAATAATTGAAATGCAATAACAATTAACAATGCTATGCAACAATTAATCATGCAATGCCACATCCTTCCATTCACAATATCTCTGCACAATTACTCTATTCATGATCAAATCTCCATTTCCTTTTTTTTTTTTTTTTTTTGAAATTTTGCAAAAATAGCAAGCATCAATATAAACCCATTTAGAGTTACAACCCTTTTTCCATACTCATATATTCACAACAAAATCAATCAACATCATGGTTGTGTTACATATTCCTTTTCAACAACAATTTCAATCAACAATTCCTCTTACACTATAAAACTCATCATTTCAACATCTATTAATGTTATAACATCACAACACTTCTCAAAACCCCAAATTTGCCCTACGGTTTCCATGAATTAGTTCTTTTCCTTATAAAAATCTATTATTTCAAGAAAAACACCTTCCTTTAACAACATAACTCAAACTCTCAAGATTTTCTCACAAAATATTTTGGAAACCCTCATTTAAAATCGTACTCAACTCATAGATCAAAACCAAGTTCAAATCTTCAAATAGAAACTCCAATCCATAAAGTAATTGCAAAAATGTATATATGACTCAAAGAAAATCCATACCTCAATCTTGTTGAAAGAATATGGATGAAAGCCCTAGATTTGACGATGTCAAAACCCAATCTCCACCGCACACAATGTAACCCCTGCTTAGCTCTCCAAGGTTTCTGAAGGATAACAAAACAAAACTCCAATGGATTCAGAGAAATCAAAGGTTTAAGGTGTTTGGTGAGGGTTTTTAGAGAGAAGGAGGAGCAAAGATGGTTTTACAGTGAGAGTGTAATGTATAAAATGATATACACACCGTCCAATGAAGAGAGAAAAAGCTGAATTTCAGACTCAGCATCTCCCGCACGTGCAACACCCATTCCCACACATGCGGAGCGTGCCTCCCACACGTGCGACACTCACCCCCGCATGTGCGGCGTCTCCTCCGCACCTCCCTCCGCACTCACCCCCACACGTGCATATATTGTAGTGTGCGCCCAGGACTTCCCCTATTTTCCGCACGTACGGCCCCTCTCCCGCACATGCGGCCTTGGTCCTCAAGCCCAAAAAATTCTCAACTCAACTCCCGACACTCCGAGCCCGACCTCTCACCCTCTAAAACAAGTGAAACTCAACATCGGAATAAACAAGAACAAGAATTTAAAAAAAAAAACTTGTGAACACAACAAATCCAAACAATTAACAAGGCTCCAAGTTAAACCCGTCACTCTAACAAGGGCAAACCCAATGCAAATCAAGAGGAGTAAGGTGAGTTATGCGCCCGGTCATCACATATAGAGTGAGACATGAGATTTTTATGTGATATTGTGAATATACGAAGTGAAAGACGTGCATTGCAAAAAAATAAAAAATAATTTAAAGATAGATTTTCTAATTTATTTTTTCAAATATCTCATACATTTTTTTACGTGAAGAACTTTCAATTTATCCTCTCTCAAGTTCTATCTCTTATAAAAAAAAAAGACATAAGACCCTTATACATTGCATACATACGTAAAAATGCATTGCAAAAAACCAAACACAAATTCAAAAAAAAAACAATAACAATATTTCTTTTTTTATATCACTTTACATTTAAAATGTACATTTTGAAATAGGAAAATATATATATATATATATATCAAATTCATCGCTCACACATACACACAAAAAAAAAATCCCTATGAAATATGAGTCAGACTTCTTGAATAAATCATTTTTGGAAAAAAAATGATCTTTCAAAAAATTCAACATTTATGAGTCTCAAAGAAGTAAAAAAAGAGAAATAAGAAAAATAAAAAATTTGATAGTAAATTTCCGAACAACTTTAATTATGCAAAATGAGATTTACAATCAAAATGTTCAGTCAACAGATTATATAGAAATCGCATCAACAATATGGCTTCTTTCCATTCATACAACTCTTACAATTGTAAACCATATATATATATATATATATAAACAGTCAATATAACATTGAGAATGAAGATTTTAAATTTTAAAAATATATATTTTTTTTTATTAGAAGTAGAGCGGAATTCCATTCACATGATTCTCACAACCATAAATCATATATATATATATATATATATAAGTCAATATAACATTGAGATTGAAGATTTTAAATAAAGAATTTTTTTTTTTTTAATTAGAAGTGGAGAGGAATGTAGAGAAATGAGAGGGGAACATTGCTATATATATATAGATATAGTAATGAGATAGGTATCAAATTTAATTTGAAAATGTAACATAACAATAAATAAAATAAACATTTTACAAAACAGGAAGAGCTAGAGATAGAGATTAAATTTGTTAAGAAAGATATTAATTGAAGAGATAGAGATCAAATTTGTTAATTAACAAAGTTTTAATTGAAGAGATAGAGATCAAGTTTGTTAATTTTATCTTTTTATATATCTTAATTTTAAATTTTTTTATGTTTATTTTTAAAAAATAATTAAAAATTAGATATATGGGGCTGCAAACGAACCGAGTCGAGCCGAGCTTTGCTGAGCTCGAGCTCGGCTCGTTTACTTATCGAGCTCGTTTATTGAGCTCGAGCTCGGCCCAATAAGGAACTGGGCTCGAGCTCGGCTCGACTCGTTAATTTTAATGAAGCTCGAGCTCGGTCGACTCGACTTGATAATTTTTTTTTAATATTATTTATATTATTTAAATATAAATATTTAAATAAAAAATATTATTTATATTATTTAATATATAAAAAAAATTATTTATATTATTATTTATATATTTTTAATATATAAATAATATATTTATTATATAATTTAAATAAAGATAAACGAGCCGAGCTTAACGAGCCGAGCTCATGCGAGCTCGAGCTCGGCTCGTTTATTAAACGAGCCAAATATTCGAGCTCGAGCTCAGCTCGTTTACTAAACTAGCCGAGCCGAGCCCTTAACGAACCGAGCCGAGCTTGTTCATGAACAGCTCGGTTCGTTTGCAACCCTATGGGTAATGAAGACTTCACAAAATGCCATATAGGAGACAGCTTATCTAAGAATTTAGTATTAAGAGTTTGGAGGCTTCTCATGTTTCATTACATTTGTTTATATATATAGTATATATATAGTACATATATATTTTATAGTTACGTCCTTCACCAGATAGTCAGTTTTCTTTGAGTGCTTAGGAAGGACGTATTTCCTACTCTTCTACTAGACACTTACCTAGAAGATCCTTTCCTCTTTTTTTTATTATTATTATTATTTGGGATAAACTACACAATTGGTTACTATTAATACTATAGTTTTATATAGATTTCACTTTAGTTTTCATTGTAATATATAATTTTATCAATTTTGTCCATATACTTTCATTTTAATTCCAATATACTTCATCTATCATATTCTGTTAATATTTAAATGGAAAAAAAGAAAAGAAATGACATTTGCGAAATTAGAGGGACAAAATAAAATTCTGGTAAGACTTATTAATTTTTATTTTATGAGAGGGAATTGCTAACATGCACATGCCAATCAAAAACGTTAGTTTTCTATGCAAAACAACAATGACAAACGACAATGGAATCATATTAAAATAGAAATGAAAATATGGTATTTAAATTGTTGAAATTAAAACTACGAAAATTAAAATGAAATTTTGTTCAAACCATGGAGATCAATGATGCAATTTATCATTCTCTCTAGTCCTCTGTTCAGTTTGGGTCATAGGTCAACCATGGACCCTCACTTTAATGATTTGATATGTTAATTTTATTAGTGTACAGATCATTCATTAAAAAAAAAAAAAAAAAACAGATTGATAGTCAAACAATACGTTTCAAAATTATACTTGTGGGGACATAATTTTTGAGTGACAACACGTGACCGAGGTGTCACCGAAGTATCAGTCGGGGAGCCACGTGTCCTGGTCATAACGTCGAGGTGATCTTAGCTAGGCCGAGGTTATCTGCGAGAATACCGGAATCTGGGATAAGCGGATAAGGAACAAGAGTCCTAGAATGGGAGAGGACTTCAGTTTGGATAAAGATAAGACTCTTAGAGAGTTTATCCCAATCCTACTGGGAGTCCAAGATTAGCAATAATCCTAAGTCCATTGAAGCTAGACTTCTATTGGGACTAGGATTGTGTTGGCTATAAAAGAGAGGCACCCCCATGGGTCTAAGGTAGGCTTTTTATGCTCTGAATAGTGAATTGAGCACTTTTTCTATCTTTGAGAGATAACTGACTTGACCATCGGAGTGCTCCCAGGTAGACGAACCACCGCCAGAATCTCTTCTTTCTATTGCAGGTCATTCAGGCGCCATCTATTCCGCCAGTGCTCTCCAGTTGAATACTAAGTTAGCAGTGTGGTTAGAAATTAGCACACACAATTTGGTGCCGTCTGTAGGAAAGAAAGGAGAATAGATGGCCAACGACGGACAGAAAGAGAAGGTTGGGGACGACACTCCAACTGGAAGTGGGAAACCTATTGACCTTGACGTCGAAGAAGACAACTGTAACGAAGAGACCCATGATGGGAGTCACGGAGGAAAGGACGTCAACCAGGAGGGCGACGTGCCAAAGAAAACGGACCGAAGCAGGTATTACAATGAGGACGACCTCTAGGTATGGAAAGAAAGATGCCTGCGGGGGGATGATAAGGTAAAGGCCATAGCGGACAAATTGGCGGACCTACAAACCGTGGTCAATTTCATGATGCAGAACAACGTCATGCAGCCACCATTTCCGCTGTAAGATACGCCGATTCCAACGGCCATGAAAGATACCCGAGATGATGGGCAAAAAACAGTCCCTACAGTTCCCCAGCACACCAGGAGCGAAAAACACTCTCACCGGCCTTCAAGGGAGGTAGGGCGAGGAGAGTCAAAAAGGGAAGAATCTAGAAGGACGCATCGCACCAAGGACGCACACCCCAAAGAACATCGGCATGTTCAAAGGCAGGAGTTGTGCTTCGACACAACTAATGGAGAAAGGTCAAAGAGGGCCCACAATGAAGCTGAGAGTAGTGCACCGAAAAGGCTGAAGTCAGGAGATAGCCAAGCTCCCGGACAGACCAAGGAGGATCTAAGGGATTACTTACTTAGATCACTTACAGAGGAAGCAACAAGATGCCAAGGTAACCTCCCCGGTCAAGCCGAGAACGCCATTCTCGGTAAAATTGGACAGATTCAAAGCCCTGAAGAGGTTTAGCATGCCGAGATTCCAGATCTACAACGGTAAGTCGGACCCCAACTTTCACGTCGGCTTGTACCTGAACTCGATGGCATTATACACCGGGAACGAGCCATTGCTTTGCAAGGTGTTCCCCTCATCCTTCGAAGAAATTGCATCGAACTGGTTTCACAAGTTACTGAAAGGAGCTATGAAAACCTGGGAAGGCCTGGCCGAGATGTTTGTGGCCAGGTTCGTGACAAACAAGCTGCAGCCATTAAGGGTAGACGCCTTGATGACCCTGAGAATCAGCGAGGACGAAAGCCTTAGGGCCTACGTAAAAAGATATTATGAGGTATTTAATCGAATACCAGGATACAACCAAGAGGTGGCGGTTGTGTCGTTTAAAAACGGCCTGAAGGATGATTGCCTACTTCGGAAATCATTGGCAAAGACATTGCCTAAAAGCATGGAAGAGCTTATGGCCAGGATTGAAAAGTATGCCAGGGCCGAGGAGGATACGCCGGGGACAAGGGCGCCGAAACCAGAGAAGAAAAACGGCTCGCCAAAGTGAGGCCAAGGTGATGGTGGCTACAACAAACCAGAAATAGGATTAAGGGCTGCTCAGGTAGTCACAACCGCATTCTGAATCCCGGTTTACAAAGTCTTGGAGAAAATTCGCAATCAGCCCTACTACAGAGCACCAGCAAGGGTACCAGGCGAGTTTATGGGAAGAAGCCTTGACAAGCACTGTGCTTACCATAATGAAGCTGGACATCTGACTCAGGGGTGTAAAGCCCTGAAGACACATCTGGAAGACCTAGTAAGACAAGGCCATATAAGGGACGTGGTAGATGAAGCCAGGACAAGGGAAGGGCAGGCAAGACTGCCCCAGGCACCAACAGCACCACCCCCACCGGCACCACAACCACAGGCAGGTGGACCTCGAGTGATCAATGTGATCCACTCAAAGGTAAATGAGAATGAGATAAGGGGGGAAACCCAAAAGGTAAAACACCTTCAACATGTATATCAGGTCAGGAAAAAGAGACCTAAGGCAGGCGAAAGCCAAGGACCAGCAGTGTCCTTTACTGAGGAAGACCTGGAGATGGTGCAGTATCGGCACAACGATGCCTTAGTAATATCCCTCCAGATTGGAAAGTGCCAAGTGAAGCGCATCTTAGTTGACCAGGGTAGCTCTTGTGACATCATGTATGTCAAATGTTACAAGGGGCTTGGCCTTCACCAAGATGACCTGGAGCAGTCCAATGGCTCAATGATTGGGTTCAATGAAACGTCGACGTAGACACTGGGAGCAGCAAGTCTAGAGGTGCAGGCTGGCACCAAGAGGATAAAAACAAAGTTCACCATAGTCGACACCCCCTCCCCTTACAATGCAATTCTGGAAAAACCATGGCTGCATGCAATGGAGGTTGTTCCCTCAACATTGCACCAGCTGCTGCGATTTCCAACAGAGCATAGGATAGAGGAGGTTAGAGGGGATCAAGTGCAGGCAAAGAATTGCTCCATGGCAGCAATGAAATCTACCTGCAACATACGGGAAGCAAAACCAGTAGAGGTTGAAGATGAAGACATGGAAGTCCTGGAGGACGTCGGCAAAGAGCCAGCCGAGAAGAGTGAGGAAGCCCTAAAGAAAGTCCTTGTCCAACAAGGGGACGAAGAACGCTTCTTCCTTCTTGGCTCGGGCTTGGCCGAGGAAGAAGAAAAAGAACTGGAGGCGTTCTTGAGAACAAACATTGAGGTGTTTGCCTGGGCGCCTTACGAGATGCCTGGCATTGACCTCGAGGTCACTTGCCACAGACTGAATGTGGACAGGTCAGCTAAACCTGTAACCCAACGAGCCAGAAAGCCGACGTTGACGCACGTTGAGGTAGTAGAAGAAGAAGTGGACAGACTGCTGGAGGCTAGAGCCATTCGAGAGGTAAGTTACCCGACATGGTTATCAAATACGATTGTTGTGAAAAAGAAGAATGGGAAGTGGAGGGTCTGTGTGGACTTCACCAGCCTGAACATGGCTTGTCCCAAAGACAGCTTCCCATTACCCAAGGTTGACCAACTGGTGGATGCCACTTCAGGGCATGGAAGGATGAGCTTCCTGGATACTTAAAGGGGGTACCATCAGATAGCCATGTACCCGCCAGATGAGGAGAAGACTGCGTTCATCACCCCAAAAGGGCTGTATTGCTACAGAGTGATGCCTTTTGGGTTGAAAAACGTTAGAGCAACTTACCAGAGATTGGTAACCAAGATGTTCAGACATCTAATTGGCAAAAAAGTGGAAGTTTACATAGATGACATGGTCGTGAAGACCAAGAAACCTAAAGGTCATCTGGCTAACCTAAAGACAGTCTTTGACATCCTTAAAACATATCGGCTCTGACTCAATGCATCGAAGTGTGCATTTGAAGTGGGGTCTGGTAAGTTCTTAGGATAATTGGTAACCAGAAGGGGCATTGAGGCAAGCCCAGATCAGATCAAGGCTATCTTAGAACTAAAGAGCCTAACATCAGCAAAACAAGTGCAGATGTTGACTGGAAGGGCTGCAGCCCTGAACAGATTCATAAGTAGAAGTTTTAACAAATGTAAGCCTTTCTTCAGCTTAGTAAAGAAAGCCACAGACTTCTTATGGACTGAAGAATGCAAAGCCGCCTTAACCGACTTAAAAAAGTATTTGACCACAGCTCTAGTTCTCTCAAATCCAGTACCTGGAGAGGAGCTGTTCTTATACTTGGCAGTTTCAGAACATGCAGTAAGTGCAGTGGTAATCCGAGAAGAAAATGGAGAACAAAGGGCAATTTACTATGTAAGTAAAACCCTTGCAAATGCAGAGACCAAATATCTACCCTTAGAGTAGTTAACACTGGCTTTAGTAATGGCCTCCAAGAAACTGAATCATTGCTTTCAAGGCCACAAAATTGTAGTGTTAACTGAACACCCCTTGAAGTCCTTGTTGCAGTAAGGAGATCTGACAGGAAGAATAGCCAGATGGACAGTGGCCTTGGGCTAATATGACTTAGAATTCAAACCTAGAACAGCAATCAAAGGCCAAGTTTTGGCTAATTTCGTGGCCAAATTCACACCAGGTTCCATCACACATCAGGCTCCGTTAAGCGAAGGTGTGCGATGTCCAAGTGAACAAGAAAAAACCCAGCGGGGGACAGCAAAACAAAGGACAGAAGATAAGCTCAGGCCCTGTAGTATTTACATCGGTGACTCATTTTGGTTGTTCGTTGATGGGAGTTCAAACTGACAATGAGCGGGGGTAGGAGTAGTGCTAGTATCTCCAGATGGGCAGATACTGGAACAATCCATTTGTTTAGGGTTTAAAGCCTCAAACAACGAGGCAGAGTATAAAGCACTAATCGCAAGGTTAAAGTTGGCAGCAGCCATGGAAGCCGACGAGGTAATAATCTTTTGTGACTCCCAGCTTGTAGTCAATCAAACAATAGGGGAATTTGCAACCCAAGATGAAAGGATGTCGACCTACGCAAAGGAAGTAGGCAGACTGGTAGCCTTATTTCAAAATTGCCGACTACAGTAGGTAAGCCGAGATGACAACAGCCATACCGATGCTCTGGCCAACCTAACTAGTACAATGAAGCCTGGAAAGGCAAGAACAATAATGGTTGACTACTTGTCAGATCCAAGCATAAAATCACTGAGCACAAAGCATAAAGCAATGTGTGTGGAGATGGGACCAAGTTGGATGGATATAATAGTAGTATTCCTTAAAGAAGGAAAATTTCCAGACGACCGAAAAGAAGCGCACAAGATCAAACTGAAGTCGGCAAGATTTAGTTTGACAGCAAAAGGCCATCTCTATAGAAGATCCTTTACTGGACCCCTCCTGAGGTGTGTGCATCTTGTATAGGTTGAAGACTTTCTATACGAAATACATGAACGAGGGTGTGGAAGCCACGCTGGGGGCAGGTCACTTGCTCATAGGGCCATTACTCAGGGGTATTGGTGGCCCTACATGCAGAAAGATGCTGAAACTTATGTCAAGAAGTGTGAGAAGTGCCAAAGGTTTGCACCCTTGACACACCAACCAGTAGCAGACTTGAACCCAGTGTCCAGCCCTTGGCCATTTGCCCAATGGGGCATGGATCTTGTTGGAAAACTGCCCCAAGCAACTGGACAAAGGAAGTACTTGCTGGTAGCAACAGATTACTTCACCAAGTGGGTAGAAGCAGAACCCCTTGCCAAGATTCGGGACGGTGATGTGAAGAACTTCATATGGAAGAACATCATCACCAGGTTTGGAATCCCAAGAGCAATAATAGCTGACAATGACACACAGTTTGACAGCAAGCTAATCAAGAGCTTCTGTGCAAAGTTCAAAATCAAGAATTATTTTTCCACCCCAAGTTTTCGTCAAAGCAATGGACAAATAGAAGCATCAAACAAAGTTATCTTAGATGGGATTAAGAAGAGGCTGCAATCAGCAAAGGGAAAGTGGGTGGATGAATTGCCCAGTGTACTCTGGGCATATCGGACTATGCCTAGAAGATCAACTAGGGAATCCCCATTTGCCATGGCTTACAGCGCAGAAGCAGTCATTCCTCTGGAGGTCGGCATCCTAGGGATCAGAACCTAGGGAGTGGAGAATGGCACTAATGATGTATTTATAGCCCGAGATCTGAATCTGCTAGAAAAGAGAAGGGAGAAAGCAGCAATTCAGCTAGGGACATACCAGCAGCAGCTTGCCAGGGCTTATAATAAAAAGGTAAACCCGCGAGAATTCCAAGTTGGTGACCTCGTCCCGAGGAAGGTCGTCGGCAACAAGAAGGATCCCAGAGAGGGCAAGCTTGGCCCGAATTGGGAGGGACCCTATAGAATCATCTCGGTCTTGGGCAATGGGGCATATCGACTTGTGGACTGTGAAGGCAAAGAATTGCCAAGACCCTGGAATACTTGCAATCTGAAGTTTTTTTTATCACTAGATTTTCTTGTTTTCTAAGTTTTCTTTTTTTCTTGTTATTAGCAGAAGTAATAAAGTTTTAGCTTGATCTTTGAACTTGTGTGATGTGATTGATCGGATACTTGACGATGTTTCTAAGCGAAACATAACGAATAACTTAGACTTGTTATATGGCAGAGTAGAACATTTACTTGCATATAATAGAGTTGAACTAAGTTAGCGATGTTTCTAAGCGAAACATGACGAATAACTTAGACTTATTATATGACAGAGTAGAACTTTTACTTGCATATAATAGAGTTAAACTAAGTTAGCGATGTTTCTAAGCGAAACATGACGAATAAGTTAGACTTATTATATGGCAGAGAAAAACTTTTACTTGCATATAATAGAGTTGAACTAAGTTAGCGATGTTTCTAAACGAAACATGACGAATAACTTAGACTTATTATATGGCAGAGTAGAACTTTTACTTGCATATAATAGAGTTGAACTAAGTTGGGATAACCTGGACTCAAGTACATATCAATCAAATTAACAAAGAGGCCGAGGTTGGTTACCTCGACCAGTCTTTGTTTGAACATAACCTCTACAACAAGGTCAAAGCCCCAGGCTTAAATGAGAACCCAAGTGGAACTTAGGTTCACATTAGGGGGCAGAGGGCTGGAAAATGATGCTTGGAAGATTGGTTTAACACTCGTTGAAATTTGAGAAAAATTTACAAGTTGAAGTTAAATCGATGTCATGTTTAACACCTGTTGAAATTTAAGAAAAATTTACAAGTTGAAGTTAAATCGAGATCATGTTTAACACTTGATGAAATTTGAGAAAAATTTACAAGTTGAAGTTAAACCGAGGTCATGGTTAACCACTTGTTGAAATTTTTTCGAAAAATTTACAAGTTAAGCCAAGGTTGTAACAAAAAAAAAAAAATACTTGCGTACTTGCCAAGATAAAAGCATTGGCTTGTTTAATCAAGGTATATCACCCCCGAGAACATTGCACAGTTAAGGTGTATGAAGAAGAACATACAAGCATCCAAAAGAAAGGAAGTTATATTTACATTCGAAAGAAGGCACGTTGGCCAGCTAAAAGCTTTACATAATCAAAATGCAAGGAACAAAAGAAATGAGAAAAACATCAAAGCTAAGACTCTTCGGCGTCGCTAGCTGGTTGGGTCTGGAGTTCAGAAGACAGTTGAGAAGACATCTCGGCGACCCTCTCAGCCGCAAGCTCGGCATCGATTTCTTAAAGAGTTTGGTCAAGGCTCTTGTCAGCAATAGGCACGTCTGAGGTTACCTTCTCAGGAGGAACGTCTTTGGAGACCTCACCTTCCTCATCCTGAGTCAAGGCCAAGACTTGCTCATTCAGAGTAGCGGATTTGGCCCCAGCAGCTTCCTTCGTCTTCCTGACCAAAGCTTCCTCCTCAGACTCAGAATCGTCTTCGGATTAGCTTGGAGTAGGGGGCAATGGCAAGGGGAGGTCACCGGCATTCTTGAGGGGGGGAGTCCTCGGGGACATCTATCTTTTTTAGGACAGCCATCCAACCAAGGGTGAAACCCTTTTTGAATGCCTGCCTCACTTGCTTCTTGTAGTCCTCCTTGACGTCGGTCACCCCCTCAGCGTACGTCTTTTCATCAGCAGCCTTGATCTCAGCCTCTTTGGTGGCCAAGGCAACTTGAAACTCCTTTTGGGCCTCGACCATCTTTTCTTCGGCCTCGATCTTTTCGGCCGTAAGGACCTTGACAATGGCCTTGGCAGCATCAGCCTTTTCCTCGGCCTAATCCTTAGCTTTAATTGCCGTCGCGGCCTGGTTGGATAAAGTTTTCATCTTGGCCTCAGTCTTTTTGATGGTCTTTTGTAAACCAGAGACCTCCCTAATCTTGTCGGCCAACTCCTTCCTCATTTCAAAAGCTTCATTGAGAATGAGGGGGCGTGCTGGATCGCCTGAAAGAAAATGGACAGAACAAAAGTTAATAAAAGTTCTAAAAGTATGAAAGAATAGAGAAAGAAAAATACCAAGTGTAAGAGACTTACTTGAACAGAATGCTGGAGCATCAGAGCGAAGTTTTCATACTCGCTCATCTCGGCGTTTCGGTTAAGATCGTTTGGAAGGAGCATAGCCGTAGAAAGGGCGATGCCGACTTCGAGATCAGTCGCACTGTCGCCAGCTCTGACCGGCTTGTCATCGATGGTGATCGGAGGGGCCCAGGGGGCATCTAGCTTCATTGGCCCAAGGTTGTGGCCGACTCAGACCTTGGCCTTTTTGACCGAGTGGATTGGGATGGTTCGGCCACGACGGGCCTCTTCTCAGTGGTGGAAGTGGTCTTTTCACTCTCAGCCAATTTTGAAATTGGCAAGGTGTCCTCAGTATCAATCTGAGTCACCATTGCCTTTGGCTGAGCCTTCTTCAGTCTTCTTTGTTTCGGCTTTGGTTGAGGCTGAGATGGTGCTAATTGAGCATCAACGATGGTAGGGATGTCGGCCAAAAGATCCTCTGCGACTGCTTTTTTGCGGCCCATCTCAGCGGCGATTGCAATTCGGCGTTGAGATGGAGGGATCAGATATGGAGCTGAAGTTGATGGTAGCTTAGCTGGATCAGAGGTTGATCCCTGATCTGGCTGAGATGATGATGTTGTCGGAGGTGTAGTGGCGGACGGAGGAGACTTGCTCTTCTTCTTCTTCGGAATGTCGGGAAGAATCGACTTATAAGTCGGGATGAAGTTAAGCAATAAGGGGGCTCTCCGCTTGTGAACTGGCAGGTCTAACAACTTTTTCAAGCCTTTGCTCGGGAAAAAGGACTTGCAGAAATCCTTTGCCGGCTGGGGAAGAGCTGTAAGGAAAACAAACGTTAGAATGAATAAATGAACAAAGTATTGAAGACTTTGAAAACAAGTAAGTATAAGCACATAGCTCTTACCATTACCCTCTACGAAAACTGTTCAGCTAAGAGGTAGAGGTGGAGGTCCTCATTTGGAGCGAACTCCCAGTTCTCCGAGACAATGAAGTAATCGTCCTCAGCTACCTTGTTGGAGTCTGGGAGGTCGGCAACAATTTTATACTCTGTGGACCTCGGTTTAAGGTAGTAAATGTAGCCTTTCTCTAACTTAAGGCCACACATGGTGTAGCAGTATTGCATATCGGCTAAAGTTACCCTAGCATTTTCTTGTTTGGTTAAGGCTATTATACCGTTGATAACTCGGTAAGAGTTGATGGCAAGCTACATTGGGTTCAATTTATAGTTGTAGACACCCCATTTTTGACCGCCTTTAAGACTTGGACGCGACTGATGGTTTTGGAAGTTGTGCAGTGCAAAGGGTCGATTTCTTCGGCAAGAAGAGAGTCAAATCTCAACTTCGTACCCCTTTTTGGACCAAAAAAATCTTGATCAAAATATTTTAGACCTTAAAACCCTCTCTTTCAAAACGTTTTTGAAACATAGTTTTTACGATGTTCCGAGGCTTGCATTTTGTCAAATGTTGCGCTTTTCGGTAAACCGAGCAAGGACAAAGTGGAAATGAACGAAAGAGAGATGAAATCTTTAAAAAATATTTCAAAACACCTTGTCTAGGGGTTTGGAGTTGAAGAAAAGAGGAGAAGAGAAAGCAAAACTAGTTTGGAAGAAGTTCGGCATGAATCCGGATAGGACCAAATCTGCGCGGCTTCACCGAAACGGGCATAACTCTTTGCACAGGAGGAATTTTAATGCGAGGTTGGTGCCATTGGAAATATAACTTCTGGGGCTTAAATGTGGCCACATGGCCGACCAGAAAATCAGAAGGCAGACCAGAAAAATCAGGTGGTCCAAAGTGGTTTAGCATAAATCTGGGAGGACCAAAAACTACGCGGCTTCACCGAAACGAACATAACTCTTTTCACAGGAGGAATTTAGATGTGAGGCCATTACCATTGGAAAGAAGACTTCTGGGGCTTCATTTCACACTCAAAAATCTCCTAAAACCAAGTTCGGGTGGGGGAGATATGGTTGGTTGAAGTCTGGTTGGACCGAATCTGCGTGGCTTCACCAAAACAGGCATAACTTTTTGCACAGGAGGAATTTTAATGCAAGGTTTGTGGCATTGGAAAGCTAACTTCAAGGGCTTCATGGCCGACTAGCTTTAGACCTTGAACCTTTTGAACCCTGGTCGGCCGACCAAGGCAAGTGGTCGGCCGGCCACTTGAACTGGTCGGTCAGCTACCCTCTGTTTTGTCTCTCTGAGTGTGTTCCAACTGTGCCAGCTGGGAGCCATTTGCAGCATCCTCCATATACGTGTATGGAGGATCTTCAAAGTTTTTTTAGCTTCAAAGAGAAGCTTTGGACCTCTTTGTCTATATAGGAGGTCCTCTCCCTCCTTTGGGCTGGTTAGAAAAAACCTGCTAAGATATACACCCATTTCCCCTCCATCTCTCTACTTCAAGCCTTCAAACACCCTTGTTCTTGGTCATTTTACACTACAACTCCTAGCCTACCACCTCCACCATCCATTCTAGCCCCCTGAAGCTGATTTCTAGAGGTTGAAGGTTTACTAACTTGGTCCAAAAGCTCCAGCTTTGCTGCTCTTCAAGGGTAAGTGCCTATTTTCCTTAAACTTGCATTTTTTTGCTCTATTGATTAGTCCTACTTGAAAGTATTTCTGGGCTTCGACATAAAATGAAAAAGTTCTTATTTTGAGCCCCTCTTCAACTTTGTTTAAGGACACTTTGCTATTTTAGGTCATCTACTTCCCCTTCCCCTCTATCTTTCTTTTAGGGCTATTTTTGCATCATATTTTAGCCCTACTTGTGAACATTTTCGAGAGTTGTCATAAACTGAAAAAGTTCTTATTTTGAGCCCCTCTTCAAGTTTTATTAAGGTCATTTTTCTGTTTGGGGTCATCCTCCCCTATGCATGCTTCATTACTTCATGATTAGGCCCATGCATTAGAGCACTTGCATTGGCCATGGTTTGGCCTCTTAGCCACTGAAATCCAGTGGATTTTCAGTGGCTTAGATGTATTTTTGAGGGCCAAAATTAGAGGGGGGTGACCCCCTCTCTCCTTGTCTTGTTTGGGGCTCTTTTGGGCCTTCCAAAGGGACCCTATTTTGCATGCATCGAAGTCATGTTTCAGGCCTCATTCTGTGAGTTTTGGGGTCTGCCTTGGCTCTGTCCAACGCCATTTTGGCCATGTTTTATGTCTACAGTGCATGTGTAGAACAATTCCATTCAAGGCCTTTTGAGGGGGCCTTTCTTGGCATGTTTCCTAGACTGATTTCAGGGCCAATTTTGTGAGTTTTAGGGCTGTCATAACCGATTTCTAGAGTTGGTTTGGTCTTGCTAAGTGTCTATATTGCATGTTCTTAATGACCCCTTGTATGGCCCTCTAAAGGAGCTCATCATTTTTGCACATGTTGGCTGCATTTCAGTGATTATTTGGACATATTTTCACATGTTTTGTTCACTGATTTTTGCTGGTTTGATGAGATCTCACATGCTTCACATACATGCCATGTAAACCATGTTTGCTAGTCAAAGTTGCATGCCATTTTAGTCCATCATGCTAGCATCTTTTGGTCATGCTTTCAATTAAAAATGTTCATGTTTTGGGACTACCTTGGCTCTGTCTTTGTGCTCCATGGTCAAATAATGCATGCTTTGTATAGCTATAAGTCAATACATGTGCCTAGTTTTGAATTTTGGGGCTCATCTCATGCATCGAGTGCCATACATCCATGATTCGGGATCATTTAGCATCATGTTTCAGTGCTGGAATTTACATGTCTGTATGCCATATTTCATGCCTTGCCATGCCTTGTTAGAGTTGCACGTTGTGCCTTAGGTTCGGTCCTCAGTTTGCGTGCATGTGTGCACGCATTTCGGTGGTCTCATTTTCATCTTACGACCGCTGATATGAGTGTGGCTGAGGTCCACTCATGTTGGTGTAAGTCCATTATGCATTGTATATGCCATTTCAAATCATAGCATTGCGTATGCTAGGTTGTATGTTAGAGCATTGTGTATGCCTTGCTACATTGTGCATTGTGTATGCCATCTCATAGCATTGCATATGCTAGGTTGCATGTTAGGATTGCATTCATGCATGTCATGCATATTGCATTGTGTTTGGGATAGGAGTTAGCCCAAGCACGGGAAACGAGGGACGTTTCGTACTCCGAGTGACGAAACGTGTCTCAATTCTCGGTCGCCGACACTCCGAATTACCCATGATGGAGTTTAGGTCTTGTTGTGTTTATACGTGCATTCATTTCACATCGAGTCGTGCAATTCGACCCCTCAGCCATCATGCATCGAGATGCGTGATTGGTGGCACGAGGATCGAGGACTACACTCCCTGAAGAGTAGTCATGCATACATATGTGAAAATACTTTGCCATGCCCCTTTCTTGCTCTCTGTTACAGCAAATCAGAAATCAACAGCCTTCTGGAGCTTCGCACAACATTTCGGGATTAAGTGTAAATAGAGGCGAATCGGGGCATCGCAATGGATTTCCACGCCAAGCAACTCAAGCATGCATCTTTCATCATTCGGAACAGAGCCGAGGCGATCCATAGCTCGCATGCTAATTTACTTGCTTTCCTAGTTAATTGGTTACTTAGTTAGGATTTTGTATTTATTCGGACTGTACTATTTATTCGGACCCTCCGAGCGAGGGCAATGTTGTAATAAGTGTGCGTGCGTGTGATGCATGTCTTCCAACCCCACATCTTTCTCCCTTTTATTTACCAGCTTATGATGGTTAGATTAGGGCATGTTTCAATTAGCATACTTATGATAGCATGTTTGCATCATTCATCTGTCTTGCATGCACCGGGCTCGGCGCATCATACTAACTACATTGTATTTCAATTCCGAGTTGAATACATGTTATCCGTTGCATTTCATATACCATGTTTAGAATAGCCGAGCCTATTGTAGTTGCATTTTTGCATGTGTTGCATTAGGCATTTCTGTATAGCTAGGATCATGCATAGATTTCTAACATAGCTTCTGTTTTGGCTTGGAGTACTCGGTAAGTATTTTTGCTTTAGCATCCTTGCATGCGTGTGAGTGACTGCCATGACAGCATGCTTAGCATGAGGCTATGTGCTTATGTGATATAACTGCCTGAATGCCTGTGGGTAAAGGTTGGGTTATTTGAATTGGAACAATTCATTAATTGTGAGTTTTAAGCCCACTAGATAGTGGCAAAATCATGTTTTCTAAGCCCACCCGTGGGTGGCAAATCCACGTCTTAGCCTACTTGCGGGTAGCACCATCAAACAATTTTCAAATAAACAAACATGAAATGTTTTGTTCCAATTCAGGCGATCCAGTCCATACTTGTATCTTGTGCGCATCACATAGTAAATCTAGGCTAATAACCGGAATAAGAACGAATAATGTTTTCAAAACTAGATATCATGGTTAGTAGAGTCTGATCTTTGATCGGGCGAGCGGGGGTGCTCACGAAGTGACCTTCCCCAATCGTACCCAAGTTCCCGAGCTGAGGCAACTTTGGTGATGACGGACACATGGCCTTAGGCAACGAGTCAGGGTTTCCTAAATTTCTCCAAAATAAAATATTTAGGTGGCGACTCTGTATCTGGCAAAGCAGTCCATGTTTGGCACTTCTTTCAAAAAATCTGTTTTCAAAAACGATTTGCCGGATTTGGACTCTTTGATGATTCTTCAGTCTTGTATTGCACTCTGCGAGATTAGATACAGGACCGTCACAATTGAGTCCGAACTGTAGTGAGGCCCGAGGGCGCGTCTGCAGTTTCTGACGACTCTGCTGGGGAGTTAGAGAACTTGACTCGAACTCATGATATCTTGTTTTGATTTCACTTATGTGTTTCTTTGCATTGCATGTGCATTGGTGCACCTAGGACACCGTGTTTGCCGTATGCTATTCCTGAACGGTTTGTCGGAGACTCGGTTCAAGAAGCGTGCCATAAGGCTGACCGGTTACGAGCTCTACCACGACGGGAACACAAACCCCGATTTTATCGGGGCACCCTTTTTGACCATTCGACCTAGTGTATATTCGGAATCCATAGTGACCATTCCAAGCTAGGACAGGTTGCTTACCCGAGTTTAGGTTGTTTGAAACCGCTGTGTGCGTAGTGAAAACCTAGGTCCTGACAAAATGGGACAGGGAAACCCTACCCCACCATAGGGGTGTTTTGGCTCTCATTTTCTTGCTATGTGCTTTTAGAGTGCGTCTCTATAGGAATGGATGTATCAGTCTGCGAGTCCGGGCATTAGGCCTGTGGACATCACTATTTGGGGAATCAATTTTACCCGAGGGTATCAGATTTGAGGTAGAATTTTAGGGCAGAAATCAGTAACGAGTGCAGTCATTCAGCTATGCTCAAATCTGTTCTGGTGAAATTGGGCTGAGATGCTGTCTGTTTTCTCTTTTGCTAGGGGGTAGTCTTGGAACCATAGCTTCAGAAGGCTCTGAGATCCCCCAGATTCATTGGACTTGTGTTGATAGACTTTGTCGGGTCAGAGATTCAATTCAAGGGCAATCAGTGTTCCTTTGCCAGGGGCAGGGTAAAAGTGCCAGTCAGGCACAGATCACTAGTTCAGCAGTTACCAAATCAGTGGCCCTTATCCACCCCACCAGTGAACAATCAGGCTGAGGCCTCAGTTTTTATCACAGAGATAGATATACCAGTCAGTCAGCCGGAACAGCTGAACATGGCAGGAATGTAGGAAATGATGCGCCAACTCCAAGAAAGTATGAAACTCATGTAGCAGGACGCTGCCTGTCAAGCGGAATTTGCCAAACAGCAGGCTGCGATCATGGCCCAGCAGGCAGAGCTAATCACCAGGTTGCAACAACAAAATGGAGCATCTGCTTCGCATCAAGCTCCTCCCTCACCCGGAATTCCAACACTCGGGGAGACAGCTAATGTCCAGGAAGGTATGGACATTCCCACAAGGCCACCTCTGCCCCCGATTCTACCTCAACTATCCAAGGCACCTACGCCTATCAATCAACCAGACTCTCCCTTTGAGTTCGAGACAGACCATACAGCATTGAAGTTGAGCAAGCTTGAAAAGATGTTCAAGAAATCCCAAGGGGTAAAGTCCGTCCCAGACATCGAGAATGGGTATACCGATGCAGCTGTGACGCTGCCGGACAGATTCAAAATGCCGCATATCGACCGCTTTGACGGCTCTAGAGACCCAAGGGTGCACCTCCACCTATTTTCTGATATCTTGAGGCCAATGGGTTTGACCACAGCTCAGAAGTTGTCTCTCTTTGGCCGAACCATGTCTGGGATAGCCGCAATCTGCTATGCAAAATTAGAGGACTCCGTGAAATGGAACTGGAAAGAGTTGGCTGAGGCCTTTATTGCTCAATACTCCTACAACACGCAGATCGAGGTCACAACTCATGATCTCGAAGTCACCCGCCAAGAACCAAAGGAGGGTTTCTTGGAATTCGTGACGAGATGGAGAGCAAAGGCCTCAATGATGACTACAAGGCCTTCCGACAAAGATCAGATCAGGATGATTGTTTGGAATTTACATGGCATGTTATTGCAGAAAATGATCGTACTACCACTGTTTACCTTTCCAAACCTTCATGGAATGGGGGTTCAAATCGAGGATGCCATCCGACATGGGATCTTTGCAGAAGATAATGGGCGATTGAAGAGAAATGTTCCTCGCAGTTCCAATGCTACTACTGATGGTAGTGCAGCTGTGAAATACTCAGAAGTAGACTCTATCACCACTTCCCTCAATGACCAAAGAACCGCCACTTCAAATCGGCCCCAAGCCCAAAAACTCCATCCTCTTTACATGAGTCTCTCTCAAGCTTTGAAAAAGCTGCGAGAAGAAGGGCACCTAGAACTCCTAGGACCCCAACCCCTTCTAAATCCTCTTCCACCAAGAAATGACCCAACTAAATACTGTGCCTATCATCAACAGCACGGTCATGATACGAACCGTTGCATCCGCCTCCGTCATAAGATTCAGGATCTTATTGATGAAGAGACCCTAGCTCCACCCAAAGGACCTCAGGTTAGTACTGACTCGTCACCTCCCCACCTCAACCTCATCCATACACTACCATCCACCTTTGACCCCAGCATATACATCACCCCAGCCCATCTACCCAAGCCTGAGGTGTTCATCCCAGAAAGCATGGACTTATGCATGATGGATGCACCTGGACCCCAATCATCTCAAACCCGTGAGCCCACTACTTCTGAGCTGAAGAGAATGATCGAAGATCTTCAGGAAACTATGACAGATCTGGCCTCCGGGAAATTGGCTCGATCATCGACCACACCACATATCGGGAATTTCAGGACAAAAGGCTCCCCAATCTTGGGACTGGCTGCAGTTGAAGAAAGTCAAACCCTTGGCAAAGGGGAAGCAGGTGGTAAGAACAAGGTAGGGGCAAGCATTGGTCCCCATGAACACCTTCAGTGGGCTGTTGAGGCTTTGAAAGCTGAGGGACTGAACAAACAGCAAGTGCTCACAGTGATCGCAAAAACTGTGGATGATACTTTTGCCACTCGAGTTGAGGGCAGTTTGAATCAAGGGGCAAGCCGAGACAAGGGATGTTGTACCAGAAACGATCCTGTCAGCTCCAATCCTACACTTGGAAGAGATCATCAAAAGTCAGCACCTACCGACCCTTTCGCTGGTACATCCAACACAACTAGCTCACAACCTGCCAAATACCCACCTCAGGGCCAGAGGGTGTTCACCCCACTGGACATGTCTCTGTCAACGGCCCTGAGGGTGCTGATCGAAAAGGGGCATCTGAAGCCCCTGGAGCCGCGGCCATTACTGAATAAACTTCATCTCTCCAACAACCCGGCAAAGTACTGTGTCTTTCATCAAGAAGCTGGCCATGACACTGACATGTGTCTTCGCCTTCACCATGAAATACAAGATCTGATTGATAAGAAGGTCATCGTCGCATCAGGTCCTGCAAAGTCTATCGGCGCTAGATCGGTGAACTTGGGGGATAATGTGACCATGTGATCGAGGGATGAACCAGCTGCGGGTGGCGCTCGTAGGAATGGCACGCACTGTTTTGAGCATTTGCGAATGCAAGTTTTGTAGTTTCTGATTTGGGTGTTGAGTCAGTTCTGTGGTTTTGTTTTAAGTTTGTCTCTTTGTTTTGAGTCAGTCTTTTTGTTAAGGTCTATCTTGTTGTATCGAGTCAAGTCCTATTGTGCAAAGGTCGGGTGATTCCAGGGTTGTTGTCTCGGATATCACTATTTTGTTTTGTGTTTATCTTTTTGCTTTCTTTTTGATTCTGCTTCTGCTGTGGAGCCAGTTACGCCAACAGATCTGAATGGAACAACAGTGATTTTCACACTCTTGTGTTTGCTTCTGCTGTGTGCCAGTTGTGCCAGAGATTCTAAATAAGATGGCAGTATTTGACTAGAAGCTGTGTCTTTTCTGTGCCTTGAATTCGTTGCATTGACCTAAGTTTTCCAAAAAAAATTTCGAAACATTGTGATAAAAACGAAGAGGAAGGAATTCCTCGGGTTTTGCAAAATTTGATCAATTGAGAGAAAGAGAGGCATGCCAAGCCCTTAATGATCGAGATCATGCTTGTTAATGTGAGTACTGAGAAGGATCCTAACTTGACCCAGATTGGTTCCGCACTGTCTTCAGCGTGAGCGATTTGTCGCTTTCTTAAAAGATTTCAAAAAAAATATATATTTTGCGCGATCCTGCGAAGACCTGTGTGGAATTGCTCTTGAGATTGTGCAGCCTAGGATTGCTCTCAGCCTCAAGACTCGACCCCTCATTGTCAAACCTTGGACGTAAATTCAGAATGTTCAATGGTCAACTACAACGTGAGGCCTGTGTGGCCAGATTCAAAGAAGCCCTCGAACAAGAAGCAAGAAAGTCAGATCAAGAAGACCAGATGTCATCAAAAGAAGCTTGCAAAGCTAGACTAGGAGCAGCCCTCGACCTTGGGGCAGAAAAATGTCAAATGTGCTCGAAGAGCCGAAGATGGATCATCTTGCAAATCAATGAAGACTGGCAAGAATGCCAAATCCCAGAAGGAAAGAAAGAAAAAAGTATTGCTGAAAAACAACTGAGTTCTTATCCACAACACTAGGGCAAATTCAGCCCCCATGGAATGGACTCCTGCAACGTCAGCGAACAGCAGTTACTCTCCTGGATTCAGACGGATTCGAGATCTCAGAACCATTTGACATGGACCAAGCTACACTTTTACCCTTGAGAGGCTCGTTGGGCCGAAAACCCGAAAAGGCGACCCAAGCAAAAGTTAGAGCGAAAAAAAAAAAAGAGAAAAGAAAAGAACAAAAGAGAAAAATGCAAAAAAAAAAAAAAATGATGATGATGAAGAAAATGCAAAAAAATGAAAAAAAAAAAAGAAGAAAAGAAATGAAAAAGAATTGAAGAACATAGCTCGCAAGGTTGAAAACCCGCAAAGGGCGGCCTTAGCAAAAGTTAGAGCGCAAAAGGTGAGAGGTTAATACCCGAGTGTACCTTAACCCCAAACTACGTAAGGCTTGATTCCCATCTTTGGGATACGTAGGCAACTTCATTCTGAAGTCCAGCCGTAAACACTTCAAATTCGACTGTGTCCATGCGATGGTTCTGGTCATCTTTGTCTTCTCTGTATCTGAGGATTCGGTTGTGATCATCACCCTGAGGATTGATTGCAATGCGCTGCAGTGCCATTCAGACAAGAGGCAACTTTCCGTTGCCATACAACGCGCTGTGGCGTTATTCAAATAAGGGGCAACTTTCCGTTGCCATGTAACTTTCCTCGAGCGTGGGGTAATTTTCCTTCATATCTGAGGTTGTGCATCTCAAGAGTAGGTTCTGTGCTCGTTGAGCAGTGACCATTTGCAAAAATAGTTTTTGAAAATTTTTAACGAGGTTGACTAATTATTCCATTCTTCTAAAACTGGACCATTTCTTAGACCCAAAAAAAGGAAAATTTTCAGTGCTCATAGCCTGACTTGCATGATTTTAAATCAGAAAATTGAACAAGCATGTTAATTTAACTCTCATTTTGGTCAAAATTGTGTTAACAGAAAGCCAAAAACAAAAAATGGTCAAAATGATGAACTAGGGGCACAGTTGAGTCAGGTGTTCTGTCTTTTCCATTGTCAACACACTTGCTAGAAAGGGCACTCTGTCTGCCAGAAAGGGCATTCTACCTGCCAGAAAGGAGCACCACTGAAGCTGACCACAAAACGGCAGAAAGCTCTCACATCCTCCAAGCAACGAGGTATCAAGCCAAGTGCGAAGCACGAGCTGGAATGAGGCAAGATATTACACTCCCTCATCTGGACAGATCTGATCATGTCCAAACTCCCCAGCAGAGCATCGTCAACCGATGTCAGCTGCAGATTTGCTATACACCTAATTGTAGCACAATTCCTCTGTGGGAGGAATTCACTAGCTGTGCGCAGAAGAAAGAGAATCTAGCAGAATGCTAGGGGCAAGAGCCCGCAACTTCTTGTTTATCCATCAACCACCCAGGGGAGGGATAAAAAATGAGAGATTAAAGAATAGAAAGATGTGCGCTGAGAGAAAAAGTGAGGAAAAGGGTTTTGTGAGAAAAGCCGAGCCTGAGGGCCGAGTGATGTGAGAATCACAAATAAGAAAGGGTGGGAAACAATACCCAGAGAAACTGGTTTCTCGTGCACCAAGAGGTATCTTGCCTTTGTAACACAGCTGAGTGTTGTGTCTGTGTGTTTTGTTTGTCTCGATTCTTGTTTTGAGTCGTTTGAGTGGCAATAAATGTGTTTAGGTTGTTTTACCGCATTTTTCCTTTGTTGAGTTGTGTTTAGGTTGTTCTACCTTTGTTTTCCGTTGTTGAGTCATTTTGGCTGTGGTCAGTTGTAGGCTCAATACCCGATTAAGAATTCATTTCTCAATTTCAAAATGAATCGTTTTGTGCTTAGGAGTGCTGTATCGTTCTCCACATTTGTGCAAAACAAGATTTTGTTCTTTCAAAAAAAAAAAAAACCACAGGGTTCGACCCAGGTCATGTGAGAACAATAAAACCAGGACCTATCTGAAGTTATATGGGTTCCAGACTGCAAAGCAAAAGAAAAGAGGGAAAATTTGGAGCATCCGAGTTTGTTTCAACTTCTACAGGTTCTGTTTTTGCATCCCGTCTTTTCAGATCAGACTGTCTGTTCAGACTGAGCTGTGTGCCGAGTAAACCGAATACTGTGTTATGAGCTGCGTGTTCAGAATGTGCAGTGTGCTGATACAAGTTCTGTGTTCAAAGTGAACAGAATACTGTGTTGACTGTTTCACTGTTTCAAGCCAGAATGGCGATCAGAAGTACTCTCCTTGAATACCATTCCCCGTCAGAGTAAAGCGGTTTACCGCCACTCACTCCATGAGGTGCTTTCTAAAGCGCCACTTTGTTTGTTTATTGCATTCCCTAAATGTCAAGCTCTACATCGCTTGTAACATGTACTGTATCATCGCACTTGTTGCATTCATTTGCATCTTGTATTATCTCTTATTGTTTATCCTTTTACGCCGAGCAGCATTTAGGATCGTGGTCCCCCGGGACTTAACTTAGGATGCGTAGAACGCTCTCTTGAGTTACCTGACCTCTTCTCACGATTTCAGCATGGTCAGAGTTTGTTCCTTCCTCACACGATTTCAGCGTGTTTGGAATTTGTTTACCTCTTCTCACGATTTCAGCGTGGTTAAAGTGTCCCACTCCTTATGCGATTTCAGCGTGTTTGGAATTTATCCTAGGTTGCGTTATAGATGCGCTGGGCGGGTTGTTAGGCCTCCTCTCACAATTTCAGCGTGGTTCGAGTGTCCCGTTCCTTACGCGATTTCAGTGTGTTTGGAATTTATCCCAGGTTGCGTTGTAGACGCGCTGGGCGAATTGTTGGACCTCCTCTCACGATTTCAGCGTGGTTTGAGTGTCCCGTTTCCTCACACGATTTCAGCGTGTTTAGAATTTATCTCAAGTTGCGTTGTGTACGCACCTGGGCGGTTGTTTTCAGGTCTCCTCTCACGATTTCAGCGTGTTTGGAATTTATCTCAGGTTGCGTTGTGTACGCACCTGAGCGGTTGTTTTCGGACCCCTTCTCACGATGTCAGCGTGGTTTGAGTGCCCGTTTCCTCACACGATTTCAGTGTGTTTGGAATTTATCTCAGGTTGCGTTGTGTACGCACCTGGGCGGTTGTTTTCAGGCCTCCTCTCACGATTTCAGCGTGGTTTGAGTGCCCGTTTCCTCACACGATTTCAACGTGTTTGGAATTTATCTCAGGTTGCGTTGTGTACACACCTGGGCGATTGTTTTCAGGCCTCCTCTCATGATTTCAGCATGGTTCGAGTGTCCCGTTCCTTACGCGATTTCAGCGTGTTTTGAATTTATCCCAGGTTGCGTTGTAGACGCGCTGGGCGGATTGTTGGACCTCCTCTCACGATTTCAGCGTGGTTTGAGCGTCCCATTCCTTACGCGATTCCAGCGTGTTTGGAATCTATCTCAGGACGCGTGAAGCGCGAGCCTGAGCAGTTGTTTTCGCACCTCTTCTCACGATTTTAGCATGGTTAGAGTGTCTTCTTTCCTCACACGATTTCATCTTGTTTGGAATTTGTTTGCCTCTTCTCACGATTTCAACGTGATTGGAGCCTCCCCTTCCTCACACGATTTTCAGCGTGTTTGGAATTTATCTTAGGTTGCGTGGAACGCCCTCCTGTTTAATTTTCTTTGTTCTGCCTCCACTCATGAGTCCAGCGTGGTTAGAGTATGTCACCCTTTGCATCTATTATGCTCTCTGTTGCATTGCATCTATTATCTATTGCATCATATCTGTTTTAGCGTCTGGTCTAGGAGACCTTAAATCCCGCATCTTCATCGCACTGTCTTGTACACCCTTCGGTCTAGGAGACCTTAAATCCTCTAAAGGTGCAATTCCTTTGGTGTTTGTCGTGCCCGAACGACTTCCGATGGTCTGGTATAGCCACCTGCCTTTGTTTGGGGTGAGTTCCTAGGAGACCAACTGAGACGGTGGAAACTAGAGTTCGAATGGCTCATGCCTAGAACACAAAGGTTCGGGATTTCTGAGACTAAAGTCTGGTTTAAATACCCAGGGGTATATCCTCGGCTTGAAATCTGTATGGCAGCCCCATAGATTGAGATAGCATCTGTATGCACCTCAATTCTGGATACTGAACCAACCTAGTCTGTCACCCTGTTGGAGAGTAGGGAAAGCTGCGGCCACAGCCAGAGAGAAAAGTAGTACCTGCAGTTTAACCAAGAAGAAGCGAAAGGTCCTCAGCAGCATGAGGTAGGTCATTGGTAATTGCCCCTGTAAGGTACCTCCCTTTTCCTAGCTATCACATTGCATTTTAGTCATTACAGTGCATCGCATAAATCCTGAATTTTCAAACCGGCTTCGCTTAGTGTATAAGTCCAATTTTCAAACCAGCTTCGCGTAGCGTGTAAGTCCAATTATCAGACCCGCTTCGCGTAGCGTATAAGTCCAATTATCAAACCGGCTTCGCGTAGCGTATAAGTCTAATTTTCAAACCGGCTTCACGTAGTGTATAAGTCTGATTATCAAAATCATTCTGTATATCATTTTGCATCCTGCCCCTGAACTACGCTGGTTTGATTCCTTGCAAAGGGATACGTAGGCAGCCTGCGGGCACAACCATTTATTTATCTATATTTTGTTTGTTTGTCCAAGTCTTCAGCCTTGTCAAAAATGGGTCATCTCTGGGCTTCGACACTCACTCCCGTCACTTCTTCACTTCCGAGTTCTGTCAAAGAGGGGCAACTGTAGACACCCTATTTTTGACCGCCTTTAAGACTTGGACGCGACTGATGGTTTTGGAAGTTGTGCAGTGCAAAAGGTCGATTTCTTTGGTAAGAGGAGAGTCAAATCTTAACTTCGTACCCCTTTTTGGACTAAAACAATCTTGATCAAAAGATTTTAGACCTTAAAACCCTCTCTTTCAAAACGTTTTTGAAATAAAGTTTTTACGATGTTCTGAGGCTCGCATTTTGTCAAATGTTGCGCTTTTCGGTAAACCGAGCAAGGACAAAGTGGAAATGAACGAAAGAGAGATGAAATCTTCGAAAAAAATTTCAAAACACCTTGTCTAGGGGTTTGGAGTTGAAGAAAAGAGGAGAAGAGAAAGTAAAACTAGTTTGGGAGAAGTTCGGCATGAATCCGGATAGGACCAAATCTGCGCGGCTTCACCGAAATGGGCATAACTCTTTGCACAGGAGAAATTTTAATGTGAGGTTGGCGCCATTGGAAAGCTAAATTCTGGGGCTTTAATGTGGCTACATGGCTGACCAGAAAATCAGATGGCAGACCAGAAAAATCAGGTGGTCCAAAGTGGTTCAGCATGAATCTGGGAGGACCAAAAACTGCGCGGCTTCACCGAAATGGGCATAACTCTTTTCACAGGAGGCATTTAGATGTGAGGCCATTACCATTGGAAAGGAGACTTCCGGGGCTTCATTTCATACTCAAGAATCTCCTAAAACCAAGTCCCGGTGGGGGAGATATGGTTGGTTGAAGTCCAGTTGGACTAAATCTGCGCGGCTTCACCAAAACAGGCATAACTTTTTGCACAGGAGGAATTTTAATGCAAGGTTTGCGGCATTGGGAAGATAACTTCAAGGGCTTCATGGGTGACCAGATTTTGAAATTGAACCTTTTGAACCCTGGTCGGCCGACCAAGGCAAGTGGTCGGCCGGCCACTTGAACTGGTCAGCCAGCTACCCTCTGTTTTGTCTCTCTGAATGTGTTCCAGCTGTGCCAGCTGGGAGCCATTTGCAGCATCCTCCATATACGTGTATCGAGGATATTCAAAGTTGTTTTTAGCTTCCAAGAGAAGCTTTAGACCTCTTTGTCTATATAGGAGGTCCTCTCCCTCCTTTGGGCTGGTTAGAAAAAACCAGCTGAGATATACACCCATTTCCCCTCCATCTCTCTACTTCAAGCATTCAAACACCCTTGTTCTTGGTCATTTTACACTACAACTCCTAGCCTACCACCTCCACCATCCATTCCAGCCCCTTGAAGCTGATTTCTAGAGGTTGAAGGTTCACTAACTTGGTCCAAAAGCTCCAGCTTTGCTGCTCTTCAAGGGTAAGTGCCTATTTTCCTTAAACTTGCATTTTTTTGCTCTATTGATTAGTCCTACTTGAAAGTATTTCTGGGCTTTGACATAAAATGAAAAAGTTCTTATTTTGAGCCCCTCTTCAACTTTGTTTAAGGACACTTTGCTATTTTAGGTCATCTACTTCCCCTTACCCTCTATCTTTCTTTTAGGGCTATTTTTGCATCATATTTTAGCCCTACTTGTGAACATTTTCGAGAGTTGTCATAAACTGAAAAAGTTCTTATTTTGAGCCCCTCTTCAAGTTTTATTAAGGTCATTTTTCTGTTTGGGGTCATCCTCCCCTATGCATGCTTCATTCCTTCATGATTAGGGCCATGCATTAGAGCACTTGCATTGGCCATGGTTTGGCCTCTTAGCCACTGAAATCCAGTGGATTTTCAATGGCTTAGATGTATTTTTGAGGGCCAAAATTAGAGGGGGGTGACCCCCTCTCTCCTTGTCTTGTTTGGGGGTCTTTTGGGCCTTCCAAAGGGATCCTATTTTGCATGCATCGAAGTCATGTTTCAGGCCTCATTCTGTGAGTTTTGGGGTCTGCCTTGGCTCTGTCCAACGCCATTTTGGCCATGTTTTATGTCTACAGTGCATGTGTAGAACAATTCCATTCAAGACCTTTTGAGGGGGCCTTTCTTGGCATGTTTCCTAGACTGATTTCAGGGCCAATTTTGTGAGTTTTAGGGCTTTCATAACCCATTTCTAGAGTTGTTTTGGTCTTGCTAAGTGTCTATATTGCATGTGCTTAATGACCCCTTGTATGGCCCTCTAAAGGAGCTCATCATTTTTGCACATGTTGGCTGCATTTCAGTGATTATTTGGACATATTTTCACATGTTTTGTTCACTGATTTTTTATGGTTTGATGAGATCTCACATGCTTCACATACATGCCATGTAAACCATGTTTGCTAGTCAAAGTTGCATGCTATTTTAGTCCATCATGCTAGCATCTTTTGGTCATGCTTTGAATTAGAAATGTTCATGTTTTGGAACTGCCTTGGCTCTATCTTTGTGCTCCATGGTCAAATAATGCATGCTTTGTATAGCTATAAGTCAATACATGTGCCTAGTTTTGAATTTCGGGGTTCATCTCATGCATCGGGTGCCATATATCCATGATTTGGGATCATTTAGCATCATGTTTCAGTGCTAGAATTTACATGTCTGTATGCCATATTTCATGCCTTGCCATGCCTTGTTAGAGTTGCACGTTGTGCCTTAGGTTCGGTCCTCGGTTTGCATGCATGTGTGCACGCATTTCGGTGGTCTCATTTTCATCTTATGGCCGCTGATGTGAGCGTGGCTAAGGTCCACTCATGTTGGTGTAAGTCCATTATGCATTGTATATGCCATTTCAAATCATAGCATTGCGTATGCTAGGTTGTATGTTAGAGCATTGTGTATGCCTTGCTACATCGTGCATTGTGTATGCCATCTCATAGCATTGCGTATGCTAGGTTGCATGTTAGGATTGCATTCATGCATGTCATGCATATTGCATTGTGTTTGAGATTGGAGTTAGCCCAAGCACGGGAAATGAAGGACGTTTCGTACTCCGAGTGACGAAACGTGTCTCAATTCTCGGTCGCCGACACTCCGAATTACCCATGATAGAGTTTAGGTCTTGTTGTGTTTATACGTGCATTCATTTCACATCGAGTCGTGAAATTCGACCCCTCAGCCATCATGCATCGAGATGCATGATTGGTGGCACGAGGATCGAGGACTACACTCCCTGAAGAGTAGTCATGCATACATATGTGAAAATACTTTGTCATGCCCCTTTCTTGTTCTCTGTTGCAGCAAATCAGAAATCAACAGCCTTCTAGAGCTTTGCACAACATTCCGGGATTAAGTGCAAACGGAGGCGAATCGGGGCATCACAATGGATTTCCGCGCCAAGCAACTCAAGCATACATCTTTCATCATTCGGAACAGAGCCGAGGCGGTCCACAGCTCGCATGCTAATTTACTTGCTTTCCTAGTTAATTTGTAACGCCCTCAAAAAATATACCCATTATATATCATTGACATACATTATTTAAAGAGAACACTTTAATAATTCCTTATAATGTCCATCAGAGTCTTACAAATAATAAAAGCATTACATGCAACATCAAAGTAAATGCCCTACCGGCTTACATCTTTCCAAGCCAACACTTGGACACAAAGTATGAGTTCTAACTCAAATAAAAATAAAGCCCTAGGCTTGAGTGTTTACATGTCTTAACAATGAAAAACAAATAACTAAAAGTAGTCTTCCAAAATCCAAGTCCTTCCAAGCTAAGTCCTTCCAAGCTAAGTCCTTGGAGGTAGCTTATCACCTGAACCTGAAAATGATGTTCCCATAAAGGGTGAGCCACAGCCCAGTAGAAATATACTAAACCACATATAAGCAATGAATAAAGCAATGGCATTCAACAGATGGTTAACCAAGATAGTCCATTACTTCATTTTACAGTCTTATAACACTATTGTCTAAAACTCATTTTACCTTCCAATTTTATCAACATGGCTCAGAACCTGGCCAAACTTACAACAGTGAATTACATATATCATATTCACATCCTTCCATTATCAACAAACAAATGAGATTCAAGCTCAAATCAAAACACTTCATACTTCCAGATTGATACACATTTTAGTGCTGTATCAATAAAACACTTCTATAAATAAGCACACATAAAAGTGATGCTAATGGAGCCCATCCCCTATCTCCTCCCAAACAAAAATCCGGTTTAGAGGTCCATCCCCTATCTTCCCCTAAACCGTGGAGTACATCCCCTATCTCCTCCCACACACAAACAATGTATGCAAATGCAATGCTCAATCAATACACGTATTTTCTGTATCAATGCCACAGTCAAAATTAATGACTTAACCAATGTGATTAGTTTCAGTTATTCCTAATTCACATGCAATGTCTACAACAATCACGACTATCCTCCACCGATAGCCCAAAACAGTTATTTCTAAACTGAAAATAACCATGTCAACAATTCAATAGACAAATGATACAAATTATCCAATTATGCCAATTAATCAATGAGTTCCCCAATTCCATGAATTTAACCATCTTTTCCCAATTCCATGAATTACTTATACAAATCAATTCAATAATTCAACTAGGGTTTTTCCCAAAATTTATCAAAGTATTCCCAACATATTAAAATACCAAAACTTAGAACATAACCTATAAAATGGAGTAGGAAATCCCTACCTCGAAGAGAGTAACCCGAATGGAGAAGATGGAGATGAATGCCCAAATACCAAAGTGCTCCAAATTGCCAAAAGTTCAGATTAAATGGAAGCCCTCGACTCCCTCTATCTTTTTAATAAAGCAACTAGGGTTGAAACACTCTCTAAACAGATCAAACCTAAGAGAGAAGGTGAGTAGGGAGAGAGAGAGGTCGAACCTGGGGTTTTGAATCAAAAGAATATGAAAAAGACTGATCAAATCCCGCTGCTGTGTATTTAAACTGGACAGGCTCGCTCGAGCGAAGACTTGGTCGCTCGAGCGACCAGACACAGAGAAACTACGCTCGAGCCAAGGAAGCCTTGCTCGAGCCAACAACTCAAATGCTCGCTCGAGCGAAAGAAAGCTCGGTCGAGCGAAGAACTCAAACCCTCAGGTCTGAACCCAGACACACGCTCGAGCGAAGGAACTATAGCTCGAGCGAAGGATGAACTAACTCGCTCGAGCGAAGAAAAGCTCGCTCGAGCCAAGAATGCACAGCTACAGGTCCAAATCAAACACTACCTCTCGCTCGAGCGAACAACTCCTCGCTCGAGCGAAGAACCAAAAACCTGGACAGCAACTCTTGGTTTCTAAACCCAACCAACCTGAAACAAACCTGCCCAACACATCCTATAATTCCAAAAGAGAAAATAAGGAATAACAACAACAACCATTATACAATGACAGAATCTACGGAACAGTCCGGATACAATAATTAAATGGGAAAAGACCGGGGTCGCTATATAATTTGTTAATTAGTTAGGATTTTGTATTTATTCGGACTGTACTATTTATTCGAACTGTATATTATTTATTCGGACCCTCCGAGCGAGGGCAATGTTGTAATAAGTGTGCGTGCATGTGATGCATGTCTTCTAACCCCACGTCTTCTCCCTTTTATTTACCAGCTTATGATGGTTAGATTAGGGCATGTTTCAATTAGCATACTTATGATAGCATGTTTGCATCATTCATCTGTCTTGCATGCACCAGGCTCGGCGCATCATACTAACTGCATTGTATTTCAATTCCGAGTTGAATACATGTTATCCGTTGCATTTCATATGCCATGTTTAGAATAGTCGAGCCTATTGTAGTTGCATTTTTGCATGTGTTGCATTAGGCATTTCTGTATAGCTAGGATCATGCATAGATTTCTAACATAGCTTTTGTTTTGGCTTGGAGTACTCGGTAAGTATTTATGCTTTAGCATCCTTGCATGCGTGTGAGTGACTGCCATGACAGCATGCTTAGCATGAGGCTATGTGCTTATGTGATATAACTGCCTGAATGCCTGTGGGTAAAGGTTGGGTTATTTGAATTGGAACAATTCATTAATTGTGAGTTTTAAGCCCACTAGATAGTGGCAAAATCATGTTTTCTAAGCCCACCCGTGGGTGGCAAATCCACGTCTTAGCCTACTTGCGGGTAGCACCATCAAACCATTTTCAAATAAACAAACATGAAATGTTTTGTTCCAATTCAGGCGATCCAGTCCATACTTGTATGCTGTGCGCATCACATAGTAAATCTAGGATAATAACCGGAATAAGAACGCATAATGTTTTCAAAACTAGATATCATGGTTAGTAGAGGCCGATCTTTGATCGGGCGAGCGGGGGTGCTCACGAAGTGACCTTCCCCAATCGTACCCAAGTTCCCGAGCCGAGGCAACTTTGGTGATGACGAATACGTGGCCTTAGGCAACGAGTCAGGGTTTCCTAAATTTCCCCAAAATAAAATATTTAGGTGGCGACTCTGTATCTGGCAAAGCAGTCCATGTTTGGCACTTCTTTCAAAAAATCTATTTTCAAAAACGATTTGCCAGATTTGGACTCTTTGATGATTCGTCGGTCTTGTATTGCACTCTGCGAGATTAGATACAGGACCGTGACAATTGAGTCCGAACTATAGTGAGGCCCGAGGGTGCGTCTACAATAGTAATGAAGGATTTCTAGAAAAAGAATGTCGAGTGGGAGCCTAAGTCCACACTCTATGAAAGCTACAACGAGGAAAGGCATAGAATCGATTGTAGGCATGATGGAGTCATCCTCCCCAGCCAACCTCAGATGGACGTTGGCTGGGATGGAAAACTCCTGCCTGAAATATTCCAGCTTGGTTGGGGTGTCTACCCTATGCTTCCACATACCCATGATATCGGCTTAAGGGGAGAGTATTGGATTTCAGAAGGAAGTGTTTTATAGGGGTCTGAAATACCCCGGCTAAAACCTAAATATATACTATGGTAAGAATTTGTATGGATCTAAGGGGAATTTGCGTCAGTTCTTCCTAAGGTTCGTAAGTTCTATAGACAAATCCCAAACCTAGGTCCACGCAAACAAGGATTGAAGACAAGAATCTGGAAAAAAAAAACACAAAAAAAAAGAGAAAGGAATGTGATTCAGAGTCAAGAACAGTGATGAATCATCAAGAACACAGTGGTAAAGCTTGTGCAGGTATGTGAGTATTCAAGAAAGGATTGGACAAAAAACAAAATCACAAGGCAAACATGCTCAAACACATGGTTGGAATCGAGGTACAGATTAAACGATCAAAAACATGAGCAAGTTTGCAAATATGACAAAGTTCGATGTAAATCAAAAACTAAAAACCAGGAGGAACAGTGGCTTACCAGAGAGAGTGAGGCCGGTGTGAGGATCGTCGAAGTCAGACGATGGTTGCAAAAGCGACGGAACGGTAAAAATCTTGCTGGAGGAGGTGAACGGAGCAAGTTACAAAGCTCGAATGCTTGAATCAATGGCAAATTTGGGAGAGAAAAGAAAGAGAGCTTGCACGGGAATGAGGATGTAAAGGTGAAATGACGAAGATAGAGGAAGGAAGTTTTGTTGAAACACAAAACGGCGGCAAAAAGGTAATTAATGTGCCTAAAATGACGTGCGTGTCAGACGGCGCACGCGAGAGCAATATGACTTAGTGGCGCGTGTCGGGTACGGCCTAAAGAGAGAGAGACACGTGGCAAGAACGGTTGAGTAGTCATGCGTGATAGCTCATATGCGTGTTGAAGCTCTTAGAGTTCTCGATTTAACGGAGTAGAACCTCGGCTTGGAGGATGATCTCAGCTGAGAAACTTGAACAAACTTGGTTAATGATTTTGAGGCATTGGTGAAAGCAGACTGTAAGTTTTTGGTCATATTGAGCCGACGTATTATGACCTCGGTAATGAACGAATGGAGTGAGCTTAGCCGACGTGCTAAATGGAATAAACGATATAAATTCCATCACCTCAGGATGTCGAGGTAATAGAACCTAGGGGGCAGTTGTGGGGACATAATTTTTGAGTGACAACACGTGGCCGAGGTGTCACCGAAGTGCCAGCCGGGGTGCCACGTGTCCTAGTCATAACGCCGAGGTGATCTCGGCTAGGCCGAGGTTATCTGCGAGAATACCGGAATCTGGGATAAGCGGATAAGGGACAAGAGTCCTAGAATGGGAGAGGACTTCAGTTTGGATAAAGATAAGACTCTTAGAGAGTTTATCCCAATCCTACTAGGAGTCCAAGATTAGCAGTAATCCTAAGTCCATTGAAACTAGGCTTCTATTGGGACTAGGATTGTGTTGGCTATAAAAGAGAGGCACCCACATGGGTCTAAGGTAGGCTTTTTATGCTCTGAATAGTGAATTGAGCACTTTTTCTATCTTTGAGAGATAACTGACTTAATCATCGGAGTGCCCCCGGGTGGACGAACACCGCCGGAATCTCTTCTTTCTATTGCAGGTCATTCAGGTACTATCTATTCCACCAGTGCTCTCCAGTTGAATACTAAGTTGGCAGTGTGGTCAGAAATTAACACACACAATACTTGTCATCTATTTCAGTGAAGACAGATGTTATCAAATCATATTACTATAATTATCTAATCAATCTTTTCATGGATGGTCCACAAACTGAGGTTTAAAAGATCAACGGATCAAATCATCAAAATACGACGCGACAAACCTAACCACTAAATCAACCGTTAGTTGCACTCCATCAATTTATAATTATTGTCATTGCTTGTTATCTATTTATGAAATTATTCCTATATATCTTGATGTATTTGAATAATAGATTACAATAATGAAAAATCACATATGAAAATGTAAATTAAAACAAAACGATCAAATGTAGGCACATAATTTTACAAAACACAAAAGACAGTAATAACAATTCATCACCCAAATTGTTATCATTGCGAACTCAACACTACAAAAAAATCACCTCCCACCATCCATTGGCAACCTCATATGTTCCCTCACACTATTGTACCCAATTGTTGTTGTGTTACTACTACTAGTAGTACAATCTAACTCAAACCCACTTAACTTCCCACCAAGCAAGTGCCCACTCTCTTCACCATTCAAATCAATTTTAACCCATGGATGCCTCTTCATGTTTTCATTGATCAACCCCTCCAATTCCATTGCTACTTCCTTCATAGTAGGCCTCTCCTCTCCTTTTACTATTAAGTACCTCTTTGCAATATTAGCTACTTCTTTGAGCTCCTCAATAATCCCTTCAATTTCTATCTTTTCATCAACAACTTGGAACAACCGATCATTTTTCATACACTAAAGAAAATGCTTAGCTAGACTCCTCTCCTCCTCTGGCCTGTCAAATAACACCACCTTCTTTCCGGTGATTAACTCCACAAGGACTACTCTGAAACCGTAAACATCACTTTTTTCTGTCAATTGGTTTGTGAGCATGTACTCAGGGTCTAAGTATCCCAGAGTTCCTTGCACCACCATTGCTAATTGATCTTGGTCTAGTGGAACCAACCTTGATGCGCCAAAGTCTGACACTTTTGCAATGTAGTTATCATGTAAGAGTATATTTGTAGACTTAACATCTCTATGAATGATAGGAATCGATGTTGCATAGTGCACATATGACAATACTCTAGCAGTTTCAGTAGCTATTCGCAAACTAATTTCCCATGATATATTAGATGCCTTGATTTGGTTATGTATATGCTCAAACAGAGTGTCATTGGTGATGAATTCATAGACGAGTATAGGGACTTGAGTTTCCAAACAACAACCTAAGAGTTTGGCCACATTCATGTAATTGATCTGTGAAAGCACGACCACCTCATTGATAAATTGCTCTATTTGACTTTGATTCATAGTTTGTGATTTTTTTTATGGCCACTGTCGTGTTATCTGCTAGAATTCCCTTATAAACTGTTCCAAAACCTCCTCTGCCAAGAATTCTATTGTCATCATAATTGTTGGTAGCCCGCTTGAGCTCTTCTAAGGTAAAGATTTTGACCACTACCCGAGTCGATCTCTCTAGTCTAGAGAGTTATTGTTTCGACATTAATCCACCATTCTGGTTGAAGAACTTTTCTTTAAGCTTCGTGTGCCTTCTTTTGTTGAAAATCCAATACAACCAAGAGCTTCTCACCAAAACAGTCAAAGCACCAATGGCAATACCTGTATTTCAAACTAGTCATTTTTAAGTAACAAAGACTATAAACACCTTGCCAATATATTGATTTGAAACTAAGCATAGAAAGAAAATTATATGACTCGCAATATTAATATAAAAAAAATGTCATATACACTTACAAATTTTACAATTTTTTTTATTACTAATAATGTAACATGCAATAATAGAACTTTAAAATCTGAAACATACCCATTGAAATAATATGATGTGTATCATATGGGTGAGTTAGATAAATTTGCAAAATTTATTAATTTATAGAGCATTACCCTATTAATAATTATAAATATTCTTTTAATTTACTGGAGTATAAAAGGATGTGGATCCAATTGGGGATGTAGGTTACAAGTAAATTCTTCCAAATTCATTAATTATGTGAATTAGGTGTTGTACTTTATTTATTTTACTTTTGACATATATGGCATTACCAATCACAATCTGAAGCTCAAGAACTCGACTAGCAGTGCAACGTGTTCCATCTGTTTTGCCATCACCGTGGTATCTCTTGGGGCAAGAGCACATATAATTCCCAGGCATGTTTAAGCATTTGCTTTCCTCTTCACACTGGTTGAGATTTGGATATGCACACTCATCTATGTCTGCAAAACAATCAAAACAGAGGAGGGAGGGCTCAATCATGAAATTAAAGCATCACAAACGCAATATATATAGAATCAAAAGCAATTGAATCCAAACATGATGAATATGAAGCTAGCTATATGAATACTAGTAACCTTTGCAACCATCTGAGTACACGATCCCTTCGTAACCCTTGGAACACTTGCAGATATACCCATGACCAATTTCTGCCTCATAACAATCACTATTATCTCCACATGCATAACTTGTCTGATTTTTTTTAGCTTCTTCGCATTTCTCATTATCCCCTATTCCCCAATCCAGCAACGTCGGCACCTCTTCGGATTTAAAACCTTTATGGTAAGTTGTGGAGAAATTAAACGCACCATCTACAACCACAAAAGCATAGCTGTAGGGTTTGAAGTAAGTTATATTCGAATGATTGGAGAAGCTATTCACAGAAATTTCAATCTGGCTGACTCCTTTTGGGATGGAGGTCTGGCAGCAACCAATTCCAGAACAAGATCCATCATTACAAGGATGGATCTAGGGGGGCGGAGGGGGGCGGCCGCACCCCCAAAAATTTGAAAAATATCATATATTATACTAGAAATTTTAAAATAATTTAAAATTATAGGAGTTCGCACTTCCAAATTTTTTTAGATAATGCCAAAATTATATAGAGTAGCCCCCCAATTTTTTAAATTATTTGGAAATTTTTTTTTTTGAATTAGTTAACATATATAATAATCTATTTTAAATTTCATGTATATGTATTTTTTTAATTAGGTCAAGATGAAAGCAAAATTTTAGAAATTTTAATGGGTCAAAGTGTAAAATATGAAACTTTTACAAATATATAACCTATAAGGCTTGCTGGAGAAGCTTGTTCAAACAAAGCACTAAGATTAAAAAAAGAAAAGAAAACAACTGATCTGAGAGACTTGTTGCAATTCAAAAGAGAGGAGAAGAGCGAAAAGACGAGGGAAGAAACGGAAAAGCTTTGTTGTCGAACTTCGTCAGAGCTGGTCGGCATGAACGGTGGAACTGTGGACTCTCACTAGTAAGTTATCTGATATCTTCAGCTTCAATGTGATTATTCTATTTTTAGACTGAATATTATGATTGATTGTGATTTTAGACTAAATAATGCGATTATTTTGCCATTAATTTGTTATTGGTTGTTATTGGTCACCTATAAGCCTGTAGACAACTAGAAATCTTCAACCCAAGTTTTAGTTTTGGTATCCCAAACTTGACAACTCAAATCCCCAACTTCCTACGTCACATAACCCACAATTACACCCCCACTGTCAATAGATTTAGCTTCTCTCTCCAAACACTTTTATTTTACTATGCCAATCGAAAAAATAAATACACATATACTCTTTCAACACACACATCAGAACCCACCACCTCTAACATTATCTGGGTTAGCAATTGATTTTGAATTTTTTTAAAAATAAATAATAATTTAATGACAATGTGGAGCCAATGCAAGCTGGTTATTTTTTTGGGTGAAATTGTGGCAGAGAGGCTGGCATAGGGTAGAGAAGCCAGGAGTTGCGATGAATATCTGATAATTGTTATTGGTACAATTGTTAACTAAATATTGTGAATTTTTTTGTAATACTATGATTTATTGTAATTGGTAGGTACTGTGTTGTGTGATTTCTTGATAATTGAATAGGCTTTTAGGTTATGATTTGTTGATTTCCTCTAAGAATTTGGATAAAAATCTAAATGTTATTTTGTGCTGCCATATATTTTATGACTTTTAGGAATAGGATGGAAGATGGTTTTCTGGCTAGTTACTTGATTACGTACATTGAAAAAGACATTGCTCGAGGGTTTGATGTAGACTCTATCATTCATGCTTTTGATATTATGAAAGAGCGTTGAGCTCAATTGAAGATGCCTAATTTTAGTAAATAAATGCATGTAGAAATAGTTACTACTTTTTGTAAGTGAATATGGGCAAAAAAATATTCTCAATTGTATGATCATCTTTTGGTACTCAACTATGTTGATAAGGAATATAGTTCAATATTTTATCGTAACATTATTGATTTTTTTTTATGTTAGTAGAAATTGGTATTGAACTTCAAATTTTATTGGTTAGAGGTTAAACGTACTTTGGCCCCCCCAAAGTCATAATCCTGGATCCATCCCTGCATCATTAGGAACGTTGTCGAGGCTGCTACATTGTGACTTACACCCAGTTGCAACAACCAATAGCAGTGAACTTGTTCTTGCTATTCGATATGGAGAATTTGGAAAGGGTGAGCAATGTATCGAAGTTGTTTGGTAATAGGTTACCAGACTTGTCATAACAATCACTGGCTATGAACTGCATGATGAGTAACTCACCATCCTCAGGCGATATATTTGTAACAAGGATATTAGTGTCCGATAAATATGGCTGGGAATCACTACAATTAATGAAAAAATTATCATTCAGATAACAATTCGCTTCCTGGCCGAATGGGTATAAGATGTCTACATTCCCACAACGGTTTGTGCAACCTAGATTTTTCGGCTCTTGTTCTATTGGTGCTGCAATTGTTGCTGCTGACAATGACAATATCACCACCACTACTAGTTGTACTAGTACTAGCATCATGATGATGGGCTATAGTTGTAATTGCATTCCTTGCGAGGAAGCCATGGTTGGCTTGCCTCTTGGAAAAAAGCTTTTGTGTATTCAAAATTCATATATATTTGTCAATTGTGAAACATTTCTAGGCAATCACGAAGAAAATGTATTCCAAGTCGATTAAAGTAAATTAGTGCAAAATGGACAACATAACTTATTGGAGTGATCTGCAACTAATCTAACAACTATATGGATGATATTCAGCATAATAAAAAATTAAAAAATTAAATTAACTTTGCATGTGTCTTAATTTAGTTCAGTTGATAAACATTCGCTAATAAATTAGATTTTTTTTATTTAAATTAGACATCAATTTCTCAATGACTTTTAAAAAAGTCTATATATATCGATTCATTTCAATCAAATTTCGAAACAGATCTTATTAATTGGAATAAATTGACACAATATAAAATATTTAAAGGTAAAATTCATACTCAGAGACTAACTCTGTTTGGTTGAGTTTTCATAATCTCTTTGTGAAATTGTTTTTAAAAAATTACATAATAGTTTTGACAAAAATAAACACAAAACAATTATTTTTGAATTTTTAAAATTATTTTCATCCCAAAAAAGAGAAAATTATATGAAAATAATGAGTTTTATATTATTTTTTTTCTTTTACCAAACTAGTTTTTTAAAAAATAATAATAATAACAAATTCTCAAAACTTAACCGAAAAGAGCGTGTTCATTATACCAAACGATAACCAAAGCATACAACTTCAAAAGGCAAATCATGCTCTTATGATAGAACAAAATGTTTTCAAAAACCAAAAAATGATAGTACTAGAGAGAGATCATGAAATACAACCAAAACCAAATCAAACCCACGAAGATGTCACGCAAATGGGATGTAAACACCAAAATTGGATCATTTGAATAGTACAGAGAATGAGGGGGAGGAGGGGGGAACCTTTAAAATACTTTCTTGGCTTGGAGCAGTCCTTCTTTGCTTTTGTTAGGTGTAGAGAGCTTGCTTCTGAAACAGTTAAATATATATGGATTTGCTGCTTCGTTTTACAAGAGTACTCTGTTTGTTTAATACCCTCTCTTGTATTTGTCCTTAGGACTGTTTTGGTAACTTACAATAATAGCCAAAAAAAAAATTAAAAGTTAAAAAATTATACAAAAAAATCAAAAAATTATCTTCTCTATATTTTTTTTTATGTTTTTTAGTAAAAAATCAAAAAAAATCATCCCAAATATATTAATTTTTTTGACCTTATATTTTAGCCAAAAAGTCAAAAAATTACTAAAATAACCTATTCCATAATTCCTTCTTGCTTTTATAGGGTTATGTGATCATAAAATTTAGGGAAATTTACAAATAAGTGGTAGTATCCTAAAATAATTACAGATTCATAAAAAAATTTATAATTTTAATCATTAAAGTGTATAAAACCAAGGCATTTGTGGTGTGACTTCTCAAATTCAACTCCTATGGAAAGGAATTTGATATGATTACTAGTGGTTGTCGGACTTGGTGGATTGATTGTTAAACTTTGTTGACTTGTGGTGTGTTTGATGATATAAATATTTCTAATAATAGAATTACTTTTCTATCTATTGACAAAAATAAAATAAAATAAAATAAAAATCATGAAAGTGTATAAAAAATTTTATTAATCTATAATTATGTTTCAAAATTAGCACTAATTTACTTATATTTTTTTTAAATTTAAGTAGTTTTTTCTACTAGGCTCTATTTGCTTCAACGTGCAATATTTTGACATCAAAAAGTATTTTACATGTAATACATTTTTATGCAAAAAAATCATTTTCCTTCCTATTTTTCAGTGTCTGACTGTTGTTTGTAAAATATTTCCTAATACTCAAATTACATTTTCGTTAACTTGTAATTTGTTGTCCGCATTGAATTCATCACACTTGGAGAGCCAGTCATTCACCTAGGCTGCCACAAAACCAATGGTTGCGAACCAAGGTTGTTGAGAGGAGTCTTGCAGGTAAACCAAAAATGGCTTATGAAATTTTGGAATGGAAGTCATTTTTGGGCTTTTGATGAAAGTTATTTTTGTTAAAAAAATATTTTACTTACTTTGTGACCAACTAAACAATGAAAAATGTGTAGGCAAAATAAATGGAGCCTTAATAACGCTTTTTCTGATTCAACACATGACCAAAAAAGATACACGTCATTGTACTTTTGAATTTCCAGGAATGAGGTAGGTCACTGTCGTCAATACGAAAATTAAACGTATGATATTGGAGCTAATAGGGTTAATGTATCTCATCTACAATTTGCAGATGATACTGTTCTCTTTTGTGAGGCTGATTGGGCGGAAGTTTTATGCATCAAGCGATTATTGAGGTGTTTTGAGGTTATTTCTGGGCTTAAAATTAATTACTACAAAAGCATGGTGATTGGTGTAGGGGTGGATGAGGATCTTCTTAATGATTTTGCTGATGCACTTAATTGCTCCAAACATGCCCTCCCTTTCATGTTTTTAGGCATGCCTCTTGGTGCAAGTCCTAGATTAAAGTCTACCTGGGACCCTATTGTCAAGAAATTCAAGGTGAGGCTTGCAAATTGGAAGAGAAGACACTTATCATTCGGGGGTAGACTAACACTCATAAAATCTGTATTGTCCAGCTTACCAGTGTATTACTTATCCTTATTCAAGATGCCTGTCTCTGTGATTAAAGAACTTGAAAGTATTCAAGCTAAATTTTTTTGGGGAGGTTCTGATTTAAAGAGGAAAATTCACATGGTCAAGTGGAGTGATGTTACTAAAAGGAAGGATGCAGAGGGTCTGGGTATCAGAAGGTTGAGTGTTATGAACTTATGCCTCCTTGTCAAATGGTGGTGGAGATTCGGGTGTGCTAATAGGGTTTTATGGAAGGATATTTTATGCAGCAAATATAACTATGCTACTAATGATTGGTTCCCACCTTTTGATCCTCAAACCAAAGTCTCAAGAGTTTGGAAGGACATTTTGTCTGCAGCATTTTCTAACCCTAGCGCTCTTGTTTTATACCAGTCGAATGTAAGTATTCATCTTGGTAATGGGAGAAGGTGTAGATTCTGGATTGACAGGTGGATTGGGGAAGGTAGCTTGAAAGAGCTATTTCCGAGGTTGTTTTCTTTGTCATTAGAGAAGGAGGGTACGATGTTTCAGTTCTATAGAAGAAAATCTACTCTAGGTGTGTGGGATTTCTCTTTTCGTAGGCAACTGTTTGCTTGGGAAATGGATGAATGCTTTCAGCTTATTCACTTACTTCATTGTAGCCCTGTACTGAGTGAATCAGATGATGACAGACTAGTTTGGAAAGCTGAAGGTTCCGGGTTGTTCACTGTGAAATCAGTTTATGATTAGTTCAATCTCATTCTTGGTCCATTGCTTTTTGTGCCTCGAGCGATATGGACGAACATTGCTCCTTCTAAGATGCAATTCACCTGTTGGCTAGCTTGGAAAGGCAGACTAAAAACTTCAGTGTTTCTTCATAGCATTGGTGCTCTTGATCCTACTATAGACCCGTTATGCATTTTCTGTAACTCTTGTGATGAAGATGTGAACCATGTGATCCTTCATTGCAGGTCTTCTTAGAAGATCTGGACAGAGATTTTGTCATGGTGGGGTATTATATGGGTGGTTCCTCAATCTGTGAGCCAGTTGTTGGAGTGGTGGGACGGATTCAAATTCAAAAAGTTGGAAAAGAGTATTTGGGGTGCAATTCCAGCTGCTGTGATATGGAATTTATGGAAGGCTAGAAATGGGTGCAAGTTTGCCAGTCGTGGTATTATCTGGGAAGGTTTGTGTGAGTCTATTTTATTGCATATAGCCTTATGGGTTAAATACCATGTCAAAGGGGTGAATTACTCTGTTTCTGACTTGGTGTTTAGGATCAAAGCTATAAGGCGTTTGAGTAGCTAGCTTGTTGGGTCTCTGTGCTTTTGCTTCTGTCTGGTTGACCCCTCCTCGGCTTTGTTTTGTAGGTGCTGCATATGATTGGGTGAGTTCTTTTGTGCCAACCTAGTTAGGATAACTGTCCTTCACTTTGATGCTTATAGCACCTACTAGGTTTTGTTTTTTATTGATGTCTGATGTAAGGTTTTATCCTTGATTCTAATTCAATAAAGTTCTTTTGCCGATCAAAAAAAAAATACGAAAATTAAACACCGGTGTATGCATTTTTCACAAACAATGTAATTATATTCGCACATTACAAAAAGTTTTAGTGTACATTATTTGTATCGTTTTAATATATAAATAAAAATAAATTGCTTTCAAAAGTTTATATGTGAACAACAGCTGCTTTTTGTTTAAAAATTTATATTTGAACATTTGACTTTTGTTATGAAATTTATATTTGAGCCGTATAAATAATATATATTGAGATTTTTTTGTAGTATATGCTAATAGAATTTTCTTATGTCTTTTCGATTTGTTCTACTTCATCTACATTACTTCCTTCACAAGATGGACCGACTTTTATTTGTTTGGCTATTCTAACTCAAAAATTAGATTCATTTTTTAAAACCAATAATATAACAGTCTATTAAAGACAAATCTTTTTTTTAAGTATTATCTTATTATTGACCAATCAACCCTTTTACACATCAATAAATTTGGAAAATTGGTCTAAAAAATACAACTTTCTTATTATTTTCGATGTAATCCAGTCATTGATGTTACAATAGCTGACTCAAGTCATTTGGAGGAATGTGCGAAGTTAAACTCTAATTGAATTTGGAATCCGGTGGTGTATGCATAAATGTTTATCGGAGGAGTTGGTCAAAATTCTCTCATAATAAAATTTTAATGTATTAAAGATAAGTATAAAAAGTTTTTTTTTAAAAATTCTAACGCATACCACTATTACCAAAATATTAAACTTTAAAATAATATAACTTTTGCTCTAGATGTCGGTTTTTAATAAAATTAGTATTTTTAGAATCTTCTCATCAATATCTATCAAATAAGATCCATGTTGACTATGAAATTCTTTAAAAAAAAATATAACCATCGAAATTGTTGTAAACAGTAACAAGTTACTATGTCTCACGCTAACATGCTACTCTGGTAATATTGTCCAAGAAAAAAAAAACAAAAAAAATATATTTTACTTTATCCTTACTCAATTATGTGCTTCCTCCTTAGGGAGTTTATGAAGCAAAATAAATTGGACTGTCTTTTTCACAAAATAAGGATCCAATTGAGGGATTTTGGCTAAATTTCCCATGTTTATTAGTCCAAATTGAAGAGTTTTGATAGTGACAATCGATTGCCAATCCTCAACAAGACTAATTCGAACCCCATGAATTGTTTGAATTTTGTATGTCAATGCCCCCAATTTCATTTATTTTATTTGTACCCCATTACAAAATCACTTGCACATCATATATTTTTGTAAATTTTTTTATTTGTCCTACTGTGCTGAAATTCCCCCAAATTTAAATCCAACAAGTTTTTTGATTCACCACATGAGACAACAAGACAGGCTTGCCAGAATACTACATGCGTCTTCCCATTTCAGGGGTCTTTTGGGAACAATAGTAAAAAGCCAGCTTTTTGACTTTTTAGCTTTTTTAGCCAAAAAAACCAGCTTTTTTTTACCCAAAACAACCCAGCTTTTTGCCAAAAAAGTCAAAAAGTCAAAAAGTAAACTTTTTATCAACTTCCCAAAACACCCCTCAATGGAGAGAAAATTGAGGGTTATTAACGTCATCAATGACATATGATAATACTACCCAATAATAAATTTGTATGAAAATGATGAATTCTATTTTCAAAATATAACTACTTTATCACATATATATATATATATAATAAAAATAATAAAAAATAATTATTGAATAGTGATAACATACTATTAGTATTACCATTTTATTATAAAAAAAAAAAATTCCCAAAGATTGGGTGGCTCTCACCACGAAAATTAAAAGCAACATATATAATTTGCATAAGGTACTTCCTAATTCCGTCCTTCACAATACGACCACTTTCTTTGAGCCTCAACGTATTTTCCTTCTCATCTAGATGACATTCTCCTTGAAGTTTCTATAATTTTTCTTTTTTTTTTTATTTCCTTTTTATTTGGGTAGATTACATTAATCTTTTTCGAAGTTTGGAAAAAAAATATAATAAATTTTATAAGTATGACATAATTATACTAAATTCCTTTGCGCTATGTTCGCTTAATAAATTTGGATAGAGATTCGGGAAAAAAAAATTAAAATATATTTTTTACATTGTGTATTTTTATATTTTCATATTATTTATATTAATTTTAAGAAAAAATTAGTGAAATATCTCTCTTCAACTTTGTGTAGTATGAGAAGTCCAAGATATTTTTTTAATTAGTTAAGATCCATCATGTAACGCCCCAAAAATAATTACAATAATTCGACCCAAGACAATATACATAACGCAACGTAATCAAAATAATACGCTTCCATAAACCTGAATTGTTATACAAAAGTGACACATGCAATATACATTCATAAATAGTTCACACTACAACATTTTCTTAGTTTAGTGACATTTGAAAGTGCCACAAAACTATTCTTCTAATGACATTTTTTGGTCTTGTGGCATTTTGAACAAGTGCCATTTCTATCGGTGCCACGGTAGATACGAGTGCCACGGTAGATACTTGCAAGTGCCACTGCACCATCATGGCTGAAAACTTTCAATGACATTTTAATGTCATGGTAGATATTATTTGTGGCACTATCAAACGCCATTAAAAAAAGAGTTAGTGACACTTGTAAGTGTCATTACACCATCAAGACTAAAACCTTTCAGTGACACTTTAATGTCATGGTAGGCACTATTCGTGACACTATCAAGTGCCATTCATGACAATAATTCGTTGTAGAATAATTTGATCCGCTCTTGCGGAGACTCGAACCGCCAACCTTCCGCACTATAAACCTTATACACCACACTCTTCCCACTATACCTCTATAGCACCACATGATTATATATGCAACATATATTATTTATATAGTACATACATCCATATTAATATAAAAGTATATGTATAAACATAATTATTTTATTGAACATAATTTATGTAAAATAAACTATTTACTACCAAAATAAAAAAAGACCACTTTTGGCTACTAATTGTTTTTTAGTTGCTAAAAAACTTAACTTTTGTCGACCAAAATCGGATTTAGTCGCCGAAGATGCACTTTCAGCTACCAAAATTTTGGTCACCAAAAAATTGTATTCCCGCCTTAGGATTTTAGTTCTCCCACGCTAAAAATGACCACTTTTGGCGACTAAACTTATTTTTTAGTCGCCAATTGTAGACTTTTGGCTACTAAAATTTTTTTTGCCACCAAAAAGCTTTACTTTTGACTACTAAAATTTTTTTTAGTCGGTAAAACCCATATAATCAGCGACCAAACTTATTTTTAGTCGCCAATTGTAGACTTTTGGCTACTTAATTTTTTTAGTCATCAAAAAGCTTTACTTTGGGCTACTAAAAATTTTTGGGCAAATAACATATACCTCCCTTGAGGTTTGGCTAAATTACAGATACTCCCCTGAGGTTTCGAAAATTACATCCCGCCCCCTAAGGATTGTATTTTCATAACAATTTGCCCCTTGAGGTTTAAATTTCATAACAAATTACCCCCTAATTTGTTATGCAAATATAGCATTCAGGGAAAAATTTGTAATTTCTCAAACCTCAGGGGGGTATTTGTAATTTAGCCAAACCTCGAGGGGCATACATGTAATTTGCCCAAAATTTTTTAGTCACTAAAACCCACATAATTAGCGACCAAACTTAGTTTTAGTCGTCAATTGTAGACTTTTGGCTACTAAAATTGTTTAGTCGCCAAAAAGCTTTACTTTTGGCAACTAATGCTGTTTTCCAATTTTTTTTGGTCAAGAAATTTAGTCGCCGAATATGTTTTTTCCTGTAGTGTATATTGAGTTTAATTCATTTATTTTTAATCATTTACTGCATTTTAAAAATTTAGAAAATATATTGGCATTTTTTGTGTTTTCAAAAATGTCATTATAAGCTTGGAATGTTTTTGGCTTAGTGGCATTTCTCAAAATGCTATAAAATATTTGTTTATGACACTTTTCACCTAAGTGCCATAAAAAGTAATTTGCACCTACCTAGTGTCCTGACATTTTTTAAAAAATGCCATTACAAATATTCATAAAAAGTTTTTGTAGTGACATTTTTGTTGTAGTGAAGTGACACTTTTTTTAATTGAAATGCCACTAGAGCCTTGTATGTTTGTGGCTCTATGACATTTTTCTAAAAAATGCCACCAAATATTCTTTTTGTGACATTTTTTAAGAACATGCCACTAGTATGGTGTCACTAAAATATGTTTTTTTTGTAGTGTTGTGACACTTGTTCATTGAAATGTCACTAGAGCCTTTTATGTTTGTCGTTTTGTGGCATTTTTCAAAAACGTGCCACTAAATATCATTTTTGTGGCATTTTCTAAAAATATGCCACTAGTGTAGTGCCACTAAAGTATGTTTTTGTTGTAGTTTTGTGGCACTTGTTCATTAAAATGTCACTAGAGCCTTTTATGTTTGTCGTTTTGTGGCATTTTTCAAAAATGTGCCACTAAATATCATTTTTTGTGGCATTTTCTAAAAATATGCCACTAGTATAGTACCACTAAAGTATGTTTTTGTTGTAGTGTCATCTTGAATCTACAGCATGTGTTACAAGTAGTAAAGAGGAATGAAAGTTAAATAGATAATTATATGCCTTAAAGGCTTACAACTTTCCAAGTCATTGCTTGGTTACAACAAAAGAGAGTCTAACTCTATGCAATTTAAGCCCTTGGCTATACAAATAAGTACAAAAGTGAAGCCCGTGCTCCAAACTCCTTCCGAGCTACTGCCTTGGCGGAGGCATAACATCAATACCTGAAAATGGTTTTTCCAAATAGGGTAAGCCAAAGCCTAGTAAGAACAACCTAACACAGTATATAGATCTTAACAAAGATATAAGTACAATGTGCATTTACAATGCTAGTGAGAAAAAATTTACATTCTATATCATCATAAAGTCCAAAATTTATAGCTCAATCCTTTTTCCTTCTCATCAATTCAGGTTAAATCATTTCATCTCAATTCATGAGCCAATTTCATTATCTTTCAAACAACCCATCTGAGACTACAACTCAGTGGTTCTCAAATTAACACAATCATCACACAAGCACTTCAAATTACCATTTTATGGAAATTTCGTCCGCAAGATCGGCACCCATGTATACGCGTGGTTTCGGGACTTTCACCCAGGATACACAAGCCAACTTAGTTCAATGGAGTCCATCCCCTATCTCCTCCCAAACAATGGAATACATCCCCTTTCTCCTCCCAAACAATCATACATATACAATGTATTCAAAACTTTGTCATATTCAATGACAACCACCAAGCGATTAGTTTCAATTTACCTAATCCTCATGCAATTTCTACAACAATCATAGCTATCCTCCACCGATAGCCAAATACAGATATTTCTAAACAAATATTAAATCCCAAGACAGATAGTTTATTCAAATTTCCAAAAGTGTGGGATAATGCATATCCAACTCCACCATTTACATCAACATTCATCCAATTTCATATTTATGATACCAATTTCATTTATTTATACAAAATAAATATTTGAACCTTTTTAGGTTAACTTCCCTATTTACCAAATACCAACCCAAATGCCAAAATCAACTATTATGACACAATATAACGTCATTTTCAAGCCCCATGACTATTTATAGCACATTCACTAGAAATCCCTTTTTTTTATTTTTACATCCAAAACCCTAGGTTTGCTGAAAATGTTTCCAAAACCCAACATTGTTACACAACAACCAATAACTAAGTTAAAACCCATAAGAAGGTGTAGAAAATCCCTACCTCAAGCTTAGAGGACGAGTAAAGCAAGGAATGCTCTAACTTTTTCTCAAAGGCACTAAGGTGGAGAACCCAATGGATCTAGGTAAAAATGTAAAGAGAAGGTGAGTTTTAGAGAGAGACTCAAGATCTAGGTTTTTGGAAAGTTTTAGAGAGAGAGAAATGAAAAAGTGAACTAAAAAGTCGTCTTCACGAACTAATATACACGCAATACGCTCGAGCGCAAGAAGTGACACTCGAGCACCAGATACATAATTCCGCTCGAGCACAAGAAGTGATGCTTGAACGCAGAATACACACTTTCAGAAGTTTTGCAGACGAAGGACATTGCTTGAACTCAAGATTAGCCACTCGAGCATCCACCTGCTCGAGCATAGAAAATGATGCTCGAGCATAGAATACACTCTTCCAGTATTTTGTAGGTCTGCAAAAAAATACTAAAAATTTGCAAAGTGCAATAAGTGCCGCTCGAGTGCAGGAGCAAAAATCTGGGCAACAAAGGTTCCAAAATCAAGCAACCAACCTGTTCCAAACAAGACCAATACAATCCAATAATCAAATTTAAGAATAAAAGGGAAAAGACATGAACAACCATACGAGGCTACGAAATTCGAGTCCAAAATACAAAATGGATCGAGTCTAAACTAGAAACGCTATAACCTCCCTCCTTAAGGAATTTCGTCCTCGAAATTGCAATTCAGGTTTCAAAACCAAGTTTTAAGCCATTACCACAATGATTACAATTCAATTCCAACACCATGACTCATCTACCGGTCATTCAATCCCATCACATTATGAATATACATTTCATATTTTCAACATATTCAATGTTTATAATAAACTCGTATTTTTCAAAACTTAAACAACATATACAATGTTTTCATATCTCATTTGCATAACAAATTTAATACATGTTCAAACATCAACAAATAAGTCCAGATACTTCTCATGGGCTTCCGACTAGCATTCCTAAGTTGCTTCCTCAACCCCGTGATGTTTCTATAATACCTTAACCAAGGGAATCAGCTTGCCTTGCAAGACTTGGTCCCGAGTATCCAAGACCCTCACCGGTCTCTCCTCATATGAGGCATCCTCATCTATCTCTAAGTCTGTCCAATCCAATACATGCGACGGATCCGGCTCATACTTCCAGAGCATAGTAATATGGAATACGCCATGAACCCCCGAAAGCTGTGGCGGTAATGCCAAACGGTAAGCTACCTTCTCGATCCGCTCAAGGATCTCAAAAGGCCCAATAAATCAAGGGAACAGCTTCCCACTCTTCCCAAATCTCATCAAACCCCGCTTAGGTGATATCTCAAGAAGACATGATCTCCTACCTCAAAAGACAAAGGTCTCCTCCTACGGTCGGTGTAACTTTTCTGGCGACTTTGAATTGTAACTAATCGCTTACGGATAAGTGCCACCTTTTTCGTCGTTTCCCAAACCAACTCTGGCCCCAATAAAGGTGCATCACCCACCTCGACCCAACACACTGGAGATCTACACGGTCAGCCATACAAGGCCTCAAATGGTGTCATGCCAATACTCGATTGGAAGCTATTGTTATAGGCAAACTCCACTAAGACCCTTTGAAGTCAAGGACACAACCTCGAAGCATATCCTCAAGGGGCTGAATAGTACGCTCGGACTGCCCGTCAGTCTAAGGGTGATACACGGTGCTAAAAGTCAGTTTAGTACCCAAGGCACTCTGTAAGCTCTGCCACAACCGAGCTGTAAAACGTGGATCTCTATCCGAAACAATCATCACAGGGACCCCATGCAATCTCATTATGTCCCTGATGTAAAGGTCAGCAAGATAGTCTACCGAATCACTCACACACATACGTAAAAAGTGCGCCAACTTGGTCAACCGGTCAACTACCACCCAAATGGCATCACTACCCCGTTGAGTCCTCGGAAGGCCCACAACAAAATCCATTGTGACATGCTCCCACTTCCACTCGGCTATAGGCAAGGGTTGCAACAAACTCGCTGGCCTCTGATGCGCGGCCTTCACTTGCTGACAAGTAAAGCACTTTGATACAAATACGGCTACATCCGTCTTCATACCTCTCCACCAAAACTGGAAACTAAGGTCGTGATACATCTTTGTGCCTCCCGGATGCACCGCAAGGCATGAATGGTGAAACTCTCGGAGTACTTCCTCTCAGCAAGACTCCGGTACAAACAAATGGTCACAATATCTCACACTGAGGTCAAGATACACATTCATGCCCTTCTCTACCTTCCCACTGGAGATCTTCTCCCAGAGGGATTCTACCTCGAGATCACTCTTGTATGCTTCTAACACTCGATTCATAAGTGTAGGTTGGACAACTACCGTAAACAACGCTGCAGTCTCAACGGACTCACCAAGATGCAAGTCAAATTCGCCAAGAGCACCCAGCATCTCCCATTCCCAGATGGCGATACAAGCTACGTTGCTAATAGATTTCCTACCCAAGGCATCGGCCACAACATTGGCCTTCCTCGGATGATAATGCAACTCAAAATCATAGTCCTTTATGAACTCCATTGTAGCGATCCTAATTTTTTGTAAGTCATTATTTATTATTATTATGATTATTATTACTTTATTTTATTTTTGGTTTTATTGATTGTGTGGTTACATGAGAATTTAATGTATTATTTAGTTAATTTAATGTGTTAGTTAATTATATATAATTAATTCAAATATTTATATATATATATATATATATATATATATTTGTGTATATAAAAAAAGAAGTTATTTATATTAATCTTATATGGGATATATATATATATATATATATATATATTGTATTTATATAATAAAATATAATATAATGTTATTAGATTATAATGGTATTAGGTTAACAAAAGCATAGGTTGCCTAACAAAACAAAAAGAAAACAAATAGGATCATCAGAAAGAGAGAGCAGCAGCCACGGAGAAGAGAAAAAAGAGAGAGAGAGAGAGAGAGAGAGAGAGAGAGAGATTAATCAAAATCAAGAGTGCAAACCGAGAGGGAGAGAAAGAGAGACGGCAAAAGAGAAAAGGAAGAAAAAGATTAGGGTTTTATTTTGGTGACTTTATTAATTATTCAAGTGATTCTTTGATCTTCAAAAAAATATTGTGAGTGCAAAACCCACTTTCCTTGATTTATGTTTAATTTGTTGTTTTTCTTTATTTATATTTATTTGATGTTGGTTTGATTTTGTATTTACATGAAGATGATATATTGATTTTAATTATTTTAATTAGTTGTGTATGTCAGGTTTAGGGTTTTTATATGTATTTATTTTATGGTTTTAATCACACTCATGGATATATGAAATTAACATAAACTTAGAACCCATAGATAAATTCCTTATACTCCACCATGACTCCATGGATTGTTGTTTTATTTGAGTGTTGGTGAGAAAGAGTGTATAAAAAAAAAAGTGAGGATTATGAGATTTATTTAAGTGCCTTAGGCTTGGCATTGTTATGTTTGTTCTCATGAGTAGATGAGAGATTGTGTATATATATATTGTTGCCTCGTTCTCATAAGTAGACGAGTGCTTTGATTTACGCACATACGTATATACTAACCATCTGGAGAGTGTGAGTCAAACTCGGGATGATATTCCCGAGCAAGTTTGGCTTTGAAGCGGTGTTAGGTGTACAGGAGGCACATGGGATATATGTGTAAGTCGGAAGTGAAGGGTCGAAGTGGTGAGATAAGGTACAAAGAATTAAATATGAACTTATTGGTATTGTGTGAATTGCTTTGATTTGTACATCTCGAAAAATAGTAAGCAGCCTTGATAAATTATGAAATTTAGGCAGAGGCATGTATATGTAATTCTAGACAACTTTTGTATTTTAACTTTCTAGTAAAAAGATCGATTAGAGCTTGTAATTGGATGATTTTGGTTATAGTAATTTTTATTCATTTTAGCAATGCAAATTTTAGAGGCTGTTTTAACCCACAAAATGAGCTCATTTTTATTGATTTTCCTTAAACTAAAGTAAAATATTATTCTGAACACTTTTTATGTTTTAAACTTTTTCGAAAAAAAATCATCTTAGGGAAGTTTCTTTTCGTTTTCAGTTCCAGATTTTTCGATCAAATTTCGTTTAGGTTTTTCTATTAAGTTTTTTTCTCAACCTATTCAATTTCTACTAAATTTGTCCGCCTATCCTTTTAGAAATTTGATTCTGTACAACTTTTGTTCTTTGAGTTTTGGTCCATTCGAATGATTTAAGCATGAAACAATGTGTTTTTATACTGCTTCGGCAATTTAATTATGATTAAATTATACTAACTTTATTTTTTTTGCAGAATAGTGAGTCTTACTAACTTTTTATGCAGGGCTGACCCACCATAATTTTTATGTTTATTTTGTTTATTTTATATTCAATTTATATTTAGTTGTGTACGGATAAGAAACTAAATGTCACCGTATCTCGAGAAACTACCCTCCGTCTCAGTGCGGGTGAAACTACTTGTCCTACCCCGTAACAAGAATTAAATGTACATTTATTTGTGTCTGGTGGACACGTGGGTGTCACATCTTGTACTCATACCAATATACTTGTATACTAACCCATTTTGTCTTTTAACATCTCGGGTGCGTTCTATTTAAGCTCAGCTAAGCTTCCTTCACAGGATTAGTTGGGGCTACGATGCTGACGAGAAATAACTGTAGTTTTTGGACATGCCTCTTGGACTTATTTTGTTTTTTTGAGCTTAGGGTTAGTATTAGTTTCTGTATTTATTTTTATTTTTTTATGACCTTTGTATTTTGATAATTTGGCATGGTTTGTAACTTTACATTATTTAAGTTGTTTTGACTATTTGTTATTACTTTAATGTTAGAGGTATTGGATAGTTATGAAATTATAGTTGATGGTTTGATTGGCATTTTGTTAGTTTTTTTTTTTATCCTTTGTAATCTTTTGAGCATGGAAATTTACTTAAACCTTATGGAGATGAGAACGTTTAGATTTTGCTTCACCCCTAGGATTTGGATAATGAAATATTAATTGGGGTTTAGTCCTAATTTAATATTTAATTGTCCAAATTTGGGGACGTGACATCCATCCACCTTCTCTGCCTCAAATTGAAGTCCTTCTGTGTAAATAGATACTTCACACTCTTGTGGTCCGAAAACACCAGAAATTTCTCCCCATGCAAGTAATGCCTCCAAATCTTCAAGTCAAAGATCATAGCTGCTAACTCTAGGTCGTGAGTAGGGTAGTTTCTCTCATGTGTTTTCAACTGTCGAGATCCATAGGCTACTACATTCTCCTCTTGCATCAATACACAATCCAAACCTTCTCGTGAAGCATCGCAATACACTGAATAGCCCAAACCCCTCTCCGGGATAATCAAAACTGGAGCAGTGGTAAGTCTAATTTTAAGATCTTGAAATGACATCTCACGAGTCTCACTGCACACAAATTTGATCCTTTCCTCATCAATCTAGTCAACGGTGAGACTAGCCTAAAGAAATCTTTCATAAATCGACGATAATACCTGGCTAACCCTAAGAAACTACGGATCTCGAAAGCATTCTTAGGTTGTGCCCAATCTTGCACTGCCTCAATCTTGGATGAATCTACAGTCACTCCTTCTCTAGATACCACATGGCCTAAGAACTTAATTTCTCTCAGCCAGAATTCACACTTTCCAAACTTAGCATACAGTTTGTGGGCTCTAAGCAACTCAAGTACTACCCGCAAGTGCTCCTCGTGCTCCTCCTCAGAGGGTGAGTAAATCAATATGCCGTCCACGAAGACGACCACGAAACGGTCTAGAAACTCACGAAAGATCCGATTCATCAAGTCCATAAATATAGCTGGGGCATTGGTTAGCCCAAAGGACATCACAAGAAACTCATAATGACCATACCGTGTACGGAATGCCGTCTTCGGAATATCCTCCTCCTTGACTCTCAACTGCTGATAACTCGACCTCAGATTTATCTTAGAGAAGCAACAAGACCCTTTCAACTAATCAAAAAAATCATCAATACGAGGCATTGGGTGCTTGTTCTTAACAATTACCTAGTTCAACTTTCGGTAATCAATGCAAAGTCGCAACACTTCATCTTTGTTTTTAGCAAAGGCAGCCGATGCTGTCCAAGGTGAAGTACTAGGGCGAATAAAACCCTTATCTAATAACTCCTGGAGTTGAATCTTCAACTCACTCAACTCGGCCGGTGCAAACCTATAAGATGCCATGGATCGGTGTTGTACCAAGCACTAGGTCAATAGAGAACTCTATCTCTCGATGAGGGGGCAAACCAGTAAGGTCCTCCGGAAAAACATCCGGGTATTCACAAACCACTCTTGGTAACTCGAATCGGACTTCATCACACTCACCACTTAAGAAATTTTCCAAAAGACAGCTGAGTTCACTCCACCCACGCGGGTCATATACCAATGATGAGAACCTACCCACCCGGTCCCCCAAGAAATTAAAACAATCACCGCTCAAGGTACACACAGTAACCCTCTGATGATAGCAATCTATAACAGACTGGTATGACATTAGCCAGTCCATACCCAAAATAACATCGAAGCTAGACATGTCAATCAACACCAATGAAAATGGAAGTCGGCAATCGGAGACCTCTACATCACAGCCCCGACACCCCTGCTTTAAAATCATCTCACCACCAATAGGTGACTCTACACAGATAGTGTAACGCCCCCAAATTATTACAATAAATCCAATCCTTAAAACAGAATGTTGATAGAAATAATATGCTTTTATTTGTTAGAGTTCGTATTACAAAAGATAACACATGCAGTATACATTCATTAATGTTCATCTTGAATCTATAGCATATACTACCAATTAATAATCAACAAAAATAAATGACCTACAGGCTTACACCTTTCCAAGACATTTCTTGGTTATGTAGACACCCCATTTTATACTACCCTTAAGACTTGGGCGCTTTATTCTGAACACCTGGTGATGAAAGTTATACTGTGCAATCATTTGAATTCTCAGCGAAAAAATTTGGATTCAAGCTCTAATCCCAAGATTTGCACCCCATTTTGGCCAATTTATTTTAGACCTTAAAACCCTCCTTTTCAAAATATATTTTTAAAATGCTTCTACGATGTTCTGAGGCTCGCATTTCGTTTAAAACATTGCAGTTTTCGGTAAACCGAGTAAAGACAAAGTGGAAATAAAAGAATGGACGTGAACTCTTTGAAAAATATTTAAAACATATTATTTATAGGTTTGGATTTGAAGAAAATAGGAGGGGAGGGAAGAAAACTAGTGGGCGAAGAAGTTGGGCATCAATCCATTAGGATACAAATGAGCAATCTTCACTAAAATAGGTATATCTCTTTGTACACTTAGAATTTAGATATGAGGAGACCACCATTTGAAAGTAGACTTCTGGGGCTTCAATTTAGACTCAAGAATGACCTAGAACCAAGTTTGAATGAAGGAGATATGCCCGTTTGAAATCGGTCCTGAAGTGTAGTCATTGAGACCCAGCCGGGTCCATTGAGGCCCGGCCGGGCCTCAATGAAAATTTCTCCTGAGTGTGTTTTTAGACCTTGCTTTGTATTTTTAGGCCCGGCCGTGGGTTTTAAGGGCCAGCCGGGTCTCGATGGCACCAAACAAACAGTTGGCAGGAATTGAACAAATATCTTTGTTTGAAGATATTTTTGACCATTTTGGCTCAAATTCTATAAATAGGACCTCTTCTTCAGAATTCAAGGTTAGAAAAACCTTCCAAGAGGCTTAGACATTGATGACCTATCCTTGAACCTCCTTGAACCTTCAAGCCTCTTTTCTTCTCTAAATCAACTTCCACCCTCCATACACCATTAAAGCTTGGATTTGAAGCTTTCTTGTAGAGAATTTACAACATATTTTCAAAACCTAGAGGGTTAGCAAATTTTGCAAAAGCTTTGAAGAGCTAAAAAGACCTCCTTCCATCCTCCTTGCTTCCTTTAACCTTCGAACCTTTTTTGAACTATACATACACAATACATACACCAATGGAGCTTGTTCTTGAAGCTTTTTGCTAGAGTTTCAAACCATATTTCATAAACTTGAGGGTGCCTTGGAATCAAGTTTGTTTAACCAAATCATTCTCTCTTCAAGAGGTATAAGCTTGTCACATTTTTCCTTGCTTTCATTTCCATATTTTTCTATCTTTTTCTTGTGTTTATACAGTGTTTTGGATCCATTCCAAGTGCTGAAACTTGGGGTTAAATGGCTACCAAAGGTAGAGAGGTTTAACCTTTCTTGCACCTTATCCCATAGCTCATACCCCTTTGTTTTCCCACTCTTTTCTTTGCTTTTTACACTGATTTTCAGAGTTTTAAAAGGCTGAAAAACACGGTTTAAAAGTCTCAAAAGTGGAGGGGCTAGCCACCTCTCCTTAATTTTGCTTACTAGCTTTATATTTTTTGTTTTTTTCTATCTTTTTTGTGCTATTTAAACACACTTTTAGCCACTGTTTTTGGGTTGTTTTGGGACTGTTCTTGGAATGTTTTGGGGCTGAAACATGTGATTTAAAATTGCAAAAAGTGGAGGGGTTAGCCACCCCTCCTTAGGCTTTATTCCATAGCTTTTTATCTACTTTTTTTACTTACTTTCTCTTGCTTTTAGCTACTGTTTTTCACCGATTATGGGGCTGTTTTAAGGCTATTTTTATTTATTTAAATAGCTTATGCTTTGATTAGTTTGCTTGTTGTCTCATATGTTCATATACATAGCTCATTGCATGTTTGTTCTAGCTTTTCTTTAAGTAATTTCCATATTTAATAACCTCATTTTAATAATCAAGTTGCCACTCCTTTCTTTCATTTGAGAGTTGTTTCAAATGGTTGATGGTTATTCAACACATGAACTAGAGTTTTGTGCTTAATGACTTAATCTCTACGAAGATTCATTGTCAACGGTGTAATCTCTCTTTCATGTTGAGAATTACTTCCCATTTGATGTTTCTCTCCTTTTAAAGGACTTAATCATCATTTTGGACAAATGAACTAAAGAATGGAAATGACTAAAAGAATTGGATTAAAAGCAACCAACACACTTAAAGAAAATGAGTCATCTTGCTTAGGCTTGGCCAGACGTTATGCCAAGCTTATTGAGTCAAGAGTGATCATGCGCTAATTCATGGTGTTTTATGATTCTTGAAGCGTCTCTACTACCCTCTTTGAGTTCATTCCGTGATAATAGAAATGGGTGGTCTTATTCATTGCATTCATTGACTTTTGTCCAAACTTGTATTCGGAATCATCAAGCAATCAACTTGCTTGTTAATGGTTTTGGGACCAACTTCATCCTTATCTCGACCCTCTCCATGATAGAGAAGGAAAGATGGGACAAACAGAGCTTGAGAACACTCTGTTTGCACTGGTTCACCTCAGAACACAAAAACATAGTTTTGCAACAAATTAAGGCACGGTCGGCCATCCATAGACTCGGCCGGCCATCATTGATGCATGGTCGGCCCTCAATGTGTGGCCAATAGTGTAGTTTTGCAGAAAACCGAGGGCAGTGGTTGAGGTGAAACAGAACAAGCTTGGGACAGACAGAGCTGTTCTTAAGCATTGTGCATGTGCATGCATACAATTCTTGCGCATCCTCGCTTCTATTGATTAGTATAATTAATTAATTTAATGTCGTTTATTGTAATTGGTCTCGTTAAATATTAAGTGTTGTATTTATTCATTATTGTCTATTTGTAATTGTTGTACTTAATTAGTTTAAATAGCTAGTTTTCTTTATCTTGATTATCCTTGTTGTAATAGCCTAGATAGCCTAATTAGCTAGTTAATTAGCTTAGCCTATTCTATTCATTCGGTTTTGTAATAATTAGTTTAATTCGGATTTTCAGACTTTGATTTGCACCCTCCTGCGTGAGGGATCAAATGTTGTAATAATGTGTGTCTTCCAACCCCACATCTTTCTCCCTTTTATTTAATCGCTTACCATGATTAGTATAGGGCATCACGTTTCATTAGCATTCTCATGTTTCGCATCCATTCGTCATACATGCATCTAAGGATCGGCTCATCATGCTAACCTAATATCAATGCCCAAACTCATTTCTTGAATACGTGCCTCATCGCATGTCTTGAATGAAATCATATGCCATGCTCATAGCCGAGCCTATAAAATACATAATGTGTGTGTTGCATTAGTCATATTGCATTAATTAGGAACATGCATATTTTTTCTAATTATTTTGCTTTGTTTTGGCTCGGAGTACTAGGTGAGCTTTTTATTGCTTTAAGCATCTTGCATGAATGTTTGTGTTGCCATGTCCAAAGCATAAATACCATGAGGCTAATTGCTTAAATGATATAATTGTTTAAATGCTTGTGAATGAAGGCTAGTTGCTTGAATTGGGATAGTTTGATTAATGTCCATTTTAAGCCCACCTTTTTAAGTGGCAAATTCACAAGCTCTTTTCAAAACTAAACATGAAATCAAATGTTCCAATTCTTACAAATTAGTCTATATTTGTGTGCATCACATAGTAAAAATAGCTAATAAAACTGGAACAAGAGCATATAATGTAAATAAGAATCAAATCATGATTAGTAGAGGCCAATCTTTGATTGGGCGAGTGGGGTACTCAATTCATGACCTTCCCTTCTTGTACCTAAGTTCATGAGCCGAGACACTTTAGTGATGACGGACTAATGGCCTTTGGCACGAGTCTTGAGTTTCCTAAATTTTCTAAAAATACTTAGGTGGCGACTCTGAAATCTGGCAAAGTAGTCCATTTTTGGCATTTGATTCAAATATCGATTTTCCAAAAAGAATTGCTGGATTTGGACTCTTTTTGTGTTTTCACTGTTTCACATTGCACTCGTGAAATCAGATTCAAAACCACAAGTGGAGTTCGAACTGTAGGGCTATTCACCTTCCGAAAGGAGCGCGGAAAGTCGGGCTACAGATTACAATAAAAGAGAGTGTCATAAACTCTGTACATATAAAGCCCTTGGCTTGAATAAACATTAAGTACAAAACAACAAAATAGAGCATCCAGCTCCTAGGTCCTCCCAAGCTACGTCCTTGGAGGAAGCATGTCACCGGTACCTGAAAATGGTTTCCCAAAGTAGGGTAAGCCAAAGCCCAGTAGATACAATCTAACACAGTATATGAGAATTAACAAGGTATAAGTATGATGCACATTTTCATTGTCCTACAACAAAATCTTTATAACTTTCTCCAAAACCATAGTATACCAAACTTACATTTCATTCCATTCATTTTAGTCCGATATATATAGATATATATATATCCACTACATTTTATCTACTCAACAGAGGATACACCTTACAGGTTTCTAACAAATTAAAATCATCACATAATACATTCACTTCTATTTGCTATTTTACGAAAATTTCGTCCGCGGGTATCGGAACCCATGTATACAAATGGTTTTTGGGACTTTCACCTTGGACACACAGGCTAACTTAGTTCAACGGAGTCCATCCCCTTTCTTCTCCTCAAAACATGGAGTACATCTCCTTTCTCCTCCCAACTATCATACATATACAATGTATATCATTCATAATCATATTCAATGATAATGGTTAAAGGATTAGTTTCAATTCGCCTAATCCACATACAATGTCTACAACAATCATGACTATCCTCTACCGATAGTCCAAAACAGTTATCTCTAAACAGATATACAATCTTTATAGCAGATAATTCATCAAATTCCCATAGGTGAGTGATTAAACAAATCCAACAACACCATTCATGTATACATCCTCCCAATTTCACATTCCTCATACCAATTTCATTATTTGTACAAAATAATTATCCAAGACATTTTAAGGCAAAACTCCTTATTTTCCAAATATCAACCCAAAGGCTAAAATTAACTATTTTGACACATGATAACTTCACATCCAAACCCCATAATCATTTATTTAACATCCACATAGAAAACCCTCTTTCAAACTTGAACCGAAACCCTATGTTTGCTCAAAACATCCCCAAATCCCACCCTCTTCACACAACGACCTATAACTAAGTTAAAACCCATATTAAGGTGTAGAGAGTCCCTACCTCAAGTTTAGAAGACCAATGGAGCAAGCACGAAACTCCAACGATGCCAAAACCAAATTTCAATCGGATCAAAGTGAAGCTCCCAAGATGCTTTACCCTTTTTCCAAAGGCACTAGGGCGGAGAGATCAATGGATCTAAAAGAAAACGTAGAGAGAGAAAGAGAGAAAGAGAGAGAGAGAGAGTCGCACTTCAGTGTTTTTGGAAGAAAAGATCTAAAAAAATGATGTAAAAAGTCATTTTCGCAATCTGATATACGCACGGTCCGCTTGAGCGCAAGATTTGACGCTCGAGCGTCAAGCACAAAAAGTTGTTCTACTCGAGCGCAAAAAGTCCCGCTCTAGCGCAAAATACACACCTCCAGTACTTTTGCAGACAACAGACAAACTGCTCGAGTGCCCACCCACTCGAGCATAGGAAATGCCGCTCGAGCGTGAAAAACACCCCTCTAGTACTTTCGTAAACCTGCAAAGTACTGAGAGTTTGCAAACCCCGCTCGAGCAGAGGACCAAATTCTGGGCAACACAAGGTTTGAAAACTAAGCAACCAACCTGTTCCAAACACACTCAACGCGTCTAAATAACCAAGTTTAAGTAGGAATAAGGAGCAAAAGACAATGGACAACATTCAGAAACCATAAACCCGAGTCCGGACTACCACAAGCATCGAGTCAAAACCGGAATCACTACATATAGGAGATGCTAATCGAGCCAACTCTAACCCCAAAATCGATACAAATGCAGACGAAATAAATGAATGGGATGCACTCGTATCAATCAACACATTAGCAACTGAATTACAAAACAAGAAAGTGCCTCTCACTACCGAAGGCACTAGTACCAGATCCGGCGCTGTAACAGCATACACACGCCCGGTAGGTCTCTGCTCAACCTGTTCACCCCTTGGAGCATATGCCTGATGCACTAACTAAGCCGAAGAGGCTCCCTGATTGGTCCTCAAGGCCTGTGCTGACTGTGCAGGCTGATGGCTCTACGTCTGCCTCGAGCCAAACGCACCAAATGTGCCACCCAACTAAGGGCAAAATCTCTTCATGTGCCCCGCCTGCCCACACTAATAGTAAGCGAACAGCTACCCTCTCCTATGATTCTGGCCCTGAGAACGAGCCGATGATGATGCTACTCACTGCCCTCCTCCTCTCTGCGAGCAAGCTGGAGACTTATGGCTAAGCTGACCACACTTGTAACAAGTCACATCTCCTTGACCACCCCTCCCAAAACCCGAACTCGGTACTGGAAAAGTGGACCTCGGCTGTGCTTCCTAGGACGACTGGGGGTTAGAACCCCTCTGCCTCTTACTGTCCCCTTGACTCTCCTGACTCTTCCTGGTGCCCCTTATTTTCTCTTCGTCCATCGGCATGATGGTCTCAAGATGGGTCGCCACCTCCACAAGGCGCCCATAATCTCTAATCATAGACCTGGCCACACAGAACATGAGTCTGGTTCTCAATCTCTTCTCAAACTCCAAGCAACGGTGCTCCTCAGTCGCCACAAGCTTAGGTGCAAACCTAGAGCTAGTGAAGGTGGCCTCAAACTCGGCCACTGGTGTGTTCAGCTGCACCAACTTAGAGAACTGGTCTCTCAGCTTCTCCCTAACTGTAGGAGGCAAAAACTTGTCCTGGAAGGCGTTGACGAATGCCTCCCAAGTCACCCCAATGCGCCTACGCGTATACTTCCACCACTGACCCACATCCCTATAGCTCGACTTTTTTGCGCCCCCTTTCGGAAGATGAATATAAGCCCTACAGTTCAGACTCCCGCAGTTCTAAATCTAATCTCACAAGTGCAATGATCCGGCAAATCTTTTGGAAAATCAATTTTGAATCAAATTGCCCAAAATGAACTGCTTTGCCAGATATAGAGTCGCCACCTAAATATTTTATTTTGGGGAAAATTTAGGAAACCCATGACTCGTGCCAAAGGCCATGTGTCTATCATCACCAAGATTGTCTCAGCTCGGGAACTTAGGTACGAAAGGAGAAGGTCATGAATTGAGCACCCCACTCACCTGATCAAAGATCGGCCTCTACTAATCATGATATGATTTTTATCAACATTATATGCTCTTGTTTCAGTTTATTAGGCTAGCATTACTATGTGATGCGTGCACACACAAGTATAGACTAACTTGTGAGAATTGGAACGTTTCGAGTCATGTTTGTTTTGAAAATTATTTCGATTATGTACCACTTGAAAAAGTGATCGCATATAAACATTACTCAAATTATTCCAATTCAAGCAACAAGCCTTCATCCACAGGCATTCAAATAATTTAGCACTTAAGCAATTAGCCTCATGGCAAGCATGCTAGACATGGCAACATCAACATTCATGCGATATACTGAAGCGAGTAAAGGCTCACCTAGTACTCCAAGCCAAAATAAACTTGTTAGAAAAATGCATGATTCCTAACTTTATGCATTATGACTAATGCAACACATATAAAGAATGCAATTAATAGGCTCAGCTACTAAACATGACATATGAAACAATTTTGATAATATGTGATCTAAGCACATATTCGCAGAAGTATTGAAACGACAATACAGTTAGAATGATGAACCGAGCCTCGGTGCATACAATACAAGTGGATGCAAACATGAGATATGCTAAACAAAACATGATGTCCCTAAACTAACCATCATAAGCTAGTAAATAAAAGGGAGAAAGACGTGGGGTTGGAAAACATACACATTATTACATTACGCTGTCATGAAGGAGAGTCCGAATAAAGTAAGCTAATTAACTAACTACTTAAAGCTAAGCTAATTAAGCTAATTATTTCAAAACAAATTAAATTAGCTAAACTACTTAACTAATTATTACAACAAATGAATCAACTAACTATTCTAGTTAATTAACTAATTAAATACAACACTTTAAAAAATTAATTAGCTACAACTAATTAATTACAACAATTAGTTATTCTAAATATTGAAACTTTAAATAAGCACGGAATGTGAGGGATGCTCATGCACGTGCTCAGTTTCCACCCGGAAAGCCACTGTTTTGCTTCCGAAGAGCCTTTATTGCACAATAGAACACCAACACTGTTGCTCACTTCCAGAATAACTCTGCTATGCCTGAAGAACACACTGCCAAATTTTGCATCAGTGGCCGGCTGGCCAGTGATGGTCGGCCGGCCATCAAAGGTGGTCTGCCGGCCACTGCTACCCAGTTCTCCTTACTGCAACAGAGGACAAACAGAGCATACACAGGGTATTCTCAAGGGTTGTCTGCACAACTCACCTCTCCTTTTCATGCACAAATCAAAGAAGAAGTGAACTTTTAGTCACAAACTACCAACTCAAGCAATTTCATTGCATGATGTCTTGTGAACCAAAGTGTGCAAGTTCAATAAATGCAACAAAATGAGATTTTCAAAACCACCTCCCTATCAAGAATGATCAAGGGAAGTGATGACCTTGGAGACTTGAATCATTTTATCACTAATGAGTATGAAATTGCCCAAGCTTCCACGTGTTCAATTAACGTCCGATTGAACGCAACCAAATTATTATCTTACTCACTTTTAGTCCCAAGTTTTAGTTACTCGTTTTAATTTACCAACCATTCTTTAATCCAATTAAGTCCAATAATGAATTAAAGTCCTCTAATGGAAAGAGGGTTCAAAACACAGGTTGCTTTGGGTATGAAAGTAGCATCATACCATTGGTAATGAACCCCCTTAAGGGATTAAACCATTAAGTACGAAACCTTAATTTCATACTTGGGCAAGCAAGCGACTTGAAACCACTTTCAAAGCAAAATAAAAAGCCAAGAATAGAAGGAGGTTGCAAAGATTATTAGTGCTAAAATGAAGTATGAAAAGCCCAAAATAAGTGCTATCAACTCAAATAAGTGATGTCTAAGACCTAAAATATCAAGCTTATGAGGACTATTACACTAGACGCATGCAAAAAAGCTCAAATGCAAACAACAGCCCAAAATAGTGCTAAAATAGTCTAAAATAAGTCCTAAAACATGCTGGAAGTGAGCTAAAAAAGTCTAAATTAATATACTAAAACATGGCACAAACTAAGCTAGTAAGCAAGACACAAGGAGGGGAGGCTAACCCCTCCAAATTTGAACTTCAAAACATGATTTTAGCCACTGAAAAAGCTTTGAAAATTAGTGTTTAAAAGCTTGAAAAAAAAAAGATAGTAAAAAGGTGGAAAACATAAGGACAAAAGCCTCCAAAATAAGGTACAAAGAATGGTGAACCACCCCTCAACCTTTAATGGCCTTAAACCCAAGCTTCAGCCCAAAAAACACAGAGTTTTGACAGCCCAAAATAATAGAAAAATAGTAAGAAAGAAAGTAGAGAAAGCAAGAAAATAGGTAAAGCCTTGTACCTCTTGAAGAGAAGAAGCAATTTCAAGCACCAAAACAAGCAAACAACACCCTCTAGAGCTCAAACCAAGCTCAAAAGTACCTCAACTCAAAGATGAGAATATTTGGTTAAGGGTGTATAGGCAAAGGTTAAAGATTTGTAGGCAAAATTGTATAGATTTGGTAGAGAGAGAGAGAATTGTAGAGAGAGAGAGAGAGGAAAAAATTTAAGCTCAAAATTTTCTAACCTTAAAACATGAGAGATGGGCCTTCTATATGTAGAAAACATGAAATTCCCTCAAGGAGATCCAGCCATACACGTGGGGATATATGCATGCATCTGTGCAAACAGTTGGCACAGCTGGCATAAAATATCTGCAAAATACACTGCTGGCCGGTCGGATATCACTGGTGGCCGGCAAGCCACAACAGCGGCTGGCAGCCCAAAAGGGGTGGTCTGCAGGCCACCAGAGGCTGCAGGCTGGAAAAACTAGGCTTGGTCCAAAACTGGGATAACAAAGGTACAGGGTTTGAAAGGCTCAAAGTTGTGGCATTCCGCTGCGGACTTCGAGCACTTGGTGAGCAAATAAACTCATCATCAAGTGTGCATGCAAGGACGTCCAAGTCGAAAGGGCCATCAAAAATGGGGTGTCTACAATCCGCTTTCGGCTGGAAGGATGCCAAGGCCACTCTTAACTGGTTGTCCTCAATGCCAAGCATCGCGAATGTTTTCACTATCTGCTCTAGCCACTCATATACCTTCAATGGCTCTTTGGGATCACCCAAAAACTCATCCGGATTCGACCGGAAAAACTCCCACTTCAGGAAGAATGGCCCTGCCTCAGCTACTTAGGCCTGGACTTGGTTCTCTGCCTTGAGAATGTCCATGGATTCCCGCAATGCCCCGGCCATTTCACGGGCCAAGGTGCCCATGGCCTACTGACCAACTGGTTCAGACACATTGGCCTAACCAACTCCTTCTTCCTTTACCAGAATGTCATCCGGTATCAGCATCTCCTGCTGCCTAGGCCTACCACGCCTACCACCATGACCACGTCCTGACATCCTAATTAAGGTAACAAAAGAGATTAACACATTTACAAATGTGACGAATCTAACTCACTTGCGTCTTAATGCGATGCCAACAGTAATTCACTCCACGTAAGCACGCATTCACATAAACACATACGAATTTCATCTCCGAATAATGACCATCCCATGGCGTTGCCAAAGTTCTAATTAGAAACGGCAGTGATCAAGTGCCTTCCTAATAGGACTCCTAGAAACCCGTGGACTCGATCAACATCCTAGAAATTAAATCCCATACCCATATAATCACATAAACATGTTATCATATAACATTACTAGCATACAAACATCTCTGTAAAGCGAGACAAACCCATTGTGGCACTAACCACTTCTCACGTATCCAAAGTATTCAAACCCGGTACGCTTTGATACCAAGTTGTAATGCCCTGAAAATAATTACAATAATTCAACCCAACACAATATACATAAGACAACATAATCAAAATAATACACTTCCATTAACCTGAGTTGTTATACAAAAGTGACACATGCGATATATATTCATAAATAGTTCATCATGAATCTACAGCATGTGTTACAAGTAGTAAGGAGGAATGAAAGTTAAACCGATAATTATATGCCCTAAGGCTTACAACTTTCCAAGTTATTGCTTGGTTACAACAAAAGAGAATCTAACTCTATACAATTTAAGCCCTTGGCTATACAAATAAGTACAAATGTGAAGCCCGTGCTCCAAACTCCTTTCGAGCTACTGCCTTAGCGAAGGCATAACATCAACACCTAAAAATGGTTTTCCCAAATAGGGTGAGCCAAAGCCTAGTAGGAATAATCTAACACAGTATATGGATCTTAACAAAGATATAAGTACAATGTGCATTTACAATGCTAGTGAGAAAAGATATACATTCTATATCATCATAACGTACCAAAATTTATAACGCAATCCTTTTTCCTTCTCATCAATTCAGATTAAATCATTTCATCTCAATTTATGAGTCAATTTCATTATCTTTCAAACAACCCATCTGAGACTACAACTCAGTGGTTCCGAAATTAACACAATCATCACACAAGCACGTCAAATTGCCATTTTACGAAAATTTCGTCCGCGAGATCGACACCCATGTACACGTGCGGTTTCGACTAGGACACACAGGCCAACTTAGTTCAATAGAGTGCATCATCTTTCTCCTCCCAAACAATCATACATATACAATGTATTCAAAACTCAGTCATATTCAATGACAACCACCAAGAGATTAGTTTCAATTTACCTAATCCTCATGCAATTTCTACAACAATCATAACTATCTTCCACCGATAGCCAAATATAGATATTTCTAAACAGATATTAAATCCCAAGACAGATAGTTTATTCAAATTTACAAAAGTGTGAGATAATGCATATCCAACTCCACCATTTACATCAACATTAATCCAATTTCATATTTATGATACCAATTTTATTTATTTATACAAAATAAATACTTGAACCATTTTAGGTTAACTTCCCTATTTCCCAAATACCAACCCAAATGCCAAAATCAACTATTATGACACAATATAACCTCATTTTTAAGCCCCGTGACTATTTATAGCACATTCACTAGAAACCCCTATTTTGATTTTTACATCCCAAACCCTAGGTTTCTCCAAAATACTCCCAAAACCCACCATTGTTGCACAATAACCAATAACTATGTCAAAACCCATAAGAAGGTGTAGAAAATCCCTACCTCAAGCTTAGAAGACGAATAAAACAAGGTGGAAACTTTAATGACACCAAAACTAAGTTCCAATCGATTCAAAACGAAGCTCTAGGAATGCTCTAACTTTTTCTCAAAGGCACTAGGGTGGAGAACCAAATGGATCTAGGTAAAAATGTAAAGAGAAAGTGAGTTTTAGAGAGAGAGATTCAAGATCTAGGTTTTTGGAAAGTTTTAGAGAGAGAGAGAGAGAGAAATGAAAAAGTGAACTTAAAAGTCGTCTTCACGGACTGATATACAAGCAGTACGCTCGAGCGCCAGACACATAATTCCACTCGAGCGCAAAATGCACACTTTCAAAAGTTTTGCAAACAAAGGACATCGCTCAAGCTCAAGATTGGCCGCTCGAGCGTCCATCCGCTCAAGCGTAGGAAACGCCACTCAAGCGTGGAATACATTCTTCTAGTATTTTGCAGGTCTGCAAAAAAATATTAAAAGTTTGCAAAGCCCACTCAAGTACAAAAAGTGCCGCTCGAGCGGAGGAGCAAAAATCTGGGCAACAAAGGTTCGAAAATTAAACAACCAACCTATTCCAAACAAAACCAATATAATCCAATAATCAAATTTAAGGAAGAATAAGAGGGAAAAGACATGAACAACCATACGAGGCTACGAAATTCGAGTCCAAAATACAAAATGGGTCTGGTCTAAACCAGAAAAGCTATACCTCAACATTTTCACATAGAAAATTTGACTTAGAAAAATTTTGCCCGACTCAGGGAAATTTTGCCCCAACTTAGAGAAATCTCAATTTTCACAGAGAAATTTTAAAAATTCTCTGAGTCAGGGGCAAAATTTCTCTAAGTCAAATTTTTACTGTGAAAATGTTGAGAGACCTTAACTACTATAAAAATATTGTACGTCCTTTATCTTATAAAATTTTAATATTAGAAACCTTAAAAAAAAATTCTCCTAATTTTAATCTATTTAACCATATTAAAAGAAAAATCAGTATAATTATATCAAAATTATATAATTGCATAGTATTTGTTCTTGTCCATAACGTTAAAAAAAAAAAAGATTCCATAGCGTTTGTTCTTATCCTCCCATTGGTCATTGTTGTCGCAATAGTTGACTGTCATTTTTCATTAGTATTTCATTTAAAAAAACATTATGGGTGTAATTACTAAAGGGACAATTACACTAAAATGAAGTAAGAAAAAATAAACTACATATTAATTAAAAAATTTATAATTTTAATTATTAATATTTATATAATTTTTCATTGATTTGAAATTTATTTTTGAAAATCCAATGCTAAATAGGACTAAAGTAGATTGGTGTAATTTATTCAATTATTTATTTATTTATTTATTTTAGCAGGAGTTTACCATAATGCATATGCACGTTGCATGCATTGGTTTTTTTACTCAAATAGCAATAACAAATGACAAATAGATCATAGTAGAACAAAAATGAAATTATTTTAAATTGTTAAAAATGAAATTATTTAAAATTGTTAAAAATTAAAATAAAATTTTAAAAAAATTATAAAGATGAATAGTGTAACTAATCACCTTATTTAAAATATATATATATATATATATATATATATATATATATATATATATATATATATATATATATATTTCAATTAACATTGATCGCCTGATTGCAGCTGCAATAGTTTAACTAGTTAATTTGATAGAAAAGTACTGATTTGTAGATTTGTAGAGTCAACAAAAGTCATCTCGGCCTTTGGAATCCAGTTGGGTATGGAAGGATTGATGTGTCTGTCTTGTGTAGCCCAAATTAAAGGAGTCACGAGACCCTATATCAATCACACATCTTTGAGAATGCAATTAAAAATGATCATTTTTAATAATATTTAGATTCCATCTTTCAATTGTAATTAATAATATTTAGATCACATCTTTCAATTGTAATTAATAACATTTAAATTACATTTTTTTAGTGTGAATAAAAACTAATAAAACATGTGATAATAAATATTTAGATCATATCTTTTAAGTGTGATTAATAACTAATAAAACATGTGATAATAAACATTTAGATCATATCTTTTAAGTGTGATTAATAACATTTAAATCACATTTTTTAAGTGTAATTAATAACTAATAAAACTTGTGATAATAAATATTTAAATCACAGATTTTAAGTGTGATTAATATCTAATAATACATTGATTAATAATGAGATAAGATCACACATTATATACATTTCTCATTACAATTAATAAGTGTGATAAAAAAAAAGTTCGACATATTTAAAGAATAATCAATATTATTTTTGTTCTCGCATTTCAAGAATATAATACACACGATACACTATACATTGAATCACAATCACATATTGAATAGAATAACGTCATATATTTCATAAATAAAAGTTAAATATGTTCAAAAGTATATACAAAAAAATTAAATAAAAAGTTTTAAATTGTGCTTACATATATTAAAAAATGAAAAAACTTGAAAAAGTTATTGAATTCTTTGACCATATTTTGCATCTCTCCAAGAAATTTCTGACCTGAAAAATGAAAACACAAATTAATTCAGAAACTGCTAGAAGCATATGAATAAACTAACTATTTGTAGAGATTATTCTAGTCATACAAAAGATAAAATCTGACTGATCACACCCCTTCAAATGTCTTAACATAATACCCTCTAGCATGACATGAAGCATATAAAAACAAAATGTCATTTTACCCACAAAAATTACAGAAATTTTACTATAACCAACAACTTCGTTTAAGAAATGCAATTAAATGTTAATTGTGCAAATACCTTGAGTGCATTTCAGATATCTGCGACCATTTTTCATCATCTTCTCCATTTGAGCTCCTAGAAACTTTTGAACGCTTGGGAGGTTGGCCAAAGTTACCTTAGAAAGAATAAAAACAACTCTACTCCTTGGGTATACACATACTGGTAATTGCACATTTGTAAAAAATGTTCTAGACACCATCATATACAAAGTCAAATAGAGATACAATCCCAAAGTACAAATTGGGGGGGTTCAAAATTCCCAAATTGACAATCTAATATATCATACAGAGTACTACCTAACAGTTTATTCATGATAAACAGTCTTCAAAAAAAATTTAAAGGATATACTTTCATAACTTTTTTGCTCAAAGCAGAAGGAGAGGACACAAACATCACTATATTACTTGATACAAAGAATTTCAAAGAAAGTAATGTCTAACACTCAGGTTTCATAATGGCCTACAAAAAATTACATGCCATACCATCTGTGACTTGAGCAATGGATGGATTCTTCTCAAGTAATGCCTGTCAAAATAAGCATAACATGTAAACAAAGGAACGGAGATTGACAGGTACATCAAATTTTAATAATGCTTCGAAAGCATCAACTACTCATCACATTTTTAGAATCCTACACAACACAAAAGGAAAAGAAAAAAGGCAAGTAAATGGGTCAGATAATCTCTTACCTCCTGTAATTCCAGTAGAGAATCCAAAGTCTTCTTAGATGAGGTAATCAGATCTGAATATGCTTCACTCACCTTCAAAGTTGTTTTGACTGGCAATGTAGCATTGGGATCGAAGACCTCATTCTTTGGACTGACCTTTAACAAAAAAAATCGGGCTTTTTCACATATCCACAACCACCATTGGCCCTAAACATCCCATGTATCAACCACAATGATTGTCCATAGCCCTGTCAAAAAAAAAAGACATTCTTGGTATTTATTTTTTTGTCTATTTAAACTTCCAATAAATAAATCTCCAAAGCTCAAATCAATCATCCAGTCAAAGCACAGTTCACATATAGATTGGTGAGTTCAATTGCATACAACTTATGGTGCAAATAATGATGTGATTAGTCATTGCTTCAAACAATTTCAAACCACGCTGTAGAAGGCTAAAAATTTGATGACTACACTATTATGGGAGATTCTTTTGGTAAGCTTTGTTCTGAACAGTTGCTATTAGCTTCCTCAGCCACTTGTGTAGCTTTCATAAGAATCTAGTTGAGCATTGACCAATTAAACTGTGCATGTGACTTGAGCTTTATTTCAGAATTTTTGAAACTTAAAAAAATCAATTGTCCTTTGAATCAGAAACAGACCAATGATTCTATTAGTGCTCCTAATTACATAGTTATACAGAACGATAAACCCTATTGCAGCTTTGGCCATCATATTTCCCATCTAATGGCTAAATCTCTTGCAAAGACAGACACTAGTTAAAATATTTCTTGTTATTCTGGTTCTATAGGCAATACTTTTCAATTTACTTGATTATTATTTATGAAAAAGGTAAGAAAAAGAACCCTGGTTGATGTTATTCTTTTTTTGTAAAGAAATAAAGCTTATATATACACAGAACAACGAACAAAATTCAGGAATTCAACGTAGGAAGTGCATGTAGCAAACTAACTCTACAACAATAAAGTCTTTGCATGGAGGGAGGAGGGAGAAAGAAAATGGAAAAACTAAATAAATGAATAAATAACTAACCTGCATATTAAATTAAATATGGTTAATAATCACTACAGAAATGCTTATACTCACCTCAACCACTTTAGCTTGAAGATCTGGGGTAAGGTGGTCTTCTAGAGTGATTACAACAGGATAATCAGATGCAAAAAAGGCATGATCTTTAATAGACTTCAAACATTTAGTGAGTTCAACTGGAGTGGTCAGCGTCCTACATAAAAGAACGGATCTCTTGAATGAAATGAGGATACTTACCATACAGATCTTTCATGCATGAACACAAAGACAGGGCACAACTAGAGATAGATTTGGCACCATATAGATGTAAAGACAATAAATTGTTATAAACTAGGACATGGACAAGATGGTAAGGTAAGATACAAACACACTCATGCACAAGCTCATAACACATACACATATAATACAAATCTTGTGCTCCCCCACACCTCTCAACTCTCCATCCTTTGTTTGAAACCTTGCTGCATCTCATTGCTTCCATTTCTAATATCCAAGTTTTTCACAATTTATGTGGAAAGAAAAACATATTTCCAACTTATTGGCAACATGTCCAATGCATTTAAAAATATCATATTACAGACTTGTCCAATGCATATTTGAGACATTTTCTGAAGTAACTTGTCCAGTTTCATGTAGTGTGCAACTTTTATTAGCTCGCAGCATACCAGAAAGTCAGAAAGTTTTTCCTCAAAATTTATGTTTAAATCTAAGCTAATCCATTAGAGTGCTTCATATCAAATAAAGCTTTTACTCAAATTTGAATAAAATTTTGAGTAAGGACTGAAGATTTCCTAAACATAAACACACTCAAAACATTAACGTATGTTTATATAAGCACGAACACACACATACACACATATACATGTATATGATAAGGTTAGAGAGTGAGTGAATGTTGTTGTCAAATAAACCAGTTCAATTGCAACAAAAAAACACTTGTGATTAATAACATGGTGTGATTAAAAGATGATTAATAACATGGTGTGACCTTATGTCATGCACTTTTTATACTAAAATTACTCGTACGTAACTGCTCACATTTCTTCTTTTAATGACACTAAATACTGTTGTCAAACACTTACTGCTTTCAATTAGGGTGCAACAAAAAAACTCAGAAAACTTGAAAGTTAAATCAACTCGATCTCTGTGAGTTGAGATAGTTCAATTTTGTCAATACGTTAGTTTGATTTTGAGTTTAAAAATAATGTATCCGATCAAAGTGGTTCAATTCTTATCCTAACCCGAATATTTTCTTTATAATACCTAAGGCAAAGTAGGGCCAACTAGACAATGCCTCCTTAACTTGTGGGATTGCACTCATCCATATCTAACTTAAGATCACGACATAAAAACTTATATTTCGTCCTTCGATTATTACCTCATAAAATTTTCCTTCGATTATTAAGCTCAGACAAAACTTTACAATAAAGCATTAAAGTGAGAAAAAAAAAAAAAACTCAGCATCAATGAATTGTGTACCCTTCACTTCATCCTCGGCATTCTCATTCTGCTCTTCTCCTTGCAGAACAGTAAGTACATCACGGGGCCAAAGTCTCCTCAACAGTAGGACTGCTAAGGGCAGTCAAATCAAAATCTCCATCAGAAACGTAGGTCTTTAGTGGCACAAAGCCATATGGGAAAACCTACAAAATTTGCATAAAGAATCAGTAAAGCTCAACTTAAAGGTAAACCAAACCAAACCAAACGAAGCCTTAAGTCCCATCAAATGGGGTCGGCTACATGAATCCTTCTTCTCCACGCGGCCCTATCAAAGGTCATTTCATTAGTCAAATTAAGTAGATTCATATCTCTATTTATAACGCTAGTCAACGTTAATCTAGGCCTACCCCGTCCCCTAACACTTCTATCTACCGTTACAGCATCGCATCTCTTCACTACTGCCTCTGTTGGTCTCCGTTGAATATGACCAAACCATCTCAAACGATTCTCTCTCAACTTATCTTCTATCGGTGCTACTCCTACCCATTCCCGAATACACTCATTCCTAATCCTGTCCTGTCTAGTCTTACCACACATCCACCTTAGCATCCTCATCTCAGCCACACTCATCTTATCTACATGTTGTTTCTTAGTTGCCCAACACTCCGTCCCATACAACATAGCTGGTCTAATAGCCGTTCTATAAAACTTACCTTTTAGTCTAGTGGGTATTCGTTTATCGCACAATACCCCAGACGCACTTCTCCACTTACACCATCCCGCCTTAATCCTATGGGCCACATCTGCATCAATCTCTCCCGCTGTTGTGATAATCGACCCTAAATAACGAAAATGTTCACTCTTAGGCAGTTCTTGGTTCTCAATCTTCACTTCTCCTCTGCTTTCATTGTTACTGTTACTAAATCTACACTCCATGTACTCTGTCTTAGTTCTGCTTATTCGAAACCCTTTAGATTCAAGAGCTTTTCTCCAGATCTCCAACTTTGTGTTAACTCCTTCTCTAGTCTCATCCACTAACACAATATCGTCTGCAAAAAGCATACACCATGGCACGTCATCCTGAATATTTATCGTCAACTCGTCCATAACTAAAGCAAAAAGATAAGGACTTAAGGTAGATCCTTGGTGTAACCCTACAGTGATAGGAAATTCATTTGTTTCTCCAGCTGGCGATCTAATAGTGGTCACCACCCCTTCATACATGTCCCTAATCACGTCAATGTAGCCTTTTGTCACCCCTTTCTTCTCTAACGCCCACCATATTATATCTCGGGGCACTCTGTCATATGCTTTCTCAAGGTCGATAAACACCATATGAATGTCTCTTTTCTTTTCTTTATACTTTTCTATTACTCTCCTCAAAAGATAGATCGCTTCCATTGTTGACCTACCAGGCATAAACCCAAATTGATTCTCTGACACCTCTGTTATGTCTCTGTTAAAGCTCAACTTAAAGGTACTTCAACAAAATGGAGTAATAGTCCTCCCCACATGAGTAAAGATAATATACAACCTAACTGTATAAAAAATTCATACAATTGGAGATATGAATCTTAATTTTAATTTGAAGTGTGGAAGGATCCTTTGGCATTAGTAACAACATATCTCAGCTCCTAAAGTGGAGATCTTCATGGTTTTCCACTTTAAGAGAAAATGAGTGTATGTGCCACAATCTTCCAAGTATAGGAACATTAATAACTAACAAAGTCAGACTGCTGTTCATAAAGAAGAAACTCTACATTTAGAACACAACCACTGACACGTTTCAGCAAGAAGTGCTTAAGTCTAGGAAATAGAGCATAGGAGATGAGAGGTAAACAGATGTAGAATGCTCAAGAAACTGCCCAAATTGAAGCAAGTGCAGCCTTAATGAAACAATTGAAAGGAGATTTAGGAGAGTAAAAGGTGGTGAAGAACAGCAAAGAAAGAGGTTGACAAAAGCCCAAGAGAGAAAAAGAGAGAGCAACTAAATACAAGGACTTCCAAGATTTTGAAACTTAGCTGAAGCAGGGCAAAAAATTGGGAAATAAAAAACTCAAGTAATTGCACAAATTGATTCACATGCATTTCTTAAGCCTAGTAGCTAAATTATTAAAAATAAACAAATGAACAAATAAGTGGTGGAAAGAGGGAGCAAGGGTACAAATCCTAATCGAAATGGGAAGGATCTAAAACAACCTTAACATGACTTGTATCTTTTGTCAACACATTAAAGAAACTACTCAAAGCTGCCTTTTTCTTTTCGTTTTTCCTCTTTCTTCTTCTTTTTTTATTTTATTTTAAATTATAGATATTAGCTCCCTCAAATAGGTTCAAAGTGAAGAAACAATTCAAAGATCCTTTTACATCATCATTTACACATCATTTGCACTCTTCCATGTTGATTGTCCATATTTTGCAAATGGATTGCACACCCTTGGTTACTCTTTTCTACTACAATACAGTACCTATCAAAAAACAAGGTGGTTTGCCAATCACGAATCATGGTCTGATGGGGGTAGGCTGATATAACATATGGGTTGATTTGATATAACAATTTCCAACACAACAATGTAGGTTCATACAAAAAAACAGATTACTCCCCATTACATTTTTTTTAAAATAAAAAATAGTGAATTACAATGACCCCCACTAAGGGTTTTGACAAACATAAATTCCCCTGGCAATAAACTTGAAGGAAACCAAGTTAACAAAGAATGAAAAATGATTAAAAAAAAAAATCCTGTCTCTCTTACATGCATAAAATAATTTTTTTTAAAAAAATCAAAAAATTCTCCGTCCCAAGAATGATTAGAAAAACTAATGTATGTCAAAGATAATATTTCACATAACATTATTTAGGGTAAATTACAATGACCTCCGTTGATATTTCTAACAAATACATTTAACTCCCTGAAATACACGCTCGCCCCCAAAAACTAGTAATCGCATAACTAACAGCCCCTCTCATTAAGTGGTTGTTGGGGTTTGTGATAGTAACTTTCTAAGGTTTTTTTTTCCTTCTTCCTACAAAAATGAATAAGAAAAGGAAGAACTAAGAACTAATGAAAAAAATGGGTGCCAAATATAATGACTGCAATAAAGGCATACCACAATTAGATCATAGGGCAGTGGCAAATGGTAGAAACACTTCCCCAATCTATTAATTGCCCTAAAATAGGTTGAACAAAACCTTTCTTAACTAACTTTTCAATGCAATGTTTCACATATATTCAAGACCAAATAGGCTACACTACACGATCAAAGGATGTCCACAAGGGGTTGTTTGGAGTGTCCTAAATAAGGCCCCGTTTAGGGACTTACCTTTTTAGCCAAAAAGCCAAAAAGTTACCCTTTTAGCCAAAAAGCCAACAACTCATACCAAAAAGTCAAAGATTCTCTTTTCTCTCTACTTTTTGCACATCTTTTCGTAATTAGCCAAAAAGTCATCCCAAACATATAAGTTTTTTTTACCTACTTTTTTAGCTAAATAGCCAAAAAGTTACTAAATTAGCCTATTCCCAAACGAGGCCTAAGTGTACTTTTTATCTTTTTAGACTAAAAAGTTGAGAAAAAAAATATGAATGTTTGGGTTAACTTTCTAACTTTTTATGAAAAAAATGTGTATTAAAAAATTGTATAAATATGTGTGTCGGAGAAGATAGGATAAAGAGATGGTATGAATTGGCAGTGGACCGGCTGAGTGAGTAGATGAGGAAATATTGTCTCCTTCTCGGGCTTTGATTGGATGGTGTTGTTTGGCCCGTGGGGGCCAACCACGGTTTTCGTTTTTCTAATCGGAACCGTTCAATTTGTAGAATTCATCAAGTACTATATGCTTGTAAAAAATCAAATTGATTGGATATCGATAACTATTTGATCGTGTTAGCTTTTCTTGTTAACTGTTAACTATTAACTATAACACTATCCATTTTTATACAAAACTGATTTGATCATGTAGTTAGCAATATCCGATATAAGTGATTTTTTACAGGCATATAGTACTAGACGAGTTCTACATATTGAACGGTTCAAATTATCAAAACGGGACCCATGGTGGGCCTCCACGGGCCCAACTTTACCATCTAATTTAGTTAATATTCTACTGTAAATTTTTTTTTTCTCTATCAGCGACTGACAGCATCACATCAGTACATCATTTGGGCCAACTTTTTGATTTGTATTAATATTTATATATTAATTTTTTAATTTTTTTTTTTTTTATGAATAGTGATAACTTTTTAACTTTTTGGATAACTTTTTGACTTTTTGGATTTTTCTAAGGTTGCCAAACCAGCCCTTAATCCCTCAGGTTGTATTAAATTATTACACTATATGTGGGTGACTCAACAATGCCAGATGCAACAAGTGTTAGATAGCCACGCCAATGCCAGCTTAACTGCCTCAAATCATCTAAACATAAGAGCTAAAATGCTTCCTAAGTGATCATTCATAATGAATTCCTGATTTCACTGGGAAGCCATAAACAATAAAATTTCCCCTAAATTGTCAACCCCTATAAAATTCAACAAATACTGAATGGAAATGAGTCATCAAATATATCCACAACAACAACATACCAACACAACTTAAAAAATTTAAGACAAAGAACAAAAGAACTGTTCACAGGATACACAGAAAAGTAGAGTGAAGCCTCTTCACTGGAAAATAACCATGCCTGAACACCTCAGAAATTGAATTGCTCTCACATGCATTTGAACAATAATTTCAACTCCTCCAAACATGAAAGAGGGTTCCTCTAACTATATATTGAAGATTGCAAAAAAGTAAATAAATAATCAAAAAACTATATACCCACAAAACAGAACCAACACAGGATGACCCAGGTAACAATTTAACCACACAAAACTAAAAGTGAGGCATTGAATTCACCTCAAATCCAAGAGAACATCTGATGAGTCTCTGAACATATTCAATTACATCTTTCCTCTTCTCACGTTACTGTCAATCCAATAACCCTCACAGTGTAATAAGCCGTTCAATTCAAGTGCACAAAAGAGCTGACCTTTGGGTCCTTCCAAATAGCAATAATTCAAATTCTAAGGAAAAAAACAGAAACATAGCAGAAGATGAGACAATTTAAGATAATAAAAAAAAAAAAGTTGAGCCCTCCAATTAAATTTGATCATTTGGTAGCTACCATAGAAGAATCTAAGGCTCCGTTTGGTAAACCTCTCAAATTATAGTTTCACCCATTAATTTGAGTGTGCTGTTTGTTTTGAGCTTTCAAATCATAATTCTACACAGATTTCTCAAAACTCAATTCAAAACATAATCATTACTTTTCAAAACTCAGAACCAAACACATAATTAAAAACTCTTTTCAAAACTCAATTCAAATCAATATTTTAATTTTTTAAATATTTTAATATTTTAAAAATATTTTAATTTTGTTAAGATTTTAAATATTTTAATATTTAAATATGTTACGATTTTTTTAATTTTTTAATTTTTTGAATATTTTTAAATATTTTAATTTCAAAATATTACGATTTTAATTTTTAAAATTTTAAAATATTTTATAAAAATAAATTCAAACTCTATTTTATAAAAATATTTTTAAATATTTTAATTTTTTTGTTATGTATTTGGTTACTATTTTGAGTGTAAAGTTGTGAAAATAGTATGGAGTTTCGAGTTATGTGTTTGGTTATGAGTTTTAAAAATAATTTCTTAATTGAGTTTTGTTTTATGTGTTTGGTTACGATTTGAGTATAAAATTGTTTTTAAATTTAAAATATTAACATTTTAAATTATTTAAATTTTATGAATATTTAAATTATTTAAATTTTTACGATTTAAATTTTTTGAATATTTATTTTAATTTTTTACTTATTAAATTTTTTAGATTATTTAAATTATTTAAATATTTATGATTTAAATTTTTTGAATATTTATTTTGAAAAAAAATTATTTCCTTTGTAGTATTTTCAATTAAAAAATTGATTAATATTATTTTCTGTTAATAATAAAAAATTTTAATTGAATTTTAAAAAGAGTTTGATTATGAGTATTGATCAGAATTTTCAATAGTGTGAAAATAGTGTGTTTTGTTATGAGTTATAACAATTTGAATTAAGTTTTTAAAACTCTTTCCAAAACTCATAACCAAACAAACTTTCTTACTTTAGATGTCAAATCAAACTTTCAAAACTCAATTTTACACTCAATTCAAAACTCAATTCAACACTCTATTCAAAAACCATAACCAAACAAATTTTCTACACTCAAATCATAATTCCACATTTCACAGACTCAAAATACAACCCATACTCTCAAATCATATTTACAAAACTCTACCAAACACAACCTAAAGATTTATCAACCCGTAGTTTGCATGAACTAATATTCTTCTTTCAACTTCATCAAATTTTCCCAAGTGCTGTGTTAATTTACAGTTCACTTTTTTCTTAGATATATATGCCAACCAAACCGCTAATAGTTATGGAGACTATATAAGCTCTGTTACGATACTTGCCAACCTTGAGCAATTTCCAATCTCATTTGGGAACATTTCCAGTGAAACTATTGTAAGAAACATCTAGTTTGATAAGACTAACCAAACTGCAAATTCTAGGGCTCAGGGTCCCAGAAAGGTCCATTGAATTCAAATCAAGAGAGTCCACTACTAGATCATAAGAATTCCATGTGCAATTCACACTAATCCATCGACATGGTGTTTGGTCACTAGAATTCCAGTTTCCCAGATAATTAAATTCCTCATGGATGGATTTCTTGAATTCCAAAAGGTAAAGCCTATCCAAATTCAACCTTTCTGAAACATAAACCAGCAGAGCCATAATAACTAAATTCTGGTAAACCTAATAGCCAAACATCTCGTAGAATCAGACATTACATATACCCTCTCTAGTGTATCAAATTAACAGCAAAATTGGATAATTCAGCAACTCTGTGTATGCAGAAATAAGAAATCCAACAAAACTAATTAATGGTTATGCAGAAATAAGAAGAAGAGGTTGATTCAACAATCATCTCAAAGAATCAACTAAAATAAACACATCAAAGTTCATGGACTTTGACATACCTCCAAAGTCCATCACTCATCAGAGAAGAGAGAACCAAAACAGCAAAGACCACAATTATTCAAGTGACTCCTTGAGATGATGGCAGAGCAAAACCCATGTAATTCACAAATTGGAGAAGAACAAAAAACAATAGTTCCAACTTTTTCCAAGAATGGTGAAGATCTTCCAAGTTGCAATCTACAAGCACGATTTGCGAAGGGGAAGAAAAAAAAAACATTTTTTAAGAGAAGGACAGTGGAAAACCCATATCGAATGAATCAACAACAACCAAAAAAAAAAATTGAATTTTGCAAACCCTAATGATCTAGAAAGAGGGGGAAAAGCTTAGGGTTTTGGTTCAGGACCTTGAAATCGCCATGAGAGAGAGAGAGAGAGAGAGACGATCAGATTGAGATAGCAAGAGAGTCTTGATGTGATGAGAGAGAGAGAGAGAGAGAGAGAGAGAGAGAGAGACCTGGAGAGCAACTTGACGATGGAACCAATGGTCGGCAACCAAGCAGTGGTCGGCAACCAAGTAGTGGTAACGGAAACATAGATGAAAGGTTTCTCTGTGCATTTTGATCAGAAGGCAAGGAGAAGAGATCCAAATCTTGTTGGGAAAGCCAAGAGTCGTTTGCTCTCAATCGTGGGGGTATAGAATGGGCGCCAATATATCTATAGAATCACATTTAAAGTGTGATAAATATTATATATAATGATACTTAATTAAAAAAGTGACATAAAAAATAAATATAATCACATGTAATTAAAATGTGTGATTAAATATATATATATATAATTATACTAAATTAAAAAATGACATAAAAAATAAATATTATCACATTCAATCAAATCAAATGTGATTAAAATATCAATTTAATTTTTTTTATCACACTTCTATTAAAAGTGAAATATTTTCATATGTTAAAGTGTGATATTTAACTATTTTTGTAATAATTTCAATTGACAATTCTCAAGAACAATTCTAATGACAGCATGAGTTATCTATGCATTTCTCATGTTTACCACATATTGTAAAGAAATTTTGACACCCATAATTAAAAGCATTCATGAGCAACTCCAAGGGAAGAGCCATATTGGTGGTGTTAGCTATTTTAGCTAATATTATCCTAATATTGTCACTCCAATGGGCTAGCTAAAGGCCTTCCTATTTTACCTCTTGCAATCTCCGCTAGCTTCAATTGGAGAGTGATTGAAGGCTTTCCAAACTGTCTCTCCCACAAAATCGATCTACTCCTTCAGCGTGAAATCGATCTTCTCCTTCAGCGTTGTCTGCAACTCCCTCCATCTGACCTCTTCCTCAAGGTATGAATCCTTCTATCTCTCTGTCTTCCCCTCTTTTTGAACTCATAAACCCTCTCTCTTCGAGAAAAGCAATCTGCAACCCTAGAGGCATCCAATCTGATTAAAAATTAGGGCATCCAATCTGATTAAAAATTCCGTATTTAATCTCATATTTGAGACAAAAAAAGAAGAAGAGTAGGCGAAGCTCCAAACCCATATTCAAATCTATCTTCTTACTCTCTTCAGTCAATTCCACTTTATGGTCGATTCATGTATTTGGTAAGAACACATTTTGTTATAGTTGATTTTGGGTCATTAATATCTTTATTTGTTCTTTTGTTGAGTTATTCTTTGGTTTTCACATTTTATATGCAATATCTGATGTTATCCACTAGTGGGTGTTTGTGATTTATTAGTATTTTGTGAAATTGCTTTGTGGGTATTGAATATTTGTCTTTTTTGGGTACTCATGTGATGTGGGTATGTGATAATTTACCAGGATTGTTAAAATTCTGTAATGTCAACTAAGGAGATTTATTGTTTTTATCAGAAGGGTGTATTGAAATGCATGGTTTTGTTGATGATTTTTAGAAAGATTTCAACAATAATGTTGGTATTAGATCTCTTTTTATTTTGAAAGTAGATCTCTGTAGTTCTCTTGTTTTAGGATGCTTTATGCCGTATGGAGTATAGACAACTTGAATGCAATGCACTTCTTCCTCTATATAATGTAAAACATCAAAGTCCACACCAAAATTATGCATCCAAATTTAAAACAATGTAAATATTCTGTTTACACCCGTCTGAAAGACCAACTTATCAAAGGCATCTAATTTAATGAAAGTAAAAAAATTCCTCACAATGGGGATTGAATGCCTTTCCTTGAATATAGATGACGTTTAGTTTATGAATTTTAGTTTATCAATTTTACTTTCAATGATCAGCAATTAGGATATAGAGATAAAATTAGTTTATGAATCAGGACTTGCAAATTATTGGTCAGCAATTTCAATGTTTTTAGTTTATGAAATAGGTCAGAGATAATATTATTAGTTTTTAGTTTATGTCATAGACTTTCAATGTCTATGTCTTGAATTTCATAAACTAATGTTGGCCCTATAACCTGCAAATCATAGGTCAGCGATTTCCTTGAATAAAATTTCTATAACAATTGTTTAATTGAAGAGGCTGTCCTGATTGTCTAGTTGAAGAAGTTGTCCTGATTGGTGAATTTTACTTTCAATGATCAATGTTAGTTTTTGATGTGTCCTTGATAAGGATAGCAAATATGGAGATCATTAAAATGCAGGGAAACAATATGGAGAATGCTTCACTCTCCCTCCCTCTGTATCTACAAAATAGGTTTCTCTTTATAAAAATTGTATGCTCCATTTAATTTTTTTCCCCCCATGCTTATGCCCTTCACATTGTCATTTTATTTTAGCTTAGCTAGTCCATTGGAGTTTTTCATAGAGCTGTTACATGGCCAACATTTTAACAAGAGTCCCATTTTAATTTTTGCGTATACTTTAACATATTTATTTTTTAACTTAGTACATAGATGGTCGTATGAAGTTTGAGGCCTCAGTTTTTAACGTATAAGCTTGGTGATACTATGAAATGGTGAGTTTAGTCAACATAATGGCAATATAGTTAACATATTAAGGTAAGTATGATTCTGGTTCATCATCAATGAACAATCTATTTGTAGCTACAGCAATAATACAAATTTTATTTTTTATTATATAAATTAAGAAAAGTTTAGAGAATGTTTGTTTTTTCTTTTCTTTTTTTCACTTTTAGAGGTAGTTATAGAATACTCTCAAAGCATTCATGTGGTATTAACAATTATACACCTTATAGATAGTCAAACATTAAAATGCACTAACAATTATATTTGTGCATCATTTTTATTTTTCTTTCTACAAGAATCAAAAGGACATTTTTTTTTTGTTGCCATTCATACAATTTATTAATATAAAGTGAAATAGTTTGGGAATGAAATGAACAGGGGAGAAACATTGAAGGACATGTGTTTTATAATATATAGGCTTGATAGAATGTTAGCAGAATTAGAGATCTTGTTACATATCATTAGAGAGTTGGTTGCAGACTTGGGATTCTAGCTTTAATTGTAGTAGAATTCTTCATTGGAAGCAGAATGTTAGCTCTTGTTATATATCATTAGAGAGTTGGTTGCAACTATCACTGAATCCTTTTTCATTGAATTTACATGATCTCCATTTATTTATCTAAAATTATCATTATATCATTTTCAACAAAACAACTAGTGTTTTAATTTACATGATCTCCATTTATTAATTAATTTGCTTCCAACTGAGAATCTTAGTCATTTCTCCAATCTAATATATGTTGCCATAATTTTCTTTACCTTGTCTATAGATGAATCATCAACAAAATGGTGCATATTTCACCAACTTGATGAATGATGAGACTGACTATGAATTGATGGATGAATCTCTTGACCAAGGGGATCAATCTTCCCCAATCTCTCCTCAAATAGAAACCACCAAGAAATCATAATGAGGTGGCAACTTCACTACAAAAGAAGACAATAAGCTCATATCGGCATGGCTTAGCATTAGTTGAGATCCAGTGCAAGGGAATGAACAAAAATCAAAGGCATATTGGCTAAGAATGTGGAGTATTTCCACCAGTTCAAAATGTTTTCATGTAATTGCATCTATGAGCCGAATAAATTTATATTAAGGAAAGCCAAATCCTTTTGAAGGAAATCAGGACAGATACTATACGGCTCTGTCCTGGGGGATCCTGAAGCCAAATAATTAAATCGGCCATGGAATCAGCCATTCAAGAAGCCGAGTGGGAATTGGCATACGACAGAAGGACCAAATAAGCAATTATGCGCTGGATTAAAAGTGGGCCCAAACCCTGGGACCAGAGACTAGTATAAATAAGAGGAACATCAACCAAAGAAAGATATGTGAGAATAGATTAAATAAACTTGAGACAAAAGCAAACCAGAGAGCATATACTAACTTGTCCGTCGGAGTGATAATTCCGGCACCCCCGACCGGAGTGTTCATCCTGTTTCAAGTGGCAATCAGAGGATCAAGAATGTCTTACAAGATCTAAGAGTATTTCCAAACCACATTTCCACAATTGGCGTCGTCTATGGAAATACTCAAGCACATCCATGGCGGGCGTAACAGAAGATCCTCCGGTAGTCGCTGACGAAATTACACCAACAGACGACATCACTCCAAGAAACATGCTTGGACCAGAGAACATCACCGCACGAGGCCTTGAACTTTAATTCAGTAGCCGAGATCTCACCCTCAACATTAGTGCATGAGACAATGCAGACGATTATGGATCAAGCAAAGCAAAATGAATAGCGGATGAAGAAAATGATGGCTGAGAACGAGCGCCTGGGATTTGGCTTTGGAGGTGGCGAAATCCCAACAGGCTGCATGCCAAGACTGGGGTTGACCTTCAGGAAAGAAGGATAGTCGATGACGTCGACTTCGGAAACGCGATAATAACAGTGATTCTGACTCACCATCCCCGGAACCCAGAAAGAGAGGACGAGTTGATGTATCCAACTCATCTGAAGGAAGTCCATATGTATGGCACAAGCAAGGGAGGAGTGATGATTCGGATGAGGAAGATAAGCATGACCCTTTTGTGCGACGAATTGCAAGAACAGTGCTACCCAAGAAGTTCAAAGCACCGTTGTTCACCCTGTACGATGGAAAATCGGACCCCACTGATCATATTCGTCATTATAAACAAGTGATGACACTTTATGCTGACGATGAAACCTTCATGTGTCGAATATTTTCAAACAGTCTGGGACCACTGGCTGTCAGATGGTACTATAAACTAGAGTCGACATCGATTAAGAGCTTCCATCAACTTCAAAAGTCCTTCAGGGCAAGATTCATCACCAATGAGATCTAGCCAAAGCAAGCCGATTCTCTCTGGGCAATGCAAATTAAACTAGAAGAAACCCTTCATGAATATTCGGCACGCTACTGGGAATGCTTTAATCTGGTAGATGATGCCTGCAATGACTCCATGGCCGTCACGGCCTTTAAGATGGGATTATATCCTGATAGTCCCCTCTGCAGTTCATTGACCAGACGGCCCCCCAAAACAATCTGGGTGCTAATGAAGAAAGTCGAAGAATATTGCAAAGTGGAAGACGATGCCCTGCGGGTCAAAGCCGGGCAGAAAGCCGATAAGACAGCTATGCCTGGAATCGTTCAGCCGATAAGCATCGTGCCACCAAGAAGCCCTGAACCGCGGAATCAGGCTAAATGAGACAAAAGGCGCTACTCATGCTGATCAAATGACCAATGTTCACATCGAGCGAATAAACAATATCAAGTGGATAACAGGCGCACAAGGCGCTCAGACAAGAAATACACGGAGTTAACAGAGCCGATCAGTAAGATTTTGTTGAAAGTTCAGCACCTTTCGTTCTTTAAGTGGCCGCCCAAAATGATCAGACCTCCCGATACAAGGAGACGGGATAAATGGTATGAGTATCACAAAGACCACGGTCATAACACTGACAGTTATTATGCACTGAAGGATCACTTGGAGGAGTTGGTGCAAGACAGCCGGCTTGTGCAATACGTTCGAAAGAACAATTCATCAAACACAGTGGCCTTACGGCCGAATTCGCCTCCACTTGGTGTAATTCATATGATATACAGCTTGTCGATGTCATCCGAGGTGCATACAATTCAGTTGCAGTCTAGCCCACATAGGCCAATCACGCCAGCAAAATGGCCCCATGAAACTAGGAGGATTAGTTTCGATGACACTGACTTAGTTGGAGTGACTCTCCCACACATTGATCCCCTCGTCATCAAGCTATGCGTGAACAGATTCACCATTGAATGTGTTCTCATTGATCAAGGAAGTACTTCGGAAGTAATGTACCACAAAACTTTCGTTAAACTCGGCTTCGTTGACTCGGATCTGTCTCCGGCCGATTATCCATTATTCAACTTCAATGCTAACCCAAAGTATCCTTTGGGCAAAATCACACTACCAGTTCGGGCAGGCACTAGATCAGTAGATGTTGAATTTCTGGTTGTCAAACTTCCTTCGCCATACAATCTCATCATGGGAAGAACTTGGTTGCATACCATGCAAGCCGTGCCGAGGACCTACCATCAACTACTTTGTTTTCCGACTGAGTACGGTATCGAACAAATTCAAGGTTCTCAGAAATCGGCACAAGCATGCTACCTTGTTGCTGCAAAGAAACCAAAAGAGCTGGAAGTGAATTCAATTGAGGTACCGGATTGGGAGGGCCTTGAGGACATTGGGAAGACCCCGAGCGAAAAGGCAACCGAAGCCCTGGATTGGGTCAAAATTAACGGGAATCCTAACAAATTCTTCATGATTGGCGCTTCCCTGAACGAAGTTGAAAAGTAAGAGCTTGTATCCTTCTTACTCAACAACCTCGATGTGTTTGCATGGTCACCATACAAGATGCCAGGGGTGGATCCATTTGTGGCCTAGTACCGCTTAAACGTTGATCCAAAATGTAAGCCAATTATTCAGAGAAGTCGGCCGTCAGCCGCGGAGCATACTTCGGTTGTTGTTGAAGAAGTTGATTGATTACTTGATGCCAGGGCAATTTGCGAAGTAACCTATCCTACATGGTTGTCCAATACCGTGGTAGTAAAGAAGAAGAATGGATCTTGGCGTGTTTGTGTGGATTTCACGGACTTAAACAAAGCTTGTCCCAATGACTGTTTTCCCCTCCCCAAAATAGACCAACTCATAGATGCAACAGCACATCATCAACGTATGAGCTTCTTGGATGCCTACAAAGGCTACCATCAAATTGCCATGCATCCGGAGGACCAAGAAAAAACCACATTCCTCACCCTAAGAGGAACCTATTGCTACAAGGTCATGCCTTTTGGGCTAAAGAATGCGAGGGCAACTTACCAAAGACTAGTGACTGCCATGTTCAAGGAACAACTCAGCCATACCATGGAAGTATACATTGATGATATGGTGGTCAAATCCAAGGAAAAGCATACCCATCTAGCTGATTTGGCAGAGATATTCGGCATTCTGTGAAAGTACAAAATGAAACTAAACGCCTCGAAGTGCGCATTCGGCATCGAATCCGGCAAATTCCTTGGCTACACCATTAACCACTGTGGAATCGAAGCCAACCCGATGCAAATCACAGTAATTCCAGAACTTGGCTCTCCTCGGTCGGTCAAAGAGGTTCAGAAGCTGATGGGAATGGCCATCATGCTCAACAAGTTCATTAGCCATTGTACTGATCGCTACCGACAATTCTTTCACGCACTTCGACAAGGTAAAGCTTTTGAATTGACCGCCGAGTGCCAGGTCGCTTTGGACGACTTGAAGACATATCTCCGATCAGTACCACTCTTGGCAACACCTTCGGCAGGCGATTTGCTCATTTTGTATCTGGTAGTATCCGACCGGGCAGTCAGCACCGTACTGTTAAGGGAAGAACTTGGAGAACAGCGACCAGTTTACTATGTGAGCAAGACAATGGCTGACGCCGAAACACGTTATCTTTCATTGGAAAAGCTCATCCTTCCTCTCATCATGGCTACAAGAAAACTGATGCATTACTTTCAGGCGCATACTATTGGGGTACTAACGGACTACCCCCTTCGGTCAGCACTTCGTAGCGCGGAAGCATTGAAGCGCATTTCAAAATGGGCTCTGGAACTCGGCCAGTATGATATCCAATTTCTGCCCAAAACTTCCATCAAGGGGTAAGTGCTCGCCCACTTTGTAGCCGAATTCACGAGATCCCTCGCTGACTTTAAGTCTAATCAAGTGCAACCTAGGCCCAACTAGAGAATATATGTTGGAGACATTTGGCAGATGTATTGTGACGGGTCATCCAACCAATGTGGCAGTGGGGCAGGCGTAGTAATCATGACCCCCGAAGGGACAATAATCGAGCAGGATGTCAAACTGGGCTTCGATGCATTAAACAACGAGGCCGAATACGAAGCATTGTTAACTGGCCTACGAAATGCACTTCACCTTGGTGCGCGACGTCTGCTTGTTTTTTGTGACTCGAAACTAGTCATCAACCAGTTGAAAGGAGAATATGCAACCAAAAATGACCGCATGGTAGCCTACATGAAAACGGCGAATTCTTTGCTCGCGAAATTCGATCATCACAAATTGAATCAAATAACCTAGGATTAGAACACGCATGCGGACGCCCTGGCTTGCCTAGCCTCTGCCATCAACTCATAAATTAAACGGACAATCGAAGTAGGATTCATCCCTGAGCCGAGCATTTCCTCTTCTGAATCAGTTCAGATCAACACCATTGAACCAGGTCCAAGTTGGATGGACCCTATTGCTGCATTTCTATCCTCAGAGTAGCTCCCGATGGATAAGAAAGAAGCATACAAACTGCAAAACAAAGCCCTGCAATACTACTTGGATCTATAGGGGAAGCTCTACAAAAAATCCCTTTCTGGGCCATACTTAGAATGTGTTCACACGGATAAAGTTGAGGAACTCTTGGCTGAAATACATAAAGGCAGCTGTGGTGCCCATTCTGGCGAACGTTCTTTAGCCCATCGACCTGTAACACAGGGATACTTTTGGCCGACCATGCGAACGAATGCCAAATGTTATGTCAAGAAATGTGAAAATGCCAGAAGTTTTCCCCTTTAACTCATCTGCCTGCCGAGGGGTTAAACTCTATCACTAGTCCTTGGTCGTTCGCTCAATGGGGACTTGATATCGTCGAACCACTACCACGGGCTCCAGGGAACAAGCGATTCCTGATTGTCGCGACAGATTATTTCACAAAATTGGTCGAAGCAGAGGCACTAACACATATTCGAGATGCCAACGTTAAGTGTTTCGTATGGAAAAACATCATAATGCGATTTGGCATACCAAGAGCACTTGTCTTAGACAACGGCACACAGTTCGATTGCGGCGTCTACCGAGAATTATGCAACACGTATGGTATTCGGCCCTATTTTTCCTCCCCAGCTAATCCACAAAGCAATGGTCAAGCGGAGGCCTCCAACAAAGTCATTCTAGATGGAATCAAGAAAAGGTTGGAGAAAGCTAAAGGTAGATGGGTCAAAGAGCTGCCCAGTGTGCTATGGGCTCATCGTACTACTCCAAGGCGATCCACTAGGGAAACGTCGTTCCCTCTATGCTTTGGAACCCAGGCAATCATCCCCCTAGAGATCGGCCTACCCACTCTAAAATTGAAGGTTTTTGACATGGGCCGTAATGACATGATGTTGGCCTTGGATTTGACTCTGATTGAAGAACACCGAGACCATGCCCTTGCTCCCATGGCGCAGTATCAGCAACAGCTCGCTAAATCATATAATCAATGCATACAGCTACGTCGTTATGCACCTGGTGAATTGGTCCTCAAGAAAGTGCTTCTTGCTACTAAGAATCCTGCTGACAGAAAGTTAGGTCCCAACTGGGATGGCCCTTATCAAGTTGACTCAATCGCAGGAACAGGGGCATATCGGGTCAAAGACATGGCTGGAAGAAGTTTGCTACGTCCCTGGAATTCCACACATTTGCGCAAATTTTATCATAAAGCCAACTTGTACGGCATGATAGCTTGTTTTGAATTTTCGTTGTGTACATCTTTCATTTTTCCAATGCAATGCCTTTTCTTTCCTATCTTGTGAATAATGGTTTGGTCACAAAAAGCCTCTGAATTCGGAGCCCCTCTATGAATGACACGTTTAGGCCAAATAAGCCTCCGAATTCGAAGCGCCCTTTGTGGATATCACAATTGGCCAACACAAAAAGTCTCCGAATTCGAAGCCCTATTCGTGAATGACACGTTTGGGCCAAATAAGCCTCCGAATTCGGAGCGCCCTTCGTGGATATCACGATTGGCCAACACAAAAAGTCTCCAAATTTGGAGCCCCATTTGTGAATGACATGTTTGGGCCAAATAAGCCTCTGAATTTGGAAGCGCCTTTCGTAGATATCACGATTGGACAACGCAAAAAGTCTCCGAATTCGGAGCCCCATCGGTGAATTACACGTTTTGGCTGAATAAGCCTCCGAATTCGGAGTGCCCTTTGTGGATATCATGCTTGGCCAACGCAAAAAGCCTCCGCATTCGGAGCCCCATCCGTGAATGACACGTTTGGGCCGAATAAGCCTCCGAATTCAGAGCACCCTTTGTGATTGTCATGCTTGGCCAACACAAAAAGCCTTCGCATTCGGATCCCCATCTGAGAATGACACGTTTAGGCCGAATAAGCCTCCGAATTCGGAGCGCCTTTCGTGAATGTCACAATTGGCCAACACCGAACAAAATGTATGACTCAACAATATAGAAGCTGGTATGGATGGGTACGATTACCACAAGCAAAAATAAACATCAAATTGGAACAATATAGAAATTGTTTACTTCATTAAATAAAACCTCAATACATGACCACCTACAAACTTGTACAATGCGATATATAAATTTATTGACATATAAATTTATTCGGCATCCTCTTCATCATCGGTTTTCTCGGCATCATAAGCCTCGAAGGGAAACTTGTAATTCTGATATAGAGGTGACGTCGAGTCAATACCCGCCGCTTGCAGAGCCTTAGTCCACCCATGTTTAAACCCACGATTTTCGCACCAGCAGACATCCTCAGCTAACTTTTCTTTTGTCTTCTCGATACCAATTTTTCGGCCGTAAAACAAACCTTCATTATAGGCCTTCGTTCTTATTGCTTCTCTTGCGAACATGCTCGCCGTATCTCGATCGGCAATGGCATGATCTAAAAGCCACTGATTGACCCTTTTTGCTATGATCGGGTCCTCGTGGCACGAAGACGCATGCCGATTTCATAAGAAGTGTACAAACCCCCTACCGCTCCATGGACGCCATCCCAAAAAACTTCGTAGTCAGGCCGACCAACCATTGATTGCTGGACCTCATGCGGAAAAATCTGTCGAGCAAACTCGACCGCCACATTTGGGTCGCAAATGATCGAATCTGCTTCAGTCATCGGTTTATTCCCAACAAAAATCGAAAAGCTCAACGGGCGCGGAGCTCTGCTCAGCTCACTTCGCGCAGCACTCTGACCGTCAGTATCACTCCTTAATCCCCCTCGTTGCTGCACCCCATCCCTGGGAGACCTCACTACGTCGCCTTTTTTGGGGGACCGACTCCGACACTTGGGAGACCGACGTCTCTCCCTCTCCTCCGTTGTTACATCACCGCTCTTTGCACTTCGCTTCCCACAGTACGATGCATTTCAGCGTCCAACTCAACTAAACTTCTTGCTTCTCCTTTACTATTGAAGAATGGCCTCTGCAACATCTATGGCCCAACTCGCGTTTCTGCTCTTCCTCCAATTATCTATCATCGTTGTATGTGCCTGCAGCTTCTTAAATACTAAATACCTCGTTCATTAATTATGGACGCAGTACTTGCGATGCGCCCAACAGTAGCCCCGCGTCTTTCGCAGGGTCTTGAAATATTTCCAAATGCATATGATACTCGGCGCAGTAACGATATGCCCAAATGGGGCAAGGACATCACAATATTCCCAAGTTGCAACCTGCAAAGGACACAGTTTATTCGGCGTTGTAATGGTATGCCCAAATGAGGCAAGGGCATCACTATAATCGGCATCTAATGATATAGCCGAATGACAATACATTACCTCATTTGGCCAGACGTTGAGCTTAGAGCCGAATATTTTGTTCTCGAGTTGCAACCTACAAAGGACACAAGTTATTCGGCGTTGTAATGGTATGTCCAAATGAGGCAAGGGCATCATTATAATCGACATCTGATGATATAGCCGAATGACAATACATTACCTCATTTGGCTAGACGTTAAGCTTTGAGCCGAATATTTTGTTTTCAAGTTGCAACCTGCAAATGACACAGGTTATTCGGCGTTGTAACGGTATGCCCAAATAAGGCAAGGGCATCACTATAATCGGCATCTGATGATATAGCCAAATGACAAGACTACCTCATTTGGCCAGACATTTAGCTTTGAGCTGAATGTTTTATTCACAAGTTGCAACTTGCAAGGTACACAGGTTATTCGGCGTTAACTTGTCCTTGCTAACAAACTAGCCAAGAATTGTATATAATTTTATAGCCGAATTGAGCTGCATTTATTTTGACTTTCAAATTAGTTATAACTATTGAGCTCGGCATATAATTTGATAACTATTGCCCTCTCAAAATTAGCACCTGGAAAATAGACAAAAAGACGATTTTCATTGAGTACAATCGGTCATCATTTTACTCATGAAAATTGCCTTACAAAAATCTACAAAAAATTACGTACAAGGAAATGCTAATCAAAAAACAAAATTACACTTTATTCCTTAGGGTTAGACTCCAGCAGCTCAACCTCTAACTGCTCATACGGAATTGGTTGCTCCAATACCATATTAGCGACTGCTGGAGCTTTGAGCCAGCCATGTTTGAATCCCCGATTCTCAAATTTAGGCACTTCCTCCACATATTTCTCCAAGGTAGCGACCTTTCCAGCATTGAACGCTTTGGAAACCTCGAAGTCAACAATTTCTTTCGCCTTCCTCGATTCTTCCAAATCGGCCTCCAGCTTCGCAATCGCTTCCTTGGCTAACTTTAACGCCTCTTCACTAACGTTTGCTCTATCTTCGGCGGCAACTCTGAGAAGATCCGAGCGTTTAGCCTTCTCTTCCTCGGCATCAGCCCTTGCCCGCTCTTCCTCCGCCTTCTTGGCTTCAGAGTCAGCCCTGAGAGATACCACTGCCAGTTCGGTTAATGCCTTTTTAGCCTTATTCTTTTCGATTTCAATTTTGGCTTTGAGAGAGCCAATTTGCTCAATGGCGTCATAATGTCGGTGACCGATCTCTGCGATCCTGCCCGCCGTCTGAAGCAAAGCACACATAAGTTAATCGGCATAACAATAATGAAAAATAATAGTAAGTGTACATACCAATACTGCCGACTGAGCAACTAGCGCTATCAACACCACGTCCGGCTCTGCACGGAATGCAGCCCTATCAACTGGCGAGGATATCGATGAGGACACACTTAGCACAACAGCGGGGTCCTTTAAAGCTGATGCGTTAGCAGAAATCAGAGTGTTCTTTATTTTTGGTTGGATAATAAACGGCGCCGTGATATCCTGCGGTTCTTTCACGCGTGGCCATTTGTCGACTAACTCTTCAGAAAGATCGGCTTTCCCCCCTCTGTTCAGCCAACTAATTGTCCGATTGGCCAATGGTCGACTCCTCCACAATAGCTTACACCGTTTCTTCAACAATAGTTGGAGAAATTACAGCCTCAACCAGAGCTGGAGGAAGAGAGTCAGTCTGAACAGGTGGGGAGCTCAGACCTGGCGGCCCCAGCCCTTCTTCGAGCCGCCATCTTCTTGGCATTCTTTTTCCTGGCCATCTATGCAAGCGACTCACCGGCCATATCTTCAGGTTCCGTGCCGGGAAGATCTTCTAAGTCGGTAAAAAAATCGTCATCCAACGATATGCCAACCCGCCCTGAAGTGGATGGAAAGTTAAGGTCGACTTCCTCAAAAGTCGAGTTGAGAGCTGCGTCAACTTCCTCCAAATCGGCTTTGTTTGGTTCAGCGACCTGGTCACGGACTTCACCTTGCTCCAAATCTAAATCTCCGGCACCAATTTCCCTAAGGTTCTTGTAATTCAAGAAACTAAGTGCCGTGAGTTGTTGTTTGCCCTTCGGAATCGGAATATGATCCGCAGTTGAAAAATTGGCGTATGTAGGTTTGTATCACAACAGTATATGGGCGGCCCGCCCTTGTTTTTGAAGGTTAGGACGGCCAAAAAATTCTAGTGTTGTTTTGACTTGTTGAAATACGACATTGTCGGCCGAAGGAAGTACTTTCTTCAAATCGTTACTTGTACAAATTGAAATGATTAGTACATGGGATTAAATCCGAATGAACGTATAAGAAATGCGTGGAAAAATGGGACTACACGGCCACTTGGTTAGCCCTTTTGTCTAGGCACAAGATCTAGGCGATCTTTGCCCTCGCCGAATTCCCAGTTGCCTCAGACAACGACCAGGACATCGTCAACACGCTTGCCAGAGCTGGCAAGCATAGTCACCAAATGGTGGTCAGTGTCCTTAGCCCCAAGAAAGTAACGTCCCTGTTGGCCAGAGGATTTGGCCAAGGCATAACAATGTCGAATAGCAGGAATTCCAAGATTGAGCCTAAGACGACGGTTTAATTCTACAATTCCCATTATGATTCGGTAAAAGTTTACGTTAGGCTAAGAAGAGAGTAGATCCCAATAGCGAAGGACGACCCTCAAAAATGGGTGAAGGGGGAAACGGACTCCGCCCTCAGCGATTGACAAGAGGGGAAAGATGATTGTACTGTCATTGGTCCTCTCCATATCAACTACGCTATCTTCCATGAGTGACAGATGGACGTTATCAGGAATAGAAAAATGGCGTCAAAAAGCGGAAATATGATCCGTAGAAAAAAAAGGGCTTTCAAATGTTTCGCCATCAAAGCCAGAATAGGGAGTACTCTAAACTAAAAACAAACAAGGAAATGAGAGTTGGAATGAAAAAGAGAAGAACATACAAGGAGTAGAGAGGACAATGAGGAACGAGAAGAAGATGTAAAGGTCGTGAAATGAAGAAGGGATGCTAACAGGCAACCAAGAAGCCTTGCGTATTCAAAAAACATACATTCGAAGGGACAACACGGTTTTAAATCGCATTAAATGAACGATGCGTATGAAGGGCCGGGAAATTATAATGATTTCTAAAAAGCGTGGACGTTCTAACGCTTCAGTATTGGAAAGAGTGTAACCACCGTATTTTTGACTCTCCGAGTTTATGCTGACTAAATGGCGTTAGTAGGATGTTTGGGGGGCAATTGTGGGAGCCGAATAAATTTATATTAAGGAAAGCCAAATCCTTTTGAAGGAAATCAGGACAGATACTATACGGCTCTGTCCTGGGAGGTCCTGAAGCCAAATATTTAAATTGGCCATGGAATCAGCCGTATAAGAAGCTGAGTGGGAATTGGCATACGACAGAAAGGCTGAATGAGCAATTATGTGCTGGATTAAAAGTGGGCCGAAACCCTGGGACCAAACACTAGTATAAATAAGAGAAACATCAACCAAAGAAAGGTATGTGAGAAGAGATTAAATAAACTTGAGACAGAAGCAAATCAGAGAGCATATACTAACTTGTTCGTCGGAGTACTAATTCCGGCTCCCCCGACCGGAGTGTTCATCCTTTTTCAGGTGGCAATCAGAGGATCAAGAACGTCTTACAGGATCTAAGGGTGTGTTTGATTGGACGGATTGGATAAGGGGGGATTAGAATCCATCGGACTTGAGTCCTGGGACTGTGAATCCCACAGACTATTTGGTTAGATTGGATATGTATCATGTGTTTATTTTTTCATGGGATTAGATGTCTGGAAATGACTATTTTTAATGAATCCAACGTTTGGTTGGACGGACTGGATAGGATAAATGAACAAAAGACTATTTTACCCTTTTTCAATTGTTTACTAAATAATAGCAATATTAAACATATCTTTAATATTTAATTATTTTTAGCTAGATTAAATAGAAATTTATTTTATTTTATTTTTTACAAAATTAAATAAATTTATTTTTTAAAAAATAAATAAATAAATAAATAAAATATCAATAAAAATATATATTATTTTTTTTAATTAAAATTTTAAATAAATTTGTTTTTAAAAATAATAATAATCAAACAATGAAATTAAATAAAACATCTATTAAATTTAAATAATGAAATTAAATAAAATATAAACAAAATTTTAAAATAAAACATCAATAAAATATCTATAAAAAATTATTTTAAAAAATTAAATAAATAAAACATCAATAAAAAGTTAAATAAAATTATTTTATTTTTAAATTGAGACATTTAAATTTTATTGAATTTTATTAAATATAATACATAATTAAATAGTAGAAAGTTAAAATGGTCATTTTGACCACCTAATCCCAACAGTGGATAGTCCCCCAAAAACTATCCCATACCCCCCCTAGGACACAATAGTCCCCCATATGGGGATAAGGAGTCCGGCCGGACATGGAGTCCGACGGACTAAAAAAAAATCAAACGGCAGATAAGGAGCACTATTTGGATTACAATCCAAATAGTGGATAGTCTCCCCCCCTAATCCGGCAAATCAAACACGCCCTAAGAGTATTTCCAAACCACATTTCCACAGCATCAGAGATAGACAAACTCATTCTAAACTCCAAGAAGACCTAGTTGAGCCTTTGTGGCATCAACATGGAGATTTGCAACAACTTGAATTAGAAATAGTTTATTTATTTTTAAGTTTATTCCTAACTTTGATATTTATGATTTTTTTTTCTTATTTTATTCATTGCCCTTCGTAAGGTTTTTAATTAGTTAATTTGTATTCTTTCGGTTCTTAATTTGATAAATTACAATTATTGAAGAACTTCCTTTGTATTGTTATTTTTTTAAAATTCTTTATTGTTTTCTTTTATATTTCCCATCCCTTCCCCTTCCAGATGGTTCCACAAAATTCATATGTTGGTATATATTCACATACTATACATTTTATAAAATAAATTAAATATTAGTTAAAAGTATTTTTTATAATATTTTTAAAATTAATATTAAAAAATATTTTTTAAAAAAATATTGTTGCAAATGTCACATTGGCAACCATATTAGCATTTGATGCGTATGTGGCATTCTATGAAAAATACAGTAATATATATAGCATTTTTTATTTTGAAAATTGGTTAAGTTAGTTTGAATGACTAGTTAAAATAAAGAGTATGGTTGGAACACACAATAGCTAAATTAATTAGGTAAAATAAAGAGTAAACTTTTTTTGTACTTTAGCTAGTGAAAAATAAAGAGTGTGGTTGGAGTCGCTCAGTAATGGTAAAACTTACCCTATCTGAACAAAAACACAAATGTTAGCAGTTATATTATGAATTCAAAGCGTGACTCTATTTGAGGTAATTATTTAGTAATCTTAGAATATAGGCACGTGGTAATGCATAATATTGTGATTGATGGAGAATGTGGGTAGATGGGGTATTACATTGGGTGATTAAGGAACATGAGGGACTATAATGAATGATAATTGGTTAAGAAGTACGGAAACGTGGTACTCCAAGAATATTTTATAATTTCCCCTCTATTTGCATCCCAAACATTAGGTTAATCACCTCAACTTAATGAATTTTTTTTATTACTATTATATTCCTATTTAAAATGACCGAAAAGTACTTAATATTGAAAAAGTGCAAATTAAGTTTTTTGAACACTCCATTCATAATCAATCTTTCATTCTCTCTTATCTTCTTACTCTCTTCACTTAGCATCTTCATACTCAACCCTATTTTGCTTGGATCTATCATTCTTTGTATTCTATTTCATATTGAAGTAGAAAATGGACAATGATGAAGACATTTTCAAGTAATTTTTTTATAGAGAATGTAGGCTTTCAATTCATGTTCATCGTTTTTTGCTGATGGGTTTATTAAATTTGGTACTGAACAAATTATGTTTATTCAAAAACTTGTTTCTAAGCTAGAACCAATTTTTTGTTGTTTGGAACCGAGAATCCAGATATATTTCATTTGTTTGGCACTAAGTATTCGGATGAAAAAATTGGAACTAATTTTTTGTTGTTTGGAATTGAATATCCAAACATATTTAATTTGTTCAGAACTAAGTATTCAAAGAAATTTAATATTTTTAGAATTAAGTATCCTGACGTATTTAATTTGTTTGGCATTAAGTATTTGTGGAAGGTAGAATTCTTCTTGTCACGACCCAAACCCGCTCCTATAGGTTTAGCGTCGCAACCGGCCAGTAATATGTGATTACCATAGGCCTGCTTAACAGTAATACAGTAAACGGGACTGGCAAAAGCCAATAAAAAATATAATGTATCGTCCAATGAGCTGTGAGGACTTAAATGAACTAAACAAACTCTTATATTAAGTCCATGTCAATATATATGTACAAAACATAACATCACCTAGGGAATTAAACCCATCAACAAAAGTCATAAAACAAAAACTAATGCCATGCATGTTGATATTTTGAGCTTACATCCCTCAATTCCTTTTTTATTGCTCATATGAGTCCCTAACATCCATTTACACCACTAAACTCATAATTATGCATGGTTTCTTACTAATTCAACCTAGATTTTACAATCTCATGTGTAGATGAACTCAATTGCATGAAATAAGGAAAGAATTCCTACCTTAGGTGATCAAATTGTTGAAGATTTCTTGATTCTTCTCTTCTTCTTATTGAACTCTCTCTCTCCCTCTCTCTCTCTCTCTCTCTCTCTCTCTTTCGGTTTTGTCTCTACAATGTCCACTATACCTTTATTTTCTTTCTGTTCAATTGATGAATCTAATAATATTATACTTAATTTTCAATTTAAGCTAATAAGGCATATTGACTTAATTACAAGAAATTAATGCAAATCCCATCATAATCTAATGCAATGTAAATCATAATAAATCACACTAAAGTGAATTAGGCTCTAATTACCTACTCTAAATATTTAATTTTACTTTGTTTAAAATTACTGAATTATATAGGTTTAATTACTACCTATTCATATCTGTTCAAAATAACAATACAATACATATAACACATGGCACATAATTCATAATTAACACATAATCACATGATCAATGCAAATCACATAATTAATTTAATTAATTAGGGAGGTGGTTGTCACACTTCTCCACTGGGAAAGCGAGATGGCATGTCCCTTCCTTTACTCTGCCAAGAGAAACCAAAACTTCAGAAATCACCCTTGACCAGGATTAGTTGGGAGGATCATTTGACGATCAAGCAGAATAATGTTCGGCCATGAGAATTTGTATTTAAAAGAGGGTTATTGGATTACCTCTAATCTGTCACCTTTGCTTGACTTGTTTTGCCTTTTATAGTTTTCTTGACTTTAATCTCATCTATTGGATCAATGTTTGACCCGAGGGTTCTGCTCGTCCCTAGATCTGGTCGGGCAAGTTGCTAAGTTGCCTTTACCTCTAATCGTTGGATCGTTCTTTCATGGATGGCTTAGATTATATCAGATGCCAGTAGCTAACTTGTCAAGTGTTATGTTCGTCTAATCAAGCTAATCGAACGGATGTGCCATCTAGTAGGCCTAACCTATGTCTATGTACTTGCTGCTTGATGTCTCTTTCATTGGATAAAGACGATTCCAATGACTCCTTAGAATTTTGCTAATCTCCTTCTAGAAGGAGATCTTTATTTTTCTTTGCTCCTTATGCGCTCAACCACATGCCATTATTCTGCCAACTGTTTCTAATGGGCTCCTCATAAATCCATCTGAGTCTTTCCTTTCCTTTGGGCTATTTTGCCTAATTGCTTTTGGGTTTAGACCAACATTCTACCCCTCTACAATTGCCCCCCTTCAATGATCGACCTGGGGCGGTTACCGAAGATGATAATCCAATCAATCGTTGAGCCGAGCTATTTCTTTTGGTTTTCCATTTTAATGATGGCATCCGTTTTATTGTCTTTCTATGCGCCGTTTCACTTCTGACACATTAAATGAGGAGATGTCTCTTGCCCTTCGTTACTTTGCTTGCCATCCTTTCAGAAGCTCAAAAGTGCCTTTTTCTCTCTCTTTCGTTTGAAGTTTCAGTCTGTTCCCTTTTGTAAGTTCATCTCCTTCTCTTTTCCTTGCTATTTCGTATTATCGATGCTCTATTTTTCTATTAACCATGAATCGTCTTAGACAATTCTTTCATTTTGAAGAGAATATTCAAGAGTTTAAAACTCTGCATAATATATCGAAGGGTTGAAGAAGCAGATCCCTCTGCCCCTAATCAATATTGTCGAGAGAGGAGTTCGATTCCCTTTGCACCCTCTTCTTAGGGAGATACTGCATTTCTACAGTGTACCTCCTTCTCAACTTGCCCCCAATTTCTTTAGGATTGTTATGGGGGTAATCGCCTTGAATAACATTCTAGGAGTAAACCTAGATTAGGTATTGCTATAATTTTGCCCCTACTACCAGAGAGAGGGCGAAGTTCTATTTCAAGCCCAGATCGGTGAAACCCCAATTAGTTCAAATGCTTCTCGATTCTGGCAAAGGCATCAGTGACATAGTTGTAATAGTGGAGGGTAACTGGGAGTTTCCTCTTGGCGCTGACAGAGTCTGACCTATCCTTAAGGTCCTCAACTAACCAGGTTTATGTTTTCCTTTTCTTGCGTATAAATTTGCTTCTTATGAGATTTGTATTGAGATCTCCTTCATTCTCGTTACTTCTTAGGATCATGAGCTTCTCTTCGTGTGTGTGTGTGTAACTGCTAGAAACTGCTACTTGTTAATTTCTTCTTTACGTGTCTCTCACATGTTGCTTATTATTTTTATTGGTTGAACTTGCATTTGCGGCTCACGTGAGCACCTTCAAAGGTGGGACTCTTCACTATCTCATCAAACACCACATAATGCCCTTTAACTGTCACATGTCACTTTCGAATTGGATGGTTTAAATGTGGCGCCAACAGTATCCAACTCAAAACCAATTGATGGTAGGGCTTAGTTTGTGGAAACAATGATAAAGTATACAAATCAAAACCAATTGACAAATTTCATAGATGTTGGCCGTGTTTGGTTTGTGGAAAAAATGTTATGGTTGTTAAAGTATCCATGGAAAGAATAGGTTTGTGAAATTTTAACTCAAAATCAATTGACAAATTTTCAGTGGCGATAACAGAAATTTTTATAGATAGGGTCACTCTACATGCTTCCACAAATTCTATAAGATAAAAAAGTTAAACCAAACAACATCAAAGGCCTTGTTTGGGAAGTTAGTTACTTTAGTTGACTATTTGACTTTTTGACTATTTTAGCTTGGCTAAAATAGTTGTGTTTGAGAAGTTGTTAGCTTTTATTTTATTTTTTTTTAAATTATATATATATATATATATATATATAATTGATTTGATGGTTGTGAGAGAAAAAATAAAATGATTATGGATTAAATGTGATATTTTATCTTATTGGTTATTTTTTAGCCTATTTGATCTTTTAGTTGGTTATTTTAGCCCAACCCCTTTCCCAAACAAGGCCATTTAGTTTTGAATTTTCAAAAACATTTTTTCAAAATTTTTTTTTTGGTGTATATTGTTGTCTTTAGTAAAAAAATCATATTTTAGCCATTTATTTATTTATTTATTTATTAGATACACATAATATGTATGTTCTTCAATAATAAAAAATAAAAATTGTTAAAAAAGTAATAAATTAAAAATTATAAAAATGTACTCAATTTTTTTTTAAAATTTAACTTTTAGAGATTTTTTCACAAATATTTTATTTTTTAGATACATATAAATTAAGTAGATCTACAGAATAAATAAATATTTCAAAGATATTTCAAAAATGTCACTAAAAACCAAAAAAATACAAAATACAAAAAACAAAAAACAAAAATTTCAAAATTTGTTTTTGAAAATCGTTAACTAAAAGTGAATCTCTAATAGATGTGTATCCTATTTAGAGCTTGTTTAGATGTGACTATTTTAATTAATTTTTAAAATTTTCATGAAAAAATATATAAGAAGGAAAATACTTGGGACCCATTTTGGGGACCCTATGAACCTCAAATGATTGTGATTGATTTTGTGTTTTTATATTTTTGTTTTTTCTTTTCCTATCTTTTTGACAGGTGTGCGTGGAGATTGTAGGGATGAAGCGTTTGTGGGAGCCAATATCATTTTTTATATAAAAATATATAAAGAGTAATATGATTTGATATTTTGCTCTTTTAACTATTTTAATCAACAAAAATGATTGAGGCCTCAAATTTTTTGGCTCAAATTTGCCTCGAATTTGCTTTTTTTTTTTTTTTTTTTTTTTTTTTTTTTTTGCTGGGTTGATGCTTTGCTTATTATTATTATTATTATTTTTATTTATTTTTTTCTGCAATGATTTAGCCCAGAAAAAACAAACAAAAAAAAAAAAAAAAAAAAAAAATTGCATTTCGAGGCAATTTCGCGCCTCAGTCTCGAGGCCTCAATCACGGCTCATCAAAAGCCAGCATTCCAAACATTCTCTCAATGGGTCTCCTACTTTTTCAATGAGACCAAAACATTAAATAAAATATTAATAATATAAATAATTTTTTTTAATGGTTTTTTATTAATTGATGGGGAATGGGACCCTATGGCATCCGGCAAGATCTTGGGATATAAGTCCTGAGATTTCATGTTCCACTTTGTTCGGGGCTAGTCACTCGAGCGACAGCAAATATGATTGGTAGGACAAATCTATACAGTGTCAGAAGTGTGGATTCAAATTCCCACCTATATACGAGTCCGTGACTTACCACTATATAGTTAAGTGATCCTATTATATAACAACCACCTCATAATAATCTCTTAAATCTCAACTCCTTAAGATCTAACTCTAAAAATTACCCCATGTGGTTAGGCCTTTTTTCAAGTCTACAGAGTCGCCCCTGCAAATTTCATAGATCCGTTTTTTTGAGCATGAGGAAATAAGGCGGGACCTACGAGAAGACCACACCTAGACAATTGCTGAGTAGGGAGGTCCTCCATAGTCCTTATAACACACACACACACCCAAACTTGCCAATAAAAAATGTTAAAAATTGTTAAAGTATCCATAGAAAAACTTGGGTTGTGTTTGGTGAAATTCTCGAATCATAATTTTACACCGTCTTTTGAGTGTTGTGTTTGGTTAGTAATTTTAAAAATTAATTTTATACTTACTTTTAAAAATATATCTACCCGGTCATCCTCCCAGATGACCCCTGAATGTCCGACTGGTTGATCGGAATAGTATTTTTTTTTTACACTTGTTATTATTATATTTTAAATAAAAAATATTTTCATAATTTTTTTATGAGATTTGAATAGAATTTTGGATTGTGTATTTAGTTATGAGTTGTAAGTTTTTTAATCAAATATCACATGTCACGTCAAAAATTTTAAACTCAATTCAAAACTTTTTTCAAAACTCATAACCAAATAAATTTTTCACACTCAAATCATAATTTTAAAACTCTACCAAACGCTAGCTTGGTTTGTCGAAAAATTGGTGGAGTTCGATTTCCTAAAAAAATGTTAAAAGTTGTATCCATAGAAAAACTTGGTTTGTGGAAAAATTGGTCGTGTTTGATTTCATAAAATAAAATAAAATAAAATAAAATAAAATGTTAAAGTTCTTAAAGTATCCATGAAAAAATTGGTTTGTGGAAAAATTGGTCAACTTAGAATCAATTGATAAATTTCATAGATGTTGGCCGTGTTTGGTTAATGATAGAAATAGATTTAGTTATGATATTATGTTAAAGTATGTATTTCAAAATCAATTGAGAATGAGTGGTGAGGCATTTGCATTATATTAATAAAACTAGTTGGAATCCGTGTTACACGGAACTTTGTAAATTAAAAAAAAAATCATTATAATTATTTTGAAGTAATTTAATATTTTATCTTGTAGTATACATGAAATTTATAAGTTAATTTTTATGTTTATAACTTTTTAAATTATTAGTTTTAAAAAAATAATATATATATATAAATCTATTTAGTGAAATTTTGATAATTTATATTAAAAAAAAGTTAAACCTAAATGAGTTATGACATATCTCTTCTTGTTATGAAAATATACAAATTTCAAAGTTATTATTAAGACAAATATACAATTTTATTATTAAATATGAAGTAAAGTGATATTTAACAATAACTAATATGATGTTTCTATTATTAATCTAATAATTTAAGTTACATTTCTTTCGATTTCAATTTTATAACTAAAAATACAATATGAATATAATATACATACGCATTTCTAGTCTTTAAGAATGAGAAGGTTTCAAAATATTTTTAAACTGTCATAATTTTCTTTTAATTTTTTTTATCTAATTTGGTTTTAAATTTGAATAATTTTTTTGATTTGATATGAATTACTTTAACTTTTTCATTAAATTTTTATCAATTTTTCAAAGAACTTTCATTCTTATCTCAATTTTTTTTTTCTTTTTACCAATTTTGATGGAAAAAACAATAATTTTCAACGTTTCATGTTTTTGAATTTTTATCAAATTATAATTTGATAAAAAAAAAATATTAAGGGTTGAAAATTCTCTTAATTGGAATTATAGTGAAATAACATTTTGAAATAGTCAAAATTTGAGTATGTAGTTGGTTTGAAATGTATAATTTAATTAATTATCTACTTATATTTGTATAAAAATTGACATTTATGACTACATCATCATAAGTCAAATCATGAAAAAAAAATTTGAGGTGTCAAATATTTTCCATTTGTAAATATCATACATATTAAAAAAAGAAAAAAAAATGTGTAGCTTTTGGATATGTGTTTATTAGTTTTGTTATATGGACAAAAACAATTGATGTTTCAATTTAAAAAATTAAAAGTTAAAAAAAATAAATTAGGTTTTTTAGAGATAAAAAAAGTCATCTAACTCTTCTATATGCTATTTAAGATGGATTATTTAATCACATAAAAAAAATAGAAATTATATTTAGATATTGTCCCTATATATTATGCTATTATATACAATTATAGCGGTAACAAATTAACTATAATATATATGAAAAGTTATATTAAGCTTTTATTTTTAATTAATTGAATTATAATAAACAAATTAACAAATAGCAGAAATGGTATAATGGGATAGAAAGAGGATAAAAATAAAGAACATAATGATATTTAAAAGTTTTAAATTTACCTAGTTATACAAATATCTAATGTTATAGTAAAATCTTGAATTTTCAATAAATTTTCACATTTTCTATAAAATAAAATGACAATAAAAAATAAAAAATTTGATACCTATTTTTTTTTACTACAATTTTATGGTCTTTATTGAAGAAAATAAATTCCTATTAAAATCCTTAGCATAGACCGAACATGGATCTTCGATTGTAACCATAATCACTAATAATTCTTCTCCACCATGCAAACCTATAAACAAACATATAAACCTCACTAAAACCAAAACCAAACCAACAGTAGGGAAAGAGAATCATATAGGGAAAAAAATAAAATTAAAAAAACAAATAAATTGATGGAGTGAGAGAATATTATCTCCAACAACTTAGATCTCACCTAATCCAATCTGTTAGCTCCTTTGCTAGTACCCGCGAAGTCTACGAGTTGGAATGACTAATCAGATTATTCTTTTAATAATAATTGAAAATTGATTAATTTGTCCAATTAAGTGATTTAAAATTTTGATAGAAATACATCAAAAGGATAGATAATTATATTACTAAATCATAATTCAAATTTAGATATGGTCATATTTTTTGAGATCCATATCTAAATTCTTATATATCTTTTTTAAAATTTTTTTGTGATTTTTTTTTTTTAGGATGGAGTTGTGGGTTTCTATTTTTTTAATTTAATTTATCTGTGGTTTCTATTTTTTTTAATTATTATTATTTAGGTAAGTTATGATGTGAGTTAGATATGTGATAGATATGTGAGTTTTATTGATTTAAAGTATGATGGTGGGAGATATTTTCAAATTATATTTATTTAGATAAACTTTAAAGATTTTTAAAATTTAAAATTGGATATCGAGATGCAAAAGAAATATTTTAACTAAATAAAGAAAAATCAAATTTATTAATTCTATCTGTTTGCATATTTGATTTTTAGTTTTTTTTTGTTATGTTATAATATAATATATAAGATATAGATAGATATCCACAACTTTCATGAAAAATATTATCTGATTTTTTGGGAAAGAGAGAAGGAGGCAACTTTTAATATTTTCTTTTGGAAATCGATTAGAAAGATTAGGATGAAGAGGTTATTAAATATTTTTGTTATCTTTTCATTTGAATTCCATAAATTAAGGGATGATTATTATTTCTAGAATAATTAAATAAATAAATCAGTTAATAGTTTTTTAAAAATCTATTTTATAAATTGAAAAATCAGTAATTTTAGAAAATTAATTAATTTGTCCCATTAAGTGATTTAAAATTTTGATAAATATACATCAAAAAATAGATAATTATATTATTAAATTATAATTCAAATTTAGATATTGTTATATCTTTTTGAGATCCATATCTAAATTATTATCTTCTTTATGTTTGTGTGGTTTCTATTTATTTTTTTCATTTCAATTTATTTTAGATGGGGTTGTGGGTTTCTATTTTTTTAAAAAATTTAATTTATTTGTGGTTTATATTTGTTTTTAATTATTATTATTTAGGTAAGTTATGATGCGAGTTAAATATGTGCTAGATATGTGAGTTTTATTGAGTTAAAATATGATAATGGAAGAAATTTTCAAATCAAATTTGTAACTTTATAGATTTTTAAAATTTAAAATTGGATATTGAGACGCAAATGAAATATTTTAACTGAATACATAAAAATCAAATTTATTAATTTTATCTATTTCTATATTTGATTTTTAATTTTTTTTTGTTATGTTATAATATAATATATAAGATATAGATAGATACTCAAAACTTTCATAAAAAATATAAAGGAATGCAAGTTTTAATATTGTTTTTTGAAAATTGGTGAGAGAAATTATGATTGAGAGATTATGAAATGTTTTTATTATCTTCCCATTTGAAATCCATAAATTAATGAATAATTATTATTTCTAAAATAATTAAATAAATAAATTAGCCAATAGATTTTTATAATTTATTTTATAAATTAAAATGTCAATAATTTTAGAATGAGAGTTTCAAGCTCTTAGGAGGCTTTCATTAGAAACCCCATTTTCCTTATATAATATATAGATGTAGATAGATATAGATATTTATATTTGTTTTAGAAAGTTTTTTAATATTCAAATTATTTTTTTTAGATTTTTTATAAAAATAATTTAACAATCTCATTGCTAACCATAGTGTATGGAAAAAATTGAAAAGAGTGATGCAATAACTACGAGAAAAGTCAAAAAGGTTGGTGGGTTGGGAGAAGTCAATAAATGCTGAGATTTTATTTTTAAAAAAAAATCAAAAAAATTAGAAAGTTAAGATTGGAATATTGGAGCTCCCACAAGATTTGTGGGTTAGAAATCCTTTTTTCCTTTATATAATACTAGCCTATCACCCGTGCTATGCACAGGATAATTATAGATATTTATATTTGTTTTAGATTTTTTTAATATATAAATTATGTTTTTTAAGATTTTTTATAAAAATAATTTAACAATCTTATCACTAACCATAGTGTATGGAAGAAGTTGAAAAGGGTATGCAGTAACTATACACGGATTGTATCTATAATTATTTGTATGAGGGGATTTTAAATGTTGATCAGAGAATTTTGACCAAATCAATAAATGCAGGCATGTGGAAAAATATGTGGATTGAAAAAATTTAATAAATGCTGATTAGGGGATTTTGACTAAATAAATAAATGCTGAGATTTTTTTTTAAATAAAAAATATAAAATATAAAAAATTCTAATTGGGATATTGAATCTCCTACAGGCCTTGGAGGTTAAAAATCCCCTTTGATTAATATATAGTATAAATAAAAATGATTATTTAGAACCATTGAACAAACTACAATCACATTTTTCTTTTTGTGAGTGTTTAGTTTTATCTAACTTCAATCATATTAAAAAATAAAATTATAACAAAAGGAGATAACTTCAATCATACAAATAATATTTTTTTTAATGCTATCTAATCATCATCAATAATTAAAAAAATCAATCACAAATTAAGTCAATTGATAATTAAAAAACATAATAATTTATTTTTCAAAAAACATAGTGAGTTAAAAAGATCAATTACAAATTTTTTTGGTCAAAATATAATCCAATCATCATCAATAATTGGTACATTATGTGACTCTAATGAGTACAATCCATTTTGTTTTTCAAAAAACACAGTGAGTTAAAAATCAAATCACAAATTAAGTGAATTGATAGTTAAAAAGACACAATAATTTTTTTTTTTCAAAAAACATAGTGAGTTAAAAAAATCAATTACAATTTTTTTTTTCAAAATATAATCTAATCATTATCAATAATTGGTACCTTAAAAATCAAATCAGAAAAAAAATCAAATCAAATCACAAATATTTTTATGCTATCTAACTACAATCATATTTTTTTCATAAATAATTGTAAAGAAAAATCATTAAAACAGTAAATAAAAGATTAAATCACATTTAAAAAAAGAACCATTAAACAAACTACAATCACGTCACATTTTTTCCATAATAAAATAAAAAAAAAATGAAAAAAAGAACCATTGACTAACTACAATCACATTAAAAAAAAGAACCATTGAACTAACTACAATCACATTTTTTTTCTTTGTGAGTGTTAATGTTTATTTAACTTCAATCATATTAAAAATAAAATTAAAATAGTAAATAAAAAGATTAAATAACATTAAAAAAAATCATTAAACTAACTACAACAATCATATTAAAAAAAAGAGCAATTGAACAAACTACAATCACATCACATTTTTTCCGTAATAAAATAAATAAATGAAAAAAAAGAACTATTAAACTAACTACAATCAGATTAAAAGAAAAGAATCATTCAACTAATTATGAGCACATTTTTCTCTTTGTGAGGATTTATATTTATCCAACTTCAATCATATTAAAAAATCAAAAATAAAATTAAAATAGTAAATAAAAAGATTAAATAACATTAAAAAAAACCATTGAATTAACTATAACAATCATATTAAAAAAAAGAGCAATTGAACAAACTACAATCACATCACATTTTTCCCATAATAAAATAAATAAATGAAAAAAAAAGAACTATTAAACTAACTGCAATCACATTAAAAAAAAAAAGAAATTAAAATAGTAAATAAAAAGATTAAACAACATTAAAAAAAAACCATTGAACTAACTGCAACAATCATATTAAAAAAAAGAGCCATTAAACAAACTACAATCACATCATATTTTTTCCATAATAAAATAAATAAATGAAAAAAAAGAACTATTAAACTAACTACAATCACATTAAAAAAAAAAAAATCATTCAACTAATTATAATAACATTTTTCTCTTTGTGAGGATTTATATTTATCTAACTTCAATCATATTAAAAAATCAAAAATAAAATTAAAATAGTAAATAAAAAGATAAAATAACATTAAAAAAAACTATTGAACTAACTACAACAATCATATTAAAAAAAAAAGCCATTGAACAAACTACAATCACATCACATTTTTCCCATAATAAAATAAAAAAATAAAAAAAAACTATTAAACTAACTACAATTACATTTAAAAAAAAGAATCATTTAACTAATTATAATAACATTTTTCTCTTTGTGAGGGTTTATGTTTATCTAACTTCAATCATATTAAAAAAATCAAATTATAATTTTTTATTCCCTAGACAAATCACAAATATTTTTATGCGATATCTAACTACAATATTAAAACAGTAAACAGAAGGACAAGTCAAGAAGGAGAAAACAAAAAGAAAACTTACTGTTTGCATACGTAGTCACTGAAGTTGAAAGTGTAGAAGTAAGAAGTCAAGAAGGAGAAAACAAAAATGAGACTCACTGTTTGCAATAGGTATGTAAAAAGTTAAAAAGAGTGTGTGTATTGGAGAAGTTAAAAAGACTTGAAATAATTTAATAAGTGCTAAGGTTTTTTTTTAAAAAAAAATCAAAAAAAATTAAGAAATTAAGGTTCAGATATTGGAACTCCCACAAATAGATAGATATAGATATAGATATTTACATTTGTTTTAATTTTTTTTTAATATACAAATTATTTGTTTTGGAAAAGGTACTGCAATAATTATCAGAGAAGTCAAAAAGTCTTGTGGGTTGAGAGAAGTTAATAAATGATGAGGTTAATTTTTTTTAAAAAACAAAAAATTAGAAAATTAGAATTGGCATATTGAAACTCCCACAGGCCTTGGGGGTTAAAAACCCCATTTTCCTTAATATATAGTATAGATACTAGCATATCACTCGTGCTATGCACGGATTGTATTTATAATTATCTATATATGTGAATTGTGATTTTTAAATATTTTTTTTTAAATGTTTTCTTTTTTTCCTTTTTATATTATATTAAACTTTAATATTTTGATAATAATCATATGTGTTGGAATTTTCAAGGAATTAAATGTCTTTGTTATTATTATTAAAGTTTAATATTTTGATAATAATCATATGTGTTGGACTTTTCAAGAATTTTTTTTATACTTGTTCTTAATGCATTAAAATGTTATTATGAGGGATAATAATCATATGTGTTGGGACTTTTCAAGGAATTCATATGTGTTGGATTTCAAGAATTTTTTTTATACTTGTTCTTAATGCATTAAAGTGTTATTATGAGGGTAAGACTTAGGGGTTGTGAGAAGTTATTAAATGCTAAGTTTTTTTTAAAAAAAATTAAAAAATCAAGAAATTTAAATTGGGAGATTGGATCTCCCACAAGGCTTGGGGTTAGAAACCCCCTTTTGCTTAATATATAGTATAGATGCTGGCATATCACCCGTGCTATGCACGGATTGTATTTACAATTATCTATATATGTGACTTACGATTTTTAAATGTCTTCTCTTTTTTTTTTAAATGTTTTCTTTTTTTCCTTTTTTATATTATATTAAAGTTTAATATTTTGATAATAATCATATGTGTTAGACTTTTCAAGAAATTAAATGTCTTTTTTTATTATATTATATTAAAGTTTAATATTTTGATAATAATTATATGTGTTAGATTTTTCAAGAAATTTAGCATTTATTAACTTTTTTTAATCCACGTGTCTTTCCACATGTCTGTATTTATTAATTTGATCAAAATTTCCTGATCAGCGTTTAAAATCCCCTCATACAAATAATTATAGATACAATTCGTGTATAGTTACTGTAGTACCCTTTTCAACTTCTCCTATACATTATGGTTAGTGAAAAGATTGTTAAATTATTTTTATAAAAAATCTTAAAAAACATAATTTATATATTAAAAAAAATCTAAAACAAATATAAATATCTATAATTATCTCGTGCATAGCACGGGTGATAGGTTCGTTATCTATATATGTGAATTGTGATTTTTAAATATCTTTTTTTTTTAAATGTCTTCTTTTTTTCCTTTTTTATATTATATTAAAGTTTAATATTTTGATAATAATCATATGTGTTAGACTTTTCAAGGAATTAAATGTCTTTTTTTTTATTATACTATATTAAAGTTTAATATTTTGATAATAATCATATGTGTTGGACTTTTCAAGAAATTTTTTTATGCGTATTCTTAATGCATTAAAATGTTATTATGAGGGATAATAATCATATGTGTTGGGACTTTTCAAAAAATTCATATGTATTGGATTTCAAAGAATTTTTTTTATGCTTGTTCTTAATGCATTAAAGTGTTATTATGAGGGTAAGACTTGGGGGTTAAGAGAAATTAATAAATGCTAAGGTTTTTTTTTTTAAATCAAAAAATCAAAAAATTTAGATTGGGAGATTGGAGCTCCCACAAGGCTTGGAGTTAAAAACTCCCTTTTGCTTAATATATAGTATAGATGTGTTGGGACTTTTCAAAAAATTCATATATATTGGATTTCAAAATTTTTTTTTTATGCTTGTTCTTAATGCATTAAAGTGTTATTATGAGCGTAAGACTTGGGGGTTAGGAGAAGTTAATATATGCTAAGGTTTTTTTTTTTTAAATCAAAAAATCAAGAAATTTAGATTGGGAGATTGGAGATCTCACAAGGCTTGGGGTTAAAAACTCCCTTTTGCTTAATATATAGTATAGATAGATAGATAGATAGATCTGAGTGGCTTAAATTGACAATGTGAGATTAAATCTAACACTCCATTTGTTTAAGCTGAAAATATTTTATGGAAAATATTTTTCATATTTTCTGGTGTTTGTTACAATAGAAAATGAAAGTTAACAAAAAATATTTTTCATGATCAATGGAAAATAAACCTATTTGAGCAGAATATATTTTTCACTTTTAAAAAATAGAAAATGTTTTTCGAACTAATTTTTTTACCAATATTACCACACCACCACCACTATTCTCACCTCCAGCGCCACACCACCATCACCATGGTTACCGCTACCATCACCGTCGCCATTACCACCGTCGTCACCCCCACTTCTACCTCTACCTCTACCTTTATTTCAAGACGAGTAACACCAAATATAAACAAATGGAACATAACAATCTCACTCACGTACAACCCGGTAGTACGTGGAGGTGATGTTACTTTTGGTGGAAAACATCAAATTAGCATTGATCCTCTCATTGATGTTATAATAGCTGACTTAGGCCTTATTTGAGAAGTGACTATTTTTTAAATTTTTTTGAATATTTAACTATTTTAATTTATGTGTTTAGGAAGATGGATTGAAATATTTTTAAATGATTGTATAGGGAAAAGTATTTGATATGATGTTTTGTTCTGAAATGACCAAACTACCCCTACATTACCGAGCTGTCACGTTCTAATCTAGGCATTTGGCTTGCTGACGTGGGACGGAAGGATCTTGCACATCACCATTTTTTTTTTTTCAAATTTTAAACCTTGCTAACGGCTCCAATTGCTGAACCTGGGCAAAAAATGTGAAGGATTGTGAATTGGGTTATTTGAATTGTAATTTTTAACATCAATAAAAAAATAAAATAAATAATAATAATAATAATAATAATAATAATAATAATAATTGTAAAACTTGTAAATAATTAATTACATATACCAACAAACCTTGAGCCATTTTTTAAACCTTACCCATTAATATAATTTATAATTTTTTTTAAATTTATAAATTATTAATAATCATCACTTTATAAATGATTGTCTCTATTTATTGATAACCGAGCTGTCAATGAATTTTTTTTTTCCAATACTTTTTTTTTCAATTATTTTTTTTCTAATTAATTTTTTTTCAATTATTTTTTTTCCAATTAATTTTTTAAAATTAATTTTTTGTCCATTAAATTTTGTTGAATTAAATTTTTTTTCCAATAATTTTGTTTTCAATTAATTTTTTTTTGAATTATTTTTTTTCAAATAATTTTTTTCCGATTATTTTTATTTCAACTATAATGTGTATGGTCCCATTGTCATAAATAATAAAAATTAAATATAAATATTTTAGGCCTGAACGTGAACTCTTTTTTTAGTTGATGTTTTAAAAAAATTTCAAACATCTTTGTCAAACCTCTTTTTTTTGTAGTTTATGTTTTTCTACAAATAAAAAAAACCAGTTTATAAAATTATTAAATTTGTCAGAAATTTTAATTGGTACCAAAGAAATGATGAACTACAAAAAGAAGAAGAAGAAGAAGAAGAAGAAGAAGAAGCAATTCTTTGTTATGAAATTGGAATGTGCATCAAATATTGAAGGCATCCGCTAGGTTCAAAATTGAACGAAACTAAAGTTCAATCTAGGCAAATAAAATTTATTAGTACGTTACAAACGTTTATGCAACTGATGTTCGAATATTATGCATTACAAATAGTTTCATATGTCCAGTGGCTTGCTACGTGGGTCACATTGCACAACAAATTTCCATATCGAAAACAGCATATTCACAATAGTCCCAAACGTCATATATAAAACAAATGGTCGTGGATGCGAATTTGAACTCTTGCCATATCCACATTTGTATCCCCAACCATGAGCCCATCATAAAGATTTTCTTCGCCGACGTCAGCGTCGGGCATGTCATCCGGCACTGATGAAACACAATAATGTTTGTCGTCGCCATTGGCAGCTAGCTCGTGTCTACGAATGAAATTGTGTAACGCCATTGATGCACCAACCAATGGCACCTGCACCGTCGGAAAATCATAGTCCGGCATGTTGTGCAGGAACTTCCACTGAGATTTCCACACTCCCAAAGTCATTTCCACACTCCCAAAGTCCTTTCCACCACACTCCTCAGTGACGCATGCGCTTCGTTAAACAATTCTCTTGGGTTATCGGGTCGCCCATGTTCCCGAAATAGTGCTTGGTGATACCGAGACCCTTTGAATGGTGCCAGGTGCCCCTTCTTGTTTGGATATCCCGCATCCACAAGGTAATAGCTACCTATATTTTTTTAAAAAAAACAATTATATACACGTGACATAAACCCCAACTAGTACTGAATTTGAAATGTGTTACCTTCTTATGGGTGCGGAAACGGTGCGCGCTAGTTTTCAATTATTTCCTTAAAAATGCGACTATCATGCATGCTTCCATCCCAGTCGCAAGAAATAAAAATGACGCACATGTCAAAGTCGCATACTACTAGTATATTTTGGGTTAGATACCCTTTGTAGCCATAATATGTGCCCGCATCACGGGCAGGCAACACGGCTTCTATGTGAGTTCCATCCAACACACCTATACAATTTTACCATTATAGAAGACATCACAACTATTTCATTGCACACCGTATTCGAAAATAGTATTCTTAACGGCAATTACTGAATGCTCACTTGAACGGTATGTATTTGCCTCTTGACCACAAGTAGGGATGCCTACTATTTTGATCTCTGGTTGGCTTGCAATGCTGTTCAGTGAACAACTTCATTGCATCCAACACTGCATGAAAATGGCAAGACACCGTTTTTCTCAAGTGTTGAAACCGCTCTTGTAGATCGGCAAAAATATCCACCGAATACCATTAGTAGGGGGCAAAACACAGCAAGATCTTGTAGATTGGAATGAAAAATCAACATAACCGAGTCGGCAAAGGCTACAAACAAATGTATAATTAGTTCAGGTGATTTACCTGTTGCAGGTTGTGTAGAAGGCAGAGCTCCGCTGGAGATAGGTCCATTGGAGAGAGATTGGTCAAGCGAACTCGTGTCGCTTCAGTCCGTTGTGAGAGACTCAAGAGATGAGATAGGGTAGAGGCGTGAAATGAGTTGTGGGACAGGTGCAATCTGTATACCCAATTTGAAATAGTCAAAGGGTAAAACGGTAATTGTACCTCATAATGTAACCCAACTGTACAAACAGCCGCACTGTTGAAGCTTTTTGGCTATTTTCATATATGAGGCTACAATAGCCTCAACTTTGTTTTCCCAAACAGCGCCTTAGGAAGTTGGCTATTTTAGTTTTTGGCTATTTTAATAGGCTAAAATATTTGTATTTGGGAAGATGCTAGATTTTTTTGTAATTAAATGTGATGTTTGTGAGAGAAAAGTAAAATGATTATGGGTCTGATATGATATTTTGTCTTATTGACTATTTTAACCTATTTTGTCCTTTTGTGAATTTTAGCCAAAAAATCCCCCAAACCCAACTTGCTAAATACCGCCTTAATTAGTCATTTGGTGGAGAAGTATTATTGAAGTGTATGGAGTTAAATTCTAATTAAAAGAACTTTGGAACTGGTGGTGCATGCATGAATGCTTATTAGTCCAAATTGAATAGTCTACGTAGCGATAATCGATTGCCAATTCTCAGCAAGAGAATTTCTAATTTTGTGTGTGTTTTTTTGGGTAAATTACACTGACGCCTTCTGAGGTTTAGTCTAATTACATCTCATTTCTTGACGTTTTAGAAATTACATTTCTACCCTTGTGATTAATAGTCTCATTTCACAAACCCCTTACTTATATATAAAGTAACAACTCCTAGTAGAAAAATAGAGGAAATTACATTGAAAAAAAAAAAGTGAAGCAAAGGAAAGGGAAAAAAACAAAAACAAAAACAAAAAATAAAAAAAAGAGGAAGAAACAAAACAAGAAAAGGGAGTGCATGAGTTCAATGTATTCATTCCGTTTAAATAATTACAATGACAGGGGGTTAGTGTAATTTTTCAAAAGTTAGGGGGTGATATGTATTAAACTCAAATTTCAGGGGGTGTAAGTGTAATTTATTTATTTATTAATAAAATAAATCGTATAATAAAATATATTGGAGTACAAAATTGATCTCAACATGAATACAGAAAACCTCCATACAAAAAGTATACAAGTCTCCATGTAGGGAGAAAAACAAACCTCCACGCAAGGAGAAGAAAACCTCCATGCAAGAATAATTCTCAGTACCCCCGTGAATTGTCTAAATTTTTTATGTCAATGCTCCCAATTTCATTTATTCTATTTATGTAATTATTTAGTAAATCTTACATATTGCTCCAAACCAACGAGATAGCGAAAAATTTACAAATAAAAGATATTGACTCACAATTATTAAATAATTTAAAAATAAAGAACGACCCAATTACTATGCATTGTTTCTCATTTACTAAAATTATTATATAAATAAAACTGCATGATACTGACACTCGGAGTATCTAATAATTTTTACTTATATCATGTCTGTTTAGTTTATTAGCTCTTCCAATTTTCAAGGAATGACCTGGTTACAAAGTCAACACTGCTATAGCATTTTACCACAACCTTTAAAGATGTTTTGATAACCATTGTTTTAAGGACTCGTTTGGGGGATTCAAATCCTCTATGGAGAAATTCTGTCTCCACATGCCACTTCATTGGAAATGAATTGAATGGATGAGATCAAACCACGACAACTAAGGATTTGAAACAATAAATCCAACGTTGTCTTTTTAGAAGCCAACTCAATTTTTATCCGAACGACGACATTATTTTTATATATAAACGGCAACTTTGTTTCTTGACCCTTCGTTTTCTGCTCTTACTGCAAAGAAGGAAAACTGGTCTCCAAATTAATTGTGGGCTCACGTCATGCGCACGAATCCTCCGAAGTCAAAACTCTCTAGAGTTTCATGCATGATTTGAAACGGCACTATTTTTACTTAAACAACATCGTTTTGCTGAAAATACAAATATATATGATAATTACAAAGATTTAAAAAACCTACGTGATTCATGATTTGAAATAGATTGAATTACAATAATTTTCAAACAATCAAAACTAACCATCTAAACTATCTAGTACGTATAAAAGTGATTTAGATTGTTGTTTCACAATTAATAAATCGACACAAAAGATTTTTATGTGGAAAAAATCACAATCGGAGTACCTCCGATTGTGATAAAAAAATCACAGGTGCAACACCACTAATCAATCCACTATGAAGAATGAAAATACACAAGATTACCAAACAATTTACCCAACACGTTGTAAAATTGTCTTCCACCACTTATGCCTCTTTTACCAACGCCTTCATCTCAGAATTGATTAGCCTGATGTTAAATCCACAACACCCACGTCATGTTCATGCTCGAACCTTCGGAATCCACCAATCAAAATCTCTTTGATTAGAAGAATCAAACAATTCCCTTGATGTGATCAATTTAACTCATGTGATACAATCAATCTCACAAAGACACCAGGGGAAACAAGAAAACAAGCTCCAAAAAAAAAAACCCCTAACTCTCAAGTTTAAGATCTGAAGGCCTTAACCCTTAAATCTGTCTTTCGCACAACTTTTATAGAAACAAGATTGCGATGACCGCTCGAGCCATAGAATGGTCGCTCGAGCGGTGTGCCTTATGTGCGTGGAATCATAAGCATATTCGCTCGAGCAACAGAAAGGTTCGCTTGATCGCACATTGACCCCCTCCTAGTTGTAGGCACCCAATTTTTGACCGACCTTAAGACTTAGACGTTATCGTTTGTGCACTCGATGATTGTGCATGTTTGTGCTTGTTTTGAGTACTCGAATTTCTCGGCGGAACGCCTTGTCTTTGAGTCTCTAAACCCTCTTTGTTTTGTGCTTGTTTTTGGACCAAACCTTGGTGCCTCTTGCTTGGAGGGGAGAAGGGCCTTGTCGGCCATTTTTCCTCCTTGTCGGCCACTTGAAGTGGTTGGTCGGCTAAGGAGGGTGGCCAGCCGGCCACCTAAAGTGGCCGACGGCCATTTTTCTCCTTTTTCAGATATTTTCTTTGCTAGCTGTGGCAACTGTTGATCACTGATTGTCATCTCCATACACGTGCATGGAAGGATGAAAGCAAGCTTTTGGCTTGCATTTCTATATAAGGGGAGGTATCTCCCCCTTTTGAGGGGTTACAGAATTTTGTGAGCAAAATTTTCCTCTCTCTCTCTCTAAAATCCCCTCTCTCCTTATTTTGTGCTTGAAAGTGGGAATTCTTTACACTTTTGTTCTAGGACCCTTAGCCAAACACCTTCACCTTGGAGCTGAGGTTCTTGGAGGTCTTGTTTGAGCTCTCAAAGCTGGTTTTAGCTCAAAATTGTTGCTGTTTGTGGCTGTGCTTCAAAGGTATAAGGCTCACCCCTTTTAAATCTTTATTTTAGTTGCTTATTTGGCTACCTTTACATGCTGTTTTTGGTCTCATTTTCAACTTTAAAAACCTACGTTTTTAAGGTTTAAAAATGGTGGTTCAAGGCCTTTTTGGAGTTAGGGGTGGTCTGCTCTCTTTTGTAGCTTGTTTGCTAAATGCTGTGCCTTTTTTTTAAAGCTTTTAAAATAACTTTTTTTGGCCTTTAACCACTGAATTCCATGAGAATTTTAGTGGTAAAAACTTAGTTTTGAGGTCCAAAATAGGAGGGGGTGGCCTTCCCTCCTTGTGTCTTGTCTGCAAGTGTAGATGGCCTAGCATGTGAGCATGTTTTTCTACCTATTTGTGACTTGATCTCAGCATGTTTTTGCTACTAATTTAGCATGCTTTAGCTCTGTTTTGAGCCTACTTGGTCATATGAGACTTGTTATGCATGGTTGTAGTGCTAATGGCCTTTACTAGCTTTGTGTTTTAAGGCCTCTAACATGTTTTGCATGAGATGATTGCATGTTGTAGCATCATTTAACATGTGATTTCAGTGCATATATCTTTGTCACACTCTCACATATTTCACTCTTTCATTACTTTTAAGAGTTGTGCTTTGAGCCTTGCTTGCAAGCTAACATGCGAGCATGTTTTTTTTTGCCTTCTATGCTTTGATCTCAGCATATTTTAGCCACTGTTTTGGCATGTGTTAGCTCTATTTTGAGCTGGTTTGGTCATTTGAGCTTGATATTGCATGCCTCTAGTGTAGTGCTCTTCACTAGTTTATTATTTTGAGGTTTTGAACATGTTGTGCATGTGTTGCTTGCATGTTGTAGCATTATTTTTCATGCCATTTCAACACTGAAAAGTCTGCAACCTCCCTTATTTCTTCATTTTTCCATTTGTTTTGAGGGTTGGCTAACCTTATGATTGTGTTTAAGCTTAAGATAGAGCTTGTGCTCAATGGCTTTAATCCTCTTATGAGGGTTCCTCCTAGCCAAAGGCATGATCTCTCTCATGTCTTAAACCATTCTTTGGTTGACCCCTCTCTCATTAGAGGACAATCACTTTGGACTTAACCGGTTAAAGAATGGCTTGGTAATGCTAAAATGTGTAAACAAATGAGCAAAGTAAAACATGAACGAGACAAGCATTTGTGTTGCATTGCTTGTGTTTGGATCGGACGTTAATCCAAACACAAGAAATGTGGGACGTTTCATACTCAAAGTGATGAAACATGTCATGTTTCTTGGTCGCCACCACCCTTGATCATGCATGATAGGGTGGTGGTCGTTAGAGTCTTATATATGCATTCATTAAGCTTGTACGAGCTTGGTTCTTTGGCCATCATGCATTGAAAATTCTTGATTGGTGGCTTGAGAGCCAAGTGCCATACTCATTTGAGCTTGAGAAATGATAAGGAGGGTGGCAGTACACACATTCCTTGAAAAATACATTGATGTGCCTCTGTTGTTCTCTGTTGCAGCAAAAACAGAAGTCTGGAAAAGCAGTGCCCGACCGGCCACCTGAAGTAGCCGACCGGCCACTTAGACTAGCCGACCGGCCAGTTAAAGTGGCCGACAGCCACTTTTTATGGCCAACCGGCCACCAGTCCATTCTTGTGCAGAAGTGTTCCTGTTTTGGAGCAGAGGCAGTCTGGAAGCTGGTACAGTGTTTAGAGATCAAAGCGAGTGCAAATAGAGGCAACATAAATCATGGCGATGGATTTTCGGGAGGATGCAACCGAGCATGCATGTCTCCCTCACCTACAGAGCCGTTTATTCGCTTTATTTAAACTGTTTTTAAATAGCTTAGCGTAGCTACACTACTAAAATTTCAGCTTTTTGCGACGGTAAAATGCCGTCGCTAATACTCCTAATGTCGTCGCAAAAAACTTTTTGCGACGGTAAATGACTTTTTGCGACGGCAAGAGGGGGGTCGCAATTGGGGGGGTTGCAAAAGAGTTTTTGCGACGGCATAATACCGTCGCTAATGTTTTGCGATGGCATTTTTGTTTTTTGCGACGGCACTTTGCAGTCGCTAATAATATTTGAAATTTCTTTGACTTTTTGCGACAGCACTATTTTACCGTCGCTAAAAATGTTATTTGAGACGGCAAAAATTACCGTCGCTAATAGTCTTTTTTTGTAACGGCAAAAACATTGCTTTTGTGACGGTTTGATGCCGTCGCAAAAAATATTAAAAATATAAAAATTTCTATTTTTTTGCGACAATATACTACCGTCGCAAAAAATATTAAAAAAATAATAAAATTTCTATTTTAAATAATAAAATTTCTATTTTTTGCGACAGTTTAGTACCGTCGCAAAAGGTAAAACCTATGACAAAATCAATAAAAATATTAAAATTTTCTATTTTTTGCGACAGTATAGTGCCGTCACAAAAAAAAAAAAAAAACTCTGATAAAATTATTAAAAATATTAAAATTTCTTCATAATAATATAAAAATTCCTATATAAAAATAACAATTTCTCTATAATAAAATACTCTTCCATTCATAATTACACATCAACAAAACTATTCCACTACATAATGTTCCATAATCATATATAATGTTTAAATACATGATTTTGTTCATAATTCAAAATAACATAAATCAAAATTAAATATTTTTCTCATCATTCTTCGTAAATAACAAAAACAAAAATTCATCATGCTAATCCTTCTCTATTTGCTCTGACATCATCTTTAATCTTGCATTTTCTTGTCTCAATTCTGTCATCTCAGCTTTTGCTGATTCAAGTTCATCATGCTAGAGGAACAAAAAAATGTTATATACAAGTTAATCAATTATGATAAATTCAAATGTATATTCCAAGTTTCCAACATACAATCTCACAAACCAGAAAAGAACTAGAGTATACATAAGAAGAACAAATTTAATTTATGAGAAGTTAAAGAATTCAGCACACAAAAAAAAAAAAAAAATGTAATGAAAGACATCATTTAAATGTTCCAAACACCTCCTTTCAAATTTTATAACCGAAAAGAGGTACTTTGGTTGAAATTTAGATAAAATTTGGATAGAAACAGAGTTGGAACCGTTTAGATCAATTAAATTGACATAATTGAAATATTATAAACCAAAATGAAACATAAGGCATATTTTAAGGACAGACAATATATTTAACTATTTTTACTTTTGTGGTCTGCAATAAAATTTGAGGTATCAATCACTTGGGAAAGATAACCCTTCAATTTAATGCTTCAATTACTTATATCAATTTATCTAAAACTTGCCTAATGATTCAAACATCTATATAGAGTTAATGGGCTCTGAAGACCTAGGGATCCTAAGATCACAAGAATTCAAATCAAACAAATTTTTAATACAAAAATTCAATATTCTTTTGGTGAAAAAAATGGGCACAAAAATTTGAAGTCATCACATGGCAAGATTAATTAGTATATTCAGATTCCTAGAGCATTCAACAATGAGATACCAAGAAAAAGGGTACTCAATGGCTTTGGTCAATTATAACCTACTGATAAATAAAATATGAGACAATTCATAAATGTTAAGGTTTTTTTTTATTACAATTGAATCAAACTTTATCCATTTTGTCTAACTATTTTTTACATATTATATTATCACAATGTTAAAACAAGTTCTTGATTAAGGCCCTTCTTGTCTTTTTTTTCAATGCACATAACTAATTACAAAATGGATTACAGAATACTATAGTCATATACATCAGACACACGCCACGGAAAAGGTTCACTTCACCATTATGTTCCGTGATTCTGTGTCCATAGAATTATTGTTTCTCTTTCTTTTCTATCAATCTGCTCGCTACCTAAATTATGAAAACATGTAAATTTATTGTCTGATTTCAATAATTTGTTTAGGGTCTGTTTGAATAGAGTGAAAAATATGATGAAGAATGAAAGAAAATTTATTTTCACACGTGCATTTGGTTAAGATGAATTGTTTGTGAGAGAGTAGTAAGAAAATAGAGACGATAAGAACAAGCTAGAGAAGAAAAAATATATATGTTGCATGAAACTAAAAGCCAAGTTACAAAGGCCAAACTTTCAAGTGCATTTTGAGGATTAGTGAAGATGGTTTCGTGTCATTATAATAGCAAATTCTGTGTTTAATTACCTCTTTCCTAGTGCCTGAGCTCTTGAGGTTTGGTGAAGATGGCTTTGAAGTGCTTTCTTCACAGAATTGTCCTCTTGTTCCACCCTAAAAACATGTAAATGAAAATTTTATGCCATTGATCTTCAAAACATTGATATACATTAACCAATTACAGAGTTTAGTATTAGCATAATGAAGGATCGTGCCCACTACTATACCCAATTCTAACAATATTAAGCTTCATCGACTGGAACTCATTCATCCAGTTTGCAATAGACTGAACATTTTCTCAAAATTTTCCACCTGTAAAAGACACTTTCATCTGAATTGAGCAAATCAAGTTAAAAGCATACTTTGTTACAAATCCCTTGGTTGATAATATTATCACATTGTGTCTATGGGGTTGCCAGTCAAAGATGAGCGAAGATGAAAACAAGCAATAGGCCAAATAATTACCAAACCTCATCCTCAAACCATTTGAGTTGTAACAGTCACAAATTATTATTCTAAGAAAAAACCAAATTTCCCCCTTTCTTGTTATCAAGTTAGTCTCAAATGTAATGCATATCAAACTGAACTTGTATTTATGTCTGTGTCAGGTAAAATTTCAGAGAAGAGGGAAAAAGGTACTCACTTTAAACCACCAACTTTACACTACAAAATGCTTGACACCACCGAATGACCTCACAACCTTACTCCAGTACTTGTAATGCCTCTCTTCTTCCCTTGAACCAAAGTCAGGGTCTGCTTGAAAGAATACCTTCCCATCTCAAAACAAACAATACTAATCGAATGGAGATTCGGAGTACAAATCTCCAGCGACTCTACCTCATTCCGAGAATAGAAGTTCCAGAGCGACAACATCTTCAACTTTGAAGAACATATCTTCAAATTCTGCATCCCATAACAAGACACAAGAACCAAACTCCAAATTCGAACATCCCGAATTCAAACATTATTGAATTTAATTATATCAGAAAGGGAAAAAATGGAACACTCATATTGATCAGCAATCAGTTGCTTATAATGACCAGTAACTAAAGGATCTCTTACAAATTCTTAGTCATCCTCATACCAGTGGCTTATGTATCAAACAAAGGGTTAGAAATCAAAGAAATAAAATACCTCATAAAATACCTCACACATTTTTACAAGGTAAATAATAATAATAATAATAATAATAATAATAATAATAATAATAATAATAATAATAATAATAATAATAATAATAATAATAATGTTAAGCAATAGTCTAGCATTAACATAACAAGTTTTGAAACACACAATTCTCCAACCAAAACCCACAAATTTTTTAATGCCAACCTATTCAAAACCTCTTAAAATCAACAGTACACCCACTTCTTGAAATGATTTCCTAAACCCCAAATTGGACTAATTTTATTCTATTTTGATTCATTCCTTTTTCCCCCATAGAATTCAGAGAGAAGAAAGATGAGCGAGAGAAATAGAGAGAAGATAAATGAGCGAGAGAGAAGAGAGATAGAGAGATGAGAGAGATAGAGAGAAGAGAGATGAGCGAGAGACAAAGAGAGAAAGAGAAAGAGAAAGAGACAGAGACAGAGACAAAGACTGACAGATAGAGAAGAGTGATAAGTGAGAGAGAGAAGAGAGGTAATATTTTGTGGTAGAGGAGAGGAAGCGGCAGTAGTGGTGAAGGTGGTGGATAAGAGACGGTGGTGGTGGTGGTGATGGCGAAGGAGATTAGTGGTGAAGTTGTGGTAGTGGTAGAATAGATGGAGTGGCAGTGGTGAAAGAGAGGTAATGGTAGTAGTAGTAGTGGCAATAGTGGTATTGGTGGTAGTGGAGTGGTGGCGATGGTAGTAATAATGGTAGTCGTAAAGGTGAAATGGCGACCGTGGTAGCAGTGGTGGTAGTGAAATGGCGTTTGCAGTAGTGGTTAAAGTGGTAGAGGAGATGAGTGGTAAGAGAAAGAGATGAGTGAGAGACACAGAGAGAGAGATAAAAGAGATAGAGAGAAGAGAGCTGGACGAGAGACACAGAGAAAAGAGAGAGACAGACAGACAGAGAAGAGTGATGAGTGAGAGAGAGAAAGAGAAGAATGACAGAGACACAGAGAGAAAGAGAGAGACGGACAGACAGACAGACAGAGAAGAGTGATGAGTGAGAGAAAGAGAGAGACAGAAAAGAGAGACAGAGACACATAGAGAAAGGGAGAGACAGACAGACAGAGAAAAGTGATGAGTAAGAGAGGGAAAGAGAAGAGAGACAGAGACAGAGAGATAGGAAGATGAAAAAATGGGTGAAAAGAGAAATGTTCAAAAGAGTAAGGCGACGTCGTTTATAGTAGATCGATAAATCGAGAATGAGCTCGATAAATAGAGAAGATGAGAGTAAGAGAACGAGCAAGACGAACATAGTGAGGGAGAAATAGACAAATAGACAGAGAGAGAGAGAAGAGTGATGAGTGAGAGAGAGACAGGGAGAGAGAGAGATAGAAAAAGAGATGAGCGAAAGATAGACAAAAAGAGAGAGAAATAAAACGAAAAGAGATGAGCGAGAGAGAGAGAAAAGAAATGAGAGAGATAGAGAGAATAGAGATGAGCGAGAGAAAACAGATGTGAGAGATAGAGAGAAGAGAGATAGACGAGAGACACAGAGAGAAAATGAGAGAGAGAAACAGACAGACAGAGAAAAAAGAGTGATGAGTGAAAAAGATAAAGATAAGAGATAGAGATAGAGACAGAGAGACAAGAAGATGAAAAAATGAATGAAAAGAGAAATGTTATATCAAAGAGTAAGACGATATTGTTTTTTTTAATTTTTTTTGCGACAGAAAAAAGTACTAGAATTTATTCAAACCATTTTGTGACTGTATATATATGAAGCTGTCTCGAAACCACAATCACTATGCTAGGTTAGAGTTTTCCAAAAACTCTTTTGAGAAAATTATACTTTCTTGTTTTCCGTGTTATATTATTTTTACTGAATTTTTTTAATATTTTAAGTATTTTTTTTAATTTTTAGACACACCTAACATAAATACACCTAAAAATTTTAAAAATTGTAAAAAAAATCTTTTAAAAATTCACTAAACACCAAAAATACAATAATTCAATACATTTTTTTTGTATTTTTATATATTTATTAATTTTTAAAAATATTTTTCATAATTTTTTTTTAGATACATCTAAGTAAGGTGTATCTAAAAAAAATATTTAAAAATTTAAAAATATTCACTAAAAACAAAAAAAAAAAACACAAAAGTCACTTTTTGCGACGGCAGAAAATGTCGTCTCAAAAAAGCAGAACATTTGCGACGGCACAATTTACCGTCTCAAAAAATGAGAGTATTTGCGACGGTATTTTCTGCCGTCGCAAATACTCTCATTTTTTGAGACGGCAAATGGTGCCGTCGCAAATGCTCTGCTTTTTTGCGACGGCAAAAAATGCCGTCGCAAATACTCTGCTTTTTTGAGACGGCAAATGGTGCCGTCGCAAATACTCTGCTTTCTTGAGACGGCATTTTTTGCCGTCGCAAAAAGTGACTTTTTGAGACGGCAAGTGTGCCGTCGCAAATAGTTCCGTCTCATAAACCCACTTTTCCTGTAGTGCTAGTTATTTAATTCGTTTTGTAATATCATAATTAGTTTGTGTAACTAGTTATTCAATTTCATTTGTTGTATTTAATTAGCTTAGAATAAGTTAGTTAATTAGATTCAAATTGGTTTGTAATAATTAATTAAGCTTAGCATAGTTAATTAGTTTCGTTTTGTAATAATTAGCTTAGCTTAGAATAGCTTAGCTTATTTATTCAGACCCTCCTTCAAGAGGGCACAATGTTGGAATAAGGGTGCGTGTGTGTGTGCATGTTTTCCAACCCCATGTCTTTCTCCCTTTTATTTAACCGCTTTCGATGGTTAATTTAGGGTCATGTTTCAATTAGTGTACCTTATGCTTGCATGTTTGCATCATTCATTTGTCTTGCATGCACCAAGGCTCGGCGCATCATTCAAACTGCATCGTATTTCAATACTTCTTTGAATACGTGTATCAAATTGCTGTATTCACATGCCATATTAGTAGCCGAGCCTATTAATTGCATTATTGCATGTGTTGCATTAGGCATCTAGCATAGTTAGGATCATACATTTTTCTAACTAGCTTTTGTTTTGGTTTGGAGTACACTGTAAGTTTTATGCTTTAGCATACTTGCATGAGTGTGAGTGTTGTCATGATAGCATGCTTGCCATGAGGCTATGTGCTTAAATGATTAACTGCATGAATGCTTGTGGATGAAGGCTTGGTTGCTTGAATTGGAACAATTCGATAAATGTGAGTTTTAAGCCCACTTTGCGAAGTGGCAAATCATGTTTTAAGCCCACTTGAGAGTGGCTCCTTCTAACCATTTTCGAAAAAACAAACATGAGTTGTTTTGTTCCAATTCTTGCGATCTTAGACTATACTTGCTTGTGTGCGTCACATAGTAAAGTTAGCTAATAATCAGAATAAAAACACATAAGGTTTATAAAGCAACATATCATGCTTAGTAGAGGCCGATCCTTTGATCGGGCGAGCTGGGGTGCTCATTTCAGGACCTTCCCCTCTCGTACCCAAGTTCCCAAGCCGAGGGAACTTTGGTGATGACGAACACGTGGCCTTTGGCACGAGTCAGGGTTTCTTAAATTTTCCAAAAATAAAATATTTAGGTGGTGACTCTGTAATCTGACAAAGCAGTCCAATTTTGGCATTATTTGATCTAAAATCAATTTTCCAAAATGATTTACCGGATTAGACTCTTTGGTGTTTATCGGTTTCACATTGCACTTTGTGAGACTAGATTCAGAACCGTGACAGGAGTCCGAACTGTAGGACCAATTCGAGCTCTCCGAAAAGGGGGCACGAAGAAAGTCAAGTCTACATTTTCTGGCCACTCTGTTGGGGATTTAGAGAACTTGACTCGAACTGATGATATGTTATTTTATCTACATTTGTATGTTTCTTTGCATTGCATTTGCATAGGTGCGCCTAAGTCACAGTGTTTGCCATCTACTATTCCTGAACGGTTTTCTAGAGGCTCGCTTGGAAAAGCTTGCCATAAGGTTGACCGGTTGCGGGCTCTGCCATGATGGGAACACAAACCTCGAATCTGGACTACCGCTGTACCGTTTGATCCCACTTTTCACTTCTCGGTGTTAGGGGCGAGAGGTCTATTAGGTGGTCTTGTTGAGGCACCCTTTTCGACCAATTGACCGAGTTGCATATCGGAAGCCATAGAGACTGTTCCAAACTAGGACAGGTTGCTCACCGGAATGCAGGATTGTGTGAAACCGCATGCGTGCGTAGTAAACCCCTAGTTCCTGACGAAATTAGGATAGGGAAACCCTACCCCACCATAGGGGTGTTTTGGCTCTCACATGCTTGATATGTGCTGCTAGGGTGTGTCTCTACAGGAATGTATGTATCAGTTGCAAGTTTGAGTATCAGTTTGGGGATATCAATTTTGAGGCAGAAATTTGGGAGGCAGAAATCAGTATTTGAGTATAGATTGTCCAGCTTATGATTTCAACTGTGTGTTGTCTTTATCTAAGCCAAGGTGCTGTGCGTTTGCTGATTCTTGTTTCCTTTTTGCTTTATTTTCTTTTTTTGAAAGGTAGTATTTTCACAATTGCTTCCGACGAGGCAGTTACCCCCCAAGCGCTCTGGACCAGAGTAAGGCGGCTTTATCGATCTGGGGATCTTGTGAGAGGACAACCAGTATTTGCTTCGCTACACCCAGTTACAAGACGGAGGAGAGTTCGGCATAATTCACCGGTTCGTCAGTCACCTGTGCTCAGTGAAGTCCAGTTTTCTGCTTCCACCTCAGAAAGAGAGTGTATACCGGGTTAGATAGATCAGCACCCCTCAGTCAGTATGGAGGATATGATGCGTCAACTCCAGCAAACTATCGAGGCCATACAGCGGGACGCTGCTCGCCAAGCGGAAGTTATCGCTTGCCAAACAGAGGTTGTAACCCAGCAGGCTGAAGTAATTGCTAGGCTTCAACAGCAACAACAACCGCAACAAGCAGCGGCGTCTACTTCGCACCCACCCCCACCTAGGGTTCCAGTACCCGGGGATATTACTAATGTCCAGGAGAATACGGACATTCCAGTAGGGCCAGTCCCACCTCAGACTTCCAAAGCACCGGTCTACCCAACAGACACACCGTTCGAATTTGAGGTCGATCCTACAGCCTTGAAAGTGAGCAAGCTTGAGAAGCTTTTCAAATGTGCTCAGGGAGTCAACTCAATCCCAGATATAGAGGATGGCTACACAGATTCGGCGGTGACATTGCCGGATAGATTTAAAATGCCTCACATAGACTGCTTTGACGGTTCGGGTGATCCCATGGTCCATTTGAGGCTATTTTCAGATATTCTGCGACCGATGGGCCTGACTAGACTGCAAAGCTATCCCTCTTTGGATGGACCCTATCGGGTATTGCGGCTATCTGGTATGCTAAACTGGAGGATTCTGTGAAAAGGAGCTGGGAAGAGATGGCCGAGGCCTTCATTGCCCAATATTTTTATAACACTCAAATCGAGGTCACAACTCGTGATCTCGAGGCAACTAGGCAATAGCCGAAGGAGGGCTTCTCTGACTTCGTCACTCAGTAGAAGGCCAAGGCCTCCATGATGACAACCAGACCAGCTGAGAAGGACCAGATAAGAATGGTCGTTTGTAATCTGCAATCGAAGCTGCTGCAGAAGATGATTGTCTTACCCCTACCTACCTTTGTTGATCTTCATGAGATTGGGGTACAGATAGAGGATGCGATGAAACAGGGTCTGATTGACTATGAAAAGGAGTAGCCCAAGAGGTTTTTTACATGCAGTTCAAATGCGGCTACGAGTAGCAACGTAGTTGCAAGAACCTCTGATGTTGGTATGGTCACCACCACACCAAAAACAGCCACACCCTTTACCAGTACATCTGGAGCCACCCCACAACCTGCAAAGTACCCACCCCGAGGCCAGAGGGTTTTCACCCCACTCTACATGTCTCTGTCTGCGGCCTTGAGGGTCCTGATTAGAAAAGGGCATCTGAAGCCCCTAGAACCGCGTCCATTTCCAAATCCCCTCCTTCCTACACACAACCCGGCCAAGTATTGTGCCTTCCATCAGCAGCATGGTCATGATACCGACCTATGCTTTAGACTCCGTCATGAGATTTAGGATCTCAATGACAACAAAGTGATAGCGCCTCCTGAGAAGCCAAACGTCACTACAAACCCTCTCCTACCACATAACCAACCCCCTCCTCCACCCAGGCAAGTAAACCTGATCCAAACAATGGCCGTCCCATACGACCCCAGCATATACATCACCCCCTCCTACCTGCCTAAACCGGCGCTGTTCATCCCAGAAAGCACAAACTTGTGCATGATGAGCAAGTCCATATCCCAACCCGAACCCGTGGTGGTGGCTATGATAGAAGAAGGCATGCTTAAGGGCTCTGCAAGCTTAATTGAGGAAGCATACAACCCTTGCCGCTTTATTGCGCCAACTGATCAGGCCAAGCCAATGGTGGAATTTCCAATGGGGATGGAGGTAAATGTAGTTTGGGAGGACGGGCTGAGCCAGGGGCTGGATGACTTAGCTGAGCTTAAGGAGGATATCAGTAACCTGCAGTTCTTTGATGAACAGGATCTTGGGGATGTACAGATTGGTTGGTTTGACATGAATGAATCAACGAATAATACAGGGTGGCTTAGTGATGAGCTGGATGTTGATGAGGGGTCTCAACCAAAGCAGGGAAAGTTAAAAACAGGAATGTCTGCAACGGTCGGAACGGTCGACGACAAGAGAGAGTTGCCGGAGAGCACTGGTATTAAGAATTTTACTCGGGAATTGAGAAGCATTTGTACAACTGATACAGAACAGGAGGCCGCACTAAAGCGGTTCGACCAGGAAAGAACTGAGACTAATTAGAGGGCTAGAAAAGCCAAAGCCCCCGCGGGGACTGATTGTGTTGTGAACATGGGAATAATTACAGCGGAGCCAGACAGTTGTTTGTCGGTTGCTGTAGACGTCCCTGAACGCCCCGGGGAGGAACGAGTCCCCCGTTCCGTTCGATATTGGGCTCACTACAGTTCAGGACTCAAATGTCATGGTTCTTAATCTGAACCAAAGAGTCCAAATCCGGCAAATCGTTTTGAGAAAACAGATTTTTTGAAAGAAGTGCCAAACATGGACTGCTTTGCCAGATATAGAGTCACCACCTAAATATTTTATTTTGGGGAAATTTAGGAAACCCTGACTCGTTGCCTAAGGCCACGTGTCCGTCATCACCAAAGTTGCCTCGGCTCGGGAACTTGGGTACGATTGGGGAAGGTCACTTCGTGAGCACCCCTGCTCGCCCGATCAAAGATCGGCCTCTACTAACCATGATATCTATTTTTGAAAACATTATGCGTTCTTATTCCGGTTATTAGCCTAGATTTACTATGTGATGCGCACAGCATACAAGTATAGACTGGATCGCCTGAATTGGAACAAAACATTTCATGTTTGTTTGTTTGAAAATGGTTTGATGGTGCTACTCGCAAGTAGGCTAAGACGTGTATTTGCCACCCTTAGGTGGGCTTAGAAAACATGATTTCGCCACTATCTAGTGGGCTTAAAACACATATTTGATGAATTGTTCCAATTCAAATAACCCAACCTTCACCCACAGGCATTCAGGCAATTATATCACATAAGCATATAGCCTCATGGTAAGCATGCTATTCATGGCAGTCACTCACACGCATGCAAGGATGCTAAAGCATAAAAACTTACCGAGTACTCCAAGCTAAAACAGAAGCTATGTTAGAAATCCATGCATGATCCTAACTATACAGAAATGCCTAATGCAACACATGCAAAAGTGCAACTATAGCAGGCTCGGCTGTTCTAGACATGGCATATGAAATGCTACAGCTAACATGTATTCAACTTGGAATTGAAAATACAATGCAGTTAGTATGATGCACCGAGCCCGGTGCATGCAAAACAGATGAATGAATGCAAACATGCTGTCATACTGTATGCTAATTGAAACATGCCCTAATCTAACCATCATAAGCGGGTAAATAAAAGGGAGAAAGACGTGGGGTTGGAAGACATACATCCCACTCACGCACAATTATTACAATATTGCCCTCACGTAGGGGGTCCGAATAAATAATATACAGTCCCGAATGAATAAATAATACAATCCCGAATAAATACAAAAAAAATTCCTAATTAATTTACAAATTAATCTAAGAAAGCTATAAACTGGCATGCAAGCCAGGGACTGCCTCGACTCTGATGAATGATGTATGTTTGGGCTGCCTTGCGCGGAAATCTACTGGGATGCCCCAATTAGCCTCTGTTTTGCAATTATTCTTGGAAAGCGCACCAAGCTCCGGAAGGCTGCTGACTCTTGATTTGCTGTAACAGAGAGCAAGAAAGAGGCATGGCAAAGTATTTTCACATATGTATGCATGACTACCCTTCAGGGAGTGTAGTCCTCGATCCTTGTGCCACCAATCATGCATATCGATACATGATAGCCGAGGAGTCGAATTGCACGACTCAATATGAAATGAATGCACATATAAACACAACAAAACCTAAACTCCATCATGGATAATCCGGAGTGTCGGTGACTGGGAATTGAGACACGTTCCGTCACTCGAAGTACGAAACGTCCCTCGTTTCCCGTGCTCAGGCTAACCCCTATTCTAAGAACAATGCAATATGCATGACATGCATGAATGCAACTAAGATACAACCTAGCATGCACAGTGCTATGAAATGGCGTATACGATGCACGAGGTAACATGGCATACACAATACGCTAACATACAACCTAGCATACACAATGCTATGAAATGAAATGACATACACAATGCATAGTGGACTTACACCAACACAAGTGGACCTCAGCCACACTCACATAGGAGGCCATTAGATGAAAATGAGACAACTCGAGATGCGTGCACGCATGCACGCAAACCGAGGACCGACCCTAAGGCACCAAATGCCACTCTAACAAGACATGGCAAGGCATGAAATATGATATGCAAACATGCAAATTTCAGCGCTAAAATATGACCCAAAATAGCCCCGAATCATGGAAACATGGCACCCGATGCACGGAATGAACCCGAAACACGAAACTAGGCATATGCATTGGCCTATAGCTATACAAAAAATGCATTATTTGAACATGAAATGTAAAGACAGATTCAAGAAAGTCCCAAAACAAGCATGTTTACAGTTTTAAGGAAGGCCAAACAGTGAACACAAATGGGGCTAAGCTAGCATGCAAAAATGGCCCCGAAAGCGAGATAATGAAGCAAGTGGCAGCTGCTGGCTCCAAAAAGATGAGGGCCCTTCAACAATGTTGAATAGGGGCCCAAAATATGACCTTTTACAGTTTATGATCAAACCCAAAACAGTGCATAAGCATGCTCAAAATACTATGCAAAACAAGGCCAAAAAGAGAGCTATAACACAAAGTATAAAAAGGATGCCTCAAACAGTAAAAGACCCTTAATGAAACATGAAGAGGGGGTCAAAATAAGGCCATTTATAGTTCGGACCAGAGCCCAAAAACAGAAGCACAAGAGGCTAACAAATCATGCAAAAACGAGGCCAAAAGAGGGATGTAAAGGCAAGTGGCAAAAGGAAGCCGCAAAAAGTGATGAGACCTTCAACAATGTTGAAGAATGGCTCAAAATAACCCACTTTACAGTTTATGACAGAGCTCAAAACAGTTTACACGTAGGCGAAAAATACTACACAAGAAAATGGCATACAAAGGAGGTAATGAAGCAAGTGCAAAAAGGGAGACTCAAACAGTGAGAGGCCCTTAAACAAACATGAAATAGAGCTCAAAAAAATGATATTTTCAGTTAGGGTCGGAGCCCCAACAAGTAAGCACAAGGAGCTAGAATATGAACCAAGAAAAGGGTCAAAAAGGGGAGAAGAGGACTTACCCTTGAAGACTAGTCTTTGACCGCCTTTTGGACTAAAATGTAGCACTCCTAGGCTCTGAAGAACAACCTCAAGCTGCTGGAATGGAGGATGGAAGGGTGGGGCTATGGGTTGGTGAAGAACCAAGGGGGTTTTTAAGGCTTAGAGTAGAGAGAGAGAGAGATTTAATGTGAGAGCTCCAAACCAAAATTTTCTAACCCCTAAAACACAGCTGGGGGGTCTGTTATATAGACACAAGAGGGTGGAAAAGAGGGGGAAAAATGGGGGGGGAAATGAAATTCAAATTTCCCCCCAAAATTGGCCTAAAAGGGAGATAAAGGGGCAAGTGATAGTAGGGGATCTCAAACCGAAGAGAGCCCTTCAACAAAGTTGAAGAGGGGCTCAAAATAAGACACTTTGTAGTTTATGACAAGCCACGAAAATAAATACAAGTAGGCCTAAACTATCATGTAAGAAAAGGCCTAAAAGAGGGGTAAAGAAGCAAGTGGAAGTAGGAGATCTCAAACAGCAAAAGGTCCTTAATTAAACATGAAAAGGACCTCAAAATATGACTATCTCAAGTTTGGGTCGGAGCCCAAAAATGCAGAATGAAGGTTCGGGAGCCAAAACACGTAGTTTAGGGCCCCGAAAGTGGGCTGTTAGGCACCGGAAGTGGTGTCCGACCACGAAGTTGGTCTCTCGGACCGCAGTGTCCCTCAAAAGGGAGTAAATAAGATGCATGCCAAAAACTGGAGCAAACGGAGGTGGTTAAGCGGTCCCGAACCGAGGCACACGGCCAACGGCTCCGAAAAATCGGAAACCGAACTCCAAACGGGCAAAACGGCCTACGACCACGAAACGTAGCCTACGGCCACTGAGAGATGATCTATGAGACCTCTCCCTCCCTTTGGGAAGAGAAAACAGAGAAAACGGAGCCTGGTTCGCAAACCGAGGCAAAGCACAAAAGAGTCCGGAAGTCCGGAGGCAAGGCTCGCAGCCGAGTCTCTGAAACTTCTGAACGAGCACAATATGCAATATCACCGAGCGCTCAACTGGTGACGTCTAAGTCTCAAGGTCGGTCAAAAATGGGTTGTCTACAGTTGCCCCTCTTTGACAGAACTCGAAAGTCATAAGTGACGGGAGTGAATGTCAAAGCCCAGAGACGACCCATTTTTGACAAGGCCGAAGACTTAGACAAACATACAAAATAACACAGATGTGCCCGCAGGCATGCCCGTAGGGAGGGGAAAAATGCAACTGCCAATGCAAGAAGCTGAACATAACTTATGATCATGCAAAGAAAGCCGTAGTGAAGCATACCATGCAACAGTTTTAAGCAAGTGAATACAAATCTAACTACATTTCACGCAGAAAGGATGTAAGAAAATTATGCAATTCTCATTGCGTCTCACGCGGAGAAGGCTAAAAGCGACTACTGAGAATACTCGGAGTCTTACACACAACATCTCTCTGCGTATCACACATAGGAGATGAAGAAGGTAAACCTCTCAGCGTATCACACGCAAGAGAAGAAAGGCAAATTTCTCAGCGTATCACACGCAAGAGAAAACCTCTCAGCATATCACACGCAAGAGAGGAAAGGCAAATTTCTCAGCGTAATCACACGTAAGAGAAAACTTCTTAGCATATCACCTGCAAAAGAGGAAAGGCAAATTTCTCAGCGTATCACACGCAAGAGAAAACCTCTCAGCATATCACATGCAAGGGAGGAAAGATAAATTTCTCAACGTATCACACGCAAGAGAAAACCTCTCAGCATATCACATGCAAGAGAGAAAAGGGAAATTTCTCAACGTATCACACGCAAGAGAAAACCTCTCAGCATATCACATGCAAGAGAGAAAAGGTAAATTTCTCAGCGTATCACACGCAAGAGAAAACCTCTCAGCATATCACATGCAAGGCAGGGAAGATAAATTTCTCAACGTATCACATGCAAGAGAAAACCTCTTAGCATATCATATGCAAGAGAGAAAAGGTAAATTTCTCAGCGTATCACACGCAAGAGAAAACCTCTCAGCATATCACATGCAAGAGAGAAAAGGTAAATTTCTCAGCGTGTCACACGCAAGAGAAAACCTCTCAGCATATCACATGTAAGAGAGAAAAGGTAAATTTCTCAGCGTATCACACGCAAGAGAAAACCTCTCAGCATATCACATGCAAGGGAGGAAAGATAAATTTCTCAACGTATCACACGCAAGAGAAAACCTCTCAGCATATCACATGCAAGAGAGAAAAGGTAAATTTCTCAGCGTATCACACGCAAGAGAAAACCTCTCAGCATATCACATGCAAGAGAGAAAAGGTAAATTTCTCAGCGTATCACACGCAAGAGAAAACCTCTCAGCATATCACATGCAAGAGAGGAAAGGTAAATTTCTCAGCGTATCACACGCAAGAGAAAACCTCTCAGCATATCACACGCAAGAGAGGAAAGGTATGAATGAACACCGGAACTCGTCCAAATGTTCGAAACCGAAGATGTCCTATCGCACCGCATGCGAGAGGAGAAAAGATGACAATTGCAAGGGAAAAGGTGCATAACGATGCAGGTGAAGTGTACATAACAATGCAAGTAATGAGCATAACAATGCTAGATAGATGTGCATAACAATGCAAGTAATGAGCATAACAATGCTAGATAAATGTGCATAACAATGCAATGAATGAGCATAACAATGCTAGATAGATGTGCATAACAATGCAACAAATGAGCATAACAATGCTAGATAGATGTGCATAACAATGCAACGAATGAGCATAACAATGCCAGATAGATGTGCATAACAATGCAATGAATGAGCATAACAATGCTAGATAGATGTGCATAACAATGCAACGAATGAGCATAACAATGCTAGTGGAACGCGCGTGACAACACCCGTTTGAAACAAAAATACCGAATAAGGGAATACAAGCCTTAAGTAGACCAAATTCCAAACGCAACCTCCGATTTACCTCTCGGAGGGGTCACGATACATTCCAAAAAGGATACACCTCGTGCATGCCGACTGACGATGAGCTACACATCGAAGACATGAGTTGAAAATTCCGCAGAAATATTTTGAGCTGAAAAGAGTGAGTTCTTCTTGCACTTTCTTGATTGTACTTCCAAACCGCAGTTACTACCTTTCCTTCCTGGCCATGTTCACAACTTTTCCTATTCTCCAATGGGGTGGCAGACTAGGTTGATTCAGTATCCAGAATCGAGGCGCATTCACATGCTATCTCAATCTATGGGGCTGCCATACAGATTTCAAGCCGAGGATAGACCCCTGGGTATTTAAACCAGACTTTAGTCTCGGAAATTCCGAACCTTTGCGTTCTAGGCAATAGCCGTCCGAACTCTAGTTTCCACCGTCGCAGTTGGTCTCCTAGGAACTCATTGCAAACACAGCCAAGATGCATCTGGCAGGGGCTGGTTTTCTGAGGGAGCACTTCGATTGCCATTCTGGCATTGAAGTAGGCTTGAGTTTGGGAGTATAGGCACACTCATACTTCGGAGCATTGACAAGGCCTGAAGAGGTACATCTGGAGTATAATAACGGAGAGTATAATCACGGAAACTGAAACAAACTCAAATGCTCCAATTTTCCCTCTTTTCTTTTGCTTCGCAGCCTGGAACCTATATAGCTTCAGATAGATCCTGATTTTACTGTTCTCACATGACTTGGGTTGAACCGTGCGGTTTTACGAAAGAACGAATCTTGTTTTGAACAATCATGAAGAATGACACAGCACTCTGAGCACAAAACGATTTTATTTTTTGAAATTAAGAAATGAGTTCTTAATCGGGTATTGAGCCTACGACTGAACACAGCGAAAAAGACTCAACAACGAAAGACAAAAAGGTAAACAACCTAAATACAACGAGACATGCTCGGGACGACTCAAAGCAGGAATCGAGATAAACAAAACAAAAGACACGACACACAGACGTATTACAAAGACGACAGATCTCTCAGATCGCGAGGAGCCAGTTTCTCCGGATATTGTTTCCCATCCTTTCTCATTTGTGATTCTCACATCACTCGGCCCTCAGGCTCTATTTTTGCTGAAAAAGCCCTTTTCCTCACTTTTTCTCTCAGCGCACATCTCTCTATTCTTTAATCTCTCATTTTTTATCCCTCCCCTGGATAGTTGATGGATAAACAGCAAATTGTGGGCTCGTGCCCCTAGCATTCTGCTAGATTCTCTTTCTTCCGCTCACAGCTAGTGAATTCCTCCCATGGAAAGGTTGCGCTACAACTGGGTGTGTAGCAAATCTGCAGCTAACATCAGTTGATGATGCTCTGTTGGGGAGTTTGGACGTGATCAGATCATTCCAGTTCGTGCTTTGCACTTGGCTTAATACCTCGCTGCTTGGAGGATGTTGAGAGCTTTCAGCCCTTTTCTGCTAACTTCAGTTGTGCCCTCTTCTGGCGAATACAATGCCCTTTCTGGCAAGTAGAGTGCCCTTCTTGGCAAGTATGTTGACAATGGGAAAGACAGGAAGCCTGACTCAACTGTGCCCCTAGTTCATCATTTTGACCATTTTTTGTTTTAGTTTTCTCCTAAAAAATTTTGACCAAAATGAGAGTTAGATTAACATGCTTGTTCAATTTTCTGATTTAAAATCATGCAAGTCAGGCCATGAGCACTGAAAATTTTTCTCTTTTGGGTCCAAGAAATGGTCCAGTTTTGAAAATGGAATACTTTTCGAGAAGATTAGTCAACCTCAGTAAAAATTCTCAAAAACTATTTCGCAAACGGCCACTGCTGAACGAGCACGGAACCTACCCTTGAGATGCACAACCTCAGATCCGAAGGAAAATTGCCCCTTGCTTGAGGGGAACTGCATAGCAACGGAAAGTTGCCCCTTGTTTGAACGGCACCGCGGCGCATTGAATGGCAACGGAAAGTTGCCCCTTGTTTGGATGGCACCGCAGCGCATTGTAGGCAGTCCTCAGAGTGACGAACACAACCAAATCCTCAGATACAGAGAAGACAAAGATGACCAGAACCATCGCATGGACACAATCGAATTGTTTTACGGCTGGACTTTAGAATGAAGTTGCCTACGTATCCCAAAGATGAGAATCAAGCCTTACGTAGTTCGGGGTTAAGGTACACTCGGGTATTTAACCTCTCCTTTTTATGCTCTAACTTTTGCCAAGGCGCCTGTTGCGGGTTTTTGACCTTGCGAGCTTTGTTTTTCTTTTCTTTTCAATTCTTTTCTTTTTTGATTTTCTTTTTTTTGCTCTTTTCTTTGCATTTTTTTTGCTCTTTTTTTTTTTTTTTTTTTTTTTTGTATTTTTCTCTTGCTCTAACTTTTACCTGGGTCGCCCTTCCGGGTTTTCGGCCCAGCGAGCCTCTCAAAGGGTAAAAGTGTAACAAGTCCATGCCAAATGGTTTTAGGATCTCGAAGCCATCCGTATCCAGGAGAGTGGCCGTTGCATTGATTTACTGAAGGATCCATCTTCGGCTCTTCGAGCATATCGGACATTTTTTGCCCCTAGTTCGAGGGGTGCTTCTGTTCTAGCTTCGCAAGCTTCTTCTGATGAGATCTGATCTTCTTGATCAGACTTTGGTGCCTCTTGTTCGAGGGTTGTTTCAAATCTGGCCGCACATGCCTCATATCGCGGTTGACCGTTGAACACTCTGAATCCAAGGTCAAGGTTTGAGAGCAAGGGCCCAAGTCTCAAGGCTGAGAGCGATCCTAAGCTGCACAATCTCAAGAGCGATTCCACACAAGTCTTTGTAGGACCGCGCAAAACATTTTGTTTTTGAAATTTTTTTAAGAAAGAGACAAATCGCTCGCGTTGAAGATAGTGTGAAACCAGTCTGGATCAAGCCAGGGTCCTTCTTAGTACTCACGTTAACAAGCATGATTTCATTCATTAAGGGGCTTAGCACGCCTCTCTTTCTCTCAATTGATCAAATTTTTACAAATCCCGAGGAATTCCTTCCTCTTCGTTTTCACCGCAATGTTCAAAAAGTTTTGGAAAACTTAGGTCGATGCAATGAATTCAAGGCACAGAAAAGACACAGCTTCTATTCAAATACTGCCATCTCATTTGGAATTTCTGGTACAGCTGGCACAAGGCAGAAGCAAATGCGAGAGCGTAAAAATCACTGCTGTTTCATTGAGATCTGTTGGCACAACTGGCTCCTCGGTAGAAACAGACTCAAAGAAAGTAAAAAGACAAACACGAAACAAAACAGTGATGTCCGAGGTAACACCCTTCGGGATCACCCGACCCCTATACAACAGGACTGACTCGATACGACAAGACAGACCACAACTGACTCAGTATGAAAGGACAGACTCAAAACAAAACAACAAGACTGACTCAATACCCAAGTCAGAATGTAGCTTTCGCCAAATGCTCAAAACGGTGCGTGCCATACGCCATATCTGGAGTAAATCGAGTGCCATCCGCAGGCGGTTCATCCCCCGATCACATAGTCACATTATTCCCCCCAAGTTCACTGATCAAGTGCCGATAGACTTTGCAGGACTTGGTGCGACGATGACCCCGTTGTCGATCAGATCTTGTATTTCGTGGCGGAGACGAAAGCACATGTCAGTGTCATGGCCAGCTCGCTGATGGAAGGCACAGTAGTTGGCTGGGTTGTGTGAGAGAGGGAGGTTCTTTGGTAATGGCTGCGGCTCTAGGGGCTTCAGACGCCCTTTCTTGATCAAAACCCCTAGAGCCTTTGACAAAGGCATATAAAGTGGGGTGAAAACCTTCTTGGCTTGGGGTGGATATTTGGCTGCTTGCGAGCTACTCCCGAATGCACCAGTGAATGGGGTAGCTTTTTTTGATGTGGTGGTGGTGACCATGCCCACTTCAGAAGATCTTGCAGCTGCATCACCACTGGTGGTCGCATTTGAACTGCGGTAAACGCCCTCCTGGGCTGCTCCTTCTCTTGGTCAATGAGGCCCTGCTTCATAGCATCCTCGATCTATACTCCCATCTCATGTAAGTTTGAAAAGGTGGGGAAGGGGAGAACGATCATTTTCTGCATAAGCTTGGGCTGGAGATTGCGCACAATCATCCGAATTTGATCTTTGTCAGTGGGCCTAAGGGTCATCATTGCGGCTTTGGCCCTCCAGCGGGCCACGAATTTTGAGAAGCTCGCCTTAGGCTCCTGGCTCGTCGTCTCAAGATCACGGGTCGTAATCTCGATTTGGGTATTGTATGAATATTGTGCGACGAAGGCCTCGGCCATCTCCTCCCAGCTTCGTTTCATTGAATCCTCCAATTTGGCGTACTAGATGGCCGCGATACCCGACAGGGTCCTGCCAAAAAGGGAAAGCTTCTGTAATCTTGTCAAGCCCATCGGGCACAGAACATCTGAAAACAAACTCAGGTGGACCATGGGATCTCCTGACCCGTCAAAACGGTCGATGTGAGGCATCTTGAACCTGTTCGGCAGTGTCACAACTGCGTCGGTGTACCCGTCCTCAATGTCCGGGATGGACTTTACCCCCTGGGATTTCTTGAAAAACTTTTCAAGCTTGCTCAACTTCAACGCTGTATGGTCTACCTCGAACTCAAAGGGAGAGTCCGATGGGTTGATTGGTGCTTTAGATAGCTGGGGTAAGATTGGGGGCGGAGCCGGCCCTGTCCGAATGTCTGTACCTTCTTGGACATTTGGTGTCTCCTCGGGTATTGGATCTACTGGTGGGAGGGGAGCTTGATGCGAAGCAGATGCTCCGTTTTGCTGTTGCAATCTGGTGATTAGCTCTGCCTGTTGGGCCATGACCGCAGCCTGCTGTTTGGCGAATTCAGCTTGGCGGACAGCATCTTGCTGCATGAGTTTCATACTTTCTTGCATCTGGTGCATCATTGCCTCCATCCCTGATGTGTTCTGCTGATCCATCTAACTGACTGGTATCTATCCCTGCAGTAGAAACTGAGACCTCAGCCTGACTGTTCACTGGTGGGGTAGATAAGGGCCACTGATCTGGTAACTGCTGAACTGGTGATTTGTGCCTGACTGGCCCTTTTACCTTGCCTCTGGCAAAGGAATACTGATTGCCCTTGAACTGAATCTCTGACCTGACAAAGTCTATCAGCACAAGTTCGATGAACCCCGGGGGATATCGGAGCCTTCTGAAGCTATGGTTCCCAGACTACCTAGCAAAAGAGAAAACATACAGCATCTCAGCCTAACTTCACCAAAATAGATACGAGCATAGTAGGATGACTGTGCCCTCTACTGAATTCTGCCCCCAAAATTCTGCCTCAAATCTGATACCCTCGGGTAGAACTGATTCTTCAGATTTTGATGCCGCAGACCTGATACCTAGACTTGCAAACTGATACATGCATTCCTGTAGAGACGCACTCTAAAAGCACATAACAAGCAAGTGAGAGCCAAAACACCCCTATGTTGGAGTAGGGTTTCCCTGTCCTATTTTGTCAGGAGCTAGGGTTTCACTATGCACGCAGCGGTTTCAAACAACCTATATCGGGTAAGCAACCTGTCCTAGTTTAGAATGGTCACTACGGATTTCGATATGCACTAGGTCGAATGGTCAAAAGGGTGCCCCGGTAAAACCGGGGTTTGTGTTCCCATGCTGGCAGAGCCCACAACCGGTCAGCCTTATGGTCATGCTTTGACAAGACAAGCCTCCGACAAACTGTTCAGGAATAGCAGATGGCAAACACAGTGTCATAGGCGCACCAATGCAAATGCAATGCAAAGAAACACATAAGTGTAGTCAAAAACAGATATCATGAGTTCGAGTCAAGTTCTCTAAATCCCCAGCAGAGTCACCAGAAACTGTAGACGTCCCCAAACGCCCCGGGGAGGAACGAGTCCCCCGTTCCGTTCGATATTGGGCTCACTACAGTTCAGGACTCAAATGTCATGGTTCTTAATCTGAACCAAAGAGTCCAAATCCGGCAAATCGTTTTGAGAAAACAGATTTTTTAAAAGAAGTGCCAAACATGGACTGCTTTGCCAGATACAGAGTCGCCACCTAAATATTTTATTTTGGGAAAATTTAGGAAACCCTGACTCGTTGCCTAAGGCCACGTGTCCGTCATCACCAAAGCTGCCTCGGCTCGGGAACTTGGGTACGATTGGGGAAGGTCACTTCATGAGCACCCCCGCTCGCTCGATCAAAGATCGGCCTCTACTAACCATGATATCTATTTTTGAAAACATTATGCGTTCTTATTCCGGTTATTAGCCTAGATTTACTATGTGATGTGCACAGCATACAAGTATAGACTGGATCGCCTGAATTGGAACAAAACATTTCATGTTTGTTTGTTTGAAAATGGTTTGATGGTGCTACTCGCAAGTAGGCTAAGACGTGTATTTTCCACCCTTAGGTGGGCTTAGAAAACATGATTTCGCCACTATCTAGTGGGCTTGAAACACACATTTGATGAATTGTTCCAATTCAAATAACCCAACCTTCACCCACAGGCATTCAGGCAGTTATATCACATAAGCATATAGCCTCATGGTAAGCATGCTATTCATGGCAGTCACTCACATGCATGCAAGGATGCTAAAGCATAAAAACTTACCGAGTACTCCAAGCCAAAACAGAAGCTATGTTAGAAATCCTTGCATGATCCTAACTATACAGAAATGCCTAATGCAACACATGCAAAAGTGCAACTATAGCAGGCTCGGCTGTTCTAGACATGGCATATGAAATGCTACAGCTAACATGTATTCAACTTGGAATTGAAAATACAATGCAGTTAGTATGATGCACCGAGCCCGGTGCATGCAAAACAGATGAATGAATGCAAACATGCTGTCATACTGTATGCTAATTGAAACATGCCCTAATCTAACCATCATAAGCGGGTAAATAAAAGGGAGAAAGACGTGGGGTTGGAAGACATACATCCCACTCACGCACACTTATTACAATATTGCCCTCACGCAGAGGGTCCGAATAAATAATATACAGTCCCGAATAAATACAAAAAAAAATCCTAATTAATTTACAAATTAATCTAAGAAAGCTATAAACTGGCATGCAAGCCAGGGACTGCCTCGACTCTGATGAATGATGTATGTTTGGGCTGCCTTGCGTGGAAATCTACTGGGATGCCCCAATTAGCCTCTGTTTTGCAATTATTCTTGGAAAGCGCGCCAAGCTCCGGAAGGCTGCTGACTCTTGATTTACTGTAACAGAGAGCAAGAAAGGGGCATGACAAAGTATTTTCACATATGTATGCATGACTACCCTTCAGGGAGTGTAGTCCTCGATCCTCGTGCCACCAATCACGCATATCGATGCATGATGGCCGAGGAGTCGAATTGCACGACTCAATATGAAATGAATGCACATATAAACACAACAAAACCTAAACTCCATCATGGATAATCCGGAGTGTCAGTGACTGGGAATTGAGACACGTTCCGTCACTCGAAGTACAAAACATCCCTCGTTTCCCGTGCTCGGGCTAACCCCTATCCCAAGCACAATGCAATATGCATGACATACATGAATGCAACTAAGATACAACCTAGCATGCACAGTGCTATGAAATGGCGCACACGATGCACGAGGTAACATGGCATACACAATGCGCTAACATACAACCTAGCATACACAATGCTATGAAATGAAATGGCATACACAATGCATAATGGAATTACACCAACACAAGTGGACCTCAGCCACACTCACATAGGAGGCCATTAGATGAAAATGAGACAACTCGAGATGCGTGCACGCATGCACGCAAACCGAGGACCGACCCTAAGGCACCAAATGCCACTCTAACAAGACATGGCAAGGCATGAAATATGATATGCAAACATGCAAATTTCAGCGCTAAAATATGACCCAAAATAGCCCCGAATCATGGAAACATGGCACCCGATGCACGGAATGAACTCGAAACACGAAACTAGGCATATGCATTGGCCTATAGCTATACAAAAAATGCATTATTTGAACATGAAATGTAAAGACAGATTCAAGACAGTCCCAAAACAAGCATGTTTACAGTTTTAAGGAAGGCCAAACAGTGAACACAAATGGAGCTAAGCTAGCATGCAAAAATGGCCCCGAAAGCGAGATAATGAAGCAAGTGGCAGCTGCTGGCTCCAAAAAGACGAGGGCCCTTCAACAATGTTGAATAGGGGCCCAAAATATGACCTTTTACAGTTTATGATCAAACCCAAAACAGTGCATAAGCATGCTCAAAATACTATGCAAAACAAGGCCACAAAGAGAGCTATAACACAAAGTACAAAATGGATGACTCAAACAGTAAAAGACCCTTAATGAAACATGAAGAGGGGGTCAAAATACGGCCATTTATAGTTCGTACCAGAGCCCAAAAACAGAAGCACAAGAGGCTAACAAATCATGCAAAAACGAGGCCAAAAGAGGGATATAAAGGCAAGTGGCAAAAGGAAGCCACAAAAAGTGATGAGACCTTCAACAATGTTGAAGAAGGGCTCAAAATAACCCACTTTACAGTTTATGACAGAGCTCAAAACAGTTTACACGTAGGCGAAAAATACTACACAAGAAAATGGCATACAAAGGAGGTAATGAAGCAAGTGCAAAAAGGGAGCCTCAAACAATGAGAGGCCCTTAAAAAAACATGAAATAGAGCTCAAAAAAATGATATTTTCAGTTAGGGTCGGAGCCCCAACAAGTAAGCACAAGGAGCTAGAATATGAACCAAGAAAAGGGTCAAAAAGGGGAGAAGAGGACTTACCCTTGAAGACTAGTCTTTGACAACCTTTTGGACCAAAATGTAGCGCTCCTAGGCTCTGAAGAACAACCTCAAGTTGTTGGAATGGAGGATGGAAGGGTGGGGCTATGGGTTGGTGAAGAACCAAGGGGATTTTTAAGGCTTAGAGTAGAGAGAGAGAGAGATTTAATGTGAGAGCTCCAAACCAAAATTTTCTAACCCCTAAAACACAGCTGGGGGGTCTGTTATATAGACACAAGAGGGTGGAAAAGAGGGGGAAAAATGGGGGGGAAATGAAATTCAAATTTCCCCCCAAAATTGGCCTAAAAGGGAGATAAAGGGGCAAGTGATAGTAGGGGATCTCAAACCGAAGAGAGCCCTTCAACAAAGTTGAAGAGGGGCTCAAAATAAGATACTTTGTAGTTTATGACAAGCCACGAAAATAAATACAAGTAGGCCTAAACTATCATGCAAGCAAAGGCCTAAAAGAGGGGTAAAGAAGCAAGTGGAAGTAGGAGATCTCAAACAGCAAAAGGTCCTTAATTAAACATGAAAAGGACCTCAAAATATGACTATCTCAAGTTTGGGTCGGAGCCCAAAAATGCAGAATCAAGGTTCGGGAGCCAAAACACGCAGTTCGGGGCCCCGGAAGCGGGCTGTTAGGCACCGGAAGTGGTGTCCGACCACGAAGTTGGTCTCTCGGACCGCAGTGTCCCTCAAAAGGGAGTAAATAAGATGCATGCCAAAAATTGGAGCAAACGGAGGTGGTTAAGCGGTCCCGAACCGAGGCACACGGCCAACGGCTCCGAAAAATCGGAAACCAGACTCCAAACGGGCAAAACGGCCTACGACCACGAAATGTAGCCTACGGCCACTGAGAGATGATCTACGAGACCTCTCCCTCCCTTGGGGAATAGAAAACAGAGAAAATGGAGCCTGGTTCGCAAACCGAGGCAAAGCACAAAAGAGTCCGGAAGTCCGGAGGCAAGGCTCGCAGACGAGACTCTGAAACTTCTGAACGAGCACAATATGCAATATCACCGAGTGCTCAACTAGTGACGTCTGAGTCTCAAGGTCGGTCAAAAATGGGGTGTCTACAGTTGCCGAAGGAATGTGGTGGGAAGACGATGATTTGCGTCTTGCCCATACTGATGAGGATTGGGGACAGAATCTGCCGGATGATACGTGGTATACCGAAGAAGTTGATCACATGACTCGGAGTGGGCGGTATTTTAAGCCCCCACATCTGGACCAGCCAGAGGCATCAGGGAAAGACAGGGAAGCAGAGAAACAGAAAGAGAAACTGTTGGAGGAGGAAGCTGTACTGAAGCAGCTGAAAAAGATTCAAGCAGACATCTCCATCTGGGGATTGCTCTTGGCCTCACGGGTGCATAAACAAGCCATCCTATCAGCAATGGACAAGGCTAAGCTCTCCATTGACAAAACCCCGAGCAGTTAGTGGGACTAGTTTTCCTGGGTGGTGCTTCACCGACTTTGACCTTCACAGATAAAGAATTGCCGCCTGAGGGCTCTGAGCACAACAAGCCACTATACATCTCTGTGGAATGTAAAGAGAAGTGGATACCAGTTGTCTTGGTTGATACCGGGTCTGCAATCAATGTGTGTCCGTCGCGTACGGCCTATGCTATCGGTTTGAAACCCGCAGACTTCGTACCAACAACCCAGGTGATTCGGGCTTATGACAATACCAATCAGGAAGTGATGGGGACAGTACGGATCAGAACTAAGGTTAGCTCGGCACAACAGGACATCGAGTTCCATGTTCTGGATGTTCCGGCCACCTTTAATTTACTCCTTGGACGGTCGTGGCTGCACCAAGTGAAAGCTGTCTCTTCCACTCTGTACCAAATGTTGAAGTACCCCCATGGGAAGGGGGTAGCTATTGTTTTTGGGAACTCTTCCATACATCCGCCGCCGGAGGTTAGTACACCTATTTTGGAAATTGTACACGGCGAGGAGGATGTCTTTTTGTCTGGGTTTACCTTGGCCGAGGCCTGGGTAGTGCAAGATATTCTGGCTGTTGATGAGGGACTGTATGTCAGCGTGCAATCTGTCTACTTCATGAATAAGCTTCAACATATACTTGAAATGGGGTTGGAAAGGAGCGACCGAAAGGGCCTCGCTGCATTGGCCAAAGTGCCAGACAACCCTTAAGGCTAAACAAGTTGGGAAGCACTACGAGTTGGTGCATAGACCTATTCAAGGAACCCTGAATGGCCGCTTTGTCCGGGAGGGGGAAGATTTCTCATTTTGTGGCTTTCCTGAGCCATGGCTGAGTTCAGAGAAGCGGCGTTTGCCTGGCTTCGAGATCTTTTTCGACTTGCAGTTGCAAGGGGATGAAGTTGCAAAAGAGCAGACTGACCTACCAGCTGGGGCTGAACAGTGCAAAGAGGATGAGTCCGATGGCACAAAACTTGAGATGGGAGCAGCGCTGGCTTGTCTCCTCTCGGATCCTCAGATCACACTGTAGACACCCCATTTTTGACCGTCCTCAAGACTTGGACGTCACCATTGGAACACTTGGTGATTACCCATGTTTGTGTTCGTCTTAAGTTCCCGGAAGCCTTGGCAGCGCGCCTCGTCGCAGGACCTCTCGACTCAACTGTTTTGTGCTTGGTTTGACACCAAACACTTGTGTTTTGCCTTTGAGAGGCAGGGTAGGGCTTGTAGACCATCCCCACCCATCACCGGCCGTGGCTTGAGGCCATCGGCTGTGTTTTGTGGCCACCGGCCAAATATTTGGCCGGCCGGCACTATAGATGGCCGGTCGGCTATCTTTTTTTTGTCAATTGCATCTTTGGCTGGCCGACTACTGTGCATCTGCTTTTACAGATATTTTGACACAGCTGTCTTGCATTTGGCTCCCCAGGGATCTCTCTCTTTAGAAGCTTGTCTTGTAAGCTTTACAAGACAAAAAGCTCTATAAAGAGAGGCCTCCTCTCTTGGCTTTGGGGTTAGACATTTTAGAGAGGAAAACATTGTTAGAAGCTCTGGTTCTAGGGTTAGAGCTTATACATATTCTATCTCTATATCTCTCTTTCTCTTGAGTGTTCTAGGTGTATTTGTTCATATTATTGCACACAAACACCTACCATTACACCTTCCCTTGGCTATTGAGGTTCTAAGGGTTTGTTTTCAGAGTTTTGGAGCTAGTTTGGAGCTCAAGAAGCTGCTGGAGCTTCATTTGTGAAAGAGGTCTTCAAGGGTAACAATCTTACCCCTTTTTTCCCCTTTCTTGCTTAGCTTTTTAACCTATCTTGCAACTATTTTCTGGCTTTGCATATAACATAAAAAAGTTCTGTTTTTAGGCCCTCTAAATAGTTTGCTTAGAGTGTTTTGTGGTTTGGAGGTGTTTGACCCCTCTTAAGCCTTGAGGGGCTCCATTTTGTGCTATTTTGAGTGAGCTCCGAGACCTTGGTGTTTGGGCCTCCTCACCACTGAAATCTTGAGGGATTTCAGAGGTGAGGATGGTGCCTTGAGATCCCAAGAAGGAGAGGGTCACCCCCTCTCCTTGTCCTTGAAAAGGACCATTTTTGGCCTCTTGAGGGAGCACCTAGCTTAGGCTCTTGTTGACCATGCCTTAGCTGATTTTTGTGCTTATTATGTCATTATATGCCTCTATTTTTTGTTGGTTTTGGTACACCATGCATGCTTAGCATACCTACGTTGTAATGCCATGTTTAGGCCTTAACATGCCTTAAGTTGTAAACCATTGTTCTAGCATGTTTTAGGCCTAGCTTTGTGAAGCTTTTGTTCTTATTTTGCCATGTGTGAGGTCTGTCCTTAGTCATTTTGGTCGGCCATGACATGCATTATATACCCCCTTTGCATTTTTGGTTTGCTGGCCTTAAGTGTTTGAGTGTGTAGCATGCATTACTTGCTTTATTTCAGTGGTTTGGCACCATTTGTAGCATCATTTTAGTCCCTTTGACATGCTTGTATGCTTGCCTTGGACACCTCTTTAATGCTTTGAAAGCTTGTGTTGTATGCTCCATGTTTTGGTCATTGTGCATGCTTTTGAATTCAAGCCATTTAGATGCCATCTAAGTGGTCTTTTGGGCTTTGTTTTATGTGCTAAAACTCTGTTTTTGGTCATTTAGGTCTTACCATGTGTGGTCATATCAAGTGTAGTTCAATACTTCATTAGCTTGCCTTGAATGCTTGGGCCATTTGTTGCATGTTTAGCCTATCGTGTTTGCTTGGTTTGGCACCATGTTTTTGCATGATTTTCAGAGCTTAATGCATGCCCCATGTCTATGATTATTCCCTTTTAAGTGTGCTTAAAAGATGCCCTTTGATGCTTAAGTGTTTAGGCCTTAACGTGTGCATATGTGTATGTGTGTTTGGTCCCATCTTCTTAAGCTTTGGCCACTGTTTTGGACCTAACTTAGAGCCGTCCAATTAGTGTAAGTCCATCCCTTGTATGCCATTCAAATGCTATTACATTATCTCATGTTTACATGCTTTGGTTGCATGTGTTGCATGCTTTGAAACCATTTGCATTTGGCATGCATTCCCTTGGTCAAATTACTAGCATGTTGCATGATTAGATTACATCTTGCATGCTCTAAGTAGTTTGCATAGTTGTGGCATGCTTGTTTGCCTTGTTGCTTAGGTTGTGTACCTAATGTGCATTTCATGTTTGCATGCTCCCTTTTATACCATGTTGCATGTTAGTTAACATGCTTAGGTTGCATTGAACATGCATGCCTTGTCCCTTGATTTAGTGATAGGGATTGGGCCCTTATGTGTTTGCGTGCATTACATTTGAAATCAAAGTGCACACTTGATTCTTTGGGCCGTCACGCATTGAAATGCGCGATTGATGGTCTGAGAACCAAGGAGCATGTCCCTTTGACTCACACACATGATGAGGGATAGGATTGGTGCATACATTGCTTGAATTGCATTGCCATGCTATGCCTTGCCCTCTGCTGCTGTCAATTGCAGATTATGCAGGAACTTTCTGCCGACCGGCAGTGTTCAGTGCCGACCGGCAATCCTTCCTGGGCCGATAGCTTCAACAACAGCCGATGATCACATAACACTGCCGGTGGCTATTCTACTCAGCTGGTGGTGTCTCCCAATGTCCAGGGAAACAATTCTGAGACTTTGGAAGTCTTCAAAGAGGCAGAGCAGGGAAAACAGAGGCAGCTTGCGCATGGCAGTGTACTTCCGAGCAAGACCCGAACACGCGCGCATCGGACCCTCTTCCCGAGCCCCCCTTTTATTGCTTTCCTTATGCTTAGTTAATTTGTTAATTAATTAGGTGGCCTATAATATTTAATTAGCTTGTAGGTTAATTATCTGTAATATTTATTTGGTCCCTCCGAGCGAGGGCGAATTTGTAATAAGTGTGGGTGAGTGTGTGCATGTCTTCCAACCCCCACTTCTTTCTCTCTTTTACTTACCTGCTTTGATGGTTAGTAATAGGTCATGTTTAATTTAGCATACCTTATGCTCTGCATGCGTGCATCATTCATCAGTATTGCATGCACCGGGCTCGGCGCATCATGCTAACTGCATTAGTATTCCAAATCTAACTTGAATACATGCTACTTGTGCATTTTCACATGTCATTCATAGAATAGCCGAGCCTACTCTAGTGACATTCCGCATGCGTTGCATTAGACATTTAAACATGAACTAGGATCATGCATATGATTACTAACTAGTTTTTGTTTTGGCATGGAGTACGATGTAAGTATTTATGCTTTAGCATCCTTGCATGCGTGTGAGTGTTGCCATAATTGCATGATTACCATGAGGCTAGCTACTTATGTGATATAACTGCTTGAATGCCTGTGGGTGAAGGTCGGATTGCCTGAGTTGGAATAACTCATTGAAATCCGTGTTTTAGCCTACTTGCGAGTAGCAAATTCCAAAACATTTTCCAAAACAAACGGATAAGCAATGCTTATTCTCAAATTAGGCAATCTAGTATATACTTGTTTGTTGTGCGCATAACATAGTAATTCTAGGCTAATAACCGGAATAAGAACACATAACGTTTTCAAAAATGGATATCATGGTTAGTAGAGGCCGATCTTCGGATCGGGCGAGAGGGGGTGCTCATAGCTAACCTTCCCCAATCGTACCCAAGTTCCCGAGCCGAGGTAACTTTGGTGATGACGGACACGTGGCCTTTGGCACCGAGTCAGGGTTTCCTAAATTCTCCCATTTTAAAATATTTAGGTGGAGACTCTGTATCTAGCAAAGCAGTCCATGTTTGGCACTTCTTTTCAAAAATCTGTTTCTCAAAAGATTTGCCGGATTTGGACTCTTTGGTTCAGATTAAGAACCGTGATACACAAATCGAGTCCGAACTGTAGCACGAGGGCCCCACACGGGCGCATCTACAGTTTCTGGCGACTTCGCTGGGGATGATAGAGAGCTTGACTCGAACTCGTGATATCCTGTTTTCATTACACTTATGTGTTTCTTTGCATTTCATGTGCATTGGTGCGCCTAGGACACCGTGTTTGCCATCAGCCATTCCTGAACGGTTTGCCGGAGGCTTGTCTTGTCAAGACATGACCATAAGGCTGACCGGTTATGGGCTCTGACAGTATGGAAACACAAACCCCGGTTTTACTGGGGCACCCTTTTTGACCATTCGACCTAGTGCATATTCGGATCCATAGTGACCATTCCAAGCTAGGACATGTTGCTTACCCGATGTTAGGTTGTTTGAAAACTGCTGCGTGCATAGCGAAACCCTAGCTCCTGACAAAATAGGACAGGGAAACCCTACCCCAACATAGGGGTGTTTTGGCTCTCTTTACTTGCTATATGCTTTTAGAGTGTATGTCTACAGGGAAAGTACATATCTGTTTGCAAGTTTGAGTATCAGGCCCAAGGGCACCAGTATCAGTGTTGTTGAGAAATCAGTTATCTGCGGGTATTAAGTTCAGTTTTGGGAACAGTGATTCTGGGGAACAGTGATCAGTAATAGAGTGCAGTTGTTCGACTACACCTGTGATTGATCTGTTTGGGCTGAAATGCTGTTTGTTTTTCCTTTCAGTTCAGAGTGTCCGGAGAATTGATACAGAATAGCTAGTGTTCCCCCTTGCTGAGGCAGGACTTATGATGACGCAGAATTCAGAAGAGATTGTGGTTATGACAGCTACGCTGGATTAAGGGATCACCCTACAGGATGAAACCAATGTTGATGTATCACATCCGCCCAGGTCGCCTGTCGCGCACCCGGTCTGGACCCCCCAGTTGTATCAGGCTCGCGAGCCCACCACATTTGAATTAATGGGAATGATTGGTGACCTCCAGAGATCTGTGGCCGAGCTAGCCTATGGAATGTCGGCTTCATCGCCAGCGGCACCATATGCCGGGAATTTCATACCACAGGAGCCCCCGCTACTGGGGCGGATTGTGATAGAGCTCAGCCAGCCAGAGGTGGCTTCCGGCTACAGCCACGACGTGTCAGCAACAACTGGGCTTCGCTCTGAAGTAACAACCCAAACCCTTGACCAGGCTGAGGCCAGAGGCAAGAACAAAATGAAGGCAGATGCTGATCCCATTGAACAACTACTGCGGGCAGTCGAGGCTTTGAAAGCCGAGGGGATGAACAAGCAACAGATATCCGCAGTTGTGGCAAAAACTGTGGAGCCAGTCAAAAAATCGGGATAGGCCCCGTCATGCCAGAACAGTTCCTCCTATTCCCAACCCTGCACCTGGGAAAGATCAGAAAGCCAAGGCAATGCCCGCCTACCCTTTTGCTAGTGCGTCTAGTAAGAATATTCAGACTTCAAAGTACCTGCCCCGAGGGCACAAGATCTTTCATGCTCTCTACATGCCTCTGTCTAAGGCACTTCAGATCCTTGCCGAAAGGGGGCACCTTAAACCCTTGGAGCCTCGGCCTCTCCCGAAGAATCTCCCTACTACGCATGATGCTACTCAGTACTACGCGTACCACCAGCAGACAGGCCATGCTACCGACAATTGTTTCCGCCTCCATCATGAGGTGCAAGATTTGATTGACAACGAGGTTATCCTCTCGCCCACCTTAGCCAAGTCCGTTACCACCCAGTTATTGGATTTTGAGGACACAGATACTGCAAGTATGTAATCAGAAAGTGAACCACCTGCGGGCGGCATTTGGTATATTTTGAATGTGGCGTCTGGCACACATTTTTGAGCATCTGTGAACGCTAACTTTGTAAATTCTGGCTTGGGTATTGAGTCAGTCTTTTGTTTTGAGTCTGGCTCTTTGTCTTGAGTCAGTCTTTTTGCTTAAGGGTCCGTCTTGTTGTAGCGAGTTAGTCCCCTTTGTATAGAATACCAGGTGATTCCGGGGTCGTTGCCTCAAACACCGTTTTGTCTTGTAATTACTCGTTTTTGTCTTTGTGTCTGTTTCTGCCGAGGGGCCAGTTATACCAACAAATCTGAATGAAACAGCGGTGGCTATCTCATTTTCGTGCTTGCTTTCAGTGTAAGTTAGTTGTGCCAGAGGATTTGAATGGGCTGACAGTACATCTTGCCTGCTCTCCTGCGCGCCAAACTCATTGCATTAGCCTAAGTTTTTCAAAAACCCCTTTTGAACACTGCGGTGATAAAAACGAAGAGGAAGGAATTCCTCGGGTTTTGCAAAATTTGATCAATTGAGAGAAAGAGAGGCACGCTAAGCCCTTAATGAATGAGATCATGCTTGTCAGCGTAAGTACTGGGAAGGACCCTGGCTTGATCCAGATTGGTTCCACACTATCTTCGGCGCGAGCGATTTGTCGCTTTCTTAAAAACTTTCAAAAATGAATGTTTTGCGCGGCCCTGTGAAGACTTGTGTGGAATCGCTCTTGAGATTGTGCAGCCTAGGATCGCTCTCAGCCTCAAGATTCAACCCGTCCGTTTCGAACCTTGAACCCGTTCAGAAAGTTCAGCGGTCAAACGCCATGTAAGGTCTGTATGGCCAGATTAGAAGCAACCCTCGAACAAGAGGCACCAAAGTCGAATAAAAAAGATTAGATCTCACCAGAAGAAGCTCGTGGAGCAGCCACGATGGATTCTCCTACAAATCATTGCAACAGTCGTTCTCCTAGATACAGAGAGGCTTCAACTTCAAAAACCATTTGGCATGGACTTGTTACACTTTTACCCTTTGAGAGGCTCGCCGGGCCGAAAACCCGGAAGGGCGACCTAGGCAAAAGTTAGAGCAAGAGAAAAATACAAAAAAGCAAAAAAATACAAAAGAAAAGAAAAAAGAAAGGAAAAAAAATGCAAAAAAAAGAAGAGAAAAAGAAATAAAAAAAAAGAAAATGAAAAAAAAAGAGAAGCTCGCAAGGTCAAAAACCCGCATCGGGCGCCTTGGCAAAAATTAGAGCCTAAAAAGTGAAGGTTAAAATACCCGAGTGTACCTTAACCGGAACTACGTAAGGCTTGATTCCCATGTTTGGGATACGTAGGCAACTTCATCCTGAAGTCCAGCCCCCAACGCTTTCATAGCGCCTCAGTCCATGTAATGGTTTTGATCATCCTTCCTTCTCTGAATCCGATGGTTCGGTTGTGACAATCGAATACCTAGGCGATTTCATCCCAAAGTCCAGTCGCCAACACCTTCAAAGTGACTGTGTCCATATATTGGTTTTGACCATTTTTGTCTTCTCTGTATCCGAGAAAGTCCGGTTGTGATCATCACTGGTAGGGACTGTTTACAATATGCTGCGGCATCATCCAAACAAGGGGCAACTTTCCGTTGCCGTGAGTCGCCGTTCAAACCAGGGGCAACTTTTCGTTGCCGTGCAGCGTCCTTCAAGCCAGGGGCAATTTTCCATTGCCTCCGATCCGAGGTTGCGCATCTCAAAGAGTAAGTTCCATGCTCGTTGAGCATTGACTGTTTGCAAAATAGTTTTTGAAAATTTTTACTGAGGTTGACTATTTTCTCGAAAACTATTCCATTTTCCAAAACTGGACCATTTCCTTGGACCCAAAAAGGAAAATTTTCAGTGCTCACAGCCTGACTTACATGATTTTCAAATCAAAAATCGAACAAGTACGTTAATCTAACTCTCATCTTGATCAAAACTGTTTTAGTAGAAAACCAAAACAAAAAATGGTCAAAATGATGAACTAGGGGCACAGTTGAGTCAGGAGTTCTGTCTTTCCCCCGTCGTTAACATACTTGCCAGGAGGGCACTTTACCCACCAGAAGAAATAGCTGTGAGCTAACGGCGTTGGGCATGAACCCGCAACTTCCTATTCATTCATCAATCACCTTGGGGAGGGACGAAAAATGAGAGAATAAAGAATAGAGAGGTGTAAGTTGAGAGAAAAGTAAGAAAAAGGGTTTTGAGAGAAAAAAACCGAGCCTGAGGGCCGAGTGATGTGAGAATCACAAATCAGAAAGGGTGGGAAATATACCCGGAGGAACTGGCTCCTCGAGATTTGAGGTCTTTCGTTGAACATGCCCGCGAGTCGTGTCTTTCGTTTTGATCACCTCAACCTTTGTTTTGAGTCTTTTCCGAGTGTTACTCGATGTGTTTAGGTCGTGTACCTTTTGTTGAGTCATAGTATGCTGTGTTCAGTTGTAGGCTCAATACCCGGTTGAGAACCCTTTTCTCATTTTCAAAGATTAATCGTTTTGTGCTTAGAATGCTGTGCCATTCTCCACAATTGTGTAAAAACATGATTTGGTTCTTTCATACAAACTGCAGGGTCCACCCCCGATAAGTGTGAACAGGAAAACCTGGGCCTCCTTGAAGCTTCTGGGTTTCAGATTGCATCTGAGTGTGCTTCAACTTCAGCCGATCCCATCTTTGTATTCCATCTTTTCAGATTTGAACTGTTTTTGCCGCATGCAGAATGAACTAAGAATACTGTGTTATGGGCTATGAAGTTCAGAATGAGCAGAGTTCAGAATCAGTTGTGAGCTGTGTGGGCTGTATGCAAATTAAACCAAGCACTGTGTTACGAGCTGAGTGTTCAAAATGGGCAGTGGTTTGTTTGAGTTGTTTTGCTGTTGGCCGGTCGGCAAAATATTTTGCCGATGGAAATTGTATGATGACCGATGGATGGCCGGTGATGCATTTTGATGGCCGATGAGCATCCGGTGGTCTCCTACAATGGTTTTGGAGCCTCCTACAGGGGTCCAGGGCCTTTAGTGCTCAAAACAGTGCAAAACAGTGCATTTTCGACGCTCAACCGGCCTCCGTTTTGACCTCGGATCGTGTCTTGTGTGCGTGGCACTCGAATTCGTGCAAGGTGTATCCTTTCCGTATCCTTTTGGCTTTTACAAAACTCAAAAGTTGCCCCATGTGCATCACATATCAATCGCACTGTCTTGTGCACTCGCATTGTCTAACTGTAGACACCCCATTTTTGACCGTCCTCAAGACTTGGACGTCGCCGTTTGAACACTCGGTGATTATCCATGTTTGTGTTCGTTTGGAGTTCCCGGAGGCCTCGGCTCGCGCTCCTTGCCTCAGGATCTCCGAACTCGACCGTTTGGTGTCTGGTTTTACACCGAACACTTGTGTTTTGCCTTGAAGGGGCAGGGAATGCCTTGTGAGGCATCCCCATACACCACCGGCAGTGGCTAGAGGCCACCGGTTGGTTTTTGCTGCCACTGGCAATGTATATTGCCGGCCGGCACTATTTGTTGCCGGTCAGCACTATTTAGTGCCGGTCGGCACTCTTTTTTGTCAAGATGGCATTTTTGTCTGGCCGACTACTGTGCATCTGCTTTTGCAGATATTTTAAGACAGCTGTCTTGCCTTTTGCTCCCCTCCATACACGTGTATGGAGGGATCTCCCTCTTATGAAGCTTGTCTTGTAAGCTTTACAAGACAAGAAGTTCCATAAAGGGAGGGTCTCTCTCTTGTTGCAAAGGGTAGACACTTGAGATATTTTAGAGAGCTTAGATAGCCATTTTCATGGTTTGAGTTCTAGGGTTAGGGTTTAATACACATTATCTCTCTCTTTTTTCCCTCTTGTGTGTGTTAAAGTGTGTTTGTGTCTTACTATTGTACACAAACACATAGTGTTTCACCTTCCTATAGCTACTGAGGTTCTAAAGGACTGTTTTTAGTGTTTTGGTGTTGGATTCAAGCCAAAGAGGGCCATTGGAGTACCATTGTTGAAGAAGTCTTCAAGGGTAACAATTTTGACTTTATATTCCCCATTTTTGCATTGATTTTCTACCTATCTTAGAGCTGTTTTTGTGCTTATTGTATAACACAAAAAAGTTCTGTTTTTAGACCCTCTTGATTGTTTATTAAGGGTGTTTTGTGGTTTGAGGGTGTTTGACCCCTCTTAGGCCTTGAAAGGCCCCATTTTGAGCCATTTTGGTGCTAGTTTCGGGACTTTGGTGTTTGGGCCTCTTCACCACTGAAATCTTGAGGGATTTCAGTGGTGGAGATGGTGCCTTGAAGTCTCTAAAAGGAGAGGGCCACCCCCTCTCCTTGTTGTCCTTAAAATGGACCGTTTTTGGCCTCTTGAGAGAGCACCTAGCTAAGCTTCATGTTGACCATGCCTTAGTTGTTTTTTGTGCTTAATATGTCATATTATGCCTCTGTTTTTTGTTGGTTTTCGTACACCATGCATGCTTAGCATACCTACCATGTAATGCCATGTTATTGCCTCAATGTGCCTTAGGTTGTTAGCCCTTGTTAGAGCATGTTTTAGGCTTAGTCTTGTGAAGCTTTTGTGCATATTTTGCTATGTTTTAGGTCTGTCCATGGTTGTTTGGGTCGGATTTGGCATGCATCATATAGCCCCTTTGCATTTTGGCTTGTTGGCCTTAAGTGTGCGCATGTATAGCATGACATTTTTGCATTGATTTGTTGATTTGGGACCATCCCCTATGTCATTTCAGACCTTATAGTATGCTTGTAAGCTTGCATTTGATGTCCCTTTAATGCCTTGTAAGGTTGTCATCTCATGCTCCATGTTCGTGCCTTCATGCATGCCATCATGTTTAGGCCCCTAGGATGTCATGTCATTGTGTTCTTAGCTTTGTTTTAACATGCTAAACCTCTGATTTTGGTCCTTCCTTTCATGCCATGTTTGGTCTTGCTAAGAGTAGTTCAATACTCCCTTTAGCTTGCTTTGAGCTTTGATCATGCTAGCATGCATTGCTTGTGTTAATTGGTTGGTTTGGAACCTCTAATTCATGCATATTCATTGTTTACTTTGCATGCCATTAGCCCACATTATGCCTCTCTCAAGTGTGCTTGAGAGTTGCCTTTTCATGCTTAAGTGTTGGTCCTTGTGTGCATGCATGTTTGCATGCCATTTAGCCCTCATTTTATAGCACTTTGGCCACTGTTTTGGGCCCATTTAGAGCTGCCCAAATCATGTATAAGTCCATCTTTGCATCCATTTGCATGGCCCCATGTTTGATTGTATGCTTGCATAAGTTTGTTGCCATGTCATGTTGCATCCTTAGCTTGCATGCCTAGGTTGCATTGCATCTTGCATGCATGCCTTGTTCCTTGACTTGATGATAGGAATTGGGCCTTAGTTTGTTTGATTGGTTTGCATTTCATTTGACATGAAAGTTACATACTTGATTCCTTGGGCCATCATGCATGGAAATGCGTGATTGGTGGTCCGAGAATCGAGGCACATGCCCCTTTGAGTCATTACCATGATAAGGGACATGGTTGGTGCATATATACCTTGAATTGTGCTGCCATGCTTTGTCTTGCCCTCTGTTGCTGTGAGTTGCAGGTTCTGCAGACTTTCTTTGCCGACCGACAGTATATATTGCCGACCGGCAGTAAATCACCAGCTGATAGCTTTGTTTTGTGCCGGTGACAACACCACACTGCCGGTGGTAATTCCATTCAGCCGGTGATGATCCCCATTGTCCAAGGAAGCAGTCCTGAGGTTTTGGTAGCCTCCAGAGGAGCAGAGGAAGGAAAACAGAGGCAGCCTATGCATGGCTGTGCATTTCCGAGCAGGACCGAGCGCGCATTGCATCTGGCTCTCCTCTCGAGGCGGTTTACTGTTTTTCCTAGATTAGTTAATTTGTTAATTAATTAATTAATTTGTAATATTTAATTAGCTTGTGTAGTTAATTAATTTGTAATATTTATTTGGTCCCTCCGAGTGAGGGCAAATCTGTAATAAGTGTGTGTGAGTGGTGTGTATGTCTTCCAATCCCTACTTCTTTCTTCCCTTTTACTTACCTGCTTTGATGGTTAGTATTAGGGCACGTTTAATTTAGCATACCTTATGCTATGCATGCGTGCATTCATGCATTTGTATTGCATGCACTAGGCTCGGTACATCACGCTAACTGCATTTGTACTTCAATTCCAAATTGAATACGTGCATCGATTGATCGCATTTCACATGCCATGTTTAGGATTAGCCGAGCCTATCTAGTTGCATCCTGTATGTGTTGCATTAGTCAAATTGACATGAACTAGGACATGCATGTTTGCTAACTAGTTTATTGTTTTGGCACGGAGTACGATGTAAGTATTTTCCTGCTTTAGCATCTCGCATGCGTGTGAATGCTATCATGACAGCATGTTTACCATGTGGCTAGATGCTTATGTGATAAACTGTTTTAATGCTTGTGGGTGAAGGTTCGGTTGTTTGAGTTGGGAAAACTCGTTGAAATCCGTGTTTTAGCCTACTTGCGAGTAGCAAATTCTAAAGCACTTTTCAAAACAAACGGATATGCAATGCTTATTTCCAAATTAGACAATCTAGTCTATACTTGTTTGCTGCGCACATAACATAGTAATGCTAGGCTAATAATTGGTATAAGAACACACAAAGAGGCCGGTCTTCGGACCTTCCCCGATCGTACCCAAGCTCCCGAGCCGAGACAACTCTGGTGATGACGGACATGTGGCCTTCGGCACCGAGTCAGGGTTTCCTAAATTTCCCCATTAAAAAATATTTAGGTAGCGACTCTGTATCTGGCAAAGCAGTCCATGTTTGGCACTACTTTTTCAAAAATCTGTTTCTCAAAACGATTTGCCAGATTTGGACTCTTTGGTTCAGATTAAGAACCGCGCCAACAAAAATCGCGAGTCCGAACTGCAGCACCGAGGGCCCCCCTTCGCGGGCGCGTCTACAGTTTCTGGCGACTCTGCTGGGGAATTTTAGAGAGCTTGACTCGAACTCGTGATATCCTGTTTTGATTTCGCTTATGTGTTTCTTTGCATTGCATGTGCATTGGTGCGCCTAGGAACACAGTGTTTGCCATCTGCCATTCCTGAACGGTTTGCCGGAGGCTTGTCTTGTCAAGGCATGACCATAAGGCTGACCGGTTATGGGCTCTGACAGCATGGGAACACAAACCCCGGTTTTTACTGGGGCACCCTTTTCGACCATTCGACCTAGTGCATATTCGGATCCATAGTGACCATTCCAAGTTAGGACAGGCTGCTTACTCGATGTTAGGTTGTTTGAAAACTGCCGCGTGCATAGTGAAACCCTAGTTCCTGACAAAATAGGACAGGGAAATCCTACCCCAACATAGGGGTGTTTTGGTTCTCTTTACTTGCTATGTGCTTTTAGAATGTATTTCTACAAGGAAAGTATTTATCAGTTTGCAAGTTTGAGTATCAAACCTGAGGGCGCCAGTATCAGTATCAGTTATGAGAATCAGTTATCTGCGGGTATCGGGTTCAGTTTTTGGGAACAGTGATTTCTGGGAACAGTGATCAGCAGTAGAGTACAGTTGTTCAGCTACACCCGTGTTTGATCTATTTGGGCTGAAATGTTGTTTGTTTCTCCTTTCAGTTCAGAGTGTCCAGAGCCGGTACAGAATAGCCAGTGTTCTCCCTTGCCGTGGCAGGGTTTGTGATGACGCAGAATTCAGAAGAGATCGTGGTTATGACAGCCGCATTAGAGCAAGGGATCACCCTACAAGGTGAGGCCAGCATTGATGTGTCACATCCACCCAGGTCGCCTGTTGTGCACCCGGTTTGGGCCCCCCAGCTATACCAGGCTCGCGAGCCTACTACATTCGAACTGATGGGGATGATAGGTGATCTCCAGAGGTCTGTGGCGGATCTCGCCTACGGAATGTCAGCTTCACCCCCAGTGGCACCGTATGCCGGGAATTTCATACCACAGGAGCCCCCGCTGCTGGGGCGGATTGTGATAGAGCTCAGCCAGCCAGAGGTGGCTTCCAGCTACAGCCACGACATGTCAGCAACAACCGGGCTTCGCTCTGAAGTAGCAACCCAAACCCTTGACCAGGCTGAGGCCGGAGGAAAAGACAAAATGAAGGCAGATGCCGATCCTATTGAACAACTGCCGTGGGTAGTTGAGGCTTTGAAAGCCGGGGGGATGAACAAGCAACAAATATCCGCAGTTGTGGCAAAGACTGTGGAGGATGCTTTCCCCACTCCACCTGAGGGTAGTTCAAGTCAGTCAGAAAATCGGGATAGGCCCTGTCATGCCAAGACAGTTCCTCCTATTCCCGTCCCTGCACCCGGGAAAGATCAGAAAGCTAAAGTGGCGCCTGCCGACCCTTTCGCTTGTGCAGCTAGTAAGAGCGCTCAGACTCCAAAGTACCTGCCCCGGGGGCGCAGGACTTTTCATGCTCTCTACATGCCTCTGTCCAAGGCACTTCAAATCCTTGTCGAGAGGGGACACCTTAAACCCTTGGAGCCTCGGCCTCTCCTGAAGAATCTCCCTGCAACGCATGATGCTACTCAGTACTGCGCGTACCACCAGCAGACGGGCTATGCAACCGACAATTACTTCCGCCTCCGTCATGAGGTGCAAGATTTGATTGACAACGAGGTTATCCTCCCACCCACCTCAGCGAAGTCTGTTACCACCGAGCTGTTGGACTTTGAGGATACTGCAAGTATGTAATCAGAAGGTGAACCACCTGCGGGCGGCGTCCGGTGTATTTTGAATGTAGCGTCTGGCACGCATTTTTGAGTGGCTGTGAACGCTAGCTTTGTAAACCCTGGCTTGGGTATCGAGTCAGTCTTTTGTTTTGAGTCTGTCTCTTTGTCTTGAGTCAGTCTTTTTGCTTAAAGGTTTGTCTTGTTGTAGCGAGTCAGTCCCCTTTCTATATAATACCAGGTGATTCTGGGGTTGTTGCCTCGAACACCGTTTTGTCTTGTAATTACTTGTTTTGTTTTTGAGTCTGTTTCTGCCGAGGGGCCAGTTACACCAACAAATCTGAATGAAACAGCTGTTGCTATCTCACTTTCATGCTTGCTTTCAGCATAAGTGCCAGAGAATTTGATTAGGCTGACAGTACATCTCACATGCTCTTCTGTGCCTTGAAGTCATTGCATTAACCTAAGTTTTTCAAAAAGAAAAACCTTTTGAACACTGCGGTGATAAAAACGAAGAGGAAGGAATTCCTCAGGTTTTGCAAAACTTTGATCATTTTGAGAGAAAGAGAGGCGTGCTAAACCCTTAATGAATGAAATCATGCTTGTCGGCATGAGTACTGAGAAGGATCCTGGCTTGATCCAGATTGGTTCCACACTATTTTCGGCGCGAGCGATTTGTCGTTTTCTTAAAAACTTTCAAAAACAAATGTTTAACGCGGCCCTGTGAAGACCTGTGTGGAATCGCTCTTGAGATTGCGCAGCCTAGGATTGCTCTCAGCCTCAAGTTTCAACCCGTTCGCTTTCAAACCTTAAACCCGTTCAGAACATTCAACGGTCAACCGTCGGAGAAGGCCCGTGTGGCCAGTTTTGAAGCAATCCTCGAACAAGAGGCACCGAAGTCAAATCAAAAGAGTAGATCTCACCTGAAAGAGCTCGTGAAGCAGCCATGACGGAGTCTCCTACAAATCAGTGCAACAGCCGTCCTCCTAGACACAGAGAGGCTTCAACTTCAAAAACCATTTGGCATGGACTTGTTACACTTTTACCTTTGAGAAGCTCGCTGGGCCGAAAACCTGGAAGGGCGACCCAGGCAAAAGTTAGAGCAAGAGAAAAATACAAAAAAAAAAACAAAAAAAAAGAAGCAAAAAATGCAAAAGAATAAAAAAAAAAAGAAAAATGTGAAAAAAAGAAGAAAAATTCAAAAAAGGAGAAAGAAAAGCTCGCAAGGTCGAAAACCCGCATCGGGCACCTTGGCAAAAATTAGAGCCTGAAAAGTGAAGGTTAAAATACCCGAGTGTACCTTAACCGGAACTACGTAAGGCTTGATTCCCATGTTTGGGATACGTAGGCAATTTCATCATGAAGTCCAGCCCCCAACGCTTTCATAGCGTCTCAGTCCATGCAATGGTTTCAACTTCATCCCAAAGTCCAGTCGCCAACACCCTCCAAGGTGATTGTGTCCAGATATTTGTTGTGACCGTCTTCGTCGTCCCTGTGTCCGAGAGTTCGACCACCGCCAATGAAGACTGTTTGCGGATTGCTGCGTCACCATCCAAACAAGGGGCAACTTTCCGTTGCCACCAGCCGTCGCGAGACGCCGTTCAAACCAGGGGCAACTTTCCGTTGCCTCCCACCCCCCTTCAAACCAGGGGAAATTTTCCATTGCCTCCGATCCGAGGTTGCGCATCTCAAAGAGTAAGTTCCATGCTCGTTGAGCATCAGCTGTTTGCAAAAATAGTTTTTGAAAATTTTTACTGAGGTTGACTATTTTCTCGAAAACTATTTCGTTTTCCAAAACTGGACCATTGTCTTGGACCCAAAAGGAAAATTTTCAGTGCTTGCAGCCTGACTTGCATGCTTTTCAAATCAAAAATCGAACAAGTACGTTAATCCGACTCTCATTTTGATCAAAACCGTTTTAGTAGAAAGCAAAAACGAAAAGAATGGTTAAAATGATGAACTAGGGGCACAGTTGAGTCAGGTGTTCTGTCTTTCCCCCGTCGTCAACATACTTGCCAGAAGAGCACTCTACCCGCCAGAAGAAATAGCTGTGAGCTAACGGCATTGGGCGTGAACCCGCAACTTCCTATTCACTCATTAACCACCTTGGGGAGGGACTAAAAATGAGAGAATGAAGAATAGAGAGGTGTAAGTTGAGAAAAAAGTGAGGAAAAGGGTTTTGAGAGAAAATCCGAGCTCGAGAGTCGAGTGATGTGAGAATCATAGAAATCAGAAAGGGTGGGAAACAATACCCAGGGAAACTGGCTCCTCACAATCTGAGGTCCCCCATCGTCGTTGACGCGTCTGTATGTCGTGTCTTTTGTGTTGTTTATCTCAACCTTTGTTTTAGGTCTTTTTCGAGCGTGTCTCGTTGTGTTTAGGTCGTGTACCTTTTTGTTCGAGTCCTTCCCGCTGTGTTCAGTTGTAGGCTCGATACCCTGTTTTGAAAAACCCTCATTCGATGTCAAAAATCATTTAAACTCAGAATGCTGTGCCATTCTCTATACTTGAGCGTGCTTCAACTCAAACCGGTTTTATCCCCGTACTCCGTCTTGTCAGATTGGACTATTTTGTTTAAAGTCTGCTGTGTGCAGAATGAGCAGAATGCTGTGTTATGGGCTGTATGCAGATTAATCCCCAGTAGAGCAAGGGCTGTGTGTCCAGAATCAGGCAGTGGGCTGCTTGGGTTATTTTGCTGTTGGCTGTTTAGTTATCTGATTATTACAGTGCAAGTGTTCAATTTTCAGACAACCAATCAATTTCATTTACATTGAGGTGTAACATGATGGGATGCAATGCAATACATAAGATATGTAAATGTAACACTTTTTAAGTAAAAATTTGTTCATTTCATAATCTTTTTCAAGTACAAAGTTTTGAGGAAAACAAAATTTGCCTGCGGCAGTACAAGGTAATCTAATTACCAACAAAAAGGAAAAGTACAAGAAAGAAGAAAAACAACAAAAATCTATGTCAAGCGACTCCAAGGGCCATCAGTTTGTCCTGGTCCTCTTCCTGGACGAGGGTCCAGCAGCATCATCAGCATCGTCGTCAGAGCCCAAGCTAGAACCGCCTCCGGTCTCCTCCTCCGATGACTCGGACTCCGCCTCTGCCTCCGCCTCTGCCTCTGACTCCTCGTCATCATCATCATCCGGGATTGGAGCTCACGAGCTGCTCCCGACATGAACGCGCCCCGCCTTGGAGCGGGGGAATACTCGGCCCTCCTCATCTCTCCATCGGGCAGGGACGGAAGGTCCAGCTGGAGCACCTCCTGCCATGGGAATCTGGAAAGGAGGCTGAAAAGGTACACAAAAGGGAAATGCATCAGTATACTATGGACAGTTTAACGGTGCAGAATGCAGTGTATGAGTACAGTGTGTGTATGCCGTGGGCAGTTTAATAGTGCAGAATGCAGTGTATGAGTACAGTGTGTGTATGCCGTGGGCAGTTTAACAGTGCAGAATGCAGTGTATGAGTATAGTGAGAATGCCGTGAGCAGTTTATCAGTGCAGAATGCAGTGTATGAGTACAGTGTGAGAATGCCGTGAGCAGTTTATCAGTGCAGAATGCAGTGCATAAGTACGGTGTGAATGCCGTGAGCAGTTTACCAGTGCCGGGTATAGTGCAGAATGCAGTGTATGCAGTGTGTCAGATGCTGTGAGATCAGTGTATCAGGTGTTGTGCCATGCATCGGATTATGTGAAGCAGTATATGAATGGTTTGAGGCCAGTGTCAGAAGAACAAACCGGAATGCTGTAGAGGGCAAGGAGATCGAAGGTCCGCTGGAGCATCCCCATCATGGAGGCATTCATCTCCAATGACTGTCGGGTGTACGCAGAAGAAGCCTGCAAAAATATCAGATGCATCAATATTCTGTGGAATATCAAATAAACTGAAATGAAATGACTATACAAATGTACAGTAATACATACCGGAGGCAAGTCGGGGACACCAACGAACTCGTGACCAGCTGGCGGAGGGGCGAAGGGGATCTGATAGGTCGCCCCACCCTGCCCCTGGAAAGTCAGTACAGCAGGCAGGGCGGGCCAACCAGCCCCCCGTCCTCCCTGAACTCCGCCCCTGGCACGAACTCGGGCCCTCCTCGAAGCTCCCGCTCCAGCTCCTACTCCTGTCCCAGCTGCTGGCGCCACAGACCTGGCCCCCTCCGCTCGACGGCCGCCGCTCAGAGGTCGCATCAGGTACGTCTGCACGTACTCCCGATAGTCGCCGGTGCCTCTGAAGCGGGCCTCCTCCCAACCAATAGTGAAATCGTCCATCTGCTCGGTCGTGAGCCCCTCGGTCTCCCTCATATCCGCAGGAGGGTGAACCGGGACTATCTGCTCAGGTAACCCTAGGGTCTGGCGTAGGAAACGCTCCCCGAGGTACCAAGCCCGACAGACCGGGCCCTCCAGCAAGATCCGGAAACGTGAGGTCTCATCGGCACCGGCAAACCGATCTCGAGTCACAGCTGGCAACGGAGCCCAAGGCTGCCAGGTGATCTGAAAATGCAACACAGTTTGTTATCTACTGTTTTTGAAATATGCAGTGGAAAGGCAAAGCTTAAATAAACTGTAAGTAAAACATACCTCCGCGGGGGTGATGGTGTCGAAGTATCGGCGGAAAAAGCCGAATGTCTCTCGCGGCCGCCGGGTGCATCTCCCGTCAAAGCGGCGTGAAAAGGGGACAACCAGAGGGGTCTCTGTGATTGGTACAGGGGCAAGCCTAGGAAAGTAGGCGTAAACCCACAACTGCAAGGTAAATACCAGTGCATTTATCAGAAAAAGCAGAATATACAGAATAAAGCAGAAATGGCAGAGCCGTGTGTTGTGCAGTGTATTGTGTACAGTGTACAGTGTGAGTAGTGTACAGTCAGTGTAAAGCAGAGCGTATGTGTGTGCTGTGTGTACAGTATACAGCAAGTATAGAGCAGACTACAGTGTGTGCAGTGTACAGAGTACAGAAAATATCGGACAGAAATGAAAAGCGGAGAAGAAATGTACCTCCCAAGCCCGCTAGTAGCCTCCGAGCAACTGGCCGCTGCCGCGCGAAGCCGAGCTCATGTACCCGTAGAGAGTGGCCAGAGCGGCGCCACCCCAGTCGTAATGCAAAATGTCCCGGACGTCCACCAGTGCGCTGAGAAGACAGAGAGGCAAGGTGTTCGCCCGGTCGGCGAAGATGGTCGTCCCAAATAAGAACATGAGGAAGCCGCGGGCGTACCTCTCCTCGGCCTCCGGGGTCATCGGATCTGCATCACCAAGAGTGGGCTGGACCCTAAACTGTACCTCGAACCAGGAGTACCGCACAAAACCTGGGCGAGCAAGAGGTGGGGCCTCCCCCAGCAGATGGACCTGAGCGGCGGTCCACTCATCCATGTCGATATCAAAGGGGATCGGATCACCCCCTACCCCGATGCCTGTGAGCATCGAGAAATCATAAGCGGTCATCGTCATGTCCCCTGCTGTGGAAAAGTGAAAAGAATCGGTGGTGTCCCACCACCTCTCCGCCAGAGCGGCGAGTAGAGGTCTGCAAGTAGTGAGTCGCGAGAGCCCTCGGCAGAAGGCGCCGAAGCCCGCCCGGTCCACTATGCGACGGACCGCGTCAGGGAGCTCGTCATACCACTCCCGAGCGCCAGTGTTCCCATACCTGGGGATGGTATGGGAATCCTCCTGTAAACAGAAAATAACAATTGCAAGGCAACATTCAAAATGCAGTTTTGAAAAGCATACAGATACAGCATGCGTGCAAGTTTGACAGATTTTGACAAATACCGGGTGCCGGTGTGCTTATAGTGAACTACAGTGTGTGATGCGTCAACATGTTTGGGGGGTTCAGAACAGATATAGCATGTGTGCAAATTTAACAGATTTTGACAAATACCGGGTACCAGTGTGTTTGCAGTGAAAACAGTGTGCGCCGTGTGTTTGAGTGATTCGGGGTTAGTGCAGTGTGTGTGCATGTGCCAATCTCAAACATATGTCAGTTGTATGTATGTTTACAGTCAACTACAGTCTACGGTATATCAGATTTCAGCAGTTAAAGAGTACAACTAGCTACGGCAGTTTTGTATCCTACATTGCGGAAAGTAAAGCAGAAGACAGAGAATTACCTCGGAAGCGCTGAATGAAAGGTGGGAGGTAGGCTCACGCAGCAATAGCACGGGCGCCACGTGCCTCTCGAAGCTCCGGAACTGGCGCAGACCGTCGGGGGGCAAAACATGGATCGCCGGTCGGTAGGTCGCCGGGTCGAACGGGCGCTCGCGCAAGGGCAAGAGCTCGACCTCGGGATCCATCTCGTGGTCCGGGGGAGTCCCACCGCGTAGAATGTCGTCGGCCATGTCAAAAATCGTGAGAAAATAGCCGGAGGAAGGAAAACCGGGCTAGAATACGAAAAGTCAACCAAAAAGTCAACTCCTGGGAAGGCCAAAAATGACCGAAAAGGCCGGGATGTGAAAGGGCACGGAAATCAAGAGAAAAGTAAGGGGAACAAACTCCAAAAAGGCGGGAATGGCAAACGAGGCACCGAAACGAAGATGTGTTCGGTTGAAAATGTCCGAAACGCGAAGGAAATCGCGAATCCGACGACGAAACGGGTGTAGAACGCGAAGAAACGGGCGAAAGAGGAGAGAAAAACGCTCTAGAGAGAGAGTGTGTGAGTTTTCGGCGGTGGTGGAAATGAGAGAATAGGGTTTGAAACCCTATTTTAAAACACCCGAAGTGAAATCTCGAAACTGCCCCGACTCAGCAACTTTTTGCCGGTCGGCAATGTTTTGTGCCGGCCGGCATAATATTGTGCCGATGGATTTATTTCACAGTCGGTGGACAGCCAGTGGCCTCCCCTTCCGGCCGGTGGTGTTCCCACAGCCTTGTTTAGGCCATATGAGAAGTTTTTGGTCTTCATAGCTCAAGAAAGTGCAAGAAAGTGCATCTCCGACGCTCAACCGGCCTCCGTTGTGACCTCGGGTCGTCTTTTCTGTGCGTGGCACTCGAATTCGTGCAAGGTGTATCCTTTTTGTATCCTTTTAAATTCAAAAGTTGCCCCATGTGCGTTGCACGCGTTCATCGCACTACTTCGGTGCATTACATCACGCTGTCATGCGCCTCACATTTGCATTGTTATGCATACTACATGCGTTGTAACGCGCACCCCTTGCATTGTCATGCGCATCTCTCATGCATTGTCATTGCGTTTTTTTATTCCATGCATTGTCATGCATTCCGAAACACGTGCGTCGTTACACATTTTAGTCCATTTACATTCCGTGTGGCATGCGTGTCACACTTAGCATCGTCTTACATTCCGTGTGGCATGCGTGCTACACTTGCATCATTTTGCATCTTATGAGGCACGCGTGTCTCATTTATTTCATTTGTATTATTTTGCATCGGCATGCGTGCCCTATTTGCATCGGCACGCGTGTCTTATTTTCATCGGCATGCGTGTCACATTTTCATTGGCGTGCGTGTCGTCATTTGCATAGAGCATGCAATCAATCGCACTGTTTTGTGCAGTTTTTCATTCGCGCTGTTTTGCGCACCTTCATCGCACTGTTTTGTGCATTGCATTTCAATCGCACTGTTTAGCGCATCGCACTGTTTTGTGCATTTCAAAATCAATCGTGCTGTTTTGCGCATCGCACTGTTTTGTGCATTTCAATCGATCGCACTGTTTTGTGCATTGTATTTCAATCGCGCTGTTTAGCGCATCGCACTGTTTTGTGCATTTCAATCGATCGCACTGTTTTGTGCATTGTATTTCAATCGCGCTGTTTAGCGCATCGCACTGTTTTGTGCATTTCAAAATCACTCGCGCTGTTTAGCGCATCGCACTGTTTTGTGCATTTCAATCGATCGCACTGTTTTGTGGATTGCATTTCAATCGCGCTGTTTAGCGCATCGCACTGTTTTGTGCATTGTATTTTGTTCGCGCTGTTTTGCGCATCGCACTATTTTGTGCAGTTTATTGTTCGCGCTATTTTTGCGCATCGCACTGTTTTGTGCAGTTTATCGTTCGCGCTGTTTTGCGCATCGCACTATTTTGTGCAGTTTATCAATCACGCTGTTTAGCGCATCGCACTGTTTTGTGCATTACATTTCATTCGCGCTGTTTTGCGCACCTTCATCACACTGTTTTGTGCATTGCAAATCAATCGCGTTGTTTAGCGCATCGCACTGTCTTGTGCATTTCAAAATCACTCGCGCTATTTTGCGCACCGCATCGCACTGTTTTGTGCACCTTACTTGCATCTTGCATGTATCCTCTCGCGCTATCTTGCGCACCTCACTTGTACTTGTTAGTACATTGCATTGTTTTGAATACAAACCGGCTTTGCGTAGCGTATAAGTCCAATTTTCAAAATTTTGCATTCCATGTGGCATGCGTGTCACACTTGTATCATTTTTGCATCTTATGAGGCATGCGTGTCTCATTTGTTTCATTTTGCATTCCGTGTGGCATGCGTGTCACACTCGCATCATTTTTGCATCTTATGAGGCACGCGTGTCTCATCTGTTTCATTTTGCATTTCGTGTGGCATGCGTGTCGCACTTGCATCATTTTACATTCCATGTGGCATGCGTGCCTCATTCTTGCATTGTCATGCATGTTGCTTCGCGGTCTGGCGAGACCTTAAACACGCGCGCTGGTCTGGCGAGACCTTAAACACGCACGGTCTAGGAGACCTTAAATCCTTGGGAGGTGCAAAACCTTCGGCACATTGATGTGTACAGTTCATTTGCATTGTCATGCATATTGCTAACAACATTGTACCTGTTAAGTTTGTTTCCTTTTCAGGCACAATATTGTATGTACGGTTCATTTGAGACTGGGGCAACCAGACGAACCGCGCAGGTATCCCCGGTCTAGGAGACCTTAAATCCTCTGAAGGTGCAATTCCTTCGGTGTTTGTCGTGCCCGAACGACTTTCGATGGTCTGGTAAAGCCACCTGTCTATGTTTGCGATGAGTTCCTAGAAGACCAACTGGGATGGTGGAAACTAGAGTTCGAACGGCTTATGCCTAGAACGCAAAGGTTCGGGAGTTCTGAGACTAAAGTCTGGTTTAAATACCCAGGGGTGTATCCTTGGCTTGAAATCTGTATGGAAGCCCCATAGATTGAGGCGGCATGTCGGCGCCTCAATTCTGGATACTGAACCAACCTAGTATATCGCCCTGTTGGTGAGATAGGGAAAGTTGCAATCATAGCCATTGCATCATAGTGCATTGTCATGCATTTCCATTGTAGCTTGCATGCATTCATTGCATTCTCCCCAGTAGATCGCATCATACTGCATTGTCATGCATTTTGTAAATATCCATCCATTTCCATTGCATATTTGTAGATACTGCATTTTAGATTGCATGCATTCATTGCATCACCTTCCATCCATGGCTTGCGCCTTTCCATGTTGACCTTGGTCTGGTATGTGCCCTTACTTTTCATGTTAAAGCACAGTTCTGCATGTGTACGCGCCTATTCCACGCTGGTATGTTGGTTTGAGGGTTGCGACACCTTTTCTGTGTTAGACATGGCTCGTATGCGTACATGCCTTTCCTAGGCAAGATTTGGTTTGGCCTGCGTGCCATATCCATTGCATTGTAGTTTGCATGCATTCATTGCATCACCTTCCATTTATGGCTTGCGCCTTTCCATGTTGAGCTTGGTCTGGTATGTGCCCTTACTTTTCACGTTGAAGCACAGTTCTGCATGTGTACGCGCCTATTCCACGCTGGTATGTTGGTTTGAGGGTTGCGGCACCTTTTCTGTGTTAGACATGGCTCGTATGCGTACATGCCTTTCCTAGGCAAGATTTGGTTTGGCCCGCGTGCCATATCCATTGCATTGTAGATCGCGTGCATTCATTGCATCACACCTTCCATCTATGGCTTGCGCCTTTCCATGTTGAGCTTGGTCTGGTATGCGCCCATACTTCTCGTGTCGAAGCATAGTTCAGTAGACCGTTCTATGTTAGACGTGGCTTGTATGCGTACATGCCCTACCTAGGCAAGATTTGGTTTGGCCCGCGTGCCATATTCATTTCCATTACATTGTAGTATAATTTTTGCATCCGGTATTAGGATCATTGTCCTTTCTCCAGCGGGTCGTTTCCCCACTTATGTCATTCCACCCAATACTTGTTCTTGTGTCTGTCTACAATGCTCATAGTTCAGTTGACCGTTCTATGGTAGACAGACTTGTTACCTCCATCAATCTATTTGACATAGGTGTGGTTTCGAGCCACTCGTGATTGGATCGTGATTCAATTGCTTTGCATATAGTTTGCATTGTTTCAATTACATTGCATCTTCATTTGCATTGTTAATACATTGTTTTGTATATATTGCATATCATTTTGCATCCATTCTTGCATTGTCATGCATGTTGCTAACAATATTGTACCTGTTAAGTTTGTTTTCTTTTCAGGCACGATATTGTATGTACGGTTCATTTGAGGCTGGTGCAACCAGACGAGCCGTACAGGTATTGTATCCTCCGAGTGAGACGTATTGAGAATTGCATAATTCTTTTACACCCTTTCTGCATTGTAGTGTAGTTAGGTGTATACTAGCTTAAAACTGTCGCATGTGTGCTTCGTTACAGCTTTCTTTACATGATCATAAGTTATGTCCGGCTCTGTGCATTGTCTTGCATTTTGCCCCTGCCTTCGGGCGCATATCTTGTTTGTCTTGCATGTTTGTCTGAGTCTTCAGCCTTGTTAAAAATGGGTCGTCTCTGGGCTTTGACATTCACTCCCGTCATTGTTATGACTTTCGAGTTCTGTCAAAGAGGGACAACTGTAGACACCCCATTTTTGACCGTCCTCAAGACTTGGACGTCACCGTTTGAACACTCGGTGATTATCCATGTTTGTGTTCGTTTGGAGTTCTCGGAGGCCTCGGCTCGCACGCCTTGCCTCAGGATCTCCGAACTCGACCGTTTGGTGTCTGGTTTTACACCGAACACTTGTGTTTTGCCTTGGAGGGGCAGGGAATGCCTTGTGAGGCATCCCCATACACCACCGGCAGTGGCTAGAGGCCACCGGCTGGTTTTTGCTGCCACCGGCAATGTATATTGCCGGCCGGCACTATTTGTTGCCGGTCAGCACTATTTAGTGCCGGTCGGCACTCTTTTTTGTCAAGATGGCATTTTTGGCTGGCCGACTACTGTGCATCTGCTTTTGCAGATATTTTAAGACAGCTGTCTTGCCTTTTGCTCCCCTCCATACACGTGTATGGAGGGATCTCCCTCTTATGAAGCTTGTCTTGTAAGCTTTACAAGACAAGAAGTTCCATAAAGGGAGGGTCTCTCTCTTCTTGCAAAGGGTAGACACTTGAGATATTTTAGAGAGCTTAGACAGCCATTTTCATGGTTTGAGTTCTAGGGTTAGGGTTTAATACACATTATCTCTCTCCTTTTTCCCTCTTGTGTGTGTTAAAGTGTGTTTGTGTCTTACTATTGTACACAAACACATAGTGTTTCACCTTCCTATAGCTACTGAGTTTCTAAAGGACTGTTTTTAGTGTTTTGGTGTTGGATTCAAGCCAAAGAGGGCCATTGGAGCACCATTGTTGAAGAAGTCTTCAAGGGTAACAATTTTGACTTTATATTCCCCATTTTTGCATTGATTTTCTACCTATCTTAGAGCTGTTTTTGTTCTTATTGTATAACACAAAAAAGTTCTATTTTTAGACCCTCTTGATTGTTTATTAAGGGTGTTTTGTGGTTTGAGGTTGTTTGACCCCTGTTAGGCCTTGAAAGGCCCCATTTTGAGCCATTTTGGTGCTAGTTTCGGGACTTTGGTGTTTGGGCCTCTTCACCACTGAAATCTTGAGGGATTTCAGTGGTGGAGATGGTGCCTTGAAGTCTCTAAAAGGATAGGGCCACCCCCTCTCCTTGTTGTCCTTAAAATGGACCGTTTTTGGCCTCTTGAGAGAGCACCTAGCTAGGCTTCATGTTGACCATGCCTTAGTTGTTTTTTGTTCTTAATATGTCATATTGTAGACACCCCATTTTTGACCGACCTCAAGACTCAGACGTCACTGATTGAGCGCTTGGTGATGTTGCATAATGTGCTCGTTCAGAAGTTTCAGAGTTGCGGCCGTGAGCCCTGCCTCCGGACTTCCGAACCCTCTTTTGTACTTTGCCTCGGTTTGCGAACTAGGCTCGGTTTTCTTTGTTTCTTTTCCTGAGGGAAGGGAGAGGTCCCGTAGACCATCTCTCAATGTCTGTAGGCTACATTTCGTGGTCGTAGGCCATTTTTCCCATTTCGGAGTCCGGTTTCCGATTTTTCAGAATCGTTGGCCGTGTGCTTCGATTCGGGACCGCTTAACCATCTCCATTTGCTCTGATTTTTGGCATACTTCCTATTTTCTCCCTTTTGAGGGACACTGGGGTCTGAGAAACCCACTTCGTGGCCGAATGCCACTTTCGGTGCTTAACAGCCCATTTTCGGGACCTCGAACTGCGCGTTTTGGCCCCCGAACATTCGTTTTGCGACGGTTTTCGTTCATTTTTGGCAGGTACCTCTGTTTTATCACCGGGGAGGTCACTGAAGGGTGGGAAGCCAGTAATTGTTGCAGCAACCAGTTATACATCCTTCGACGCCCTCCGGCGCCCGTTTTTCACACTTCCGGGCTAATGTTGAACACCTTGGGGCCACATTCTTGAACTTTCAACCACATATTTGTGATGTACACACTTGGGAGGACCCTAAAAGTTGGTGGCCGGCCAGTAATTCCACCTGACCCTTTTGAACCCCTCCTTCCGGGCTAATGTTGAACACCTTGGACCCACTTTCTTGAACTTTCAACCACATATTTGTGATGTACACACTTGGGAGGACCCTAAAAGTTGGTGGCCGACCAGTAATTCCACCTGACCCTTTTGAACCCCTCCTTCCGGGCTAATGTTGAACACCTTGGGGCCACATTCTTGAACTTTCAACCACATATTTGTGATATACACACATGGGAGGACACTATCATGTGGTGGCCGGCCACTAAATCAGCTTGACCCTTTTGACCCCTAGCCGGCCGGCTAGGGGGTGTGGCCGGCTGGCCACCTGCAACCAAAATAACTGGCCGGCCGAGATCCCCACACTATTCACTTTACAGCTGTATAGCTTTATCCCCCAGAAAATATCAATATTCGGGGGATATTTTGTGGGGGAAAGTTAGCCTCCTTTTCCCCCACCTTTACACCCCCTTTTTGGTCCATATAATCAGCTGGCCACATTGCATACAAGGGTTAGAAAATTTGTTCTTCAAGCCTCAAGATCCATATCTCCCTCCATCCTTCTCATTTCCCTAAAAAACCTTAAGTCCTACACCTTGTTTTCTTCAATACCACCAAGCTCTACCATCACCACTTCATTTCCAGCAACAAGGAGGGCTTCTCAAAGGCTAAAGGAGCTGCAAATTGGTCCAAGAAGCAACAAAAGCTTTAGTCTTCAAGGGTGAGTGACATTTCTCCTCTTTTGACCCTTTTTCTTGATCCATTTATAAGCCCTATATGCTTTTTGTTTCAAGCTCTGGCCCTAACTGAAAGTGGCCCTCTTTTGAGCTCATTTTCATGTCTCATTAAGGGCTCAACCCTGTTTGAGCTCTCCATCTTGCACTTGCTTCATTATCCCTCTAAAAGGTCATTTTCTTGCATGATATTTTTAGCTTGTGTGTGATTTATTTTGGAGCATGTTGTAAACTGATAATAGGCTTATTTTGAGCCCCTCTTCAACATTGAAGAAGGGCTCAACACTGTTTGAGACTTCCATGTTATACTTCCCTTTATACTCCTTTTTTGGTCCCATTTTTGCATGCTATGGCAGCCTACCATGCTTTTGTTTTTGGCCATTTTACAGTTCTGTAAATAGTCTTATTTTCGTCCATTCTTCATGTTTCATTTAGGGCCTTTCATGGTTTGGGACCTCCATATGCCACTTCATGTTATATCTCTCTTTTATTCCCCATTCTTGCATGTTTAGTTAGCCTATCATGCTTTTGTTCTATTAGAATGATTGCTTTCCATTCCTATGTCATTGCATCGCATTCTATCATTGCCTCGATTTGCGTGCCCGTGTGCACGCATTTCGAGGCGCTTCGTTTTCATCCATCGGCATCCTATGTGAGTGTGGCTGAGGCTCACTCATGTTGGTATAAGCCCATATCATGTTTTCATGTCATTTGCATCGCATTCTGCCATTGCCTCAGTTTGCGTACTCGTGTGCACGCATTTCAAGGCAATTCATTTTCATCCATCGGCATCCTATGTGAGTGTGGCTGAGGCTCACTCATGTTGGTATAAGCCCATATCATGTTTTCATGTCATTTGCATCGCATTCTGCCATTGCCTCGGTTTGCGTGCCCGTGTGCAGTGTGGCTGAGGCTCACTCATGTTGGTATAAGCCCATATCATGTTTTCATGTCACTTACATTGCGTATATCATCGCCTCGGTTTGCGTGCCCGTGTGCACGCATTTCGAGGCATCTCATTTTCACAGCATAGTGCATACTAGGTTGTATCTTAGATTGCATTCTGTCATTTTCTCAGTTTGCGTGCCCGTGTGCACGCATTTCGAGGCATCTCACTTTCATAGCATAGTGCATACTAGGTTGTATCTTAATTGCATTCTGTCATTTTCTCGGTTTGCGTGCCCGTGTGCACGCATTTCAAGGCATCTCACTTTCATAGCATGGTGTATGTTAGGATTGCATCTTAGTTGCATGTCATGCATATTGCATCGTGTTCGGGATAGGAGTTAGCCCGGGCACGGGAAACGAGGTGCATTTCGTACTCCGAGTGACGGAATGTGTCTCAATTTCCCAGTCACCGACACTCCGGATCATCTATGATGGAGTTAGGTTTTGTTGTGTTTTCATGTGCATTCATCCTACATTAAATTGTGCAATTCGACTCCTCGGCCATCATGCCTCGGTATGCGTGATTGGTGGCACGAGGATCGAGGTATGCATATATTTGTGAAAATACATTGCTATGCCTCTTTCCTGCTCTCTGTTGCAGCAAAGTGAAGAATAAGCAACTTTTCGGGACTTGGCGCGCTTTCCAAGAAAAGGTGTAAACAGAGGCTAATTGGGGCATCCCAGTGGATTTCCGCGCAAGGCAGCCCAGACATTCATCAGAAGCAAGGCAGTCCCTGACTTGCATGCCAGCTTTACAGTTTTATTATTTAATTTGTTAATTAATTAGGAATCTGTAATATTCGGACTGTAATATTCTTTTATTTGGGACTGTATTATTTATTCGGATCCTCTGCGTGAGGGCACAACTGTAATAAGTGTGCGTGTGTGTGTTGTATGTCTTCCAACCCCACGTCTTTTTCCCTTTTATTTATCCGCTTATGATGGTTAGATTAGGGCATATTTCAATTAGCATACAGTATGACAGCATGTTTGCATCATTCATCTGTATTGCATGCACCGGGCTCGGCGCATCATACTAACCGCATTGTACTTTCAATTCCAAATTGAATACATGTTAGTTGTAGCATTTCATATGCCATGTTTAGAATAGCCGAGCCTGCTATAGTTTGCATTTTTGCATGTGTTGCATTAGGCATTTCTGTATATTTAGGATCATACATGATTTCTAATGTAGTTTTTGTTTTGGCTTGGAGTACCCGGTGAGTTTTATGCTTTAGCATCCTTGCATACGTGTGAGTGCTGCCATGAATAGCATGCTTACCATAAGGCTATTTGCTTACATGATATAACTGCCTGAATGCCTGTGGGTGAAGGTTGGGTTATCTGGATTGGAATAAATCATCAATTGTTTGTTTTAAGCCCACTAGATAGTGGCAAAATCATCTTTTCTAAGCCCACCTGCGGGTGGCAAAATCTGCATTTTAAGCCTACTTGCGAGTAGCAAACCACCTTTCAAAAATAAACATGAAATGTTTTGTTCCAATTCAATCGACTCAGTCTATACTTGTATGCTGTGCGCATCACATAGTAACCTAGGCTAATAACCGGAATAAGAACTCACAATATTTTCAAAAACAGATATCATGGTTAGTAGAGGCCGATCTTTGATCGGGCGAGCGGGGGTGCTCACGAAGTGACCTTCCCCAATCGTACCCAAGTTCCCGAGCCGAGGCAACTTTGGTGATGACGGACACGTGGCCTTTTGGCACCGAGTCAGGGTTTCCTAAATTTCCCAAAATAAAATATTTAGGTGGCGACTCTGTATCTGGCAAAGCAGTCCATGTTTGGCACTTCTTTCAAAAATCTGTTTTCTCAAAACGATTTGCCGGATTTGGACTCTTTGGTTCAGATTTAGAGCCGTGACTACAAAATCGAGTCCGAGCTGTAGCGAGGTCCCCCGCGGGCTTGTTACAGTTTCTGGCGACTCTGCTGGGGATTTAGAGAACTTGACTCGAACTCGTGATATCTGTTTTTGACTACACTTGTGTGTTTCTTTGCATTGCATTTGCATTGGTGCGCCTAGGACACCGTGTTTGCCATCTGCTATTCCTGAACGGTTTGCTGGAGGCTTGTCTTGTCAAGGCATGACCATAAGGCTGACCGGTTGTGGGCTCTGCCAGTATGGGAACACAAACCCCGGTTTTACCGGGGCACCCTTTTTGACCTTTCGACCTAGTGCATATTTGGATCCATAGTGACCATTCCAAACTAGGACAGGTTGCTTACCCGTTTATAGGATTGTTTGAAACCGCTGCGTGCGTAGTGAAACCCTAGCTCCTGACAAAATAAGACAGGGAAACCCTACCCCAACATAGGGGTGTTTTGGCTCTTAGTTATCTGTTATGTGCTTTAGAGTGCGTCTCTACAAGAATACATGTATCAGTATACGAGTTTGGGCATCAGGCCTGCGGGCATCAGTTCAGTATTGTCAGTATCAGGCCTGCGGGCATCAGTTCAGTATCGTCAGCATCAGGCCTGCGGGCATCAGTTCAGTATATGAGTTTGGGCATCAGGCCTGCGGGCATCAGTTCAGTATTATGGGTATCAGGCCTGCGGGCATCAGCCAGTATTTGAGAATTAGTTATCTGCGGATATCAGATTCTGTTTTAGGGGACAGTGATACAGGGATAATAATCAGTGTTTGAGGACAGTGTGTATTCAGCTTATCAACTATGTGTTGTTATGCCCGGCTGTGTGTCATGCATTTTATTTTAAGCTGTTATGCTGCCCGTTTATCTGTTTATTTATTTCCTTTTCGCTTTATTTATCTTTTGCTAGGTCAGTTCTAGCACAATTGCTTCCAACCCAGCAGGCATTCCCCAAGCACTTTGGACACGGGGTCGTCGACTCAATCGATCTGAGGATCTAATCGATGGACAGCCAGTGTTTCATTCTCTACCCCCTGTTACCAGAAGAAAGCAGAAAAAGCGCAGTGTATCTGAACAAAGATCACCAGAACAGTGGTTTCCCCCATCAGTGGACAGTCGGATTGAGATCCCCATTGAGACAGATCTGCCAGTAGTTCAGATAGACCGAAACAGTATGACGGCACCAACAGGAGTTGAGAAGATGATGCGCCAAATGCAAGAAACCATGCGGGCCATGCAACAGGATGCCGTTCGCCGGGATGAACTCGCTAAGCAACAAGCTGAGATTATGACCCAGCAGGCTGAGCTGATTACCAGACTACAACAACAGAATACAGCGTCTGCTTCACAACAAATCCCTCCTCCAGCAGGGGCTCCATTACTTGAGCAGGCACCTACTGTTCAGAACGCCCCACCAAATGCCCAGAATACCCTGCCAAATATCCAAAACTTACAAGAGGACACGAGTCTTCCAACGGGGCCAGCTCCGCCCCCGCTTCCACCACAACTGTCCAAGGTCCATGCACCCAATCGCCCCGACTCTCCCTTCGAGGTCGAGGTTGATCATACAGCTCTGAAATTGAGCAAACTGGAGAAACTCTTCAAGAAATCCCAAGGGGTCAAGGCTATGCCGGATATCGAAGACGGATATACCGAGGAGGCCGTAACACTCCCCGATAGGTTCAAAATGCCACAAATCGACCGCTTTGACGGGACCGGCGACCCCATGGTCCATCTCCGACTGTTTGCAGACATCTTGCGGCCAATGGGCCTAACACGACCACAGAAGCTTTCACTATTCGGCCGAACCCTGTCGGGTGTGGCCGCCCACTGGTACGCAAAGTTACAAGATGAAGTGAAGAAGAATTGGGATGAAATGGCTGAGGCCTTTGTCACGCAATATTCGTACAACACTCAGATCGAGATTACAACCCGTGATCTCGAAACGACAAGGCAAGAGCCCAAGGAAACTTTTTCGGACTTTGTAATTCGATGGAGGGCAAAGGTGTCAATGATGACTTTAAGGCCCACTGACAAAGATCAAATCCGGATGATTGTGCGCAATCTCCACCCAAAGTTGATGCAGAGAATGATTGTAGTCTCCTTTCCTACTTTCGCAGATTTACATGAGATGGGGGTGCAAATCGAAGACGCAATGAAACAAGGTCTGTTTGACCACGATAGGGAACAACCGAGGAGGACTTTCAACCGTAACAACAATGCGGACCCGAGTGGCGCTGCAAATACAAGAGCCTCGAAGTCAGTATGGTCACCACCACTCCCCCTCCCCTTCCAAGGCCCATGGCTGCCACACCCTTCTCCGGCGCGTCCGGAAGCAACACACAAACCAACAGATTCCAACCACGAGGCCAAAGAACCTTCACTCCACTATACATGCCCCTGACCAAGGCTCTAGGGGTATTGATCAGAAAGAAACATTTGAAACCTCTGGAGCCAAAGCCACTACCAAATCCACTCCCTCCCTCTCACGACCCAGCAAAGTACTGTGCGTATCACCAACAACACGGTCACGACACCGACCGTTGTTACAGATTGCGTCATGAGATCCAGGATCTTATCGACAAGCAGGTGATCGTACCTCCTGATAAACCCAATGTCACAACCAACCCTCTCCCACCACATAACCATGCTCCTCCTCCCAATAGAATCAATTTTATCTAGACTGGGGTCGCATCTTACGATCCTAGCATCTATATTACGCCCACCCACCTACCCAAGCCGGAGGTGCTCCTCCCCGATTGCACTGACTTCTTGTGCATGGTGGACATCTCCAAAACCCAACCAGAACCGATGGTGGTGACCGTCGAAGATAGAGCAGGGCAGATTTTGGGAGAGAATGAGATTGTTGAATCTGAGACCGGACAGAGTTTTGCTAGGGGAGCCTATGATCCAAGCGAGTATATCCTATCAACGAGCCGAATTGGGCTAGGTATAGAATTGCCAGAGACAGGAGAGCTATGCATGATCCGAGGGGATGGATCTGGGCTATGGGCAGATGATCTGACAGCCGTAGAGGAGGACTTTGCCAACCTGCAATTTTTCAATGACCAGGAACCGGGGGATGCGTCAATCAACTGGTTCGACTATGAGGAATCGGCAGAGGCCACTGGATGGCTCGAGGATCAACCAGATGAAGTAGGGGAAACCCAACTAGAACAGAGCCCGGCAGTGGCAGAGATATCAGCTGTGGCCGGAATGGCCGAAAGTCAAATTGTATCGCCGGAGAGCGCCGGTGCTAAGAATTCCGCTCGAGACATGGGCATTATGGATACGGGAATTGTTGAACAAACAGCTGTACTGATGCAGCTGGAACGAGAAAAGTTTGAGGAGGCTGAGAGAATTAGGAAAGCTAAAGGCCCTAAGGGGACTGAAAGTGTTGTGTGCACGAAGATAGAGAATGCTGCGAGCATGTGGACAGGGAATACTGCGAGTACAACTAAACCGGAGCCAGACAGGTGTCTGTTGGCTGCCGACGGAATGTGGTGGGAAGACGATGACTTATGTCTTGCCCACACGGATGAAGACTGGGGGAATAATCAACCGGATGACACTTGGTACCTCGATGAGGTTGACCACATGACGAGAAGTGGGCGGTACTTCAAACCCCCACACCTGGACCAACCCGAGGCATCCGGGAAGGATAGAGAAGCGGAGAAACATAAGGAGAAGCAGATTGAAGAGGAAGCTGTGCTGAAACAGCTAAAAAAGATACAAGCAGACATCTCCATCTGGGGACTGCTAATGGCATCACGAGTACATAGAGAAGCTGTCCTATCTGCTATGGACAAGTCCAAACTCTCCATAGACACCACGCCTGAACAGCTGGTTGGGCTGGTTTTTCCGGGAGGAGGTTCCCCGGCATTAACCTTTTCGGACAAGGAACTACTGCCTGAGGGCACAAATCATAACAAACCTCTCTATATTTCTGTGGAATGTAGAGATAAGTGGATACCGGTGGTACTTGTTGATACCGGGTCTGCAATTAATGTCTGCCTGACCAGAACGACATATGCAATCGGGTTGAAACCCGTGGACTTCGTCCCAACTACCCAAGTGATCAGAGCATACGACAATACCAGCAGAGAAGTGATGGGGACTGTTAAAATTCAAACCAAGGTTGGTCCAGGACAACACAGCATTGAATTTCATATCTTGGACGTTCCTGCAACCTTTAACCTACTTTTGGGGCGACCGTGGTTGCACCAGGTCAAAGCAATCTCTTCCACTCTACATCAGATGCTAAAGTACCCTCATGGGAAAGGGGTAGCGCATGGTTTTAAAAACCGGACCGGACCGGCCGGTTCAACCGGTTGAACCGGTGACCGGATGGGGTTCCGGTCCGGTCAGCCCCCTAAAACCGGCCAAAGGTAAAAACCGGCCTCTTTAGTGAAAACCGGTGAACCCACCGGTTAAACCGGTGAACCGGTCGACCCGGTGACGGGTTGACCGAACCGGACCGGTTTGAATTTTTTTTTTTTTTTTAATTTATCTGTGTTTTTTTTATATTCTTTCTTTCTTTTCTTTCTTTCTTTCTTATTTTATATATATATATATATATATATATATATATATAAAATATAAGAATATAAGAAAATTTTAATTTCAAACTCTTTTTCAAGGGTCTCCTCTTGTGAGGAATCCCATTAAGAGTTTGATGAAATTATTGTGAAAGTCTTCACCTATTTATAAGAAAAAAACTCTTTCAAAAAAACTCAAGAAATCTATGTGGGATTTAATCAAATGTATTGGAGGGAATATTGAAATTTTGATATCCCTCCAAAATTTTTGCTTTCCTTTCAATCAAATTATTTGAATTAAAATCATATGGAGGGAATATTAAATATTTGATTTCATCTTCCAAAATTGAAATTAATAATATTTTAAAATATATTATTATATTTTTCAGTAAAAAAAATATTAGGACAAATATTTAAGATAATTTAATATTTTTAATATTTTTAATTTATAATTTTATTACTTATATTTTTATTTAAATATAATTTTAATATATTTATTACGTCACGGTTCGATTCCGGTTCAACCCGACGGTTGAACCGGTGACCCGTCCACCCGATGCCTTTTCCGGTTCGTTCACCGGTCCGGTTTTTAAAACATTAGGGTAGCGATTGTTTTTGGGAATTCATCAATCCATCCGCCGCCGGAAGTGTCCACACCTGTCTTGGAGATCAAGCACGGCACGGAGGATGTGTTTTTGTCGGGGTTCACTTTGGCCGAGGCTCAAGTGGTGCAGAATGTCATGGCTGTGAATGAGGGTATGTACGTTAGTGCTCAATCTATCTACCTCATGAACAAGCTAAAACATGCCCCCGGGATGGGATTAGGGAGAAGCGGCCGGAAGGGCGTCTCAGTGTTGGCCGAAGTGCCACACAACCCTCACACCTTTGGACTGGGTTATCTGCCCACCAAAGAGGACTGGGTGAGGAAAGGAAAAGAAATGGCCGGAAGAGCCAGGGCAAAGAAGGCCGGGAAGCCATTTGAGTTAATGCATAGGCCCATCTGGGGTACCCTAAACGGATGCTTCGTCCAGGAGGGGGAAGATTTTCCATTCTGCGGCTTCCCGGAGCCATGGCTAAACGCGGAGGGGAAGCGTGTGCCTGGTTTTGAAATCTTCTTCGACATACAATTATCTGGGGATGACGTTGCCGAAGCGTAGACAGACCCACCAACTGAGGTTGAGCAGTGTGAAGTAGTGGATCCTGAGAGCACAGAGCTTGAAATGGGGGTAGCACTGGCAAGTCTACTATCAGATCCTCCGATCGGCCAAGAGTGCTTGGGGGATAACTCTTCGGTTTCTATGATTGGAGATGAAATAGCTGCGGGCTTTCCAGCGCCAATCTTAGATGCATCTATCGCACCTTCCCTCATCTGGCAATATGAAGAAGGCTTTTTATCTAGCAGCTCCGGGTCAGGTAGTGAGCCGGAATCCGATTCCACCGAATCTTGTACGTCGGAATCAGATTCCAGCTCGACTGAGTCTGAGTCCGGTATTCCTGGGGGTGATAACCCGGATGCCACAGTCCTGTCTAGGTCGTCATTTTCATTTTCTTTTGAGTCTGTTGTAACAGAGGAATCTGACGGCTTGGAAATATTTAATGAGAATGATGTGGATGTGGTTTCTGAGTATTTTTCTGTGCCTTTGATTTATTGCTTAAATCAGGATTTTCAAAATTTTGATGAAAACAACGAGGGAGAAAGTCCCCCAGTTTTGCAACGATTAATTGATCAAGAGCAGGAAAGATTTGTTAAACCTTTAATGGATGAAATCACTACTGTGAATGTTGGTACTGAGAAGGACCCGCGGCTGGTCCAGATCGGGTCCACGTTGTCTTCGGAGGAGCGCGAGCGCTTAGTCGCTTTATTAAAAGATTTCAAAGATGTTTTCGCGTGGTCCTACGAAGACATGCCTGGAATCGATCCTGAGATTGTACAGCACCGGATCCCTCTTGATCCCGAGGCCCGCCCTGTCAAACAGAAACTCAGAAGGATCCGCCCGGACTGGGCTCTCAAAATTAAGGAAGAGGTCACCAAGCAAATTGACGCAGGGTTCCTGCTGGTATCTGAATACCCAACTTGGTTGGCCAACATTGTTCCGGTGCCAAAGAAGGATGGCAGAATTCGGGTCTGTGTAGACTTCAGAGATTTGAACAGGGCCAGTCCGAAGGACGACTTTCCCTTGCCACACATTGATGAATTGGTGGATTTCACGGCAGGACACGCCTTGCTTTCGTTTATGGATGGTTTCTCAGGCTATAATCAGATAGTAATGGCGCCCGAAGACCGGGAGAAGACCGCGTTCACTACCCCGTGGGGTACATACTGTTATAGAGTGATGCCATTCGGGTTGAAAAATGCTGGAGCTACGTATCAACGGGCAACAACTACAATATTGCATGATATGATCCATAAAGAGGTCGAGGTGTATGTGGACGACATGATTGTCAAGTCCAAAGAAAGAGAGGGCCACTACACCGCCTTACAAAAATTCTTTCAAAGGATCAAAGAGTTTCGACTGCGACTGAATCCCCAGAAATGCACGTTTGGTGTTACAGCAGGGAAGATGCTAGGGTTTCTGATTACACAAAGGGGCATCGAGGTCGACTCTTCCAAAATCAAGGCCATCTTAGAAATGCCACCACCAAGGATTGAGAAGGAGGTGCGAGGCTTTCTGGGTAAAGTGCAATTCATAAGACGGTTTATTTCTAAATTAACCTTGACTTGTGAACCACTTTTTGGTCTCCTGAAGAAAGGAAAGAAATTCCAATGGGATGGCCGATGTCAAGCAGCTTTTGAGCAGATCAAAGAATATCTACAGAACCCGCCCGTGTTGTCACCACCAGAGCCGGGGAGACCGTTGATATTGTACCTTTCGGTAACTGAGACTACCATGGGCTGCATGCTCGCGCAGGAGTCAGAAGACAAAGTGGAAAGGGCCATCTACTATCTGAGCAAAAAGATGCTGGATTACGAGACCCGCTATACACCGCTGGAGAAGGCTTGTTTGGCCTTGGTATGGGCAACCAGGAAGCTGCGGCACTACCTGTTAGCTCACTCTGTAATATTGGTTTCGCGTTTGGATCCCATCAAATATCTTTTCGAGAAACCAGCACTTACGGGTAGGCTAGCTCGTTGGCTGCTGTTGCTCTCCGAATTTGATTTGAAGTATGTAACGCGCAAGTCAGTAAAAGGAAGAGCGGTAGCAGAGTTCCTTGCCGACCACCCGGTTGAGGGGGATGAAGCGGTTGAGTACCTATTGCCAGATGAAGCCATCCTACATGTCAAAGATGAAACTTGGACGATGTACTTTGACGGAGCGTCAAACCAGTATGGGTATGGGATAGGGGTGTTGCTGATAGCGCCTGGCGATTCCCGTATCCCTTTAGCATTCAAGCTCCAGTTCAAAGTCTCCAACAATGAAGCAGAGTATGAGGCATGTATTGCTGGCCTGGAAGCAGCCCTAGAACTAGGGGCAAGACGGTTGGACGTCATTGGGGACTCAAACCTAGTTGTATCTCAAGCAAAAGGAGACTGGAAAGTCAAGGAGGAAAGGATGATAATTTACCACCAAACCTTGGATTTGTTAATTCCTCGGTTTGAGAAGTTAAATTTCACCCACCTCGTAAGAGAGAACAACAGGTTCGCAGATTCACTAGCAACTCTATCTTCTATGATAGACATCCCGTCCGGAGTCCGGATGCGTCCAGTCATTATTGATCAAAAGTTTGCGCCAGCATACGAGTCGATTTCCGCCATAGATGAGGCTCAAGACGGCAACCCTTGGTATTACGACATCTGGAACTTCTTGGAAAAGGAGACATATCCACTAGGGGCAAATGCCAAGGATAAGAGGGCCATCAGAAGAATGGCTGCTCAGTTCGTTATCTGCGGAGGAAAGCTGTACAAAAGGGGTCATCTGGGAATGCATAAGCTCTGTGTAGAAGCTGAAGAGTCAAAGCGCCTGATGGAGGCCATCCATGGGGGGGAGTGCGGTGCACATATGAATGGAGTAATGCTGGCCAGAAAGATCCTCAGACAGGGCTACTACTGGTCAACCATGGAGGAGGATTGTATTAGTTTTGTTCGGCAATGCCACAAGTGTCAAATTCATGCAAACCGCATGAACATCCCGCCGTCAAAGCTGTACAACATGACTTCACCATGGCTTTTTTCGGTTTGGGGAATTGATGTGATCGGAGCTGTTACCCCGAAGGGGTCAAACAGGCATGAGTTTATCCTAGTAGCGATAGATTATTTCACAAAGTGGGTCGAGGTCCAATCATACGCGGTGTTGAAGGCGTCGCACGTCGCAAAGTTCATCAGAAACAACATCATCTGTCGCTACGGGGTGCCAAACGAGATAATTTCAGATAATGGTTCCCACTTCAAGAAAGAAGTGATAGACTTGTTGGAAAAATACAATGTGGCTTTCCATAAGTCATCTACATACCGGCCGCAAACCAACGGAGCGGTTGAGGCCGCCAACAAGAATATCAAGCATATACTGCAGAAGATGGTGGGGACCTACCGGGATTGGCCAGACAAGCTGCCATTTGCTCTGTGGGGCTACAGGACTTCAATCAGAACTTCTACTGGGGCGACTCCATATTCATTGGTCTATGGAATGGAGGCTGTTCTACCCATTGAGATTGAGGTTCCGTCGTTACGAGTATTGGCTGAATGCCAAATAGCCGAAGCAGATTGGCAGCAAAGTAGATTCGAAGAACTCATGCTCTTTGATGAAAGAAGACTGAAAGCACTGTATCACATTCAAGGCTATCAACGCAGAATTGCCCGGGCTTTCAACAAGAAGGTTAAGTCCAGGAATCTGAAAGAAGGAGATTTGGTGCTCAAAGACAACCGAGCTCCCATCCACGACCCAAGGGGCAAGTTCAAACCCAATTGGACTGGTCCTTACATCATCAAAGCTATCTGGTCAGGTGGAGCTGTGGTTCTGATGGATCTAGATGGCTTGGAGTTCTTACAACCGATCAATATGGACAAGTTGAAGAAATATTACCCTTGAGAGGCTCGCTAGGCCGAAAACCCGAAAGGGCGACCTAGGAAAAAGTCAGAGCACAAAAAATTAGAAAATATAAAAACTGAGCTCGCAAGGTTGAAAACCCGCAAAAGGTGGCCTTGGCAAAAGTTAGAGCACAAAAGGAGAGTGAAAATACTCGAGTGAACCTCGGCCTGAACTACGTAAGGCTTGATTCCCATCTTTGGGATACGTAGGCAACTTCATCTCGAAGTTCAGCCATAAACTTTTCCCCGATCAACTCTGTCCATTTCGATCATCTCAGTCATCTTTATCCATCAGCATTTATCGCGATCTCCGGTACAGTGCTGTTCAAACTAGGGGCAACTTTCCGTTGCCGCGACGGTGCAAAGTTACTCAAACAAGGGGCAACTTTCCGTTGCCATGAAGCGCCGCATTGTTCTTCAGACTAGGGGCAACTTTCCAGTTGCAGGGATTTGGGGTTGTGCATCTCAGTGACAGATCTTCGGCGTGTCCAGTTCTGATCTACATCGAAAATAGTTTTGAAAAGTTTTAATACAAGTCGACTTTGTTCAAATTAATCTTTTTACGACTAAGACCATTTTTGGACCAAAAGCGGAAAATTTTCAGTACCACAACTTTCAATTTCATTGATTTCAAAATAGAGTTCTCCTGCTCTTGCATACAATCGAGGTTGCTTTTTAGTACATTCATAAAGAAAACTTGAAAATGCTAAATATGCAATAAATTTGGGGCATAGTTGAATCAAGTATCTCTGCGTCCCCTCCCAGAGCTGGACGAAGTATCTGATGCCAAGCTAGGCCCAACCTGTGCCTCCTCATTGAGCCAATCCAAGCACTCATCGGACAAAGTGCAACTGAAAGTGGAAGCAGGGGCCAGGAGCTCTCTAGTCCTCCATGCTGTGGCATATCGGGCAAGCTGTGCACCCCGGACCGGGAAAGCGGCTGGGTACTCAATCCCCTCCGGTGGGCAGGTCTGATCATGACCAAACTGACGCAGGAACCGGAACGGAAAATAAAATACGTAGTGGCTTAGACCAATCAATTGGATCCCAATCAGTCGGGACATACTATAGCTCATTGCCGGGAGGTTGAGCCAAGGACAACGCCAAGCAATGCCGTCTGCGGACAAATTGTACATCCAATCGAACCACCACCTTTTGTCAAGAGCATTGACTAGGCGCTGCCGAAAGAAGTAGCCTCGAGCTGAATAAGCCAAGCAAGAGTCCACAACCTGCAACTTGTCCATTAACCATACTTGGGGGAGGGATGGAAAATGAGAGAATAAAGAACAGAGAGATGTACGACGAGAGAAAAGTAAGACAAGGGTTTTGTGAGAAAAACCGAGCCTGTGGGTCGAGTGATGTGAGCAAATATATATGTAAGGTCGGGTGGGAAACATTACCTGCAGCAGCAGTGGACTCCCAGCAAACCTAGTCGCCTCCCGGCGATAGACAGAATCTAAACCCATCAGTGTCTCGGCCAAGGTCATGGCAATACAGCTCTTTCCTTCTCTCAAGCCTTGGGCGACTTCAATCAGGCGAATGCTAGCCCCGCCGAAGCCCGAGGAAAGCAGAAAGTGAGACAACAAACATAAGCAGAGGGCGTGTTGCCGGAAACCCTTCCAATAATGGTTGCTGCGGTCACCAGCGTCGGAAAAACGATGGATCAAGCCGAGGATGTCCAGTTCCCCACTGCAGATCAGAGATCGAGCGTCATGCGCCGTGAGCCCACACATCCGCCCTAAAGCCTGAGCATGGCCAAAACGGAGCTGGGGCAAGATCACTTCAGAGCATTCAGACTCCATCAAAACCTGAAAATCTTCGAAAGTGGGACACATCTCTTGGCCGCCAAAGCTAAAAACGTGCATCACTGGATTCCAGAACCTTGCCGCAGCATGGAGAAAAGGGAGATGTAGCGGAGTACGACTCAGCGTGAATAGTGCATTCAAGCCGAAACCCCGGAAGTTCAGCTTTTCCGAGCCATCTAGAGAAGAGATCCAAGATATGAGATTTTCTGCGAGAAACGCCTCCATCTTTGTGTAAAACTAAGGTGAAATGAATGTTCTCGAAGTTGAGGCTTTTATAGAAGGAAAAACACTATTCACGGGGACACGTGTCAAAAACCAGGTGGCTGCAGGAATAAGTGGCCGGCCGGCCACCTTTTCTGGCTGGCCAGCCATTCTCTTTTTCAAAAATGGCCGGCCAGCTGTCTCTCTCCACAAAATTGGCCGGCCGGCTCCCAAAGGTGGCCGGCAATGCTGCAGTGTATCCCCTTGGCCCTGTTTTACCCTTCGAGGGAAAGTTCCAAGCATTTCCATGCAACGGGAGAATCAAAGGCCTTCATTTCCCTCTGTTTCGGATACGTTCCGGTGCCCAGATCGTCAGAAGTACACTCTGTTGCTGTTTTGTTTATCGAGTTGTTGTTTTGATTATCGAGTTGTTGTTTTGCTTATCGAGTTGTTTGTCGAGCGGACGTGTTTCGTGTTTTTGAGTCATTGCGCTCTGTTTAAGCAATCTTTGTTTAAGTCTTGTTTATTTGCGTTGTCAACGTTATTGCATTTTGTTTATCGAGTTGTAAACTTGCTAAAGGTTCTGTTATATCTTAGTAAGTTGAGTTGCTTAGTTTGTTGCGTCGGTTCACTACCTGACTTGGTGATTACACAATGCACATTACCATTCAATTTCATTTTTGTGCAAAATAAAATGATGCGATACGATGCTAAAGTTTAAAATACAAACACCTTTTCAAAAGCTGTTTCATCCCATCATGCTTTACAACAAACAAAGGTACAAGTTTTACAAAAAATAAAACTACCTAACAATGTGCAAAGTGCTACAAACTACTAGTAAAAGAAAAATAAAGCAGGAAATAGCAACATCAATGTCCTCGGGAGCGGGAACGAGAAGCACTCCTCATCCTCTTCTGCGGGACAACCTCTGCACTATCATCACCATCTGAGTCGGAGCTGTCATCCTCAGGATCCCCCTCAGCCTCGCCTCTGTTCCCCGAACCAAGACCGGAGCCCCCCTCCTTAGCAGATGTCTCTGACTGACGGTCGGTAGCCTCCTCCTCCTCCTCAGCATCCTCCTCCTCCTCATCAGGCTCCACCTCTACAACGTGAGCCCTGAGTCTGCGGACAGGCCCTCCTCGAGCTCCTCGAAAAGGTCTAGATGGCCCGGCTCCTCGGAAAGGCCGGGATGGCCCCGCCTCCTGAAAAGGCCCGGGTGACCCAACTCCCTGAAAAGGCCCAGATGGCCCAGCTCCCTAAGGAGGCCCAGGTGGCCTGGCCTGCGGCTGACCGGACCATGAAGGCATCTGAAAACAAAAAGATCAATTCAAATACATCAGTCCAAATATATACATCAGATGCAGATACAAGAAAAGGCTACGTGAAGTGTGTGCATGTAAATACAGTGTACAAGTGGGTTGTGTGTCAGATGTGCTCTACACAAATAGTCTATCGATGCAGTAGAAATCAGCATGTCATCAGAAGTATGATAAATGCCAGAAGACTGAAAGGTACCTGAATGCCCGCGACGGACAACTGTGCCTCCCTACGCAGGACCATGCCCTCGAGTGTGGCCACCAGTCCAACCACCTCCTCTATGTACCCTCGCGGTGGCTGCAAATGTGAACTCATAATCATCAGTGAACAAAAGAATGTCTAAACATCTGAATGATGAATGAAAAACAGTGGAGCATACCAGCGGTGAGTCAGGATCAATGGCATATCGATCACTGGGCATCGGAGGCTCTAGCGGGATCGGGGTCAGAGAGATAGCCCCATACTGCCACGCCATCAACTCAGCCGGCATATCTGGCCATCCAGGATGAGGATAAGTCGACGGAACCGGAGGAACCGGTCTACCCCCACCTCTAGATGTACCAGCCCTACTAGTGGAAGGGGCGTCTGCAGCCCGAGCCCGGGCCTGGCCCGAGGATGACATACCAGCAGGCCTCGTCATCGGGGTGCGAGCTCCCGTCAATGGAGGCATCAAATATATGTGACGGTAAGTGGCGTAGTCCCCCTCCTCAAGATATAGTAAAGCATCACTACCCAGCATGGCGCCGACTACCTCCGAGTAAGAGAGCCTGTCAGCAGTCCGCATACTGACTGGGGGTACTGCGGGAGGATCCTGAGAAAGATACCCCCATACCTGACGCAGAAAGCGTTCCCCCAGAAACCATGCCCTGCCAACCGGCCCTTCGAGCAGGACTCTATACTGAGAGGTGTCCGACCCTCCGGTATACTGAAGTCGGAGACCATCACCCAGGGGCGCCCAAGGCTGCCATGAGATCTGCGGATGATAAATGCATAAACCAATCAGAAATCGGAAATATACAGAGCAAATCAAAGATGAAAATGAAAGGAACTGAAAGTTCTGAAGTACCTCCGAATGCCGCACAGTGTCAAAGTACTGTCGCAAGTAAATGAGGGTCTCTCGGGGTCTCGGCCGGTGCGAGCCCTCGAACACTAGTGAGTATGGGGTCATGGGAAGCCCTGCCACCTCCAACTCTGGGGCTAATGCTGGGAAGTATACATAGACCCATAGCTGAGAAAAGCAGTGCAGAATGTAAGTACGAAATGCTGAGAGCAAAATACAGACTATAAAAGTGCGCTGTGGGTGCAATGTACAAGTAATGAAAAGCATAAATGTAAATCAAGGGGACAGAAAAGTACCTCCCAGGCTCTCCAGTAGCCGCCAAGTAAATCTCCCCACCCGCGGGAGGTCGCGCTCATATAAAAGTAAAGGGTAGCCAGGCCGGCGCCACCCCAGTCATATCGATGGACCTGTGATAGGTCAACCAGAGCGCTCAGCAGGTATAGCCCGACTGTGTTCCCTCTGTCGGCGAACAGGGTAGTCCCGAAGAGGAACATAAGGAAACCACGGGCGTACTGCTCCGTCTCCTCAGGAGTCTCGGGCACCATCTCCGCCCGTCGGAAGTGGGAAGAGAACCAAGTGTATCGGACTCTCCCAGAAACCCTGTCAACAGGCGGGCGAGCCCCCAATAGATACATCCAAGCGGCCTCCCACTCGCCCATATCCTCATCATAGGGGATGGGCCAACCTCCTATGTCTAAGCCAGTCAACACAGCAAAGTCTAGAGGGGTCATGGTCATGTCCCCAGTAGCAGAGAAATGAAAGGAGTTGGTGGTGTCCCACCATCTCTCTACCAAGGCTGCCATCAGAGTCCTCCTGGCAGAGCAACGGGACAACCCAACGCAGAAGGGCCCAAACCCTGCCAAGTCTACCAAATCTCGGACACCCTCCGGGAGCTCAGCGTACCAGTCCCGCGCGGCGGTGGAACCATACCCCCATACACTGCGGGAACTAACTTGCATTCAGAATGAATACATGTGTCAATAATGAAATAGGCTGTGTGCCGATGAAATGAAATAGGCTGTGTGCCGATGAAATGAAATAGGCTGTATGCCGATGAAATGAAATAGGCTGTATGCCGATGAAATGAAATAGGTTGTATGCCGATGAAATGAAATAGGCTGTGTGCCGATTAAATGAAATAGGCTGTGTGCCGATGAAATGAAATGGGTTGTGTGCCGATGAAGTGAAATAAGCTACATGCAAATTCTAATCTGGGCTGCGTGTTCAGAAAATTTAAAGTTTGGGCTGCGTGTTCAACTTCCAATCAGTGTGGGCTGCGTGTTCACTATTCTAATCTGGGCTGCGTGTTCAGAAAATTTAAAGTTTGGGCTGCGTGTTCAACTTTCTATCAGTGTGGGCTGCGTGTTCACTATTCTAATCTGGGCTGCGTGTTCAGAAAATGTAAAGTTTGGGCTGCGTGTTCAACTTTCTATCAGTGTGGGCTGCGTGTTCACTATTCTAATCTGGGCTGCGTGTTCAGAAAATTTAAAGTTTGGGCTGCGTGTTCAACTTTCTATCAGTGTGGGCTGCGTGTTCACTATTTAATCTGGGCTGCGTGTTCAGAAAATTTAAAGTTTGGGCTGCGTGTTCAACTTTCTATCAGTGTGGGCTGCGTGTTCACTATTCTAATCTGGGCTGCGTGTTCAGAAAATTTAAAGTTTGGGCTGCGTGTTCAACTTTCAATCAGTGTGGGCTGTGTGTTCACTATTCTAATCTGGGCTGCGTGTTCAGAAAATGTAAAGTTTGGGCTGCGTGTTCACTATTCTAATCTGGGCTGCGTGTTCAGAAAATTTAAAGTTTGGACTGAGTGTTCAACTTTCAATCAGTGTGGGCTGCGTGTTCACTATTCTAATCTGGGCTGTGTGTTCAGAAAATTTAAAGTGTGGGCTGTGTGTTCACTTTCGAATTCGGGCTGTGTGTTCGACAAATCAGTGTTTGAGCCGTGTGTTCACCTCTTAACTAATGTGTACTGTGCGTTCGCAATTAATTAATGAGCCAAGTGTTCAGAAATTCGAATGTTTAAGCTACATGTTCAGGATGCAAGCAAAGTACTATGTCATAAGCTAAACTGTGTATTCAAGCATGGCAAAGGCGCGAAATGTACAAAAAATGCAGAAAATGAAGTAAATACCTCTCGGGCCTCATGAGAGAGGTGATGCTCTGGCTCTCGGAGAAGCAGATCCCTGGGTGCTCGCTCGTCAAAGCTAGTGAAGTGACGGAAAACGGCACGCGGAAGGACATGTGCTGGCGGATTGTACCTCCCAGGAATAAAAGGTCGGGTCCTCGGGGGCAAAGTCATGGGATCAAAATCGTCTCCGGCCCCTGGAAAGCCTCCGTCGTGGGGAGAATTACCCGCCATTTTCAAAGAATCTGCAAATGGAGCAAAAATAAGCGAAAATGAGCCAAAATTGGAAAAAGTCAACAAAAGTCAACTCCCGAGAAAATCTTCCAAATATTGAGACAAACTTACCTCAAGTGGCGAAAATGAGAAAAGAAGCTCCGAAACTGAAATTTAATCGCTTCAAAGTGTTTAAAACTGAATGTTTTTGCGGAAACAACTTGCGTGGGGCGTTGGAAAACGCGTATGGAACTCAGATCTGGAGAAGAAAGCGTTGTAGGAGGCAAGAGAGGAAGAAATCTCGGCTGCATTATATAGGCTCCAAATCTTGGGATGAAGGAGCATGAAAAGGGAGGTGAAAGGACCAAAATGCCCTCGAATTTGGGCATATGGCCGGCCGGCCACCTTTTCTAGCCGGCCAGCCATTTCCTTTTTGGAAAACCGGCCGGCCAGCTATTTGCTTTTTGGAAAACCGGTTGGCCACCTCCCCCTTCCCATATAACCGGCCGGCCATGTCCCTCACAGGCTCACCTAGCTCCCTGCAAATTTTGAGGAAGATCGGAGTTCCCGGGACCTGAAAAAGTTTAAGAAAAGTACACTTCCGGTCGCGAAATAGCTCTGCCGGGACTTCAGCTTCAAGTTCTGACATATGTCTCATCATCATTCATCGAAATCGAAGTATATCCTTTTTGAATGAGTTGTAGCCTTTCCGGGAAACGGATCGGAGGTCGTGATCAAGTTACCTTCGTCGAAACACGCATTTCCATGCTCGTTACTTCATGACAAACGGGCACCCTGATTTATGCTCGTTTTGCACTATCATGCACATAACTTGCATTCTCATGAGCATACTTACATTTTTATGCACATTTCTTGATATTGGCATACCTCTCTGCTTGAGCATGCGTTGTCACGCATGTCCCACTCTTGCATTGCGATACATTCACTCACCGGCACTACGTGTGTCAAACTTTCAGAATCACATTAAATATATGTTGGTAGCATATTGTACTTGTTGCAATTTCTCTCTTTTACAGGCACGATATTGTATGTACGGTTCAATTGAGGCTGGTGCGACCAGACGAATCGCGCAGGTATCGTATCTTCTCCGTGTGAGACGTGGCGGGGATCGAATAATCCTCCGCATTCTAAACTGCATGAAATGTAGTTGTTGCTTTGCATTCTTGCTTAAAACTGTTGCATCTATTTGCGAATACTTGCTTCATTACAGCTTGCTGCATTTGCATGATCATTGAGTTATGTCTGGCTTCTTGCATATCGCTTTGCATTTTGCCCCCCCTGCCTGCGGGCATGCCTGCGGGCACATCTCTGTTTACTTTGTACGTTTGTCTAAGTCTTCGGCCTTGTCAAAAATGGGTCGTCTCTGGGCTTTGACATTCACTCCCGTCACTTATGACTTTCGAGTTCTGTCAAAGAGGGGCAACTGTAGACACCCCATTTTTGACCGACCTTAAGACTCAGACGTCACTGATTGAGCGCTTGGTGATGTTGCATAATGTGCTCGTTCAGAAGTTTCAGAGTTGCGGCCGTGAGCCCTGCCTCCAGACTTCCGAACCCTCTTTTGTACTTTGCCTTGGTTTGCGAACCAGGCTCGATTTTCTTTGTTTCTTTTCCTGAGGGAAGGGAGAGGTCCCGTAGACCATCTCTCAGTGTCCGTAGGCTACATTTCGTGGTCGTAGGCCATTTTTCCCATTTCGGAGTCCGGTTTCCGGTTTTTCGGAATCGTTGGCCGTGTGCTTCGGTTCGGGACCGCTTAACCATCTCCATTTGCTCTGATTTTTGGCATACTTCCTATTTTCTCCCTTTTGAGGGACACTGGGGTCTGAGAAACCCACTTCGTGGCCGAATGCCACTTTCGGTGCTTAACAGCCCATTTTTGGGACCTCGAACTGCACGTTTTGGCCCCCGAACATTCGTTTTGCGACGGTTTTCGTTCATTTTTGGCAAGTACCTCTGTTTTATCACCGGGGAGGTCACTGAAGGGTGGGAAGCCAGTAATTGTTGCAGCAACCAGTTATACATCCTCCGACGCCCTCCGGCGCCCGTTTTTCACACTTCCAGGCTAATGTTGAACACCTTGGGGCCACATTCTTGAACTTTCAACCACATATTTGTGATGTACACACTTGGGAGGACCCTAAAAGTTGGTGGCCGGCCAGTAATTCCACCTGACCCTTTTGAACCCCTCCTTCCGGGCTAATGTTGAACACCTTGGACCCACTTTCTTGAACTTTCAACCACATATTTGTGATGTACACACTTGGGAGGACCCTAAAAGTTGGTGGCCGACCAGTAATTCCACCTGACCCTTTTGAACCCCTCCTTCTGGGCTAATGTTGAACACCTTGGGGCCACATTCTTGAACTTTCAACCACATATTTGTGATATACACACATGGGAGGACACTATCATGTGGTGGCCGGCCACTAAATCAGCTTGACCCTTTTGACCCCTAGCCGGCCGGCTAGGGGGTGTGGCCGGCCGGCCACCTGCAACCAAAATAACTGGCCGGCCGAGATCCCCACACTGTTCACTTTACAGCTGTATAGCTTTATCCCCCAGAAAATATCAATATCCGGGGGATATTTTGTGGGGGAAAGTTAGCCTCCTTTTTCCCCACCTTTACACCCCCTTTTTGGTCCATATAATCAGCTGGCCACATTGCATACAAGGGTTAGAAAATTTGTTCTTCAAGCCTCAAGATCCATATCTCCCTCCATCCTTCTCATTTCCCTAAAAAACCTTAAGTCCTACACCTTGTTTTCTTCATCACCACCAAGCTCTACCATCACCACTTCATTTCCAGCAACAAGGAGGGCTTCTCAAAGGCTAAAGGAGCTGCAAATTGGTCCAAGAAGCAACAAAAGCTTTAGTCTTCAAGGGTGAGTGACATTTCTCCTCTTTTGACCCTTTTTCTTGATCCATTTATAAGCCCTATATGCTTTTTGTTTCAAGCTCCGGCCCTAACTGAAAGTGGCCCTCTTTTGAGCTCATTTTCATGTCTCATTAAGGGCTCAACCCTGTTTGAGCTCTCCATCTTGCACTTGCTTCATTATCCCTCTAAAAGGTCATTTTCTTGCATGATATTTTTAGCTTGTGTGTGATTTATTTTGGAGCATGTTGTAAACTGATAATAGGCTTATTTTGAGTCCCTCTTCAACATTGAAGAAGGGCTCAACACTGTTTGAGGCTTCCATGTTATACTTCCCTTTATACTCCTTTTTTGGTCCCATTTTTGCATGCTATGGCAGCCTACCATGCTTTTGTTTTTGGCCATTTTACAGTTCTGGAAATAGTCTTATTTTGGTCCATTCTTCATGTTTCATTTAGGGCCTTTAATGGTTTGGGACCTCCATATGCCACTTCATGTTATATCTCTCTTTTATTCCCCATTCTTGCATGTTTAGTTAGCCTATCATGCTTTTGTTTTTGGCCATTTTACAGTTCTGGAAATAGTCTTATTTTGGCCTATACTTCATGTTTCATTAACATTTTTTTTCTGTTTGGTGATTATTTTGTATACTTCATGTTATAGCACCTTTTGAGCCTCAATCTTGTGCCTTTTTTAGCATGTTTGTATATTGATTTGAGGTTTGCCATATACTGTAAACATTCATATTTTGGTCCCTCTTCAATGTTGTAGAAGGAAATTTTTCAGTTTGGATTTTGCTTATATCACTTGCTTCATTACCCCTCTCTTGGCCCCTATTCTTGCATGCCATTTTTGCCCTACCTATGCTTGCTGTTTGGCCATGTTTATAACTGTGAAAGTGCCTTTTTTGGGACTGCCTAGCTTCTGTCTTTGCATTACATGTCCATATCGTGCATGTTTGGCATAGCTATAGGCCATTTCGGGTGCCTAGATTCGCATTTCGGGACTATTCCATGCATTTGGTGTCATTTCGCCTCATTTCGGGACTGTTTTACCCTATATTTCATTGTTGAAATTCTATTAGAATGATTGCTTTCCATTCCTATGTCATTGCATCGCATTCTATCATCGCCTCGGTTTGCGTGCCCGTGTGCACGCATTTCGAGGCGTTTCGTTTTCATCCATCGGCATCCTATGTGAGTGTGGCTGAGGCTCACTCATGTTGGTATAAGCCCATATCATGTTTTCATGTCATTTGCATCGCATTCTGCCATTGCCTCGGTTTGCGTGCCCGTGTGCACGCATTTCAAGGCAATTCATTTTCATCCATCGGCATCCTATGTGAGTGTGGCTGAGGCTCACTCATGTTGGTATAAGCCCATATCATGTTTTCATGTCATTTGCATCGCATTCTGCCATTGCCTCGGTTTGCGTGCCCGTGTGCACGCATTTCAAGGCAATTCATTTTCATCCATCGGCATCCTATGTGAGTGTGGCTGAGGCTCACTCATGTTGGTATAAGCCCATATCATGTTTTCATGTCACTTACATTGCGTATATCATCGCCTCGATTTGCGTGCCCGTGTGCACGCATTTCGAGGCATCTCATTTTCACAGCATAGTGCATACTAGGTTGTATCTTAGATTGCATTCTGTCATTTTCTCAGTTTGCGTGTCCGTGTACACGCATTTCGAGGCATCTCACTTTCATAGCATAGTGCATACTAGGTTGTATCTTAGATTGCATTCTGTCATTTTCTCGGTTTGCGTGCCCGTGTGCACGCATTTCGAGGCATCTCACTTTCATAGCATGGTGTATGTTAGGATTGCATCTTAGTTGCATGTCATGCATATTGCATCGTGTTCGGGATAGGAGTTAGCCCGGGCACGGGAAACGAGGTGCATTTCGTACTCCGAGTGACGGAATGTGTCTCAATTTCCCAGTCACCGACACTCCGGATCATCTATGATGGAGTTAGGTTTTGTTGTGTTTTCATGTGCATTCATCCTACATTAAATTGTGCAATTCGACTCCTCGGCCATCATGCCTCGGTATGCGTGATTGGTGACACGAGGATCGAGGCATGCATATATTTGTGAAAATACATTGCTATGCCCCTTTCCTGCTCTCTGTTGCAGCAAAGTGAAGAATAAGCAACTTTTCGGGACTTGGTGCGCTTTCCAAGAAAAGGTGTAAACAGAGGCTAATTGGGGCATCCCAGTGGATTTCCGCGCAAGGCAGCCCAGACATTCATCAGAAGCAAGGCAGTCCCTGGCTTGCATGCCAGCTTTACAGTTTTATTATTTAATTTGTTAATTAATTAGGAATCTGTAATATTCGGACTGTAATATTCTTTTATTTGGGACTGTATTATTTATTCGGATCCTCTGCGTGAGGGCACAACTGTAATAAGTGTGCGTGTGTGTGTTGTATGTCTTCCAACCCCACGTCTTTTTCCCTTTTATTTATCCACTTATGATGGTTAGATTAGGGCATATTTCAATTAGCATACAGTATGACAGCATGTTTGCATCATTCATCTGTATTGCATGCACCGGGCTCGGCGCATCATACTAACCGCATTGTACTTTCAATTCCAAATTGAATACATGTTAGTTGTAGCATTTCATATGCCATGTTTAGAATAGCCGAGCCTGCTATAGTTTGCATTTTTGCATGTGTTGCATTAGGCATTTCTGTATATTTAGGATCATACATGATTTCTAATGTAGTTTTTGTTTTGGTTTGGAGTACCCGGTGAGTTTTATGCTTTAGCATCCTTGCATACGTGTGAGTGCTGCCATGAATAGCATGCTTACCATAAGGCTATTTGCTTACATGATATAACTGCCTGAATGCTTGTGGGTGAAGGTTGGGTTATCTGGATTGGAATAAATCATCAATTGTTTGTTTTAAGCCCACTAGATAGTGGCAAAATCATCTTTTCTAAGCCCACCTGCGGGTGGCAAAATCTGCATTTTAAGCCTACTTGCGAGTAGCAAACCACCTTTCAAAAATAAACATGAAATGTTTTGTTCCAATTCAATCGACTCAGTCTATACTTGTATGCTGTGTGCATCACATAGTAACTTAGGCTAATAACCGGAATAAGAACTCACAATATTTTCAAAAACAGATATCATGGTTAGTAGAGGCCGATCTTTGATCAGGCGAGCGGGGGTGCTCACGAAGTGACCTTCCCCAATCGTACCCAAGTTCCCGAGCCGAGACAACTTTGGTGATGACGGACACGTGGCCTTTTGGCACCGAGTCAGGGTTTCCTAAATTTCCCAAAATAAAATATTTAGGTGGCGACTCTGTATCTGGCAAAGCAGTCCATGTTTGGCACTTCTTTCAAAAATCTGTTTTCTCAAAACGATTTGCCGGATTTGGACTCTTTGGTTCAGATTTAGAACCGTGACTACAAAATCGAGTCCGAGCTGTAGCGAGGTCCCCCGCGGGCTTGTTACACATATTATGCCTCTGTTTTTTGTTGGTTTTGGTATACCATGCATGCTTAGCATACCTACCATGTAATGCCATGTTATTGCCTCAAATGCCTTAGGTTGTTAGCCCTTGTTAGAGCATGTTTTAGGCTTAGCCTTGTGAAGCTTTTGTGCATATTTTGCCATGTTTTAGGTCTGTCCATGGTTGTTTGGGTCGGATTTGGCATGCATCATATAGCCCCTTTGCATTTTGGCTTGTTGGCCTTAAGTGTGCGCATGTATAGCATGACATTTTTGCATTGATTTGTTGATTTGGGACCATCCCCCATGTCGTTTCAGACCTTATAGTATGCTTGTAAGCTTGCATTTGATGTCCCTTTAATGCCTTGTAAGGTTGTCATCTCATGCTCCATGTTCGTGCCTTCATGCATGCCATCATGTTTTGGCCCCTAGGATGTCATGTCATTGTGTTCTTAGCTTTGTTTTAACATGCTAAACCTCTGATTTTGGTCCTTCCTTTCATGCCATGTTTGGTCTTGCTAAGAGTAGTTCAATACTCCCTTTAGCTTGCTTTGAGCTTTGATCATGCTAGCATGCATTGCTTGTGTTAATTGGTTGGCTTGGAACCTCTAATTCATGCATATTCATTGTTTACTTTGCATGCCATTAGCCCACATTATGCCTCTCTCAAGTGTGCTTGAGAGTTGCCTTTTTATGCTTAAGTGTTGGTCCTTGTGTGCATGCATGTTTGCATGCCATTTAGCCCTCATTTTATAGCACTTTGGCCACTGTTTTGGGCCCATTTAGAGCTGCCCAAATCATGTATAAGTCCATCTTTGCATCCATTTGCATGGCCCCATGTTTGATTGTATGCTTGCATAAGTTTGTTGCCATGTCATGTTGCATCCTTAGCTTGCATGCCTAGGTTGCATTGCATCTTGCATGCATGCCTTGTTCCTTGACTTGATGATAGGAATTGGGCCTTAGTTTGTTTGATTGGTTTGCATTTCATTTGACATGAAAGTTGCATACTTGATTCCTTGGGCCATCATGCATGGAAATGCGTGATTGGTGGTCCGAGAATCGAGGCACATGCCCCTTTGAGTCATTACCATGATAAGGGACATGGTTGGTGCATATATACCTTGAATTGTGCTGCCATGCTTTGTCTTGCCCTCTGTTGCTGTGAGTTGCAGGTTCTTTAGACTTGCTTTGTCGACCGGCAGTAAATCACCAGCCGATAGCTTTGTTTTGTGCCGGTGACAACACCACACTGCCGATGGCAATTCCATTCAGCCGGTGATGATCCGCATTGTCCAAGGAAGCAGTCCTGAGGTTTTGGTAGCCTCCAGAGGAGCAGAGGAAGGAAAACAGAGGCAGCCTATGCATGGCAGTGCATTTCCGAGCAAGACCGAGCGTGCATTGCATCTGGCTCTCCTCCCGAGGCGGTTTACTATTTTTCCTAGATTAGTTAATTTGTTAATTAATTAATTAATTTGTAATATTTAATTAGCTTGTGTAGTTAATTAATTTGTAATATTTATTTGGTCCCTCCGAGTGAGGGCAAATCTGTAATAAGTGTGTGTGAGTGGTGTGTATGTCTTCCAATCCCCACTTCTTTCTTCCCTTTTACTTGCCTGCTTTGATGGTTAGTATTAGGGCACGTTTAATTTAGCATACCTTATGCTATGCATGCGTGCATTCATGCATTTGTATTGCATGCACTAGGCTCGGTACATCACGCTAACTGCATTTGTACTTCAATTCCAAATTGAATACGTGCATCGATTGATCGCATTTCACATGCCATGTTTAGGATTAGCCGAGCCTATCTAGTTGCATCCTGTATGTGTTGCATTAGTCAAATTGACATGAACTAGGACATGCATGTTTGCTAACTAGTTTATTGTTTTGGCACGGAGTACGATGTAAGTATTTTCCTGCTTTAGCATCTCGCATGCGTGTGAATGCTATCATGACAGCATGTTTACCATGTGGCTAGATGCTTATGTGATAAACTGTTTTAATGCCTGTGGGTGAAGGTTGGGTTGTTTGAGTTGGGAAAACTCGTTGAAATCCGTGTTTTAGCCTACTTGCGAGTAGCAAATTCTAAAGCACTTTTCAAAACAAACGGATATGCAATGCTTATTTCCAAATTAGACAATCTAGTCTATACTTGTTTGCTGCGCGCATAACATAGTAATGCCAGGCTAATAATTGGTATAAGAACACATAACGTCTTCAAAATCGGATATCATGGTTAGTAGAGGCCGGTCTTCGGACCGGGCGAAAGGGGGTGCTCATAGCTGACCTTCCCCGATTGTACCCATGCTCCCGAGCCGAGACAACTCCGGTGATGACGGACATGTGGCCTTCGGCACCGAGTCAGGGTTTCCTAAATTTCCCCATTAAAAAATATTTAGGTGCCGACTCTGTATCTGGCAAAGCAGTCCATGTTTGGCACTACTTTTTCAAAAATCTGTTTCTCAAAACGATTTGCCAGATTTGGACTCTTTGGTTCAGATTAAGAACCGCGCCAACAAAAATCGCGAGTCCGAACTGTAGCACCGAGGGCCCCCCTCCGCGGGCGCGTCTACACTAATGCATCGCGCTACTTTGCGCATCTTATTGCATTTTGCATGCATTCAATCATGTTTTGTCTGCGTAGACCGCATGTTTGCAATCAACTTCATTACTTGCGTAGACCGCATGTTTTGCTTGCGTAGACCGCATGTTTTCCTTGCGTAGACCGCATGTTTTACTTGCGTAGACCGTATGTTTTGCTTGCGTAGACCGCATGTTTGTTCGAATTCATTACTTGCGTAGACCGCATGTTTTGCTTGCATAGACCGCATGTTTGTTCAAATTCATTACTTGCGTAGACCGCATGTTTTGCTTGCGTAGACCGCATGTTTGTTCAAATTCATTACTTGCGTAGACCGCATGTTTTCCTTGCGTAGAACGCATGTTTTGCTTGCGTAGACCGCATGTTTGTTCATATTCATTACTTGCGTAGACCGCATGTTTGTTCAAATTCATTACTTGCGTAGACCGCATGTTTTGCTTGCGTACACCGCATGTTTGTTCAAATTCATTACTTGCGTAGACCGCATGTTTTACTTGCGTAGACCGCATGTTTTCCTTGCGTAGACCGCATGTTTGTTCAAATTCATTACTTGCGTAGATCGCATGTTTTGCTTGCGTAGACCGCATGTTTGTTCAAATTCATTACTTGCGTAGATCGCATGTTTTGCTTGCGTAGACCGCATGTTTTCCTTGCGTAGACCGCATGTTTTGCTTGCGTAGACCGCAGTTTTCCTTGCGTAGACCGCATGTTTTGCTTGCGTAGACCGCATATTTTGCTTGCGTAGACCGCATGTTTTCCTTGGGTAGACCGCATGTTTTCCTTGCGTAGGCCACATGTTTTCCTTGCGTAGACCGCATGTTTTGCTTGCATAGACGCCATGTTTGTTCAAATTCATTACTTGCGTAGACTGCTTGTTTTGTTTGCGTAGACCGCATGTTTGTTCAAATTCATTACTTGCGTAGACCGCATGTTTTGCTTGCGTAGACCGCATGTTTATAATCAATTTCATTACTTGCGTAGACCGCATGTTTATAATTAATCACACTACTTGCGTAGACCGTATGTTTTCCTTGCGTAGACCGCAATGCTTTCCTCGCGTAGACCGCATGTTTTACTTGCGTAGACCGCATGTTTTGCTTGCGTAGACCGCAATGCTTTCCTCGCGTAGACCGCATTCTTATGCTCAATTTCATTACTTGCGTAGACCGCATGCTCATGATCAATTTCTTTGCCCGCGTAGACCGCGTGCTCCACTTACATGTCTGTGCCTTCACAGCATTGTTATGCTTCACACTTGCTTTGCGTTGTCACGCATTTTCAAGTACATTAATACGCGTATTGTTAATAACATCGTACCTGTTAAGTTGTTTTCTTTGCAGGCACGATATTGTATGTACGGTTCATTTAAGGTTGGTGCAACCAGACGAACCGGACGGGTATGGTATACTCCGAGTGAGCCATATCGAGAATTTCCCCAGCAGACGGTCTAGGAGACCTTAAATCCTTGGAAGGTGCAAGACCTTTAGTGCATTGATGTGCACAGTTCGTTTGCATTGTCATGTACCTTAAAAGCCGCGCGTTGTCGCGCACTTCGAAATCATGCATCATCATACATTTGCATTTCAAAAATAAAAACAAAACAAAAAATAGTTGCATTGTCATGCATCATTGTAAATAGTTGCATTGTTATGCATCATTGTAATATTTGTAGATATTGCATTGCAATTAGCATGCATTCACTGCATCACCTCCGCCTATGGCTTGCGCCTTTCCATGTTAATCTTGGTCTGGCATGTGCCCATACTTTTCACGTCGAAACATAGTTCAGTAGACCGTTCTATGTTAGACGAGGCTTGTACGTGTACATGCCTTTCCTAGGCAAGATTTGGTTTGGCCCGCAGGCCATATCCATTGTATTCCATTTCCATTCCATTGCATATTTGTAGATATTGCATTGTAATTTGCATGCATTCACTGCATCACCTCCGCCTATGGCTTGCGCCTTTCCATGTTGAGCTTGGTCTGGCATGTGCCCATACTTTTCACGTCGAAACATAGTTCAGTAGACCGTTCTATGTTAGACACGGCTTGTATGTGTACATGCCTTTCCTAGGCAAAATTTGGTTTGGCCTGCAGGCCATATCCATTATATTTCATTTCCATTCCATTGCATATTTGTAGATATTGCATTGTAATTTACATGCATTCATTGCATCACCTTCCATTTATGGCTTGTGCCTTTCCATGTTAAGCTTGGTCCGGTATGTGCCCATACTTCTCGTGTCGAAGCATAGTTCAGTAGACCGTTCTATGTTAGACGTGGCTTGTATGTGTACATGTTTTTCCTAGGCAAGATTTGGTTTGGCCCACGTGCCATATCCATTGCCATTTCCCCAGCATTTTCATTGTATATATTACATTGTAGTGTAATTGTCGCATCCATCATTAGGATCATTGTCCTTTCCCCAGCGGGTCGTTTCCCCACCTTTGTCATCCCCCCCAATACTTGTTCTTGTGTCTGTCTACATTACTCATAGTTCAGTTGACCGTTCTATGGTAGACGGACTTGTTACCTCCATCAATTTATTTGACATTTGTGTGGTTTTGAACCGCTCATGATTGGATCGTGATTCAATTGCTTTGCACATAGTTTGCATTGTTTCAATTGCATTGCATTTTCATTTGCATTTCTTATACATTGCTTTGTATATATTGCATATCATTTTGCATCCATTTTTGCATTGTCATGCATGTTGCTAATAACATCGTACCTGTCGAGTTGTTTTCTTTACAGGCAAGATATTGTATGTACGGTTCATTTGAGGCTGGTGCAACCAGACGAGCCGCACAGGTATTGTATTCTCCGAGTGAGACGTATCAAGAATTGCATAATTCTCTTACATCCTTTCTGCATTGTAGTGTAGTTTGGTGTATGCTAGCTTAAAATTGTCGCATGTATGCTTTATTACAGCTTTCTTTGCATGATCGTAAGTTATGTCTGGCTCTGTGCATTGTCCTGCATTTTGCCCCTGCCTTCGGGCGCATATCTTGTTTGTCTTGCCTGATTGTCTGAGTCTTCGGCCTTGTCAAAAATGGGTCATCTCTAGGCTTTGACATTCACTCCCGTCATTGTTATGACATTCGAGTTCTGTCAAAGAGGGGCAACTGTAGACACCCCATTTTTGACCGTCCTCAAGACTTGGACGTCACCATTGGAACACTTGGTGATTATCCAAGTTTGTGTTCGCCTTGAGTTCCCGGAAGCCTTGGCAACGCGCCTCGTCGCAGGACCTCTCGACTCAACTGTTTTATGCTTGGTTTGACACCAAACACTTGTGTTTTGCCTTTGAGAGGCAGGGTAGGGCTTGTAGACCATCCCCACCCATCACCGGCCGTGGCTTGAGGCCATCGGCTGTGTTTTGTGGCCACCGGCCAAATATTTGGCCGGCCGGCACTATAGATGGCCGGTCGGCTATCTTTTTTTTGTCAATTGCATCTTTGGCCGGCCGACTACTGTGCATCTGCTTTTACAAATATTTTGACACAGCTGTCTTGCATTTGGCTCCCCTCCATACACGTGTATGGAGGGATCTCTCTCTTTAGAAGCTTGTCTTGTAAGCTTTACAAGACAAAAAGCTCTATAAAGAGAGGCCTCCTCTCTTGGCTTTGGGGTTAGACATTTTAGAGAGGAAAACATTGTTAGAAGCTCTAGTTCTAGGGTTAGAGCTTATACATATTCTATCTCTATATCTCTCTCTCTCTTGAGTGTTCTAGGTGTATTTGTTCATAGTATTGCACACAAACACCTACCATTACACCTTCCCTTGGCTATTGAGGTTCTAAGGGATTGTTTTCAGAGTTTTGGAGCTAGTTTGGAGCTCAAGAAGCTGCTGGAGCTTCATTTGTGAAAGAGGTCTTCAAGGGTAACAATCTTACCCCTTTTTTCCCCTTTCTTGCTTAGCTTTTTAACCTATCTTGCAACTGTTTTCTGGCTTTGCATATAACATAAAAAAGTTCTGTTTTTAGGCCCTCTAAATAGTTTGCTTAGAGTGTTTTGTGGTTTGGAGGTGTTTGACCCCTCTTAAGCCTTGAGGGGCTCCATTTTGTGCTATTTTGAGTGAGCTCCGAGACCTTGGTGTTTGGGCCTCCTCACCACTGAAATCTTGAGGGATTTCAGAGGTGAGGATGGTGCCTTGAGGTCCCAAAAAGGAGAGGGTCACCCCCTCTCCTTGTTGTCCTTGAAAAGGACCATTTTTGGCCTCTTGAGGGAGCACCTAGCTTAGGCTCTTGTTGACCATGCCTTAGCTGATTTTTGTGCTTATTATGTCATTATATGCCTCTGTTTTTTGTTGGTTTTGGTACACCATGCATGCTTAGCATACCTACCTTGTAATGCCATGTTTAGGCCTTAACATGCCTTAGGTTGTAAACCATTGTTCTAGCATGTTTTAGGCCTAGCTTTGTGAAGCTTTTGTTCTTATTTTGCCATGTTTGAGGTCTGTCCTTAGTCATTTTGGTCGGCCATGACATGCATTATATACCCCCTTTGCATTTTTGGTTTGTTGGCCTTAAGTGTTTGAGTGTGTAGCATGCATTACTTGCTTTATTTCAGTGGTTTGGCACCATTTGTAGCATCATTTTAGTCCCTTTGACATGCTTGTATGCTTGCCTTGGACACCTCTTTAATGCTTTGAAAGCTTGTGTTGTATGCTCCATGTTTTGGTCATTGTGCATGCTTTTGAATTCAAGCCATTTAGATGCCATCTAAGTGGTCTTTTGGGCTTTGTTTTATGTGCTAAAACTCTGTTTTTGGTCATTTAGGTCTTACCATGTGTGGTCATATCAAGTGTAGTTCAATACTTCATTAGCTTGCGTTGAATGCTTGGGCCATTTGTTGCATGTTTAGCCTATCTTGTTTGCTTGGTTTGGCACCATGTTCTTGCATGATTTTCAGAGCTTAATGCATGCCCCATGTCTATGATTATTCCCTTTTAAGTGTGCTTAAAAGATGCCCTTTGATGCTTAAGTGTTTAGGCCTTAACGTGTGCATGCGTGTATGTGTGTTTGGTCCCATCTTCTTAAGCTTTGGCCACTGTTTTGGACCTAACTTAGAGCCATCCAATTAGTGTAAGTCCATCCCTTGTATGCCATTCAAATGCTATTACATTATCTCATGTTTACATGCTTTGGTTGCATGTGTTGCATGCTTTGAAACCATTTGCATTTGGCATGCATTCCCTTGGTCAAATTACTAGCATGTTGCATGATTAGATTACATCTTGCATGCTCTAAGTAGTTTGCATAGTTGTGGCATGCTTGTTTGCCTTGTTGCTTAGGATGTGTACCTAATGTGCATTTCATGTTTGCATGCTCCCTTTTATACCATGTTGCATGTTAGTTAACATGCTTAGGTTGCATTGAACATGCATGCCTTGTCCCTTGATTTAGTGATAGGGATTGGGCCCTTATGTGTTTGCGTGCATTACATTTGAAATCAAAGTGCACACTTGATTCTTTGGGCCATCACGCATTGAAATGCGCGATTGATGGTCTGAGAACCAAGGAGCATGTCCCTTTGACTCACACACATGATGAGGGATAGGATTGGTGCATACATTGCTTGAATTGCATTACCATGCTATGCCTTGCCCTCTGCTGCTGTCAATTGCAGATTATGCAGGAACGTTCTGCCGACTGGCAGTGTTCAGTGCCGACCGACAATCCTTCCTGGGCCGATAGCTTCATCAACAGCCGATGATCACATAACACTGCCGGTGGCTATTCTACTCAGCCGGTGGTGTCTCCCAATGTCCAGGGAAACAATTCTGAGACTTTGGAAGTCTTCAAAGAGGCAAAACAGGGAAAACAGAGGCAGCTTGCGCATGGCAGTGTACTTCCGAGCAAGACCCGAACACGCGCGCATCGGACCCTCTTCCCAAGCCCCCCTTTTATTGCTTTCCTTATGCTTAGTTAATTTGTTAATTAATTAGGTGGCCTATAATATTTAATTAGCTTGTAGGTTAATTATCTGTAATATTTATTTGGTCCCTCTGAGCGAGGGCGAATTTGTAATAAGTGTGGGTGAGTGTGTGCATGTCTTCCAACCCCCACTTCTTTCTCCCTTTTACTTACCTGCTTTGATGGTTAGTAATAGGTCATGTTTAATTTAACATACCTTATGCTATGCCTGCGTGCATCATTCATCAGTATTGCATGCACCGGGCTTGGCACATCATGCTAACTGTATTAGCATTCCAAATCTAACTTGAATGCATGCTACTTGTGCATTTTCACATGTCATTCATAGAATAGCCGAGCCTACTCTAGTGACATTCCGCATGCTTTGCATTAGACATTTAAACATGAACTAGAATCATGCATATAATTACTAACTAGTTTTTGTTTTGGCACGGAGTACGATGTAAGTATTTATACTTTAGCATCCTTGCATGCGTGTGAGTGTTGCCATAATTGCATGATTACCATGAGGCTAGCTGCTTATGTGATATAACTGCTTGAATGCCTGTGGGTGAAGGTCGGATTGCCTGAGTTGGAATAACTCATTGAAATCCGTGTTTTAGCCTACTTGCGAGTAGCAAATTCCAAAACATTTTCCAAAACAAACGGATAAGCAATGCTTATTCCCAAATTAGGCAATCTAGTCTATACTTGTTTGCTGTGCGCATAACATAGTAATTCTAGGCTAATAACCGGAATAAGAACACATAACGTTTTCAAAAACGGATATCATGGTTAGTAGAGGCCGATCTTCGGATCGGGCGAGAGGGGGTGCTCATAGCTAACCTTCCCCAATCGTACCCAAGTTCCCGAGCCGAGGCAACTTTGGTGATGACGGACACGTGGCCTTTGGCACCGAGTCAGGGTTTCCTAAATTCTCCCATTTTAAAATATTTAGGTGGCGACTCTGTATCTGGCAAAACAGTCCATGTTTGGCACTTCTTTTCAAAAATCTGTTTCTCAAAAGATTTGCCAGATTTGGACTCTTTGGTTCAGATTAAGAACCGTGATACACAAATCGAGTCTGAACTGTAGCGCGAGGGCCCCACGCGGGCGCGTATACACACACTAAAGAGCTTGGGGGATGACTTCTCTATTTCCATGATTAGAGATCAAACGGCTGTGGGCCCTTCTTCCGGCATTCTGGATGCATCTATTGCACCTTCCCTCGTTTGGCAGTACAAGGAAGAATTTTTGTCCTGCAGTTTTGAGTCAGGTAGTGAACCGAAATCTGATTCCACAGAGTTTGTGGAGTCAAAATCAGATTCTAGGCCTTCTAAGTCAGAGTTCGGTGTTCCTGGGGTTGATAACCAGGATGCCGGTGTTTTGTCCAGGTCGTCCTTTTCCTTTTCTTTTGAGTCGGTTGTAACCGAGGAAATGGAAGAACTGGAAGTTGTGAATGAGAAGGGTGCCACTGCTGTTTTTGAGTACTTTTCTGTGCTGCTCGTTTATTGCATTAATCAGGACTTTCAAAATTTTGATAAAAACGACGAGGAAGAAATTCCTCCAATTTTGAAACATTTGATTGATCAAGAGGAAGAGAGGTTTGTAAAACCTTTGGTTGATGAAATCACTTCAATTAACGTGGGTACTGAGAAGGATCCGCGCCTGGTCCAGATCGGGTCCACGTTGTCTTCGGAGGAACGCGAGCGCTTAGTCGCTTTATTAAAAGATTTCAAAGATGTTTTCACGTGGTCCTACGAAGACATGCCTAGAATCGCTTGAGATTGTACAACACAAGATCCCTCTTGACCTTAAGGCCCGACCCGTCAAACAGAAGCTTTAGAGAATACGCTCGGATTGGGCTCTGAAAATCAAAGAAGAGGTCACCAAGCAGAAAGATGCAGGGTTCTTACTAGTATCTAAGTATCATACTTGGTCGGCCAACATTGTTCCGGTGCCAAAGAAAGATGGCAGAATTCGGGTGTGTGTGGATTTCAGAGATCTGAACAAAGCAAGTCCGAAGGACGACTTTCTTCTACCGCATATCGACGAATTAGTGGACTTCACCGCAGGGCATGCGCTGTTCTCCTTTATGGATGGGTTTTCCGGGTACAACCAGATCTTGATGGCACCCGAGGATAGGGAGAAGACTGCCTTCACTACGCCGTGGGGAACCTACTACTATAAGGTGATGCCGTTCGGTTTAAGGAATGCTGGGGCTACTTATCAATGGGCTGCGACCACAATTCTACACGATATGATCCACAAAGAGGTTGAAGTGTACGTGGACGACATGATTGTCAAGTCCAAAGAAAAAGAAGGCCACTACACCGCCTTGAAGAAATTTTTCCAGCGGATTAGGAAATATCGGTTGTGACTGAATCCTCAGAAATGTACTTTTGGTGTCACAGCAGGGAAAATGCTGGGGTTCTTGATTACACAAAGGGGCATTGAAGTCAATCCTTCTAAGATTAAGGCCATCTTAGAAATGCCACCACCAATGACTGAAAATGAGGTGCGAGGCTTTTTGGGTAAATTGCAATTCATAAGATGGTTTATTACAAAATTAACCTTGACTTTTGAACCACTATTTGGTCTCTTGAAGAAAGGAAAGAAATTCCAATGGGAAGACCGATGCCAGGTAGCTTTTGAGCAGATCAAGCAGTATCTACAGAACCCGCCCATGTTGTCACCGCCAGAGCTGGAGAAACCGTTGATTTTGTATCTGTCAGTAACCGACACGACTATGGGTTGCATGCTTGCATAGAAATCTGAGGATAGGGTGGAGAAGGCCATCTATTACCTGAGCAAAAAGATGCTGGAATACGAGACCCGCTACACGCCGCCGGAAAAGGCTTGTTTGGCCTTGGTATAGGTTACCAGAAAGTTGAGGCACTACCTGTTAGCTCACTCCATAATTTTGGTTTCGAGATTAGATCCCATCAAATATCTTTTCGAGAAACCAGCGCTTACGGGCAAGCTAGCCCATTGGTTGCTTCTTCTCTCCGAATTTGATTTGAAGTACATGACTCGTAAGTCTATGAAAGGGAGAGCGGTAGCAGAGTTCCTAGTCGATCACCCAGTGGAGGGAGATGAAGCAGTAGAGTATTTGTTCCCAGATGAGGCCATTCTGCAGGTCGAAGAAGAGATTTGGACTATGTACTTTGACAGAGCATCTAATCAGTACGGGTATAGGATAGGGGTGTTGCTGATAGTGCCCGACAATTCCCACATACATTTAGCTTTCAAACTCCGGTTCAAGGTATCTAACAATGAAGCAGAGTATGAGGCATGTATTGCTGGCTTAGAAGTCGCCCTGGAACTAGGGGCAAAACGGTTGGACGTCATTGGGGACTCGAACCTGGTTGTGTCTCAAGCAAATGGAGACTGGAAGGTTAAAGAAGAAAGAATGAAAATCTATCACCAAACCTAGACGTTCTGATTCCCAAGTTTGAGAAGCTAACCTTCACACATCTGTTAAGAGAGAGTAACATGCTCGCTGACGCCTTATCAACTCTATCTTCCATGATAGACATCTTTTTGGGAGTCCGGATGCGTTCAATCATTATTGAACAGAGGTATGTGCTGGCCCACGAGTTGATTACCGCAACAGATGAAGTACAAGATCAGAACCCCTGGTATCATGACATTTGGAACTTCTTAGAAAAATGAGGTTTATCCACCAGGGGCAAATGCCAAAGATAAGAGGGCAATAAGGTGAATGGCTGCTCAGTTTATCATCTGCGGAGGTAAATTGTACAAACAGGGCCATCTGGGAATGCATAAACTGTGTGTTGATGAAGAAGAGTCGAAGCGCCTAATGGAGGCCATCCACGGAGGAGAGTGCGGAGCGCACATGAGCGGAGTGATGCTAGCTCGGAAGATTCTCAAACAAGGTTACTACTGGTCAACCATGGAAAATGATTGTATTGGTTTTGTTCGGCAATGCCACAAATGCCAGATCCATGCAAATCGCATGAACATCCCGCCGTCGAAGCTGTACAACATGACTTCACCGTGGCCGTTTTTAGTATGGGGAATTGATGTTATTGGGGCAGTTACTCCAAAAGGATCAAACGGGCATGAGTATATCTTGGTGGTGATAGACTACTTTACAAAGTAGGTCGAGGCCCAATCCTACGCAGTTTTGAAAGCGTCGCACGTAGCCAAGTTCATCAGGAATAATATCATTTGTCGTTATGGGGTCCTGAATGAAATTATCTCAGACAATGGTTCTCACTTCAAGAAAGAAGTGATCGACTTGTTGGAAAAATACAACGTGGCTTTTCATAAGTCATCCACATATCGGCCGCAAACCAACGATGTTGTTGAGGCCGCCAACAAGAACATCAAACACATTCTACAGAAGATGGTGCAAACCTACAGGGACTGGCCAGATAAGCTGCCATTTGCTTTTTGGGGCTACAGAACATCAATTCGAACATCTACTGGGGCAACTCCGTATTCTCTGGTTTATGGGATGGAGGTTGTTCTGCTGATTGAAGTTGAGGTTCCGTCACTGCGGGTAATGGCTGAGTGCCAGATAGCGGAAGTAAATTGGTAGCAGAGAAGGTTTGAGGAACTTATGCTGTTCGACGAGAGGAGGCTGAAAGCACTGTACCACGTCCAACGTTATCAACGCAGAATTGCCAGGGCTTTCAATAAGAAAGTTAAGTCCAGGAATCTGAAAGAAGGGGATTTGGTGCTCAAAGACAACCGAGATCCCATCCACGACCCTAGGGGCAAGTTCAAACCCAATTGGATTGGCCCTTACATCATCAAATCAATTTGGTCGAGTGGAGCTATCGTTCTTATGGACTTAGATGGCCTCGAATTCTCCCAACCAATCAACATGGACAAGTTGAAGAAATACTACCCTTGAGAGGCTCGCTAGGCCAAAAACCCGAAAGGGCGACTTAGGCAAAAGTTAGAGCACAAAAAATTTGAAATAAGAAAAACTGAGCTCGCAAGGTTGAAAACCCGGAAGGGCGGCCTTGGCAAAAGTTAGAGCGCAAAAGGAGAGTGTTAAAACCCGAGTGAATCTGAACCGAACTACGTAAGGCTTGATTCTTATTTTCGGGATACGTAGGCAACTTCATTCTAAAGTCCAGCCATAAACACTTCCAAATCAACTGTGTCCGTGTGATTGTTTTGGTCATCTTTGTTTTCTCTGCATCCAAGAGTTCGGTTGTGATCTCCAGTGCAGTACAGCATAGTGCAGTGCTATTCAGACAAGGGGCAACTTTCTAGTTATTGGATTTAGGGTTGTACATCTCAAGGATAGATCTCGGGTGTGTCCAGTTGTGATCCTTATCAAAAATGGTTTTGAAAAGTTTTAATAAAAGTTGATTTTGTTCAAATTAATCTTTTTACAACTTAGACCGTTTTTGGACCAAAAGAAAAAATTTTAATACCCACAACCTTTAATTTCATTGATTTCAATACAGAGTTCTCCGACTCTTGATACAAATCGAAGTTGCTTTTTATTACATTCAAAAAGAAAACTTGAAAGTACATATTAACGCAATAAACTTGGGGCATAGTTGAGTCAGGTGTTCCTGCGCCCCCTCCCAGAGCTGGCGGAAGCTTCAGATGCTAAAGAAGGCCCGGTTTGTGCCTCATCTTCAGACCAAGCTATGCATTCGCCAGAAAGGGCGCAACTGAAATTGGGAGCGGGAGCTAGAAGTTCTCGTTCTCCATGCAGTGGAATACCGAGCTAGTTGTGAGCCTCGGATCGGAAATGGAGCTGGGTACTCTATCCCCTCTTCTGGGCAAGTCTAGTCATGTCCGAATTGACGCCTGAACCGAAATAGGAAGTAGAAGACACAATGTGTCAGGCCAATTAACTGAATACCAGGTTGTCGGGACGTGCTGTAGCTCATCTCAGGCAGATCAAACCAGGGGTAATGCCAAGCAATGCCAGCAGCGGATCTGTAGCACATCCATTGGCACCACCATCCCTCATTCGAGAAATCAACTAGCCATGGGCGAAAGAAATAGCCGCGCGCTGAATATGCAGAACAAGAGTCCACCACTTTCAACTTCTCCATGAGCCAAACCTATGGAGGGATAAAAAATAAGAGAGATTAAAGAATAGAGAGGTGTACGTGGAGAGAAAAGTGAGAAAGGGTTTTGAGAGAAAAAACAAAGCCTGAGGGCCGAGTGATGTGAGAAACACATGTGAGAAGGGTGGGAAACATTACCTGCAAGAGTAGTGGACTTCCTACAAACTTAGTCATCTCCCAGCGATGGAAAGCATCCAAACCCATCAAAGTCTCGCTAGTGTCAAGCCAATGCAGCTTTTTCCCTCCTTCAAGCCTTGGGCAACTTCTATCAAGCAAATGCTAAACCCTCTGAAGCCAGGGGCAAACAGAAAATGAGCCAACATGCACAAGCAAAGGGCATGCTGTCGAAAACTTTGCCAAAGATGATCACCGCGGTCACTGACATTAGAAAATTGATGAATCAAGCTAGGGATGTCCAGCTCCCCGTTGTGAACCAGGGACTGAGCATCGTGTAAAGGGAGCCCACATATCCTTCCTAAAGCCTGGATGTGGCCAAAATGAAACTGGGGCAAGATCTCCTCATCACGCCGGGATCCCATCAAAGCTTGGAATTCTTCGATTGTAGGGCATATCTCTTTTCCCCCAAAGCTAAAAACATGCGTAACCGGGTTCCAACATCTAGCCGCGGCATGGAGGAATGGAAAACACAGCGGAGTACGACTTAGCGGGAATAGTGCATTTATCCCGAAACCCTAGAAATTCAGCTTTTCTGAGCCATCTAAGTTTGCAATCCAATCAGAGAGTTTTTCGGTGAAGAATGGCTCCATTTGAAGCAAAAACAAGGCTGGAATGAAGAAACTACGAAGTCCTCACTTTTGTAGAAGATAAGGCACTGAGTGGAAAGGTGGCAACAATCTGGAAACTCCTTGCATCACTGGCCGACCGGCCACCTTTAGTGGCCGACAATCACCACTAAGTGGTCGACAGCCACTGTTAGTCTCCAGCAGAATGTCTTTGGCCTTCCTGTGTATTGAGAATGCTGAAAACCTGTTTTGCTTTACTCTGGATGCGTTTCGCTGTTTTGTTTTAGTAGTTTTGTTGAGTTGTTTCTCGAGTTTGTTTCAATTTGTTTATCGAGTTGTTGCAATTTTCTTGTCGAGTTGTTGCAATTTGCTTATCGAGTTGTATTTGTTTTGTTTATCGAATTGTTGTTTTGTTTATCAAGTTGTTACATTAGTTGTTCATTGGGTTGTCTTATTTTGTTTGTTTCGTTTTGGTTGGTTCACTACCTGACTAAGCAATTGTCAAGACAATGTACAAATGTTCAATTTTCATTAATCCCGTTTTTGTGTAAAATGGTGCAATGCGATGCTCAGAATATAAAATGCAACACTTTTTAATCAAAAAAACTGTTTTCATTCCAATCATGGTTTCTTTTTACAAAGAGTACAAGTTTTAAAGAAAATAAAACTACCTAAGGCTGTACAATGTGCTAACACTACTAGCAAAAAGAGAAACCAAGCAAAAACTTCTAAATCAGCGCCAGCGACCTCAGGATCGAGAGGCCCTCTTCGTCTTCTTCCTCGGCTGAGTGGACTCAGAGCTATCACCATCAGCGTCGTTATCTGAATCTGAGCCAGAGCCTGAACCAGAGCTGCCTCCGCTCCCATCCTCGGAGCCCTCCTCAACATCGTCACCACCCTCAGAACCTGAGCCGATGTCGTCACCCCCACCCTCAGATGACTCTGACTGCGGACTCGCTGGCTCATCGTCCTCACTGGACTCATCATTGTCATCGTGCCTGACAGGCTCCCGATGTCTCCCTCGGCCACGTGCCAGAATCTCTCCTTCTGCTGCTGGAGAAGGCTCTCAGGGCCCTGTCTGTAAGGGTGTGACCTGAAAAGGCAGTTTGAATATATTAGCCATAGCATGAGTATCAGATGGAAGTATAGTATGTAGAGTGAGTACGTGCAGAATTCAGGTACAGCATGTGAATGCAATATGTCAGATGTGATCTATACATGCAGTGTATCAGTGCAATGTGGGAAAATGTTCAGTTGAGATGTCAATTTCAGTATATCAGCAGAAATATGATAACCGAAATGCAAGAAAACTAAAAATTACCTGATTGCCATGGGAGCTAAGCATCGTCTCTCTCCTCAAGATCATGCCCTCAAATGAGGCCAGCACCTCGAGTAACCCCTCGATGTATCCAGTGGAGGGCTGCAAAGGCAAGTTAAAATGATCAATGAATGAATGAATGACTGAGTGTCTGAGTGATAAATCAGGTGTCCTGACATATCTGTGACCAGGCAACGGGGGCTCAAGTGGAATCTGATAAGGCACTCCGGAGTATCCCCAACCTGTCAGCTCGGTCGGAAGATCTGGCCATCCAACACTCTGCCTAGTGGGAGGCATCCCTTTAGCCTTATCCCTCGGTGCCCGGGCCTTGCTCGTTGAAGGGGTTTCTGTTGCCCGGGCCCTGCTCGTCAAAGGGGCACCTGCTGTTCAGACCCTGCTCGACGAAGGGATATCAGCTGCCCTCCCCATGTGAGTACGAACACCTATCAACGGGGGCATGAGGCATGTCTGGAGATAAGTCGTATAGTCCCCCTCCCCGATGAACAGGTCTGCAATTACGCCTCGCATGAAGTTAGTAATCTCCTGAGGGGAAAGACTCTCAGTGGCTCGCATAGAAGGCGGAGGCAGTAAGAGAACTAACTGTAAGTGCAGGCCCAGTGTTTGGCGCATGAAGCGCTCTCTAAGAAACCAGGCTCGTCCTACTGGCCCCTCAAGCAGGAGCCGATATCAGAAGGCGCCCTAAGCTCCGACAAAATGAAATCTGGCACCCTCTGGCATCGTTGCCCAGGGCTGCCATGTGATCTGCAGACAGCAAGTGTGTAGACTGATAAGTTGCCATTAGATATGCAAAATGAATTGAAGCTGAAAGTAGGAAGAACTGTGAGTTTTGGATTACCTCTATCGTCCTCACGGTGTCAAAATACTGGCAAAGGTACGAGAGGGTCTCCCGGGTCCTCGGCTGGCACCGACCGTCATATTGATGCGAGTAGGGCACCTCAAAAGGCGTCTCGACCTCTGGCTCAAGAGCAAGCTCCGGGAAATAGGCGTATACCCATAGTTATGAAAAGCAAGAGGGCGGTAGTGAGAAAACAGATAAACACATATAATGCAGAAAGCAGAGTATGTGTGCAATGTCCAGAGAATGCAGAATGCAGAAAGTACAGAATACGAAAAATGCGGAAAGCAAAGTGTGACACAGTGTATAGAAAGTACAAGTGCAGAGCAAAGATTAACTTATATGTGTGCAGTGTACAGAAAGTATAAAGCAGAAAGCATGGCAGAAAATGTAAAGCTGAACAGTAAAGCATACCTCCCAGGCTCTCCAATAGCCGCCCACTCTGTTCCCGCTCCTACGGGAGGTCGATCTCATGTAGCAGTAAAGGGTAGCGAGGCCGGCACCGCCCTAATCATAATGATGGACCTGGGATAAGTCCACTAAGGCGCTCAGTAGATACAACCCGACTGTGTTCGCCCTGTTGGCAAACAAGGTAGTGCCGAAGAGGAACATCAGAAAACCTCGGGCCTACTGCTCAGTCCCCTCTACGGTCACTGGGTCTGTCCCTCTGAAGTGGTTCGCGAACCAAGTATATCGGACCAGACCTGATCGGAAGATAGGCGGGTGTGCTCCCAGTTGATAGGTCCAAGCGGCCTCCCACTCACCCATATCGGAGTTATACGGGATCGGCCGGCCTCCCACTTCAAAGCCTGTCAGCATGGCGAAGTCATATGGGGTCATGGTCATATCCCCTGTGGTAGAGAAATGGAAAGAGTTGGTGGTGTCCCACCATCTCTCTACCAAAGCGCCTAGGAGGGTCCTGCTCGCTATGAGGTGCGACAACCCTATGCAAAACAAACCGAACCCCATATCATCAATGATCTGTCGGACGCTATCGGGGAGGTCCATGTACTACTCCCTCGCTGTGGTGGACCCATATCTGCGGGTGAAACGAGAGTCTACCTGTGTGGATGAGCAGAAATACAGTGTGTGAATGTGTTCAGAATGAGCAGAAATATAGTATGCGAATGTGTTCAGAATGAGCAGAAGTGCAGTGTGTACATATGTTTAGAATGAGCATATGAAATACAATGCAAAGGTGTGAGCTATGCAAGAAATGTAAAGTACATCGCAGGACATGTAAGAATGTAGTATGTACCTCAGAGGCATCGTGGGACAAATGGGACTCTGGCTCCCGTAGCAGCAGGTCTGCTGGTGCGCATCGTGCAAATCCACTAAAATGGTAGACTGTGCTAGGTGGTAGTGCATGTGCCTCAGGGCGGTACCTCTCTAGGTTGAGGACCGAACTCTGGGCGGCAGCGGTATGTACTGGGGCTCCCCCTCTGTCATGACCCAAACCCGTCCCCATGGGTTGAGGGCATACCGGCCAGTAATCATGAGATTACCTACGGCCTCAAACCAAACCAAGTGTATGATAATAGAGTTAATGGGGGCCAAACGGAAGCAGTTTAAAACTTTGTCCATAGAGCTGTGCTTACATGGCACATCATAACAAACCATACATATGCATATTAATAACTCACAACAAAATATGTACTACACAAGGTTCTGTACATACAGGATCATATAAGTCTAAGTCAACCCAAGAAAACTATATACAACATACTCAAAGACTTCGCCCACATGACAATATAAAACAAAATGACAAAAAGGCGAAGACGGGTCTCGTGCGTGAGACGCAAGGCTGACTTTTCAAAACCTTTTGTTGTTCCTCACAGACTTCACTGGGGCTGGGTTTGGACTTCTCTTGGCTCACCTACAAACACATAAATGAGCGTGAGCGAAAGCCCAGTGAATAATATCAAATAAGGGAGTTATACAAACGGTATGTAGAACAACATGCTTCAAACGGCCTTGGGCCCAATTCATATTTTCATGTCGAAATGGCCTCTGGCCCATTCATTCATTCGTGTCAAAACGGCCTTTGGCCCATTCATTCATTCGTGTCAAAATGGCCTTTGGCCCATTCATTCATTCGTGTCAAAACGGCATTTGGTCCATTCATTCATTCGTGTCAAAACGGCCTTTGGCCTATTCATTCATGTCAAAACGGCCTCTGGCCCATTCATTCATGTCAAAACGGCCTCTGGCCTATCCATTCGTTCTTGTCAAAATGGCCTCTGGCCCATTCATTTGGCATAGCAACATTGTCCACCAATAGAATCAACGAACTTATAAAACTTACATAGAAGTAAGTAATTTGGACAACAACATATTTCAGATATCTTTGTTAAGATATTACTCACAGTGATCGGTTGGTTGGTTTGCCCTGGAGCTCGACCCTACACATTCCATGAACACAAAAGGGTCACAAACAATTCAATCCGTTCTAAATTCACATTTTCCTCTTTAAGCTTCATTCTTATCTCTTTAACTCAATTACAATGCTCAATGCATGCCTAAGAGTGCTTACAAGTGAAAGAGGACGGAAAACGAAACACAGAACGCATAAACAAAATTTCAGAAAACAAGGTCCCCGCTCGAGCGGACCCATGAGGTTTGCAAAAGTTCTGGATGCATCAAAATTACGCTCGAGCTGAAGGTCTGTCTACATAGCTCCCCGCTCGAGCGTGAACTTCCCCGCTCAAGCGGGAACTTCCCCACTCGAGCGGACATCCAAGTCTACAAAAATACTGGGAGCACGAAATTCACGCTCGAGCGGCGGTTTCCCCGCTCGAGCGGACATCAAATTTTCTGGAAAATTCAGAACATGTTCTTGAGCTTCAACTCGACATTCAAAGGCTCTAAATGCATGATTTCAACTCAAACTCCACATATACATGTACTAACATGGTACAAACACTAAATTACAACATTATGAAGCTCAATTTCACAAATTAATCACATGCATGTCCCAATCTCACATCAAATTCATTTCCAACATGACAAATTCATGCATTCAAACTCACATTCTCATAAATTGTACATGCATGTGGGATATAACTCTCATTACCAACTCAAGTGGTGCAAATGGTGATCTCAAGCATGAACTCTAACCAAAATCTTCCATAGATCATACATTTTGTGGTCAAACATGCAAATTCAAAGCAATTACACACATGCATGCATACATTGACCTTCAATTCAACAAAACTAACCCAATTTCATGTCAAACTTACTCTTGAATACCCAACTAGCTTGAATACACAAAATTACAAACTAGAATCCATGAGACACTCATCTGGGAGCTTTAATTCTCACAATCTATAGCAAATTCTTGAGAAATCTTCAAGGTTTCCAAGCTTTGAGCCAAAATTGCACAATTTCTCTCCATTTCTCTTTCTATAGCCGGCCCTCTTTCTTTCTAAGGCACAAAATCTGATTTTGAGCTCAAGTGTATGAATTGAGTGTATAGTGACTCTCTTTACAAGTCCCACTAATCATAATTATTTAATATTAAATAATTTGAGCACTATGCCATTAATTAAATCAATTTAATCTGATCCAAATCAATTTTCAATTAAATTTCACCGTAGGCTCTAAAAATTATGCCAACCACAATGGTGCAATCAATTTCAGTTTCTGTGGCTGATAGGGCCTTCAATTTAATTTCCAAAGCAGATAATCAAACAGATATTCCTACGGTGAACAGATATAAATTCAAAACCACATATTTTCACATAATGGCACACAAAATCATATTAAACACATAATCACATTCATGTTAAGGACCAATTAACATATTACGGAATAGGGATATCACACCCTCCATCCCCAGAGAACCCCCGTCATGTGGAGCGTCGTCTGCCATCTGGAAAGAAGGTGAGAAAATAGGCAAAAATAAGCAAAATGGGCGAAAAGTGCCAAAAGTCAACAAAAGTCAACTCTCGAAGAGAGAAAATGGGACAAAAAGTCAAAGCCCGGGAAAAGGCGTCAAACTCAAGACAAACTTGAGGGAAACAAACCTCAAGTCGTGAAAATGGAGAAAAAAGCTCTGAAAACAAATTTTGATCGGTTCAAAACGAAGGAAACCAAAAGGTTTTAGCGAATCAACTTCGCGAGGGGCGTTGGAAAACGCGTGTAAAGCACGAATCTAAGAGGAAAAAGTGTCTAGGAAGGAAGAACAAGTGATTTCGACACTGTGTGTGTGAGGAAATGTGATTTGGGGATGTGTTTTTAAAGTTCCCCATACAAAAAGACCGAAATGGCCTGAATCTGCCTCAACTGGCCGATCGGCCAGTTTTTGTGGCCGACCGGCCACTTAGGTGGCCGACAGCTTTAGCAAGTGGCCGACAATGCTCCAAGGTGGCCGGCAGGTGTCCAGTGTTCTCCCTATGTGTCTCCAGACTGTTTTGAGTCCCTAGCTCTCAAGAGAGTGTAAGAAAAGTTCACTTTTCAGCTCAAAGTGTCTCCGCGGAGGTGTCGAACTATGTCTTCGATGCACGACTCATCGTCAGCCGGCATGAACAAGGTGTATCCTTTTGAAATGCATTGTAACTCCTCCAAGAGGTAAATCGGAGGTTACAACTGAATCGGTCTTGTTAAGACGCGCATTTCTTTAGTCGATGTTTTGCATTGAACATGCTGTTGATGTTGCATTGAATATGCATTGTTATTATTGTGCATAGAATGCGTATGCTACGTTGCATTGTATTAAACATGCTCTCATGTTTGCATAAAATGTGTTTGTCACGCTGTATTGCATTGTGCATGCCCTTACATTCACATAGAAAGTGTCCATACCTGTTGCATTGAATATGCATTCGGTGTTACATAGAATATGCTCTATTTCTTGCATGATGTGCATGAAGCTTGCCTCTCTATGTGTTATGTCATAGTTATTCGTCTTGCATAGAACATGCATTCCTATTGCATTGTACTTGTCAAAATTTCTTCCTTGTGTAGGCACGATATTGTATGTACGGTTTATTCAAAGGAATTCCGGGTGAGATCATTCCTGTCCTTTGACTCCTTTGTTGGTTAGAAACATTTGGGTACACCCTGTGTTTACACCACACCTTTTCTGGTTAGAAACACTCGAGTACGCCCGGTGTTTACACCACACCTTTTTGGTTAGAAACATTCGGGTACACCGGGTGTCTACACCACACCTTTTCTGGTTAGAAACACTCGGGTAAGCTCGGGTTTTTCCACCACCTCCTTCATTGGTTAAAAACATTGGGACGCGTGCCTGATGTTTATACCACCTTTCCGGTTAAAAGCGTTTGGATCGTGTGTCCGACGCTTATACCACCCTTTTGGTTAGAAGCGTTTGGGACATGTGTCCGATGCTTATACCGCCTCTTTGGTTAGAAACATTGGGTTGTGTGCCCGATGTTTATACCACCCTTCCGGTTAGAAGCGTTTGGATCGTGTGTCCGACGCTTATACCACCCTTTTGCTTAGAAGCGTTTGGGACGTGTGTCCGACGCTTATACCGCCTCTTTGATTTGAAGCATTAGGTTGTGTGCCCAATGTTTATACCCTTCTTTGGTTAGAAACATTGGGACGTGTGCCCAATGTTTATACCACTCCCTTTTGGTTAGAAACGTTTGGGTCTGACGCTTATACCGCTTCTTTGATTAGAAGCATTGGGTTGTGTGCCCAATGTTTATACCCTGCTTTGGTTAGAAACATTGGGATGTGTGCCCGATGTTTATACCACTCCTCTCTGGTCAGAAGCATTTGGACTGTGTGCCTAACGCTTATACCACCCTTCCGCGGTTAGAAACATTTGGATTGTGTGTCCGACGCTTATACCAACCTTCCAGTTAAAAGCATTGGGTTACGTGCCTGATGTTTATACCACCCTTCCGGTTAGAAGCGTTTGGAACGTGTTTCGATGCTTATACCACTCTGTTTTGGTTAGAAACATTGGAACGTGCTCTGATGTTTATATCACCTCCGGTGTTTGCACCGCTCCCTTTTCCCTCTCGCACGTGCCGCGTTAGGATGCTTTGGTTAAATGCATCTGGATGGATTTCGATGCTTGTACCGCTCTTTGTTTTGGTTGCATAATAATTGAACATGTTTCACTTATTATCGTTGTTCTTTGTGGTTCGGAACCTCAAGATGTGTCCCTAGGTTCACACCATCTCGCTCCTCACGTGTGCCACGCGTTGGGATCTTGTTTGTCGCCTCCGGTGTGCCCGACGGTTGTTGTTCTTCATCTTTTCTGCGTGAGGTGCAGTTAAGAGTGCATAATTTTCTTATATCCTTTCTACATGAAATGTGGTTTGGTTCGTGTTAACTTGTTTATGTACGAGTTTGCTGTAGCATTTCTTTGCCTAATGTTTGTATGTAGATGTTGCATTACAGCCCTTATTGCATGATCATAAGTTATGTTCTGCATCGAGCATATCATTTTCATCTTATCCCAGAACTACGCTGGTTTGATTCCTTGCAAAGGGATACGTAGTAAGCCTGCGGGCTCAACCGTTCTTTGTTTTGATTGTTTGTTTGTCTAAGTCTTTGGCCTTGTCAAAAATGGGTCGTCTCTGGGCTTTGACATTCACTCCCGTCATTTCATGACTTTCGAGTTCTGTCAAAGAGGGGCAACTATAGACACCCCATTTTTGACCGACCTTAAGACTTAGACGTCATCGTTTGTGCACTCGATGATTGTGCATGCTTGTGCTCGTTTTGAGTGCCCAAAGTTCTAGGCGAAACACCTTGTCTTTGAGCCTCTAAACCCTATTTGTTTTGTGCTTATTTTTGGACCAAACCTTGGTGCCTCTTGCCTGGAGGGGGGAAGGGCCTTGTCGGCCACTTTTGGCACTTGTCGGCCACTTTTCCTCCTTGTCGGCCACTTGAAGTGGTCGGTCGGCTAGGAAGGGTGGCCGGCCGGCCACATAAAGTGGCCGACGACCATTTTTCTCATTTTTTAGATATTTTCTTTGCCAACTGTGCCAGCTATTGATCACTAATTGTCATCTTGATACATGTGTATGGAAGGATGAAAACAAGCTTTTGGCTTGCATTTCTATATAAGGGGAGGTCTCTCCCCCTTTTGAGGGTTACAGAATTTTGTGAGCAAAATTTTCCTCTCTCTTCTTATTTTGTGCTTGAAAATGAGAACTCGCTACACTTTTGTTCTAGGACCCTTAGCCATACACCTTCACCTTGGAGCTGAGGTTCTTGGAGGTCTTGTTTGAGCTCTCAAAGTTGGTTTTAGCTTAGAATTGTTGTTGTTTGTGGCTGTGCTTCAATGGTATAAGGCTCACCCCTTTTAAAGCTTTATTTTAGTTGCTTATTTGGCCACCTTTGCATGTTGTTTTTGGTCTAGTTTTTAACTATAAAAACCTCTGTTTTTAAGGTTTAAAAATGGTGGTTTAAGGCCTTTTTGGAGTTAGGGGTGGTCTGCCCTCTTTTGTAGCTTGTTTGCTAAGTGTTGTGCTTTTTTTTTAAAGCTTTTAAAATAACTTTTTTTGGCCTTTTAACCATTGAATTCCAGGGGAATTTCACTGGTAAAAACTTGGTTTTGAGGTCCAAAATAGGAGGGGGTGGCCTCCCCTCCTTATGTCTTGTTTGCAAGTGTAGATGGCCTAGCATGTGAGCATATTTTTCTACCTATTTGTGACTTGATCTCAGCATGTTTTTGCTACTGATTTAGCATGCTTTAGCTCTGTTTTGAGCCTTCTTGGTCATATGAGACTTGTTATGCATGGTTGTAGTGCAAATGGCCTTTACTAGCTTTGTGTTTTAAGGCCTCTAACATGTTTTGCATGAGATGATTGCATGTTGTAGCATCATTTAACATGTGATTTCAGTGCATATATCTTTGTCACACTCTCACATATTTCACTCTTTCATTGCTTTTAAGAGTTGTGCTTTGAGCCATGCTTGCAAGCTAACATGCGAGCATGTTTTTCTTGCCTTCTATGCTTTGATCTCAGCATATTTTAGCCACTTTTTTGGCATGTGTTAACTCTGTTTTAAGCTGGTTTGGTCATTTGACCTTGATATTGCATGCCTCTAGTGTAGTGCCCTTCACTAGTTTATTGTTTTGAGGTTTTGAACATGTTGTGCATGTGTTGCTTGCATGTTGTAGAATTATTTTTCATGCCATTTCAGCACTGAAAAGTCAGCAACCTCCCTCATTTCTTCATTTCTTCATTTTTCCATTTGTTTTGAGGGTTGGTTAACCTTATGATTGTGTTTAAGCTTGAGATAGAGCTTGTGCTCAATGGCTTTAACCCTCTTATGAGGGTTCCTCCTAGCCAAAGGCATGATCTCTCTCATGTCTTAAACCATTCTTTGGTTGACCCCTCTCTCATTATAGGACAATCACTTTGGACTTAACCGGTTAAAGAATGGCTTGGTAATGCTAAAATGTGTAAACAAAATGAGCAAAGTAAAACATGAACGAGACAAGCATTTGTGTTGCATTGCTTGTGTTTGGATCGGACGTTAATCCAAACACAAGAAATGTGGGACGTTTCATATTCAAAGTGATGAAACATGTCACATTTCTTGGTCGCCATCACCCTTGATCATGCATGATAGGGTGGTGGTCCTTAGAGTCTTATTTGTGCATTCATTAAGCTTGTACGAGCTTGGTTCTTTGGCCATTATGCATTGAAAATGCTTGATTGGTGGCTTGAGAGCCAAGTGTCATACTCCTTTGAGCTTGAGAAATGATAAGGAGGGTGGCAGTACACACATTCCTTGAAAAATACATTGATGTGCCTCTGTTGTTCTCTGTTGCAGCAAAAACAGAAGTCTGGAAAAGCAGTGGCTGACCGGCCACCTGAAGTAGCCGACCGGCCACTTAGACTAGCCGACCGGCTAGTTAAAGTGGCCGACAGCCACTTTTTGTGGCCGACCGGCCACCAATCCATTCTTGTGCAGAAGTGTTCCTGTTTTGAAGTAGAGGCAGTCTGGAAGCTGGTACAATGTTCAGAGATCAAAGCGAGTGCAAACAGAGGCAACAGAAATCATGGCGATGGATTTTCGGGAGGACGAAACCGAGCATGCATGTCTCCCTCGCCTACGAAGCCATTTACTCGCTTTATTTAAACTATTTTTAAATAGCTTAGCGTAGCTAGTTATTTAATTCGTTTTGTAATATCATAATTAGTTTGTGTAACTAGTTATTCAATTTCATTTGTTGTATTTAATTACCTTAGAATAAGTTAGTTAATTAGATTCAAATTGGTTTGTAATAATTAATTAAGCTTAGCATAGTTAATTAGTTTCATTTTGTAATAATTAGCTTAGCTTAGAATAGTTTAGCTTATTTATTCAGACCCTTCTTCGAGAGGGCACAATGTTGTAATAAGGGTGTGTATGTGTGTGTGCATGTCTTCCAACCCCGTGTCTTTCTCCCTTTTATTTAACCGCTTTCGATGGTTAGTTTAGGGTCATGTTTCAATTAGCATACCTTATGCTTGCATGTTTGCATCATTCATTTGTCTTGTATGCACCAAGGCTCGGCGCATCATTCAAACTGCATCGTATTTCAATACTTCTTTGAATACGTGTATCAAATTGTTGTTTTCACATGGCATATTAGTAGACGAGCCTATTAATTGCATTATTGCATGTGTTGTATTAGGCATCTAGCATAGTTAGGATCATACATTTTTCTAACTAGCTTTTGTTTTGGCTTGCAGTACACTGTAAGTTTTACGCTTTAGCATACTTGCATGAGTGTGAGTGTTGCCATGATAGCATGCTTGCCATGAGGCTATGTGCTTAAATGATTAACTGCATGAATGCTTGTGGATGAAGGCTTGGTTGCTTGAATTGGAACAATTCGATAAATGTGAGTTTTAAACCCACTTTGCGAAGTGGCAAATCATGTTTTAAGCCCACTTGAGGGTGGCAAATCCGCGTTTTTGCCCACTTGAGAGTGGCACCTTCAAACCATTTTCAAAAAAAACAAAAACGAGTTGTTTTGTTCCAATTCTTGCGATCTTAGTCTATACTTGCTTGTGTGCGTCACATAGTAAAGTTAGCTAATAATCAGAATAAGAACACATAAGGTTTATAAAGCAACATATCATGCTTAGTAGAGGCCGATCCTTTGATCGGGTGAGCGGGGGTGCTCATTTCAGGACCTTCCCCTCTCGTACCCAAGTTCTCGAGCCGATGCAACTTTGGTGATGACGGACACGTGGCCTTTGGAACGAGTCAGGGTTTCCAAAATTTCCCAAAAATAAAATATTTAGGTGGCGATTCTGTAATCTGGCAAAGTAGTCCAGTTTTGGCATTATTTGATCTAAATTCAATTTTCCAAAATGATTTGCCGGATTGGACTTTTTGGTGTTTATTAGTTTCACATTGCACTTTGTGAGATTAGATTCAGAACCGTGACAAGAGTCCGAACTGTAGGACCAATTCGAGCTCTCCGAAAGGGAGACGCGAAGAAAGTCGAGTCTACACAAGTATATTTGCAGATTGGTTGAACTTCTAGGAGCAGAGATTTTTCGCTCCAGCAACCACTTTGTCACTTGAGCGGTCTATGATGAAACAGCCACTGAAATTACAACTGAAAAAGTGTTTACTCGCAGAATTGACAATACAAGAGACCTAACAAGATTGTTTCTTCCATCACCGACTCCCACCCATTTTAACCCCACTCTGGTGGATTGCCACCTCTCCTAGCTGTTGTCGATTACTCTCTTCAAACCCTAAGATCACCTCCCGCTATAGGAAACCCTTTTTTCACCCTCCGTAGCCGCTGACACCTCTATTCCATACCCTATACAGTAGGTGGCCACCCCTTCTAAGTGCTACCTCCGACCACTCTCCTCAAACTCTAAGATCACCTCCTGTTGCCGCAAATCCTTTTTACACCTTCCATAGTCGCAGACACCTTTATTCCACACCCTAATCAGTAGGTGGTCACCCCTACTAGTTGCTACCGTCACCATCTTCAAACCTTAAGACTACCTCCCACCACCGCAAACCCTTTCCCCAGCCCCATAGTCGCCAATGTCTTTGTCTCTCACACCCATCCCCAATCTCTACAAACCCATTGTTGAACTCACTAACGCACCATCTCGCCTAATCACTACAAGCATGAGAGAGAGAGAGAGAGAGAGAGAGAGAACGAGAACTAGAATGAGAACGAGAACGAGAGAGAAAGAACTAACTAGATTTCATAGCCCAGATCAGCCTAGATCGTCACCACCAACTCCATCTGTCGCCTCATTCACCTCTCTTTTTCCATTTTCAAAACAAGATCTGGTTTTGTAGTGACCCGGGTCAAAACCCGACCCTTTTTGCCTTTTTTTGTTGGTGCACGTGTTTGTTTTGGTTGGTTTTAACCTTACCTTGTTGAGTTTTTTTTGGAACGCCTTGGACTAGCCTTTATGCGTTGAATCTAGAATCTATTCTAGGCAAGGTCGCGCCCGCGATTATTGTGGTTGCGCTTGCAGTGGTGGAGGGTCGTGCCCGTGACAAACTGTAATTAGGTCGCGACCAAAAATCACCTTTAGGTATTTTGGCCTGGAAAAGTTGCGTTGCCTGTGATGGCCTGCGATGGATGGCTGCAACCAACATGGTAACGCCCGCGAAGGTCTAGACTGTGGTCATGATTGTGTCATTTACGCCCTCGAAGGAAAAGGTTATGCCCACGATGGTGAGATTATCTAAGCCCACTCCAACCACACAAATCATACATTGGTTACAAAATTCTATCAGCCTGGTTCCCTAGAAAATAAAAACAATCACTACTCGAGGTGCATACAGTGGCCCTCTAACGGTAACAGTCTATAATGGCTTGGTACAAGGACAACCAATTCGTGCCCAGGATGGCATTAAAACTTGACATATTAATCAATACAAATGGAAAATGAAGTCGGTGACCGACAACCTCTATATCACAATCCCGACACCCCTGGTCCAAAACAACTTTACCACCAACATGTGACTCTACCCTGAGTGAAGATGCTAACCGAGCCACTTCTAACCCCTATGCCGATGCAAATGCAGATGAGATAAATGAATGGGATACACTTGTATCAATTAAAACATTGGCAATAGAATTGCATAACAAGAAAGTACCTCTCACAATTGAAGGCGCTGGCACTATGTCTGGCGTGGTAACAGCATACACACGCCCCGTAGGTCTCTGCTCCACATGCTCACCCCTCAGAGCATAAGTCAGATGCACTGACTGAGTCGAAGAGACTCCCTGATTGGCCCTCAAGGCCTAAGCTGATTGTGTAGGCTGGTGGCTCTGTGTCTGTCTCGAACCAGACGCACCAGGTGTGCCACCTAACTTAGGGCAAAACCTCCTCACATGCCATGACTGCCTACACTGATAACAAGTAGACGGCTATCCTCTCCCCTGACTCTGAGAACGAGTCGCTAACGGTGTAGATTGTTACCCTCCTCCATTTTGCCGACAAACGATAGACTTGTGACCCAGCTGGCCACACTTGAAACAAATGATCCCTCCCTGACCACCTCTCCCTGACCCAGAACATGGTACAGGAAAAGTAGACCTAGGCTATGCTCCATGGGACTATTGTGGGGTGGAACCCCTCTGCCTCTTACTGTCTCTTATCTCCCTCTAAACCTCTTGACTCCACTTGGAGCCCCTCATCTGCTCTTCCTCTGCCTGAATCACGGTCTCTAGATGAGTCGCCGCCTCTACAAGGTGTCCATAGTCCCTAATCATTGACTCGACCACTTTGAACAAAAGCCCAGTTCTTAACCTCTTCTCAAACTCGATACAACGACATTCCTCCGTCGCCACCAGTTCCGGTGCAAGCCTCGAGAGGTTAGTGAAAGCTACCTCAAACTCGGCTACAGGTAAGCTAAGCTGCTTGAGCTTCAAAAATTGATCCCTAAATTCCTCTTTAGTAGTGGAAGGCAAGAACTTGTCCTGGAAGGCGTTGACAAAGGCCTCCTAAGTCACTACAATGTGCCCACGTGCATACTTCCACCACTAACCTGCATCTCCCTTCAACTGAAAGGATGCCAAGGTCACTCTCAACCGTCGTCTTCGATGCCAAGCATCTTAAACGTCTTCACCATCTGTTCGAGCCATTCATCATCTTTTAAAGTCTCTTTAGGATCACCCAAAAACTTGTCTGGATTAGACTGGAGGAACTCCCTCTTTAAGAATGACGGCCTTGATTCAGTAACTTGGGTCTGGACTTGATTCTCAGCCTTGAGAATGCCCATAGATTCCCCATAAGGCTCGGGCCATTTCACTAGCCAAAGCACCCATGGCTTGACGATTTGCTGGTTCAGCCACATTAGCCTGACCAACCCCTTTCCCCTGTGCCTGAATTTCATCCGGTAACGGCACCTTTTTCCGTCTAGGCTTGCCAAGCCTACCACCACCACGTCCTCATCCTGACATCCTAATGAAGGTAACACAAGAGATTAGCACATTCATAAATATGCCGAAGCTAACTCATTTGCATCCTAATGCGATGCACAACAGATAATTCACTCCACATAAGCACGTAAACACGTACGAACTTCCTTTCTAGATAATGATCATCCCGTGACATTGCTAGAGTTCCAGTTAAAAGTAGCAGTGATCGGGTGCTCTTCTAACAGGACTTCTAGAAACTCGTAGACCCAATCAATATCTTAGAAATTAAATTCCATATCCACTTAGTCACATAAACATGTTATCACATAGCATACCATACACACAGATATCTCTATCAAGCGAAATAAACCCATTGTGGTAAGAACTAGTTCCTACGTACCCAAAGTATTCAAACCCGGAATGCACTAATACCAAGTTGTCGCATCCCGAAATAAATACAATAAAACATCCATAATATTAATGAATAACAACAATGTATATACATGATTTTCTGAAGATAAATGCTCTTTTCATAATATATGGTTCCATTTTACAAAAGGTAGCACATACAGTTATACATTCACAAGCCCTGCCCTTGAATCTATAGCATGTGATACGTGTTAAAGATGTAACATAAGAGTTAAACAAATAAGAAATGCCCTAAAGTCTACAACCTTCCAAGACTATGCTTGGTTACAACAAAAGTGAGTCTGAGCTCAATACAGATCTAGCCCTGGGCTTGTACAAAGCAGCAAAAGAAGCTCTCGCTCCACGTCCTCCTAAGCCACTACCTTGGCAGAGGTATATCGTCAACACTTGAAAATGGTTTTCCCATAAAGGGTGAACCAAAGCCCAATAGAATTAATCTAACACAATATATGAATTTTAATGAACCTATAAGATGAATGCATGTGCAATGTGCGTGCTAAAACATTTTACATCTCTTTTAAAATTATGCAATGTCAAGTTATAATACAGTTCATGATATCATTTATCTTTTCATTAGAAACAAGATTGTGAATACAACACTGTAAATCTCTAGGTACGTGTCTGCTAGCAGGCTATACAAGCACCACTGTTTGTTAGTTTTACCGGTGTTAACCGAAAGGCTCGACACCTATCCGTGCGGGTTTCTGGTCTTTCACCAAGGACACACAGGTCAACTTAATATCGTAATCACACCTCCTACCCAGATTCACCAAGTATGCACTTCCTTCTCAAAACAATAAACACTTTCAATTGTGCTAAATATGCAACGCTGCTCAATGCAATAGATGAGAAATAGTTTCAATTCTCCCAATTCTCATGCAATTTCTACAATAATCATAGTTGTTCTTCACCGATAGCCCAAAACAGACATCTCTGAATAGAGAAGTAAATTTCATAAAGATAAACTTTCAAATTTTCAAGATATGAGTGTCAATACATACCTAACTCCATCGTCCTCATCAACATCACTCCAATTTCACAATTTCAATATCAATTCCATTATTTATACAAATCAACTTTTGAGGCATTTAGGGCAAAATCCTTTTTTCTTCCAAAACCAATTCCAAGTGCCAAAATCAACCATATCTTCACAGCTCAACATTATTTTCATCCCCACAATCATTCCAAAAATCTATTTGAAAAACCCCTCTTTTGATTTTTAACCCAAAACCCTAGATTTATTCCAAAAGTTCTCAAATCACAATATTATTTAGAAATAGCAAACAATTAAGTTAAAACTCATAGAAGGTGTGAAAAATCCCTACCTCAAGCTTAGAAAAGAGAGGAAGATAGTGGAGGAAGCTCAAAGATGACAAAAATCAAATTTGCTCTAATTAGAACGAAACCCTCGTCGAGCTCTACCTTTTTAACAAAGGGACACGGGTGAAAAGATCGACGGATCTAGGTGTATTGGAGTGAAATATATGAGTTTTAGAGAGAGAGAGTGAGAGAAAGTAGGGTTTTGAAATGTTTAGAGAGGGAGAGAGTTGGAAAAAGTGACTTTACGGAATGATATATGCGCAGGTTGCTCGAGCGCAAGAAGTGTCACTCAAGCGTTCAGACACAAAAGATGAGACTGCTTGAGCACAAGAAGTAATCACTCGAGTGTAAAATACAAACTCTCAGAAGTTTTACAAACAAGGAACCATCGCTTGAGCTTAAGAAAGGCTGCTAGAATGCAGAACCGTTCGAGAACAAGAAACACCGCTCGAGCGAAGAATACATACTCTTAGTAGTTTTGCAGGCTTGCAAAAGCATTAAGAGCTCACAAGGACCGCTTGAGCGAAGCTCGAGCGCAAGAAGCTTTGCTCGAGTGTAGAATACACACTCCTAGTAGTTTTCAAGGCTTGCAAAAGCACTGGGAGTTCACAAGGACCGCTCAAGCGCAAGAAGCTTCGCTTGAGTGTAGAAGCCAAAATATGGGCACCAATCGTTTTGAAAAACAGCCTAACCACCTATTCCAAATGCAACCAAGATACTCCAATAATCAAACTCAATGAGGAATAGGGAGATACAAGACCTGAACAACCATATAAGATAGTGAAACCTAGATCCAAAACGTCAACGAGTCGGGTCTAAACTAGAATCGTTTTTTGAACCATTTATATTATAGGGTTTGTATACCGACCACTTATTTTTATGTAAAACAAAGGTAGTCTTGTTATGGGATAGATATCCATCAGATTTTTTTATGTATGATCTACTTGACAACCCTTACAATATGAACGTTTGGGATCATGAAAATAGTCTTAGGACATGTGGTATAACCAAAAATTTCATGAGTCATAATTAAAATATTGTCATAACTAAAGAAAAAAAAATTAGTCGCAACTAAAGAAGAAAATAATATTACTAGGGGTGCATGTGATACACTCTTTCAAGGGGTGTGTGTATACTAGAATTTCCCTAAAAGAATGAAATGGGACAGGCATCTCTCTGGTCCTAATCTGGACTGGAGAGGACTGCTAGGACCCATGGGGCTCACTATGGATCCTATTTCGATAATTTGAACCATTCATTTTATCGGGTCTTCTACTTATATCATTCATAAAATTAAAAAAAAAAATCAAATCAATCCAATATTCGTAACCCTTTCATTTTATAGAATTTGTATTTAAAAAAATTAACAGTCAATGTGTTTTAAAAATAAACCATCCATTTTTTTGGTTACAAATTTAATAAAATGAAAGGGTTATAAATATCGAATCGACTTTATTTTTTTTATAGATAATATACACACAGAATTCAATAAAATGAACGGTTCAAAACATTAAAAATATGCCTGCAATGGGATCAAACAGTTTTCTCCAATCCAAATGAGAACTGAAGAGTAGCCTAATCCTTTAAAAAATCAAACAAGACACTTAGATTGCATTTGGTTGAGTTTTACAATCAATTTTTCAAAATTCAAAATTCAAAATTCAAAACATGTTTAGTTTAGAATTTCATAAAATTCATTTCAATGCCCCATTTCGAACCACCCAAACCCAAAACATGTTTGGTTTTCAAGTTTTCACAAAATTCTTTTGAGTTTAGTGTCGGTACTGCCCAAGCCCGCAACACTCAACTCTGACTCTCAATGAACAACCCTCTGTCTCCTTTTTCCCTCTCGTCTCCTCTCTAGCGCATCTTCTCCACTGTCTCGCCTTCCCCTATCTTGTGAGTATTTTTTATTTTTTTTTTCTATATTACTCATTATTCAATTTTATAAAAAGATTTTACAAATGTGAAATATTTTAAATGTATGTAAATTGAATACATATAAAACAAGAAATAAAGTGTTCAAATTTTTAAATCTTGCATAAAAAATAAAAAATAAAAAATACAAATTGAAATAGATTAGACACATTTAAAAAGTATGTTTAGATTAGGTATATAAAAGAAGTAAACAAATTAATATTGCAAAAAATTTTTGACTACAAGACCCCAAAAGACTCAAAAATTAGTTTTGAAAACTCATCACCAAACAAGTTTTGAATTTTCAAATTTCTAAAAACTATTTTCAAACTACACTACTCAAAAATTAATTTTGAAAACTCGTACCGAACAACTTTTGAATTTTCAAAACTCTTTTTATAAAAAAAATTATATTTAAATGTGAAACGTTTTAAATATAAGGGGTGTGCGCGGTGCGGGTCGGTGCGGTTTAAGAGAAAAATAGAAACCGTATGGCGAGTGGCGGATTGATAAAAGTGTCACTAGAATTTGCCATTTTCCTTATAAAAACCGACGGTTCGGTTGGCAAATAATGGTGGATTTGCCTTGGCGGTTCGGGCGGATTAGCGGTTTATAAAAAATATAATTCAAATTACAAAACTTAAATCAAAGAGTAAAAAAAAGACGAGAGATACCATGATGTTAAGCATCTTGCGAAGTTTTCTTTTGATGCAGCAAGTGTAGCAACAACATGATAATGTCAACGACTATGCCATCAGTTCATTACAAGCATCTGTGGAAGCTACAATTATCAAATACAATACATAAAATTCCTCTCGAGCAGTAATGTAATACTATATTCTAAGGTATAGAACAACAAGCAAACTAAAGTAAAAAAGAATTTTTAGAATCTTATAAAACATGATTTAATAGCGGTGCGGGTCGGTGCGGTTTAGAAGAAAAATATAAACCGGTGGATTGATAAAAGTGTCACTAGAATTTGCCATTTTTCTTACCAAAAACTGGCGGTTCGATTGTCAAATAATAACGAATTTGCTTTGACGGTGCGGTTCGGTGCGGTTTCAGCGGTATTATGCACACCCCTATATAAGTAGATTGAATGGATATAAAATCATAGAAGAAGTTTTAAAATTTTTAAAACGTTCATAAAAAATAAAAAATATGGAGTAAAACTTTGTGCTATAAATTAAATTAGATACATGCAAAAAATAAATTTAGATTAAGTATGTGATAGAAGGAGATAAATTTGACTATAATATTACAAAAGAAAATTTGATACAAAACAAAAAAACACAAAGTCGAAAATAACTCAAAAATTAATTTTGAAAACTCATAACCAAACAAGTTTTAAATTTTCAAATTTCTAAAAAATATTTTTAAAATTAATTTAAAAACTCATAATCAAATAAGTTTTAAATTTTATATTAAAAAAATGAAATTTTCAAATTTTTTTTCACAAAATTTCCTTTTAAAATGATTTTAAAACCAAACCAAACAGCCTTATTTTTCAAAATTCATTCTCAAAACTAGACCAAGGCAGCCCTGATCTCTCACAGAACCTTTTGCCTCGTTATCTCGGACACGAAGGGGTGTGCTGAAGGACGAAGGTGATGCCGAGTCTGGCGGACTCTCTCTCTCTCTCTCTCTCTCTCACACACACACATTGTGCAATGCGTGGATTATCTCACATATCTATAGCGGAAGAGGAAGCAGCGGCGGTGTGATTGTAGGCAGGCATTGTGTTTTGGACTTTGATTACAGTTTATTCCTCTTAACCTATTGTTAGGATCAAAGACACCCAGAGAATTATCTCACACACACAGAGAACACAATATTTACGTGGTTCGGCCCAATGCCTACATCCACGGACAGAAATGAGAATTATCACTAAAATGGAGCAAAAATACAAATACAGAGGAGGAGATGAAACTCACTCAACTCACTCAACTCACAGCTCTCACTCTCCAATTTCTGATCTCTATACAACATCCTCTCCCTCCCGTCTCTATTTATACATAGAAGGAGTAGGTGGGAGAGCCTTCCTACGTTTTCCATCCATGTGGGTTAGTGGATGCTAAGCTGGACTTGGTTGGTTGCCCTCCACCAGCTTCTTTTACCACATGGTGCCACCCACACCATGTGGATGGTGGGCTCCTTACCATGTGGGTAGTGGATGGAGCCAACAATTCTCCCCCTCCACGCCCACATGGACAACTGACTTTTCAGCTTGGACTGCCAAGACACAGCTCCCCCTGATTGGATGCCCTGTACCCCCTGCTCGGGATACCCTTGCATTACCGTGCAACTCCTTGCATGATGAACACGGGAGCAACTAGAAAACTTCAGAGTTTGACACATCAATATCCTCAATTTTCCTTGCTCGGAGCTTATTTCTGAACAACCAGCCTTTGCTTTCTGCACTTCAGAACAACTTCCCAGCGATCTCATACGCCCGTTGTCTGTGCTGCAATCCCTGATGTTCGGTTCTGTCTCACTTGTACGTCCGTTCTGATGTTTGACAGTTAGCCCTTCTGCCAAGACAACTTCCACCGGTCTGTACAAGTTACCACTATGCAACTCCGTGCATAGTGCTTGCACCCCCTTATTGGAGTGCATTGCAAAGCTCACTTTGCGACTTGAGATTGCATCCCTCCCTTCCATGCATCTTTTGAGAGGTTGCAAAATGTCTCTAACACGGAAGCAAAAGAAACTCTCTTCTTCACTGGCATAGTCTCTACAGACTTGGTTTCTTTGCTCTGAACTTTCTTCAAGATTGGCTTCATTGGCTTAGATCTGTGCACCTTTGAACTGCCTCCTTGCGTTCCCGTGCATCGTTTTCGCTATTCCTGATGAAAGCCTTGCTCAATCATACGCTTTGGTTGCGTATGTTCTCTCTTTGTACCCTTCGACTGGCATTTGACAACACTCATCTTTGTCAAAACTTCTCCTTCCAGTCTATACAGTTTGTTGCACAATTTGCCTTGCAACATTTCTCTATCACCTCTGCGTACATGAAGAACCCCGCCACTAGATGAGAAACAATTTCCTTTTAGATCTAGCATACTCAGGGAGATTAGATTCCTCCGTACTCTTGGCACATGTCGGACCTCAGATAAAATTACTTTTCTTCCATCCTTAGTAAGGAATCGCACTGTCCCTATGCCGACAACTCTGTTCACTGTGTTGTTGGCCATCCGGATAATGCTACCGCTGACTCTTCGGTAAGTGGAGAAAAGCTTCCTATCCGCACATATGTGGAACGTACACCCTGAATCCAAAATCCAGCCGGGTGTCTCCAACTCTGACGAGATTGTAAGCAACACCTCTTCATCGTCAGAGGAATGCACTGCAACTGCTGTAGTTGAGGGACCTCCGTGTCCCTTAGCCTTCTCTTTGGCTTGTCTGTCTGCCTTTTTCTCTGGGCAATCTCTTATTACGTGATCCTCTTGATCACAGTAAAAACACCTCCTCGTGTTGTCCTGTCTGGACTATGAACGCCCTTTGCTTTTACTTCTTCCTCTACCTCTGCCCCTTTCTCTATCTCTGCCTCTACTTTCTGTGACAAGGGCATGGGACTGCTCTCCTTCCATCTCTCTCTTCCTTGCCTCCTCGTTGAATAAGGCGTCTGTGACCATCCCCATGGTCAGCTTCCCTTCGGGTGCAGAATTACTGAGAGAAACCACCAACGTCTCCCAGCTGTCTGGTAAGGAACTGAGTAATAATAATGCTTGCATCTCATCCTCCAACTCCATTTTGATTGATGCAAGCTGGTTCACAAGGCTGTGGAATTCACTGGTGTGTTCAGCAACAGACACACCACTCTTCAGCTTCAGGTTTATAAGCCTTCTCATTATCAAGGCTTTGTTCCGTGCGGTCTTGGACTGGTACATGCCCTCCAATTTCATCCATAGGGCATAGGCGTCTGTCTCTTAGGCAACATGGTGGAACACACTGTGGTCAATCCACTGTCTGATTTGACCGACAGTCTTCCGGTTGGTTTTTATCCAGTCCCCATCCTTGTCTCCATCTGGTTTGACCCCCTTTAGCGCTATAGAGTCAAACAAATCTCTACAATACAGGACGTCCTCCATCCGCGGCTTCCATATCGCATAATTAGAAGCGTTCAACCGAATCATCGGCCCTGAAGCTGATGTGGATTCCTCCATCATCCAGAAAGTAATCTCTGTTTGAAAAACAGGCTTTGCTGTGAAGTCCGGACTGCTCAAATTAGCCGGAAAAGCACTTCGGATTGCCAAAATAAAAAACTGCAAATTTTTGAAAGCTTATTTGCAAAATCTGACCGTACGGATGTGTCCGAAATATTCCAAATAGTTGGAAAGCACTATTGGATCACCCAAATCGGACCTCAAATGGCTTAGATGAAGCCAAAACAATTTTAACGGTTCAGATCGACAGAATCTGGTGCGCCTGCGAAGCACCAGATTACTCCTCCGGTTATGCTGACGTCAGGCTGACGTCATCGGCTCAGCAGCGGCTCGGTCAGCGGCTGAAGACTCGGCTCGGCTGAAGACGTCGGCTGGCGCGCGCGTGCGGCGCGTGTTGCGCGTGAAATCACGCGTCGTCTTCCTCTGTCCGCGCGTGGGGCGCGTGGGTGAGATTGGGATCACGCGTCGGGTGCCTGAACGGCGCGTGGCGCGACTGGGATTCAGGCGCCAACTTCCAGTGGCGCGTGAGGGCGCGTCCGGCCTCCGTTGGGTGTCTGATTTATATTTCTGGACTCCTCTCGTCGAGCCCTTGCTCCTAGTATGCTCAAAAACTGATTTCGAGCAATACGATTTCTGGGCAGTTTCGAACAACACGCTGTTTTTGTTCCGAAACGCCACCAACGAGGCTCTGATACCACTTGTTAGGATCAAAGACACCCAGAGAATTATCTCACACACACAGAGAACACAATATTTACGTGGTTTGGCCCAATGCCTACATCCACGGACAGAAATGAGAATTATCACTAAAATGGAGCAAAAATACAAATACAGAGGAGGAGATGAAACTCACTCAACTCACTCAACTCACAGCTCTCACTCTCCAATTTCTGATCTCTATACAACATCCTCTCCCTCCCGTCTCTATTTATACATAGAAGGAGTAGGTGGGAGAGCCTTCCCACGTTTTCCATCCATGTGGGTTGGTGGATGCTAAGCTGGACTTGGTTGGTTGCCCTCCACCAGCTTCTTTTACCACATGGTGCCACCCACACCATATGGATGGTGGGCTCCTTACCATGTGGGTAGTGGATGGAGCCAACACCTATGTCTTTTAAAATGTTAATTCCGAAATGGTGATGAGAATTGATTTTTTTTCGACCCAATTTCTTGGAATTCTTATGCAAGTGTATGTTTGGAAAGTAAAAAGCTACTGGTAAAGAAACACTTACATTCCCCTGATCTTTTTAATCCTGTTACAATCAACCTTTCACAATAAGTCTAAAAACACAAAACTAATCTCATAAACCATAAATGGAATAATCTGAGAGTGAAATTGTCTCTTTCATAATGAGCTCCGCAATATGATAAGTACGGTGAAAATTATTTTATATGATTAAATCTGTGATGACTCTATGTTGGTAGTGTTATTGATTTTTTATTTATTTATTATTTTATAGTCACTTACATTGTTTGGAACTAACCATCATTACAAATACCATCATTACAAATCCCCCATCATCTTTTTGTATCCTTAGATTTCTTTTTTCCCTTCTTGTTTATATGATATTTTTAAGGTTTTGTACGTGATTTTGGGGAGTGTGGAGGAGGCTGGTGCAGTGGGTAGGGGGAGAGGAAATAGTGATGAAATGTCTTCATCATACATAAAAAGGGGGCAAAATAAGAAATGATGTAAAATAATTTGATCACTCAGCCAACTCTGTTAGTCTATTTAACTGTCAACTAAATGAAGGGGTAAATTGAAATATAACAGTGAACCTATAGGCAGATTAATTTCATTTTATATACCTTTGGGTTCTGTGATTTTATCAAACCTCAAGAGAGGTTTGTGTAATTTATTCTAGAATTTATAGATTCAAAGTGAGGACCAAGCTAAAATAAAAAGTGAAATTGTGGAAATTGAAGACTAAAATTGTAGTACCTATTTTAAATTGATAGTTTATTCAATTCATTAATCAGTTTGTGACGAAGAAATGAAATTGTAAGAGCATCTCCAATGCACTAGGCATATAATACTTGTTAGTTAAAATGTCTAGTGTGATTCATTTTTTTCAATTCCAATGCACTAGGCATATGATTAGGCATTTTGGCTCAACTCATATTCACTAGCTACATGTAGCTAGCCTTCAACGCTAGGCAAAATGTATTCAATCATTAGGATCATTTCCCTCCATCTTTGTTGTTGACGTGGCATTCTATAAAATTAATAGTATTTAGATAAATAGCTAAAATAAAGAGCATGGTTGGAGTAAAAACATAAAACAGTTGATAGGCAAAATAAAATATATACTTTATAGTAATATTCAGATAGGTAAAATGCCTACTACCGTTGGAGATGCTCTAAAGAGATATGGATGGTACTTAGTATGTAGTTCGGGTAGATGTGTTGCAATTAAGAAAATTAATTACTATTCCAATATATTTTACTACTCATATTTGCATCGAGAACTACCTTTCTAGAAAACATTTTGATGCTCAATGTCGCAAAACACAACAAATAAAATCTCAACATAAATAATCAAAGGATTCAAAGCAATTTACATAGACTCTTTGACGAAGCTCACATGGAAACATTACAAAATAACATCTAATAAACACAGACCATGACAAGGTGCGTGTAAGCTAGCCCGAACATGCGGTTATTAAGAAAAAAAAAAAAAAAAAAAAAAAAAAAAAAAAAAAAAAAAAAAAAAACACCTTAACGTCCACCATCAGTTGGGGAAATGATATGGTTTGCCATGCTATCATAAGCTGCTGAATTGCTTCTACTATCGCCATCACCATAAGCATCTAAAAGTTGATCTCCGAGCAAGTAGTGAGTCTCTTCTAAATCTGTGTTGTCATTTACCCATGAATGTTTCTCCATCTTTCTTAATCCCTCTAACTCCATTGCCACTTCCTTCATGGCTGGCCTTTCATCACCTTTCACTCTTAGGCAGCTCTTTGCTAAAATAGCAACTTCCTTTAGTTGGTCAACGTTTGCTACATTCATCACCTGTTCGTCAACAATTTCAAACAAGCGATCTTCTTTCATTGATGATACAAAATACATTGCTAAATTTCTCTCTAATTGAGGTCTATTGAAAGAAAGTGCCTTCTTGCCAGTTAGTAACTCCACAAGGACAACCCCAAAGCTGTAAACATCACTCTTTTCAGTCAATTGGCTTGTGTGGAAGTACTCGGGGTCCAAGTAACCGAGTGTCCCTTGAACCAATGTGGATAATTGAGTTTGGTCTAAGGGGATCAACCTTGAAGCTCCAAAATCAGATACTTTAGCAACATAATTGTCGTCTAAGAGTATGTTAGTGGACTTAACATCTCTATGAATAATAGGAGTACTAGCGGCAGAGTGCAAATATGAAAGGGCTGCTGCAGTTTCGGTTGCTATCCTTAAACGATTCTCCCAAGTTATTGAGGACCTGTTGTGGTCGATATTGTGTATGTGCTCGTAGAGAGTGCCATTGGTAACAAATTCATAGACAAGTAAGGGAATTTGTGTCTCCAAGCAACACCCTAGGAGCTTCACAACATTCCTGTGGTTGACTTGGGAGAGAATTATGACTTCATTAATGAATTGCTCTATCTGGGACTGGCTTTGATCAATTACATTGGACTTCTTAATGGCAACTATGGTGTTATCTGGTAATATTCCTTTGTAGACTGTTCCTTGGCCTCCTTGGCCCAAGACTCTACTTTCATCGTAGTTGTTTGTTGCCTTCTTGAGGTCATCTGAGGTAAAGATTTTAGCTGATTGAACCGATCCTTCACGTTTGGAAAGTTGTTGTTTTAACATGAAGCCACCATTTTGTTGAAAGAACTTCTCTCGAAGATTGAAGATCTTCCTCTGCCTAAATACCCAGTATAGCCAAGAGCCACCAAGAAGTAGCCCTGAGATGCTTATGCTGATGCCTACAAATATTCAAACGGAAAATATCAATACCCATAATTCAAGTTTCAACTTCATTATGATGAAACGGAAAAGCTATAAACCCAAAAAATGAAATGTATGGTGTAGATTCAAATTTAGGGTGGTGCGGGATGCATCGAGAATAATATATTTCATTTTTTAGGTATTTTCTATGCATTAGTTTTTGTTTTGTTTATTTATTTATTTATTTATTTATTTTTTTTTTGGGGGGGGGGGGGTTTGTAGGCATTGATGTTGATCTAAACTTTGGTCACATTTTGATGACAATTTTTTTTTTTTTTTTTTTTTTTGGGTGGTTATTCCATTCTTCTTTGAATTATCAAACAAAACCTATACATGAAAATGAAAAATAAGATGAGAGAATTGGTTGTTTATAAAAACTTAGATGTCTATATAAATCTTAGGTTGCTGAAACAACAATATGTGGTAATTGGAGATGTGGCATCTTCGAATTGTTTCAGATTGTGCATCATTAATTGAGGATTGTAAACCCTTTAACTGGAGATAGAATCAAAATCACAAGCAATGATCTGTTTGAATATTGATGAAAATTTAATCTATAGACAAATTTATGATTAATAAGCATGTATGGGGTGTATGTGTACCTACCTAATGCAATGTTAATCAAGGGAAGCCTATGGTTCGGAACAGGAATCAGACTGCAACCTGACCCATTTTTTCTGCCATCACCTTCATAGCCCTCTGGACAAGAACAATTGTATGTGCCTGGTAAATTCTGGCATGTCATGTTGCAGGGGCTTGAAATAATGCACTCATTAATATCTGAGAACAAGCAAGTTTGATTTTTGATGTTATATTCAATAGCTACAACATATAAATCATGGCATCAATGTTAGGAAGAAACTGAAAGCTTTCAACACAGTTGTGGTTACCTATACAACCATTAGGAAGATAAGGGTTCCCTTCATATCCCTGGGAGCAATTGCAGCGATACCCAGGACCATTGTCAAAGTCATAGCAGTCGCTATTAGCCTTGCAAGCAAAACTTGTTAGATTGCTTTTGGCTTCAGCACATGTTTGGTTCCCTACAGACCAATCAAGCACCACGGGAAACATTGTTCTGTTCTGTAAGTTTGCAAGATCTGAAGAAGAGAAGTTGTAAGCAGCTTCCTCAGCTATGAAGGCGTAGCTGCACGGATTAAAGTTCCACACAAGGGTATGGTTGTCATAGCTTCTGACCCTGACGTTGAAACTCCTCACTCCCTTGGGGATACTCGTCTGACAGCAGCCAATGCCAGAGCAAGAGCCGTTGATCACATTGTTGATGTTGTCGCACAGTGACAAGCACCCCGTGGCATACTTTTGTCCCTGGGAGCCTGAGATAACTGCATGGGAGTCACACCCAACAACCGTGAACTTGTTTCGGGTATTTGAGATGGGGAATTTGGCCAATCTGATCCAGGGGTCAGAATAGTTTTCCGAAACTCCCCTTTCACTGAAGCAATCATATGTAACTGTCATATGAAATATCATAAACTCAGCAATATTATTTGGATGTGAAAAAAATAAATAAATAAATAAACCACATATTTTTAAATAGTTCTTTGTTTTGGGAGTAAAAATAAATTAACAAAATTTTTTAAGGGTGCATACCATATGCACCTTACCACAAATTGACACAATTTTATCACAAAATTTCATAACAACAACCACAAAACATATTTAAACAGTAATAATGAAATTTATAACTTTTGATCTTACCAAACAACATGCACAAATACTATTTTATTTTAATTTTTATAGTTTAAAAGTAAAGTTTGATATTTCAAAATTCTAACAGCTTGAACCTTACAGAAAAAATATGGAAGAATTTTTTTTGAAAGTATCATGTTGATGATTTTTTTTAATCATCTAACGCATTAGCAATTAAAAAAATTTAAAAAAAAACTTTTTTAAAAAAGGACAATAATATTCACACTTGTAAAAGAAAAATAAGTGATTTAAAATGAAGTATAAATATCATTTTAAAAAAAATTAAGATAAACATATTTTAAGCTAAAAATTATGTCTACTTTTTTCTTTTCTTTTCTTTTTTTTTTTCTCTTTTTGATATAAAAGAAATTCTGTGCATAGGACAGGTATACTACTAGTTCAATAAAAAAAAATTAATCAAAAACATTAATGGTATAAGTCCAAACTAGAGGACTAGGTTCAAAGCATAACGACCTACCCAACCCCCACGGCATGTCTCGTATGTGTGGCTATCAAAACCCTTGCTTTTTTTGTTTTTTTGTTTTTGTTTTTTTTTTTTTTTTTGCGCAATGAATTTGTTTATTCAAAATTTTTTAGAACTCATAAAAAAATATTTTCAATTATGATAATACATTTAATTTAATTTCTTACTTTATTTTTTATTTTTTGGCATAAAACATTAGAATTCACATATAAATGCACGTAAAAGTTACTCACTTATATTTAGAAGATGGAAAAATCTAATAAAAGAAAGGATAAATTAGACTAACAGTCCTTATAATTTGGGCTTGTGACACTTTTATCTTTGACTTTTCAATTATGATATATTTGAACCTAAATTTTGAATTTTGTTTCAGATAAGGAAAATCAAAGATGTATTCTTTGTAAATGGTCCATTTGAAGAGCAAAGTCGTCATACAAATTTTTTTTTTTTTTTATGTTGTTGATTTACATGTTTAAAATGTAATGACCTTTTTATTTAATGAATAATGTTGAATTTTTTTTGGTTATAAAATTCTGTTTAATTTGATTTTTAGAACCTATTTTTAGAAAAAATTTCTGAGAAATTAAAATTAAATTTGGTGAAAAAAAATTAAAAATACATCATTTTTATATAATTTTATCTTTTGAGAGACTAGAACTAATTTTTTAAAGAAAAATGCGGCAAACCCCCACCCCAAGTGACCCACAGTGACCCCCAGCCCCACGTGGCTGTGGGTGATTGAAAAAAAACAAAAACAAAAACAAAAACAAAAACAAAAACAAAACTAGCCAATGAAAAAAACTAGAGGTGCTGGGGGTGGCCCCCACTGGGGATCCCTAGCACAACTATTTTTGAAAATAATTTTTTTGATATTTATTTTTGTTAAATTAGTTTCAATTTTTTCAAAAGTCAAACATGACAACAACTTTGATATCATTATTAATCCAATCCATTAAATCAAAAAATCTAAAACAAAAACATTTTATATATTAAACATATAAATTACACATTAAAATCCTAATGACCATCCATTACATGATAACCATAAAAACAAATATATATATATATGTTTACAACAAATATAGTCATCTATTACATTATAAATATCCAAAAATATAAAACAAAAACAATTACTCATTGCACTATCATCATCCAAATACATACTAAAAATTAATTTAATAAAAAAATAAAAATAAAATACTAAAAATGTAAAAGATTTATTATCTTTGGTGGATAGAAAATTTAAAAATATTTTTTGATATTTATTTTTATTAAATTAGTTTATATTTTTTTTAAATTAATGAATTTGTCTTTAAAATAGAGTAACAATATTTTTATTATCTTTATTTAAAAAGAAATTTAAAATTTAAAATTAAATATATTATAATTAAAAAGTTAAAAATCACGATAATATAAATTTCAAATTACAAGAACCGTTTCATATTAACATTCGGATCTCTTTTACTAGCATTCACCCGTGCTATGCACGGGATAAATATTTTTTGTTCATATATATTATACTCATTTTTTTTTTAATCATTTTGTTTCTCTTATATAAAACTTTTGATTTAACTCACTTTTTAGAAAATTAAGTTTTTATTTTTTAGTAATTTTTTTAATATTTTACATAGTTTTTAAAAAAAATTAGATATACCTAATCTAGATACACTAAAAAAGTATAATATTTACATAATTTTTTTTAAAAAAAAATTCACCAAAAAATAAATAAATAAAAAATAAGAAAATTCAATACATTTTCGTATTTTGTTGTATTCAATAAATCTTTTAAAGATTTTTGTACAAATTTTATACCTTTTAAGTATATCAAGATTAAGTGGATCTAAAAATATAAAAATACGAATTGAAAACTAAAAAAACTGTTTTTGAAAATTCCAAACCAAATAGAGTATTATTTGTAAATTTAAAATTTGTGTAAAATTATTAAAAAAAAATTAAAAAATTATGAGTTTAATGCACAAATAACTTAATACTTGTTATGATTTTATAATATACATAAAATTAATTAATTTCCCCTTACTCCACCCAAAATAAATTTAGTTTTATTATGTGTAAAATTATTGATTTTATTTTTCATAACATAAAATAAAAATAAAACTAACATGTATCGTTAATATAGTATTAAATTTAATAGATTCTTGCAATCTAAGAAATTAAAGAAGTAATGAAAATAATTAAATTTTAATCTTAAATTAAAAACTATAAAGAAAAACAAAAGAATTGAAATCATGTTTAATATGATAGAATTTTCATTTCAAAACATAATATTTCCGATTTTCAAGCCAAGTATGTACATATATATTTTGGATTTTGTAAAACAAAATAAAACATGAAAGATTAAATTTGGAGATTACAATTTTCTGCAATCTCTCTAGTCAAAATACAAAATCTCAAATGCTTGGAACAAAAAATAAATTATTAAAGAAAAAGAAAAAGAAAAACCGAGACTTGCATTTGATGGCAGATTGCGGACTGCTGGCATTCACTGCTGATGAAGGAAGTTGATGAAGTATATGTATTTGCAGTAGTAGATTATTAGAAGTAATGGTTTAAGGGGATATGGATAGATGTGTTGTTTTTTTTTTTATATATATCAATCTGTTGTAGGATAGTGAGAGAGTGGGATTGAAAGTGTTTGAGGGTAGGAGAGATTTGTTTGAGGTAGGAGAGTAACAGATTTGTTTGGATAGGTTTTGTTTTGTTTTGTTTTTTTTTTTTTGTTGACAACTTTTTATGGATAAGAGTTGTGGATAGTGGAAGAGTGGGAGTGAAAATCTTTGAGGGTGAGGGACAAACGTAGGGTAGGAGAGAAAGGTGGAAGGATATGAGTTTTTATTGTTATGAAAGTCTTTGGGAGGGAAGGAAAAGAGCTATAAACTCAAAAGAGAGGTGCCACGTATTTTTCAAATTTATGAGAATTTTAGAATGGTATTTTAGGTGGAAGGATAGGAGTTTTTATTGTTATGAAAGTCTTTGGAAGGGAAGGAAAAGAGTTATAAACTCAAAAGAGAGGTGCCACGTATTTTTCAAATTTATGAGAATTTTAGAATGGCATTTTGAAGCCTTTTAAAACAACACTACATTCTATAGTATAGATAGTATAGATAGATTACCTTCTTATTTTAAAAATCATTTGACTCGTAATATTTTTTTTATTTAATTTTTTTTAATTGTTCATATATAAATAGTTAACTTTTTATTTTTATAATTAATTGACTCGCAATATTTTTTATTTAGTTATTTTTTTCATCTTTTATTTGACTCTTTATATTGTTTTGTAGTTAAAATTTGAATAGTTATTATTTTATTTTATTTATTTTATATTTTTATCTCTACCTCTTTGTTGTTCATATTTAAATATTTATCATTTTATTTAAATATATATAATCCTTTTAGCTTTTGGGATTTAGATAATTGACAAATGATTAAAAATTAGGAAAAGTGAGAGGGGAGACTTGAGAAGTGATACGTAGGAGAGAGAATCTATAAGAATTTAGTATTAAGAGTTTGGAGATTTTTTTTTAATTGTTCATATATAAATAGTTAACTTTTTATTTTTATAATTAATTGACTCGTAATATTTTTTATATAGTTAATTTTTTTATCTTTTATTTGACTCTTTATATTGTTTTCTAATTGAAATTTGAATAGTTATCTTTTTATTTTATATTTTTATCTCTACCTCTTTGTTGTTCATATTTAAATATTTATCATTTTATTTAAATATATATAATCCTTTTAGCTTTTGAGATTTAGATAATTAACAAATGATTAAAAATTAGGAAAAGTGGGAGGAAAGACTTGAGAAGTGACACGTAGGAGAGAGAATCTATAAGAATTTAGTATTAAGAGTTTGGAGAATTCTCATACTCCACTACATTTGTTTATATATATAAGAGTTTGGAGAATTCTCATACTCCACTACATTTGTTTATATATATAGTATAGATATATATAATCCTTTTAGCTTTTGGGATTTAGATAATTGACAAATGATTAAAAATTAGGAAAAGTGAGAGGGGAGACTTGAGAAGTGATACGTAGGAGAGAGAATCTATAAGAATTTAGTATTAAGAGTTTGGAGATTTTTTTTTAATTGTTCATATATAAATAGTTAACCTTTTATTTTTATAATTAATTGACTCGTAATATTTTTTATATAGTTAATTTTTTCATCTTTTATTTGACTCTTTATATTGTTTTCTAATTGAAATTTGAATAGTTATCTTTTTATTTTATATATTTTATATTTTTATCTCTACCTCTTGGTTGTTCATATTTAAATATTTATCATTTTATTTAAATATATATAATCCTTTTAGCTTTTGAGATTTAGATAATTGACAAATAATTAAAAATTAGGAAAAGTGGGAGGAAAGACTTGAGAAGTGACACGTAGGAGAGAGAATCTATAAGAATTTAGTATTAAGAGTTTGGAGAATTCTCATACTCCACTATATTTGTTTATATATATAGTATAGATTGTTTATTTTAAATTAAAAACGACGTTCTGAGGTCAAAGGTCCAATATAATAGTCTTCCATGCGGGGGGCAGAAGGCAAATGTTACAAAAGAGTCCTATTTCATCAGTGGGCTCCATCACATCCCATCTTGTTTTGTTAGGGATGCATGTGGAGAGAATGCTGATTGTTGGGAGGATTTTAACCTCTTTTTTTTTTTTTTTTTTTGATTTATAAATTAATTTTTTTAGTTATTATAAAAAGACATATAAAAAAAAATAAAAATTAATGTGATAAAAATAAATTAATAAGTCAATAAATAACTTATTTCTTATATCCCCAAAAATGTAACTATCACATAATTGTGGGCTAATATTAAAAGAAATCATGTTGGAAGCGTTTTTCAAGCCTTAAAATCACCCATCATTAGACTTTCTTTTAATTTTTTTTAAGAGAAATATTTTGAAAAGTTGGTAAAAAGTTGATTTTTGTAACTTTTTGATTTTTTTGCTAAAAAAATTGATTTTTTTGCTAAAGAAATTGATTTTTTTGTGACTTTTTTGTGTAAAAAAGCTAAAAAGTTGACTTTTTACCAACTTTTCAAATATATATTTTATTATAAAATTTCATAATATCAACTACAAAAATATAATCTTATCACAAATTGACGTAACAAAAAATATTGTAATTAGCCACAAATTTTTGCAACATCAATCGAAGAATTTTGTAACTTAATTACAATGTTTTTGTTACATTAATTTGTGGTAAGATTACATATTTTATGATAGAGTGCATATAGTATGCACATCTAAAGGGATGCACACCATAGCATTTTTCTTTTTTTATTAGGGTTATATTCCCTACAATATATATATATATATATATTATATAGAATAAATAATCCCATCATTAGAATTTTTATTTAAATTCATAATTCAAATACTATTTAAGAGTGACATAAAAGCATAATAATTAAATTTTAATAAAATTTTCTTGTTTTTAAAACACCATTACACATTTTTATATACATTTTATATTATATTTTACACATAATTAAGTTGATATAAGACTCTTTTTGTATGTAGTCAATTAACATTTTCTTTTGAATATTAGAAATTCTAAATAAATTATTAAATATTTTACACAACATTTACATGGGTGTGAGATTTACACCACATCATCATACCCATATAGATCCCACACTTATATCAATATTTAATAAAAATATTTAAAATTTTTAACATTTTTATTTTGGGACACTTTTTCATAAATTCCTTTTTACCTACTTATGTTCCATTTAATCTACATTATTTTTTATATTCCAATAAGTTCTGTGAGTGTCATAGTTGCCAAAATATCCCTAATAATATTCACGTTTACAGTGTGAATGTTCACACCGTCGATGTGAATATTCACATTGTGAAATATGAATGTTCACATCATCAAATTCCTAACCGTTCAAAAAATATTTGTAAGAGTAGAAATGTCCATAAAATACTTTAAATGTAAGAATTAGGATTTGATAGATCAAATATTCAAATAATAAGATTTATTGAAAAATAAAAATATCTTATGAACTAATTGTAATACAAACATTTAAAAAAAAAATTTCTAATAAATCTCTATTTTATTTTCTTTTTTATTAAGGAAATAAGAGCCAAAAAAAAACAGTTGTCTATGGTGATGACAACATGCCACAAATGTCACGAAGCAATACTATTCCGTCAATGGGTCTCATATCAAATCTTGCGGCCATTGATTTCTTATATTTTATTTTAATTTTTATAGGAGGTGGATTCCCTCCCCAAGATTGGAGGGTGTTATTTGGGTCAGTAAAATTTGTTAAGAGTTTCATTTTTATAATCTGGAAAGTTTATTTTGTTTGATAAATTATGTATTTCGGTCACAAAAATAATCTTTGAATTAGTTTTGAATTATATGTTTGGTTATGATTTGAGTATGAAAGTAGTGTGAAATTTTGAGTTATCTGTTTGGTTATGAATTTTGAAAATTGTTTTTGAATTAAGGCCAAGTTTGGCAACTCCCAAAAAAGCCAAAATGCTAAAAAGTTACTCAAAAAGTTAAAAAGTTATCACTATTCACCAAAAGTCAAAAATTACGGCTGCACAACTCCTAATCCTAATTTTCCTCTACACACTAATTTATACAATTTTTTATACACATTTTTTCATAAAAAGTCAAAAAGTTAACTCAAACAACCAATTTTTTTTTCCTCAACTTTTTAGTTCAAAAAGTAAAAAAGTGCACTTATTTAGGATATCTCAAACAACCCCTAAGTTTTGAATTATGTGATTGGGTACGATTTAAGCGTGGAGTTTTGAAAATAGCGTGGAGTTTCGAATTACGTGTTTTGTTATGAGTTTTGATAATGGTTTTTGAATTAGGTTTTGAGTTATGTATTTGATTACAATTTGAGTGTGGAGTTGTGTTTTAAATTTAAAATATTAAAATTAAAAAAATTAAAATATTTACAAGATAAAATAAAATATTTGAAATAATTTTTTTTAAATATATTTAAATAAAAATTATATATTTAAAATAAAAACATAAATATTTTTTAATATTTAAAAAAAATAAATTCAAAAAATTTCAAAATATAACTCAAAATTAAAAAACTAAAAACTCAAAATACAATTCAAAACTCTTTTTAATTTTTTTTTTTTAAAAAAAAACTCTTTTTAAAACACTTTGCAAAACTCATAACCAAATAATTTTTCTTTTTTCAAAACTCAACTAAGAATTTCACGCTTAAATCACAATTTCAAAACTGAATCAAACGGTGTTTTTGTTTGTTAACCTCTACACAAAAATATAATTTATTTATAACATAATGAATGATAATTTTATTTGAACATTATAATAGAATAATCATTTTATTCAATTCCACTCCTACCCAATTAATTAAGAAAGGAGATTATCTCAAGTTCAAAATTTGAACTTGACTGTTATGTTAGGTATATGAGATTTATCCTGTGTTATATTTTAATGATTTAATACGTTTATTTTATAAGCTTTACAGTATTTATAAAAAAAAAAATTTAAATAAATTTAAAGATTATAATCAGTGTATTTGGTTTGAATTTTTTAGATTAAGTTTTTTGAAAAGTAAGTTTTTTGGTTTTTGTATTTTTTTAGTGAATATTTTTGACATTTTTAACATTTTTTTACTTTTTTAGATGCACCTTATTAGATGTATCTAAAAAGTAAAAAATTTGTGAAAAAATATTTTAAAAAATTAATAAATACATAAAAATACAAAAAATATACATAATTTTCATATTTTTTTTGTATTTTTAGTATTTAGTGAATTTTTAAAAGGTTTTTTTCATAAATTTTTTACTTTTTAAGTATAATTATGTTAGGCATGTCTAAAAAATTAAAATTAAAATTAAAATATTAAAAAAATTTAATAAAAACAAAAAAAACACGAAAAATAAAAAAAATAAAATTTTCTGAAAACAGGTTTTAAAAAAATGGAATCAAATTGTTATTTTATAGGTCTATTTTTGGAATGAATAAGAAGTCTTCATAGCGTGTCAGTGTGGTGTTCACACAATGCCTCCCGTGTCACACGGGTCAAGCAATGGATGTGTTAAAATTATTTGTTGAAGTGTGTTATATGGAAAAAAAAAATAATAATAAAGGTGGGTTTAAAAATATGTATTAAGGTGTGTTAAGAGTTTATTAATTTTAGAGAGTGAGTGGTGGTGCAATGGATGTATTAAAGAGTGTGTTAAGAATATATATATATATATATATATATATATATATATATATATATATATATAAATAGGTATAGCAGGAGCTGTGTCATGTTTGGATCGAACGTCCAGCTGGTCAACCGGTCAATGACAAATTTATTTATTTATTTTTTCCTCCAAGGGGTTGGACACCTAAGGAGATGACCGGGCGAACTTCCTCACGGTACTTCACCACAACAGTTCCCTTTCTCTCGCTAACATATCTATTGTGGATGCTCTTACCTCGCTAATACTACTGTATGCATAATAAAAAAGAAAAGGAGAAATTACAAGAAAAAAACTTCATGATTTGACCATTCTAACATAAAAGAAAATAATAAAAAAATTAAATTTTTAATTTTCATAATTTAAAATTTAATTTTTATATTTGTTATCAATATAAATTATTTAGTTATTTTCATTTAAAATTGATGAAAAAATCATTAAACTCAACAAAAAATAGTATTTTAGATATTTTAGGTATACCTACATTGAATTTAATAGTTAAAATATTATTTTGTTCATCAATCTTACTTAATAAAAATAGAAAAATAGTTTATTATATTGAATTTAAATTGATAAAATTAAAAATTCAGAACTTATTTTGTTATAAGAGTCAAACTTTATATATATATATATATGAAAAATGCTCGGTGACCCGAATTTGTATGACCCGAATGGCTTGAATGTATCAAAACGGCGTCCTTTTGTTCCCAAAACGACGTCGTTTTGACACATTCAAGTCATTTAAGCCATGAACTTTCGGACCACCAAATATTACTATATATATATATAGTTTGCAATTTTTCCAAAAGAAAAAATCAAATCAAATCAAATCAGTTGCCCGTGTTAATGGATGGGCGCCTCTTGACTTGAGGAAGCAGTCGCTGCTGAGCTTCCAATTCTATTTTAATAATTTATTTTTTAAGATATATTAAATATAATATATTTAAAAAATTAATTTAATTGGGCATTAATAACATTTTTATCAAATCACATTGTTCAAGTAACAAGTTAATCTCAAATTCTTAAAATTGAATAATTAGCCTCTGTTTGGCAAGATGGTTTTCAGGCTTTTTTGGCTATTTTAGCCACAAAAAACAAAATAGGCTATTTTAACCATAACAAACAAAACATCACATCCAACCTATAATCATTACATTCTTCTCTCACAAAAAAAGTCAAAAAAGCCAAAAAGCCAAAAAGTCTTCCCAAACCAAGCTTTTTAGCCCAGGCTAAAATAGCCAAAAAAGCCAAAAAGCCAAAAAGCCAACCTACTTCCCAAACCAAGCCTTAGTTACTCAACTTGACTTGACTCAACTTGTCAATTTAGGAACACAGTTAAAAGCCAAATGTAAATTTTTAATCCATTTTAAGTTACACCATTTCTCACATTTTTTTACATATTTTTAAAAGAAGTTAAAAAAAAAAGGTTAAAAAATTAATTTTTAATCATTTTTTCAAAACATAATAGGATTTCAAATTTTATGTTATCTTAGGTGACGGTATAAATGGCTGAAATTACAATGTAAGAGTGAGTTGGTACAAGAAGCTGAGGCCATGTTTGTTTGGCGGGGTGGGAGGCCGGATTGGATTAAGATAGTTTTGGGTCCCATCCATAATTTGTTTGGTACTGTTTTTTTTTTTGGGGGGGGGGCTTAGTAATTCCCCTTCTTAGGGGGATATGTTTAGGTGAATTTTAGGTGAGATTAAAAAAATAATGAGGGGATTGAGTTTATTTTATAGAAAAAAAAAATTAATTTTTTTTTATTTACCAAATGCACTGGTTTGTTTTAATATTTATTTTAAATTTTTTTAATATAGAAATAATTTATTTATTTATTTTATATAAAAATAATTTAACAATCTCATCACTAATCATCTCCCATACTATTATCAAAATAAATACATTTTTACTTAGCCTTCGTTTGGGAAGTGAGTTGACTTTTTGACTTTTTTACCTATTTTAGCCTGGGGCTAAAAAGCCTAGTTTGGGATACGTTTTTTTGGCTTTTTTGGCTTTTTGGTTTTTTGCTGAGGTGTCCATATGTAATATTACTAAACTGCCCCTGATTTTATGGAATTGTTAACCCAAATATATTTTTTGGTCATTTTAATATTTGTTTATTTTATTACATTAATTTTTTTTTAAATGGTTTTTTCATGTGCTTTTTTATTTTGATTTTAATTTTAATTTTAATTTTATTTTTTTTTCATTTTCTGTAAAATGATAAAAAGTGATATTTTATTTTATTGTCCTATGTATTTTAATTTTTTTTTTGCAAATGGTTTTTTCATGGGTTTTTTATTTTAATTTGAATTTGAATTTTAAATTTTTTTCATTTTCTGTAAAATGATAAAAAGTGAGGTTTTATTTTATTTTCCTGTGTATTTTAAACTTTTTTTTTTTTACAAATGGTTTTTTCATGTGTTTTTTATTTGAATTAAATTTTTTTTTTCATTTTTTGTAACATGATAAAAAGTGAGGTTTTATTTAATTTTCGTTTACATTTTATTGTCCGCTTTTTCATTTCTTTTTAATTTACTAGGAATTATACCAATTTCACAAATTTTGACAATAAAATTAATTCATGAAATTCGCAACACAGAAACAGGAATTATACCAATTGCACAGAAAAAAAAAAAAAAAAAAAACCGAACAGATCAGTGGGTTTCCCACATGCCACACACAAAATAAAAATATTGTGGGTTCAGATCTTCACAACCAAAGCATTTGTTTGTGGGTTCAGATCTTTAGTTTCACAAAAGAAAAACACAACTTGAACCTCAGATTCACAACCAAATATGATGGTTGAAGGCACCTGGGCGGCGTTCGGCTCAATTGAGATCTTCGTGAGTCTTCTGCGACGTCAATGATGTGTAGTACGGTGGCAATCGACGTTGGCAAGCTTCACAAGATGGCTTCCAGTCGCAGCAGTGGCGATTCACCTTTCACCGTCGGCGAGTCGCCTTTTTCGATTCAGCATGTGGTGTGCCCTAGTGTGTGTCGGAGGGGGGGGAGGGGGTGAGGCGATGCTGCTGGTGTGTATCAGAGTGGGAGGGGACAATTTGGTAAATTCATCATGGCATGGGTTCTGTGTAAGCATGTGAAGGTGATTTGGACGATAGTAGCTAAATTAGCCCAAAATTGTCTTCCCAAACAGGCTCTTAATCTATTCACTAACAATCTCCACATTAACAATCTCTTCACTAACAATTCTTTTACTAAAAATTTCATCCAACTGAATTCGTCAAACAAACGTGGCCTTACAGTCTTTCGGTCCGTTTGTTTTTAGAGGTATAATATAAGGGACTGATAGTGAGGGGACTGATAGTGAGAGGATTGATAGTGCGGGATCAATAAAATTGTGTTTGTTTTGATGATAGTTGTTAATGTAGGGATTCTTAAATTATTTTTATATAAAATAAATATAAAAAAAATTAAATTAGAATTTTTACTTAATAAAAATACAAAAACATTAAACAAACATGTTCAAAAAAAATGTCTAACATGTAAATAAAAGAATAATAATAATTTGTAGTTGACCGGTTAACCGACCGGACGTCTGGTCAAAAGTTCAGACAAACGACCGTTAACATCCTAAGTCGAAGAGACTATTTTCTAATATTACCTCTTCGCCCAAACTATCAGAGATAGTTTGGAATGTTCTAAATAAGTGTACTTTTTTACTTTTTATGAAATATGAGTTGGGTTTGAAGTAATGTGATAGAGAGGTAAAATAATTTAAATAAAATAATATAACTTAAATAAAATAGTGACTTTTTAACTTTTACCTTTTTTTTTAATACATAACAAATAAGGCCTAATAATACCCGACTTATCATAATCCAAAAGACTAAAAGAATCTGAAACTCCAAAATCAAAACAAATAAGAAACATTTTCACTGTGTGGAGAGTGATAGAAAAAAACAAACGGAGTCAGAAAGGATCAATAGTGATCGTGGCCCACTTTGAGATTAGCTTATTACCTGGGAGGTTCATGGAACTGTGGAAACTTGGACGTTTGTGTTGAAAAGTTCTTCATGGTACGTAAACATTAGAGTCAACATCACAACAGCTAATAGTGTGCCAATATTCCACACGCTTCGGAAAAGTTTGATTGACAGGACTGACAGGACTGAAGCATGAGATTAAAATTATTAATTTGTAAGTTTAATAATTTTGTATTTATTTTAAAATTATTAATTTAATAAATAATTAATTTAATAAATTTATAAGATTAGTAATAATAGAATAATGGTGAGATTATATATTTTAAGCTAAGAAATAAAATAAAAATACTCTTTTACTTCTGACTAAAAATTAAAATACTTGTTATTTTTATATAATTTTATGTTTTAGAAGGTTAAAAATAATTCTAAAAATTATTAAAATATTTTTTGATATTTATTTTATCAAATAAGTTTATATTTTTTTTAAAAAAAATTAAAAAAACAAACCAAGCATGGCCTTTGTATTTTGTATTTTGTATTTTGCTTTTATTTATTCATTTATAATTTTTTTTCAAAACCAGGCTTATGAAATTTTTTTGATAAAGTAAAGATTGTAAAGAAATATTAATGGAGGGTAAGAATGGAAATGAAGATAAATATAATTGTAATCGTATATTCATATATTTTCTTATCCAATGCAAATCAAACAATGGATAAGAAGATAATTTATCCTACTAATCCAATTAGATAGTGAATACGACATTAATTTGATGAGATTATTAATACATTCACTATTAATTTTGTGAATCAAACATGTCCTTCATGAATTGCATTGCCCTCTTCATAGTAAGTTGTACTAATCTTTTTTAAATTTAAAAAAATTAAATAAATTTCACAATTTTAACATATTTACACTAAGTTAAATAGATCAAAATTAATTAAGATTGTGTGAAAATATAAAGATAAACAATGTAAAATATATATATATTCGTGTAAAAGAGATGACATCATTTTTTCATCCAAATAACTAACAAATTATTAATGAAAAAAGGAGTTAAGTGATATGTAAATTAAATAAAACTATAAAAAAAATTAGAGAAAATTAATGAAAAATCCATCCTAAAGAGTGTATAAGGCATTAGATCTAAGAAAATATCTTATTTGGAGATAAGAACACTCCAAAAAAAGTCATCGGAAAATTTAGCCGGCGCCGAAGCCAAAAAAAAGACACCGAAAAATTGGCTAGAAAAGTCACCAGAAAAGTTGTCGTTGGCGGCGGCGACAACAGGTGGTAGTGGTGAGGTAGAGAAATGTGTAATATTTAATAGATATGGCGTTGAATGAGTAACACATGCCACATTTCAATACATATGTTGTTTTGTAGATTTCAATAGATAGAAAAATAGGCTTGGTAAATTTCAACAAATAAACAAATTTTGTGATTTCAATAGATAGGGTGATTCCAAAAGAGAGACAAATAGATTGATTTCAAAAAATAATAGTTCTTTTAGATAAATTGTGTCCTTTTAGCCAATGAGATCAAAGTTTGGACTTGATGGCTAGGGGTGTAAATCTGGCCCGGCCCGGCCCGGTCCACCCGGGCTTAGGTCGATCTGGGCCCATTTCGGGCTTCGCAGGCTCCTACCAAAATTCGGGCTGGGCCGGGTCGACCCACATGCCAAAAAATTAAGCCCAGGCCCAAGCCTAGGGGTATTCGAGCCTTGGGTGGCCCGGTAGGCTAGGCCTTAGGCTGGCTTAATGGGCTTGGGCTTGGGCTTGGCCTCAAGCTTGGGCGGGCCTAACCATTTTTTTTTTGTTTTTTTAATTTTTTTCTATCAAAATTTTATTATTTTCCATTAAAAAGTACATTGGACCTTGGGCGAGCCAGGCCCTAAGTGGGTCTTAAGTGGGCCGATGAGCCAGGCCAAACGGGACAGGCTTCAAAACAATGGCCTAGGCCCAAGCGGGCCTAAACGGGCAGGGCCCATCTCGGGCCGAGGGTAGGCTTCAAGCCGTCCACGGGTCGCGGGCCATTTTTACACCCCTACTAATGGCCTAAAAGATAAAAAAATGGACTTATGGCTTGAGTACCCTAAAATTTATTGTATTTTTTTCAAATCTCAAAGAAGGTCAATGTAATTTATCTTCAAATTTGTTTTTTTATAGGTAAATTACTAATATACCCCTTGAGATTTGCATAAAATACGGATTGCCTCTGTTATTTGGAAAATTACAAATACCTCTTTGTTAGAGATGTTTTATTTAACAAAATTAACTGAAAAAGTGAAATTTCTAACTATTTTTCAACACAATGATAAAATTACCTGAATTATTAATTCAAACAAATTTCTAACATCAATAAAAATTATTAATTGACTTGATAATTTATTAATAAAATGGGTCATTTGTTATAAAATTAAAAACTTGACAAGGTAAAATTTTTAGAACCATAGAGGATAAATCGTTATTTTAAGTAAATTTTAGGGGTGTATTTCTAATTTATCTTCTTCTTCTTTTTTCTTTTTTTTCTTTTTTTTTGTCTTTCTAGTTGAAAAAAAAATAAAAATTTAAAAAATTCCAAAAAAAAATTGAGTCCACTATATATTTGTGCTTTTTTTATTTTTTATTTTTATTAGTGGGTTTTTTTTTTTCCCCCTCTTGTAGAACTTAAAAGAATAGACTTAAAATAAAATTCACTAAAAATGAAAAAAAAAAAACGGTAAATTACAAATACACCTCTTGAGATTTGCTTAAAATACGAATTATTCCCTGTGGTTTGAAAAATTACAAATATCTCCCTGTCAGAATTTTTTATTTAACAGAATTAATTGAAAAAGTGAAATCTGTAACTATTCACCTATACAATAATAAAATTATCTGAATTATTAATTGAAATAAAATTTTAACATTATTAAAAACTGTTAATTAACTTGACAATTTATTAATAAAATGACTTATTTGTTATGAAATTGGAAACCTCAGTGAGCATAATGTAATTTCTTAAACCACATAGGGTAATTTGTAATTTAAATAAATCTCAAGGAATGTGTTTGTAATTTATCCTAAAAAAAAAAATCAATAAGAAAGTTGCTAAAAAATAATTGCCAAATCCCAGTAGTTAAGAACACCATAACGAAAAACATAAAACTAAATAAAATAATTAATCCAAAGAAAGACCATGTATCACAATTATCATAGGAACAGATTATCTCCAGTTTGTGAAAAAATTGGACCAGCCTATTTTTTTTTTTTTTATTGTAGGCCGACGGCAGGATTCATATAGATAATCGGATTTTTTTTTCGTACGTAAATTATTTAAGAAAAAATTAAATTAATTTAACAATTATAATTATATGATTTTATTAATTAAAAAATAAATATACGAGTGTTTGGGCGTAGTTAATTTTCTAGTAAATAAAAGATAATAAATGATAAAATACCCATTGTAATCTTAAAAAATGATGAAATTATCATTATTTTTTTTATCATAGAAGATTTATAATGGTATGTGCTTGGGATTGTTTGAGGTGTCCTAAATAAGTGTACTTTTTTATCTTTTTAGACTAAAAAGTTGAGGAAAAAAATATGGTTGCTTGGGTTAACTTTTTGACTTTATATATGTGTATTAAAAAATTGTATAAAGAAGTGTGTAGGAGAAGATAGTGTAATACGCCGCACGGATTGGCAGTGTAGGTGGCTTGGTGAATACATGGGAAAAGATTGTCTCATTTTCGGGCTTTGATTGGACGGTATTGTTTGGCTCGTGGAGGCCCACCACGGGTCTTTTTTTTCTAATCGGAACCGTTCAATGTGTAGAACTTGTCGAGTACTATATACCTGTAAAAAATCACATTGATTGAATATCGATAGCTATTTGATCATGTTAGTTTTTTTTGTCAACTGTTAACTATAATATCATCCAATTTTTATACAAAACTGATTTGATCATGTACTTAATGATATCCGATAGACGTGATTTTTTACAGGCATATAGTACTAGACGAGTTCTACATCTTGACAGTTCGGATTATCAAAAAGGGACCCATGGTGGGCCCCACAGGCCTAACTTTACCATCCAACTTAGTGAATGTACACATGCAATTTTTTTCCACTAAAGCTAGCCTGATGTCAGTACATTGATGGGCCAAAAAGTTTATTTGTATTTAATATTTGTATATTACTTTTTTTATATTTTTTTTGGTGAATAGTGATAATTTTTTAACTTTTTTGGTAACTTTTTAATTTTTTGGCTTTTTTTACACTTGCCAAACCAATATAAAATTTATATTTTAAGTAGGGGTGTAAAAATGGCCCGTGGCCCGTGGGTAGCCCGAAACCCATCCCCAGCCCATTTAGGCCCGCTTGGGTCCAGGCCCGAGCCCGAGCCCCTGGGCTAGGGCCTAGGCCATTGTTTTGAAGCCCGGCTCGGCCCATGGGCCCGGTCCTTTTTGGCCGGCCCATCGGCCCGCTTAGGGCCCAACCTAAAGCCCAGCCCAGCCTGGCCCGCCCAAGGCCTAGTGTATTTTTTAATGAAAAATAATAAAATTTTGGTAGAAAAAAATTTAAAAGAAAAAAAATAGTTAGGCTCGCCCACTGGCCCGCCCAAGGCCCGAATGCCCTTGGGCCTGGGCTTAATTTTTTTGGCCCGTGGCCCGGCCGGGCCCGAATTTTGGTGGGAGCCCGCAAGGCCCGATATGGGCCGGGTCGGGCCAGATTTACGCCCCTAATTTTAAAGAAGTAGAGTATTATTATATTAAACTTAGGTGTTAATGGTATTTTCTTCATCATTCCAGAAAGGTCAGTATAATTTATTCAAAAAATTATTACACATGTACAAATAAGATATTACACACAACACTTCTATTTAAAAATGAAAAGTGAATAATGAATATTTTGTAAAAATGAATTAGAATTTTAGAGTATAATGACCAAATAATATTTTGTAATTTATATTTTGGAGTACATTTTTTCCAAATAGAAGTTTCCATACAAAAGATTACGAGGAGTGTAAAAATGACCCGCGGTCCGTGGGCGGCCCGAAGCCCGCTCGTAGCTTAGGGTGGGCCCGACCTGGTTAGGCCCGGGACCTTAGGCCTGGGCTTGGGCCATCATTTTGAAACTCAGCCCAACCTGTTCAAGATCCACTCAAAGCCCGGACTAAGGCCCAGCCCGCTCGAGACCCAGTACCATTTTTATTGGCAAAAAAATAAAGTTTTGGTGGAAAAAATAGAAAAAAAATTAATAAAAATGTTCAGGCCTGCCCAAGCCTGAGCCCAGGCCTACTAGCTTGGCTCGAGGCTCGACCCACCCAAGGCCTGAATACCCCTGGGCCTAGGCCTCATTTTTTGCCCATGGGCCGCCCCAACCCAGCTCGGGCCAAATTTTGGCAAAAGCCCGCGAGGCTCGACATGGACCGACCCGAGCCCAGGTTCACGTAGGCCTGGTCGGGCCAAATTTATACCCCTTCCCATTATTTAGCCATTTAAACTATAGCGTTCCCTTATATTATAGGATTATTTGACAAGGACAAAGTGATCCTATGCACCGGATTTATTTATCAAAAGGTTGTATTTAATTTTTAAAGATAAATTTGAAATTGTAAAAATATTTTTAAAAAATACAATTCAACTATTTACATTTTTCACTTCATATTTCAATACAAACTAACTCAAATAAACTAAAAATAAATTTAAACTCATAAATAGAGGCTAAAATGTTTTAATCATTTATCATTTTAATAAATTTATCCGTATCATTACTAGTATCAAATGATCATTCCACAAACATAAAACACATACAAAAAGTCTCAAAAAACTTTTATTATCAAAATCAATGGCAATTACATAAAAACAAATTCAAGATTTATAAATGAATAATTCCAGTCAACAGGATTTGTTGATAACTATTCCAAAATTATTTTTATAATTTCAAGGTTAAGAGAGCTAATTTTGTAAATAGTTCTTTCAGAAGACTAATAACATATATTTTATGATTTTTTTGTTAAAAAAAAAAAAGTTAATACTTGTAAAATAGCATACATAAATAAATAGGGACAATTCAAAATAAATAAATAAATTCTTAATTTTTAATTTTGTCATTTTAAATCCCAATCTTTTGATTTATTTTCAAGCTAAACCATTCTCCTATTTTTGTTTAGAAAAACTAACAGAAAAATAGCATTTTAGTCATTAAACTCAATGTATGTATATGAGAGGGTAATTTATGTGAAAATTGGGCCGAGCTAGGAAATGGTCATTATGGCCCACAATACGAAGGGCTGAGTAAAAAGGCCGTAAAGTTACTCCGGTCCGAGAGAAATGTAATGTTACTCCGGTCCGGAAGCGACTTGGAGTTAGGCCGGTTGGAAGACACTTTGAAGTTAGACCGGTCTCAGAGTTAGCCCGGTCATGACGTATTGTGGTTAGACCAGTTAGAACTTTGCTACTCGGTAGCTCGGTCTAACCACGCCATTCTTTGTACATGAGGAACCAAGATAAGGAGTAGTGAAAGGAAGAACCGAACTAAGGATAGTTCGGCCTACTCTGCGGCTCAGCATAACCATGATTACTTCGGTCATATTGGAGTTCGGCCATGGTAAAAACCATCTCACTTGGTTTAAGCAGTGAGGGGGGTGTTGAAGGATAAGTATTATCTTTCAGGAGTATGAATCCTAGTAGGACTCTACATGGAGGAGTAGAAGTCCTACTAGGATTGTGCCACACGAAACCTATAAAAGCTCACAAACATCACCTTTGGAGAGGTAACACAACTTTGCTTTCTGAATACACAGAGCTTTTGTCTATTTGTCAACCTTACTGACTTAGGCATTGGAGAGGTTTCCGGCACACACCCGCCGGCTAGCTCACGTTTGTGTTTTCAGGTGATAAAGCGACGACGTACGGAAGAGCGCAGACTTGATCAACAGGATTATACGAGAAAGTTTATTCCTTTCCCGTACAATTGGCGCCGTCTGTGGGAAGAACAGACAGGACAAAACCTCTTGATCAAGCTTTACCTCTTTAGGATCAATGGCACACATTAACGAATTACCACAGTCTGCCATCGACGGGCAAACACCAGATGGGGGTGCAAGGCGTGAAGGATTACCTTCTATCCCTTACATGGCGGACTTGGAGCCCCAACGACATAACTCCATGAGAGATACTAGGGGGAGGCGGACTCACAGCCCCCATCACTCTCATTCACAAAGTCCTGACAAGCAAAGGCGGAGGATTGATCCTCAAGTTCTGGAGGACCGCGTGAAGGAGCAAGACGAATTAATAAGGAAGATGGCGGCGGACATGGAGACCTTGAAGCGTCAGATGAAGGGAAAATGAGTGACGACAGGAGAGGGGCACAAAAACAAGACGCCCCCTCGCCGCTCAGAAGACCATGGAAGGCAATCCACACCATCACAAGCAGAGAGCAGAAGCCTCAGGACAGGCGATACTCATTCTAGAACCTCCAGAACTTGTTACTCCAGGTCTGAGAGAACGAGATCATTGAGGTCTTACACAGAGGGAAGTACCTACCGACCCTCACACTCGCACCAAACATCATCCAAACAGACGGAGCTGCCCAGATCATCCGATTTGCGGATCATGCTGGAAGAAAAGGGACGATGGAAGGAGGACTCCAGGGCGTGCGACCCTCGCAGAGTTTCTTCCCTTCAACGATTGGCTCCTCGATCGCATGGAAGCGTCGAGGTTGGAATGCCATTACCACACCCTGCCTACGAACCAACGGACAAGGCATTAGCAAGGCTGCAGACCTCGCTGTTCGTTCCTGTAATTGAAAACGCGCCCCTACCTACAGGCTTCCTTCAACCCAAATTCACTACGTACGAGGGGAAAACGGACCCTACATTCACCTAAGCCACTTCTGCCAGGTTATGGCGGTATATCGGCGAAACGAGGCTCTAATGTGCATCCTCTTCCCGTCAAGCCTTGGTGATCTAGGCTTGACTTGGTTTGAAAAACTTCCAGAAGGTAGCATAGCCTCCTGGGCGCAATTGGCAAAGGCGTTTGTCATGAAATTCAGAACAAACACCAAAACCCTGGTGGAGATTGACCAACTACTCTCCATCGACATGGACGAAAAGGAGATGCTAAGATCCTACAATAGTCGATACTGGGAAACATTCAACCAGATTGGGGACTGCCCTACCAATCTCGCCATTGCACAATACAAAAGAGGCCTACCAGTCGGGAATAGACTAAGGGACTCAATCACCATGACACCGCCCCTCACCATGGAAGCCCTGATGGAAAGAGTGCATCAGCACATCAGGGTGGAGGAGGATGGCGCACATGCCAAAGCAAAATCTGGCGCGACCACAGCACCAGAAAAGAAGGCCTCAGCAAAGGTCAACGCGGTAGATCGTCCGAACAGAAACGGGCGTGGCAGACGAGACAACGGAGAGGACCAGGATAAAAGATGGTTGAGGGTCCGCACGGCCATAACCACGGTATTTAAGAAACCGATCTACCGAATTCTAAGTGAAATAAGAGATGAGCCTTTCGTCAGATGGCCAGCCAAACTAGGGGAAGCTCAGAAGGACTATGACGAAAGATCACAGTGCACCTTTCACAAAGAAAAGGGGCACCGCACTGAAAATTGCACGCCATTGAAACAGCACCTGGAGGAGTTGGTGGCAGCAGGTCACCTGGATAAATACATTAAAGGAGGGGCCCAACCAGCCCCCCAGGACCATAACAACCCCAACGGAATGCCAATCGACGCCCCATCTCAAGGCGTTATCAATGTGATACATGGAGTCTTTGAACCTGAGCGTGTATGCGAGCTCAGGGGATCAATCAAAAAGGCTGAACACTTAAGAGAGGTGCTAAGTGCACAACCTGCCATCAAGAAGGGGGAAGACAGAGGCCACAAACGTCATGTCTTTTTCGGATAAAGACTTGGAACGGATATATTGCCCTCACAATGATGCCCTGGTCGTCACTCTCTGAGTCAAGGATTTTGACGTCAAGCGGATTCTGATTGACCAGGGTAGTTCATGTGAAATCATGTACTACGAAACATTTAAACAATTGAAGCTACAAGACAAAGACTTGGTGCCAGCCGTATCTCCCCTAATTGGATTCAACTCCATGCCAGAATGGCCCGTTGGTAAAATAATTCTTCCAGTCAAAGCAGGAAGCTTGGCGAAACAAGTGGAGTTCTGGGTATTGAAGGTTCCCTCCACTTACAACATCATCTTGGGCAGAACATGGCTGCATGCCATGCAATTGGTGGCGTCATCCTACCACCAAGTAATGCGGTTCCCTAACGATACCGGGTAATTGAAGAAGTCTATGGAGATCAGATCATGTCGAAGCAATGCTTCGTCACGGTGAATGGCAGCCGCGCTGCCAAAGGATACGTTCATTCAATGGAAGAACCGGAGAGCAATGAGCTATTCACAGATGTCGGCAAAGTGGCTGATCAGAAAGCAGTGGAGGACTTGGTAGAGGTAAGAATAGATGAAAAAAACCCAGATAAGTTCTTTTTGCTCGGTTCGTCGTTGTCCAGCACTGAGAGATTAGAGGTCTTGGAATTCTTAACCTCTAACATCGAAGTGTTCGCCTGGACGCCCTACGACATGCCAGCCATTGATCCAAACTTCATCTGTCACCAACTCAATGTCCACCCATCCGCCAGACCAGTCATCCAACGCACACGCAGATCAGCACTCCACCATGCCGAGATAGTGGCGGAAGAAGTAGGTAACCTGCTGGAGGCAGGAGCAATTAGAGAAGTGCACTACCCAAGATGGATCTCCAACACAGTCGTAGTGCCAAAGAAGAATGGCAAATGGCGTGTCTGCGTCGACTATAAAACAGTCAATAAGGCATGTCCAAAAGACAGCTTTCCTCTACCACGGACAGATCAATTGGTCGACCTAACGGCGGGGCACAACCGACTTAGCTTTCTGGATGCATATAGAGGCTATCACCAAATCGCCATGCATAAACCAGACCAGGAGGTCACATCCTTTACAACTGCAAGAGGACTGTACTGTTGCAAGGTCATGCCCTTTGGCCTAAAGAACGCAGGGGCGACATTCCAACGGATGGTCACCAAGATGTTTGAACCATTGTTAGGTAGAACAATGGAGGCTTACATCGATAACATGGTGGTCAAGAGCAAGGATGAGAGTGACCATCTCAAGGACCTAGGCGAGATCCTAAAGAAGCACAAGTTGCGCCTCAATGCGTCCAAGTGTGCATTCGGAGTAGGATCTGGCAAATTCCTGGGTTTCCTGGTAACCAACCGAGGTATAGAGGCAGACCCCTCCCAAATCAAAGCAATCCAAGATCTGGAGAGGCCTAACTCGGTGAAAGAAGTACAACATCTCACCGGCATGGCGGCTGCACTCAACCGATTCATCAGCCGCTCGTCAGATAGACTACGACCATTTTTTCAAGCATTAAAAGTCAAGTTCGAGTGGGATGAAGAATGCGACCGGGCTCTGGAAAGCTTGAAGGAATATATGTCTTCCCCACCACTACTTGTTACCCCAGTACCTGGAGAATAACTTTTCTTGTACCTGGCAGTCTTTCAGCACGCAATTAGCGCAGTGTTGGTTCGTGCAGAAGGAATCCAACATCTGCCCATCTTTTATGTTAGCAAGACAAGGTACTTGCCACTGGAAAAATTAGCATTGGCCTTAATGATGGCCTCCAGGAAATTGACACACAACTTTCACGCTCACACCATAGTCGTCCTCATAGCTTTTCCACTAAAAGCTTTGTTTGAGAGGGTGAACTTTTCTGGGCGAATCTTGAAGTGGGCAGTAGAGTTGGGACAATTCGACATCAAGTTCTAACCCAGAACCGCAGTAAAGGCCCAATCTTTGGCAGACTTCGTTGCAGAGTTCACTCCTGGAAGTCATCATATCTGCCCAGTCGACCTAACTGACACAACCGAACTAGGGATGAAAGTTGACGCCGGAATAACGCAACCCCTAGCAGAAGGTGCTCAGTCAGACTCCAAGGCAGACCAGACTAAAGACAGCAAGGAAGAAGCAAACCAAGCTACACCAAACCAAGACTCACCAACAAAAAAATACTTGGTGCAATCAGATAACGAGGGGCAGACAGCAAGCATGGACCTTAACCCCACGACATCGTCTGACCCTTCCACTTGCTGAAAGTTGTTCGTTAGAGAGATGTGAAAGCTCTTTGTGGATGGAGCATCCAACCGACATGGTGCAGGACTTGGCATAGTCCTCATCTCACCAGATGGCTTGGTTGTGAGCAAACAATCAACCTTGGCTTCCCAGCATCAAACAACGAAGCAGAGTACGAAGCACTCATTGTAGGACTCAAGACAGCATCCTACATGAAGGCCGCCGAACTAATGGTCTACAGCGACTCACAGCTGGTGGTAAACCAAATTTCTAGCGACTATGAAGTAAAGGATGATAGGATGGCCAAGTACTAAGAATTGGTTAGAATACAGATCAAGAAATTTGAAGTAGTGAGGATAGAATAGATTGGCAGGGAGGAAAACAGCAGAGCAGACAAACTAGCAGGCTTCGCTTCAATGGCAGATACTTCCATCCCTCATTCGTTGCTCATCGACTTCTTACCAAGACCAAGCATTGAAGACCTCAAAGCAAAAGAGGTATGTTGCGCTGAATTAGGCCCCTCATGGATGAATCCCATTATACTGTTCTTAAAAGATGGCATCTCACTAGAAGAAAAGAAAGAAGCCAACAAAATACGAGCAAAGTCGCAGCGATTTTGGCTCTTTCCATCCATGGCATTGTACAAAAAATCGTTCTCAGGACCCTATCTAAAGTGTGTTCAGCCCAGCAAGGTGGAAGCATTCTTGTTCGAAATACATGAAGGGGTGTGCGGAAGCCACTAAGGAGGAAGGTCGTTAGCTTACAGAGCCATTTCACAAGGATACTGGTGGCCATACATGCAAGCTGACTCAGAGAAGTATGTGAAGAAGTGCGAGAAATGTCAGAAGTTTGCACATCAAATACATCAGCCGGCCAGAGAACTCCTACCATTGACCAGCCCATGGCCCTTTGCAATGTGGGGCTTGGACATAGTAGGACCACTTCCAACGGCACCCGGAAACAGAAAGTTCTTTCTCGCAGCAACAGACTACTTCACAAAGTGGGTGGAAGCAGAAGCATTGGCATCAATCAAGGAAAAAGATGTGAAGAAGTTCGTCTGGAAAAATATCATTACTAGATTCGGTATACCTAAAGCCCTCATATTAGACAACGGCACCCAGTTTGATGGCAAAATCTTTAGAAGCTTTTGTGAAGAATACAAGATAGAGTTCTACAATTCTACATCAGCATATCCTCAAGCAAATGGCTAAGTAGAAGCATCAAACAAGGTTGTCTTGGATGGACTGAAGAAAGGTTAGAGAAGGCAAAAGGCAAGTGGGTGGAAGAACTTCCTCATGTTTTATGGGCTTACCGCACCACACCTTGACGATCAACAGGAGAAACACCATTCTCCTTAGCCTACGGAATGGAAGCAGTAATCCCACTGGAAGTTGGCCTCCCACAATTCGAAGCGAAAATTTTGATCCCGACTTGAATGGAGAAGCCATAGCATTAGAGCTTGACCTCGCCGAAAAAAGAAGAGAAAGAGCACTAGTCCACATTGCCTCATATCAACAAGAGTTGTCCAGGAAATACAACAAAACAGTACATCCAAGGCAATTCAAGATCGGAGATTGGGTGCTGCGCAAAGTGATGGGAAACACCCTGGTGCTAGGAGATGGCAAGCTAGGGCCTGATTGGGAAGGTCCTTACAAAGTGGTTGGGTTAGCAGGCAAAGGGGCATACCACATAGAAGACAAGAACGACAAACCAATCCCTAGGCCATGGAACACTGCCAATCTCAAGTTATTTTATTTTTAGCTTTCCTCCTTTAAATATGTGTAATTTTTTCTTTCCTCAATAAAACAAATCGATTCTTTTCAGTATAAGTTGTTCTTTGTAAAAGTTAGTTTTAGCGAAGTTAGGTACAAACCAAACATTTTATTCTAAGCTGGCTGGAAAAACTAACTTAGAGGTTGGCTGGATTAAACCAACACCCCTCCTAAGCCCAGGATAAGGATCCAGGCTGCAGGACGTTTGGTCGGAATAACCAAACATTTTATTCTAAGTTAGCTGGAAACACTAACTTAGAGGTTGGCTGGATTAAACCAACACCCCTCCTAAGCCCAGGATAAGGATCCAAGCTGCAGGACGTTTGGTCGGAATAACCAAACATTTTATTCTAAGTTAGCTGGAAAAACTAACTTAGAGGTTGGCTGAATTAAACCAACACCCCTCCTAAGCCCAGGATAAGGATCCAGGCTGCAGGACGTTTGGTCGGAATAACCAAACATTATATTCTAAGTTGGCTGGAAAAACTAACTTAGAGGTTGGCTGGATTAAACCAACACCCCTCCTAAGCCCAGGATAAGGATCCAGGCTGCAGGACGTTTGGTTGGAATAACCAAACATTCTATTCTAAGTTAGCTAGAAAAACTAACTTAGAGGTTGACTGGATTAAACCAACACCCCTCCTGAGCCCAGGATAAGGATCCAGGCTGCAGGACGTTTGGTCGGAATAACCAAACATTCTATTCTAAGTTGGCTGGAAAAACTAACTTAGAGGTTGGCTGGATTAAACCAACACCCCTCCTAAGCCTAGGATAAGGATCCAGGCTACAGGACGTTTGGTCGGAATAACCAAACATTATATTCTAAATTGGCTGGAAAAACTAACTTAGAGGTTGGCTGGATTAAACCAACACCCCTCCTAAGCCCAGGACAAGGATCCAGGCTGCAGGACGTTTGGTCGGAATAACCAAAATTTTTTTCTAAGTTGGCTGGAAAAACTAACTTAAGGGTTGGCTGGATTAAACCAACTCTTATTACTCTTCAGCCGAAGTAAGGGTATGGCTGAAGAGTGGTTGGCTGGATTAAACCAACTCTTGTTACTCGTCAGCCGAAGTAAGGGTATGGCTGAAGAGTGGTTGGCTGGATTAAACCAACTCTTAGTACTCTTTAGCCGAAGACATCGGCTAAAAAAGTGGTTGGTTGGATTAAACTCTTATTACTCTTCAGCCGGAGTAAGGATATAGGCTGAAGAAAGGTTGACTGGATTAAACCACTCTTGGTACTCTTCAGCCGAAGTACTTATTTCGGCTAAAGAGTGGTTGGCTAGTAAACTCAGTCAAATTGCTCAGCTAAAACCAGAATAAAGTATCTCGGCCACACTACTATTAGAAAGCAAGCTCAAATAGGAATTTAAACCGAGATAACAGTTGGAAGTGAAAAGATCAAGTCATTACAAGTACAAACATGCAGATCAACCGAAGTAAGAGTTCAAAACAAGAAAATTTTCATTCATCAAAAAGCAAATACAAAGGAGGGGCCGCAGCCCGATTACAAATCCAAAACAAAAGGCAAAAGAAAAATATAGGAATCAGTTGAACAAATCATCTATCTCGGCGTCCAGATCGGCATCACCATCATCCCAAAGCGCGGTCTCTGGTTGGAGCTCGGTCTCGATCGCAAGTATGGTCTCGGTCGGAAGCACGATCTCGGTTGGTTGCTCAGTGATCAGGTCTTCCACCGTGTGCTCTGCCCGAGCTTATTGATTTGTTGGAACATTGCCGACTGAGGTATCAGTTGGCTCTTCTTCATCATCGTCAGAACTCTCAAGGAACTGCTGCTGAACGGATGCAACATACTGAGTTAGTGAGGCCGGAATAAAATACTGCGGAGCATTGTAGACCTCGGTTTCGGACCCATAGCCAAGCTGCTCCACAGCACTTGAAAAATAAGTCCTTTGCTGCCTCGCATTGTTGAATATAAGTAGCCTCGCCTTCTTTGTAGCCCTTTTTCTCGGCGTCATCAGCTTTCTTCTTCAATTCTTTTATTTCGATATCTTTGGTACTTTCAAGCTTTGCGAGCTCCCACAAATGCTTGCCTTTCATTTCGGTTAGAGCTCTTTGTTTGTCAGAATTAGCCGAGGTAACCAATCCGTTTAAGCGAGTTACCTCGGCCTCTAACTCGGCCATCTTTGCGTGTGATTGTTTGAGCTCGGTGGTCTTGGCTTCAGCTTCTGCCATGGCCTCCCTTGTAGTTCTCCTGAGCTCCAACACTCGCTTGTGTGCGATGTTATTTTTCTAAATGGCCTGCAATAGTGTAGAAACTTTCTTTTTTAACCGAACTAAAAGATGGAAAAAATGATAAAGATGAAAAAGCAAAGAAGAGAATTGCCTAAAAGGATCATGGACTTTGTTGACGATCGGATGGCCTTCAACTCGGTGTTCAATTGATTGTGGTGCTCCATGTCTTTTGGAAGGCACACACTTTTGGCAAGATTGAAAGCCAGTGTGTGATCCTTCTCAGCAACCACCGAGTCGGTATCTTGGATATCTCGGTTCTGAAACGTGAGCTTGGGAACCCACTTGGAGGTAGATCGGTCAAATGGCACCGGTTGAGGGTTTTGTGGGGGGCTCGGCGGAAGGATGGTTTTATCCTCATCTACTAAGCGTGGCTCGGTTTGGTTAGTCCGGGCACGCTTCTTTGATCGAGATGAAGAAGGTTGTTGCGTTGGCAGCGCCACTACGGTCTCTTGGGTTTGGCTCGGTGGTGGTACTTCGGGTCTGTTGGTTTCAGTCAAGAGGGTCCTGACTCTATTTCTCTTGGCCATTTCTTGTTCGGCTGTGAGAGGGACTAAGATAATTTGGGGTAAAGTTGGGTCCGGTTCGGGGTCCTCCTCTAGTAGAAAGTCGGTCACTCTCGCTTTTCGGCGGCCGCTGTATCTGTATGTCGGTTCAAAATTTAACAGCTTGGCCCAACTCCGTTCTGGATGCCGTAGTGCGGTGGGAAGAATGCCTAGATTGGGGTAGCTGTAAAGTGATTGAAGATGGGCTGAATCTGCATAAAGAAGGCAAACTGTTAATCCGGTTCAGGAGCATGTAATCGAAATAAAGTAAAGCATACCAAAAATCGAAGTAAATTATACCAGGTTCTCCTTTATTCCAGTTTATACTTCGGCCAAGGATCCGGGCTTGCTGGTCTTCAAAATTGCCAGACACCCAGAAAAAGTCATCATCGTTCAAGTCCTTATCCAGCGTATCTTTTATTATTTTTTCTCTGCAACGGCGTATCCTAAGGTAGTAGACCCAGCCGTCATCTTTGGAGCCAATGGAATATTGGTGGAATATTTCGGCTAGACCGAGGTTAAGACCGGCTCGGCGGTTTAGTTCGGCTATACCCATTATTATACGGTAAGAATTGGTGGAAAGCTGAGTTGGGCATATTCTGGTTTGTCTTAAAAATTCACAAATCAAGGGTCGAACGGGGAATCTTAGTCCGGTTTCTATTATTGATAGAAGGATGAAAGGTACGTAGCCATGTTTTCCCCAAGGAAGGGTATCTTGTTTGGCCAGAATAAGCTGGACGTCGTCAGGGATGTTGTAATCCCTTCGGAATTCGGCCAGGCCACCAGGGGTTTCTACCAAAAACCTATACTTCCCCATTTATGTTTTTAAGTTATGTATAACTTAGTTCGGTCGCAAAATTGTGCTCAGTAGCTCGGTTGGGCGTGCAGTGGACTGCCTGGGCAACCTAAGTCTGCAAAGTGGAAAACAAAGGGGTTAAGCACAGGTCATTGGACCATGCTACGAAATAAAAGCAAGGATAGGAGTCCTACTTCGGGTGTGTGGGATGCTATAGCTTCTATCTCGGTTTTAACAAGATGCTTAGTAGCTTGGATTAAGTAGGCGGTTCGATAGCTCGGTCTTGGCAAAGCGATTCGTTATCTCGGTTAAAGAGAAGGCTCGAGCAGATCGGTTAAGCCTCTAGGGGCAGCTTTCTGAGTTCAGTCTAAAAACTTAGAAAGCTGGCTTAGCCCCAAAGACCTAGCTTGGTCGAAAGATAAGGTTTCAGTATGCTACGTTCGGACTTAGTTCAGTTCGTTTACCTCGGCTAAGGACTATCAAGAGATGGTTTTGACTTACTGAAACTACTGGTACCAACATGGAGTGCTAGTTCGGTTAAGGTCTGATAGGACATTGACTACAAACTACTTTTTAGTTCGGTTATATGGTAATTGTGGATCAAACATTGTTTTATAGATTGTTTCATAAAGTTCATAAGGATCTTATGAAGTTTTTCCTAGAAAATGCAAGGTAAAGCAGGAAAATGTGTTTTGCAAAAACACAAACAATATGCTATGAATCAGAACAAAGACGAAAACAAACAAAAAGATAACAGATTTGTGTTACTTACCAAGATAAGAGGAAGGAAAGGGAAGTAGAAAGCAGCCACAGACACGAGCTTCACAGTTGCAAAGTTGGAAGAACAATGGAGGCTCGAAGAGAGAGAGAAGGAAATGAATAGTGGTGTGAGTGATTCAAAAGAGAGTGAAAGAGTTTGTTTTGTGAAAAGAGAAGGGACAAAGGCGGGAACTGTTCACAAAAAACACGAGGTACGAAGACGGCGGGACAGCTGCCTTCAGCCAATGAGAGCATGCCACGTGTCCTTGGGATAAGAAGCGATTCAGTTGCTGTGATTGAAGAGACGTTTTGACCTGACAAGCAGAGCCCGGTGTGAAATTAGCTCGGCTGGAAAGGCTTAAGAGTTTTAGCTCGGCTGGAAAGGCTAAAGGGTTTTTAGCTCGACTGGAAAGGCTTAAAACTTTAGCTCGGCTGATAGACAGGTAATCCCTATCATACTACGCAGATGGAATTAAGGGGCAATTGAGAGGGTAATTTATGTGAAAATTGGGCCGAGCTGGGAAATGGTCATTATGGCCCACAATACGAAGGGCTGAGTAAAAAGGCCGTAAAGTTACTCCGGCCCGAGAGAGGTACAAAGTTACTCCGGCCCGAGAGAAATGTAATGTTACTCCGGTCCGGAAGTGACTTGGAGTTAGGCCGGTTGGAAGACGCTTTGAAGTTAGACCGGTCTCAAAGTTAGCCCGGTCATGACGTATTATGGTTAGACCGGTTAGAACTTTGTTACTCGGTAGCTCGGTCTAACCACACCATTCTTTGTACATGAGGAACCAAGATAAGGAGTAGTGAAAGGAAGAACCGAACTAAGGATAGTTCGGCCTGCTCTGCGGCTCAGCATAACCATGATTACTTCGGTCATATTGGAGTTCGGCCATGGTAAAAACAATCTCACTTGGTTTAAGCAGTGAGGGGGGTGTTGAAGGATAAGCATTATCTTTCAGGAGTATGAATCCTAGGAGGACTCTGCATGGAGGAGTAGAAGTCCTACTAGGATTGTGCCACACGAAACCTATAAAAGCTCACAAACATCACCTTTGGAGAGGTAACACAACTTTGCTTTCTGAATACACAGAGCTTTTGTCTATTTGTCAAGCTTACTGACTTAGGCATCGGAGAGGTTTCCGGCACACACCCGTCGGCTAGCTCACGTTTGTGTTTTCAGGTGATAAAGCGACGACGTACGGAGGAGCGCAGACTTGATCAACAGGATTATACGAGAAGGTTTGTTCCTTTCCCGTACAGTATATATAAAATGTCTAAAATATCTTTTTCATTGAGTTCAATGAGTAAAATACTATTTTTTTCGTTGATTTTACTAAATGAAAATAGGTAAATGGTTTAGATTGAAAACAAATAAAAAATTTAGGATTTAACTTGACAAAATAAAAAACTTAGGGTTTAATTTGTTATGAGGGTCAAATCTTAGGGGTTTATTTTATTTTTATTATTATTTTTTTTCCAAATAAATATGTATGTAAATGTTGTGCTTACATACGTGTACAATTTGTGGGATCAATTTTAGGGGGAGTTACGGGCCGGTCCTTTGGTGTAACAATCTGTAATGGGTGACCGCTCGAGCAGTGAAAAGTTCGCTCGAGTGTAGAGATGAGACTTCTAGTATTTTCACTGTAGCTCTGGAAATTTTTCGACACCTTGCATTTACCGCTTGAGTGGTGAAAAGTTCGCTCAAGCGGTCTCTTTGATTTGAACACTTCGCTCACGCAGTAGAAAGTTTGCTCGAGCAGTCTATTCGAGACAGCACACTTAAAAGTCGATCCAAACAATTTTTCTCTCACTTTTTCCATATCTCCTCTCTCTCACCCATTTTTGAAACCCTAGTCCCTAAACACTTGCTTGATTTCTACCAAGATCCACCTTAGATATTCAAAGAGGATTGGAGAACAAGCGTAGATCAAAAGTCCTACCAATTGTTTTCTCATTTCTTGAAGTTTGAAGCTGGGTATTCATCTTTGACCTTCAATTTTGAGGTAGGAGTACTTTTAACTCCTTATATCTTTGATTTGGGATACGTATGTGGTATTTTTATTATATTAACCTAGATATTTAGGAGTATGAAGAGTGGTGTGTTATTTAATGCGTTTGATAAGCAAGGGTCATCTCTTGTGTAATACTTGAAAAGTTTATGTTTGGTGTTGAAGATTATGTTATGGGTGATGAGAATTGACCTTTAAATACTTTGAAAGAGAAAAACCCCAATTTTCTTAAAACCCTGGCTTTCAAATTTGCTCACTAAAGTGGAATTGTTTCAATTGACCTTCCAATCTTGAAATTGGATGTATTGACTTGATTATTATGTTGAGACATGAATTATTGGAAAACTTCTATCCCTAAATCTTGAGATGGTGATGGATGTAACTTGAGAAATTCCTTAATTGGAAATGTTAAAATGTTGGATTGTTGTGAATGGAAATCACCTTAGGGAGATTGAGATTTGTAAACTCATGCATCATATACATTCATAAATTATACCTGTGACTTGGAATCATTGAAGTTTGGGACATGTGCAAGGGGTTAAATATTGTATGAATTCGGGTTATGAGTCGGGTCTTGGTACGAGTTGTGTATTGTACATTGGTACCCGCGCGTGGAGTCAAGGTGCCCAATTGCTCTGTTTTGTGCATATCGCCGGACGAATGTGGGAAAGATTTTAGGGTGTTCACAAGCCTGTCGTTTTTAAAGTCGGCAAATGTAGACGAATGAGGTATTGGGTGCCCAACGGCCCATTGTTTTTAGAGTCGGCAAATGTGGGAGTGTATTTTTATATACTTATATGTATATATTCTGTACTTAAAATGTATGGCTCTTGTATCTGGACATCATAGTGTATTATACTCCGTGATTTTTAAAAGAAATAACTTTGTTATGAAAAATGTTAATTTGATCTTCATGGTTTTATAAAGGAACGGATATGGGTTTTCTCATCTATTACATTGCATGATCATATATTTCTCAATTAATTATATAATTTGTTAATGGTATTTTATACTGGGCAGTTACTCACCCCAAAACTAACAACCTTTTAGGAAATGATGTGGGTGCGCTATCGAAGTGATTGATATTGAGAAGTAATTGTGGATGGGAGTGCGGAGGCTCCTTTTTGTGTTATGTAATAAAGTAGTGGGCTACTTTTTGTGTGTGGAGTTAGAACTTCATCTTTTGTGTACTCCAAGAGAATCCTTGACAAGATGTAAGCCTTTAGGACATTTTGTTTGTATCATCTCTTACATTTTGAACTATTCATTTTCATGAGTACATGTTTAAACAATGATGTAATCACACGAATAGTTCAAAGGAGAAGAGATGACTTAATATATGTATCAGATTATTTAATGCTTTGAATTATCGTCATTGGTTATAATATACTTCTATTAGTATTATGAATGGTAATGAACTATGGGGGTGTGACAAATGGACAGGACTTAATCCCCACGAGGTCCTGACTCAAAATAATTTGGCCTATCTTCCATTTTCCCTTTCACATTCAGTTGAGTAATTTTACCCTAAACCCTAAGCACAACCCTATCTTTCTCTCTCCCTCTTTCTTTTTAATATTTCTCTCACTGACACACTATCGCCTCCTCTTCGCTTGACATCTCTGTTGCTTGGTTCAACCACAGTCCTCTTCCATCGTTGTCAACACTATTCACCTCAACCACTGTCGTCGTCGTCCTCCTCTCTCGCTGTTGCTGCTGCTCGCCTAACACCACCGTCTTCCTCCTTCGTTGTCATCATCGTTGCTCCTCCTTCATTATTCATCTACTATCTTTAACGCTGCAATCCTTTATTATTGATCTACCATCTTTGACATCACTGCTGCCACCATCCTCTTTCATTATTGATCTATTGTCTTCAATGTTGAACTTTACCAATGGCTTCAAATCTATGTGTTTTCAATGTCGATTTGCTATCTTCGGTGCTAATCTGGTACTGTAGATAGTTATCGATGAGATCAAGACTCTCTATATAGTGTGTTGGTGAAGATTTGCATTTATAAAATTTGTGTAACTGATTTGATAAGTTTGTTACTTAATTCAATGATAAATTTATGACTCAATAATTTATGAATGATAAATTTATTAGATTATAAGTTTGTAGGTGTGAGTGTGGGTATTTTTATCAAATAGTGGGTTGAAACAACACATCAAAATGAATAACTTTATGAATGCTTTATGATAGAATGTGGTGATGCCTCTCTCTCTCTCTAAAATCAAATCTGTCATTTGTAAAAAATTTAACAAATTCAACAGTGATAATTTTATCACTGCAATACCGGCTGAGATTTGTTGCATAATAAATATATCACTGAATCTGACTTTTGATTCTTTGTCTTGAATTGTGAATTTGAAAAATGATAAAAATTATTCTCTTGTAATGGCTCCTTATCTCTGTCATTCATTTTCTTTATCATTTTTCTTATCTTTTTCTTTTGTTGCCAATGGATCTGAGGAGGTAGTGGCAGTAGTAATGTGTTGAAAATGAAAAATGGCCAAAAAGATATTGTTGGAGGTCGGAGGTAGTTGTTGAAGGTCGATAATGGTCGTTAGAGGTCAGTAGTAATTGCTAGCAGTCGAAAGTGGTGGTTGGTGGCTAAATCGCGGTTTGCAATTTGGAGTTCAAAAATGAAATGGAAAACTAGAAACCAAAAAGAAAAGAAAAGAAAAAGGCATAAAAATGAGAAGAAAAAAGACTTACAACAGGATTTATTAATACATAAAAATGTAAGTCAGGATCTAATAAGTAATAATTCCAAATAGAGGGATCGGATGACCCTTAATTTTTAAGCACTCATCCCTATGTAGTTTGAACTTGGTAACACTTCAATCTACCAAGCCCGATCCACAATTATAATTGGACTTGAAATTTATGCAGCTTGGCCCAACAGGTTATATTATGACACCAAGACTTATAAATCATGTTGGGCTTGGACAGGCTTTACGGGCCATGACCCCCTACTCTTACAAACAAAAATTCCTATTAAGTAGGGAAATGTTTTGGTATGCAATGCACATTGTATATAATCGTGTATAAAATTACGTAAATTTTCATGATTATCTGAATTTGTATTCAATTTATACATTTTTATGAAATTACTTATATAAGTTCGTGAAAACTTATGTAATTTTGTGTAGGGTTACATACGGAATGAACTGCACATCGAAAAAAATTTCTTCAATATATATCATGAAGGGCAGATTGTGACATTGAAAAATAATTCATCTCTCTATTTCCATCCCCAATGATGTGTCTGAGACCCACGTGAAGGCACCCACGCTCCTCTCTCTCTCTCTCTCTCTCTCTCTCTCTCTCTCTCTCTTTCTCTCTCTCTCTGTCTCTCTCCTTTCTATCCAAATCAAACTCTTCTCTCTCTCTCTCTCTATCTTCTCTCTTCCTAACCATGCTCTCTTTCCTCGGTCTCCGACAAGATCCGACCTCCTCTCTTCTCTCTCTCATCTCTCACGATGATGACTACCGGCAATGACATCTAGCCACCAATCTCCTCTCGCAACTTGCCTTCCTCTCTCCTCTTGCAACCACCGACTACCATCGACGATGACGGAGATTTAGAAATTATTGTATACATTTTGTTCTGTGGTACGAGGGCCCTTGTTTCAACTTGTATGGTTAGTGCGCCTTTATGAATTGAGTGTTCAATTGGAATGGAATTTTTACTGACTCTTGAATGAGAAGATTTTGGCTTGAAATAGAACAAAGGTTATTGCAGTGGCATTAAACAATGGTGTATGTTAAAAAGTAAGACTTGTGTAGAAAATTATCAAAAGATTATCACAACTTAAGCATCAGCCATCACATGACTGCATATAGCTAATTGCATCCCATGCCATGCTTAATAAAAAATTTAGGGCAAATTACAAAAAAAAAAAATTAAAATTAAAAAAAAAAAATCCAAAGTTTGACCCTATTAACAAATCAAACCCTGAAATTTTAATTTTTTCAATTTAATCATATGTGCATATACCGTGTTAGAATATAATATGTAAAGTGTTTAATAATTATGTTTTCTTCTTTCGGCTCTTTTGGCCCCTTTGTAACACTCTCCCCTCTATAAAAGGAGAGGTACCTTCACATTATATTGATAGCATCAATAACATCAATATATATACATTAATTGTAACATGGTATCAGAGCTATAAGATTTAGGCCTATATTTCTTTCTCACCGGCGGGCAGCCGGTCGGCACCTTTGCCTTCACTGCCCGCTGGAGTTTTCTAAACATAGCTGCGAGTATTCCTTCTTTCGACGAAAGGGAATTGTCATCAACTGCTTATCATGATCTTGGACAACATGCTATCTTTGCTGAGCAGACGACTGTATCATCTGCTACTCATCCTTGCCCATATATCGCTTACTTAGGACCAATTCACCCCTCATCAAATTCTGGTGGAAGCGTGTCAGATGGTTCTAATTTCAATAATCACTGGAATGGGCCAGCTGTTCCTAGTGAGTTGCCTGCTTCTTATGCTTTTCCTCCCATGGACGTCCAATATCACAGTTGGGAGCACCATTCCTCTCCCTTCCCAACATCGAGCAGTCGTGTTGGCGGTGTTGATCAGCCCTCAGTTCCATCTGTGACTCACAGGGCAGCTAGGCCGAATTCAGATATACCAAGATCGGGATCTTTTATGCATCCATTTGTCATGAGTCACAATTCTGCTGCCAGAGCAGGGAGCTCGATACCATCATCAATGATTCCTCCTCACCCTGGCAGAGTTGCTCATGCCCGTGACCGTGTCCAAGCTCACCAGGCATACTTTCAACAACCGAGCAATTCACCAGCTATATCAGCTCCTGTCTCACGGAGATCTAGCAATCATCGGGGCATGGCCCAAGTAGGGCCTGTTGCCGCCTCATCTTCAGATCAAACAGGCGCGAAAGAGAGCTCGGACATTGTCATATTGGATGATAGCTTCCCTTCTGTCACCACGGTCTTGTGTTGGGGTAGATGTGTTTATAACAACATCCAGAAAAAAAAATTCATCCAGTAGCAATCTGGATCTTCCTGAGCTTCACAGTGATCATCTACAACAAGTACATCCTGGATCGCAAGCTCTACAACTGGCCTCTCCCCGCGATGGCGATTTGGTTCGCTGGAATGGTCAACTATTTGTTGATAACCCCGAATCGACCACCACCGCCGTCACACAGCACCCATCGCCGCGCCTTCATCTCCAACATCTCTGAGATCGGCAGCGTGCTCGATCCAGTAGCTTTTTTGCCTCTCACTTCTTCTCCATGACCAGCCATGGTTGACTCTTCTCCTCTCACTTCTTCTTCTTCTTTTTCTTTTATCTATTTCTTTTAATTTTTTATTCTCTTTTTATTCACACCATTCTACTATATTATCATACGCCACACCCACTCCATTTGTTTATTTATTTATTTATTTTTTTTTTCCTTTCCCACCACCCAGCACATCTCCATAGACACTCATCACACGCATGCACATGGCAGACACCACTCAATACACCCACACATTACACACGGCATGTGAGCCACCGACTGGTCCCTTTAATCAATACCCTCCTGTTTTCCACTGGCCGTGTCCCCCTTTTGCACTCCACTTTCTTTCTTTTATTTTCTTTATTTATTTATTTATTTATTTTTTCATTACAAAAAAAAAAAAAAAAAACACAACACAGAGGAAGAAGACGAACTGCACACCAACTTATTTTATTCATGTCGGGGCTCACCCCGATCACCATTTTACACCAAAAAAAAAAAAAAAAACAACAACAACAACAACAAACCCAAACACAAATCGGCACAGTGGGATTTTTCTTCTCTACTCTGCCGCCGGTCTCTTCTTCTTGCCTCTGTCCTGGGCGGCCCTTGCCGGTGTTGCCTCCATGTTTCCCACTCCACTGGGCATGATCACTACTCCCTGCTCCTCCACTGCAGCATATGGCGGCCCTCCAAATCGGAACATCACGGTGGCCTTCCGCTTCAGCTCCTTGTTTTCCGCCTTAAGCACACTTATCTCTGCTCGCGCATCCTTATACATGCGTTGGAGCAGAGCCAGCTGGGAGTTTAACTGCTGCACCTCATTTGCCCTACTCTGCAGCCGGTTCGACAAGTTTGTCACCGCCGTCATGGTTTCCACACATGACTTCAGTGTATACTGATTGGCTTCCACATCCGACTGCACTGCCATTCTTTGCTCCACAGACCGCATCGGAAAGTTCAACGGAGCAAACCCTGGGGCGCTTGGTTGAGGTTCAGGGGCCACCGCACCCGTTATCTCTCTTGTTGACTCGTTGAGGTCGGGAAAGAGCGTGAGCAGCCCACGGGACGACGAAGCCATTTTCTGGGCAACAGAGTGTTACAGAGTCTCTCTCTCAGAAGCGACAGAATTTTTCAGAGGATTTCGCAGGTTTTTTACCTCTGCCTCGGCCTCCGGCTCCGTCTTGGTTAAATAGCCGAGGCAGCCACGCGCATCGCGCGCCTCTTGACGCCCGACAAACTGGCACGCCTTTTCATGGCACATCTTTTGATAAAGTGGGCACGCCTTGCTCATGGCGCACTCCTATATACATTATATCTTTTGGGCAGCCTATATACATTATACACAGTATCATGTATAAGTCGCTCATGGCGCACTCCCTAAGTCGCCCCCTTGGTGCACCACCACAACCTGCTACAACGGTCCGACAAGACCCCATAAACTGTCTTCAACAACGGTCTGACACGACCACACAGTGTCTGCTACAACGGTCCGACATGACCCCATAAACTGCCCCGACATTGATTCCGGTCAGCTTCTACTACGGTCCGACATGACCCCGTAAACTGTCCCGACATTTGATTCCGGTCAGCTTCTACAACGGTCCGACATGACCCCATAAACTGTCTTCTACACCGGTCCGACATGACCCCATAAACTGTCTTCTACAACGGTCCGACATGACCCCATAAACTGTCTTCTACACCGGTCCGACATGACCCCATAAACTGTCTTCTACAACGGTCCGACATGACCCCATAAACTGTCTTCAACAACGGTCTGACACGACCACACAGTGTCTGCTACAACGGTCCGGCATGACCCCGTAAACTGTCTGCTACAACGGTCCGACATGACCCCATAAACTGTCTGCTACATCGGTCTGACACGATCACACAGTGTCTGCTACAACGGTCCGGCATGACCCCGTAAACTGTCTGCTACAATGGTTCGACATGACCCCGTAAACTGTCTGCTACAACGGTCCGACATGACCCCATAAACTGTCTGCTACAACGGTCCGACATGACCCCATAAACTGTCTTCAGCAACGGTCTGACACGACTACACAGTGTCTGCTACAACGGTCCGGCATGACCCCGTAAACTGTCTGCTACAACGGTCCGACATGACCCCATAAACTGTCTGCTACATCGGTCTGACACGACCATACAGTGTCTCCTATCCCATTTTTTAATTGTCAGCCTATTTTTCCTGTTTTGTTACTCTCTCCAAACTCAAGTTGGTTGGTTCCTATCCTCCTTGAGTTTGAGGGGGGCTGTTAGAATATAATATGTAAAGTGTTTAATAATTATGTTTTCTTCTTTCGGCTCTTTTGGCCCCTTTGTAACACTCTCCCCTCTATAAAAGGAGAGGTACCTTCACATTATATTGATAGCATCAATAACATCAATATATATACATTAATTGTAACATACCGTTTATCTGTCTCCATCTTCCCCTTCTTCCACTTTCTCTCTCTATTCGTTCCATCACTAGTGCACCCACCGTCTCCGCTCTTTGCTTCATCAGCTTCACCTTCATCGCCAATGTACCATTGCTTTCCTCACCTACACCTCCATCTCCATAGCTCGGAAGGATGCAAGAATCATAACTCAAATACAAAATTCAAAAAATGCCAATTTCAATCAGAGTATCAATCCGAAAAGTTGCAGTAAATTGTAATAATACATAATCTAAAACTGAGCATAGCATAAAGGGCCACACCATTTAGAGTTTGGTCTGAGCAATTAAAGAAACCCATACCATGCACGAATACATATACACATGTATACAAGCATCAAAAGTCAAATGTAAAAGAGGTACCAAAATTATATATATATATATATATATATAGGGCTCACCTGATAAGAATGAGATGAGAAGAGGAAGGGATCAGAACTCAAGCTTCAGTACACTCCTCAACACTATCTATTGGACCCCTACTCCTCTCGTAGCAGCACCATCCACTCTCTATTTCTGTAGATCAACGACCATGTGTAGTTGATCTGAAGCAGGGAAATGGCAATGGGTGGTGTATTTGAGGGAGAGGTGGCAGGCAGCAGGTGGTCAATCTGAGGGTAGGAGGTGGCGATGGTTTGATCGATTTGTGGAAGAGAGTGGCAGTGGAAGGCGGGAGTTGGTAAGAAGAATGGGGAGATGTGAAGAAATTATTTGAATTTTTTTTTTTTACCTGTTAGAGAATGGGTCGGCAGGTCCTTTCTTTCTTCATCTTCCTTCTTTCTCTGTTTGTCTTCTGCAAATGATTTTTTTATTTTTATTTTTTTAAATTTTTGTTTAAATCAAAACTACGCCGTTTCTTTCCCTATGAATTGCTCCATTAAGGAGACCAAACGGAAATGAATGAAGGGTTTACATTGTATACGAGTTTAAAGTCTAGGGTTTAAGTCGTTGAAATTAAAGTTTTAGGTTACGTTTGATTCACAAGATTAATAGAGGAGTATTAATAATTTTATTAAATTAGTGTGGTATTTACTATCCAATTGGATTAATATTCAGTGGATTAATAATCTCACTCCTACCCCATTACTAATAATTTTACAAATTTGTTGGATTAATTATCCATTGAATTAATAATCCTAAACCAAAATGTTAAAACAAACATAGAATAATTGAGTCCACGGATTAATAATCTCAATCTGATGTTCTAATCCACTCAATCAAACATGCCCTTACGGATTAATTTGCAAAACACGTAGAACTCTGGTTTTTTTTTTTTTTGTAATTACAAAACAATTACAGTGTATTCCAACTACCTACCAGCATCAGCTATAATTCAATGCTATCAAAGACTATGCCTTCTCAAATATATATATATTTTTTTCCAATTTAATAGTTGGATAGTGAGAAAAACAAAGAGCTAAAGAGCGAGAAAAATCGGAGATCGAGCTACGTCGGAGGAGGGGACACGCTGGAAAGGATGAGACTCACTGGAGAGGGAGAGAATCTCAGCATTTTTTTCCTTCTCCGTGAGAGAGAGAACCTGAGCCTGAGTAAGCATTTTTTTTTTAAAATTTGTTTTTTAATTTTTTTTTGTAAGAATTGCGTGAAACACATGCACTTCTTTTGCAACTAAGATATAAACTTTCCTTTTTCATCCATAGCATTGGGGTGAAATTGGGGGCTCAATTAGGGAATATAGTGGGATTGTATATATCATGAAGTGCATATTGTGACATTGAAAAATGATTCGTCTCCTTAATTCCACACTCTAATTTCACCCAAATCAAACCCTCCTATCTCTCTCTCACTATTATTACATTAGTAGCCATAGCTGAATTATTTTATTTTATTTTATTATATATATATATATATATATATATTAGCATCACTGCTATTTTTACCCAAGTTATCAATCCTTCTTGTTCTAATTGTGGAGGTTGGCCTCATTCGAATTCGGCTGAAATTCAAAAAGAATATAATCTCAGTGATTGCAATATTTACAAACCATGTTAACTATTGATAGGTAATGTTTAAAAAGAAAGGCATGGAAAGAAAAATCGTGCACTGCCACTCAATCCCATTGTGCAAAATTAAAAAGTGTATCAAAGCCCAAAATCTAGTAAGAAAAATGTATCAATTAGTTAAATAAAATGAATGATTAGAAAACTCATGAACATATTACACTTAAGTCTCAGCAATTACAATATTAGTTAGTTACAACACTCATTTCACTTTCCTAAACTTAAGTCTCAGACTCTTCATATTACACTCCTCTCTTGCTAAAGCTTAGTTAATAAACCAATTACAAGAAAGAGAAAGAGAAAAAAAAAAAAAAAAAAACAAACAAACAAACAAACAAACTAAACCTTAATCAACAAAACCAGCTCTCTTTGGGCAATCGACTAACCCTCCAATCTAGCATATATGTCTATGGATTACAACAATCTCAAAACATCAAGCACTATTTATAATAATTGCAAAAGCAAAAATCATCAAGCACTAATTGAAAGTTCTAAACACATTATTAGATTCTAGCCCTTAAACACATTATTAAGCACTAATGTTTGTAAATGCCTCCCTCCATCACCAAGCACTAATAATTCAGCAAGCATATTTAATTTCTAACATTGAGCATGTTAGTCTTTTAGAGACAAGAAATTTAGCACTTAGGTAGATAACTTTTCAAGAAGCAATTTGTCTCACATTATTTTATTCATTTATCTGCACTTTTTGCCTTCCTCTATCTCTACTCCCCCTTATCCCACACCCACGCACCCTTTCTCTCTTTTAATCTATGTAGTAAATTCCCTCTTTCTCTACTCTCCCTCATCCCACACCCACATACCCTCTTTGTTTTTCAATCTATTTAGCAAATATTTTATGCAGAATGACACATGTGGCTTCCACCAGGGAAACTACAATATATCAAAAAAATGTTTAACAGAAACACATCCATATAGAGGGAAAAAGAGAGATTTACTGACCAAGAAAAAGGCTCTTTCTTTGATAACCTTCATGGATATCTTTGGCACCACAATGCAAGGAGCGTCCATTTCAAAAATCTTCAAACCACAATCTCAAAAGAAAGATTCATGAACTCACAACTAAGATCCAATTGAGAGCATTCAAACAATTTAGAAGTAATGCAAACAAAAAACAAAAAACTGCTAATTTTTTTGGTCTTTCCAAAAACAATAAATAATAATAAAAATAATTAGCAAAGAGAACATCATCCAAAAAATAGATAAATTCATAAACTCAACCCAATCAAGCAAAAGGGAACTTTTTCCTCACCCCTAGTCAAAAGTTTAGCAAAGGGGAACTTTTTCTATAGTGATCTAGGTCTTTGACCCGTCCTTGTGGTGTTCTGGACTCGGATTTCATGGTTAGAAAGTATTATCTACGTCTTTTCTTTCTTTCACTCTTTGAGTTTGAGTTTTGGGATGTCTTGGAAGTGTTTGGAACTGGTTAGTTGCAAGTTGTTCAAACTTTTGTCGTCCAGAATTTTGGCTCTTCGCTCGAACGAGACTTCCTGTACTCGAGCGAGCTTTGTGAGCTCCCAATACTTTTGCAAAAAAGAGTCCTTCGCTCGAGCGAAGCTTCTTGTGCTCGAGCGAGGAGTGCGTCTAAAAAACTTCTGAAGCTTGGTATTTTATGCTCGAGCGACGCTTCTTGCGCTCGAGCGAGGCGACCTGTTTGTGTCTGGTCGCTCGAGCGAGAACTCCTTCGCTCGAGCGAGCCTGTCATATATCAGTTCACAGCAACGCCGTTTTGCTTCATTTTTCTGATCCCTTTTCACTCAAAAACCCTAAATCAGCTCCTTCTCTCTCTAGGGTTCGACTTCTCTCTACAAATACACCTAGATCTAAGGATCTCTTTACCCTAGGGTCATTGGGAAAAGGGTAGAGGGTTGCAAGAGCTTCATTTTGATCCAAGAAGAAATTGGTTTCGTCATCTTTGAAGTTCCACCTTGTTGCTTAGGTTTTCTACACTTGAGGTAGGGATTTTCTTTGAGTTATATTTATATTTTTGCAAGATCTAGATGATTTTCGAAATTATCCTTTGATAGCTTTTGAAAAAATTGATTGTTGATTCAAGAAAAAGAGTGATTTTGAAAGTGGGTTTACCACTTGATCATTTTAAAATAGAAATTGAGGGTTTTGAACTCTGTTGATTAAAGAAAGATGTTTTTGGTGAGATTTCTTCAAATGTTTTGGACATGAATGGTTTTGGTAGGAAAACCTAGAAAATAGGAGTTTTAAAAAGATGTTGAGAAATCATGGATGATATTGTTATATTTATTTTGTATGTTAAAATAAATGGATGTTGGAAAATTTCTTATTTATATTTATATAAATGATGAATTTCATGGAGTATGAGAATTGTTGTTCATTTTGGAAATTGTTGTTCAAAATGTTGATCTCGTCCCGGAATGACTAATTATTGAGGATACTTCAGAAGAGAGAATTGTGTTATTCCTTAGATGATGAAGTGGAATAAAATTATTTATATTCATCTTGTGAAATAGTAAAGAATTGAAAATGGAAGAATTGTTGCATTGCATTGATCATTGTTGCATTGGCATACCAATTTATTTGATTGTCTTAAACCTTGAAAGTTGATTTGAAAACTTGCATTGAGAAAAGAATGTTAAGAAAAACAAGTTTTCATGGAATGGTTTTGGGGTAAATACGTTAGTAAGTCTTGAAAGGTGGTGTAGATGAAATTGATAAGTTGGCCTAAGTGTCCGAAGTGAAAGACCGAAAATCCGCGCGGATAGGTGTCGAGCCTTCTGGTTAGTACCGGTAAAAATGACAAATTGGTAGTACTTGTATGGTCTACTTGCAGACACCGACCTAGAGATTACTAGAGTTGTATTTACCGCTCCCCCCCCCCCCCGGTCCCCGCCCCCCCTTAAATGAAATGGTTAAATGTAAAACAATTGAAATTGCATGGCATCATTGAGTATGATGGTTTTCAAAAGATGAAGATGTGTTCTACTTTCAAAAAGACATGGCATGGCATGTGCATTAATCTCTTGTGACTTGTATAAAATGTATATACTTTGTTAAGAATTTCCTACTGGGTTTTATACTCACCCTACGGGATTTTTCACTATAAGAATTAACACTTTTGTCGACCAAAAAATTGCTCGCTAAAAGCCCATTTTTGGTCGGCAAAAGTTATCCGCGACCAATTTTTTTGGTCACTACTTTGGTCGCCAATTGAGGGTCGGCAAAAGTAATTCGTGACCAAAATTTTTGTTGGTCGGGAAAAGTCGGATTTGCTGACTAAATTTTTGGTCGCTAAATATATCATTACCGCGACTAATTCATTTAGTTGCTAAAACACTTTCGTTGCGAAAAGTGATATTTTTCCGACCAAATATCTTAGTCGCCAATTGACACATTTTGCGACCAAAAAGTTTGATTGTCAATTATCACATTCAACGATCAAAAAGTTTGGTTGCCAATTGTGACATTCCACGACCAACAAATTTTGGTCGCCAATTGTCACATTCCGCGACCAAAAGAAATGTTTGCGCAACTAAAACTTTAGTCGGCAATAGACCTATTCGCGACCAAATCCTTTGGTTGCCAAAATTAATAATTTTAACGACTAATTATTTAGTCGCCAAATGTGCTTGGTGATACACCGACTACTTTATTTAGCCGGCAAAAGTATAACTTACTGGGGCACGAGTGCCCTTACTAGTTTTGGGGCTTTGATTAGCAAAAGCTATTGGGAATTTGGGACAAAAGTACAACTTTTCACATTCTCAGTTGCCATGGAATGCAAAAAATCGGAACATTTCCCCATCAATCATAAACATTATAGGACAACTTTATTTCTTTACAATCGTGTCAAGTACAAAGAGAGACAGACACAGAGAGAGAACAGAATCAACTTAACCTTCCCCACCAAAAAATAGCAAGACTGTCTACAAGATAACAAGGTAAAAGCTACATACTAAACTTTACATTCCCAATATATACATTCATGCAGCAGTAGCATGAAAGTTACCCTTAGATGGCTTCGCACATTCGCTTGCTTCTTCCATTCCGAACTCTTTTTGCTACTCTTTGTTCAGAGTTCAAATCTTCAACACTACAATCATATTCTAAACTAGGATCTGTCAATATCTTGCCACAAACATTTTGAGGATTTTCTATTTGGTTATTGCATCCAATTGGTGAACCTCCACAGTTTTCATTCACTCCAACTGACAGAACCTTAGCAGGGGTATGATCCACACCCTTAAAGCTTTCTTCTTTACCTTTCTTCACCACTTTGTTATCTTTAATCACAAAAGTTGTAGTTGGAACATCACAAGAGTTGGCCAATCCCATGGCAATCCTCCTCCTCAGCCACTGTTTATGAAAAAAATTAATGAAAAAGGATCTATGTCATAAGCGTTGGCCAATCCCATCACAAGAGTTGTACATAAGCTTTATGAAAAAAATTAGCACCCAAAAAACAGAAATAAAAAATAAAAAGATCTATGTCAATGATTTGTTAATGCTTATCCTAATTATTTTATACAATTTTTGAGATATAATCAAGATCTTAGTATAATTTATTAGACTAACATTTTAAGACATTTTGTTGGTTGATATAATTTATACAAATAAAAATCCTACTTCCTTGATTTTTATAATAAGAAAATTAACAAATACGATTTACATATCTAATCAATGCAATTTATCCTATTACATAATACGTGAAATAGTTGGGGTCATGCCATATATATTGTAGGAATACTAATAAAACAAAGGACCAATAAAAGAGTTTTCAAAAGCTTAGGAGGGGCCATTCTATATAACTTGTATAAATATTCATAAACTAGAAGGGTAATAAAAGAATTTTGAAAAACTTAGGGAGGGCCATGGCCCCCTTATCTCTTTCTCTAAATGGAAAGTAGTTCGCGACAACCTATTTTCTTACCGTAGCAACAAATATTCAAGTGGGGTATATCAATTCAACGAAGCTAAAATTTGCAATGAGCAGAGTGCCTACACAGTTCGGTAGTAAGAACAACAACAATTAGGGTTGCCAATGTATTTTTACGATCTCTTTCGCCTAAATGCAAATTGAAGTATTTTGTATATTGCTCTGTCAATTGAAAAGATCTTTAATAAGCTAGAATTTTTACACTTCCATTGATGTAATTAATTTTCTCTCTATTTTTCATTTGAACAGAACCTTTTATGGTCTCTCTTGATTTATTACCCCACAAACTTATAGCCAAACAAGACAAAACATAATAAACCCCAAAGAAGAGAAAAAATAATTGCAAATCTATGAAGTTGAGAGCAAATATCCACGTAAAGCATAAAAAATATTCAAAATAGACAAACTCAATCACTAAGAACTAAGCACATGCTCTTACCTACTTTTCCTATGTCCTCTCCTGATCATCGCAAGCCGATGGGCAGTCATAGTCAAAGTATTATTAGTTGTAAGAGATTGCTCTCTAGCTGTAGGCAAATCAAAATCGGTTAGTGGATTTAGCATGACTTCTCCATCACTATCTTCCCTTTCACTTGATGAAAGCATGTATTCAACAATCCCCTCAGTGTCCTCCCAGTCATCAAGTGAAGAAAAACCCTATAAAACAAGAAAAGGAATACTAATAATAGCATTATGAAAAATGAATTTCTCAATACAATGCAGAAAATTTGTCAGATCATTTATGGCGCTACCATCAACTATTGTAGATATCATATTAAATAGCATTGCAGGATAACGTAACAAATTCACCTATACTCTACTTAGCTAGACTATCATCTTCCAAGCTCTTTGATGTACATCATTATGCAATTCTACTAGTGTCGTTGTGTGACAAAGAGAAAAGAGGGGATGGGTGGTGATTGCAATTTGTAAAGAAAAAAAAAAGGGAAAGATATTAGAACCACCATTTCAATTTGGAAAACAATCTAAAGCAATGACAGAACCACATAGGGAGTAAGCAGGTGCTCTCCTAACTTGCAAAAATTCTACTATTTAACTATAATTTTAGAGAAATTTTTTAAATGTACTCCCTCTGAAATTTCATCAAGCCCCTCTAATTTTTATTTTTTTTATAGCCCTTCTTTTATTTTATTTTTTCAATATAATTCTAGCAATTTGTACCTTTAAAAGACTTCATATGGGAACAAACTATTTTAGTAACTTTTTGGCTTCTTAGCTAAAATATGAGGTAAAAAACTAGTATGTTTGGGATGACTTGTTGGCCATTGACGGAAAAAAAGTGCAAAAAGTAGAGAAAAAAAAAAAAGGAATCTTTGACTTTTTTGTATAGTTTATTAGCTTTTTGGTTTTTTGGCTTTTTTAATAACTTTTTGGCTTTAAAAAGTCTCATTTATATATTTCACAATATTTCTTTCTAATATTCCATATTGTTTCCCCCTTATGTTCTTTTTCTTATCTTCAATAAGAAATTAACTTATAAATCTTGTTCTCTTGTTAAATTTTGTGATGACCCATTCACTAGCTTAGATTAAACCTATAAATCTTTGTTTTAGGAGGTTCTATTGGTTGAAACATTAAGGACTTGTTTAATTCATAACTTTGGTGAATTTGGGATGGTAGTATTTGTGTTTGAACCAAGAAAGTTCTGCTTTTTGTGGCTCAAGAAAATAAAACCTTTGTGAAGGCTTTCAATAAAAGGTTAATGAGTATATATTTTTATGAAGTCAGAAACAAATGTGTGAGTTATTCAATCAACATGACAAATTATTTGTTATAATCCCCTTATCAAATTACTCTGATGGGGTGTGTAGTGATTACTCTAGATTTGGAGTCAACTTCCTACAAGTTGTATTTTCATTGATTCAGGTACCACATAAGTGAGAAGCAAGAACATGAAAAGCATATTGGAATCCCTGTGGAAAACTACTTAGGGATGTCTGTATGACTCTTAAACATATTAGCTCAGTTATAATGTAGTCATAGATGTAACTGCATCGTGACATAAATATTGGTCGATCTACTTCCAAAGTATATATGGGTATATTTACTTATACATACTATACACATATTACATATATATATATATATATATATATATATCAATTAAATATAAAATTTGAACAGAAAAAACTTGCCTGTTTCTACCACGGGTCCAAAGGGTTTTATTTTCTTTTTGATCAGCAACAACAAAGATTTTTTTAAAAGCCTGAAAAAGAGGTGAGGATAAGGTTGTTGGATATAACTCCTTATTGGAGTGTGGGACCCAATTAGTTTTGGAAAAAGAGTTTAATTGGATTTAGTATTAATTATAATATATTTTTATATATTATATTTAATTTGTGGAGACCCAATCCAATTTGGAAACAACTAAGGTTGGATAATAAACCCTAGATTCACAATATTATTTTTCTTAAGAAAAAGTGAACGGCTGCCTTATGGTTTTTTTTTTTGGTTTTTCAAAGGTGAGCAACCATTGGTGATCATTAATTGTTGGTGAGATAGTGCTTGGTACATAATCAAAATTGGTGATTTTTGTTCTTGCTGTGTGAGTGTTGTTTGGATCAAAAATAATTCGGTGGAGTTATTTTTATTCGGTTTGGTGCTGCTTTGGAGCATAGTTTGGTTCGTTATTTTGGGTCTTCTACAATTCTGGTTTGAAGACGTTTGTTCATCTATTTGGTGAGGTCTTTCCTCTTGTTTATTTGTGATTATTTGAAATTCACCTAAGGGTGATTTGTGAGATCATTCGTGTCTCGTTTGTAATCGTTTAGAACTTATTTGGTTGATAGTGGAATCGGATTTCGATCCCGTGGACGTACCTCACATTGAGGGAACCACATAAAAATTCTTGTGTTGTTTTTGATTTAATTTTTCCGCATTAGTTTTTATTCCCATTGATTGATTTACTTGTGGGGAATCACATCTATTTTCCCTAACAAAGGTATCCTCTACAAAGAAGAAAAATAAAAAGAACAAAATAGTGGGAGAAAATGCCACCATAACCACATCTAAAATGTATCTTCCTTTCACAAAGGCCCCTTGTGTTAGAGAAACAGTAGCCCCCAAACAAAGCCTCAACCTTTTTGACAAAACCTTCCCCAAAATCTTGTAAAGTGATGTAACCAAACTAATGGGCCTAAAACCCCTAATTCTGATAGCTCCCTCCTTCTTAGGGATTGAATAGATGAAAGTTGCATTTGAACACAAGTTCACCACCTGCGTCTTGTGAAATTCTGTTAACCCAACCATTACCGATTGAGAAACCCCTCCCAATCAACCACGATTTGCCTTTTGACTCACTTGCAACAACCCCTCTATTAACCAAACCATTACCCATTGAGAAACCCTTCAACACCAAAGCAGCACCATTCCATGCATCCCCGAAGGAAGATTATGGTAGGAAGATCTGATTCTGACAATCCCCTTTTTGTACACAATTTTGACTGCCGCTCCTTCCTCCTCCGACCGCAGCCAGACATCAACACTTTTATTTCCTTCCTAAACCTGACCCAAAAACACTCCGACAACCTTCTTTGGTGCCCTAGAAATATTGGTCTACAACCCATTTTATCTCAGCATCGTACAACTCAATGGCCCTGCAAATTCCTTAGCCACATCCACAATATCAACCTGTCTCCTACCAATCCCATCTGCACTCCCTTCATTAAATTTGAAAGATCAGTCCCCTAAAAAAATCAGCCTCCAACAAATCCCCTCTAAACACCAATTTGGAGAACATAACCCAAATAACCTATATAAATCCTTCCACAGATCCCTTCTCCTAGAAAGATTTTTATAATTCTATTCTAATAGTTTTCAAGCATCCAAACAAGATTGTTTAACTTGAGCAAACTAAAAGAATAAAAAACTGATAATATATCAATTCAAACAAACCAAGAAAGAAATTACATGTAATGAAATCAAACCACAAGAACTAAACATAAAAAATAAAAATAAAATTTTAAAAAAAATCAAACCATGAGACAGAAAACAGAGCAACCAAGATAGTGAGAAATTAATACAATAATAAATAGATACACACATAAATATATACACATACCTCATCCATTGCTTTATGAACATAGGATTTAATAACAATATAAATTAAGAATTCACCTCCATTCACCATCATTCTGCTTTACATTTGGTGCCTCTCTAAGAGCTGGAAGAGGTACTGAAATCACAACATTCTACAAATCAAATGTTGATGAAGCTTCATACTCGATACTGACGTAAGTTTCAGTTCCAGAAACCGAGGGCTAGCAGTTGACTGAGATTATATAGGTGAAATTAGATGGCGAATCAATAAATCCACATTACATCCATCACAACACAGGTTTGCTTTATGACCTCAATCCTCTCTTCTTCCATTGCCCCTAAATTACATATATATATATATAGAGAGAGAGAGAGAGAGAGACTGATGGCAAAGGCTAGAGAGGGAGAGAGCGAGAAATAGAGAGAGAGAGAGAGACAGACCGAGAGTGAGAGAGAACCTGTGAGGATGCGGCGGCGTTGGTGGCGGTGGCGCTAGCAGTGGCGTACGACACTGCTCAGCGATGAGGTGAGATTGGGTGAGGATCCCATAGAAATGAGGAGTCCATTAGACAGAGGGCGATGGCGATGGCGATGCGCGATGGACGTGAACAATGGTGGTGAGGGACTTCGGTGAGCTAGAGAGAGTGGGCACTGATTGAGAGAGAGAATACAGAGAGAGGGAGAGGGCGGATCAACATATAGAGAGACACAGAGAGCGAGCTGGAGACAGAGAGGAGAGACGGGATTAGAAATGGCGACCAAATTTTTAGAGACAGTGGGTACAAAACGACGTCGTTTTATAAATGGCGACCAATTTTTTTTTTGTCGCAAAAAATTTTCATTTCCCCCCTCCATGTTTCAAATTTCCCTCCCAAACTTTTCGCGACCAAATAGCCAGATTAGTTGCAGAAAAGGTACTTTCGCCGACAAACTTTTTTAGTTGCCAAATCTCAATCAACGTCCACTAAAATATTAGTCACTAAAAGTACTAATTTGTCGACTAATTTTTTTTAGTCGCCAAAATGTAACCTTCAACGACCAAATTTGTAGTTGGTCGTCAAAAACATACCAATTTCTGCGACTAACTCATTTTTGGTCACCAAAATGTGACCTTCTGCGACCAACTCATTTTGGTCGCCAAAAATAATGATCATTCGCGACTAATTAATATTTTGGTCGGCAAATGTCATTTTTTTGCGACAAAATTTTTTTTGGTCAGCAAAAGTGGTCGACAAATGTGTAAATTCTTGTAGTGTTTGTGCACGAAAAGATGTGGTGATTCCACCTAATTGAAGGCGTGAAAGTGTGTGCTGAGAGCATAATGTTCTCATTTTCGGTGACTCTGATTGTAAGCCAAGGGCTTTGTATGTGTGGGTTTGAATAACTGTTTATGCAACCAGGCTCAAGCCTTAGAAACTTGTAAACCCTTGGGGGTATTTGTTGTTTATTTAATTGTTGTTCGATTGAATGTATTATCGCCTGAAGACTATTTATATCATGTAATGTAAGTGTGGGATTTATTTTCAGTTTTACTTTAAAGAACCATGGTTATCATATTATCATTTGGGTATAAAAATTGGGGCGTTACAACTTGGTATCAGAGCTACTGGGTTTGAATACTTGGAGCTCGTGGGAAGTGGTTGTTTAACCACAATGGGTTCATTTAGCATGTTTAGGAAGTGTTATGCATTTTGTGACTATTTGATAACATGCTTATGTGACTAAATGGGTATGGGATTGGACTTTTGGGATGTTGTTTGTGCCTATTAAATTTTTTGAGGTCTCATTAGAAGGGTACTTGATCAATACTCGTTCTACTAAGAATTCTTGGTTTTTCGTGGGACGGATTTCATCGTAAAAGAATAGTCCATATGTGTTTACATGACTAAGTGCTTATGTAGAGTAAAATTGAATTGTGTATATGGTAGAAAAATATATATAATTGTTGTAGTCGAACGTGTGAGTCAAATTACGAGCACATATGAGTTAATGTACTAAATTATTTCTCTTGTGTCCTTTATTAGGATGTCAGGAAGGGGTCAAACCCATGGTGGTAGAGGCGGGAGGCGTGGTAGAGCCCACCAGAGTGTGCATGATATGCTGGTTCATGGGGTTCCGGTACAAGAGAAAGGGACATGCCAAGCTAATGTGACTGAACCAGTGGGTAACATCGCAATAGGGACCTTAGCCTGAGAGATAGCTGGGGCTATGACTCTGTTGAGGGCTGAGAACCAAGCCCGAGAGAACACCGCGGAGTCAAAGGCGAGTTTCCTTACTGGAGAGTTCTTGTGGGCCAAACCGGATGAGTTCCATGGTGGTCCTGAGCCCAAGAAAGTGAATGAGTGGCTTGAACAAACTGTGAAGACATTTGAGATGCTTCACATCGAAGATAGTGAACTAAGAGTGACTCTAGCGAGTTACTACCTTAAGGGAGACGCGGGTCAATGGTAGAAATATGCCAAGGATAGAGTGGAGCCGACATGGGAAGCCTTTGTGGTTGCTTTCCAAGATAAGTACATACCTCCCACTGCTAGGGAGAGATTGAGGCAAGAGTTTAAAGACCTCAAACAACTCGACATGCCCGTGGCCGAGTTTGAGGCGGTCTTCTCTAGTTTGTCTAGATTTGCACCAGAGTTGGTGGCAATGAAAGAGCGCCGTTGCATTGAATTTGAAAAGAAATTGAAAACAAAAATTATATTCAAGCTTGTTGGAAATATGATTCGGGAATATAACCGTCTTGTGGAGACGGCGACATACGTAGAAATTTCCATACAAGCCGAGGAGGAGAGGCTTCGGAGTTCGAGGTCTAGGGGCCAAGAGTCTCAAGGAGACTATAGACAGAACAAGAAGAGTAGGAACAACTATCCATCCCAGTCCCAACCATAGCAGTCCAGATACACTTTCCCTTTGCCTAGTACGGGTCCGGGAAAAAGTGCATCGAGTAGCTTCTCGTGTTTCAAGTGTGGCCAACCGGGTCACAAAGTCTTCTCATGCCCACAGAAGGGAGGAGGGCAGTTAATATTACCACCACCTAACCGATCTCGAAGTCAGTCTCAGTCTCAGAATAAAGGTCAAGGGTTTAATTGTTATCAGTGTGGTCAGCCGAGGCATATGAAGAGAACTTGCCCATAGTTAAGAGGCGCATTTGGCACATCACAGTCGAGGCAAACTCAGAGCCACCAGCAGGTTCAATCAGTCCAAGCTTCGCGAGTTAATCAGGGAGCCGCTTCGGCTCAATTAGTATAACAGGCCTATGCTCCGAGAGGGGAGAAAGTCAATCAGGGGCCACAGGGGTGCGTGTATGCTGTTACCGTGCTAGAGCAGTTGCCAGAATCCTCAATTGTTAGAGGTATTTTTGTTGTGTGTAATTCTTTGGCTAATGTATTGACAGACACGGGTGCGTCTCATTCATTTATATCTACTGCATTTGCTTCTGCATTGGGGTTAAAGGTAGCACGGTTAGTGCCTCCACTCAAAGTAGAGCCACCTGTTGGGGGCACAGTTGATTTAGACCAGGGTTGTTGTGATTGTGAAATAGAAGTTGCCAGGCATCGACTTCCGTTTGCTTTTGTGTTGCTAGATATGTTGAGTTTTGATGTCATTTTAGGCATGGACTGGTTGTGTCCTTATCAAGCTGTGATTGATTGTTACCGTCAGAGAGTTACAGTGTGCACTTTGGGTGGTGATCGTTTCTATTTTTTGGGGAACCGAGTTGATAGAGCCTTGTCACCAATTGTTGACCCTCGTAGTAGGAGCAAACTTAGTGGCCTTCTTGCAACTCTCTTGGATAGTGACAGTACGGGGCTCGTGTTGAGTTACCAAAGGTAGTTTGTGAATATCCAGATGTTTTTTCGGAAGATCTTACTAGTTTACCACCTCACCGGGAGATCGAGTTCTCTATTGAATTAGTGCCTAGCACGACACCTATTTCCATGTCACCGTATAGATTTGCACCCGCCGAATTGCATGAGTTGAAGATTCAACTCCAAGAACTTTTAGACCAGGGCTTCATTCGCCCTAGTACATCGCCTTGGGGAGCGCCGGCTCTCTTTGCGAAGAAGAAGGATGGGTCATTGCGGTTGTGTATTGATTACCGCAAGTTGAATAGAGTTACAATTAAGAACAAGTATCCTCTACCCAGAATAGATGATTTGTTTGACCAACTTAGAGGGTCTCATTGCTTCTCAAAAATAGATTTGAGGTTGGGGTACCATCAGTTGAGAGTTCGGGAGGAGGACATTCAGAAGACGGCCTTTCGTACTCGTTATGGCCACTATGAATTCCTTGTAATGCCTTTTGGGTTGACCAATGCACCGGCTTCCTTTATGGATTTGATGAACAGAATTTTTTGGGAATACTTGGACTGTTTTATGGTCATCTTTGTGGACGACATCTTGATTTATTCAACCTCTGAAGAGGAACATGAGACTCACTTGCGGGTAGTGCTGGGTTTACTTAGTGAGCACCAATTGTATGCCAAATTTGAAAAATGCGAGTTTTGGTTAACAGAGGTGAACTTTTTGGGGCATGTAGTGTCTAGAGAGGGAGTGACTGTGGACTCCTCAAAGATAGATGCCATACAGGATTGGGAACAACCCAAGAATGTTTTTGAAATCCGGAGTTTCTTGGGATTAGCAGGGTATTATCGACGCTTTGTAAGGGACTTCTCTAGACTAGCTGCACCTTTGACTAGGTTGACTAGAAAGGGTATCCAATTTGTGTGGAGTGAGGCTTGTGAAAAGTCATTCCAAGAGCTTAAGACTAGATTGACTACCGCACTGGTTTTGATAATTCCATAAAGGGGTTTGAATTACACTGTCTATTGTGATGCGTCCGGAGATGGACTTGGTTGTGTCCTTATGCAAGAGGGAAAAGTTGTGGCCTATGGTTCACGACAATTGAAAACTCATGAGAAAAATTACCCCACTCATGATCTAGAATTAGTAGCGGTGATTTTTGCTTTGAAAATTTGGAGGCATTACTTGTACGGTGAGAAGTTTGAAGTCTTCTCCGATCATAAGAGTCTAAAGTATTTGTTTTCTCAAAAAGACTTGAATTTACGACAACAAAGGTGGATGGAATTTATGGAGGATTATGACTTTGAGTTACAATATCATCTAGGGAAGGCCAATGTGGTGGCCGATGCTTTGAGTCAAAAATCTGTGAGTAGTTTGGCAAGTGTGGCCATTCGGGAATGGGATATGCTAGATGTTATTGGCAAGTTTGATTTGCACTTGGGTGAGTCTGGAGAGAGTGCTACCTTGTTTACTTTGAATGCTCAACCTACCTTGGTTAGTAAGGTCATAGAGGCACAACGAGGAGACCGTGATGTGGAATCAATCCGTGTTAAGATTTCCAATGGGAAGGAAGAGAAAGGTTTGAACGTTCACTAGGATTTGAGTGTACGTTACCTAGACCGTTTGTTTGTACCAGAATCTTGTAGAGAGGAAGTACTTTGAGAGTTCCATCACTCACGCCTTGCGGTACACCCGGGAGGCACTAAAATATATCATGATCTTAGTCGTCAGTTTTGGTGGAGGGGCATGAAACGGGATGTCGCTTTATTTGTATCGAAGTGCCTTAATTGTCAACAAGTGAAGGCCGAACACCAAAGACCAACGGGTTTGTTACAACCCTTACCGATAGCCGAGTGGAAATAGGAGCGTGTTACAATGGATTTTGTAGTTGGGCTTCCTTGAACACAACGAGGCAATGATGCCATTTGGGTGATTCTTGATAGGTTGACTAAGTCTACCCATTTCATTCCGATGTGCACCAGCGACTTAGTCGAATGCTTGATAGAGTTGTACATTAGAGAGATAGTTCGACTTCATGGAGTCCCTGTGACTATTGTGTTGGATAGGGATCCTCGTTTTACTGCCCAGTTATGGCAAAGCCTTCAAGAGGCGTTGGGAACTAAGTTGACTCTTAGCACCGCTTATCATCCTCAAACTGATGGACAGCCGGAACGTACCATTCAGATTTTGGAGGACATGCTTAGAGCTTGTGTCCTTGATTTTAAGGGGCCTTGGGAAAGGCACTTACCATTGATTGAGTTTACTTACAATAATAGTTACCAAGCTAGTATTGGGATGGCACCATTTGAGGCCTTGTATGGCCAACCTTGTAGATCACCGGTTTGTTGGGCAAAAGTGGGTGATGCACCGTTATTGAGTCCGAAAATTGTTAGAGAGACAACCGAGAAAGTTGTTCTCATTTAGAAGAGGTTAGCTACCGCCCAAAGTCAATAAAAGAGTTATGCCGATAAGAGGAGACGACCTTTATCTTTTGAAGTTGGTGACCATGTGTTTCTAAAAATCTCACTAAGGCGGGGTTTGATGAGATTTGGTAAGAGTGGTAAATTATCTCCAAGGTTCATTGGGCCTCTGGAGATCTTAGAGCGAATTGGGGAAATGGCATACCGGTTAGTTTTACCACCATAACTTTCGGGAGTTTACAACGTATTTCATGTAGGCATGCTTAGGAAGTATGAACCCGTCCCTTCTCATGTGCTTGATGGCTGAGTTGGAGGTAGATGAGGATGCCTCTTACGAAGAATGACCGGTTCAAATATTAGATACTCGGGAGCAAGTGCTACGGGGCAAAACTATATCGTTGGTAAAAGTATTGTGGAAGCATCACGGGATTAAGGAAGCAACTTGGGAACGTGAGTTGGAAGTCTGAGAGAAATATCTGGATTTGTTTGTTGATGCATGAGCACGTAATCAGAATTTGGTTATGTTAGTGAATAGTATGGGCATTGTATATGTTTTAACTTATGAGTTATTGTTGTTTTGGGAAAAAAAAAAAAACACATGGATTCAATATAATCATGGCATATGTTTTGAGAATATGGAATATTGTGGGTGTGGTATCACTTTTGGAAGCGTTGAGTATGCGGTGTAAAAACTTTTGAAAATTTTGACTTTGATTAAACATCGCAAATGTTTTGGGAAATTGTAAATTTCATTTTGATTGGGACTTGTGAGTCGAGTTGTTGGGAATGGATGACCGGAGAATAGGTCATGGTGATGTAATTGTAAGAATAGCCTTGTTGTGGCAAGTGTAATTATGATTTTGCACTTAATTTGAAATTTCGAGGATGAAATTCTTTAAGGGGGGAAGGATATAGCGATCCAGGTCTTTGACCCGTCCTTGTGGTGTTATGGACTTGGATTTCATGGTTAGAAAGTATTATCTACGTCTTTTCTTCCTTCTACTCTTTGAGTTTGAGTTTTGGGATGTCTTAGAAGTGTTTGGAACTGGTTAGTTGCAAGTTGTTCAAACTTTTGTCGTCCAGAATTTTGGCTCTTCGCTCGAACGAGGCTTCCTGCGCTCGAGTGAGCTTTGTGAGCTCCCAGTACTTTTGTAGAAAAGAGTCCTTCGCTCGAGCGAAGCTTCTTGCACTCGAGCAAGGAGTGCGTCTGAAAATCTTTTGAAGGTTGGTATTTTACACTCGAGCGAGACTTCTTGCACTCGAACGAGGCGATCTGTTTGTGTCTGGTCGCTCGAGCGAGCTTGTCATACATCAGTTCACAGTAGCGCCGTTTTGCTTCATTTTTCTGATCCCTTTTCACTCAAAAACCCTAAATCAGCTCCTTCTCTCTCTAGGGTTCGACTTCTCTCTACAAATGCACCTAGATCTAAGGATCTTTTCACCCTAGGGTCCTTGGGAAAAGGGTAGAGGGCTGCAAGAGCTTCATTTTGATCCAAGAAGAAATTGGTTTCGTCATCTTTGAAGTTCCACCTTATGGCTTGGGTTTTCTACACTTGAGGTAGGGATTTTCTTTGAGTTATATATATATTTTTGCAAGATCTAGATGATTTTCGAGAGGAACTTTCCCTAAGTAAAGTTTGCCTATAACAACAGCTTCTAGTCGAGTATTGGTATGGCATCGTTTGAGGCCTTGTATGGCCGACCGTGTAGATCCCCTATGTGTTGGGCCGAGGTGGGTAATGCACCAATGTTGGGTCCAGAGTTAGTCCGGGAAACGACAGAGAAAATTACACTCATCCATAAGAGGTTGGTTACGGCTTAAAGTCGTAAGAAGAGCTATGCCGACTGTAGGAGGAGACCTTTATCCTTTGAGGTACATGATCACGTCTTCTTGAAAATATCACCTAGACGGGGTTTGATGAGGTTTGGGAAGAGTGGGAAGTTATCTCCTAGATTTATCGGGCCTTTTGAGATCCTAAAGCGGATTGGAGAGGTAGCTTATCACTTGGCCTTGCCGCCACAGCTTTCGGGGTTCATGATGTATTTCATATCTGTATACTTCGGAAGTATGAGCTGGATCCTTCACACGTATTGGACTGGACTGAGTTAGAGGTTGACAAGGATGCCTCGTATGAAGAGAGACTTGTTAGAGTTCTAGATATTTGAGACCAAGTGTTGCGAGGCAAGACAATTCCTTTGATAAAAGTGTTGTGGCGACACCACGGGGCTGAGGAGGCCACTTGGGAGTGTGAGGCGGAAGTCCGTGAGAAATATCTGGACTTATTTAGTGATATTTGAACATGTATTGAAACTCTATTATGTTAATGTAATATAAACATTGTATATGTTTTGAAAATTTAAATTGTATATTCAGTAATGAGCATATATTTATCTTGTTGATGAGAATGGATGACCGGTGGATGGGTCATGGTGATGATTTGAAATTATTATCAATGTTGTAATTGGTCAAAACGTGGTTTTAACATTTGATTTAAAATTTTGGAGACGAAACTCCTTAAGGGGGGAGGTTATAGCATTTCTGGTTTAGACCCGACCCACTATATGTGTTGAATCCGAGTTTCATTGTCATTTATAGTTATTCATGTCTCGTTCTACTTATACCACTTTGAGTTTGGCTTTTGGGTCATGTTGGTTGTGTTTGGAACAGGTTGGTAGCTTGTTTTTCAAACTTTTGTTGCCCAGATTTTTGCCCCTTCCGCTCGAGCGGTCTTTGTGAAACTCTAATACTTTTGTAGGTCTACAAAAAATACTAGGAGTTTGTATTCTTCGCTCAAGTGAAGTTTCCTGCGCTCGATCGGAAACCTCTGTCTGCAAAATTTCTGAGAGTGTGTATTCTACACTCGAGCGGAACAACTTGTTATGTTTGGTCGCTTGAACGACAAGTCTTGCGCTCAAGCGAACTATGTGTATATCAGTTTGTAAAATCACTTTTCTGAGTTACTTTTTCACCTCTCTTTCTCTCTAAACATTTCAAAACCCTATTTTCTCCCACTTTCTCACTAAAACTCACTTATTTCCCTCAAATACACATAGATCCATCTATCTTTTCACCCGTGTGCCTTTGTTAAAAAGGTAGAGCTCGACGTGGGCGTCATTCTAACTGGAGTAAAGTTGGTTTTTGGCATCTTTGGGTTTCCCTCACTCTCTCTCTCTCTCTCTCTCGTGTTCTAGCTTGAGGTGGGAGTACTTTCCACACTTTTGATGAGTTTTAACTTAGTTATTTGTTATTTCTAAATAACATTGAGAGTTTTGGAAGATTTGGAATAACTTAATCAAAAAAGGGGTTTTTCAAATAAATTCTTGGAAATAATTTTTATGCTGGAAATAATGTTGAGTTGGGTGGAAATGGTTGATTTTGATACTTGGAGTTGATTTTGAAAGGAGTAAAAAATTAGCCCTAATTATCTCAAATGTTGGTTTTGTATAAATAATTAAATTGATGTTGAAATTATGAAATTGGATTGGTATTGATAAGGATGGTGAAGTTGGACATGTATGATCACTCACCTCGTGAGATTTGGAAAGTTTATTATTATGGAATACAAACTATCTGTTTAGAAATATCTATTTTAGGCTATTGGTGGAGGATAGCCATGATTGTTGTAGAAATTGCATGTGAGTTAGGAGAATTGAAACTATTTTCTTATTCATTTGCATCGAGCATTATTTCACACTTATGCATTGAAAATGTTTATCATTTTGAGAAAAATGGTCAATCTAGGAAACATGAATTTAAATGTAGAATTAAGTTGCCCTGAGTGTCCAGGGTGAAAGTCTCGAAAACTGCGCATATATATGGGTGCCGATCCCGCGGACGAAATTTCTGTGAAATAACAATAGTAGTGCTTGTATAGCCTATGTTTACATGGGTCTCGGTTTACAGTTTCCTCTGGACGAAATTTCCGGGAAAGGTTGTATTGTTTTGAAATTTCCAAAGTGTGATTCACTGCCCTATTCTCTATTGTAAAAGAAATGATCTATGAACCATGATATTAAATTGACATTGCATGGTTTTGGAAAGAGATATAAAAATGTTTTGACACGAGCATTGCATATACATTCACCTTATAGCTTTGTTAAGATTCATATACTGTGCTGGATTATTTCTACCGGGCTTTGGCTCACCCTATGTGGGAAAAACATTTCAAGTGCTGATGACATGCCTCTGCCAAAGCAGTAGCTTGGGAGGATTTGGAGCAAGAGCTTTTTTTTTATTGTATTCATTTTTGTATAGCTAAGGGCTTTAAATGTATTGGACCTAAAGTCCACTTTTGTTGTAACCAAGAACTATCTTGGAAAGTTGTATGTCTTTAGGGCATTTCTTATCTGTTTAACTTCCATTCTTTTCTTTTATTTGAAATATATGCTATAGATTTAGGGTTAGGCATTATGAATATATATCGCATATGTTTTCCTTTTTGCAATCTTAATTAGATTTAATGGAAGATAATTATTTTACTATTGTTGTCGTATATTAACATTGTGGATGGATTACGGTATTTATTTCGGGGCGTCACAGCTTCCCTCCGTCATCAAGCACTAATGATTCAACAAATATATTTAATTTCTAACATTGAGCATGCTAGTCTTTTAGAGACATGGAATTCAACACTTAGGTAGATAACATTTCAAGAAGTAATTTATCTCACACCATTTTATTCATTTATATGCACTTTTTGCCTCCTATCTCTACTTCCCCTATCCCACACCCACACATCCTCTATGTTTTTTTAATCCATGTAGCAAATTCCCTCTATCTCTACTCCCCCTCATCTCACAACCACACACCCTCTCTATTTTTTAATCTATGTAGCAAATATTTTATACACCCAGACACATGTGGCCTCCATCCAAGAAACTATTATATATCAAAAAAACGTTTAATAGAAACAAATTCATATAGAAGTAAAAAGAGATATTTACTGACCAAGAAAAAGACTTTCTTTTTTCTATAACCTTCATGGATATCTTTGGCACCACAATGCAAATGCAAGGAGCGTCCATTTCAAAAATCTTCAAACCACAATCTCAAAACAAAGATTTCATTAACTCACAACTAAGATCCAATTGAGAGCATTCAAACTATTTAGAAGTAATGTAAACAAAAAACAAAAAACAAAAAACCGCTAATTTTTTTGGTCTTTCCCAAAAACAATAAATAATAATAAAAATAATTAGCAGAGAGAACATCGTCCAAAAAATAGATAAATTCATAAACTCAACCCGGTCAAGCAAAGGGGAACTTTCTCCTCACCCCAGTCAAAAGTTTGGCAGAGGAGAACTTTTTCCTCAACCAAAAGTTTGATCATTCGATTAATCTCCCTTCACCTTCCATTCCTTGTGAATTAATAAACACATCAAACAAATCAAATAGAGGAACAATTTATCAAGCATTTGGTGAACATATGAAAATGGTTTTTCGATCAAACAATTTATTAAGCATTTGGTGAACATTGTAGTAGTAGAAAATTTTTAGTGGTAAAACCAATTATTTTGAACTCCAATTATTGCAAAATTATACCCAAATCCTTAGAATGGAATGAACAACAATAAATTTAAGGGTTTGCAGAATTTGAAAGGAAGATTCATCTTAATTTGATATAGATTTCAACAACAACAAAAATAAATAAATCTATAAATAAAACTAACAAAACTCTATTGACTTATGAATAATGTACATGTTAAGGGCAATAAAAAGATATGAACAACTAACAAAAGTCTACAAATAGTGATATCACAAGGAGAAAACCAGGAATTGAAGTCATAGAAACAAAGAAAAATAACAGAAGGATTAGTTAAAAACTGCATATAAAAATCTTAGTAGCACAAACCTAGAACCAAAACAAAACAGAACACAAACACAGAAACACAAAATAATAATAATAATAATAATGAAAAACCCAGAAACACCAATCAATTTAAGGTTAGAAATAGAATGCAAACAAAAATTCTTAGAAACACATCAATTTAAGGTTCAGAAAAGGAAAATGCTATGGACCCCAAATAAATTACCAAATTTTTTACCAAACCTCTCACATGGGTGTGGAACCCACACAAATCACATGTGTGTGGGTCCCACACCCATGTGAGACGTTTGCTAGAAAATTTAGTCATTTATTTGGGACCCCTAGCATAACTCTTTAGAAAAACAAATCTTAGAAACACAAACACAAATCCAAACCCATCAGTTTCTTGAATACAAACCCAAACACATACCTAAATAAAAAATCAAAATAAGGTAAAAGGATGAAACCTTTCAATAGTTGACGATCGGAGTGAACCGAGTTGCCGGAGTGAACAATGGCAATCGAGCTACACAAGATATATTTGACTTCGGTGAGATAGATATTAACCATTTTTGGTACCTAAAATAATTTGAATGATCTCATGCTTATCACTAATTTACAAAAAAGATTTACTTATCTTCTTTATAGTAAGTAAAAAGGGCAATACATTCAAATTCCTCTCCAAATGCTCTTCACAGTCATGCCTCACTCTGCATTTGCCTCTACTTTCACACTTTTGTCTCCTTTCTTTCTTCCATTTTCTGAATAAAAAAACAGAAAAAAAGTCTATGTCATCATTGTTGTCTAAACTAAACTTCTTCAAAATCTAACTTGAAGAGTGAGAATAAAGCCCTTATGGCGATCGAAGATGGGTGGTGTGCCTAGAATCAGCCGGAGGAGAAAATTACGATGATTGGGCATGGGTGGTGCGGTGTTGAAATGGGAGAGAAGGCTTGCAGCGGTTAGAGTTGGGAAGGATGTAGGTGAGTTGCGGTGGAAGAGAGGTTAAAAGGGAGGAAAAGTAGATCTTAGAGGGAGGAAGAAACTAAAGAGAAGAGGTCTGGTGCCAAAGGTGAGAGAGATTAGGAGTGGGATAGCGAGAGAAGGAGAAGTGGGCGAAAATTTGTCTAGGTGAAGCAAATCTAAACCATTGAATCATCCACCATATTTCTCAGCCATTGATAGCAAATGATACATACGACAAATTTGCCACATTAGACAAAATTCAAAAACCCTTCTACCTTATTATTTAAATATATAATAAAAATAATAATAATTATTATTAAATAGTAATACTATATGTGTGGATGATTTTCCGACCACACTGCCCGCTTAGTAACCAGCTGGAGAGCACTGGCAGAATAGATGGCACCTGACTGACCTACAACAGAAATATAAGAATCCCTCAATGGTTTCGACCACCCGGGGGCACTCCGACGATCAAGTCAGTATATCTCTTAAAAATAAATCAAATACTAAACTCACAAGCTTGAGTATCAAAAGCATACCTTAGACCCATGGGGGTGCCTCTCTTTTATAGCCAATACAATCCTAGTCCCAATAGGAGCTTGGCCCTAATGGACTTAGGATTACTGCTAATCTGGGACTCCCAGTGGGATTAGGATAAACTCTTTAAGAGTCTTATCTTTGCCCAAACTGAAGTCTTCTCCCAATCTAGGACTCTTGTCCTTTATCCGCTTATCTCGGATTCCAATATCTTTGGAGGCAACCTCGGCCTAGCCGAGATGACCTCGGCACAACGACCAAGACACGTGGCACCTCGGCTGACACGTCGGCGTCACCTTGCCACGTGTTGGTACTCAGAAAATATATCCCCACAATTGCCCCCTAGGTTCTATTACCTCGGCATTCTGAGGTGATGGAACCTACACTGTTCGTTTATCTGTGCCCCTCTGTCCGAGATCAAACTCGCCGACCTCAAAGTTCCCTGGACTTTACTGTCCACTTCTGTTAAGTATCAAGCTTCATGCTTTCCAAGCTGCTCGAGATCACACCTCCTAACCGAGGTTCCGGTTCCATTAATTCGTAAACTCCAAGAGCTTTGCAACTGCTCCACTCACACTCTCTGGTGAGTTCCCGATTTCCAGTCATCTATTTGACTCCGGCGATTTTCATATCGGCGTTTATTTCTCTTGGTAGGTTCATAAACTCTTTTATTAAGCTCAATCTTTCATAACTCTTCTGAATCCATTTACTTGCCTTCTGTTGTCTTCTATTTTTGTCTGTTTTCAAGTTTTTGATGTATTGCTAAAATACCTGGCACTGTTCTTGTCATATTCGCTTTCTGTTGCTAGTATCGTGTCTGGGTCATTACTTTCTTGTTCTTCACATACTTACTTAGTGCCTGTGCACTTGGCTTTATTCTTGAACTTTGTCGTCTTCTTGCCTATTTTTCTTTTTTTTTCATTTAATCCTCTGGCTTCTTCTCTTTCTAGCTCTTTTGCTTAAATCCGTCATTTGTTCCAAGCTTTCAAGCTTCTGCAACTGTCTTCGTTTCTCTCTTCCGGTGAAGCTTTACGTCATTCTGTCATTGTCGTCAGACTTCGGCAATTCTCATTCTGCCTTCCCTCTTTCTGGTAAGCCACTGTTCCTCTTGGTTTTATTTCTTGTTGCTTTCCAAGAAGCTCTGCTTTATTGTTAATCACCATTACTTGTTTTACCCGTTATTTCCAAATCATCTTCTTGAATACACACTGTTCACACATCTGTTGATTTCTACCACTGTTCTTGGCTTGACTCACTTGTGCAATCTTTTTGTCTTGATTTCTTGATAGCTTCATCACCATTCTTGATTAGGAATTACATTCTTATTTCTATTTTCTGTGTCTTTTTCCAGATTCTTGCTTTCAATCTTTGCCTTCAAACTCCGAGGTGCCAGTCGCCGAGAAGAGCCTTGATCAAACTCTTTAGGAGATCGAGGCTGAGCTCGAGGCCGAGAAGGCTGCTGAGAAGTCTTCCCAACTGTCTTCTATATCCTGCCATTGATGCCGAGTAGTTTTGTTTTCAATTCTCTTTCTTCTTCTTCGGCTAAGCCTGAGCCGAGAAGAAAGAAGCGCTCATCGTCGCCCTCCTGTACGAGGATTTTCTTCAGTGTCTCTTCACTCTTTTCGGCTGGCTCCTTGCCGACATCATCTAGGACCTCCATGTCCTCGTCTTCAATCTCTGCCTTCCCTGGTTCCCGAATGTTGCAGGTAGTTTTCATTGTTGCCATGGAGCAATTCTTTGCCTGTAGTTGGTCTCCTCTGACTTTTTCAATCCCATGTTCTGTGGGAAATCGTAATAGTTGATGCAACGTTGAGGGAACTGCCCCCATTACATGCAACCATGGCCTTCCCAAGATGATGTTGTAAGGTGAAGGCGTGTCAATCACGACGAATTCTGTTTTGATCTTCTTCTAACTGCTGTTGCATGATTCTATACTTAGAATATTTTGTATGCCTTTCATACTTTGCCCCCTTCGTGCAATCTTCTTGGGGTTACATACCTCGGGTATAATAGCTACAAAACTTTTACTTCGGCAAGATACTGACCTACAAACTTTTCATAAATTCTAACAAGTGTGAAACATATACTACTCAATGTTAACTTTGCAAACTTTTTCTCAAGTTTCAACAAGTGTTTAAACGGTGATCTCGATCTAGCCTACTTGTAAATTGCTACAAATTTCAACAAGGATTAACATATACTGTAACAGGGATCAACAAAGATTAGCATAATAAGTGTTAAATAATAATCCATTTGTGAATTGCTACGAATTTCAACAAGTGTTTAAACAACATACTTAGCTTTTTCCTCAACCTGTAAATTGCTGCAAATTTCAACAGATGATCATATGTCGGCTTAACATTATCTTGAAAATTGCTACAAATTTCAACAAGTGTTAAGCATCTTTTTCGGGTTAACCAACTTGTAAATTTCTACAAGTGTTTAACCAATAACCTCGGCTTTACTTCGGCTTGTAAATTGCTACAAATTTCAACAAGCGAAGAGAAACAGTAATCTCGGCTTAACTTCAACTTGTAAATTACTACAAATTTCAACAAGTGAAGGTAAGGAATCAGCTTAACTCCAACTTGTAAATTGCTACAAATTTCAACAAGCGAAGAGAAACAGTAATCTCAGCTTAACTTCAACTTGTAAATTGCTACAAATTTCAACAAGTGAAGATAAGGAATCAGCTTAACTCCAACTTGTAAATTGCTACAAATTTCAACAAGTGAAGATAAGGAATAATCTCGGCTTAACTTCGACTTGTAAATTGCTACAAATTTCAACAAGTGAAGATAAGGAATCAGCTTAACTCCAACTTGTAAATTGCTACAAATTTCAACAAGTGAAGATAAGGAATCGGCTTAACTTCGACTTGTAAATTGCTACAAATTTCAACAAGTGAAGATAAGGAACCATCTTAGCTTAACTTCAACTTGTAAATTGCTACAAATTTCAACAAGTGAAGATAAGGAACCATCTCGGCTTAATTTCAGTTAAGCATCATCTTGGCTTAACTTCGGTTAAGCATCGTCTCGGTTTCACTTTGGTTAACCATCATCTGGGCTTAACTTCGGTTAAGCATCATCTCGGCTTAGCTTTGGTTAAGTATCATCTTGGCTTAACTTCGGTTAAGCATCATATTGGTTTAACCAACTTGTAAATTGCTACAAATTTCAACAAGTGGTAAATGCATTTTTATTCTCTCTGCCCCCTAGTGTGAACTTAAAATCTACTTGTGTTCTCATCATACATGTAGTTTCGACCTTGTCGCCGAGGTTTAATTCAAGCCCAGGTTGTCGGCCTTGGTTTCTCTATTGATCTTACTTGGCTCCAACCTAAGTTTGATTTTCGGCCTTGCATCAGCGAGCCGTTTCTCTTTTCTTATTCCGAAACCTTTGTTCCCGGCATGTCCTCCTCGGCCCTAGCATACTTCTCAATTATGGCCAACTTTAGTCTGATCTTGTGTTTTTCCTTTTTATCTTCTGGGATCTGAGATCTGCTCATTGTGCTCTTCTCTTCTCGGACTCAGGTGCCGAGATCTTAACTTCTGGAATCTTGGATCTGCTCATCAGGTTGAGCTCTCGTCTTCTTGGGCCTACTTATCTAGGCTGAGATCATGTCTTCTCGGATCCGGGATCCAGGATCTGGAATCTAGGAATTGCTCACTCAGGATGATTTCTTCTATACTTGAATATTATCTCCTTGGGAGCGCTCATGCCCCCTGTCTTTGCATCCCTTCTGGAAGGGTCTTCGTTCCTCCGCAGGTATCTATCCTTCCATACCTGGAGGTCATCTTTGTTGTAGCATTTGCTTTGATCTATTGTCTTTGGTGCGTCACCTTCCTGGCCGGCGTCTTTCACTCCGTGACTCTGGTCACGAGTTTCTGTGTTGCGGTCGTCCCCTTCAACGTCGAGATCGATAGGTCTCCCACTCCCAGCAGGAGCGTTGTCTTTAATCTGATCCTTTTGTCCGTCATTGGCCATCTATTCTTCTTTCTTTCCCACAGACGGCGACAAATTGTGTGGGTGATTTTCCGACCACACTGCCCGCTTAGTAACCAGCTGGAGAGCACTGGCAGAATAGATGGCACCTGACTGACCTGCAACAGAAATATAAGAATCCCGCGGTGGTTTCGACCACCCGGGGGCACTCCGACGATCAAGTCAGTATATCTCTTAAAGATAAATCAACTACTAAACTCACAAGCTTGAGTATCAAAAGCATACCTTAGACCCATGGGGGTGCCTCTCTTTTATAGCCAATACAATCCTAGTCCCAATAGGAGCCTGGCCCTAATGGACTTAGGATTACTGCTAATCTAGGACTCCCAGTGGGATTAGGATAAACTCTCTAAGAGTCTTATCTTTACCCAAACTGAAGTCTTCTCCCAATCTAGGACTCTTGTCCATATCTAGGTTGAGTTCCCTCTTTATTCTAGGACTCTTGTCCTTTATCCGCTTATCTCGGATTCCGATATCTTTGGAGGCAACCTCAGCCTAGCCGAGATGACCTCGGCACAACGACCAAGACACGTGGCACCTCGGCTGACATGTCGGCGTCACCTTGCCACGTGTTGGTACTCATAAAATATATCCCCACACTATATTATTTTTATCACGTTTATATTCAACATTTTTTTTCCAAGACTAGGGTCGCTCCCACCATGAAAATTAACATCATATAATTTGCACAAGTTACTTCCTAGTTCCTTCACAAAATAGCCACTTTTCTTTGAGCCTTAGAGTGCATTTGGTTGAGTTTTGCATTCAATTTTTCAAAGCCCAAAACTCAAAACGTGTTTAGTTTAAAATTTTCATAAAATTCATTTCAAAACCCCATTTCAAACAACTCAAAATCCAAAACCTGTTTTGTTTTCAAGTTTTCACAAAATTCTTTAGAGTTATTTGTCGGTGCTACCCATGCCCACCACACTCAACTCTCTTTCTCTCTCTCTCTCTCTCTCTCTCTCAATGAGCAAGAGCAACCCTCTCTCTCTCTCTCTCTCTCTCTCTCAATGAGCAAGAGCAACCCTCTCTTTCCCTCTCCTCCCTTCTCATTTTTCATCTTTTCCACTATCCCGCCTTTCCCTTTCTTGTGAGTAATTTTTTTTTGTTGTATATTTCTTATTATTCAGTAACTAACATATGAACCGTGCGATGCATAGACTAAATAAATAATTAAATAATAATGTAAAATTTATTTAAAATGTAAAGAAAAATAATTTAGAATGAACTAAATTTTAAATACTTCATTAGAATATATATATATATATATATATATATATATATATATATATATATATATATATTACAGTTGTTATGTCATTAATTGTATATTCTAAATTCACAATAAGAAATAAATGTCATAATTTAATTGGTAAAGATGAAAAAAAAAATTATATTTATGATAAAATAAAAATAAATTTCGTTTTATAATTTTTTTTTAATTTTAGTTTATTCTATGTTAAAATTTGTCATAAAACTAAACATACTTTTAGAAATAAAACAATATATATATATATATATATATATATATATATATATATTGATAAAATCATTAAAATCGATCAAAAGACCAACCAACTTACACAAAAATTAATTAATTAAATTTTTTAAATTTTATTGTATTTTAAAATTTAAACTATCTTCAATTGAAATATGCACAACACTACAATATTAAACAAGAGCATATATTTACTTTATATAAGTGAAACAACTCACTTTTTCTTTCTTTTTCCTAATGTGAGATTGTGTGAAATAAAAATTAATAATTGTTTGGGCGGAAAATTTATTTCGAATCATATAATATCAGTCATTTAATCTTTAATTAGGTCAATCTTTAGTTTTTTTCCGAATCAAACAAATATAACCAACATATTTTGATAAAATCACTAAGATCACGGTTAAATTAGCGAATCAGTCAAACCGAAAATAGTTCAGCCTAATCGGCTACGTCAAAAGACCAACCAATTTATATAAAAATTAAACAATTAAAACTTTTAAATGTTATTTTAATTTTAAAATTTAAACTGTCTTGAATTGAAGTATGCACAATACTATAATATTAAATGGGAGCATACAATTTACTTTATATAAGTGAAACAACTCACATTTTCCTTCTTTTTCCAATGTGGGATTATAAAATAAAAGTTAACAATTGTTTGGGCGAGAAGTTTATTTTTAATCAAGCAAACTTAGTTGTGATGACCCAAATTTTTTAAAAAAAATAGCCGGTGCATAATTTAATCGAGCAAATTTTCAAATTTGAGTGCTGTGTAAATTCTGTGCAAAAACATTTCGATTTTGTATTTTTTAAAAATAGTTCCCGATCTCAGAAAATTATGAAATTTTTATATGTTGTTCCCATATGAGTCTAGCACGTTGGATAAAAATTTCAAAATTTAATGATGAGTCTTAATTTTATGAAATTCACGGATTGATTGGTGTTCTGTTTAATTTATAGCAGAATTTTGTTATTTAATTTTTAATGTTTAGATAATGATTTGGATAGATTTGTTGGGTCTATTTTGGTATATAATTGGGCCATGTTTGGCTTATGGGTGGAAATTTAATTCAAGACCCATGGCTTGGATTCAATTTAATTTGAGTTTGTTTATGACTTATGTTTAACTGTCTGGTCTTTTTTAATTACATGGTCAGTGACCATATTGGGAGTTGTAATTATATATTATATATGGTTACAATATTTATTTGAAAGTTGAATTTGTGCTGTGTACCATATGGTGAAAATTTGTATATTTTTATAGTGTATAAAATGAGTATATATTTCGTAGTGAGCAAAATATTATATTTTATGGTGTACAAAAATGTTATATTTTGTGGTGAGAAAAATTATATCATTTTATAATTTATATTATAAAATTTTGAGATATTATTACAAAAATTAAATTATTTTTTTTGAAAAGAAAGGGAAGACAACCCACATGGGGTTGTTCCCCCGCACCACTCAATTTCCTTCCTCCTTCTTTTTGCTTTCCTTGGGCTGAATAGAGCACTCATCTCTCTCTCTCTCTCTCTCTCTCTCTCTCTCTCTCTCTCTCTCTCTCTCTCTCCATGCTCATCATTGTTGCTCAATCTTTGAGCTTGAAATGAGAGTCTTTAGAGTGAGATTTTCCAAAAGTGTTGTAAATAAAAGTCGGAGAGCTTGTCATAATCTTCTCAATGGTAGTCTCAGATTCATGATCGAGCAAGATTTGCCTTCCAGATCTGCTCTTCTTCATTATATGAGGTAGGGACTTTCTTCATATTTTTATATTAAAGCTATGTTAGGGTAATTTTGAGAAAATATATCATTATAAGAGGTATTGCATATATATATATATATATATATATATATATATATTTTTAGATTTTTGTTTGGTAATTTTTGGAAGAAAAATTATGTTGAAATGTTAAGAATGTTGACATTCTGAGATTGATTGGGAAAAATCATTTTGTGTTGATAATTTTACAAAGAAATCTGAAAATAAAATTTAATAGTTGTATGATTGTATTTACATCATATTATGATTAGATGATTTATTTTGAGAAATATAAAGTTGATTTTTTTTTTTAATCTTTGATTTGGAATTTATTTTTGAGAAAAATAAATTAATGTTGAAGAATATGGAGTAAATGCTTAAGTAGGAATTATAGAGTTGTTTTGGGATTAAAAATTCTAAAAGTGTTATATTCATGATATTTTATAAAAGATGATATATTGATGATTAAGTTGTGTTCATTTTTATGAAAATAAAAATGTGAAATGTGGACTTTCAAGCTCATAACCTTGAAAATGTTACTATTGGGCATATTTCATAATTGTTTATGTAAATATCATGTTGGTTAAGTAATTTTAGAAAAAGTTGTGAAATTGTTATTGGTAAAGAATTTGGTAAAAATATTACCTCTTCAAATAGCTTGGCATGAAAAATGGTTATGTTGAAATATAGATATGTTTGAGGGATGAGGCATGTGGCATGTGAAGTTAGGTTTGGTATTATTAATTTGAAATTTTTTGAATATAATAAACTTACTAATTTAGTGGATTAAATTAGTTTTGATTAAAAGGTTATATCCGTTATAGCTAAAAGTCTGTTATTGAGATTGTACCATAACTTTTGACATAGTAGGATGGAAATGGTAATATTTAATAAGTAGATATTTCCTTTGAGTTATATATATGTTTTTGCAAGATCTAGATGATTTTCGAAATCATCCTTGGATTTGTTTTGAAAATTGATTGTTGATTTAAGAAGATGAGAGATTTTTCTTTAAAGTAGGTTTACTTTCTTGTTCCTTTTAAAATAGAAATTGTGGGTGTAGGCCAAGCTAACATGGTCGAACAAGTGGGGCAAGCGGAGGTACCGGGGCAAGCGGGTCAAGCCGCAATGGGGGCCTAGCCCGGGAAATGGTGGGGCTTTGAGGGAGTCCATGAACATTTTGAGGGCGGAGAGCCAAGCTAGGGAGAACGCTGTGGAGACAAGGGCGAGCTTCCTCACGAAGGAGTTTTTACGGGCCAAGCCGGATGAATTCCATGGGGGCCTTGAGCTAAAGAAAGCAGATGAATGGCTTGAACAGACAGTGAAGACTTTCAAGATGCTTCACATTGAGGACAATGAGCTTAGAGTGACTCTTGCAAGTTACTACCTCAAAGGGGACACGGGCCAATGGTGGAAGTATGCCAAGGGCCGAATAGAACCGACATGGGAGGCATTTGTGGTGGCCTTACAAGACTAGTGCCTACCTCCCACTGCTAGGGAGAAATTGAGAAAGAAGTTCCAAGACCTTAAGCAACTCAATATGTCCGTGGCCGAGTTCGAAGCGGCCTTCTCTAGTTTGTCCTGGTTTGCACCAGAGTTGGTAGCGACGGAGGAACGTCGTTGCATTGAGTTCAAGAAAAAGCTTAGAACCAAGATCTTGTTCAAGGTTGCAGGGAATATGATCCGAAATTATGATTGCCTTGTGGAGGCGGCCGCACATGTAGAGATTACCGTAGAAGCGAGGAGGAGAGACTTCGAAATTCGAGGTCTAGGAGCCAAGGGTCACAGGGGGACTTTAGGCCCAAAAAGAAGAGCAAAAACACTTTTTCATCCCAGTCCCAGTCGCAGCAGTCTAGATCCACTTTCCTTTTGCCTAGTGCGGGCCCAGGGAAGAGTACACCGAGTGGGTTTTCTTGCTTCAAGTGTGGCCAATCGGGCCACAAGGCTTTTGCATGTCCACAGAAGGGAGGAGGATAGCAAATGTTACCACCACCACCACCTAACCAATCACAGAGTCAACCTCAGAGTAGGGGTCAGGAGCCTACTTGCTATCAGTGCGGTCAGTCAGAGCACATGAAGAGAGCTTATCCGCAGTTGGGAGGCGCATCTGGCGCATCGGGGTCGAGGCAGACTCAGAGCCACCAGTAGACTCACTCAGCTCAAACTACACGAGTTCATCAGGGAGCCGCTTCGGCGCAGTCAGTACAGCAGGCCTATGCTTTGAGGGATGAGCAGGTTGATCGGAGGCCATAGGGGCGCGTGTACGCTGTTGCCGCGCCAGAGCAGTTGCTAGGATCCTCGGTTGTGAGAGGTATTTTTGTTGTATGTAATTCGTTGGCCAGTGTGTTGATAGATACGGGTGTGTGTCATTCATTCATATCTGCTGGATTCGCATCTGCATTAGGGTTAGAGGCGGCACAGTTAGCATCTCCGCTCAGAGTTGAGTCATCGGTTGGGGGTACAGTTGACTTAGATCGGAGGTGTCGCGATTATGAGATAGAGGTTGCTGGGCGTAGACTCCCGTTTGCTTTTGTGTTGCTAGACATGTCGAGTTTTGATGTCATTCTAGGGATGGATTGGTTGTATTCTTATCGAGCAGTGATTGATTGTCTTCGTCGGAGAGTCACAGTGTGCACCTCGAGTGGGGATTGTTTTTACTTTCTGGGAGACAAGGTTGGCCGGGTCATATCGCCAGTGTTTGATCCTCGTAGTAGGAACGAGCTTAGTGGTCTTCTTGCTACTCTTTTGGATTGTAAGAGTGACAGGACTCAAGTTGAGTTGCCAAGGGTAGTTTGTGAATACCCGGACGTGTTTCCCGAGAACCTTACTAGTTTACCACCCTACCGGGAGATTGAGTTCACCATCGACTTAGTGCCTGGAACGGCACCAATTTTTATGGCGCCATATAGGTTTGCACCCGCGGAGTTGCATGATTTTAAGATTCAACTCCAAGAGCTTTTAGACAAGGGCTTCATTCGCCCTAGTACGTCATCTTGGGGAGTGCCGGCTCTCTTTGCGAAGAAGAATGATGGGTCATTGCGGCTGTGTATCAACTACCGTAAATTGAATCGAGTTACTGTCAAGAACAAATACCCTTTACCCAGAATAGATGACTTGTTTGATCAATTTAGAGGGTCTTGTTGCTTTTCGAAGATAGACTTGAGGTTAGGGTACCATCAGTTGAGAGTTCGGGAGGAAGACATCTAGAAGACGGCCTTTCGTATGCGTTATGGCCACTATGAGTTCCTTGTAATGCCATTTGGGTTGACCAACGCGCCGGCTTCTTTCATGGATTTGATGAACTGAATCTTTAGGGAGTACTTGGATCATTTTGTGGTTGTCTTTATGGACGACATTCTAATTTATTAGATTTGAAAGGAGGAACACAAGGCTTACTTGAGAGTAGTGCTTGATTTGCTTAGAAAACACCAGTTGTATGCGAAATTTGAGAAGTACGAGTTTTGGCTCACCGAGGTGAAGTTTTTGGGTCATGTGGTGTCAAGAGAGAGAGTAACTGTAGATTCTTCAAAGATAGACTCCGTACAAGATTGGGAGCAACTTAAAAATGTCTTTGAGATCTGGAGTTTCTTGGGATTGGCGGGGTACTATCGGTATTTTGTGAGGTACTTCTCTAGATTAGCCGCGCCTTTGACAAGGTTGACTAGAAAGGGGGTTAAGTTTGTGTGGAGTGAAGCTTGTGAAAAGTCCTTTCAAGAGCTTAAAACTAGATTGACTACGGCACCGGTGTTGATCATTCCGGAGAGAGATTTGGGTTACACCGTTTATTGTGATGCATCTCGAGATGGGCTTGGTTATGTTTTGATGCAAGGGGGAAAGGTTATTGCCTACGGTTCACGGCAGTTGAAAACCCATGAAAAGAATTATCCTACCCACGACTTAGAGTTAGCCACAGTAGTGTTTGCCTTGAAAATTTGGAGGCATTACTTGTATGGTGAAAAGTTTGAAGTTTTCTCCGATCATAAGAGCCTAAAATATTTGTTCTATCAGAAAGACTTGAGTTTACGTCAACAGAGGTGGATGGAATTTTTAGAAGACTATGATTTTGAGTTACACTATCATCTGGGAAAGGCCAATGTAGTGGCTGACGCCTTAAGTTGAAAAATCGTGAGTAGTTTGGCGAGTGTAGCCATTCAGGAGTGGGTTATGTTGGGTGAAGTCGGCAAGTTTGAATTACAATTGGGTGAGCCCGAAGAGGGAACAACATTGTTTGCCTTGAGCGCTCTGCCTGTCTTGATTAGCAAAGTTGTAGAGGCACAACAAGGGGACCGTGAAGTAGAGTTAATTCACGATAGAATCTCTAACGGGAAGGAAGAGAAGGGTTTGAACATTCACTTGAATCAAAGTGTACGCTACCCAGATCGTTTGTTTGTACCTGAATCTTGTAGAGAGGAGGTGCATCTAGAATTCTATCACTCACGCCTTGCGGTACATCTGGGAGGCACCAAAATGTATCGTGACCTCAGCCGTCAGTTTTGGTGGAGGGGTATGAAAAGAGATGTCGCATCCTTTGTATCCAAGTGCCTTACTTGTCAACAAGTGAAGGCTGAACATCAAAGACCAGCGGGTTTGTTACAACCCTTACCAATAGTTGAGTGGAAGTGGGAGCACGTTACCATGGACTTTGTAGTTGGGCTTCCTAGAACACAGCGGGGAAATGATGCCATTTGGGTAATTGTTGATAGATTGACCAAGTCTGCACATTTCATTCCAGTGCATACCCGCGACTCAGTTGAGCACTTGGTAGAGTTGTATGTTAGAGAAATAGTTCGTCTTCATGGGGTTCCAGCAACCATTGTGTCGGATAGGGATCCTCGTTTTACCGCCCGGTTGTGGTAAAGCCTTCAAGAGGCATTGGGAACTAAGTTGACTTTTAGCACCGCTTACCACCCACAAACCGATGGGCAGTCGGAACGCACCATTCAAACTTTGGAGGACATGCTTAGAGCTTGTGTCCTAGATTTCAAGGGGTCTTGGGAGAGGCATTTACCGTTGATTGAATTCGCCTACAACAATAGTTTTCAAGCTAGCTGGCATCGAGATGGCACCGTTTGAGGCCTTGTATGGCCAACCTTGTAGATTGCCAGTTTGTTGGGCCAAGGTGGGAGATGCACTGTTGTTGGGTCCAGAGATTGTTAGGCAGACAACCGAGAAAGTTGCTCTCATTCTGAAGAGATTAGCTACGGCTCAAAGCCGATAGAAAAGTTATGCCGACAAGAGGAGACGACCCTTGTCTTTTGAAGTGGATGACCATGTGTTCCTTAAGATCTCACCTAGGCGGGGTTTAATGAGGTTTGGCAAGAGTGAGAAGTTGTCTCCGAGATTTGTTGGACCTTTCGAGATATTAGAGAGAATCGAGGAAGTGGCATACCGGTTAGCTTTACTGCCACAACTTTCGGGGGTTCATGACGTGTTTCATGTGTCAATGCTTAGGAAGTACGAGCCTGACCCTTCTTATGTGTTGGATTGGGTTGATTTGGACGTAGATGAAGATGCCTCTTATGAAGAGCGACCGGTTCAAATCCTAGATACCCGAGAACAAGTGTTACGAGGCAAAACCATACCATTAGTGAAGGTGTTGTGGAGACACTAGGCAACTTGGGAACGGGAAGCGGAGGTCCGCTCCAAGTATCCGGATTTATTTGAGCATGCTTAGTTGTTTTGTTCTAATTGTAAAGTTTCCCTAGTGTTGAAGGAAAAAATGTTAAATTGTTGATCACATGTTGTTGTATGTATTGATTAACTTGAACATGAGGTAATGGAGGGATGATATTTTTCCATGAATGTTTTAATCCGAATGCTTATATGAGTAATAGTTGTTTTGGGGGAAAATAATGAAGAGGAGCATGGTAAATGTTGGTTAAATATCGATCTTGTGAGTTGAAATTTTAATGGTATAGTTATAATTGCAGAAATTCTCCATTTGATTAGTGGGCTTAATTTCGGGGACGAAATTTCCTATGGTGGGGAGGTTGTGACGACCGGGTCTTCGTTTTCTTTTCTTTTCTTTCTTTCTCCTCTTCGTCCCTCTTTTATTTTTGATTGGGCTTGAAAAGTTCGAGAATTGCTCTCAAAGTTTAACGTTCTTGTTCTTGTTTTCGTTCGATGTTAAATATCACTTGTTCTGGAGAGCGTGAGGTCAGGTCCGGAGTGTTCGGGGGTTGAACTAAAACTTTCCTGGACTGTTTGGCTAGCTGAACGTACGGGAACCTAAGGCCGCACGTGCGGATTTCAAGGGAAAGCTGGGGCAGCACACTACAATATATGCAGGTGTGGGACTTGGTGTGTGCGGGAAGGGCCACACGTGTGGGGATGGGAGCCGCACATACGGGAGAGAGGCTCTGCACGTACGGGGCACGTGCCACACGTGCGGGACGACTGGCAGTCCGAAATCCCTGTTTTTATTTCTCTATTTCGGCTGAATGTATCACTTTAGCTACACCTCTCTCTCTCTAAAAATACATCTCTCTCCCTTCTCTCTACATTTCAACCTCAAAGCAAGGTCAAAACCCTTGATCTTCTTTCATTCATTGAGATCCAACCTTGACTCCTTTATCAAAGATTGAGAACGTCTCTAGAGCTCTCTTGTGTGTGGTGGAGATTTGGTTCTTGACACCATCAATCCTAGGGTTTCAACTCCTCTTCTTTATCAAAACCTTGAGGTAGGGAAATTTTCTTGAGTTATATATACATTTATGTTAGTTTTGGTTGATTTTAAGGGTTTCATTAATGACATTGAAGGTTTGGTCTTGTCTCATAAATGCTAGGGTTTTAAAGGTGGGTTTGATCTCTCTCTCTTTCTAAACTGTCTTCTTGAGAATTTTAACTCACATAATAAGAGGGGTGGTGTCATGAGAGAAAATCTTTTCAAAAGGTGGAGATGTTAGTTTTGTTTTTGACATAAAACCCTAGAAGTTTTGGGGATTTTTGAAAGATGTGAACATGCTTAGGGGTATCTTGTTGTTTTGTATTAAGAGAGTGAACTTTCATTATATGTTTAGAAAAAATAGCAATTTACTTGATATAAGAGAAATGAAATGTGATTTTAACTTTATTGTCAAGCATTTGAAAGTGTATTGTTGGGAAATAGCTAATAGTTGTGCATCTTGGTTAGTGAAAATTGTAAACATTAGAGTTAATGTGTGAAAAACAACACATGCAGTCTTGAAGAGACTAACTTGTTATGAATTGAGCATGATGAGAGATTGTTAGTGCCATAAATTGATGGCATGGTTATATTGTGAGATAATATGGAGAAGAAGAAATGAAAAATGTGGTAAATTGATATTGTTGTAGAGATAGTTGAAAATGGAGTAATTAATGTTGCATTTCATACATGTCTCAAATTATTCTTATCATACATTGTGAGTTTAGATTGAAAAATATTTACTTCATGAAAAAATGAGATGTTGTAATAAGAACCATGGAATGCGGTATGGGGTAAATACGTGGTAAGTCCGGATAGGGGGTGTAGTGAACTTGACAAGTTGGCCTGAGTGTCCATGGTGAAAGACCAAAAAACCGCGCGGATAGGTGTTGAGCCTTCCGGTTAATACCGGTAAAAATGACAAATTGGTAGTACTCGTAGAGTCTACTTGCAGACACCAGCCTAGGGATTACCAGTGTCGTATTTATCGCCCCTTTATGATTTAAAATTTGAAGTTTTGAAAATTGATGAGATTGCAAAATGTTAATGAAAACATAGTGATTTTCAAGGAAGACGTGACATTAGATTATTTTGAAAAAAAAGCATTGCATCGCATTTGCACTTACATTTAATGGTGGACATCATACATAAATGTATATACTTTGTTAGGGATTTCTCTACTGGGTTTTATGCTCACCCCTATGGGATTTTGGTGCAGGGAAAGATGTGGTGATCCCGCCAAGCTGAGGGTGTGGATATGTTTTGTGAAGAGTGGATTACTCTTTTATTTTGTTATAAATTTTTGTAAAGCCAAGGGCTATTCTTGTATGGGTCCGAGAGATCATTTTTGTGTAACCGGACTCAAGCCTTGGAAGTTGTAAGCCCATGAGGGCATTTTAATTATTTTGTGACTATATGCTTCCGCATGTGAACTTTTGTATAAACTCATTTATTAACTATGCAATGATAAAAGGATTACTGATGTTGTCTAGTGAATGTCAATTAAGGTAGTTAGTTCATGTTGATTTATTTCGGGGTGTTATAGTTACAAGTCAAACCAAAAGTGATTCAGCCTAATCAGTTAGGTCAAAAGACCAACCAACTTACACAAGAGTTAATTAATTAAAACTTTCAAATTTTATTTTAAAATTTAAATTGTCTTGAACTACAAAACGCACAACACTACAATGTTAAATGTATGTGGGATTATAAAATAAATCATAGACTAATTAGAGCTTTATTTTTAAAATTTAAACTGTCTTGAACTGAACTACGCACAATACTATAATATTAAATGGGAGTGTAAGATTTACTTTATATGAGTGAAACAACTCACTTTTTTCTTCTTCTCTCGATGTGGGATTACAAAATAAATCATAGACTAATTAGAGTTTTATTTTTATATGGTTAAATGGAAGCTAACCAATGAAATTTTTTTTAATTGTTTAAAATTAAGAAAATCAGTATGAGAAATTGCAGTTAAACTGGTGAATCAGTCAAACCAAAAACGGTTTAGCCTAATCGATAGGTCAAAAGACCAGCCAATTTATATAAAAATTACTTAATTAAAACTTTTAAATGTTATTTTAATTTTAAGATTTAAATTATCTTGAATTGAAGCATGCATAACATTATAATATTAAATGGGAGTATAAGATTCACTTTATATAAGTGAAATAACTCACTTATATTAATGGGAGCATAAGGTTCACTTTATATAAGTGAAACAAGTCACTTTTTTCTTTTTTTTCTCTATGTGAGATTATAAAATAAAATTTAACAATTGTTTGGGCGGAAAATTTATTTCTAATCAAGCAATCTTAGTCGTTTAATCATTAATCAAACCCATCTTTAGTTTATTTTGAATCAAACAAATCTAACCAATATACTTTGATAAAACTATTAAAATTACGGTTAATCCAATCAATCAATCAAACCGCGGTTAAACCAATGAACCAATCAAACAAAAAATGATTGAGCCTAATTGGCTAGGTCAAAAAACCAATCAACTTACACAAAAAATTAATTAATTAAAACTTTTAAATTTTATTTTAAAATTTAAACTATATTGAATTGAAACTTGCACAGTACTACAGTATTAAATAGGAGTATAAGATTCATTTTATATAAATGAACAACTCACTTTTTTCTTCTTTTCCTAATGTGAGATTATCAACTAAATCATAGACTAATTAGAGTTTTATTTTTATATGGTTAAATGGAAAGTAACCAATGGAAGTTTTTTAAATTGTTTAAAATCAAGAAAATTTGTATAAGACATTGAAACTCTTACAATGCTCCTCACTAAAAGCCCTTTTACTCATATAATATATATAGATAGATAGATTTTATAATACAAATTCATAAATGTGAAATGTTTTAAATGTATGTAAATTGCGTAGATATAAACCAGAAACAAAGTGTTAAATTTTTTAAAACTTTCATAAAAAATAAAAAACACAGAGTGAAATAGATTAGACACATCTAAAAAGTATATTTGGATTAGGTATATAAAAAAAAGTAAACAAATTTGATTACAATATTGCCAAAAAAAAATTGACTACAACATAAAAAAACACAAGACCCAAAAAGACTCAAAAATTAGTTTTGAAAACTCATAATCAAACAAGTTTTAAATTTTCAAATTTCTAAAAACTATTTTCAAACTATACAACTCAAAATTTAGTTTTGAAAACTCAAAACCAAACAACTTTTGAATTTTCAAAACTTTTTTCACAAAATGAGGGTGCGTTTGGTTAAATTTTTGAATCAAAATTTCAAAATCCAGAACCCAAAACCTATTTGGTTTAGGGTTTTTGAAATCTCATTCTAAAACTCAAAACCTATTTGGTTTTGAAAACTCATTCTAAAGCTAAAACCTATTTGGTTTAGGATTTTCACAAAATTGATTTTGTTTTGTTTCCAAGTATTGGCTGAATAATTTTTTATATTTTAGATGTATATGATCTAAATAGACTTAAACAGTAAACAAAATATATAAAATATTAAAATTGCATTAATTTTTAAATTGGGCCTTTTTTTTTTAGTATATTTCTCATTATTCAGTAATTTTATTAAAAGTTACATTTAAATATGAAATATTTTAAATGTATGTAGATTGAGTGGATATAAATGAGAAAAGAAATGTTAAAATTTTTAAAATGTTCACAAAAAAAAAAAAAAACATATGGAGTGAAACTTTATCCTATAGATTAGATTAGATATATCCAAAATATAAATTTAGATTAGATATGTGAAAGAAGTAAGCAAATTTGACTATAATATTACAAAAACATTTTAACTATAAGACAACACAGTCCAAAAAAACTCAAAAACTAATTTTGAAAATTCATAAATTGTAGGCAGGTATGGTGTTTTGGACTCAGATAACAGTTTATTCCTCTTAACCAATGCCATTTAAAATGTTAATTCAGAAATGGTGATGAGAATTGACTTTTTTCGATCCAATTTCTTGGAATTCTTATACCAGTGTATGTTTGGAAAGTAAAAAGCTACTCGTGAAGAAACGCTTACATTCCCTTGATCTTTTTAATCCTTTTACAATCAACCTTTCATAATAAGTCTAAAAACACGAAACTAATCTCATAAACCATAAATAGAATAATCTGAGAGTGAAATTGTCTCTTTTAGAATGAGCTCTGCAATATGATATGTATGGTGAAAATTATTTTATATGGTCAATTCTGTGATGACTCTATGTTAGTAGTGTTGTTGATTTTTTTTTATTATTTTATAGTCACTTACATTGTTTGGAACCAATCATCATTACAAAACCCCCATCATTACATTGTGTGTGATTTTGGGGAGCAGGGAGGAGGCTGGTGCGGTGGGCAGGGGAAGAGGAAATAGTGATGAAATGTCTTCATCATACATAAAAAAAAAGAAAAAGAAAAGGGGTGGGGGGGCAAAATAAGAAATGGTGTAGAATAATTTGATCACTCAACCAACTTTGTTAGTCTATTTAACTGTCAACTAACTGAAGGGGTAAATTGAAATGTAAAAGTGAACGTATAGGCAGATTATTGTCATTTTAAAAACCTTCGGATTCTGTGATTTTATCAAACCTCAAGAGAGGTTTGTGTAATTTATTCAAGAATTTATAGATTCAAAGTGAAGACCAGGCTAAAAAAAATAAATAAATAAAATTGTGAAAATTGAAGACTAAATTTGTAGTACCTATTTTAAATTGATACTTTATTCAATTCATTAATCAGTTGGTGATGAAGAAATGAAATTGTAAAGAGATATGGATGTTACTTCATATTTAGTACAGGTAGTGTTGACGTCCCCGAACGCCCTGGGAGGACGAGTCCCATTCTGTTCATTTTGGGTTCACTACAGTTCAGGACTCTCAAATTGTCACGGTTCTTAATCTGAACCAAAGAGTCCAAATCCGGAAAATCGTTTTGAGAAACAGATTTTTGAAAAGAAGTGCCAAACATGGACTGCTTTGCCAGATACAGAGTCACCACCTAAATATTTTTTTTTTATGGGGGAATTTAGGAAACCCTGACTCGGTGCCAAAGGCCACGTGTCCGTCATCACCAAAGTTGCCTCGGCTCGGGAACTTGGGTACGATTGGGGAAGGTCAGCTATGAGCACCCCCTCTCGCCCGATCCGAAGATCGGCCTCTACTAACCATGATATCCGATTTTGAAAACGTTATGTGTTCTTATTCCAGTCAATTAGCTAGAATTACTATGTGATGCGCACAACACAAAAATATAGAGACTAGTTCGCCTAATTTGGAACGAAGCATTACATATCCGCTTGTTTGAAAAACAGTTTGAAATTTGCTACTCGCAAGTAGGCTAAAGCACCGATTTCGGCGAGTTGTCCCAACTCAAACAATCCAACCTTCACCCACAGGCACTCAAGCAGTTTATATCACATAAGCATCTAGCCACATGGTAAGCATGCTATCATGGCAACACTCACATTCATGCAAGGATGCTAAAGCATGAAAGCATACCTAGTACTCTGAGCCAAAACAAAAGCTAGTTAGTAATCAATGCATGATCCTAACTCATGTTAAGATGGCTAATGCAACACATACAAGTTGCAGCTACAAAAGGGTCGGCTAATCTATGGATGACATATGATGATGCTACAACTAACACGTATTCAACTTGGAATTGAAATACAATGCAGTTAGTATGATGCGCCGAGCCCGGTGCATGCAAGACAAATGTATGGATGCACGCATGCATAGCATAAGGTATGCTAAATCAAATATGACCTAATACTAACCATCAAAAGTAGATAAGTAAAAGGGAGAAAGAAGTGGGGGTTGGAAGACATACATACACGCACCCACACTTATTACAAGTTAGCCCTCACTCGGAGGGACCGAAAGAATAATACAATTTAACTAACTAACAAGCTAATTAAATATTACAGACCCTTAATTAATTAACAAATTAATTACAAAATAAACTAAATGTGAAGCGTAAAGAGACGGCCGCAGCTCTGCCTCGGAATGCGTGAATAATGCATGCTTGACTTGCCCCGCTCGGAAACTCGCTGCCATAGTACTGTTGCCTCTGTTTACACTGCCTCGCCCCTCTGAGGATCACATAAATTTTCAGAACTGCTTTGAATCACTCCCTGAGTGCTCTGGAGTGTCACCGGCCAGAACAAAATGCCACCGGCCATGGGAATGGGATTATCGGCCAAATCTTATGCTCTCGGCCAAACATGTTTTGCCGGTCGGCACCCAAAACTGCCGGCCGGCCAATTCTTCCTGCTGAAACTTGCAGTTGACAGCAGCAGAGGGCAAGCAGTGTATGGCATGGAATTTTCAAACAAATGTGTGCATGGCCACACTCCCTATCATGCAATGGACTCAAGGAAGTGTGGCCCTCGACCCTCGAGCCATCAATCACGCATTTCAATGCATGATGGCCCAAAAGCCAAGTGTGCAACTTCGATATCAAATGAAATGCAAGCACAAAACACATCAAAGGGCCCCTACCCCGATCATGATTGATGAAGAGGCAAGGGATGCATGCGCAATGAAATGCAACCTAGGCATGGAGGCTAAGTATGCAACATGAACATGCAAATGAGCAATGTATACTAGGCACGCAACCTAAACATGTAAGCAAACATGGCATGCAACAACATGTGATGATGGACTTAAACTAATACGGATAGCTCGCAAGCATGCCAAAATCAGTGGCCATGTGATGAAAATGAGGCAACCAAGATGCGCGCAAACATGCACAATGCAATGGCCCGAGTCTAAGGCACAAGACACAACTCCACAAAGGCATTGAAAGGATGAATTATGGCATACAATGGCATATGTTCCAACACTGAAGTATGATGCTCAATGGTCCCGGAACATGCAAATATGCCACCCAATGCATGAAATAGCCCCCGAAACTCAAAACTAGGCACATGTATTGAACTCTAACTATGCAAAGAAAGCATTATTTGACCATGAAGCCCAAAGACAGAGCCAAGGCAGTCCCAAAACATGAACATTTCTAGTTCAAAGCATGACCAAAAGATGCTAGCATGATGGACTAAAATAGCATGTAACTTTGACTAGCAAACATGGTTTACATGGCATGCATATGAAGCATATGAAATCTCACCAGACCAGAAAAAATCAATGAATAAAACATGCCAAAATATGTCCAAATAATCACTGAAATGCAACCAACATGTACAAAAATGAGGGGCTTCTTTGGAAGGGCATACAAGGGGTAATTAAGCACAAGCATCAAGGACACTTAGCATGGCACAACCAACTATGGAAATCAAATATAACAGCCCTAAAACTCACCAAATTGACTCTGAAATTGGTCTAGGGAGCGTGCAAAGAAAGGCCCCTTTGAAAGGCCTTGGATGGGATTGCTCTACACATGCATTGTAGACATAAAATATGATCAAAAGGGCCCTGGACAGACCTAAGGCAGACCTCAAAACCCTCATAATGAGGCCTGGAAAGTGACTTCGATGCATGCATAATAGGGTCCCTTTGGAAGGCCTAAAAGATCCCCAAACAAGACAAGGAGAGGGGGGGTCACCCCCCTCTAATTTTAGCCCTCAAAAAGGCGTCAAAGCCACTGAAAATCCGCTGGATTTCAGTGGCTAAGAGGCCAAACCATGGCCAATGCAAGTGCTCTAATGCATAGCCTTAATCATGAAGGAATGAAGCATGCATAGGGAAAGATGACCCCAAACAGAGAATAGACCTTAATCAAACATAAAGATGATATCAAAACAAGACTTTTTTCAGTTTAGGTCGAGGTCTAAAATGGCTCACAAATAAGGCTAATGTATCATGCAAAATAAGCCCCAAAAGAGGGATAAAGCACAAAGGGGGAGTAGAAGACTTCAAACAGAGAAATGTCCTGAATCAAACATGAATATGAGCTCAAAATAAGACTTTTTTTAGTTCAGGACGAAGCCCAAAAATGTAGGAAAAATGGTCTAAGATATAGAACAAAATAGTGCAAAAATGGGGAGAATAGGAGCTTACCCTTGTAGCCCAACTTTCCAGCAGCCTTTAGTCCAAGGAAATGAGCTCCCAACCTTGAAAATTAGCTTCAAGGCACTTGAATGGATGGTGGAGGTTGTAGGCTATGAGGTGCAGTGCAATGGGCCAAAAAGAAGACCCTTTTGAACCCTCTAACACACCCAAATGTAGAGAGAGAGGGTGATATATATCATATATCAGATGTAAGGTCTGGTTTTTTGCTGAACCCCAACAAAGTAGGAGGAGGGTCTCCTTATATAGACAAGGGAATGGCTCCAAGCTTCTTAAAGAAGCTAAAAAAAGAAGGGTCAAAGGGGCCAAGCTTCCAAGAGAAGCTAACCCAAAGGTTCAAGCTTCTTGAGGAAGCTAAGACAAAGGGTCAAGCTTCCTCAAGAAGCTTGAGCAAAGGGTGCAATCTTCTAGAGGAAGTTTGGATCAAAAAGGGTACAAAGGGGCCAAAACAGCCACATACGCGTATAGGGGCAGGGTCTGTGCACCCCAGCTGGCACAGCTGGCATGCACCATGCCTGCAAGAGTCAAAAAGGTGGTACCGGCTAGAAAAGGAGGCCATCGGCCAAATAAATGGTCGGTCGGCTATTTTGACTAGCCGGTCGGCTAAATTGATGGCCGGTAGGTGGCTGCCGAGGCCAAAAAGTGGCCGGTGGGTGTCCAGATTGAAGCCCAAGAAGTTAGCTTTCCAATGGCGCAAACCTTGCATTAAAATTCCACCTGTGAAAAATGTTATGCCCTTTTTGGTGAAGCCGCGCAGATTCAGTTCAACCGGAGTGATGCCCCACTTCATTCAACCATGTCTCCCCCACCCGGAGTTGGCTTTAGGAGATTCATGAGTGCAAAATGAAGCCCCAGAAGTAAGCTTTCCAACGGTGGTGGCCTCATAGCTAAAATCCAAGTATGCAAATGAATAAGCCCGATTCAGCGAGGGCTGCTCGACTCTCTCCTACCCGGATTCATGCCGAACTTCTCCCAAACTAGTTTTCTCCTCTCCTTTCCTCTTTTCTTCAACTCCAAACCCCCAAACAAAGTGTTTTGAAAGATTTTTCAAAGATTTCATCTCTCTTTCATTCATTTTCACTTTGTCCTTGCTCGGTTTATCGAAAAGCGCATCATTTGACAAAATGTGAGCCTCGGAACATTGTAGAAACTTCATTTTCAAAACATTTTGAAAGAGAGGATTTTAAGATCTAAAATCTTTTGATGAAGATTGTTTTGGTCCAAAAGGGGTATGAAGTTGGGATTTGACTCTCTCATTGCTGACGAATTTGAACCTTTGCCCTGCACACCTTTTACCACCAAGTAAACCATCAGTAACGCCCAAGTCTTAAGGGCAGTCAAAAATGGGGTGTCTACAGTTGCCCCTCTTTGACAGAACTCAGAAGTCAAGAAGTGACGTGAGTGAATGTCAAAGCCCAGAGATTACCCATTTTTGACAAGGCCGAAGACTTGGATAAACAAACAAAATACCGATAAATAAATGGTTGTGCCCACAGGCTGCCTACGTATCCCTTTGCAAGGAATCAAACCAGCGTAGTTCAGGGGCAAGATGCAAATGATATGAAAGAATACTTTGATAATTGGGGATTTATGCCATGCAATGCAATGTAAAAAATGCGATGTAATAGCCAGAAAGCGAAGGTACCTTACAGGGGCAATTGGTAATGACCTACCTCATGCTGCTGGGGACCTTCCCCTTCTTCTTGGTTAAACTGCAGGTACTACTCTTCTCCCTGACTATGGTTGCAGCTTTCCTTATTCTCCAACAGGGTGACAGACTAGGTTGATTCGGTATCCAGAATTGAGGCGCATACATATACTATCTCAATCTATGGGGCTGCCATACAGATTTCAAGCCGAGGATATACCCCTGGGTATTTAAACCAGACTTTAGTCGCGGAAATCCCGAACTTTGTGTTCTAGGCATGAGTCATTCGAACTCTAGTTTCCACCGTCTCAGTTGGTCTCCTAGGAACTCACCGCAAACACAGGTAGGTGGCTATACCAGACCACCAGAAGTCGTTCGAGCACGACAAACACCAAAGGAATTGCACCTTTAGAGGATTTAAGGTCTCCTAGACCGGAGAGTGCACAAGAAAGTGTGAGTGAAGAGTGAATGCACAAAACAGTGCTAAGAAGATGCACAAAACAGTGCGATGCAATTTACTAACAAGTACAGGTTAGATGCGCAAGAAAGCGTGATAGAATGCATGCAAAATGCAAGTAAGGTGCACAAAACAGTGCGACGTAATGCACTGACAAATGCTACAAGCATTTTCTATGCAAGATGAGAGAGAGCATGTAATGAAATGCACAAGATAGTGCGATGCGCAAGAGAGCGCGAGTGTATACTGCACAAAATAGTGCGATGCGCAAGAGAGCGCGAGTGAAACAATGTGATGCACAAAACAGTGCGATGCACAAGAAAGCGCAAAAGTAAATTGCACGAAACAGTGCGATACACTAAACAGCGCGAGTGTAAATTGCACAAAACAGTGCGATGTGCAAGAAAGCGCGAGTGATTTGAAATGCACAAGACAGTGCGATACGCTAAACAGCGCGATTGATTTGAAATGCACTAAACAGTGCGATACGGTAAACAGCGCGAGTGATTTGAAATGCACTAAACAGTGCGATATGCTAACAGCGCGATTGATTTGAAATGCACTAAACAGTGCGATACGCTAAACAGCGCGATTGATTTTGAAATGCACTAAACAGTGCGATACGCTAAACAGCGCGATTGATTTGAAATGCACTAAACAGCGCGATACGCTAAACAGCGCGATTGATTTGAAATGCACTAAACAGTGCGATACACTAAACAGCGCGATTGATTTGAAATGCACTAGACAGTGCGATACGCCAAACAACGTGATTGATTTGAAATGCACTAAACAGTGCGATACGCTAAATAGCGCGATTGATTTGAAATGCACAAAATAGTGCGATACACTAAACAGCACGATTGATTTGCAACGCACAAGATAGTGTGAGCGAGATACAACCACAAGATGCACAAGACAGTGCAAGTGAGATACAAAGTGTAAGTGCACAAGACAGTGCGAGTGAAATAAAATGCACAAGAAAGTGCGATAAAATGCATCTTCTATGCAATTATGGGGGCATTTTCCATGTATGAAACAGGAGCATATTCTATGTAATATTGAAAGTAAGCATATTCTATGCATGAATCATAACGATGCGCGGCACGCATGCAACAAAAATGTATATGAAAGTGCACATCCTATGCAATAGAGGAGTATCAAATATGTACTCTGGTGCCTCCGATTTACCTTTCGGAGGACTTGGCAACACGCTCAGCTCAAAAGGGGACACCCTGTCTATATTGGCGAGAGATAACATCTGCTACTGCTTTAATTTCCATTCTGACTTGAAGCAGGCTTACACTTGGGGTTGAGATACACTCATACTCTAGGGAAACAGTGAGGCCTGAGAAGGTGCACCTGGAATGCAGTCTCGAAATTGCCAAAGTTGAAACATGCTAAGATGCTCCAAATTTTCCCTCTTTTCTTTTTCTTTGCAGTCTGGAACCTATACAGCTTCAGATAGGTCCTGGTTTTACTGTTTTCACATGACCTGAGTTGAACCCTGCGGCTTTATGATAGAACAAATTCTGTTTTTCACAAATGTGGAGAATGGCAGGGTACTCTGAGCATAAAACGATTTTTTGAAATTGAGAGTGAGAATAAGTTCTCAACTGGGTATTGAGCCTACGACTGAACACAGTGCACTACGACTCAACAACGGAAAACAAAAGGTAAACAACCTAAACACATCGAGTAACACTCGAAACGACTCAAAACAAGAATGGAGATAAAACAAAAAGACACGACACTCAGACGTGCACAGGGAGCCTGTTTCTTTGGGTATTGTTTCCCACCCTTTCTTATTTGTGATTCTCACATCACTCGGCCCTTAGGCTCGGCTTTTCTCACAAAATCCTTTTCCTCACTTATTCTTTCAGCGCACATCTCTCTATTCTTTAATCTCTCATTTTTTTTCCATCCCTCCCTTGGGTGGTTGATGGATAAACAAGAAGTTGAGGGCTCTTGCCTTTAGCATTCTGCTAGATTCTCTTTCTTCTGCGCACAGCTAGTGAATTCCTCCCACAGAGGAATTGCGCTATAACTGGGTGTGTAGCAAATCTGCAGCTAACATCGGTTGACGATGCTCTGCTGGGGAATTCGGGCGTGATCAGATCTGTCCAGATCAGGGAGTGGAATATCTTGCCCCATTCCAGTTCATGCTTCGCACTTGGCTTGATACCTCGTTGCTTGGAGGATGTGAGAGCTTTCTGCCCTTTTGCAGTCAGCTTCCGCTGTGCCCTTCCTGGCAAGTAGAGTGCCCTTTCTGGCAAGTATGTTGACAATGGGGGAAAAGACAGAACACCTGACTCAGCTGTGCCCCTAGTTCATCATTTTGACCTTTTTTGTTTTTGGCTTCTGCTAAAACAATTTTAACCAAAATGAGGGTTAGATTAACATGCTTGTTCGATTTTTGATTTGAAATCATGCAAGTCAGGTTATGAGCACTGAAAATTTTCCTTTTTTGGATCCAAGAAAAAGGTCAAGTTTTAGAAAAAGATGGAATAATTTTCGAGAAATTAGTCAACCTCAGTAAAAATTTTCAAAAATTGTTTTTGCAAATGGCCACTGCTCAACGAGCATGGATTTACTCTTGAGATGCACAACCTCATATCCAAAGAAAAACTGCCCCGTGCTTGAAAAGAGCCGCATGGCAACGGAAAGTTGCCCCTTGTTTGAACGGCACCGCAACGCATTGAATGGCAACGGAAAGTTGCCCCTTGTTTGAATGGCACCGCAACGCATTCTAGGCAGTCCTCAGAGCGACAAACACAACCAGACTCTCGGATACAGAAGATGATCAGAACCATCACATGAACATAGTCGAATTTGAAGTGTTTTGCGGCTGGACTTCAGAATGAAGTTGCCTATGTATCCCAAAGATGGGAATCAAGCCTTACGTAGTTCGGGCTTAAGGTACACTCGGGTATTTAACCTCTCCTTTTGCGCTCTAACTTTTGCCAAGGCCACCCTTCCGGGTTTTCAACCTTACGAGCTCTGTTCTTCTTTTCTTTTCATCTTTTTCTTCTTTTTTTTTTTCATTTTTTGCATTTTCTCCATTTTTCTCTTTGCATTTTTTTCTTTTGTTCTTTTCTTTTCTTTTTTTTTTCGCTCTAACTTTTACCTGGGTCGCCCTTTCGGGTTTTCGGCCCAGCGAGCCTCTCAAGGGTAAAAGTGTAGTTTGGTCCATGTCAAATGGTTCTGAGATCTCGAATCCGTTTGAATCCGGGAGAGTGACTGCTATTTGCTGACAATGCAGGAGTCCATCCCATGGGGGCTGGATTTGCCCCTAGCGTTGTGGATAGGAACTCAGTTGTTCTTCAGCAATACTTTCTTCTTTCTTCTCTTCTGGGGTTTGGCATTCTTGCCGATCTTTGTTGATTTGCAGAATGATCCATCTTCGACTCTTCGAGCACAATCTGGTATCTTTTGCCCCTAGTTTAAGGGGCGCTTCTGATCTAGCTTTGCAAGCTTCTTTTGACGGCATCTGATCTTCTTGATCTGACTTCCCTGCCCCTAATTCATGGGCTGCTTCAAATCAGGCCACACAGGCCTCACATCGTGGTTGATCGTTGAACCTTCTGAATCCAAGTTCAAGGTTTGAAAGTGATAGGGGTCGAGTCTCGAGGCTGAAAACGATCCTAGGCTACACAACCTCAAGAGCGATTCCACATAGGTCTTCGCAGGATTGCGCAAAACATTTTTTTAAAATCTTTTAAGAAAGCGACTAGTCGCTCGCGCTGAAGATAGTGTGGGACCAATCTGGATCAAGCCAGGATCCTTCTCAATACTCACATTAACAAGCATGATCTCGATCATTAAAGCCTTAGCATGCCTCTCTTTCTCTCAAATGATCAAATTTTTGCAAAACCCGGGGGATTTCTTCCTCTTCGTTTTCATCGCAGTGTTCAAAAAGTTTTGAAAAACTTAGGTCAATGCAATGATTTTGGGGTGCAGAAGAGAAGGTGAAAAATACTGCCGTTTCATTCAAACTTTCTGGCACAACTGGCACAAGGCAGGAGCAAGCACAAAAGCATGAAAAACCACTACTGTTTCATTCATAACTGTTGGTGTAACTGGCTCCATGGCAGAAATAGACTCAAAAGAAAGCAAAAGGACAGACAAAACAAAATAGTGATGCCCGAGGTAACACCCCCGGAATCACCTAACTCTAACAAAAAAGGACTGACTCGATACAATAAGACAGACCCGAAACAAGAAGACTGACTCAAAACAAAGAGACAGACCCAAAACAACACAACAAAACTGAACTAAATACCCCAGTCAGAAACTAGCATTCGCAAATGCTCAAAACAGTGCGTGCCATACGCCACATCTGGAGTAAATTGAGCGCCACCCGCAGCTGGTTCATCCCCCGATCACATATTCACATTATCCCCCAAGTTCACTGACCCGGTGACGATAGACTTTGCTGAGTTGGTGCAACGATGACCTTATTGTCAATCAGATCTTGTATTTCGTGGCGAAGACGGAAACAACTATCAGTGACATGGCCGACTTGCTGATGAAAGACACAGTACTTGGCTGGATCATGGGAGGGAGGAAGTCTATCTGGTAGTGGTCGCGGCTCCAGGGGTTTCAGATCCCCCTCTTTAATCAGAACCCTCAAGGCCGCTGATAGAGACATGTACAGTGGTGCGAACACCCTCTGGCCTCGAGGTGGGTGTTTTGAGGTTTGTGGAGTTTTGCTGGATGCACTAGCAAAAGGATTGGTAGGCGTTGACTGGGTTTACTGATCTTTTCCGAGCGAGGGTTTAGAGTTGAAAGGAACATTCCTGGTACAACAGCCTTTCTCCCGGCTTGCCCCTTGATTTGAACTGCTCTCATTCTGAGTGGCGAAAGTGTCATCCACAGTTTTTGCAACAACTGCGAGTACTTGCTATTTGTTCAGCCCTTCGGCTTTCAAAGCCTCAATATCCCATTGAAGGTGTTCATGGGGACCAATGCCTGTCCCTACCTTGTTCTTACCACTTGCCTCCACTTTGCCATGGGAGTGGCCTTCTTCCAATGCAACTCGTCCCAAGGTTGGGGAGCCTTTAGACATGAACTCCCTAGTACGTGATGTGGTTGATGATGGGGCCAAAACCCCAAAGGCCAGATCTGCCACAGTTCTCTGAAGGTCTTCAATCATTTTCATCAGCTCAGAAGTAGTGGGTTCGTGGGTTTGAGATGATTGGGGTTCAGATGCACTCATCATGCATAAGTCCAGGCTCTCTGGGATAAACACATTAGGCTTGGGTAGATGGACTGGGGTGATGTATACGCTGGGGTCATAAGGGACAGCCAGTGTGTGGATTAGATTGAGATGTGGATGAGGTACTTGGTCATTGGGGTCTGAAGGTGGCGCTATCGTCCGGTTGTCGATGAGATTTTGGACCTTATGACGAAGGCGGTAGCAACGGTCGGTGCCATGACCGTGCTGCTGATGGTACACACAGTACTTGGAGGGGTTATGTCTGGCTGGGAGTGGGTCAGGAAGAGGTTGAGGATCGAGGGGTTTGAGATGCCCTCTTTCCATCAGGACTTTTAGTGCTCTAGTCAGGCTCATATAGAGGGGGGTGAAAGTTATGCCTTGAGCTCGGGCTGGGCCGGCGGTTTGTAGGCTTGGATTGGCAAAAGGGTCGGCTATGGCAACTATATTGATTTCAGTGGGTTTGGGAATAGTGCTACTACCAGCATTGGTGCTTCCTGTAATCGCCCTCCTTGTCGGTTCACTTGTTTTGAGAATGATCCCGCTGTTGAACGCATTCTCGACCTGAACCCCCAGTTTATGCAAACTTTTGAAAGTGAATAGTGGAGCGACTATCAACTTTTGCAACATATCATGCTCGAGGTTTCGCACCATCATCTGCACTTGATCCCTCTCAGAAGGCCGATCTGTCATCTGTGTTGCCTTTGCTCTCCATCTTGCAACAAATTCCACAAAAGGCTCTGTTGGGTTCTGGCGGGTTGTTTCAAGCTCTTGAATGGTCATTTCAACTTGGGTATTGTAGGAATACTGATTAACAAAGGCCTCAGCCAATTCTTCCCAATCTTGCTTCACATTATCTTCCAACTTAGCGTACCAAGTGGTTGCTACACCCGACAGGGTTCTTCTATACAAAGAGAGTTTCTGTGGCTTAGTTAGATCCATCGGCTTCAGGACATCTAAGAAAAGTAGGATATGTACCATTGGATCTCCAGACTCATCGAAACGGTCAATATATGGCATTTTGAATCTGTCTGGGAGCCGAACGGCAGCCTCGGTGTGCCCATCCTTAATGTCAGGAATGGAGTTAAGGCCCTGTGCCTTTTTGGATTGCTTCTCAAGGTTCGCAATTTTTACCACGGTCGGATCAAGGTCATTAGTATCAATGGGATAAAGCCTCTCATTAGGCTGCACCAGGGGTCTAAGCACCTGAGCTTGAGTCAACCTTTCTCGAGGATTTGGACACTGTAAATCTTCAACTGGCAGAAGTGGGTCAAAGTTTGGCTGGGGTCCCAAAGCTGGATGTGAGGCAGATGCCCCAGATGGACGCTGCATTTCAATACTGGTCTCAGCCTGCATGGCAGTTCCCTGATTTAATGCTGCTATCATGGCCACAAATTCTTCTGAACCGTGTGCCATCATGGTCTGCTGAGTCTGAACAAAGGTGATGTGACTGGCGACTGACGGATCAGATGAACCGGTGAGCCCTGATTGGCCTTTCTTTGCCTTGCCTCAGTGAAAGAACACTGGTTGCCCTTGAATTGAATTTCTGACCTAACAAAGTCTATCAGCACTAGTCCAATGTACCCGGGGGATATCGGAGCCTTCTGAAGCTATGGTTCCAAGACTACCTAGAAAAAGAGAAAGCAGACAGCACCTCAGACTGATTTCACTAAAACAGATATGAGCATACTAGGATGATTGTGCCTCCTACTGAATTCTGCCTGTAAACTGATACCCTTAGGTAAAACTGATTCCCCGAATACTGATCCTGATGCCCACAAGCCTGATCCTCAAACTTGCAAACTGATACATACACTCCCTATAGAGATACACTCTAGAGCACATAGCAAACAAGTGAGAGCCAAAACACCCCTATGTTGGGGTAGGGTTTCCCTGTCCTATTTTTGTCAGGAGCTAGGGTTTCACTATGCATGCAGCAGTTTTCAAACAATCTAACATCGGGTAAGCAACCTATCCTAGTTTGGAATAGTCACTATGGATTTCGATATGCACTAGGTCGAATGGTCGAAAAGGGTGCCCCGGTAAAACCGGGGTTTGTGTTCCCATACTGTCAGAGCCCACAACCGGTCAGCCTTATGGCATGCTTTGACAAAGCCAAGCCTCCGGCAAACCGTTCAGGAATGACAGATGGCAAACACGGTGTCCTAGGCGCACAAATGCACATGCAATGCAAAGAGACACATAAATGAAATCAAAACAGGATATCACGAGTTCGAGTAAAGCTCTCTAAATCCCCAGCAGAGTCGCTAGAAACTGTAGAAGTCCCCGAATGCTCCGGGAGGACGAGTCCCGTTCTGTTCGTTTTGGGTTCACTACAGTTCAGGACTCTCAAATTGTCACGGTTCTTAATCTGAACCAAATAGTCCAAATCCGGCAAATCGTTTTGAGAAACAGATTTTTGAAAAGAAGTGCCAAACATGGACTGCTTTGCCAGATACAGAGTTGCCACCTAAATATTTTTTTTTATGGGGGAATTTAGGAAACCCTGACTCAGTGCCAAAGGCCACGTGTCCGTCATCACCAAAGTTGCCTCGGCTCAGGAACTTGGGTACGATTGGGGAAGGTCAGCTATGAGCACCCCCTCTCGCCCGATCCGAAGATCGGCCTCTACTAACCATGATATCCGATTTTGAAAATGTTATGTGTTCTTATTCCAGTCAATTATCTAGAATTACTATGTGATGCGCACAACACAAAAATATAGACTAGTTCGCCTAATTTGGAACGAAGCATTGCATATCCGCTTGTTTGAAAAACAGTTTGAAATTTGCTACTCGCAAGTAGGCTAAAGCACGGATTTCGGCGAGTTGTCCCAACTCAAACAATCCAACCTTCACCCACAGGCACTCAAGCAGTTTATATCACATAAGCATCTAGCCACATGGTAAGCATGCTATCATGGCAACACTCACACTCATGCAAGGATGCTAAAGCATGAAAGCATACCTAGTACTCTGAGCCAAAACAAAAGCTAGTTAGTAATCAATGCATGATCCTAACTCATGTTAAGATGGCTAATGCAACACATACAAGTTGCAGCTACAATAGGCTCGGCTAATCTATGGATGACATATGATGATGCTATAACTAACACGTATTCAACTTGGAATTGAAATACAATGCAGTTAGTATGATGCGCCGAACCCGGTGCATGCAAGACAAATGTATGGATGCACGCATGCATAGCATAAGGTATGCTAAATCAAATATGACCTAATACTAACCATCAAAAGAAGATAAGTAAAAGGGAGAAAGAAGTGCGGTTGGAAGATATACACACACGCACCCACACTTATTACAAGTTAGCCCTCACTCGGAGGGACCGAAAGAATAATACAATTTAACTAACTAACAAGCTAATTAAATATTACAGACCCTTAGTTAATTAACAAATTAATTACAAAATAAACTAACTGTGAAGCGTAAAGAGACTGCCGCAGCTCTACCTCGGAATGCGTGAATGATGTATGCTTGACTTGCCCCGCTCGAAAACTCGCTGCCATAGCACTGTTGCCTCTGTTTACACTGCCTTGCCCCTCTGAGGATCACATAAATTTTCAGAACTGCTTTGAATCACTCCCTGAATGCTCTGGAGTGTCACCGGCCAGAACAAAATGCCACCGGCCATGGGAATGGGATTATCGGCCAAATCTTATGCTCTCGGCCAAACATGTTTTGCCGGTCGGCACCCAAAACTGCCGGCCGGCCGGCCAATTCTTCCTGCTGAAACCTGCAGTTGACAGCAGCAGAGGGCAAGCAGTGTATGGCATGGAATTTTCAAACAAATGTGTGCATGGCCACACTCCCTATCATGCAATGGACTCAAGGAAGTGTGGCCCTCGACCCTCGGGCCATCAATCACGCATTTCAATGCATGATGGCCCAAAAGCCAAGTGTGCAACTTCGATATCAAATGAAATGCAAGCACAAAACACATCAAAGGGCCCCAACCCCTATCATGATTGATCAAGAGGCAAGGGTTGCATGCTCAATGAAATGCAACCTAGGCATGGAGGCTAAGTATGCAACATGAACATGCAAATGAGCAATGTACACTAGGCACACAACCTAAACATGTAAGCAAACATGGCATGCAACAACATGCGATGATGGACTTAAACTAACACGGATAGCTCGCAAGCATGCCAAAATCAGTGGCCATGTGATGAAAATGAGGCAACCAAGATGCACGCAAACATGCACAATGCAATGGCCCCGAGTCTAAGGCACAAGACACAACTCCACAAAGGCATTGAAAGGATGAATTATGGCATACAATGGCATATGTTCTAGCACTGAAGTATGATGCTCAATGGTCCTGGAACATGCAAATATGCCACCCAATGCATGAAATAGCCCCCGAAACTCAAAACTAGGCACATGTATTGAACTCTAACTATGCAAAGAAAGCATTATTTGACCACGAGGCCCAAAGACAGAACCAAGGCAGTCCCAAAACATGAACATTTCTAGTTCAAAGCATAACCAAAAGATGCTAGCATGATGGACTAAAATAGCATGCAACTTTGACTAGCAAACATGGTTTACATGGCATGCATATGAAGCATATGAAATCTCACCAAACCAGAAAAAATCAATGAATAAAACATGTCAAAATATGTCCAAATAATCACTGAAATGCAGCCAACATGTGCAAAAATGAGGGGCTTCTTTGGAAGGGCATACAAGGGGTAATTAAGCACATGCATCAAGGACACTTAGCATGGCACAACCAACTCTAGAAATCAAATATGACAGCCCTAAAACTCACCAAATTGACCCTGAAATTGGTCTAGGGAACATGCAAAGAAAGGCTCCTTTGAAAGGCCTTGGATGGGATTGCTCTACACATGCATTGTAGACATAAAATATGATCAAAAGGGCCCCAGATAGACCTAAGGCAGACCTCAAAACCCTCATAATGAGGCCTGGAAAGTGACTTCGATGCATGCAAAATAGGGTCCCTTTGGAAGGCTTAAAAGATCCCCAAACAAGACAAGGAGAGGGGGGTCACCCCCCTCTAATTTTAGCCCTCAAAAATGCGTCAAAGCCACTGAAAATCCACTAGATTTCAGTGGCTAAGAGGCCAAACATGGCCAATGTAAGTGCTCTAATGCATAGCCTTAATCATGAAGGAATGACGCATGCATAGGGGAAGATGACCCCAAACAGAGAATAGACCTTAATCAAACATAAAGATGATATCAAAACAAGATTTTTTTCATTTTAGGTCGAGGTCTAAAATGGTTCACAAATAAGGCTAATGTATCATGCAAAATAAGCCCGAAAAGAGGGATAAAGCACAAAGGGGGAGTAGAAGACTTCAAATAGAGAAAAGTCCTTAATAAAACATGAAGACGAGCTCAAAATAAGACTTTTTTTAGTTCAGGACGAAGCCCAAAAATGTAAGCAAAAAGGGCTAAGATATAGAACAAAATAGTACAAAAATGGGAAGAATAGGAGCTTACCCATGTAGCCCAACTTTCTAACAGCCTTTGGTCCAAGGAAATGAGCTCCCAACCTTTAAAAATCAGCTTCAAGGCACTTGAATGGATGGTGGAGGTGGTAGGCTATGAGGTGTAGTGCAATGGGCCAAGAAGAAGACCCTTTTGAACCCTCTAACACACCCAAATGTAGAGAGAGAGGGAGATATAGAGAGAGAGGGTGATATATATCATATATTAGATGTAAGGTCTGTTTTTTTGCTGTACCCCAACAAAGGAGGAGGAGGGTCTCCTTATATAGACAAGGGAATGGCTCCAAGCTTCTTAAAGAAGCTAAAAAAAAGAAGGGTCAAAGGGGCCAAGTTTCCAAGAGAAGCTAACCCAAAGGTTCAGGCTTCTTGAGGAAGCTAAGACAAAGGGTCAAGCTTCCTCAAGAAGCTTGAGCAAAGGGTGCAATCTTCTAGAGGAAGTTTGGATCGAAAAGGGTACAAAGGGGCCAAAACAGCCACATACGCATATGGGGGCAGGGTCTGTGCACCCCAGCTGGCACAGCTGGCATGCACCATGCCTGCAAGAGTCAAAAAGGTGGTACCGGCTAGAAAAGGAGACCATCGGCCAAATAAATGGTCGGTCGGCTACTTATTTGGTCGGTCGGCTATATTGACTGGCCGGTCGGCTAAATTGATGGCCGGTAGGTGGCTGCTGAGGCCAAAAAGTGGCCAGTGGGTGTCCAGATTGAAGCTCCAGAAGTTAGCTTTCCAATGGCACAAACCTTGCATTAAAATTCCTCCTGTGAAAAATGTTATGCCCTTTTTGGTGAAGCCGCGCAGATTCGGTCCAACCGGAGTGATGCCCTACTTCAATCAACCATATCTCCCCCACCCGGAGTTGGCTTTTGGAGATTCTTGAGTGCAAAATGAAGCCCCGGAAGTAATATTTCCAACGGTGGTGGCCTCATAGCTAAAATCCAAGTATGCAAATGAATAAGCCTGATTCAGCGAGGGCTGCTCGACTCTCTCCTACCCGGATTCATGCCGAACTTCTCCCAAACTAGTTTTCTCCTCTCCTTTCCTCTTTTCTTCAACTCCAAACCCCCAAACAAAGTGTTTTGAAAGATTTTTCAAAGATTTCATCTCTCTTTCATTCATTTCCACTTTGTCCTTGCTCGGTTTATCGAAAAGCGCATCATTTGACAAAATGTGAGCCTCGGAACATTGTAGAAACTTCATTTTCAAAACATTTTGAAAGAGAGGATTTTAAGATCTAAAATCTTTTGATCAAGATTGTTTTGGTCCAAAAGGGGTATGAAGTTGGGATTTGACTCTCTCATTACTGACGAATTTGAACCTTTGCCCTGCACACCTTTTACCACGAAGTAAACCATCAGTAACGCCCAAGTCTTAAGAGCGGTCAAAAATGGGGTGTCTACAGGTAGATGTGTTCCAATTAAGAAAATTAATCACTATTAGTAGTTTGTTTGATATGTAAATAAAGGGTTTGCATCAATAACTACAATTCTAAAAAACATTTTGATGCTCAATATCGAAAATCACAGCAAATTGAATCTCAACATAAATATCAAAAGATTCAAAACAATTGACAAGGACTATTTGACGAAGCCCACATGGAAACATTACAAAATAACATCTAATAAACGCAAACCATGACAAGCAACGCCTTATCATCCACCAACCCCAAAATGTTTGGCTTAGTAAGAGGAGAAAACAACTAAAGGGCTTACCACCCAAGAGGTCGCAGGTTTGAATCTCACAAAGGGCAAACATCCTAAACCTTGGGGTTATTGGAGATTGGCCCAGCCGTTAACTTTAGGGTCACGGGATTAGACCAAGTACGTGTAAGTTGGCCAAACACCCGGTTATTAAAAAAAAAAAAAAAACTTATCGTCCACCATCAATTGGTGAAATGATATGGTTTGCCATGCTATCATAAGCTACTGAATTGCTTCTACTATCGCCGCCACCATAAGCATCTGAAAGTTGATCTCCAAGCAATTAGTGAGTCTCTTCTAAATCTTTGTTGTCATTTACCCATGAATGTTTCTCCATCATTCTTAATCCCTCTAACTCCATTGCCACTTCCTTCATTGCTGGCCTTTCATCACCTTTCACTCTTAGGCATCTCTTTGCTAAAATAGCATCTTCCTTTAGTTGGTCAGCGTTTGCCACATTCATCACCTGTTCATCAACAATTTCAAACAGGCGATCTTCTTTCATTGATGATACAAAATACATTGCTAAATTTCTCTCTAATTCAGGCCTGTTGAAAGAAAGTGCCTTCTTGCTGGTTAGCAACTCCACAAAGACAACCCCAAAGCTGTAAACATCACTCTTTTCAGTCAATTGGCTTGTGTGGAAGTACTCTGGGTCCAAGTAACCAAGTGTCCCTTGAACCAATGTAGTTAATTGAGTTTGGTCTATGGGGATCAACCTTGAAGCTCCAAAATCAAACACTTCAGCAACGAAATTGTCATCTAAGAGTATGTTAGTGGGCTTAAACATCTCTATGAATGAGAGAAGTACTTGCGACAGAGTGAAAATATGAAAGGGTTGCTGCAGTTTCAGTTGCTATCCTTAAACGATTCTCCCAAGTTATTGAGGACCTGTTGTGGTCGATATTGTCTATGTGCTCGTAGAGAGTGCCATTGGTAACAAATTCATAGACAAGTAAGGGAATTTGTGTCTCCAAGCAACACCCTAGGAGCTTCACAACATTCCTGTGGTTGACTTGGGAGAGAATTATGACTTCATTAATGAATTGCTCTATGTGGGACTTGCTCTGATCAATTACATTGGACTTCTTAATGGCAACTATGGTGTTATCTGGCAATACTCCTTTGTAGACTGTTCCTTGGCCTCCTTGGCCCAAGACTCTACTTTCATCGTAGTTGTTTGTTGCCTTCTTGAGGTCATCTGAGGTAAAGATTTTAGCTAATTGAACCGATCCTTCACATATGGAAAGTTGTTTTAACATGAAGCCACCATTTTGTTGAAAGAACTTCTCTCTAAGATTGAAGATTTTCCTCTGCCTAAATACCCAATATAGCCAGGAGCCACCAAGAAGCAGCCCTGAGATGTTTATGCTGATGCCTACAAAGATTCAAACTGAAAACATCAATATCCATAGTTTCAACTTCATTATGATGAAACGGAAAAGCTATAAACCCAAAAATGAAATGTATGGTATAGATTCAAATTTAGAGTGGTGCGGAATGCATTCGAGACTAATATATTTCATTTTCTAGGTATTTTCTATGCACTAGTTTTTGTTTTGTTTCGTTTTGTTTTTTTTATTTTTTTTGGTTTTTTTTTTTGGGTTGGTGCAGGCATTGGTGTTGATCTAAACTTTGGTCACATTTTGATGACTACTTTTCTTTTTTATTTTTTGGTTATTCCATTCTTCTTTGAATTACCAAACACAACCTATACATGAAAATGAAAAATAAGATGAGAGAATTGATTGTTTATAAAAACTTAGATGTCTATATAAATGTTAGGTTGCTGAAAGAACAGTATAAGGTAATTGGAGATATAGCATCTCCGAATTGTTTCAGATTGTGCGTCAATAATTGAGGATTGTAAACTCCTTAACTGGAGATAGAATCAAAATCACAAGCAATGATCTGTTTGAATATTGATGAAAATTTAATCTATAGACAAATTTATGATTAGTAAGCACGTGTGGGGTGTATGTGTACCTACCTAATGCAATGTTAATAACGGGAAGCCTATGGTTCGGAACAGGAATCAGACTGCAACCTGATCCATTTTTTCTGCCATCACCTTCATAGCCCTCTGGACAAGAACAATTGTATGTGCCTGGTAAATTCTGGCATGTCATGTTGCAGGGGCTTGAAATAATGCACTCATTGATATCTGAGAACAAGCAAGTTTGATTTTTGATGTCATATTCAATAGCTACAACATATAAATCATGGCATCAATGTTAGGAAGAAACTGAAAGTTTTCAACACAGTTGTGGTTACCTATACAACCATTAGGAAGATAAGGTGTTAGGTTTTTATTATTGGCAACCCCGTTTGACAAAACTCCTTTGAGTTGTAATTTTATTCGCATTTTTATTTCAGTGAGGCTATGAGTTGTTAGAGGCGAATCCAACCCCAATCCTGCTTTGCAGAGAAGTTTGTGATGTCAATGCTTTCAAGATTGCCACTTTGCCAGCTCGCGGCCGAAGCAAATTGCAAAATTGCATTCAAAATTGCATGTCCACCCATGTTCGCTCGAGCCAAGGAAAGCTCGCTCAAGCGAAGTTCACTCGAGCCAAGGAGTTCTCGCTCGAGCTAAGGATTGCGTCCACACAAAAACTTGAGAGAATTGATTGGTCGCTCGAGCCAAGGATTCGTCGCTCGAGCCAAGGCACTAGTAGAAATCACGAAAGTTAAGCTCCTCGCTCAAGCGAGAAAAGCTTCGCTCGAGCGAGCTTCAAAATCGGGATTTCTTAAGGAGTTGGTTTTCTTCCAAATCTAGGATTACTTTTGATTTTCTATAAATACTTGGTTTTCTTCCAAAGCTAAACGTAATTCCTCCAGATCTTCTTTTTGGTTCTTAAGGTTTATATCTGGGGATATTTTGTTAGTTTTCTTTGATGTTTTATTGAGTATTCAACTCATGGTTTAAAGAGAGTACATCAAAGATTTTGTTTGTTATACACAAGAGAGAGAGTTGTTCTTCGGTGGATTCTGAAGAATTCGAGCCTGAAGCTTCGGTGGATTCTGGAGTGGCTCATCATAAAGACAATTTCGAGGTGAAGACGGGTTGGAAGAGGCACATAGAGGTTGGTTCAATTAGGCGTGGATTCGCTAGGTAATTGAGAGTATACCTGTGTAATTCCTTTAAATATTCTTAGTGGATTGTTTTGTGGCTGTTGCCCGTGGTTTTTTAATCACAGTTGGAGGTGTCCAATTGTGGTTTTTTCTCATTAAAATCGTTGTGTTGATTTGTCTTGATTGTTTAATTGGGATTGTTATATATTGCTTAAAATTGTTACATAATCACAAATCAATATCTAGGGGATTTCTAGATTTTTCATAAGGGTTCCCTTCATATCTCTCGGAGCAATTGCAATGGTACCCAGGACCATTGTCAAAGTCATAACAATCGCTATTAGCCTTTCAGCAAAACTTCTTAGATTGTTTTTGGCTTCAGCACATGTTTGGTTCCCTACAGACCAATCAAGCACCACGGGAAACATTGTTCTGTTCTGTAAGTTTGCAAGATCTAAAGAAGAGTAGTTGTAAGCAGCTTCCTCAGCTACGAAAGCGTAGCTGCACGGATTAAAGTTCCATAAAAGGGTATGGTTGTCATAGCTTCTGACACTGATGTTGAAACTTCTCACTCCCTTGGGGATACTCGTCTGACAGCAGCCAATGCCAGAGCAAGAACCATTGATCACATTGTTGATGTTGTCGCATAGTGACAAGCACCCCGTGCCATACTTTTGTCCCTGGGAGCCTGAGATAACTACATAGGAGTCGCACCTAACAGCCGTGAACTTGTTTCAGGTATATGAGATGGGGAATTTGGCCAATCTGAGCCAGGGGTCAGAATATTTTTCTGAAACACCCCCTTCACTAAAGCAATCATATGCTACCGCAGGTAATATACGCAACTGACCAGTAATATATATGTCTGTGATCTCTATGTTACTCGTTGTTAGAAACAACTTGGGAGGGTCGTAGTGGGTGTCGTTACAAGTATCCATAAAATGTTTTTCTACGTAGCATTCTTTACTAGTGCCAAATGGGTAAGGGATGCTGATGTTACCACAATAATCTTGGCAACCAGTCATGAATTGAGCAGCAGTGAAAGATGCTACTAGAAGAACCCATGCCAAGTTAAGCGGCAGAAAAATCAAAGGTAAATTATACATGGTTAGAGCCAGGTTTTTAGGAATCAGATAGCTCTGTGACTGTACTTCATTTTAAGCTCCTTATTTATAAGAAAACAAATAAATAAATAAATGCTTTATTTCAAACACAATTAATGAAATATAGTTGATGAAACAAAATGCATATTTTCCATATGAGGCGTTGTCGAAGTCCAAACGCTGTGAATTGTTGAAGTGCCTTGCTGTTCAGAGTATCAATTTAGACAAGTCATTATAAAAAATAGAAAAAATGGTAGATAATTATTATACAAAATGACTAGTGTAATTTTTTAAAAACACAGCTGTTTAGAGTCAATTTGGACAAGTTGCTGTTATAAAAATAGAAAAATGGTAGAGATTTATTATACAAAATGACTAGTGTAATTATTTAAAAACGTGTTTAGAGTATCAATTTAGACAAGTTATAAAAATAGAAAAATGGTAGAGAGTTATTATATACAAAATGACTAGTGTAATTATTTAAAACCACAAAATTGCTTAGAGTATCAATTTAGAAAAGTCGTTGTTATATAAGTAGAAAAATGATAGAGAATTATTATACAACATAACTAGTGTGATTATTTAAAGGCACAAAGCTAATGTTTTGATCATAGTTTATAAATATGTAACTGTCACATAATTAGGTTGGGGGGGTGGAATTGTAAAAAAATTCTGGTCTAGTAACATTTTGCTTTAATTTGTGAAAAGTCTTTTTTGTTTTTTATCTTCTCGTTTGTAAACGAATTGAATAAACAGTTGTATGGAATTGACGAAGACTTGAAGACAAACTCAGCAATATTATTTGGATGTGAAAAAGAAATATATTTTAAAATAGTTCTCTGTTTTGGAAGCAAAAATAAATTAACAAATTTTTTTTTTCGTGTTTATTTTTATTCAAAGTAATTTTCTTTTTTAAATAGAAAATAAATTTCAAAACTCAACCAAACAAGGTGAAATCACAAAATTTCAACAAACGCTTCATTTGTTTGGATGGAAATATTTTCCGCCAGTATTATTAAAGGCGATAGGCACACTAAGTGCCACGCCTCGTATTTTATTACTCGGATAACATTACCAATATTCATTAATTAAATCCATTTACAAATAACATTTCGTCCTTGGACGAAATGATGAATAATTAAATATACATATTCTCTCTTGTTATACAATAATGACATTTACATACAAATAAAAGAAATGTGCTGAGGCTTACAATAAAAGAGAGGACACTACTCTTTACAAAATAATAGCACTTAGCCAAACAAAAAATGAAGTAGTACAATCCCTCACTACATTACACTTCTGAAATCGTAAAACCCATTGTTTGATCTTCAAATTCGAAAAGCATTCCCTGTACACATGTACAGGCAGGGAGTGAGCAACCACTAGCGCACCAAATAATCTCATATTAAAACATTAGAAGATATGCGGGTACCAAAATACTTATATATATATACGTGAAATCATAACATGTCAAAACCATATGATTTTATTACATAATCTCTTACATCCAATTTATTTAATTAACCACAACAAGTTAACTTATAAATGTATATGCCATGTCATGCTCAAAATATTTTTCTCATCTTTTGAAAATCTTACGCACAATGCCAATTTGAAAACACATTAATCCAACAATTTCAATAAAATTCTAAGATGGTAAATACGACTCAGGTAATCCCTAGGCTGGTGTCTGCAAGTAGACTATACAAGTACTACCAAATTGTCATTTTTACCGGTATTGTAACGCCCCACTACTTGCTGGCCCAAATAACTTGTGGGTTGACCAACAATACCCAAAAGCTTAAGTCCAAGTTATTTAGTAGCAAGGTAGTGGTGTTATATATGCCCAAGATCACCCATGCAAACTTCCGATGTGGGACAGGGTGTTACAAACTCCCCCACTTATAAATCCTCGCGTCCTCGCGAGGGTCTATAATCAATCAGAATACCACGACAAGCTCGTGGCCAGCCCAGAATAAGTGGCCCACATGGTTGTGTGCATGGGTCGGCTCTGATACCATTTGTAACGCCCCACTACTTGCTGGCCCAAATAACTTGTGGGTTGACCAACAATACCCAAAAGCTTAAGTCCAAGTTATTTAGTAGCAAGGTAGTGGTGTTATATATGCCCAAGATCACCCATGCAAACTTCCGATGTGGGACAGGGTGTTACAGGTATTAACCGGAAGGCTCGACACCTATCCGCGCGGGTTTCTAGTCTTTCACCATGAACACTTAGGCCAACTTAACCAATATCAAACTACACCCCCTAGCCGGACTTACCAACATATTTACCCAAAACAATTCAAAATGATATTGTTTCACCAAAAACAATTCCTTTCTCAAGACAATAGTTTTCAATTGCAATTCGAAATCCATGATAACAATGAAATGGAATGGCAATGCAATATGTGACATTGCATTAGAATAGTTCCAATTTCAATTCCACCACACAATACTCCATTGTGATCAAATTCCATATCTCTATCAATGTAATATCATAATATAATTCCAAGAGATAATACAACCATATTCATACTCATATAGTCTCCACATGTTAATCAACATTCCCAATTTAGTCATTTCAAGACAAATTTATAACATATTATATATCAAACTTCCAAAGTTCCATCATTTCTTATCCTTCAAAAAAATCCCTCATTTAAATGCAACATGATAAATTTTCACCGATAGCCAAAATAGTTATCTCTAATATATCAATTAAAAGATAACAACATGGAAATACAATCCAACGTATAACCATAACCTGGAATCTCCCATAACATTTAGAAATAATCCATATTCCACATTTTAAAGACATTTTTCAAGACTTATATAACTTTCTGTTAAACTCAACATTTCAAAGGAGTAACTAATAATCGATAATCCAAAAGTTTCATAAGTGTTTTCTGAATCAAAATCCAAAATTTTGAAACCAAACAAAGTCTTTTCTCAATAATCCGACAATTCCCAAAACATTACTATTTAGGATTTTTCACAAAATTGGGGCTTTCTCACTTTCAAATATCCACATGTAATTTTATATACAAAAATGCATTAAATAGCAAGATTATACGTAAACAACTCCCAATTTAACCAAACTCTCAATTTACACTTCAAACATGTCATATATTGTGGGGAGGTAGGTTTGGAAATACTCTAGTATCTTGATGGACGTTCCTGATTCTCTGATTGCCACCTGAAAAAGGTGATTAACACTCCGGTCGGGGGTGTCGGAATTAGCACTCCGACGAACAAGTTAGTATATGTCTAGCTTTCTTGTAACTTAAGTTTCTTAGGTCTCTTCTCACGTATCTTTCTTTAGTTGATGTTCCTCTATTTATATTTCCTTTGGGGCCCTAGGGTCGGGCCCACTCTTAATCCATCACACGATTACTCATTCGGCCCCTTCTGTCGTATGCCGATTCCCACTCGGCTTTTATTCAGCTAGTTCTATGGCTGATCAATCTATTCGTCTTCATGATCGTCCAAAATGGAGCCGAATATAATATTTATCTTGATTTTCTTTAGACCCCCAACTTTGCTGTATGTGTAAATATTCGACTCCCACAATTGCCCCTTAAACATCCTACTAACCCCAGTTAGTCGGCGTGTTTGGCTTTAAACTCAAAAAATCAAAGAAAAATTCGGCAGTTAACCTCATTCCAACGCATGTGTCAGAATGCATACGCTTTATAAGCGTCATTACAATTTCCCGCCCCTTCGTACGCTTCCTTCATTTAATGCAATTTGAAATTATGTAGTTCCTTCGAATGTACACTTTTTGAATACGTAGAGTTTCTGGTTTGCCTTTCAGTATACCTTCCTCATTTCGCGACCTCTGCAACTTCCTCACATTTCTCATTGTCTTCTCCGCCTCCTGCAAGTTTTCTTCTCCTTCATTTTGAAATCCCATTTCCTTGCTTGTTTTTAATTTAGCATACTCCCTAAACTAGCTAGAATGGCCAAACATTTGAAAGCCTTTCTTTCTGAGGATCGAGTTTCTGGTTTTCGATGCCATTTTTCCATTCCTGACGAGTCCACCTGTCACTCGTGGCAGAGAGCACACTTGATATAGAGAGGACTGATGAGAGTACAATCATCTTTTCTCTCCTATCAATTGCTGAGGGCGGAGTCCGCTTCCCCCTTCACCCATTTTTAAGGGCTGTCCTTCGCCACTGGGGTCTAATCCCTTCCCAACCTAATGTAAACTTTTACCGAATCGTAATGGGAATTGTAGAGTTGAATTGACGCCTTAGGATTAACCTTGGTATTGCTACTATTCGACATTGTTATGCCTTGGCCAAATCTTCTGCCCGGCAGGGGCGCTACTTTCTCAGGGCTAAGGACACCGACCATCATTTGGTGACTATGCTTGCCAGCTCTGGCAAGCGAGTTGATGATGTCATGGTCGTTGTCCGAGGTAACTGGGAATTTGGCGAGGGCGAAGATCACCTAGATCCTGTACCTAGATGGAAAGGCGAACCAGGTGGCCGTATAGTTCCTTACGTTTATCTACTTTATATTTACTCGGCTTTCCTTCCATGCACTTATCGTTTTATTTGTGCAGGCAACGATTTGAAGAAAGTTCTGGTTTTGGCCGACGATGCTGTGCTTGCGGAAATCAAAACCGCACTCTAGTTCTTTGGCCGTCCAAACCTCTAAAAGCAAAGGAGGGCTCCCTATATACTTCTGAGGTACGAGCCAACTTACACAACATTTTCGGTCACGGACAACATTCCGATTCCACGGGGCGAACAGCAGCTCACGGCCCTTATCTTTCCCAGCTTCAAAAGCCTTAGGCAGATTGGTTTGGAAGCTTCTGATTCGGAGCAGGCCAGAGAACCAGTAGCCGAGGACGTCACTGAGCAGCCGAGTCAGTCCACTTTGGAAGCCGAAGAAGTTGACGAGGCTCTAAACTTGGCTTTTGAAGAAGCCGACCTGAATCCATCCAACTCTCCATCCACTTCAGGTCGAGGGGACGTCTCGTTTCTAGACATTTTTACAAACTTAGGGGACCTTCCCGGCTCGTATCGTAAGAACATGGCTGGGGAATCGCTTACGCAGCTGGACAAGAGAAAAAATACCGAATGGATGGTTGTCTGGAGGAGGGCCGAGGCCATCCGTTCTGAACCTGTTGCCGCGACCGAGTCTTCTCCGTCTGTTATCGTGGAAGAAATGGCTCATATTGAGACGGTCGAGATGAAGCAAATAATAGAACAGTTGAGTCAGGAGGCCGAGAAGAGGGAGGAGAAGCATCCCGCTGAGAGTGAAGTCGGCCCTGAGGAAAGCCCAACTGATAAACGGCCGCGCATAGAGGAGTCAGACTCGGTTATGCCATTTGTTGTTCAACCATGGATAAAGAACGTGTCGATTTCCTCTGATGCATCGGCTTTGAAAGATGCGGTCGTGGCATTGAGCATGGCTTCCTCAATTTCCCTGCCGGCTGACAGGGCAACTTTTCGAGCGGAGCCAGATTTGCCGGCAATAGCATTGGTCGCTCAGTCGGCCATATTGGTACATGACTTGATCCTTATCTGTCGTTTTCTGCCTATATTTTTATTTTTATTTTTATTCCTTGTTTTGCAGATGGCGGGAAGGATAGTCGAGATCAGCCGCCGTCAACATGATGCTATTGAACAGATCGGCTATCTGAAAGTTGAAATTGAAAGTGAGAAGAGAAAAGCTGCGGAGGCCTCTCAAAGAGCCGAGTCTGAGGCGGCGAAAGCGGCGGAGGAACGTACAAGGGCCGACACCGAGTCAGCAAAGGAAAAAAGTTCTGACCACCTCAGGTTGGCCACCGAAGAGAGGGCAAATATGAGCGAAAATGCACTCAAGTTAGCCTAGGAGGTGATTGCTAAACTGGAAGCCGATTTGGAAGAGTCGAAGAAGGCGAAGGAAGTAGCCGACTCCGAGATTTCCAAAGCGTTCCAAGCTGGGAAGGACGCCGCCTTGGAGGACTACGCGGAAGAAGTGCCTAAGTTCAAGAATCGGGGCTTCAAACACGACTGGTGTAGACAGCCCATTTTTGACCGACCTTAAGAGTCAGACGCCATCGATTGAGCGCTCAGTGATTGCGCCTGTTGTGCTCGTTTCGAGGTTTCGGAGTTCTTGGCTGAGAGCCTCGCCTCCGGACCTCGGGACCCTTTGTACTTTGACTCGATCCGCAGACCAAGTCTTGTTTTCTCTTCCCGGAGGGAGGGAGAGGTCATGTAGACCTTCTCTCAGTGGTCGCAGGCTACTTTTCGTGATCGTAGGCTACTGTTCCCATTTGGAGACTAGTTTCTGATTTTCGGAGCCGTCGACCGTGCGCCTCGGCTCGGGACCGCTTAACATTCTCCGTTTGGCACGATTTTGGAACACACCTCGTTTCCTCTTTCTGGAGGGACACTGTGGTCCGGGAGACCACTTTTGTGGTCGTACGCCACTTTTGATGCTCGGTAGCTGGTTTTCTAGGCTCCCGACCGCGCGTCTTGCCTTCCAAACTCTCGTCTTGCATCCGTTTTGATTTGTCTTGGGTACAAACCTTACTTTTCTTGTTTGGGAAGGGGTATAAGGGTGGGAGACCAGCTTTTATCCTTGGAGACCACTTTTCTCCCCGCCAGCCAATTTTTTGGTCGAAAAACTGGTTTTCTTGGTCTTTGGGTCACATTTTCTGGTCTCCCACCCCACCTTTGGCTTGCTTTCAGTGTGGAGACCACCATTTCCCCCTGCCGACCACTTTTTTTCCTGGGAGACCACTTTGGGTGGTCGGCCGACCACTAAAAGTAGCAGACCGACGACCTTTTTTGGTCGGCAGCTTTCCTCCTGTTTTGTCAGACTGAATGGATACCAGCTGTGCCAGCTGGAGGGCACAAATTGTATCCTCCATACACGTGTATGGAGGGATTGCATCCAAGTTTAGCTTCTCCAAGAAGCTTGAACCCTTTGTTTTCTATAAGAGAGGCTCTCCCTCTCCATTGCAGAGGTTCTGAAATTTGCTAAGAGTGGTAGATACATCTCTCTCTCTATATTCTTCTCTCCCTCTATATTTTGTGCCTTAAAGAGTGTTATTCCTTCACTTTTGCACTACAATGACCAATTTTCTAGATACATATGCAATGTATTTAAACAATGACCAATTTTTGGTAGATACATATGCAATGTATTTAAACAGGTCGTCATATACAATGACCAATTTGCTAATGTTATAATCCACTCGTCATATTCAGTGACATATTTCAATAGATTAGTTTCAATTTCCCTAATCATCATGCAAGTCTACAATACTCATGACTATCCTACACCAATAGTCCAAAGCAGTTATTTCTAAACAGATAACAAATTCATCAAACAGATAAATTATCGACATTTCCATAGGTGTGTGATTAATCAATCTAACTACACCATTCAATTCCGTGACTTCCCAATTTCATAGTTTTCAACACAATTTCATATTTCCATAACCTTCCCAAATTAATTATTTAATTTCAATTAGGGCTTTAATCTCCCTATTCTCAAACATTGCCCCCAAGGCCAATTTAAATCATATCACATAAACCATCCCAATTTCATGTCTCTCATACATATTAAGCCCAAACATGGTAAATCCCTCTTTTATAATTTCAATTTCAAAACCCTAACTTTCCAAAATTTTCATAACTTCACCATTTATACAAAATGACTAAAATTTATGTTAAAACACATAGAATGGAGTAGATTATCCCTACCTTAATTTTCGGAGCTCAAAGGAGAAGAGAGGTGAAACTCAAAGTGCTCAAAATCCACAACCTTTCAGATTAAAATGAAGCCCTCGCGAAGCTCTACCTTTCTTCCAAAGGAACTAGGGTAGAAGACCACTAGAACTAGATGAAATCTTAGAGAGAGAGTATATAGAGAGAGAGTCAGATCTAGGGTTTGGAGGAAGAAGAGAATCAAAAAGTGATGAAGAAGCTGCTGCTGCAAACTGATATATTCGAGCCTCGCTCGAGCGACCAGGCAAAAAGAGACCTCGCTCGAGCGCAAAAAGCCTCGCTCGAGCGAAGAACCACAAAACATAAGCCTCTCTCGCTCGAGCCAAGGAAAGCTCGCTCGAGCGAAAAAGCACAACCTTCAGGTCTAACAGAAACGTAAACGCACGCTCGAGCACAAGAGTTCTCACTCGAGCGAAGAGACACAAGACACAAGGCTCGCTCAAGCAAAGAGACCAAAAATTGGACAGCAACCATTTGTTTCAAAACACACCCAACATGTTTCAAACCTGCCCAATACATCCCAAAACTCAAATACAAAATGCAGTACATAAAGGGGAAAACCCGGGATCGCTATACTATCAGCACCTGAAAGTTGGTTTCCACATAGGGTGAGCTAAAACCCAATATAGAGACAAGTTTAATGATATGTATGATGTTTAACAAAGTCATATGGTGAATGCATATGAAATGCAATTACAAAACACGTGTTTTCCCTTTTCAAAGCAATGCTATGCCATATTTCAAATCACAGTTGATATATCATTGCTTCAAAAGAGAAAATAGAGCGGTAAATATACATACCGGGAATCTCTTGGTACGTGTCAACAAGTAGGCTATAAAAGTATTACCAAAATCCATTTTACCGGAACTAACCAGAAGGAATGATACCTAGCCGCGCGGGTTTTGGACTTTTACTAAGGACACAAAGGCCAACTTAAATAACCACAACCACAACCTCTAACCAAATTCACCACGGTATTCACCCCATTTTCTCCAAATAACCCCTTTTTAATGCACAAGTGCGAAACAATTATTCAAATAGAATGGATGAGTGAATGGATTTCAGTTAACCTAGTTCTCATGCAATTTTTGCAACAAGCAATGCTATCCTCCACCGATAACCAAAACAATTATCTTTATTCAATATATTCCAAAATGGATGATATATAAATTCAGAGCATAACTAATCATCCCAACAATATCAACGTAATGATATATATTCTCATCATTCCATTATAAGTCCAATGTTCCTAACAATGCCTGCAATTTCTCAATAACAAAATCCATTTCTTAACATAGATCAATTCAAAGATTTTCTTTATAAAGATTTTAGGTTTTTCATTTTAAAATCAATTTCACTCACCTCCAACATCACTCATCAACACAAACTACCCAACAACACTTAAAATAAAAATATATATATATATATTCTAAAAACTCCCCTTTTATGAATCAAATCCTGATTAGATCAAACCCAAAGTCTTCCAAAATTTAATTTAATCTACTAACACATAACGAGGTTAAATAACATGCAAATCATTAAAGAAATTAGTACCTCAAAGCCAGAAGAAAAGATGAACAACAAGCAAAATTGACAGAGACAAAAACCCGAACTTCTCAAATTAAAACGATCCTCGCCTCAAGCCTAACCTTTAATCCCAAAGCACCAAGGTAGAGAGATTCACGGATTGAGGTAGATCAGAAGATTACGCAAAGAATTTAGAGAGAGGTGAGAGCAAAAAAGGGAAAAGATTTTTGTAGAGAAAGAGAGACATCAAAAAGTGAGTAAAAAATGACTTTCCTCATAGCTTTATACAAACAAATCGCTCGAGTGATGAAAAGTGCACTTGAGGGTCAGACACAACATATTGATTGAGCAACCAAACCTAGGCTCAAGTGAAGAAACCAAACTCCTAGAAGTTCTTTGACAACCAACCCCAATCAAGCATAGCATATATCATGTCATTCATGCATATTAAACTTATGTTATATGTCTACTTGTTTGAACTAGAGCTTGATAAGGATTATAAGGAAAGGAGAAGTTAGTAAGGGATTTAAGTCTAGAGAACTGCTTGTTTCATACTTTATGTTAGGGAATGTTTTGAAGTAGTATTTGAAAACCATAGGATGTTCCTATACCTTAATTGAGAAGCTTGAAGATCATAGTCTGATGCTTTTGTCTATTTTGTGCTAAATGAATTTTTGCTAATTGGGATTAGTGTTAATTAAGTATAATTAGTAAACCTTAAGTAGGATTAATTAAGCTAAGTAAGGTTAAGTATAAGCCTTGATTAATTAGTACTAACCTAGTTTAACTAAACTAAGCAAGCAAGATTAGGCTAATTAACCAAAGCAAGCAATCACCTTACTTAATTTTTGTCCTACAACATTTTTGTCCCACTTTGAGGTATAAGAACTTGGTAGAAAGAGGGAGAGAGGGCTAGAAATTCTGTAGCAAGAAATGAAAGAAAGAGAAAAGAAAGAAGAGATAGAAGAAAAAGAGGGAAAGCAAAACCTAGCTCAAATTCAACTTAAAAAGTTTTCTAAGGTAAGATTTCTACCCAAAATCTTGTAGTAATCATCGCTAGCATCTAAAATCCAGAAGAAATTAGGATTGGTTTGGTTTGGAATTGATTAAGTTAGGAGAAGAATGAAAGAGATTGAACTAAGATGGAAATCAAGTAAAAGGCTTCTAGGTTTTGTTGATTTGATCTTGTTTATGATGTTTTTGATGCATAAGGACTATGATATCTAGATAATCCTTTGATTTTCATAAATTTCATGGTTTGAATTTATGTTAAGGATGAAAGAAAAGAGAGGTTCCATGGAAAGATAGTTTCTTTCAAATTCTTGGTAAATTGCTAAGTTTGATTCATAAATCTTGAAAGCAAACAAGGTTTTGATGTTTTGATCTAGAAAACAATCATAATTTCATTAGCCCTAACTCCAGAAAAAAATGGAAGCAAAACCCTTAGAACTTGTAAACTTTTGAACAGGTCTGAAATTCCCAAAACCACACGTGCGGCGTGAATTCCCATATGTGCGGCCAACACACTCTGTTTACAGATCAAATTCTAAAAAAATTGCACTTGCGGGTGTAGGCACCCCACTTTTGACCGCCCTTAAGACTTGGGCACCACCGATTGCTCACCCAATGATGAATTTGTACGCTTGTCAAAATGCTCGGTGTTCTCAGCAGGAAATCTCAATTTTAAGCTTCAAAAACCCACAACCTTTGCCCCTTGTTTTTGGACCAAAACAACAGTTTTTTAAACCTGACTATCTGGGTGCCTGCAAACCCACTAGTGACTCCAGCCACCCACTATTAGTGGCCGATCACCTCTTTTTAGTGGCCTACCAGCCACTTATGCCTGCAAACCCACTTGTGGCTTCAGCCGCCCACTTATTGTGGCCTGCTGCCCATTATTGGTGGTCGGCCACCCACTATTAGTGACCTGCCAGCCACTTGTGTAAAATTTCAGATCTTTTTGCCAGCTATGCCAACTGTCTCCACAGGTGCATGCATGATACCAGCTGTATATATGCTGATATTTTCGAGAGCCAAGCCTTATTTTCTATATATACTTGACCCTCTCTCATAATTTAGGGTTAGAAAAAATTTTGGAACAAAAGTTTGAAAAATATTTCTCTCTTTACAATTCTCTCTCCCCTTTGCAACTTCTATACTCTTTACTTAGACACTGTAAACCAAACCTTGATGGTTCATTGCTGAGGTGTTTGAGCTTGTGTTTTAGCCCTTGAGGGTGTGAAATTGTTGGTTTGTAACTCAAAAGGGATACTCCTCTTCAAGAGGTATAATTTTTACCTTTCTTTCCTTATTCATTTATTCTCTTTTTCTATGGTTTTTGGGCTGTTTTTACCCAGTTTTTATGGACTGAAGTTTGTGGTCTAAAGCCATTAAGGGTAGAGGAGTGGGCCACCCCTCTTTGACCCTTGCTTCCTAGGCTTTTACCCTTGTGTTTCCCATCTTCTCATCAATTTTTTTTGAGCTTTTTACCACTGAATTTCAGAGTTTTTCAGAGGCTAAAAATCATGTTTTGAAGTCCCAAAAATGGAGGGGTTAGCCTCCCCTCCTTGTGCTTGTGTGCTAGTTTTAATCCCTCAATATTTTAGCTTGTTGTTGTAGCTATTTTTGTCTTCATCCCAACACTTTTTTTGACTATTTTAGGACTATTTTTAATTGTTCATTTCATTCATGCTTTGTATTGCATTCTTGTAGTGCAATAGTCCTCATAGGTTTGGTGTTTTAGGCATTAGACACCAACCTTTTGAGTTGATATTATTTATTTAGTGCTTTCCATACTTGTGATCATCTTTAATCACCACTACACCCCTCCAATTTCTTGGCTCCTTTGGTTTCCTTGAAAGTTGTTTCAAACCAATTGCTTGTTTAAGCTTGAGATAGAGGTATTGTGCTTAATGGTTTAATCCCTTCAGGGGTTCATTACCAACGGCATGGTGTCTCTCTCATGCCTAAAACAACCTTTTGTTTGACACTTCTTTCCATTAGTTGACTTAAAGCTCATTATTGGACTTCATTGACTAATGAATGGAAGGTAATTTAAAAAGGGTAATCGATGGTTTAAAAATGGAGCAAAATAATAAAATGGTTTGGGTTCAATTGGATGCTAATTGAACCCATTGAGTCTTGAGTCATTTCATACTTGTTAGTGATGAAAACGGTTCAAGAATCAAGGTCAACCCTTTCCCTTGATCAATCCATGATAGGAAGGAGGTTTCGAGAGCCTTTTATTATGCATTTATTGAGATTGTATCCCTTGTGTAACAACCCTCACTTTATCTTAGTCATGCTCACGTGCATTTGCATGATCTTTGTCTTGCTTAAACTTGCATTTTCTGGACCTTGATTTGTTTTGTCTAAATGTTGCTTGCATGCTTTGTTCCTTGCTTAGTTTGTGTTAAGCCGAGGTCACCTTCGAACTTCTTACACCTAGGACCATTTTGGAACCACTTTGGTTGACCTCTACCTTCGCCCTGGCATATTGGCCGAGATGTCATCATCTAGGCCGAGGTGTACATCACCCAGGCCAAGATGTGTATCATCCAGGCCAAGATGTTCTCATCTAGACATCCTAGATCCTTGATCCTTGCACCTAGTGATCTTGTTCCTGGACTGGTATGACCTAGACCGAGGTGTGGCACATCTAGGCCGAGGTGTGGCACAGCTAGGCCAAGTGTTATCCTTCCTAGCTGAGATCATTGAGACCTTACTTGCCGAAGCCTATGTCTTGACCTGAGGTCCTTACCTTGTTAGACTACCCTTGTCACCTTACTTGTTGCATACACTTTGTCATGCTCTTGTCTTGTCAGTCAGTCACCTTTTTGAGGAGAGCCAACCAGCCGTTGCCACGTGTCCCAGCAGAGGGTTAAGTCAGCCGGCAGTAGAGAAAACATATCATTTGTTATATCTTTGTCCTAGGAAAAGAGAGAAGCTGTAGGAAGAGAGAAAGAACAGTTCTTAGAGTGAGAATAGATTTTCAAGCTTGATCTTCACACCTTGAGCCGTTAGATCCGCGTTTTGAGGTTAGAATCTTGATATGCTCTTGTTGTTCTCTATGTTCATCTAATCACATTGCATGATCTAGCATTATTATGAGCCATGCATTGATTTAAAGCTTGTTTTAGAAAGAGAAAATGATGTTCTTGTGTTCTTGAAATAAAACCATGTTTTGATTCGAAAGTTTGTAACAAGTTCCATCTTTTGTGTTTGTTTTCATAAGATCTTCAAGCATGGGTACCCATGTCCCTGTTTTCGAACTCATCTCATGAAATCTCAAATTTTGAATAAAGAAGTTATGATTGTTAGCATTCATGCTCTTCATGTTCATGTTCTTTATGTTCTTCAAAAAGAAACCCAGAATTTCCAAACTCCATTTCCCTGAATATGGTCATCGGGACCACACCTCGGCCAAGAGGTATGGGACCTCGGCCAAGACCTGGTTGGTACCCAGCATGTTTTCCCGAGATGAGAAACAGTGTTTTAACTCCCAGCATGTGTTTTTCTTTGTCTTAACTTAGTTTTGAAAGAAATGCCGAGATCATTTACACTCATGAAAAGCTTGTTTTACGTATGCATTTCATACCCATCTTTGAGCATTTCTTCTTGTCTTCTTGAAGTGCATTCAGTGGACTTTGCCATGTATTTGTAGATCTTGGATTCTTTCCTTAATCCCTACACCCGAAGAGCCATGTGAGTGGTATTTTTAATAAAGCTATGCTATAAAGTTTTGATAAAGCTTAGCTTCGTTTTGGAAAAGTATTTGATCAAGCATGAATTATTATCCTCAGTTTTGTATCAAGTATTATCTTGTTTTGATGACATTCTTGAAAAGTCCTTAGTGCTAGGGGACTATAATGCAACTAGCGCGTCTGTCTTGGAAAGTCCTTGGTGCTAGGGGACTATAATGCAACTAGCGCATTTGTTTGAGATATCTCATTTGTCTTGCCACCGACGGTTTATCGTGTGGGTTTGTCCGAAATGTCATCCCTTGTATTATATTGATGCTAGTAAGCATCCCTTGAAGTTTTGAAAGATTTGATAGATGAACTTGGTTCATCCCTTGAATTTGTACAAGTTATTATATGTATTATTTTGATAAAGATCTCGGATATCATTCATTCAAGCCTTTATTAATTATATCATTCACTGAGTATCCAAGCTCACCCTCTCCTTATATATATGTAGATGACAAGCAAGAAAGCAGTGACGCTTAGATAATTAATTGCAAGATGTTTTGGTTTATGTTTTGGCTAGCATCTTGAAGATTATGCTTCTTAGCTTTGTATTTCACTTCTTTGTATATGTCGGCTTGAGAAGCCTTTTAATCAAGATGTAATATGTACTCCATTTTATTTTGTATTCAAGTTGTAAAACCATGTTAAGATGTATGTCATTTCATTTGATCTATCCACGGCTCTTATGGACTACTTAGATTTAAATTTATTGCTTCCGCACATGTAAGCCCCATATGTATACTCTGATTGTGTGTGAATCTTTATAAGTTGACCTTTGGTAATCTCAGATTACTGGCCATCACAGCACCATTCTACGAGGGGCGGAATGAGGTCCTCACACCTTGGTTCATAAGTCATCATGCAATGAAATTGCGTCGATTGATGGCTTGCGAATCAAGCCTACCTCTCCTTTGATATGTTTGATGATAAGAAGAGTCAGGGTGGAGAAACATCCCCTAAGAATGCTCTGTTTGTGCTCTGTTTGTTATCTATTACAGAAGGAGAAACTCAACATTAGTGGCCGACAGGCCACTATTTCTAGGCGGCAGACCACTATTAGTGGGCGACCGGCCACCATTTCTGGATTGCTGGCCACTTTTGTCAACCAAGCAATACCACTTTTTTTTCTTTTTTTTCTTTTTTTTTTTTTATTTACATAATAGAGTAGAGGTTGAGGCAAAACAGTGCAAGATTCTGGCTGTAAAACGGAACTCTTTTGGCAACAAAACAGAAGCATTTTTTGGTGGAAACCGCCTTCATGAATGAGCATTCTTTACTTGTTAGGGCTGATTAGTTAGAATGCTTAAACTACGTCCAAGAAATGTTGTAATTAATTAGTTAGAATAATTGATTTTGTATTGTAAGTAATTAGTTAGTTATTTATTTAATTAGTTAGAATAGTTAGTTAATTTGTGGTGTTGTAATAATTAGTTAGTGTAACTAATTTATTTTGGTTTGTAATAGTTAGCTAATTAGGTAATTAATTAGCTAGTCCATTCATTTAGACCCTCTTGCATGAGAGCAAAATTGTAATAATGTGTATGTCTTCCAACTCCACGTCTTTCTCCTTTTTATTTACCCGCTTATAACGGATAAAATAGAGCATCATGTTTATTTTAGCATTTTCCATGTATAAAGCATCCGTTAGTCTTGCATACATAGGGTTTGGCTCATCATTCTAACTCGCATTGTTAGTTAGTTAATACTTCTTTGAAATACGTGCTTAAACTGCATGCTATCAAATTGATTCACATGCCATGTTAGTAGTCGAGCCTATTAGTTGCATTTTTGTATGTGTTGCATTAGGCATATTTCATTAGTTTGGATCATATATTTTTCTAACTATTTTCTCTCTTTTGGCTTGTCTTGGCGTACTAGGTGAGCATTTATTGCTTTAGCATGTTGCATTTGTATGTCTATGTTGCCATGCCGAGCATAAAACCATGAGGCTAAGTGCTTAAGTGATATAACCGTTTGAATGCCCGTGGATGAAGTCTAATTGCTTGAATTGGGAGAATTTGATTAATGCACATATGAGATCACTTTTTCAAGTGGTACATATTCGAAATAATTTTCAAGTAAACATGAAATCAAATGTTCCAATTTTTGCAAATTAGTCTATACTTGTGTACAACACATAGTAAATTAGCCTAATAATCGGAACAAGAGCATATTATGTAAATAAGAATCACATCATGATTAGTAGAGATCGATCTTTGATCGGGTGAATGGGGTGCTCAATTCATGACCTTCCCTCTTGTACCTAAGTTCCCGAGCCGAGACACTTTGATAATAATGGATAAGTGGCCTTTGGCATGAGTCTCGGGTTTCCTAAATTTTTAAAAATATTTAGGTTGCAACTTTGTATCTGGCAAAGCAGTCCATTTTTGGCATTTTGATTCAAAATTGATTTTCTAAAAGATTTGTCGGATTTGGACTCTTTTGTGTTTATCTATTTCACATTGCACTTGTGGAATCAGATTCAGAACTGCGGGAGTCCGAACTGTAGGGCTAAGTGTATCCGAAATGAGCATGAAAGTCAAGTTACAGTTTTTGACGACTCTGCTGGGGAAATTAGAGAACTTGACTTGGAATTCATGATGTGAATTGTATCTACACTTTTATGTTCTTTGCATTGCATTTGTATTGGTGCGCCTAAGTCACTGTATTCGCCAACTGCTATTCCTGGATGGTTTGACGAAGGCTTTCCCAAAAGCTTGCCAAAAGGCTGACCGGTCATGGGCTCTGCCATGTTGGGAACACAACCCTTGGATTTAGACTACTGTTGTACCGTTTAATCCTCCTTTCACTTCCGGTGTTAGTTTTGAGAAGTATATTGGGTAATCTTGCTGAGGTACCCCTTCGACCATTTGGCCTAGTTGCATATAGTAAAGCCATGGTAACTGTTCCAAACTAGGACAGATGCTCATCCAAATGCAAGATTGCATGAAACCACTTGATTGAAATAGTGAAACCTAGTTCTTGACAAAACTAGGATAGGGTAACCCCCTCCCCCTCATAGGGGTGTTTTGGCTCTCTTTAACCAGTATGTGCTTTACAGTGAAACTGTACAGGAATATGCATATCAGTTGCATGGTTGGTATCCGTTTTGGGGGTAGAATTCAGTATGGAGTACAAGTCTTATAGCTTTGATCGTGTCTGTGTTGATAACATCTTAGCTGAGGTACTGTGTGGTTTTTGATTGCTGTTCTTTTCCTTTATTTCTTTTTGCTAAGTAGTTTAAAAACATAGCTTCAGAAGATTCGGATATCCCCCAAGCACTCTAGACCCGAGTTGGAAGACTTTGCAAAGTCAGAGATCTTGTTTGGGGACAACCCATGTTTGTTTTGCTATCACCGGTTACAAGATGGATGACGGTTAGGCATAATTCACCGGTCCAGTTTTTACAGCAATCACCACTCAGCTCACCTATGTTTAGTCGTATTCGAGAACAATTGCTTATTATTAGTCCAGCTCCAAACTGGTCACCTGTTCAAATGGCACAGTATCCCCTAACCGATATGGAGGACTTAATACTTCAATTGCAACAAACAGTTGAGACACTACAGTGCGATGCGACTCGTCAGGCCGAGGTTACGGCTCGTCAAGATAAGGTTATAACCAGACCACCACAACAACAACCACAGCCGGTTGCGTCCTCTGCATCTCATGCACCTACCGCAGCTATCCCAGCACCCCGAAGCCACTGCTCATACTGCTAATGTTCAAGAAAACTAAGGCAATCCGGCAGAGCCAATCCCGGCACTAGCTTCAAAAGCCCCAGTTTATCAGACTGAGGCTCCGTTCGAGTTTGAGGTTGACCCAACTACACTTAAGGTCAACAAACTGGAGAAACTATTCAAAAGAACGCAAGGGGTTAACTGCATCCGAGACATAGAAGATGGGTACACTAATTTTGCGATTACATTACCAGATCGGTTTAAGATGCCGCACATTGACCGTTTTGACGGTTTTGGAGATTCGATGGTTCACCTGCGATTGTTTTTAGATATCTTGCGACCCATGGGCTTAACTAGACTATAGGAGTTATCTCTCTTTGGTTGCACCATGTTAGGTATAGCGACCATTTGGTATGCTAAGTTGGAAGATTCTGTCAAGCAAAATTGAGAGGAGATGGCCAAAGCCTTCATCGCTCAGTACTCTTACAATGTGAAAATTGAGGTCACAACTCGTGATCTCGAGGCAACACGCTAAGAGCCGAAGGAAGGTTTCTTTGAATTTGTGACAAGATGGAGAGCTAAAGCCTCGATGATGACCACAAGGCCTTTCGAGAAAGACTAGATCAGAATGGTTGTCCGGAATCTGTACGGCAAGCTACTGCAGAAGATGATTGTCCTACCTCTATTTACATTCACAGAACTCCATGAAATAGGGGTGTAAATTGAGGATGCCATGAAACAAGGACTTATTACTGAGGATAAGGAGCCAGCCAAAAGGCCATTCATCCGCAGTTCCAATGCTGCCAAAGTGGTAGCATAACTGTAAGGCCATCGGATGTAAGTGTTGTCGCCATAACCAAGACCACTGATCCCTTCTCCAACACAGCCTCACAAACATCATCCAACCCTACCTCGACCCCAGAGGACTTTTAACCAACTGTATATGACCCTTTCCAAAGTCATGCAGGTGCTAGTCAAAAAAGGGCACCTAAAACCCTTAGAACCCCGCCCATTGCCTGACCCTCTTCCACCCAAGCATAACCCTGCAAAATACTGTGCATTTCATCAGTAGCATGGTCATGACACTGATCAATGCTTCCGTTTGTGTCATGAGATTTAGGATCTCATTGACAACAAGGTCATCGCACCACCCCAGAAGCCAAATGTGACCACCAATCCACTCCCAGCCCATAATCAAGTCCCCCCACCTCAAAACCTCAACTTTAGCCGTACACTGGCCACTCCTTATGACCCCAGTGTATATATTACCCTTTCCCACCTACCAAAATCGTTGTTGTTCATTCTTGAGGACACAGATTTGTGCATGATGGGCATATCTGATCCACAACTTGAGCCTCACAATGTGGTAACAATGCCCGTGGTATAGGAGGGGTTGGCCTCGAAGGGAAGTATTGGCCTGTCGTCGGAATGTCTCGGAGACTTGTCTGAAAAAGCATACGATCCAAGTTGCTGTATTGTGTTAACCAGTGAAACTAAGCCTGAAGTGGTGCTACCAATCTCGGTAGGCAACAATATAGTTAAGGAGGAGGGACTGAGCCAAGGGTTAGACGATTTGGCAAACCTCGAAGAGGATTTGGACAATCTGTAGTTCTTTGATGAGCATAATCAGGGAGATGTACAGATTGGGTGGTTCGACTTGTATGGATTGACTGATAACACCGGATGGTTGAGCGATGAGCCAGATAAGGAAGAATAAACCATGATAAAACTAGATGGAAAGGAAGCAGAGGTAGCTGCAGTGGCCGAGAAGGCTGATGAGAAAGGAAAACTGCTGAAGGGAACATGCGTGGGAAACCCAAGCCAATAAATGGGAATTATGGACACCACAGACACTAAACAGGAAACTGCACTGAGGCAGTTTGAACGAGAAAGAATTGAAGACAACTGGGGAACCATACTTTCATGGCACCCTGTGGGGGACACTTATGATGTAAAGATGATTCAAGCAGAGCCGAACAACTATTTGTCAATCGCTGAGGGCGAATGGTGGGACGATAATGATCTGCATCTAGCCTATATTGACGAAGACTAGGGTGGCTGCATCCTGGATAACACATGGTATGCAGAGGAGATAGACCATCTTACCCACAGTGGACAGTATTTTAAACCACCGCACCTAGATCAAGCAGAGGTATCTGGAAAGAATAAAGAGGACGGGAAATAGAAAGAGAAACAACTAGAAAAGGAGTCAATGTTGAAGCAGCTCAACAAAATCCAAGCTGATATTTGTATCTGGGGTCTTCTTATGGCCTCACGGGTGCACCGATAAGCAATATTGTCGGCAATGGATAAGGCTAAATAGTCCATTGATACTACGCCCGAGCAACTTGTGGGCCTGGTCTTTCCAAATGGAGCCAAGCCAATGCTCACCTTCTCTGAAGGCTTAAGCATTAAAACTAGTGAAGGACACAACACTAGAACCATGCAATGCAATGCTCAATGGACTAAACCAGCCCTAAACAAACCTTATGCATGTCAAAAAAATGGCTAAAATGAGTTGAAATGAAAGCTCAAAATGCTACAAGAACATGCACACATGTTGGTCTACAAGCAAGGCATGATACACAACCCTCCAAAGCAATGAAGGAGTGAAGTATATGAGAGTGTGACTACACTACATGCACTGAAATTACATGCCAAATGGTGCCATACCATGCAAACATCACATGCACAACATGTTAAAGGCCCCAAAACTCAAAACTAGTCAAGCTCCTTTACACTACAACCATATTAAGCAATGCTCAAATGACCCTAACCATTCAAAACAGATCTAAGGCAGGTCAAAATAGTGGCGAAAACATGCTAGACTTGTAGCATAGATGGCAAGAAAGATAGGCTCATGTATTGGCTCACAAACAAGGCATAATGCTCAACTTTTCAAAAGCATTAAAAGAGTGATTTAAGTGGAAGTATGGCAAAGATATATGATCTGAAATAACATGCCAAATGATGCTATGCCATGCAAAAAGCTCAAATATGACATGCTAGAGGTCTCAAAGTGCAAGGCTAGCAAAGCCAAGCATGCATGACCAAAACCACTCAAATTAGACCTAAAGAATACTAAAACATAGCCAAAAATGCACTGGAGTAAAGCATACACATGCTAGATCAAAAGGCTAAAACACCAAATACACAAGGCTAGTGAACAAAAATTGCACTACAAGTGCAAGGAGCATGCAAGAGGCGACCAAACCAACCAAAAAAAGAGTTATGACATGGCAAATAATGGTTAAAAACATGCTTGAATGGAGCCAAAACATGCTAGAATTATAGGCTAAAGCATGAAGCATATTAGGCTAGCAAGTAGGATTACACTACAAGTGAAAAGAGCAAGTAACCAATGGTCAAACAAGCCAAAAACAGAGTTATGGCAGGTCTGAAAAGTCACAAAAAAATGCTCAAACAAAGCCTCTAGAAGATAGAAACACATGCTCTTTTGATGGGCCATCAACACATGCAAACAAGAGAAGAGGAGGAGGGGAACCACCACCACCTATTTGGGACCTCAAAACCACCTTTCTACCACTGAAATTCCTCTGAGTTTTAGTGCTAAAAAGGCCCAAAAGAGATGGTCCCAAAAGCTTTTAAAAGATAGCAAGAAGCTAAGAAAATGAGGCACAAAAGGGTGAGAGACACCCCTAACTCAATCAAGGCCTCAAACAAACTTTTTAAACACTTAAAAACAAAGGTTTTTGTAGTTGATAACCAAGCCTAAAATAGCATGCAAAGGTGGCTAAGAGAGCAACCAAAATAAAGCTTAAAAGGGGGAATACACTCACCCTTGAAGCACAACTTTAAATCAGCAACTTCTCGAGTCAAAAACCAGCCAAAACCACTCAAACAAGACTTCCAAACACCTTAGCTTCAAGATAGAGATGTTTGATCAATAGCCTCTTTGCAAATCCTCCAAGAATTTCCACTTTCAAACCCTTCTGAGCACAAAAGTATAGAGAGAGAGAGAGAGAGAGAATTCTAGAGAGAGAGGAGATTTTTTGCTCTAAAAATCTTCTAGAGAGAGAGGATTCTAGAGTTTGAAGCTCCCAAATTTTCTAACCCTTGCCAAAATGAGAGAAAGCATCCATATATAGCAATTCAAGAGCTTTGGGTCAGAAATATCAGTCCAGAAATATCTGGAGGAGTGTGAAAACAGCTGGAGGTGAAATATCTGCAATTTCTAGCTTTCTGGGCACAAGTGGTCGACCGACCACCTCAACTGGTCGACCGACCACTTTTTCTGGTTGGCCAGCCACCCCTAGTGGTCGACAGCCACCTTTCCTGGTCAACCAGCTACCCCTGGTGGTCGACAGCAAAAATCTACTCTGTAGGTCAAACTTAAAATGGGCATATCTCCTTCATCTGGACTCCTTTTCAGGTCATTCTTGTTTCCAAATTGAAGCCCCGGAAGTAAAATTTTCAATGGTGGTAGCCTTGCATCAAAATTCCAACTATGAAAAAAGTTATGCCTGTTTTGGTAAAGCTACTCAGTTTTGGTCCTAACCGAATTCATGCCGAACTTCTCCCAAACTAGTTTTCATCTCTCCTCTCCTATTTTCTTCAACTCCAAACCTTCAAACAAGATGTTTTGGAAGATTTTTCAAAGATTTCATCTCTCTTTCATTTATTTCCACTTTGTCTTTGCTCGATTTACCGAAAAGTGCAACATTTAACGAAATGCGAGCGTCAGAACATCGTAGGAAATTTATTTCAAAAACATTTTGAAAGAGAGGGCCTTAAGGTATAAAAACCATTCAAAATAGTTTTTGGTCCAAAAAGGGGTGTGAGGTTTGGATTTGACGCTCTCCTTGCCAAAGAAATCGACCATTTGCATAGCATAGCATGTATCACAGAGTAAATAATCAGTAATGCCCAAGTCTTAAGGGCAGTCAAAAATGGGGTGTCTACTGTTGCCCCTCTTTGACAGAGCTCAAAGTCATGAAATGACGTAAGTGAATGTCAAAGCCCAGAGATGACCCATTTTTGAAAAGGCCAAAGACTTGGACAAACAAACAAAATACGGATAAATAAATGGTTGCGCCCGCAGGCTGCCTACGTATCCCTTTGCAAGGAATCAAACCAGCGTAGTTCAGGGGGCAAAATGCAAAATAATACGCAATGCAACAAAACAATATAAACGATATGCAATGCAACGAAATAATGCACATGATATACAATGTAATTTGAATTAATCAAACCACAAGCAGTGCAAAACCACACAAATATCATAAAGAGATGGAGATGCAAAATCAAACTACGTTTAACATAGAAAAGGTGCCGGAAACCTCAAACCACAATTCTCTTAGTGGGATAGGTGTGTGCACAGGAAGAACTATGTGTTTCGCAGAAAGAATATAAGTAATTAGGTGGTGTGATATAAGTGTGGAGTGATCTGCTGAGGAAAGATCGTGATCCTACATGCTGAACGCAACAAAACAAATTACGATGCAATGGATGAAGTGAATAAGGCGCGCAGCCAAACCACATTTTGCCTAGCAAAGGCATGAACACAAAACTGACCGCGTCTAACACAGAAAAGGTGCCGACACCCCCAGGCCACAACTCTCTTAGTGGAATAGGCACGTACACATAATCATAGAACCATGCTTCAACAAAGGAAAGTATGGGCACATGCCAGACTAAGCTTAACATAGAAAGGATGCAATCGATAAAATAGACAATGCAGTTAATGCATGCGATAGATGCTATGTACAATGCAATGTAATAGCTAAATGCAATGTAGCTGGGAAGTGAAAGTACCTTGCAGGGGCAATTGGCGATGACTCACCTCATGCTGCTGGGGATCTTTCGCCTCTTCTTGGTTGAACCACAGGTAGTGCTTTTCTCCCTGGCTATGGTCGTAGCTTTCCCTATTCTTCAACAAGGTGACATACTAGGTTGGTTCAATATCTAGAATTGAGGCGCATACCCGCTACCTCAACCTATGGGGCTGCCATACAGATTTCAAGCTAGGGATACACCCCTGGGTATTTAAACCAGACTTTAGTCTCGGAAATCCCGAACCTTTGCGTTCTAGACAACAACCATTCGAACTCTAGTTTCCACCGTTGCAGTTGATCTCCTAGGAACTCACCGCAAATACAGGCAGGTGGCTATACCAAACCACCGGAAGTCGTTCGAGCACGACAAACACCAAAGGAATTGCACCTTTAGAGGATTTAAGGTCTCCTAGACCGAAGGGTGCACAAGATAGTGCGAGTGAGGAAAAGGAAGCACCTCTCAGCGTATCACACGCGAGAGAGGAAATGGAAGACCTCTCAGCGTATCACACGCGAGAGAGAAAACGGAAGTACCTCTTAGCGTATCACACGCGAGAGAGGAAATGGAACACCTCTCAGCGTATCATACGCGAGAGAGGAAACGAAAGTACCTCTTAGCGTATCACACGTGAGAGAGGAAACGGAAGACCTCTCAGCATATCACACGCGAGGGGGGAAACGGAAGTACGTCTCATTGTATCACACACGAGAGAGGAAACAGAAGTACCTCTCAGCATATCACATGCGAGAGAGGAAACAGAATACCTCTCAGCGTATCACACGTGAGAGAGGAAACGGAAATACCTCTCAGCGTATCACACGCGAGAGAGGAAACAGAATACCTCTCAACGTATCACACGCGAGAGAGGAAACGGAACAAACATCGGGGATGCAACCCAAATGCTTTCAACAGGGTGTCAGTGTAAACATCAGGCGTACCCAGGTGTTCCTAACTGACGGAATGCCAGTGCAGACATCGGGCGTACCCAAATGTCTCTAGCCAAAGAGACGAAGGATAGGAAAGGTTTAACGCAGAATTTCTCTAAATGAACCGTACATACAATACAAGCCCTATGCTGGCGAGGATCTTCTGCTTTGATTGTGCTTCCAAACCGTAATTACTACCTTCCCTTCCTGGCCATGTTCATAACTTTCCTTATTCTCCAACGGGGTGACAGACTAGGTTGGTTCAGTATCCAGAATTGAGCCGCATACCCGCTACCTCAACTTATGGGGCTTCCATACAGATTTCAAGCCGGGGACACGCCCCTGGGTATTTAAACCAGCCTTTAGTCTCGAAAATCCTGAACCTTTGTGTTCTAGGCATTAGCCATTCGAACTCTAGTCTCCACTGTCGCAGTTGGTTTCCTAGGAACTCATTGCAAACATAGCCAAAATGCCCCTAACAGGGAAATGGTGCTTAGAGAGAGCACTTCTGATAGCCATTCTGGCTTGAAGCAGGCTTGAGCTTAAGCTTGAGGTAGAGACACACTCATACTTCGGAGCATTGACAAGGCCTAAGGAGGTGCATATAGAATGCAATGCCGAAACTTTCTGAAGTTGAAACAAACTCAAATGCTTCGATTTTCCTCTTTTCTTTTGCTTTGCAGTCCGAAACCTATGTAGCTTCAGATAGGTCCTTGTTCTGTTAATCTCACATGACCTAGGTTGAACCCTGCAATTTTATGAAAGAACAAATCCTATTTTGCACAAATGTGGAGAATGACACAGTACTCTGAGCACAAAACGATTTAAAATTGAAAAATGAGTTCTTGACCGGGTATTGAGCCTATGACTGACCACCGCCAAAATGACTCAACAAAGGAAAACAAAGGTAAAACAACCTAAACACATCTATTGATGCACGAAACGACTCAAAACAAGAATCGAGACAAACAAAACAACACACACGACACTCAGACGTATTCCAATGGCAAGAGACCTCTCAGTTTGCGAGGAGCCAGTTTCTTCGGGTATTGTTTCCCACCATTTTCTTATTTGTGATTCTCGCATCACTCTGGCACTCAATCTCTTTTTCTCTGAAAAACCCTTTCCTCACTTTTCTCTCAGCTCACATCTCTCTATTCTTCAATCTCTCTTATTTTTTATCCCTCCCCTGGGTGGTTGATTGATAAACAGAAAGTTGTGGGCTCTTGCCCCTAGTATTCAACTAGATTCTTCTTCTTTCGTTCACAACTAGTGAGCTTCTCCCACAGAGGGGTTGCGGTGCGACCAGATGCACAGCAGATCTGCAATTGACATCGGTTGACGATGCCCTTGGCTTAGTTTGATCGAGGTGAGTCACAGCATGTGCCATCGGCTAGGTATATAATTGATCGATTTCACACACTGTATTTTCTACGTCCTCATTCCAGGTCAGACGCCAGTTTGAGGGTGATCGTCCGAATGAGGGAATCGAACATCCCACTTCATTTCCAGTTCGTGCTTCACACTTAGCTTGATACCTCGCCGCTTGGAGGATGAGAGAGCTTTCGGCCCTTTGCTGTTAGCTTCAGTTGTGCCCTTTCTGGAGAATGTGGTGCCTTTTCTAGCGAACGCAATGCCCTTTTCGGCAAGTATGCTAACAATAGGGAAAAGACAGAAAACTTGACTCAACTGTGCCCCTAGTTCATCATTTTGACCATTTTTTGTTTTTAAGTTTCTGCTAAAACAATTTTGACCAACATGAGAGTTAGATTAACATGCTTGTTCGATTTTCTAATTTGAAATCATGCAAGTCAGGCTATGAGTACTGAAAAATTTCCTTTTTTGGGTCCAAGAAATGGTCTAGTTTTGGAAAAATAGAATAATTTTCGAGAGAATTAGTCAACCTCATTAAAAATCTTCAAAATTGCTTTTGCAAATGGCCACTGCTCGACTAACACAGAATCTACTCTCGAGATGCACAACCTCAGATCTGAACTTTGAATCATCTTGCGGCTGAATCTTTCTAACGAAATAGGACAATCTGAATTTGGACGAAGACAAGCCAATTCGCCCATAGATGAGATAGCCGAGTTGAATAAGGATAAACCAATCAACCTGGATGACCCAAGCAGGTCGAAAATGATTGGGGCCGAATGTAGATCGCCCCAAACTCCGCTCCGCGCGCGAGGGTGCGAATCGTGGTTCTTAGCTACTACAGTTCAGACTCATGTCACGGTTCTGAATCTAATCTCACAAAGTACAATGCAAGACTGATAAATCACCAAAGAGTCCAAATCCGACAAATCGTTTTGGAAAATCGATTTTAATAAAGAAGTGCCAAACATGGACTGCTTTGCCAGATACAGAGTCGCCACCTAAATATTTTGTTTTGGGAAATTTAGGAAACCCTGACTCGTGCCTAAGGCCACGTGTCCATCATCACCAAAGTTACCTCGGCTCGGGAACTTGGGTACGAGAGGGGAAGGTCCTGAAATGAGCACCCCCGCTCGCCCGATCAAAGATCGGCCTCTACTGACATGATATGTTGTTTTTGAAAACACATGTGTTCTTATTCCGGTTATTAATCTAGAACTACTATGTGATGCGCACAGCATACAAGTATAGACTAAATCACTCAATTTGGAACAAAACATCTCATGTTTGTTTGTTTGAAAATGGTTTGAAAGTGCTACTCGCAAGTAGGCTAAGACGTGGATTTGCCACCCTTAAGTGCGCATAGAAAACAACATGATTTGCCACTTCAAGTAGGCTTAAAACTCACATTTCGATGAATTGTTCCAATTCAAGCAAAAAAACCTTCACCCACAGGCATTCATGCAGCTAAACACTTAAGCAGTTAGCCTCATGGCAAGCATGCTACTATGGTAGTCACTTACACACATGCAAGAATGCTAAAGCGTAAAGGCTTACCCAGTACTCCGAGCCAAAACAAAAGCTATGTTAGAAATCAATGCATGACCCTAGCTATGTCAAGAATACCTAATGCAACACATGCAAAATGCAACTAAGATAGGCTCGGCCGGCTACGATGGCATATAAATGCAACTAGATAACATGTATTCAAATTGGTATTGAAATACAATATAGTTTGTATGATGCGCCGAGCCCAGTGCATGCAATACAAATGAATGATGAAAACATGCAAGCATAAGTATGCTAATTGAGATATGCCCTAATCTAACCACTGAAAGCGGGTAAATAAAATGGAGAAAGAAATGGAGCTGGCAGACATGCATCACACACACGCACGCTTATTACAATAGTTCGCCCTCTCGACGGAGGGTCCTAATGAATTTAGCTAAGCTACATCTAAGCTAAGCTACTTATTTACAAATCAGCTAATTAACTAACTTAGATAATTAATTATTACAAAACTTTAACTAATTAATCAAATTAATTAAATTACAAAACTAACTAAGTAAGAAACTAAAATAGGCTACCACAGCTCTGCCTCAGAATGCTGAAAAATGCATGCTCGGTCGCGTCCTCCTGGAAATCCACTACCGTGCCTCATGATGACTCTGTTTGCACTGTTTTAGACTTCAGAAAACTGTGCCAACCTCCAAGATACTTCTGATCCACCTTATGGACATGCTGAGAAGTGGTCGGCCAAGAGGAGTGGCCATCAGCCAGAGTTTATGGCTATCGACCAATTTTGATAGCCGATCGGCATACTAAGTGGTCGATCGGCCACTGTTTCTTATAAATTCTCCTTTTGCTGCAATAGAGCACAAACAGAGGCATGGCAGTGTATTTGTAAGGAAATGTGTGTGCAACTACACTCCTTTTCATGTCTCTTGCTCAAAAGGGTGTAGTACTCGGCTCTCGAGCCATCAATCACGCATCTCAATCCTTGATGGCCAAAGAGTCAAGCTTGCACAAACTCAATAAATGCATGACAAACAAGACACTTGGACCATCACCTTATCATGGATAATCAAAGGCAATGGAGAAAAAGGGGATTGGCCCATTTTCATCACTTCAAGTATGAAATGGACCAATTCACTTTGTGTTCAACATAACGTCTGGTTGAACACAATGCAATGCACACGTGCAACATGCTTATCTTGGCACATTTTAGTTGATCCAATTTTGTTTACACATTTTAAGCTTACCAATTAATCCTTTAATTGATTTGTCCAAATGTGATTGTCCTCTAATGGGAAAGATGGTCCAAACCACAAGTACCTTAAGCATGGAAGAAGCCTCATGCTTTTGGTTAGTAGAAGCCCTCAAGAGAAGACTAAAACCATCAGGCATGAGAGCCTCAATTCCATGCTCAAGCCAACAAGGGACTAAAGACCTCTTTCAAAGCAAACGAAAGAGTGAAGCATGGAGTAACATGGCATGTATTTCAGTACTGAAATGGCATGCAAAATGACTTGAAACCATGCAAACAACCCATGTAATGCATGTTGAAAGGCTTAAGCATCAAAGCTAGTGAAGTGTATTACACTAGAGGCATGTAAGACAACGCTCAAATGGCCAAACCAGCCCCAAAAAGACCTTATGCATGCCAAAACAGTGGCCAAAATGAACTGAGATGATGGCTTGAAAGGTAAGAAAATGATGCTTATGCAATGGCTCACAAACAAGACATAATGGCACAACTCTTAAACACAATTAAAGAGTGATAAACATGAGAGTATGGAAAAGATATAAGCTCTGAAATACCATGTCAAATGATGCCAAGGCATGGTAATGGCCTCAAAACTCAAGACTAGTGAAGCCATTTACACTATAGCTATCCATAGCAAACCCCAAAAGGCCAAGAACACCCAAAACAGTCCTAAAGCATGTCAAAATAATGCTAAAACATGCATGGAGTAAAGCAAGACAAGCTAGTATGAAGGGCCAAAACACCAAATACACTAGGCCAATGAGTGAGATTGCACTACAAGCACATGAAGCATGTAAGAGGTGACCAAACCAGCCCAAAACAAAGTTATATCAGCTCCTAAAAGTCACAAAAACATGCTTGAAAAGAGCTAACATAAGCCACAAAAAGATGCTACTTTATAGAGCTAACAAGGCATGGCATGGAGAGACAAGGAGGGGAGGCTATCCCCTCCTATTTGGGACCTCAAAATAAGCTTTCTACCACTGAAAATCCACTGGATTTCAGTGGTTAAAAGGCCAAACAAAGATGGTTTCAAAAGCTTAGGAAGTTGGCTCAAAAGGCTTTATAAGCCAAAGAGCAAAAATGAGAAAGCACCCCCTAGCCAAACAAGGCACAAACCAACACTTTTAGGACTGAAAAATAGAGGAAAAATAGAGGTTTTTGTAGTTCAACACCACCCCAAAAAACAGCCCCAAAACAATGGAAAAAGGGTGGTGAAGCAAGTGTGCAAAACAAATACAAAAGAGGAGAGTTATACCTCTTGATGCACAGCAGCAAAATACCCTCTTTGTTGGCTCAAATGACCTTCCAACAGCCCAAAAATAAGCTCCAAGGGACCTTAGCCCATAGATATGCAACTTTGGTGAAGGATGCCTAGGCAAACTAAAAGTATTTCTCTATTTTTATGCACTTCTATGCCCAAAAGGGCAAGAGAGAGAGGCTCTAGAGAGAGAGGCAGAGATTGTGCTCTGAAAATTTTGTAGAGAGAGAGGGATTTTAGTGAGAGAAGCTCTCAAACTTGTCCAAGAAGTTCTAACCCCTTGAATATGAGATATAAGGCTCTCATATATAGCAAAATATCAACTTTGGTCGAAATATTTGAGCTAGGACAGGTGGCACAAGCTGGAAACAGCTGGAGGAGAAATATCTGCCAAAAAATCTGAGTTTGGGTCACTCTTGGCCAATCAACCATCTTTGGTGCCGATTTGCTACTTGCGATGGCCGATCTGCTACTTTAGGAAATTCTGCTCTGCAGGTCCAACTTCAAACGGGCATAACTCCTTCATATGAACTCCCTTTCAGATCATTCTTATGCCCAAATTGAAGCCCCGGAAGTAATGGTGGAAGCCTTGCTTCAACATTTTAATTGTGAAAAAAGTTATGCCTCTTTTAGTGAAGACTGCTCAGTTTCGGTCCAACCGGAATAATGCCCAACTTCAACCAATCATATCTCCTCCATCCGGACTCGGCTTTAGGAGATTCTTCAGTGTAAAATGAAGCCCCAGAAGTCTTATTTCCAACGGTGGTGGCCTCATAGCTTAAATCTAAGTGTATAGATAGATAGACCTGATTTAGCGAGGACCGCTCGACTCTCTCTTAGCGATTCATACCCACCTTCTTCTTCAACTTGGTTTCTTCCCTCTCCTCCGATTTTCTTCAACTCCAAACCCCTAAAAAAAGTGTTTTGAAAGATTTTCCAAAGATTTCATCTCTCTTTCATTCATTTTCACTTTGTCCTTGCTCAGTTTACCGAAAAACGCAACATTTAACGAAATGTGAGCCTCGAAGCATCGCAGAAACCTTTTTTTAAATATTTTGAAAGAGAGGGTTTTAAGATTTAAATATTTTTGGTCCAATAATGGGGTGTGAGGTTTTGATTTGACGCTCTCCTTGCCAAAGAAACCGACCCTTTGCATAGCATAGCCTGCACAACTTTTATCACCATGGAAGCCATCAGTAGCGCCCAAGTCTTAAGGTCGGTCAAAAATGGCGTGTCTACACCGAACTTCAGGATGAAGTTGCCTACGTATCCCAAACATGGGAATCAGGCCTGACGTAGTTCCGGTTAAGGTTTACTCGGGTGTTGATGCTCTCCTTTTGGCGCTCTAACTTTTGGCAAGGCCGCCTTTCTAGGTTTTCAACCTTGAGAGCTATGTTTTTATTTTCTTTTCTTTTCATTTCATTTCATTTCATTTTTTTTTTCTTTTCTTCATTTTTGTTCTTTTTCTTTTTCTTCTCTTGCTCTAACTTTTGCCTGGGTCACCCTTCTGGGTTTTTGGCCCAACGAGCCTCTCAAGGGTAGAAAGTTTTAACTTGTCCATGTTGAATGGTTTTGAGATCTCGAAGCGATCTGAATCCAGAAGAATGGCTGCTATTCGTTGATAATGTAGGAGCCCATCCAATCGAGTCTAAATTTGCCCCTAGTGTTGTGGGTAGGAACTCGATTGTCCTTTAGCAAAAAATTTATTTTCTCCATTCTGGGATTTGGCTTTCTTGCCAGTCTTCATTGGTTTGCGGAATGACCCATTTTTTGAATCTTTGAGCACATCTGACGTTTTTTGCCCCTAGTTCAAGGGCTACTTCTGATCTAGTTTTGCAAGCTTCCTTTCATGACATTTGACCTTCTTGATCTGACTTTCTTACCCCTAGTTCGAGGGCTGCTTCAAATTTGGCCTGGCGGGCCTCCTTTGATGTCATACAACCTTATTGCCCCTCGTTCATGGGTTGCTTCAAATCTAGCCAAACAAGCCTCACATTGTGGTTGACCGTTGAACATTCTGAATCCAAGTTCAAGGTTTGAAAGCAAAAGAGGTCGGGTCTCGAGGCTGAGAATGATCCTATGCTTCATAATCTCAAGAGCGATTCCACACAGGTCTTCGCAGGACCACGCAAAACATTTTTTTGAAATCTTTTAAGAAAGCGACCAATCGCTCGTGAAGACAGTGTAGAACCAATCTGGATCAAGCCAGGATCCTTCTCAGTACTCACATTAACAAACATGATTTCATTCATTAGGGGCTTAGCATGCCTCTCTTTCTCTCAATTGATCAAATTTTTGCAAATCCAAAGGAATTCCTCCCTCTTAGTTTTCATCACAGTGTTCAAAAAGTTTTGAAAAACTTAGGTCAATGCAATGATTTCAAGACACAGAAAAGTAGGTGAAAAGCACTACCATCTCATTTAGATTTCTGGCACAACTGGCCTCAAGGTAGAAACAAACTCAAAAGAAAGAGTGAAAATCACTACTGTTTCATTTAGATCTTCTGGCACAACTGGCTTAACGGCAGAAACAGACACAAAAGAAAGAGTGCAAAAGACAAACACAAAACAAGCTAGTGATATCCGAGGTAACACCCCCGAAATCACCTGACTCTGACACAACAGGACTGACTCGATACAACAAGACAGACTCGCCTGACTCAGTACGAAAAGACTGACTCAATACAGCACAACAAGACTAACTCGATACCCAAGTCAGAAAATACAATAAACAACATTTGCACATTGCTCAAAACAATGCGTGCCATCCCCATATCCGGAGTAAACTGAGCACCATTAGCAGGTGGTTCATCCCCTGATCATATAATCTCATTGTCCTCCAAGTCCACTGATCCAGTGCCGATAGACTTTTCAGAGCCTGGTGCGATGATGACCTTGTTGTCGATCAAATCTTGTATTTCGTGACGAAGACGGGAACAACCGTTAGTGTCATGACTGGTTTGTTGATGGAAGGCACAGCACTTGGCCGGATCATGCTTAGCTAGAAGGGGATCTAGAAGAGGCTGAGGCTCAAAGGGTTTGAGATGGCCTTGTCCAACGAGGATTTGGAGAGCTTTGAACAAAGGCATATAGAGAGGATTGAAGAACCTTCGGCCTCGAGGTTGGTACTTCAAGGTTTGTGGAGCATTGGATGTACCAGCAAAGGGATTAACAGGTGCTGACTGGGTTTGTTGATCTTTTTCGAGTGTAGGATTGGAACTGAAAGGGGTATTTCTGGTACGACATCCCTTTCTGCTGTTTGCCCCCTAATTCAAAATGCTCTCATCCTGAGCGACAAAAGTGTCAGTCATAGTTTTTGCAACAACTGCGAGCACTTGCTGTTTGTTCAGTCCTTCGACTTTCAAAGCCTCAACAGCCCACAGAAGGTGTTCATGGGGATCAATGCCTGCCCCTACCTTGTTCTTACCAATTGCCTCAGCTTGGCCAAAGGATTGGGTCGCTATATCAGAGCAAAGCCCGGTTGTTACTGACATGCCACCACCCAGATCTGAGATGGATTCACGTTGACCCTTTTCAATTGCAACTCGCGACAATATTGAGGAGCCTTTTGGATTGAAATTTTTGGCCCGTGATGTGGTCGATGATGGAGCCAAAATCCCAAAGGCTAAATCTGCCACAGTTCTTTGCAAATCCTCAATCATGCTCCCCAGCTCAGAAGTAGTGGATTCATCGGTTTGGGATGATTGGGGTTCGAGCGCATTCACCATGCTTAAGTCTAAGCTTCCTGGGATAAACACCTCAAGCTTGGGTAAATGAGTCAGGGTGTATACACCAGGATTATAGGTGGGTGGCAGTGTATGGATTAGATTGGGATGTGGATGAGGTACTTGGTCATTAGGGTCTTAAGGTGGAGCTATCGTCCGGTTGTCGATGAGATTTTGGACCTCATGGCGAAGGCGGTAGCAACCATCGGTGCCATGGCCGCGCTGCTAATGATACATCTAGTATTTGCTGGGGTTATGTCTGGCAAGGAGTGGATCGGGCAGAGGTTGAGGATTAAGAGATTTGAGATACCCTCTGTCCATCAGGACTTTTACTGCGCTGGTTAGGCTCATATAAAGGGGGGTAAAAGTTCTACCTTGAGCTTGAACTGGGATGGCTATTTGTAGGCTGGCCTTGGCAAAAGGGTCGGCTATGGCGACTGTATTGATTTTAGTGGGTTTGGGAACAGTGCTACCGCCAGCATTGGTACTCCCGACAAAAGCCCTTCTTACTAGTTTACTTGTTTTGGGAATAATCCCTCTGTTGAACGCATCCTCGATCTGAACCCCCAGTTCATGAAAACTTTTGAAAGTGAACAGCGGCGCCACTATTAACTTTTGCAGCATATCAGGCTCAAGGTTCTGCACCACTATACGCACTTGATCCTTCTCAGAATGTCGATCTGTCATCTATGTTGCCTTTGCTCTCCACGTTGCAACAAATTCCACAAAAGGCTCTATTGGGTTCTGGCGGGTTGCTTCAAGCTCTTGTATGGTCATTTCAACTTGGGTATTGCAAGAATACTGATCGACAAAGGCCGCAGCCAACTTTTCCCAATTGTGCTTCACTATATCCTCCAACCCGGCGTACCAAGTGGCTGCTGTACCCGACAAGGTTCTGTCATACAGAAAGAGTTTCTGCGGCTTAGTCAAACCCATCGTTTTCAAGGTATCCACGAAAAGCCAGATATGTACCATAAGATCTCCAGACCCATTGAAACAGTCAATATGTGGCATTCTGAATTTATCTGGGAGTTGTACGGCAGCCTCAATGTACCCATCCTCGATGTCGACTTGATTTTCAAAGCTCACAATTTTCACTGAGGTCGGTTCGAGATCATTAGTATCAAGGGAATAAAGCCTCTCATTAGGCTGCACCAGAGGTGCGAAAACTCGAGCCTCAGCCAACCCTTCTCGAGGATTCAGACCATATAAATCTTTTGCTAGTAGAATGGGGTCAAAGTTCGGTTGGGGTTCGGAAAACTGGATGTATGGTAGGTGCCCCAGATGGGCGTTGCATTTCAACATTGGTCTTACCCTGCATGGAGATTCCTTGGTTTAATGCCGATGTCATGGCCACAACTTCTTCCAGACTCTGTGCCAACACGATCTGCTGAGTTTGAACAAAGGTGATGTCACTGGTGACTGTCGGATCAGATGAACCGGTGAGCCCTAACTGGCCTTTCTTTGCCTTACTGCTGGCAAGGGAAACACTAGTTTCCCTTGAACTGAATCTCTGACCTGACAAAGTCTATCAACACAAGTCCAATGTACCCAGCGGATATTGGAGCCTTCTGAAGCTATGGTTCCAGGACTACCTTGCAAAAGAAGAAAACAGACAGCATCTCAGCCTGATTTCACTAGGACATATATGAGCATAGCTGAATGACTGTGCTCTCTACTGAATTCTGCCCAAAATTCTGCCTTTGAACTAATACCCTCAGGCCGATACTCAGACCTGCTATTGATACATACTGTCACACCCCAAATCCGGGCATGACCGGCCGTGGCCCACAGGGACTTAACCCAAGGCACACGTAAGCCTAAACACAAATCCAATCACATTGAACAACTGAACAATAGTCCAATAATAAATAACCAAAACTCAATCCAGACATGTCACAATTATAAACGGCAAAATCAACCGTAATCAAAAACCATCCAAACTTATAGGATATAAACAACCCACATATCAAAAATAATCCTAAATGAACTTCGATAAGAATAAATATAAATATGCACAAACTTGACATAACACTCAAAACTAAAGGAATGCCCTAGAGGTCCATGCAATTGAGTCCCCGCTACGCCATAAGTCCACTCTAAGTCCGTCTAACACCTGGAAATGGTAAACAACTAAGTCAGCTGATAGCTCAGTGAGTAGCAACATGGATAGTAAATACAGTTTTGAAAACGGGGTTCAATTCCAAAATAAGATATATATCACAGAAACTAGATTGGCATACAGTTTGGTAAATACAATCTGTTTCAAAAAGAAGGTTCCACAATTCAACACTTAAAATACTCATGTCTCGCAAGAACATGATAAACAACATTTTCCACTTAAAACAGATTATAACATGAACACCAATAATTTTCTGGGTACCAATAAAAAAAAATAATCTGCCACACATTTCTCAGGCTATAAGCCCCGTTGGATCCAATACCGAACTAAGAGTCATCCTCAGGGTGGCACCTGGGCCTTTTCTCAAAGACGATCCGATTGAAGGTCACCTAGTTGTTTTTAAAGGTCTGTTCCTTAGAATCGTTGAGCACTAGAGTCATCACGGCCCAACCCGGATCTGTTCCCTAGTGGCCAGAGTCACCACACACAGTGGAATAATTTCCCTGGGCTAAATACACACATGGTCCCAATAATCAATACACATCAGTTTTCGCAAAACATGGTGGTTCATCATTATAAACATGAGACCAAAACAAATAGTTTACAGTATGCCAAGTTCACACGTGTTTCAGAAATAATTTGATTCAATTGATAATATAATAATTTATCAAAACAGTTTAATCATGAAAAAACAATTTAATTTTTCCAACAGTTCAGGGTAAGGGAACATTTATAAAAATACGTAGCATGAAACTACTCACCTGAAACCGAAATAATATAATCCTCAAATAGAGTGTAAAAGTCCAACTAGTGCCCTGAACCAAGTATAAAAACTACACGTCACAACTAATTTAAAAATACTAACAAAATAGGAACTAAGTAACCTCAACTAAAGCGCACTAACACGACTCAACCCAACTCACCGTTACTCTTAAATATTACGTAAGTTCATGTTCTTCAAGGTTTAAAATCACCCAAGACATGAGTTCCGGTCAAAACTTAATTAATTGTGACTTTAAGATAAAACAGAATTTCAAACAAGCCTTCCCAACCTACTCGCTAACTTTGAAAATTACAAAACCCACTCCACGCTATTCGAAAAATTCCAATAACCTCCAGATATCAACTAATATATCCTAAGTTTCAAACCCAATTGGTTTCACTTGATTTTCTTATCAAAATAATTATCTACAATTTATTATATCCAAACAGGTTGTTTTCTGCAGCACTTTAAAGAAATTGACGGTTCTCTTAATATACATGAGCAATCAATGCAAGGCCAAAAACGTACGAAACTAGACTCGTAACCGGTTCTAATGACACTAATTTGATAATTTTTGGATTTATACCCAAAGAGAACAACACTCCCGAATTTACTATTTCGGACTGGTTTCCTGGACAGATTTGAATACCTCAATTTATATGGATTTTGACTTCCAAAAATTATGAAAAAATTCAGATATGCAATTCAATATGTAATTGATCTACTGTAAAAATTTTAGATTAAAATTCATCCGTTTGATATGGTTTCTTGATTTTTAAAGTTTGCGATTCTGTGCAGAATTTTTTTTGAACTAAGAATTACACTCATTCTTTATACATCAATTTTACTCCTCAGATTTCTTAACAGCATATCTATATACACAAAATACATACACCTGCAATCTCTCCATCAATGAATTAAATAACAACATTATTAGGATAAAGAACAAAGAAAGAAGAGAAGAAAACCTAGGAGGCCACAAGCACAACACACCCAAAGCTCTCCTTCTTGGCTTCAACAATAATCTTGATGATTGAAAAACCCCTCTTTCCTTCATAAACCCACGGCTGCTAGGGCTGCTAGTGTTGTGGAAAACAATTATAACAAAAGTTAGGGTTTGTGTTTATTTTATTTTATACTAGTGGTGGGCACACTTAGGTCAAATAGATAGATAAATATACAAAATACATATATAAGTTACATGCAACTCAAATGGTAAGAGTCTAACTTATTAATTATGTGGTCTAGAGTTCAAGTCACATCCTCTTCTCTATTTTTTTTTTAAATAATAAATCTTGCTTCTAAATCAATGACTTTCACCATAAATTTATTTTAGGTTTAAAAATTAATTAAAGGATCCTCCAATAATATTTAATTTGCACCTTAGAATTCACCCCCAAAATATTTGAGATTGTAATATTATTATTTAATTATTTACTTAATTTTTATATTCGGGTTCTCACACATACAACCTGTAGAGACGCACTTTAACAGCACATATCAAGCAAGTAAGAGCCAAAACACCCCTATGGTGGGGTAGGGTTTCCCTGTCCAATTTTGTCAAGAGCTAGGGTTTCACTACGCACACAGTGGTTTCAAACAACCTACATTCGAGTAAGCAACATGTCCTAGTTTGGAATGGTCTTTAAGGCTTCCGATATGCAACTAGGTCGAATGGTCAAAAAGGGTGCCTCAGTAAAACCGTGGTTTGTGTTCCCATCATGGCAGAGCCCGTAACCGGTCTACCTTGTGGCACGATTTTCCAAGCAAGCCTCCAATAAATCGTTCAGGAATAGCAGATGGCAAACACTGTGACTTAGGCGCACCAATGCACATGCAATGCAGAGAAATACATAAGTCTAAACAAAAACAACATATCATGATGTTCGAGTCAAGTTCTCTAAATCCCCAGCGAAGTCACCAGAAACTGTAGCTTGACTTTTCCGTGCCCCCTTTCGGAGAGCTCGAATTGGTCCTACAGATCGAACTCCTGTCACGGTTTTGAATCTAGTCTCCCAAAGTACGATGTAAGACTGATAAATAACCAAAGAGTCCAAATCCGGCAATTGGTTTTGAAAAATCAATTTTGAATCAAAAGCGCCAAACATGGATTGCTTTGCCATATTTCAGAGTCGCCACCTAAATATTTTATTTTTGAGAAATTTAGGAAACCCTAACTCATGCCTAAGGCCACGTGTCCATCATCACCAAAGTTGCCTCGGCTAGGGAACTTGGGTACGAGAGGGGAAGGTCCTGAAATGAGCACCCCCGCTCGCCCGATCAAAGATCGGCCTCTATTAACATGATATGTTGTTTTTGAAAACACATGTGTTCTTATTCTAGTTTATTTAGCTATCTTACTATGTGATGTGCACAATACACAAGTATAGACTCAATCGCTCAATTTGGAACAAAACATCTCACGTTTGTTTTTCGAAAATGGTTTGAAGTTGCTACCCTCAAGTAGGCTAAAGTGCGGATTTGCCACCCTCAAGTGGGCTTAAAACATGATGATTTGCCACTCCAAGTGGGCTTAAAACTCACATTTTGATGAATTGTTCCAATTCAATCAATGAAGCCTTCATCCACAGGCATTCATGCAGTTAATCATATAAGCACATAGCCTCATGGCAAGCATGCTAACATGGCAATATGGCACTCATGCAATATGCTAAAGCGTAAACACTTACAGTGTGCTCCAAGCCAAAACAGGAAACTAATTAGAAAAAGATGCATGATTCCTAACTATGTCAACAATGCCTAATGCAACACATGCAAAATGCAACTAAATAGGCTCGGCTATCTAAGAATGGCATAAAAATGCATACAATTGATACATGTATTCAAATAGGAATTGAAATACAATGTAGTTTGAATGATGCGCCGAGCCCGGTGCATGCAATACGCATGAATGATGCACACATGTAAAGCATAAGTATGCTAATTGAAACATGCCCTAATCTAACCACTAAAAGCGGGTAAATAAAAGGGAGAAAGATGTGGAGTTGGAAGACATTCACACACACACGCACACTTATTACAACATTTGCCCTCTCGACGGAGGGTCCGAATAAAATGAAAACTAACTAGCTACGCTAATTGAGGTAACTATTACAAACCAACTAATTAACTAACTATTCTAGCTAATTAATTATTACAAACTAAATTGAATAACTAGCTAATCTAAGCTAATTAGAATATTACAAAGCACTAAGCTGAAATAATTACAGCACGGGTAATTAACTATAACTTGCTAGCAAAAGCGATAAATGGCCTCACGGGCGAGGGAGATATGCATGCTCGGTTGCGTCCTCCCATAAATTCACCGCCTTGCCTCAAGACGCCTCTGTTTGCACTCTTTTGATCCTTTGAAAATTACACCGATTTCCATATTGCTTCTTTTTGATCTCAAGAACACCTTGAGGGTTGAAATTCCTCCTGTTGCTACAATAGAGCAGAGACAGAGGCAAGATAGTGTATTTGCAAGGAAATGTATGCATTTCCACACTCCTTATCATATCTCAAGCTCAAAGGAATATGGCACTTGACTCTCGAGCTGCCAACCAAGCATGTTCAATGCATGGTGGCCAAAGAATCAAGCTTGTGCAAGCTTAGTACATGCACACATAAGACTCGAAAGGCCTCCACCCTATCATGCACAATCAAGGGTGTCAGCGACCGAGGAATGTGACACGTTTCATCACTATGAGTATGAAACGTCCCACATTCCTCGGGTTTGGATTAACGTCCGATCCAAACACATGCAATGCATCACACATGCAAACAACATGCTTATCTATCAATGCTAGAGTGGCATGCACAAGGCTCTAATATGCAAACACTTCATGTACAACATGCTAGAAGGCTTAAGCATTAAAACTAGTGAAGGACACAACACTAGAACCATGCAATGCAATGCTCAATGGACTAAACTAGCCCTAAACAAACCTTATGCATGCCAAAAAAAATGGCTAAAATGAGTTGAAATGAAAGCTCAAAATGCTACAAGAACATGCACACATGTTGGTCTACAAGCAAGGCATGATACACAACCTTCAAAAGCAATGAAGGAGTGAAGTATATGAGAGTGTGACTACACTACATGCACTGAAATTACATGCCAAATGGTGCCATACCATGAAACATCACATGCACAACATGTTAAAGGCCCCAAAACTCAAACTAGTCAAGCTCCTTTACACTACAACCATATTAAGCAATGCTCAAATGACCCTAACCATTCAAAATAGATCTAAGGAAGGTCAAAATAGTGGCGAAAACATGCTAGACTTGTAGCATAGATGGCAAGAAAGATAGGCTCATGTATTGGCTCACAAACAAGGCATAATGCTCAACTTTTCAAAAGCATTGAAAGAGTGATTTAAGTGGAAGCATGGCAAAGATATATGATCTGAAATAACATGCCAAATGATGTTATGCCATGCAAAAAGCTCAAATATGACATGTTAGAGGTCTCAAAGTGTAAGGCTAGCAAAGCCAAGCATGCATGACCAAAACCACTCAAATCAGACCTAAAGAATGCTAAAACATAGCCAAAAATGCACTGGAGTAGAGCATGCACATGCTAGATCAATAGGCTAAAACACCAAATACACAAGGCTAGTGAACAAAAATTGCACTATAAGTGCAAGGAGCATGCAAGAGGCCACCAAATCAACCAAAAAAAGAGTTATGACATGGAAAATAATGGCTAAAAACATGCTTGAATGGAGCCAAAACATGCTAGAATTATAGGCTAAGACATGAAGCATATTAGGCTAGCAAGTGGGATTACACTACAAGTGAAAAGAACAAGCAACCAATGGTCAAACAAGCCAAAAATAGAGTTATGACAGGTCTGAAAAGTCACAAAAAAGTGCTCAAACAAAGCCTCTAGAAGATAGAAACACATACTCTTTTGATGGGCCATCAACACATGCAAACAAGAGAAGAGGAGGGGGGAACCACCCCCACCTATTTGGGACCTCAAAACTACCTTTCTACCACTGAAATTCCTCTGAGTTTTAGTGCTAAAAAGGCCCAAAAGAGATGGTCCCAAAAGCTTTTAAAAGATAGCAAGAAGCTAAGAAAATGAGGCACAAAAGGGTGAGAGACACCCCTAACTCAATCAAGGCCTCAAGTAAACTTTTTAAACACTTAAAAACAAAGGTTTTTGTAGTTGATAACCAAGCCCAAAATAGCATGCAAAGGTGGCTAAGAGAGCAACCAAAATAAAGCTTAAAAGGGGGAATACACTCACCCTTGAAGCATAACTTTAAATCAGCAACTTCTTGAGTCAAAAACCAGCCAAAACCACTCAAATGAGACTTCCAAACACCTTAGCTTCAAGATAGAGGTGTTTGATCAATAGCCTCTTTGCAAATCCTCCAAGAATTTCCACTTTCAAACCCTTTTAAGCACAAAAGTATAGAGAGTGAGAGAGAGAGAGAGAGAGAGGGAGAATTCTAGAGAGATAGGAGATTTTTTGCTCTAAAAATCTTCTAGAGAGAGAGGATTCTAGAGTGAGAAGCTCTCAAATTTTCTAACCCTTGCCAAAATGAGACAAAGCATCCATATATAGCAATTCAACAGCTTTGGGTCGGAAATATCAGTCCAGAAATATCCGAGGAGTGTGAAAACAGCTGGAGGTGAAATATCTGCAATTTCTGAGCTTTCTGGGCACAAGTGGTCGACTGACCACCTAACTGGTCGACCGACCACTTTTTCTGGTTGGCCAACCACCCTTAGTGGTCGACAGCCACCTTTCCTGGTCGACCAGCTACCCCTGGTGGTCGACAGCAAAACTCTACTCTATAGGTCAAACTTAAAATGGGCATATCTCCTTCATCTGGACTCCTTTTCAGGTCATTCTTATGTCCAAATTGAAGCTCCGGAAGTAAGATTTTCAATGGTGGCAGCCTTGCATCAAAATTCCAACTATGCAAAAAGTTATGCCTATTTTGGAAAAGCTGCTCAGTTTTGGTCCTAACCAAATTCAGGCCGAACTTCTCCCAAACTAGTTTTCTTCTCTCCTCTCCTATTTTCTTCAACTCCAAACCTTCAAACAATATGGTTTGGAAGATTTTTCAAAGATTTCATCTCTCTTTCATTTATTTCCACTTTGTCTTTGCTCGATTTACCGAAAAGTGCAACATTTAACGAAATGCGATTGTTGGAACATCGTAGGAACTTTATTTCAAATACATTTTGAAAGAGAGGGCCTTAAGGTATAAAAACCATTCAAAATAGTTTTTGGTCCAAAAAAGGGTGTGAGGTTTGGATTTGACACTCTCCTTGCCAAAGAAATCGACCCTTTGCATAGCATAGCCTGCATCACTAAGTAAGCAATCAGTAATGCCCAAGTCTTAAGGGCGGTGAAAAATGGGGTGTCTACACAAACTCAAGGTTGTTTTGAATGAAATGATATGAATGAAAATCAATCGATCTTACTTACTCGCCTCTTCCATCGTTTTCTTCTTCTTTTCATCACCTTGGGCAACCCTTGATGCCCCTACCCCAGTGCTTTCGTCGAGAGCAATGACTCTCCGCTGACTATCAAAGGCCAAGAACGACGTTGCTCCAAATCGGTCCATGGAGGTGGTCTTCTATTTAAGCTCTTTATTTTCGACCTTCAGTGCACTTATTTCTGCTTGTGCATCCTTGTACATGCGCTGGAGCAAAGCGAGTTGGGCGTTGATCTGCCAGAGATCACTCATCTAGTTCTGCAATCGGTGAGCCAATTTTGTGATTGCCGTCACCGTCGCCATACAGGACGTCAGTGTGAAATGATTGGCTTCAATGTTTGATTGAGGTGCCATTATTTGCTCAATCGACATCATCGGAAGGTTGGGAAGAGTAGGAGCCGGGGCACTCGGCCCAGCCGCGCTTACAAGATCATTCAGATCCGGAAAGAGAGTAAGTGGACGAGACGAGGCCATGTGGTCGTAGAATTAGGTGTAATCGCAAGGAGGGTAGTTTTTGGCAGCCTTTCTGCTTTGCTCAGTCTCTCTGTTCTGTCTCTTGAGGAAGAAAAAGCTCGAAGAGAGTGATGAAGAAGAGATAGACGAGAGTGAGCTGAAGAAGAAGAAGCAGATGAGTGTGATTAAGAAGAAGGCTGAAGAGAAAAGGCTGAAGAGAAAAAAACAAGGAATGAGGGATAGCCGAAGTGAGCGGCAATCGAGGAAAGCTGCCTTTGTTGGCCATTGACGCAAAAGCGCGGACGCGTGTTTGACGCAATTTTCGAGGGAAAAGAGAGAGGCGCGCGAATCGCATATATATGTATATATATGTTTTGAATTGTATAGATGTCATTTATCACTATCATTCTCCTCCCCCTTCTCCAAATTCTGACCCATGATTTCCTTTTGATAATGTCACAGGTGGAGAAATTATATGATGTTATGTATTCTGGTATTATTTTCAAACTAATCTGATGTTATGTATTTATAGTTTGATAGCTTAATCTTATATCATGTTGGTGATTAAAGCTTATTTATTACACATGTGCTAACCTATGTATTTAGAAATGAATTCAGGGAGCATGACTTGAGGAGGAACCTTTCTTACTCCCAAATCAAATCAAAACATCATTGTGTGCCATCATCAAAAAGGGGGAGATTGTTAGACTTATTTATTTTGATGATTTATTTAATTATGTTTTAATTTATTTGAAAGAGAAAAATAGAATCCAAAATTTATTTTGATGATTTATTTAATTATATTTTAATTTATTTGAAAAAGAAAAATAGAATCAAAATTTATTTTGATGATTTATTTGAAAGAGAAAAATAGAATCAAAATTTATTTTGTCCCATTATTTCTCACCTAAACCTTTATCCTAAATGTTGTTAAAATGTATTTCATATTTGATTAAATCAGGAGTTCAAACAGCCCAAAAATAGAAGTTCAAACAGCCTAGCACAGCAGCAGTTCAAAAGGTTCAAGTGGAAGATATTCAAATTTGTAATGATGGAGTGGAAGATATTCAAATTGGTAATGATGGAAGTACAACGGCTATAAACAGCTATAAATTCAAATGAATACAAATTTGTAATGATGGAGTGGAAGATATTCAAATTAGTAATGATGGACTACAACGGCTATAAACGGCTATAATTTTCGTTATATATACCAAATCCTATAATGTAAACAAGTTATAAAAAATCAGAAAATATTCTTTGATCTATAATCACTCACATCTATTCTCTGAAAAATTCTCTGAGAAGTGTTCTTCAATTTTTGTTTACATCCTCTCTTAGAAATTATACACCGAGCCTTATAGCTTTAAGCCTATCTTTCTTGCGTGAGGTTTACAGAAAAACCAGAGCTTCATTTTGTATATCCATCTTTGAGAGATATTTATTGTAAGCTTTCTTTGAAAGCAAAAATACCATTTCATCTTGTAAATGTGCTGCAAACACTGTGTTCTTGAAAACTTGAGAGTGATTGTGAATCACCTAAGATTTGCAAGGGTTTGGGCATGTAAAGTCTGTGTAAAATCCGTTGAGGATTGCTGCATTTCTAAAGAGGTTGCTAGCACCCCCGTGAAGCTAGAGCATAGTGGAAAATCACAAGTGAAGCTTAAGGAGTGGACGTAGGCCGAGTTGAAGCCAAACCACTATAAATTTGTTTGCTTCTCTCTCCTTTATATCTTTATTTTATTTAAATTGCTGTAGCAATATTTCACATTTTCACTATGCTAAAAACATTAACTGACATTTGTTAGAACACTTGTTTTAATTATTTTTATTTCATTAACTATATTTATCTATTGTGCTAGCCATAATTTTTATTAGGGTATTATTAATTTTTAATTGTAAAAACCTAATTCACCCCCCTCTTAGGTTGTCTTTTGGGTAATAGCGTTAATATTTTCATCATCCCTATGATATGAATCTACAACATGCGATGATAATAAGTTAAAACAATCTAAATACAAATTTATGCCTTAATGGCTACAAGTTCCAAGGCTTTGCTCAGTTACAACAAAGTGATTTTCAAACCCATACATAGATAGCCCTTGACTTGCAAAAGAAAACAAAACAAAACAAATAAATAGTTGAGCCTTGTGCTCCAAAAAAATCCTCCATGCCTTCACTTCAGCGGAGGCACATCATAAATCACTTGAAAAATTGTTTCCACTAAGGGATGAGTATAAAGCCCAATAGAGATTAGGCGTGAGCAACGGATATATTGATCCACGCAAATCGACTGAATCGAATTGATTCGTTGCATTTGGGATGGATGTGTGATGACAAGCGGACGGTTCCGGATTAATATTTTCCAATCCACCTTGTTTTGGATGGATGGCAGATTTGAGGCTCATTTGGCCGCAACCGAACCACCGAACCGCCAAACTGCGAGCACCCTTAGTAATTTGTAAGACTTTGTGTTTTCAATTTGTTTAGATATTCTGTTTCTATTTTCAATTGAAAAAAAGTTTAAATATTCTGTTGAAAAAGAGTTTTCAACTTGAACATATTTTTTGAATTGAAAAAAATAAATGTATTATTTATCTATATTTTTTGGTTTTTAAATCTAACTCTAAAAATAATAAATAAAAAAGATGATATATGTAACACTTGTGTCCTTCAAAGCTTTTGGGAAGTACATTTGAATCCTTTATTTTTATTTTGGCAATCTTTGGTGTTGTTATGGGTTGGTTTTGGAGGAGTATAATCCGAGTTAAACTTGTTGGGTTTGATTGTTCGCACTTGTTCTTGTCAAAAGTTTCTTGGAAACTTAGAAATTCTATTTTAGGGTCGACACCAACCTTCCTAAGGGTCGACCCTTACCTGTTGGTGAAGTTTCTAGGAGTGTTGCTGGAAAATAGGGTATACACGAGACTGGGAGAGGGTCGGCCCTCTTATGTCTGTGTGTTGATCGCTGGAAAATAGGGTCGACCCCCTCCTGTCTAAGGGTCGACCCTCTTGCATGCTGTCAAACATAAGTTTCTTCATAGGGTCGACCCCTGTGCTGAAAGGGTCGACCCCTGCAAACATTTTTCCCAGATTTCAGTCCGGTTTTGGGCCTAATTTTTTGGGATTTTGACTTGATCTTTTGGGATTGACTTTGGGACTTTATTTCATTATGACCTAGCACTATAAATAGGTCCCTCACTTAACCTTTTCTTTACTTTTTCTTCTCTTTCTCCTTCTCCAAGCCGTGAGTCACTCCCTCCCTCTCTAAAATCACTTTTTTGCTCAAAGATCTTTAGATCTACTCCCTTGGAAGCAGCTCCTTGCCTTGCTCCTTTGAGATTAAGTGTAGAGCTTGTCAAGAGCTTCGTTTTGATCCAAGTAGAAGTTGGTTTCGACATCTTTGGATTTTCAACCTTATTTTGCTCATCTCCTCTTCTAAGCTTGAGGTAGGGATTTTCTATACTCTAATGTGGTTTTTAGCTTAGTTATTTGCTATTATGTATAGATGATGAGATTTGGTTATGGTTTGGACAAATCTAGGATTTGGGTATGGAATGAAAAGAGGGGTATTTGATTAATATGAGGTAAATGAGTATGAGGCTTGAATATAAGATCATGTTGTGCCAAAATAGTTGATTTTGGTGTTTGGGTTGATATTTGGAAAAAGAGAGATTTTGCCCTAATTTTGATTAAATTATTATTTTGTATAAATAATTGGGATTAGCATTGAAAATGTGAAATTTGAAAGTTATAGGTATAGATGGTGAAATTAGATATGTATTATCTTACACTTTTGGAAGTTGTGAATAAGCTATTTATCTTGAGATTAAATAGCTGTTTAGAGATGAATGTATTGGGCTATCGGTGGAGGATAGCTATGATTGTTGTAGAAATTGCATGAGGATTAGGCGATTTAATGCTAATCAAATGTTGGTTGTCATTGTATATGATTATTTTATAAATAAATTGTATATGTATGTTTATTTGGGAGGAGAAAGGGGATGGACTCTGCTGAAAGTAAGCTGGCCGGAGTGTCTTGGGTGAAAGACCTGAAATCTTATATATATATATATATATGGGTGCCGATTCCCACGGACAAAATATCCGTAAAATGGCATATTTGAGAAAATATGCATGGGTGCCGATTCCTGCGGACGAAATATCTGTAAAATGACATATTTGAGAAAATATATATGGGTGTCGATTCCCTCAGACGAAATATCCGTAAAATGGCAGATTTGAAATGTTTATGTGTGTTTTAAATAATTGGAAACCATTGAGTTGTAGTCTCATTTTGGTTGTTGAAAGATAATGAATTTAACTCATGAATTGGGTAGCATATATGAACCTGAAATGAATTGAAGGAAAAAGGAAATGAGGTTTGGTCTTAGTAGCATATGAATATGCAGGCCTTGTGGATGTTTTAGTATCTGTATTGTGTATGCACGTGGTATTTATACCTTTTCTAAACCTCGTATATTATTGTGTTAGATTATTTTTACTGGGCTGTTGGCTCACCCTATATGGGAATACTATTTTCGGGTGCAGGTGAGATGTTTCCTCCAAGGCAATAGCGGGGATGGACTTTCGAGAAGCAAGAGCTTCTTAATTATGTCTTGTTGTGTGTATGTTTGTTATTTGTAAAGCCAAGGGCTTAAGATGTAATGAGCGAGACTCACTATGTGCAACCAAGCAATGGCTTGGGAAGATGTAAGCCTACATGGCATTTAACTGGTTGTTAAATAGTAAACTCCGATGAATGAAAGTATTGTATTTCTGTTATATTCTTCCGCATGATAGATAGGTTTATTGTATTATTTTGGGGGTGTGACAACTTGGTATTAGAGCGTTCCGAGTTTGAATACTTTGGGTATATGGGAAGTGGTTAGTACAACAATGGGTTTGTCTCGCTTGATTGAAACGTTAGCATGTATTGTATGCTTATGTGATAACATGCTTATGTGCTTATGTGGGTATGGGATTTGGTTCCTAAGATGTTGATTGAGTCTACGGTTTTCTGGAAGTCCTATTGGAAGAGCACTTGATCATTGCTATTTCTAATTGGAACTCTAGCAACGCCGTGGGATGGTCATTATCTAGAAAGGAAATTCGTATGTTTTTATGTGATTACATGCCTATGTGGAGTGATTTATTGTTGTCCAATGTATTAGGACGCAAGTGAGTTAGCTTCGGCACATTTGTAAAAGTGCTAATACCTATGGTTATCTTTATTAGGATGCCTAAACGAGGAAATGACGATTTCCCTCCTTCCACACAGGAAGGATTACGGAAACAATTCGTGGAATTGCACCAAGGTACTACACCTTTGGTACAATTTGAAGCATGGTTTACTAACATGTCAAGATTTGCTCCGGAGTTTGTGAAGACTGAGGAACTTCGTTATTCGGAGTTTGAAAGTAAGTTGTGTGACGACATCTGAGAAATATTTATCGGGTCTTGGCATAGGAGTTATAGTGTGCTTGTTGAAGCGGTAGCTCATATAGAGGCAGCAGTATTAACCATGGGATGGAGTGTGGAGGAGGCCATTTCGGCGACTCCTGTAACTCGGGGTGTTGGTAGGCCTTTTAAGAGGCAGAGAGGTTTCAACCCACAACAGTCTCAAGGAGTACAGTCTAGATCTACCTTTCCTGTGCCGAGTTTGGGTTCAGGGAAGCGTATGCAGAGGGGTCTCACTTGTTATCAGTGTGGACAAGCAGGGCACCTGAAAAGGTTTTGCCCACGGTTGCGTGGCACATCTGGTGCGTCTGGTTCGAGATAGACACGGAATCACTAGCCAACACTTTCAGCACAGGCCTCGAGGGTTAATTAGGGAGTCTCTTCGGCTCAGTTAGCGCACCAGGCTTATGCTCCAAGAGGTGAACAGGTTGAGCAGAGGCCTACTGGACGTATGTATACAATTGTAGGGCCAGATCTTGTACTTGCTCCTTCTGTAGTGAGAGGTGCCTTTTTGTTTTGCAATTCAGTTGCTAATGTGTTGATTGATACGGGTGTATCCCATTCTTTTATTTGGTATGCGTTTGCATCAATTTTGGGTTTGGAGTTGGTACAGTTAGCATCTCCTATTTGTGTAGAGTCACCTATTGGTGGTCAGACTGTCTTGAGACAGGGATGTCAGGGTTGTGACATCAAGGTTCCTGGCCGTCGATTACCTTTTGCATTTGTATTGATTAACATGCTTAGTTTTGATGTCATATTGGGTATGAACTGGTTATCGTCATATCGAGCTGTTATAGATTGCTACCGTTAGAAGGTTACTGTATGTACCTTGAGCGGTGATTGCATTTATTTCTTGGGAGACTGGGTGGATAGAGTCTTATCACCAGTATATGATCCGCGTAGGCGGAGTGAACTTAGTTGTCTCCTTGCTAGCTTTTTAAGTAGTGAGTGTGATGAAATTCGGGTTGAATTGCCAAGGGTAATTTGTGAATACTCAGATGTTTTTCCCGAGGATCTTGTTAGTTTACCGTCTCACCGAGAGATCGAGTTCTCTATTGATTTAGTGCCTGGCACGGCACCGGTTTCCATGGCTCCATATAGATTTGCACCTGTTGAATTGAGTGAGTTGAAGATTCAACTCCAGGAATTATTAGATAAGGGTTTTATTCATCCTAATACTTCACCTTGGGGAACGCCGACTCTCTTTGCAAAAAAAAAAAAGAAAGATGGAGCATTACGGCTTTGTATTGATTACAGAAAGTTGAACCGGGTTGCTGTTAAGAATAAGTACCTAATGCCTCGTATAGATGATCTGTTTGATCAGTTGAAGGGGTCTTGTTGTTTCTCTAAGATAGACCTGAAATCGGGTTATCATCAGTTGAGGGTAAGAGAGGAGGATATCCCGAAGACAGCATTCCGTACGCGGTATGGCCATTATGAGTTTCTTGTGATGCCTTTTGAGCTAACTAATGCTCCAGGTGTGTTTATGGATTTAATGAATCAGATCTTCCATGAATTCTTAGATCATTTTGTGGTTGTCTTTATGGATGACATTTTGGTTTATTCACCTTCTAAGGAGGAACACGAGGAACATTTACGAGTAGTACTTGAGTTATTTAGAGCCCATAAGTTGTATGCTAAGTTTGGGAAATGTGACTTTTGACTAGAAGAGGTTAAATTCCTAGGGCATGTAGTGTCAAGGGAAGGGGTGACTTTAGATTTATCCAAGGTAGAAGCAGTGCAAGATTAGGCATAACCTAAGAATGCTTTCGAGATTCGTAGTTTCTTGGGGTTGGCCGGGTATTACCATCGGTTTGTGAAGGATTTCTATAGACTAGCTTCACCTTTGACTAAGTTGACTAAAAAGGAAATCAAGTTTGTGTGGAGTGAGACTTGTGAAAGGTCGTTCCAAGAGCTCAAGATTAGACTCACCACTGCTCCAGTATTGATTATACCAGAGAGGGGTTTGAGTTATTCAGTTTATTGTGATGCTTCACGCGAAGGTTTAGGTTGTGTATTGATACAAGAGGGTAAAGTGGTAGCCTATGGTTTATGGCAGTTGAAAACACATGAGAGAAATTATCCCACCCATGACCTAGAGTTAGCAGCAGTGATATTTGCCTTGAAGATTTGGAGGCATTATCTGTATGGCGAGAAATTTGAAGGGTTCTCTAATCACAAGAGTCTGAAATATCTGTTTACATAGAAAGACTTAAATTTGAGACAGAGAAGGTGGATGGAATTCATAGAGGATTATGATTTTGAGTTGCATTATCAACCCGGGAAGGCCAATGTTGTGGCCGATGCTTTGAGCAGAAAGCCAGTTAGCAGTGTAGCTTCTATCGCCATCCAAGAATGGGAAATGTTGGGTACTCTTAATGAGTTTGACTTGCAACTGGGTGAGTCTGGTGAATTTACAACTTTGTTTTCAGTAGTTGCACAACCTACACTTGTGAGCCGAGTGTTGGAAGCGCAGAGTGGTGACCTTGAGGTGGAATCCTTTCGAGAGAAGATTTCCAATGGGAAAGTAGAAAGAGGTTTCACTGTGTATCCCGACCAAAGTGTGAGATAACGTGACCATTTGTTTGTACCGGAGTCTTGCCGAGAGGAAGTACTCCGAGAGTTTCATCATTCACGCCTTACAGTGCATCTGGGAGGCACAAAGATGTATCATGACCTTAGTCGCCATTTTTGGTGGAGATGTATGAAAAAAGATGTGGTTGTGTTTGTATCAAAGTGCCTTACTTGTCAACAAGTGAAGGCCGAGCATCAGAGGCCAGCGGATTTATTGCAACCCTTGTCTATAGCTGAGTGGAAGTGGGAGCATGTTACGATGGACTTCGTTATGGGCCTTCCGAGGACTTAACGGGGTAGTGATGCCATTTGGGTGGTTGTTGACCGATTGACTAAGTCGGCGCATTTTATTTCTATGCGCGTAAGTGACTCGATAGATTATCTGGCCGACTTGTACATTAGGGACATAGTGAGGTTGCACGGGGTCCCTGTGATGATTGTTTAGGATAGAGATTCGCGTTTCACTTCTCAGTTGTAGCAGAGTTTGCAGAGTGCCCTGGGCACTAGATTGACTTTTAGTACTGCGTATCATCCTCAGACTGACAGGCAATCCGAGCGTACTATTCAGATCCTTGAGGATATGCTTCGAGGTTGTGTCCTTGACTTTAAGGGTTCATGGGAGAGGCATTTGTCCTTAGTTGAATTTGCCTATAACAATAGTTTCCAATCGAGTATTGGCATGGCACCGTTTGAGGCCTTGTATGGTCGACCGTGTAGATCCCCTGTGTGTTGGGTCGAGGTGGGTGATGCACCTTTGTTAGATCCAGAGTTGGTTTGAGAAACGATGAAGAAAGTGGCACTTATTCGTTAGAGGCTAGCCACGGCTCAGAGTCGCCAGAAAAGTTATGCCGACCGTAGGAGGAGACCTTTGTCTTTTGAGGTGGGAGATCATGTCTTTTTGAAGATGTCACTTAGACGGGGTTTGATGAGGTTTGGGAAGAGTGGGAAGTTGTCCCCTCGGTTTATTGGCCCTTTTAAGATCCTTGAGCGGATTGGGGAGGTTGCTTATTGTTTGGCATTACCGCCACAAATTTCCGGGGTTCATGACGTGTTTCATATTTGTATGCTTCGGAAATAAGAGTCGGATCCATCGCACGTGTCGGATTGGACCAACTTAGAGGTAGATAAGGATGCCTCGTATGAGGAGAGACCGGTGGAAGTCTTGGATAGACGGGATCAAATTTTGCGAGGCAAAACGATTCCCTTGGTAAAAGTATTGTGGAAACATCACGGAGTCGAGGAAGCGACTTGGGAACGTGAATTTGAAGTCTGAGAGAAATATCCGGATTTGTTTGTTGATGCATGAGCATGTATTGAGAATTTATTGTATTAATGAAAAGTCTAAACATTGTATATGTTTTAACTTATGAAAACATTGTATATGTTATGGTTGTTGGGAAGAACATGGATTCAATAAAAACATTGCTTATGTTTTGAGAATTTGGAATATTGATGATGTTGTATCATTTTTGGAAGCATTGTATATGCTATGTATGATTTTTTTGAAAATTTGAACTTTGGTTAAACATTGTAAATGTTGTGGGAAATTGAAAATTTCATTTTAATTTGGGATTTGTGAATCGAGTCAGTGTGAATAGATGACCAGAGAATGGGTCATGGTGTTGAACTTGTGGGAATAACATGGTGGTGAATAGTTCAATTATGTTTTAGAGCCTGATTTGTAATTTTGGGGACGAAATTTCCTAAGGTGGGGAGGTTGTAACACTTGTGTCCTTCAAAGCTTTTGGGAAGTGTATTTGAATCCTTTATTTTTATTTTGGAAATCTTTGGTGTTGTTATGGGTTGGTTTTGGAGGAGTATAATTCGATTTAAACTTGTTGGGTTTGGTTGTTCGCACTTGTTCTTGTCAAAAGTTCCTTGGAAACTTAGAAATTCTATTTTAGGGTCAACACCAGCCTTCCTAAGGGTCGACCCTTACCTATTGGTGAAGTTTCTAGGAGTGTTGCTGGAAAATAGGGTAGACACCAGACTGGGAGAGGGTTGACCCTCTTATGTCTATGTGTTGGTTGCTGGAAAATAGGGTCGACCCCTCCTGTCTAAAGATCGACCCTCTTGCATACTGTCAAACATAAGTTTCTTCATAGGGTCGACCCCTGTGCTGAAAGGGTCGACCCCTGCAAACATTTTTCCCAGATTTCAGTCCGGTTTTGGGCCTAATTTTTTGGGATTTTGACTTGATCTTTTGGGATTGACTTTGGGACTTTATTTCATTATGACCTAGCACTATAAATAGGTCCCTCACTTAACCTTTTCTTTACTTTTTCTTCTCTTTCTCCTTCTCCAAGCCGTGAGTCACTCCCTCCCTCTCTAAAATCACTTTTTTGCTCAAAGATCTTTAGATCTACTCCCTTGGAAGCAGCTCCTTGCCTTGCTCCTTTGAGATTAAGTGTAGAGCTTGTCAAGAGCTTCGTTTTGATCCAAGTAGAAGTTGGTTTCGACATCTTTGGATTTTCAACCTTATTTTGCTCATCTCCTCTTCTAAGCTTGAGGTAGGGATTTTCTATACTCTAATGTGGTTTTTAGCTTAGTTATTTGCTATTATGTATAGATGATGAGATTTGGTTATGGTTTGGACAAATCTAGGATTTGGGTATGGAATGAAAAGAGGGGTATTTGATTAATATGAGGTAAATGAGTATGAGGCTTGAATATAAGATCATGTTGTGCCAAAATAGTTGATTTTGGTGTTTGGGTTGATATTTGGAAAAAGAGAGATTTTGCCCTAATTTTGATTAAATTATTATTTTGTATAAATAATTGGGATTAGCATTGAAAATGTGAAATTTGAAGGTTATGGGTATAGATGGTGAAATTAGATATGTATTATCTTACACTTTTGGAAGTTGTGAATAAGCTATTTATCTTGAGATTAAATATCTGTTTAGAGATGAATGTATTGGGCTATCGGTGGAGGATAGCTATGATTGTTGTAGAAATTGCATAAGGATTAGGCGATTTAATGCTAATCAAATGTTGGTTGTCATTGTATATGATTATGTTTATAAATGCATTGTATATGTATGTTTATTTGGGAGGAGAAAGGGGATGGACTCTGCTGAAAGCAAGCTGGACGAAGTGTCTTGGGTGAAAGACCCGAAATCATATATATATATATGGGTGCCGATTCCCACGGACGAAATATCCGTAAAATGGCATATTTGAGAAAACATCTATGGGTGCCGGTGCCGATTCCCGAGGATGAAATATCCGTAAAATGACATATTTGAGAAAATATACATGGGTGTCGATTCCTGCGGACGAAATATCCGTAAAATGGCAGATTTGAAGTATTTATGTGTGTTTTGCATAATTGGAAACCATTGAGTTGTAGTCTCATTTTGGTTGTTGAAAAATAATGAATTTAACTCATGAATTGAGTAGCATATATGAACTTGAAATGAATTGAAGGAAAAAGGAAATGAGGTTTGGTCTTAGTGGCATATGAATATACAGGCCTTGTGGATGTTTTAGTATCGGTATTGTGTATGCACGTGGTATTTATACCTTTGCTAAACCTCTTATATTATTGTGTTAGATTATTTCTACTAGGCTGTTGGCTCACCCTATACGGGAATACCATTTTCAGGTGCAGGTGAGATGTTTCCTCTAAGGCAATAGCGGGGATGGACTTTCGGGAAGCAAGATCTTCTTAATTATGTCTTGTTGTGTGTATGTTTGTCATTTGTAAAGCCAAGGGCTTAAGATGTAATGAGCGAGACTCACTATGTGCAACCAAGCAATGACTTGGGAAGATGTAAGCCTGCATGGCATTTAACTGGTTGTTAAACAGTAAACTCTGATGAATGAAAGTATTGTATTTCTGTTATATTCTTCCGCATGATAGATAGGTTTATTGTATTATTTTGGGGGCGTTACAATATATGTTGGTTAGTTTTTATTTTCAAAAGCAGATATAGATGTAACAATATAGAGGCATACAATCTCTACTACTGCTTTGTTCATGGTTTTAGTGGTTTGAATTATTTTTATATTTTAAGAACTACATATTGTAATACTTTATATGGATGAGGCATACTATAATTTGTAATATATGGAGAAGGCATGCAGTGATTGTAATATTCTAAAACTTTAACTTTCTTTCTTTAGATGAGACATGAAGTGATTGTAATACTTTTTTAAGTCATTGACTGTAATACTTTTTTTTTTTTTTTTTGAGGAAGTGCACAAGTTGAATTATGTTGAAAATTTATAAAATTTTAAACTGCCAAACCGATTCGCATCCATCCACCAATCCGCTCAATCCACATTCCCTGGATTGACAGACGAATACAGATTGATTTTCTCCAATCCGCCAATCTGATAAACGGATGGCGGATTGGAGGTTCCGTGGCCGCAACCGACCCGTGCCCACCCATAGTAGAGATAATCTAAATAAAGTGCACGCAGTTTAACAATATCATGAGGTGCAATGCATATGAGATGTCAATACCAAAAATCATAGGTTTTTTCATTTTGAAATTCTCATGCCATGCACTTATTCGAAAACATAACCAATTCAATGATCCATTTGATAAAACAAGGGGCGGTAAATACGACACTGGTAATCCCTAGGTTGATATCTGTGTAGACACCCCATTTTTTACCGTCCTCAAGACTTGGACGTCACCATTTGAACACTTGGTGATTACCCTTGTTTGTGTTCGTTTGGAGTTCCCGGAGGTCTCGGCTACGCGCCCTGCCTCAGGATCTCCGAACTTGACCGTTTAGTGTCTGGTTTCACACCAAACACTTGTGTTTTGCCTTGGAGAGGCAGGGAATGCCTTGTGAGGCATCCCCACACACCACCGGCAGTGGCTAGATGCCACCGGCTGGTTTTTGTTGCCATCGGCACTTTTTGTTGCCGGTCGGCACTAAATTTTGTCAAAATGACATTTTTGGCCGGCCGACTACTGTGCATCTGCTTTTTCAAATATTTTATCACAGCTGTCTTGCTTTTGGCTCCCCTCCATACACGTGTATGGAGGGATCTCCCTCTTTAGAAGCTTGTCTTGTAAGCTTTACAAGACAAAAGTCTCTATAAGAGAGAGCCTTCTCTCTTGGCTTTAGGGTTAGACACTTGAGACACTTGAGATATTTTTAGACAACCATTTTTAGGGTTTTGAGTTCTAGGGTTAGAATCCATACACTTTCTATCTCTATATCTCCCTCTTGTGTGTGCTAAATTGTGTTTGTGTCTTACTATTGCACACAAACACATAGTGTTTCACCTTCACTTAGCTACTGAGGTTCTAAGAGGTTGGTTTTGAAGTTTTGGAGCTGTTTTCAACCTAGAAGGAGTTGTTGGAGCACCATTGTTAAAGGGTCTTCAAGGGTAACAATTTTGTCTCTTTATTCCCCAATCTTGCATTGTATTTCTACCTGTCTTAAAATCGTTTTTGAGCTTAGTGTATAATACAAAAAAGTTCTGTTTTTTGGCCCTCTTGATTGTTCATTAAGAGTGTTTTGTGGTTTGGAGGTTTTTGAGCCCTCTTAGGCCTTGAAAGGCCCCATTTTGTGCTATTTTGTGCAAGTTTCGAGACTTTGGTGTTTGGGCCTCTTCACCACTGAAATCTTGAGGGATTTCAGTGGCGGAGATGGTGCCTTGAAGTCTCCAAAAGGGGAGGGCCACCCCCTCTCCTTGTTGTCCTTGAAACGGACCCTTTTTGGCCTCTTGAGAGAGCATCATGTTAGAGTGTGTATTGATCATGTCTTGGTTGTTTTCCATGCTTATTATGCCATGATATAACCTTGTTGTGTGTTGGTTTTGGTACACCATGCATGCTTAGCATACCTACCATGTAATGCCATGTTGTTGCCTTAATATGCCTTAGGTTGTTAGCCTTTGTTCTAGCATGTTTTAGGCTTAGCCTTGTGAAGGTTTTGTGCTCACTTTGCCATGTTTAAGGTCTGTCCTAGGTTGTTTGGGTCGGCCATGGCATGCATTATATACCCCCTTTGCATTTTGGCTTGTTGGCCTCAAGTGTGTGAGTATATAGCATGCATTACTTGCTCTATTCTAATGATTTGGCATCATTTATAGCATAATTTCAGACCTTATAGCATGCTTGCATGCTTACTTTGGATACCTCTTTGAAGCTTCGAAAGCTTGTATAGCATGTTCCATGTTTTGGCCATTATACATGCCTTTGATTTTGAGCCACTTAGATGCCATCTAGGGGGTCCCCTTTGCATGGTCTAGGTCTGCCTTGAACCTATTTTAAGTCCTCTTAGCCTTGTGAGGCTTGGTTGGCTTGGTCATGGTTCAAGCCCCTTTGACTTGCTTCAAGCACTTGGGCTATTTGTTGCATGTTTGGCTTGACTTGTTACTTGGTTTGGCACCATGTTTTAACATGATTTTCAATGCTTACCTTGCATGCCATATGTCCATGATTACCTTCTTTCAAATGTGTTTGAGAGTTGTCTCATTTGTGCCTAAGTGTCGGCTCCTTTAACATGTGCATGTGTGTATGTGTTTGGTCCTTTATTTTGGTCATTTTAGCCACTGTTTTAGGCCTATTTAGAGTTTCCTAAATCATGTATAAGTCCACCTTTTCATTAATTTGCGTTGCCTCATGTTTGCTTGTATGCTTGCATAAGTGCCTTGCCATGCCATGTTGCATCCTTAGCTTGTATGCCTAGGTTGCATTGCATCTTGCATGCATGCCTTGTTCCTTGACTTGGTGATAGGAATTGGGCCTTGGTTTGTTTGTTTGGCTTGCATTTCATTTGACATGAAAGTTGCACACTTGATCCTTTGGGCCATCATGCATGGAAATGCGTGATTGGTGGTCCGACAATCGAGGCACATGTCCTTTTGAGTTACAAACGTGATAGGGGACATGATTGGTGCATACATTGCTTGAATTGTATTGCCATGCAAGTTCTGTCCTCTGCTGCTGTGAGTTGCAGGTTCTGTAGGCATTATTTGCCGACCGGCAGTGTACATTGCCGACCGGCAATTATTCTTCTGCCGATAGCTTCATTTTGTGCCGGTGACCACATGCCACTGCCGGTGGCAATTCTATTCAGCCGGTGGTGATCTCCAGTATCCAGAGGAGCATCTTTGAGACTTTGGCAGTCTTCAGAGGGGTAGAGCAGGGAAAACAGAGGCAGACTATGCATGGCGGTGCACTTCCGAGCAAAACCCGAGCACGCGCTGCATCTGGCCCTCCTCCCGAGGCGGTTTACTGCTTTTCCTAGCTTAATTAGTTTGTTAGCTGATTAGGAAATTTGTAATATTTAATTAGCTTGCGTAGTTAATTTGTATTATTTATTTGGTCCCTCCGAGTGAGGGCAAATCTGTAATAAGTGTGGGTGAGTAGTGTGTATGTCTTCCAATCCCCATTTCTTTCTTCCCTTTTATTTACCTGCTTTGATGGTTAGTATTAGGGCACGTTTAAATTAGCATACCTCATGTAATGCATGCGTGCATTCATACATTTGCTTTGCATGCACCGGGCTCGGCGCATCATTCTAACTACATCTGTATTTCAAATTTCAAACTGAATACATGTTGGTTGTGCATTTTCACATGTTATTCATAGACTAGCCGAGCCTACTCTAGTGACATTTTGTATGCGATGCATCAGGCACTTAACATGGACTTGGATCATGCATTGATTGCTAACATCTCCCTGTTTTTAGCTCGGAGTACTATGTAAGTATTTTAGCTTTAGCATCTCGCATGCGTGTGAATGTTGCCATAACAGTATGTTTGCCATGCGGCTAAATGCTTACGTGATATAACTGTTTGAATGCCCGTGGGTGAAGGTTCGATTGTTTGAGTTGGAAAAACTCGTTGAAATCCGTGTTTTAGCCTACTTGCAAGTAGCAACTTCTAAAGCGCTTTTTAAAACAAACGGATATGCAATGTTTCTTTCCAAATTAGGCAATCTAGTCTATACTTGTTTGCTGTGCGCATAACATAGTAATTCTAGGCTAACAATCGGAATAAAAACACATAAAGTTTTCAAAAATGGATATCACGGTTAGTAGAGGCCGGTCTTCGGACCGGGCGAAAGGGGGTGCTCATAGCTGACCTTCCCCGATCGTACCCAAGCTCCCGAGTTGAGACAACTCCGGTGATGACGGACATGTGGCCTTCGGCACCGAGTCAGGGTTTCCTAAATTCCCCCATAAAAAATATTTAGGTGGCGACTCTGTATCTGGCAAAGTAGTCCATGTTTGGCACTTCTTTTCAAAAAATCTGTTTCTCAAAACGATTTGCCGGATTTGGACTCTTTGGTTCAAGATTAAGAACCGTGACACAAATCGAGTCCGAACTGTAGCGAGGCCCCTCGCGGGGCGCATCTACAATCTGCAAGTAGACAAAACTAGCACTACCAATCTCCACTTTACCGGCTCCTAATCGGAAGGCACGTGGTACCTACTCCACGCGTGTTTTCGGTCTTTCATTCTAGACACTCAGGCCAATTTGAACAATACAAATCTACACCCCCTATCTAGACTTGCCAAATGTATTTACCCCATAACTCAACACATTTCAAATATTCTCAATGAATCAACTTGAAAATCAATTTCTCAAATCCAATACGAGGATTAAATCATGAGATTATACAATGTTCAATGCCATGCATGCATTTGCAAATATTTCAATTTACCTAATTCACATGCAATTTCTACAATAATCAATACAACCCTTCACCGGTTGCCCAAACAATTATCTCTATAAAATATAAATTTTAAGAAACAAATATAACTCATAATCTTATATCTTCAATAATTTCAACATAGGAGCAACAATCACGTGTTCAATTGCTTCTTTTCCAACTCAATCAAGAATCATAATATTCTTCCAAAGATTTCATCAATTTTTCCTTTTTGTTCAAACTCAAAAATTCACCAAGAATTTTCATAATGCTAAAAATAACATATGTTTTTTTTCAACATTTCTCAATACCTCAACATGATAAATATTTTTCATCTTTCTCAAGAGTTCAATATTTTCATATTAAACAATTTTTAAAAGAAATCTCAATAGTTTCCAATATTCTTAACAACATTCTCATCAGTCTCATTTGAACATTCGCTTTCACATTCTCATTTGCTCAATAAACACATGCTTTCAACACTTATAAATTTCTCATAAGTTTAGCCAAACATCTAAATTTTAATATTTCAAGTTCCTAGGATTTTATCAAACTTTGGGGATTTCTCATTTTAAAGATAAATTTCTCAAATTCTTGGGTTCTACAACAACCACATTTAACAAGCTGAAAACTTTAAGAAAAAAAATATTTGAGAATCTTCCCCTTTTCATACATTAAATATATTTTTAATAAAAACCATAATCTCTTTTAAGTGTTATATTATCAAAATCACACATAATAAAACTAAAATACATACACAAGATTTAGAAAATCTCTACCTCCAGTTTTAGTGGAAGGAAAAGAGAAAAACCTCAAAACCCAACGTCGTCGAAAAATGATCTCCACCGATCAAAATGATCCATTCAAGATGCTTATCAAAATAACCTCAAGAACTATGGTCTAAATATCAATAGATTTTGATGACTCAAAAAAAAAATACAAGAATTTGAGGGTTTGATAGAGAGAAGGAAGAGAAGAGAGAGAGAGAGAGAGAGACAGAGAGAGAGAGAGAGAGCTCTGTCAAAACAAAAAAATAAGAAGGGGGAAGGGAACGCCCCCCCTCCCCCCCACCACGTGGGTGCTGCCCCTTTTTTTTATTTCACATAAGTATCTATATATCTATATAATAAGGGAGCTCTGTTTTTTTTCCCAGATGGGACATCTATCCTAAGTGTCCATGAGATTGAATGGTTGAGATTAATTTGAGATTTTGTCTCTTTTATCTTTACCGTTGGATATAGATTCAGTGTTACTCCTTTCACCGCCCAAAATTTCAAACCCATTTCACTGTTTCTCTCTCTTTCTCTTTCATTTCAAACCCATTTCAATCCTCCACCTTCAACACCCACCTTCCTCTCTTCACATCTCCACCATCAGTTTGTGAGCAGAGTCCCTCTTTGGCGATTGAGACTTCGAGGTCGAGAACCCTATCTCTCATCAGATACCACCTTCGAGCAGAGAACACCTTCGAGAACACCTTCCAGTGGGTATCTCTCTCGCTCTCATTCTCTCTCTACCTTTGTATAAACAACTTTCAATAATTATTTATTTTCAATAATTTCCATGTTAATTTTTAAATTTTGTGTTGATTTCCATGTTAATTTTTTTCGATGTCTTTTGTTTTGCTATCATGTAAATGTAAATTTTGTGTTTTAAGTTATCAATTTTTATAGTTATCAAACTTCTTTTTTTGTTTTGTTTTCTTTTGTTGCTGAAAATTTTGTGTCTACCAAACATGTTTCCTGATTTTATTTTTTTTTACTGTTACCTAATTTTATGTCTACCAAACATGTCTACCAAACATATTCCCAATTTATTTGTGAGATACAGTTTGTGATAACTTATTGTTTGAAATGGGGGAGTAACACTGAAATGGGTTTGAAATGGTTTCAACTTTGAATCTATATCCAACGGTGAAGATAAAAGAGACAAAATCTCAAATTAATCTCAACCATTCAATCTCATGGACACTTAGGATAGATGTCCCATCTGGGAACTTATTGTATCCCACAAAATTATTGGGAATAAAAGACATACAAAAACTGAATATGGAGAGTATCTCATTATTTTGGGAATTTATTGACATAAATTGAGTGTTGTAATCGAGAGTATCTCACAAATTGTTGGGAAGTTGAATATCAAGTGGCAAAGATGGGAAATTGAATATGGATTCTAATATCATCTTTTTCATCGAGTTGAAATTTGCAAGAATATATCATGTGTGTAATCTTGCTTGTGATTGATATAGCCTTTCTTTTTTTTCTTTTTTTCTTTAACCACAAACAACCAGTTTCTTTAACCACAATTTTGTGTTTTGTAGCTCTGTTTTTGTTTTAGTTCAGTTCTGTTTTTGTTGCTCTAGGCTTTCTTATTTTAATGACATCCAAAAAATTAGTCTATGTTTTCTATTTCTGTTGTTTTTGCTTTCAGTTCAGCTTTGAATTAATCTATTTTTGTTGCTTCAGGCTTCAGTTCAGTTATAAAATCACTAAAATGCATTGTGTTTGCTTAGTAGGCTCACATTAGACAGCTTGAGGACTTCCAAATATTGTGGTAAGAATTTGTTTCAGCATCTCTGCAACATCATCTCTTCCCGTTTCTCTCTTGCTCTCTCTTCAACGTGCCACTTCTCTCCGTTTCAAAGCTCACCTATTTCAACATCTCTACACTGACATGGTTTCGGTTTTTATTTTGATTATGAAATGGGTGTCTATGGTTTCGGTTTTACGACGCCCCTTCTCTATGACACATGGTTTCAGTTATGATTTTGATTTTCAAATGGGTTTCTATGATTGCGATTTTTATTTTGATATGGATTTCGAATCTCTGTATTTCGGTTTTAAATGGTTTCTTGCATGTCTACATCGACATGGTTTAAATGGGTTTCTATGATTTCGGTTTTGGTTTTGAAATGGGTTTCTAATCTCTGTATTTCAGTATTTATGTATTTCTGCATCTCTATGTTTGCAGCTCTATATTTTGGTTTTGGAATGGGTTTTAGGTTGTGTTTAGTTTCATGTGTTTGCTAACTACATTACATTGTAAGTCCTGACCATGGTTATTAAAATCGCGATCCGGATTGTAGGATCGTACGATCCTACATTGCTAAAACGATCCAGATCGTTGTAGGATTGATGTTATAATAGGATAGCAAGTAGGATCGTGTAGGATCGTATGGGATCGTGTAGGATCGTAAGTAGGATCGTAGATTTTATGATTTTTCACCTTATTTTTAATATGAATTATTTTAATTTGTTTTTTTATCTTTTTTTTTAATAGAAAGTAGGATCTTACGATTTTCGATCAGATCCACCAGACTCTCTCACCAATCCCAACCTTGGTCCTGACATTCAAACTGTTAGTTTTCATTTCGTCTTGCAAACTATTTGGTGTCCTATTTTGGGACAACAAAATGTTCTGCTTGCTAACTGTTAGTTTTCTTTTTATTCTATTAATAAATTTTATCTCTTTTTCAAAAGGACTAAGAAAATGCTAAGGTGTCTTAACAAAAAAAAAAAATTGGTATGGTTCTTCAATCAAAATTGAGTTTTTTTTGGAATATTTAGCAAGTAAAGCAATCCCAATATTATTTTGGAGCATGCATAACCTACTTTTTCTTATAAACTGAAAGTGTATTTTTGTAGTTGCTATGGTCCATTTCTCTCTCTCTCTCTCTCTCTCTCTCTCTCTCTCTCTCTTTCCCTCTCTCTCTCTTTTTTTTTTTTTTCAGGACCTCTAAATCTCATTTGTGATTGGCAGCAGTAGGCATTGACAGGTGTGCTTTGTTTGGTGTACTCTACAAAATTTAATCGAGTGTGACATAGGTTTTAAAATTTCTTATTGTTGACATAAATTGAAAAACTTCATTCTTTGCTAAGTTTAATTATTGTTGTTGACATAAGTTTTCCATTCTATCAGTAATCCATTATATTGTCATTGCTAAGTTTTGGTTGCCAAATCCTTGGACACGTTATTTGGAGTTCGGAGATGTGGAGATGAAGATGGGAACATGGTGGATACATCTATTTTGGATTGAAAGAATTAGTTTCCGCTTGCTTAGATGGAAATTGTCACCATAAAGTTACACTCTATCTATAAGGCATTGGTTTAAGTTGGGATTTAAATATATTTAGGAATGGCTTTAGTCACAAGTAAATTATCTATTGGATGGGTCTAGAAACCTTTTACTTTGGCCTTTTTGTTGGATCCAATTTCGATTTCTTTGTTAAGATTTTTTATTTAAAGTTTTGATAAATATGGGAGTGCCTTTCTCCCTTTAATAATTAGTTTTCCTAAACAATTTTGCCTTTTATTATATCTGTTTCATTACTCTTAAAATTTTAGAATTTTTTTTTTGGTCTATTACTTATTGGGTCTTTTGTTGGATCTTTTGATATTTTGTGCTCTTTTTTTTTTCTCTCCCTTTTTTCCCACCCCTCTCCTCCTCTTCTCTCCTTAATCTTTCTTTCTTTTTAATGGTGGTATTGTGAAAGTCTTTGTACCTTTCCTGTGAGTGGTTTCAGTAGATTTATAATGAAATAGAATGACTTTTGCATGATATGAGAAGTCTATTATAACAGTTCATTAGAATGACTTTTGCATGATGGCTTGGTTTCTATATTTTGCTATTTGTTACGGCTCTGGGCTGTGAACTCCCTAGCATAGTTTCCCACCCATAAAAAAGTGTTGGCTTGACTATTGGGATGACTTCAATTCCATATCAACTAAGAGGAAAATGTGCATAATGAAAAAAATAAAACAGAAAACAGACACACCAATCTTATTAACAAAAAAATTGCATGTCTTAAGATAATATATATCTTTGTAAATTTTGAGTTACTTTAGGAATAACGTTGTGCTAAGTTTTGAAATTCATATTGTCAAAATTGATATTTATGTCTAATTGTGATTTTATTTGGGTTTTTGGTTTATATACATTTTATTTACATAGAAACTATAAATTGCAAACGTTTTTTTCCCTTCCCCGTCTCTATCGCATTTGTTGTCCCATTGTTCTTCCTACATGTGAGCTCATTTTTAAAAAAATATGATTCATGTGTGCTTTAGAGGAGAAAGTAGATGAGGAAAATAGGTCAAGAACATGGGAGCATGTACCACAAGAATTAACATAGTTTTTAGCAGTTAGAAAGTTCATTGCTTACTATGTGACGTGATTTGGAAATACCAAACATTAGTTATTTTTTATTTCAAAATGACTTTAATCCATTTGTCTTTCAAACAAAGATTCATTGTTTTCTTTTAGGTACTGGCAACTGTTGACTTTCAATTGTTGACTATTGTATGACTTTCAAATCCTTTTAATTTGGGTATTTTTTAGGAATTTTTTTATAGAGAGAGTAAATCTCACCATTTAAGTGGTCTTTATATGGGAGTACTTTGTGGTTATAGCAGTGCCTTTTTTATAGAGAGAGTAAATCTCACCATTTAAGTGGTCTTTATAGCAGTGCCTTTTTTTCTCTACTTTTCTCACTATATTTCGGGTTTATAATCTGCAAAGAACTATTAAAATGTGATTGGTAGCAGTACCACTAGCAGGTGTACATTGTTTGGTAAGATTGTAGAGCACTAACTAATGTGCATTTTAATTTTAATTTCATTTTTTGGGATTGCAAAGCACTTACTGGTGTGCTTTATTTGGTGTTTAGTAATTTTTGTTTATTTTTGGATTATAAAGCTTTAACATGTGTACAATAGCTTTGGTTTGTGTGTTTTGTTTAGTTTTACCATTTTTTCTTGACTTGCTTAGCAGGTGTGTTTTTTTAATTTTATTTTTGTGTTGACGTGAGATTTATACTTTGGTAGGGCATGTTTTTGTGTTGAATAGGTTTATTTTTTGTATTAGTTTTTGACTTTTTATCTAACGTTTCAAATTTAACCAATATAGATAGGAATTCAATTAATCTTTGTTTTTTTTCTTTTCTCCTTGAATGACACTTGGGGCATGTTTGATTGGTAGTATTAGTGGTACTATTTTATTAACCTGTTAATCAAACAAGGCCGTAGTTTGAGTTTTATTTATTGCATAAAACACATGTTTATTACTTTGTATAGTATTTTGATAACATTCGAATTTATTAGTTTGTAACATTCGATAACATTTGAATTTTATTAGTTTGTAAAATTAATCTATTAGGACTTAAATTAATCTATTATTAGTTTGAATTTTATTAATTTTATTAGGAGTTAAATTAATTTTACAGATGTGGTAAGTATGGAAATCTAAACCACATTTCGTATTTTTCAAAGCCCAAACCCCCTCTTTATATATGATTCCAGTATGTATATATATATTGAGAAGCCATATCTAAGAAAGCCATGTCTAACAAAACCCGTGCCAATTAGTTAACAAACTGAAGTAGGTTTCTGCTTTCTAGGAAACCAAACAGAGGGTGCTTTTTTTTTTTTTTTTAATAAACAAAATGAAAAATTGGAAGAAGAAAATAAACATACCTTCCTCTGTCTCTTAAGGCATGTTTTTTTGTGTTGAATGGGTTTATTTTTTGTATTAGTTTTTGACTTTTTATCTAATGTTTCATATTTAACCAATATAGATAGGAGTTAAATTAATCTTTGTTTTTTTTTTTTTTTTTTCTTTTCTTTTCTCCTTGAATGACACTTAGGGCATGTTTGATTGGTAGTATTAGTGGTACTATTTTATTTACCTGTTAATCAAATAAGGCCTTAGTTTGAGTTTTATTTATTGCATAAAACACATGTTTATTACTTTGTAAAATTAATCTATTAGGACTTAAATTAAAATATTATTAGTTTGAATTTTATTAATTTTATTAGGAGTTAAATTAATTTTACAGATGTGGTAAGTATGGAAATATTTTTATTCGTCAAATATGAAAATATATTCGTGTACAGTTTTAGTGTTGAGGAGTGCTCTTACTAATTGTGTTTTTCTTTTTATCCTTCTGTCTCAGATTCCTTTAATTTTGCTTCTCAAGCAGATACTCAGGTTAGGAAGTCTCTCCATTGCAATTCTTTATTAGTTCCTAGCTTTCTTTTTCGAATTGCAGTGGGTTAATGAATGTTCTGGATTAATGAATGAACTCTCCTAGAATGTTTGGTCTTCGAATTTTCAATAATTAGGTTACACATTAAGCTTTTAATGTTTGGTTTAGAAAGAAGTCTAATATAGTGTGTATAGTTATGTATCTTGGTATATAGCTGTTCAATTTCTAGAGAATACTTTTTTTTTTTGGAATGTATGATGAATTATGTGAATACTTATACAAGTTCATTTTTTATACCCATTTTATAGACCCGGTGATGTGTTAAGAAGATGATTGGTTGATAAATAGATAATATTTAATTATCAACCAGTCCTCTTCTAAACATATCAATAGACCTATAAAATAAGTCAAACTTTTGGGCCTGAATAACTATTCTTTTTAATATGATAGGTCTTCTTTTTTTTTTCTTTTTTTTTTTCCATCTCTCTTAGGCTGTATTTGGATTTAGGATTTGAAGGGAATTTGTTGATTGAAAGGAAAAGGGAATATTAAAAAGTTAATCCTTTTTATTTGATGACCCTTATTTTTTTTGTTTTTAGTGAATTGTTTTTAATTTGATTTTTTATTAAACTGCTATTTTAAAATGTTTAGGTATCTCTCTCTTTAAAAAGAGTTCAGTTTATTTTGCTGTTTCAATTTTATTTATGGAATTTTTCAAACAAAAAAAAGACTTTTTAGATGTTTATCAGGACTTTTGAAAAAACTTAAACTTATTTTAAAAATTTGTTTTACTAACTTTTTAATGATTTTTATGAGAGTATTACTTCTTGGAGTAAATAAGCTACTGTGTAGTATACTTTTTTTCAAAAAGGCATTTGCAATTATACAGATCATACAAAAGGTATTTGTAATTTTTTAGTTACAGTGTGGTGAGCCCTTTTATAAATTTTTATTGTAGTTTTTTACTTATTTTTTTTCACATTTTAAAATACAAATTTAGTAATTAAATTTCTGTAATTAAGTTTTGCTAAAATTTTATTCATTAGTATAATTTATATTTTTTTTATAATTTACTTAGTTGTTAGTAGGAAAAATGGGCAATACAATCCATAAGAATTAACCTTTGTCAGTGCAAAGTTGCTATATAGAATCAACCACAAAATCATGTATTGCTATAGTTCTACATTTTGGTCAATAAAGAAAAATTATGAAGATTTCTATGAGAGTATTTAATTTTTCTTCTATCCTTTTTAACGTAATTTTCCTTCTATCCTTTTTCTCCATCTGTGATATTTATGCACAAACGAACTTCTTAAACTAGGTTGTTAACTAAAATATGTTAGGAGGCTGTTAATTTTGTAGCAATTAATTTTTCTTTATAGCAATTATTAAACCTCATTTTGCCTTCATACAGTTATCTTTGTCAAATTTACATAATCAGGCACTTTCAGGTTAAGACACCATTGACCTTCAACCGCTAATTATGGACAACATTACTATTTTTGGTCACGTAAGTTGTTTTCTTTTTTATTTATTTGAAAAAAAAAACATTTTTCTTATAAGCAAAAGTCAATTTTCTTTTCTTTTCATAATTTTTTTTATCTAATTCCTTATAACAAAATTCTCTTTTCTTATAATTTACAGATGGATGGAGACCTACGTCGAACTGTAATACTGATTCCTTTTACTCATTTTCTTACATGTATAATTTTTTTTATTTTTTTTACCTCTAATTCTTTTGTATTTTTAGGTCCAATTTCTTCAAGAAAGAAATGTTAATGTTGTTATCCGTGATGAGCGTGACCTTAATGTCATCCGTGTTCGAGAGGTAGGCCCAATTTAATTATATAGATTTTTTTTTTCATTCAAAACACCGTATACACCGTATATTCTTATTTATAGATTTTTTAAAAACTTTCTACATATATAGATTTTTTCTTTATTCTTTAAATTTTTTTTTTTTTTTTTTTTTTGGGTAGGCAAAAGAAAAGGAAATTGCCAAGGCATTGTTGAAGAAAAACGAAAAGACCACCGTTTCGGGCAAGGGAAAGGAAAATGCATGTTCAGTAGTATGGCTCTTCAACATTCCCATTTAAAGTTCTTTTTTTGAAATATTTATTTTGGACCATGAACCTTGATTATTTATTTATTTTTAAATGTAAAATTGACATACTACTTGCATAGTGACATATACTGTTCTTATAGTAAACAGTTTCATATAAATTTGTGAAATGTTTTTTTTTGAAGCATACTAAAATAGGATTTGTACAAAAAACAATATATTTGTTTAAATTATTATTATTCTTTTTTGGCTTTTTGCTATTGACCAGAGAATAAAAAAGGAATATAACAAAAAAGGAATGAGGGGAGGAGGGATACAGAATGAAAAAGTTTTCAATTTTTTTACAAAATATCAAAAGGAAAGGGAATTAAGATAAAGTAAATTAATAGAAATGAAAAATGAAGAGAAAAGTATAAAACAGTAGATAAAATTTAGGCATCTTATGAAATTAATCTTCATGTTTTAGGCACATAACAATAATATTATATCGAAAGCTGCATTGGCTCAACGTGCACGGCGAGAACGCGAAAGAAATGATAAGGCAAGTTCTTCATATCAATTGGGACAACGTTCGCGACGTGAACGAGAAAGATCGAGAGAATTGATTCCACCAAGCACAACTAATACTCCACCGGCTCAGAAAGGAGTAATGTTTACACATCTACTTTCGCCAAGCACATCTTTAGCTTCACAAAGGAATTGGTAAAACATTGTATTTAATTCTACAAATACATATTCTTATTGTTAAGATTTTATTTAACAAATTTTATTTTCTACACAACAAATATTTGTAGGCCTACTCATGCAAACTCATTGCTCCATGAGACTAGGAATATCGGTGTTGTTATTCGTGATGAGTGCAATCTTAATATTATCCGCAATTCTAAGGTAAGTATAAATATCAAGTTCAAAATGTTCTTTTTTCGTAATCTTAATAAATTCTATAAATACATGTTCTTTTTCATATTCTGAATAAATTTTATTTATTTTTGGTAGGCAAAGGAAAAGGAAAAGGCCAAGGCAATGTCTAAAGGAAAAGAAAAGGCAACTTCTTTTGACAAATGGAAGGAAAACGCATGTCCAATGGTATATATTCAACATCTTTAAAAAAATATTTATCGAGTAAAACAAAGCCAATCATATTGTTTAAGTGACCATTGATCCTTTAAACTGTGTTGTCAATTTTTTTTGTGTGCTCTTTGTTTTCTGTACACTCAAACAAAGTATTTTTAGCTCTCTTTAACATTTCCTAAAAAATAATTGTAACCTTTATCAACTCCAAGAAAAACTGTCAAAAGGTACAATTTATTTATTGATAAATTTGTTATTTGAAAAATATTTTACTATATGTGTCGACTTTTGTAGGATTGGGTTAAAAAATATATGGAGTTCAAAAATATAAATACAACTAGATTGCTTCGATGGGGATGTAACAAGGTAATTTCAATTTGAAAGTGTTTTGATATATAACTTTTTTATTTGCTAATATACTAACTTTTTTATTTTTATAAATTAATAGATTGTCGTGTATGTTCCTCACTGGGGATATATACAAGTTGATACGAGGACTTTTTGGAAAGTGATGAGGCGCTCCTAGGATTTCTAAGAAAGAACAAGTTTGAATCTCATATTTACTTTTGTGAAAAGCGTACATATGCTAGCTACGATCCATATTATGTAAAGTTTCCAATCGATGTGAAATTTATTACTTACAATAGTTTTGTAAAGTCTTTTATCTATGTGAAATTTATAACTAAGTTTAGATGTATGTTAGATAATTTTCATTTGAATTATTGATTTATGCTATGAGTTTGTTTTTGTAAATGTAACACACTAGGTGATATATGTTTTTGTAAATGTTAGATATTTTTTCTTCCTAATATGCTCTTGAATTAGGTTAAACAAAACTAATCATATTTTTATTTGGTTATCTTTTTATTATGAAGGGTGTTACATTTTCTTTGTATTACAGAACATTGGCTGGTGTGCTTAATTTGTTATTTGACATTTTTTTTTTTGTATTGCAGAGCACTAACTGGGGTGCTTAATTTGTTATTTGGCATTTTTTTTTTGTATTGCAGAGCATTGGCTGGCGTATTTTGTCTGATTTTTATATAAATGTTTTTGTGTTGTGGGATTTACATTTTGTTGTTTGTTTGTTTAAAATCTTATGCTTTTATTGTGCTTGAATTTTACGTAGCAATTATGTGTTTACTTTTCACTATTTTGTTTACCTATAAATTTGGAAAATTTATGTTCAAATTGATTTATTCACCAAGCAGCATACAATTTATTTATTTTTCATTTATTTAATTTTCTACACAATAAACTGACCACCAAACCATAAAAATTGATAGATTTTAACCATTACATTAAAATTGATGCAAAACTATAGCTTTGAGATCTCTCTTCTTTACTTCAACCAAAACTCACTATCTAAAAAAATGTGGATATAGAAATTTATTTGGGTACTGTTATTGGCTAGGATAATAAAATGCTTATTTTCTATTACAAATTGCAAGTGAGTTACATAAACAAAAATACTACAATACACCAAACCCTTTTCAAAAATCTAATTATAAAATTCATTTGAAAATTTAACAGTTTTTGGATCATCTATTTATATTTTCACCTCAATTTTTTTTGAAAAACAAATTAAATAAATTACATTTTAACCCAATAATTTTATATTCAATTAATGGTCACCGTGCCTTCAGGCACAGGTATACCCTAGTATATATATATAATTAAGGGTCTTTTGGGAAGTAAAAAAAAAAAGTCAGTTTTTAGCTTTTTATTCATTTTGAGTCACATTATCTCTTATATTTTTTATCCACAAAAAGACAAAATAGACTAAAAAAGCCAAAAAACTAACTTTTTACTAACTTTTCAAAACATCACTACATCATCGACACCATAAATTTGAATATATTTTTTTTCCATCACGAAATATATTTCATTTAATGGTACATACTATGAATATTCGTAACTCTTTTATAATAATAAAATAATAATAATAATAATAATAATAATAATAATAATAACAACAATAATAAATGGTTAAAAACAAGTCGTGATTTAATCAATTGAGCCCAAAATGAATAGAATTTAATAATTTTAAATAAATCTCTAACTGAGATTAAAGTATAAAATAATTTTAAAAGACTTAAGGTGGTCCCCACCATTCACGTAATTAAATATGAACCAGAATGATTAAATATGGGCTAATCAAATAAGTTTCAAAAATTAAATTTTTATCTCATTTATTATTTAAGGCCCCAACATAATTACAACTCAAGAAAATTTGCCAAGCGGGCCTTATGAAGTCGAAATCAAGAAGTAATAGATTTTGTTTTCACCAATTTAAACATAATGGTCCTTGATACCACAACTATAATAATAATAAAAATAAAGGCAAAATTCAATTTGATTCAACTCTTTATAGTGATCCTATGTAAAATAGGCTTATAAAAATAATTTCTTTCAAAGTTAAAAAAAATGTATTCTCAACCTGAAATCAAATCCTATTTGTGTAAATCAAATTTACTAAAAATCATGAATTCCACTTGCATCAAAATATTTTTTCTGAAAAAATAAAAACATCGAAAAACTCTATAATATACAAATTATGACTTGGTTATTACTAATGCTATATTATTTTTGTTATTAATCGAGAAGTTTTTGCTAATTTCTTATGATTTTGGTTGTGTCTAAAGTAGTGCATCGGGTCTTTAATTATGCTTCAAATAGTGTCTGATTATAATCTATTATAATGTTTTTATATGACAATGTTTAAGTATTTTATTACATGAAAACGTGCTTAAGGTAGGTTGACTTAAAAGTAGGATTTATGCTTATATAAGTAAAATTGTAAGAGTTATTCACATTGATGAATAAAAAATTATAAATTCAAATCATAAACAATGTCATCTAAGGGAATCTATAACCTTAATAATTTCAGTTCTCAAAGTGATTCTGATTAATTATGTGACACATCACAATAATCGCAAAATTTTTATTTCAACCAAATTATTTTTGCATATCTTTTTTGGCAAAGCTCATGAATGTGCACTATCAGTAATACAATAAATTCAAAATTTTTATTTAAAAATTATTCAAGAAACATCAATAAGTACCTTAAATATACACAATAATTTTCGATCAATCATTATTCTTTAATAATACTTTACACTATTTACCATTTGACATTTATTAATTTATTTTCTAAAAACTTAGCAAAAGAAGTATTGGATTCTATTATTTTAATATGAATAATGTTTGGGACCCCCTTTTGGGGGTCACCCCCTCACCCCCTTTGCCACGTGGCAGGTGGTGATTGGGGGAGCAGGAAAAAAAAGAAAAAGAAAAAGAAAAAGTAGCCAATGAGAGAGAGAGGGGTCAAAGGGGGTGGGAGGAAAAGGGGGGATGAATCATTGTTGTTTTAATAAATCTATATCAAATTGGGCGCTACACGTGTATGTAAATAACTTATAGAAATATGATATCTGACATAAAATCACAATAGAGTTAACTTTAATTAATGTAATGATATTTTATATTATCATACGTGTTACAAAAAAATAATATTAATTTTAATTTTAATTATTTATTTTAAGGGTAAATTACAATTACACCCCCTAAGGTTTATGTTTATTACAGTTCCCCTCTCACATTTGGGAAATTACATTGGCCCCCCTTGTCAGTGTAATTATTTGATAGTGTTAACTTTTAAGTTAAAATGACATATTTACCCTTAACCTTTACATATACTTTAAAGGGTAAATTACATTGACACCCCCTGAGGTTTCAATTTAATACAGATCCCCTCCTGACATAAAAAATAAAAAATAAATAAATAAATAATTTAATAAAAATAAATATGAAGAAATATATTTAATTTGTAAAAAATTATTTCTAACCACTCGAAAGATAAAAATTATCTAAAAATGATAATTATTTTTTATTTTTTATTTTTTATTTCTTAACCAAATTAATTTTTAATTTTTAATTTTTTTTTTCTAAAAATCAAACCATAGATAGCCTATGAATATTTTGATAAGTTATTTCTTACGTTGGTAACTTATTTAATTATTTGTTAATTTTACGACATTTTTACCATCTGAGGCCTGTTTGATAACTATTTCGTTTTCAGTTTTCAATTTATATTTACAAAATTTTAAAAACTATCATAAAAACTTGTTTAACAATTTTTTTTTATTTTGTAAATGGTTGTCTCAGTTTGTAAATTTGAGAAAAAAACGTAAATTCAAAAAATTAGTTTACGTTGGTTTTTAAACAAAATTTAAAAATTTGACCAAAAAATTTTTTTTCAATTAATTTTTTTTTCAAATATATATTTTTTTTAACTAATACTAACCGAGGGGGCAATTGGTAATGCTACTTTAAACCTTGGGAAGAGGATTGTAATTTCTAAAATATAGGGGGTTTCAATGTAATTTACCCAGTGAGGGCAAAATTGGTATTTAAAAAAAATTAAATTGCTGACATCAACAAAATCTGTTAGTTGACTTAATAGTCAACTAACTGAGGAAGCAATCTGTAATGAAACTTTAAACCTCAGGTAGGGGGATGTAATTTTCAAAAGGTGAGGAGGGGAACTGTAATAAACATAAACCTCAGCGGGTATCAATGTAATTTACCCTTATGTTAATAATCTTAGTCTTATCGTTCTATAAAAGTATTAGTTGAATACTTATATATAATAAATTTAGTTAAATTATTTGTTTATTTTGTTCTATTGTGCTGTAGAAGTGTAATAAATTTTGCTCTATTGTGCTATATGTAATTATTTATTTTGAATACTTATATATAATAAATTTAGTTCTATTGTGATATAGAAGTGTGATTATCATATAATGATTTTATATGATATACATTAAATTATAAAATAATAAAATAAATACTTATTTTGATATTAAAAATAATAGTTAAGTTAGAAACAAAATTAGTAATATAAAATTAAAAGTGATTCTAATTATTTAATTTAATTTTTATATTTATATGTTTTTAGAAAATAAAAATATGTTGAAATAGAATTATACAAAATTTATTTAAAAGATTAAATATAAATATGTTGTGATTGGATTAAAAAGAAAATACATAAATTAAATAGGTTTGGTTTCATAACTCATGATTCCCTTTTCAGAAAATTGAAAAAAAAAAAAAATTCGTATTTTTTTTTTGTTTTTACTATTTTTTAAATATTTTAATCATTTTTTTTAATTTTTAAATACACCTAACATAAATACACATAAAAATTATAATATTTGTGAAAAAAAAAATCTTTAAAAAAATTCAATAAATATAAAAAATAGATATAAAAATTCAGTACATTTTTTATATTTTTATGTATTTATTATTTTTTAAAATATTTTAGTTTTAGATATATCTAAATAAGGTGCATCTAAAAAAGTAAAAAAAAAATTCTTAAAATATTAAAAATATTTACTAAACACAAAAAAATACGAAAAATAAAAAACTCAATTTTCAGAAAATTAAATTTAGAAAATTGAAACCAAACACAGTGATTTTTTTTTCTTCGATATTCTTTTTGAATTATTCATACATATTGTATATAGGTATATAAAAGTTAAATTAAATATAAATATTTTGTGATAAATAACTTCATATTAAATAAAAAATTATATATAAATTAATATTAAGACATCAATAAGATAGATAAAAAATAAAAGTATAAAAGAAAATTAATTTAATTCGTGCGATGCAAATAATTAAGTACATTCTATATTATTTATTTATTTGTATATCGAGGTAATTGTTTCCATAAATATCATAATAATTAAATTAAAATATCAATTATACAAAAAAAAATAACAAAAAATTAAGGATATTTATCAATTAGTCCCATCTCACAAACAAGTATTGCAATTAGTCTCAAATTTTTTCTATTTATCTGCTAAGCCCTATCAGTGGAGAGTTTCTTTTCATGTGTCTTATTTTCGATTTTGGTAGTATTTTAGTGGATGACTATACCCTTCTATTAATGTGGAAGGTATAATGTAACACTCTAATGTGATAGATATTATTGTGACACTTCAACATGGCGAATATGATGTAACACTCTAAATCTTTTACTCAAACAAAATTAAAAATTCTTTAGTATATTTCTTTCAAATGTGACAACGTGACGGGTATAATTTGACACTCTAAAAAGTTAAAAATTCCTTAGTGTACTTTTTTCAAATATGACAATATGACGGTATGATGTGACACTCCAAAAACATAAAAAACTTAATAGTGTATTTTTTTCTGAATGTGACAACTTTGCCCAAATGTGACAACGTGACAGGTATGATGTAACACTCTTAAAAAACCAAAAACTCATTAGTGTACTTTTTTTCTAAATGTGACAACGTGGTAGGTATGATGTGACACTAAAAAAAACTAAAATTTTATTAATGTACTTTTCCCAAATGTGACACGTGACACTCTAACGTGGCAAGTATGATATGATACTGTAAAAAATTAAAAACTCTTTATTGTACTTTCCCAAATATGACACTCCAACGTAACAGGTATGATGTGACACTAAAAAACTCCTAGTATGCTTTTTTTAAATGTGACACTCTAATGTGATGGGTAAATGAGTCATTATACATAAAAAATGACTAAATGGATTACAAGAAAAAAAATATGAGACTATATGGATTATAAGTCCAAAATATAAGACTTATTGGTCAATCTCCCAAAAAATTAAATATATAATAAAAAAATAGGAAAAATTAGTCTAAGGTCCCTATTCTATTTTCAGTAATAGAAGAGCTCCACAATATTATTTTATAATGTGTAAAGTCCCTCGCTCCCGCTCTCTATCTTCTCTCTTATTTCTTCTCGTTCTCAACCTTTACACATCGCTTCTCTCTAAAACTCTCTCCCTCCTCTCTTCTATATCCAGACCTCCTCCTCGCTTCTCTCTCTTCAACCACTCCCATTTCCTTTCTTATTATAAGCTTTTGTTGCTGTGGGAACTTACATCATCAAACACAGACACAAACCCACATTGTAGTGAGAGAGAAATGGAGCTTCAACATGTTAGCCGTGAACATCTGTTGATCCCCGGTGAAATGAACGACGATGGTGAGGCAATTGTCTGCAACGTGTATTGGGAAAACATCTCTGGTTCTGCATTCAGTTGCAAAAATTGTTTATTTTTTATGAACAAATTTTGTGCTGAATTTCCAGAGAAGATGAATCACCCGATCCACGCCCATTCCCTTACGCTCCAACATTCAAGGTCTTCTAGACGTTGTGATGTTTGTGACGACAATATGCACAGATTCACCTATCAATGTTCTCTTTGCTTTGTTTTGTTTTTTGTTTTTTTAATCTTCTCTCTTCTTTCAGTTCCACTTTGAGAGAGAGGGAGAGCGAAATCTTAAAGAGAGCGAGAGAGTGAGTGAGTGGTGAGTAATGGCAATGGCGGTCTCGAAGAAGTGGGTTTCTCTAAGTTCGTTGCTTCTTCTCGTTCTGTTGTTCGTCGGAGTAGTGGTGATAACACGAACAGACAACAACTCTGCTCCCAGGTACTGTTTCTCTCTCCAAAACCCCTCTCTCTCTCTCTCTCTCTTCATTAATTTGCATTTCACAACATATTTGAGAATTTATTGCTTTTCTGAGACTCGGAACCAGCTCTGGTTCTCAAAACTAGGGGTGAGCATGGACCGGATTGGTCCGGATTGGGAGAAAACCAGGGCCAATCCGTTGTTTACGGTTCCTGAAAAATTAAAACCAATCCAATCCGTTTAAATGGTGGAACCAATCCGAACCAATCCGTTGAAACACGGATTGGATCGGTTTAAGATCACGGATTTAAATAATTAAATAACAAAAAAAAATATAGACATTACATTTCCATTCCAATAGTAACATAGCTGCTGAAAACCTGTAAACAATATAATTAAACAACATCCATTCCAATAGCAGCCTGTAAACAAAATAAGTAAACAACATCCATTCCAATAGCATTTCCATTCCAATAGCAACATAGCTGCTGAAAACCTGCAAACAATATAAGTAAACATCCATTCCAATAGCATTTCCATTCCAATAAACAACATCCATTCCAATAGCATCTACACTGGAGCGAACAACCTCCATTCTAAGCAAACATCATCCATTCCAAGCAAACACACATCAACAATAGTAGATAATAACAACTGAAAAAAACATGGATTTTCTTTAGTATTTTTGAATATTTTCTTTCCTTATGGCATTATAAATATTCTTTACAGTTTTCTGATTTGTGCTTTGGCCCGTCTGGGTCTTATAAAAGTTTTACTAAAAGTTACTTTATTTTTTTTTTCACTTGGATAAATAATTCCAGTAACAAGTGAGCAACTGTTTCCTTCAGTATTTTGGAAACATCTTATTATTGTTATAACTCTACAATTGGAACCATCAAGATTCCTGTGATTCAAACCCCACGCCACAAAAAAGGAAAAAAATCGAAGTTGGAACCATCAAGATTGGAGGATGAATCAATGGGATTCTTCGGAGATGCCTTTGATAAATTTTTTTGAACTATTTCATCTAGGATAATGTGAAGTAATAAGCACAAATTAAGCACATTAAAATGTTGCTGAATATAGAGAACGCTTTACACAAAGCTTTCTCTGCACCATCAAGCTGATTTTTGTCTCTGCAGCATCCCATTACATGTTACAAAAAGCTTTCTCTGTTTGTTTTTTTCTTTCTTTAAGTCTTTATGTTCAAAACACAATAAGGAAAAGGGGCTTTTTGTTAATGGTTCTGAATTGATAACCTAGACAGATTGCATTGTTTGCATTGCAATTCAAACAAAATAGGGCTCTTCATTCACAATCTTACAACAGAAAATATCACTTTAAAGCTTACTGCACTTAGCAAATAAAAATACAAAATTCAAGTACTCTCAAATTAAATACTGTCTAGTTCAAGAATGAAAGGAATGCATACTGTGGATTCTTAGTTACATACAAAAATCAAAGAAAAAACATACACTGTGGATTAATTTTTTTACTTACATTTAAAAATAAAACAAACATCAGAAAATAGAGATGAAATCAGAATAAATAAATAAAAATAGAAAATAGAACACAGAAAAAAAATGATAAAAATAAAATGAAAACAGAATAAAAATAAAAATAAAAACTGAAAAAATAAAAATAATATCTCTTACTTACATTTACCGAATCCATTGTAGATGACAAGAACAATCGATTCGAGATTAAATCCACCGATCTGAGATGAAATCACAGCAGTGTATTGTGCATGTTTTTTCTTTGAGATTAAACCCATTTCAAAGTGTTAGAGAGAGAGAGACAGAGAAAGAGAGAGAGGAGCTCACCGAGAGAGAGAGACAACAGCTATAGCTACCGATCGGATCTGAGATGGATGATCTGGGAACAAAGGAACAAAAATAGTGTCACTGAGAGAGAGATGAGAGATGAGAACACCGAGAGAGAGAGAGAGAGAGAGAGAGAGAACTCACCGAGAGAAAGAGACGAGCAGCACACCGTCGCCGATCTGATCTGAGATGGATGAGAGTGTGAGAGAGAACTCAGTCTGAGATGAGAAAGAGAAGAGAGAGAGACACCATCGACAGAGAGATGAGATGAGGCGTGAATGAGAGAGGCATAAATTAGGTCACATTTTAGTTTTTATATGAGAGAAGAAATTATATTGTGTGGCAAGGTATATAGTATAAATATAGATTATTTTTAGATGGTTCGGATCGGTTCCAATCCGGAACTGTGGGGTTCAATCCGGAACCAATCCATGGCCTACGAATTTTGAAATTTTCAATCCGGAACCGAACCACGAATTCAAAAAACCAATCCAAACCTATCGGATTGGACTGGACTAGATCAGATTACAGATTTTACGGATTCCTTGCTCAGTCCTACTCAAAACCCTACTAAATTCGAATTAACTCTCGCATTTTGTTTATTCTATTAACAGGAATGTTAAAACAAACAAGTTACAGAGCTCCAACAACTCAGATGATGGCCAGAGAAAATCACAGGGGTGAGTATGTGATTTGGTCAGAGAAATTTGGGAATTTCTCTGATTTAGAGAGAATTTCTCTGTGAAGTCACCAGAGAAATTCTCTGTGAACCAGAATTCTCTGTGAAGTTCAGAGAAAATTCGACCAGAGTGAATTTCTCTGAATTGAATTGTCTCTAGTTTGGACCAGAGAATTTCTCTGGATTAAATTAAACAAAAACGACGTCGTTTGTGCTTTTGTTTTGTTTTGTTTTTTTTTTTTTTTCAGCGGAACGAAGAAGAAGACGGCAGAAGGAAGAAGAAGATAGGGGAGGAAGGAGGAGGAGGAAGAAGGACTGGAGGGGGCCTAAAAAATGGGATTGGAGGCGGAGGCAGGGGGCGGGGGCGAGGCAGAGGCATGGCGATCGGCGACGGAGGCGGAGGCGAGGCAGAGGCATGGCGATCGACGACGGAGGCGGAGGCGAGACGATCGGCGGAGGCGACGCGATCGGCGGTGGAGGCGACGCGATCTGCTTCCCCTCTCTCTCTTTCTCTCCCTCTCCCTCACCCTCACCCTCACCCTCACCCTCACCCTGTTTCAGACTGGAGGAAGAAAAAAAAAAATTGAATTTCTGAAACAACGTCGTTTCAGAAATTCGGGGGATTCGGGAGACGCCAATTCGAGCTCTCAAGCTTTATTCTTTTCATTTTTTTAGTGCTAAACAAATTTCACACAAATTCTACATATTAACTATTCAGATTATGAGAACGAAATTATGGTGAACCGCCGTGAACCTAACAACAGCCAAACCCATTTGCAAAACTTTCGGCTTCGACGAGTCGCCACCTCACCGGCCTCCCCAGTCGCCAACCGGCTGGGTAGACTCGGTCGATTCCGAGCTCGCTTCTAGGGTTTTCATCCTCCTCTCCGAATGGTGTCTTGATGTCTTCGATTTCGGCTGTCGATCGTCTTTCGTTGATGAAGTACGTGTTTCCGATTGAGCGATTCCCTGAGTGGGTTAGGCTTTTGCTTCAGAACGAGCGAGATTGCGGAGTTTTGGCCGATTTGTGTCCCTTGTTTAAAGGTAGGATCAAGGAAGATTCAATTAAGGGTTCGTTTCAAGTTCAATTGAATGTGTTTGAGTATTACATTTTCTGGTTTGCTTATTACTCTGTATGCAGAGGAAATAGTGAGAATTCTGATACTGTGAGGGTTCGGAGGAGTCGAAAGTTTCGATTGGAGATTAGGCTTCTTCATTTCCAGGATTATCGGGCAATAAGCGTGGTGGGTCAGAGCAGAAAGTTGAGTGTGGTTTGTATTTACGCCTTCTTTATTCATATCTTCGTGCATTTGTGCCAATTTTTTATAATACACACCAACCTTATCGTAGCTCGCTTCTACATTACAATTCGAGTTATGATAATTCTGTTGTTGATCAAGCCAAGTTCATTGTTAATACCCTGAAACACTTTTGGTTGATCGATAGCGATTTCTCACCCGTACCTGTAAATGTATGCAAATCATTTGGAGGGTCATTTCCTTTTCGCTCGGTTCTTGGCGAGACTCTGTGTTGCGGATCGTGGGCACACCAGGGGACACTCACAAGCAAAAACACAAGAGTTTTAACGTGGTTCGGCAAACCGGCCTACGTCCACGGGAGCGATGTTGTTATATATCAACAAATGGAGGAGATTACACACTCTCAACTCACTGTCTCTCTATATAACACACTCACTCACACTCTCTGACAAACAGAAAATAGCTCTCACTAGCTCTCTCTGTTTTGTGCCTTTCTCTCAGCAATGTGTTTTGCCATTTGCCCTGCCTACAACTCACCATCACCATTCCATTTTATACACCTTGGAGTAGGTGGGAGTGCCATTGGGTAGCCTCCATGCTTGACTTCGGCAGCCTCCTTCTTTGACATGGTTGGTAGCCTACTTCCTTGTTGACCAACCAAGGTGTGTTCACAAGACAATTTCCCCTTCACATGGGGTGAATTCAACAAATCACCCCCTCAACCCATGTGAGGTGATCCACTGCACACACTGCTGCTAATCTTGTCACGCCCAAATTCAACAAAGTCTGCATCTCTTCACTGAGATGCTTGCACCCCCTTGCCTGGAGTGCCCGGCACCCCCTCACTGGGGTGCCATGCAAAGCTTTACTTTGCAACTCTTTGAGATGGCATCTCTCCCTTCCATCCAGTCTTGGAGAGATCCCAATATGTCTCTAATTCAGGAGCAAAAGAAACTTTCTTTCCTGGGACATGCTTTGCTGTCTTGGTCTCTTTGCTCTGAGCTGTCTTTAAAATTGGCCGCAATGGCTCCGTCTTGTGCACCTCCGAACTGCCTCCATGCGTTCTTGTACACTTTGGTTGCCATGTCTGCTGGGCCCTATGTCTCTTCTGTGCATGTCTTGTACGTCTTGCCCGGTAAGTGACAGTAGCTCCGTCTGTCACAACCTTCTCCACAAGCCTGTACAGATTCCCCTCCAGTCGTCCATGTAGCATCACCGTATCTCCATGGATGACTTTGAGATTTCCTTTGCTAGATGTGAAGCTATAACCTTTCATGTCTAGCATACTTAAGGAAATTAGATTCTTCTTCAGTCTTGGCACGTGTCGGACTCCATCCAACGTGAAAATTTTTCCATCTTCCATTCTCAGCCGTACTGTTCCCATGCCAACAATCTTACTCACAGTGTTGTTAGCCACTCGAACAATACCTCCATCCTTGGCTTGGTAGGTAGAAAAAAGTTTCTTATCCATGCATATATGATATGTGCTTCCGGAATCTAAGATCCAGTCAGGTTTCGTCATACTCGACGAAACTGTAAATGCATACTCATCCTTAGCATTTACTGCAGCAGCGACATTTGATGAGCTCGCCTGTTCCTTTTGTGCTTTGTCCTCCTTGAGCTTTGCACAGTCTTTTATGAGGTGATCCTCCTGATCACAGTAATAACACTTTCTCCTGAAGCCTGACCTTGATTGCGAACGTCCTCTTGATTTGGATCTACCCCGTCTATCATTGGACCTACCTCTGCCTTGCTCATTTTCTGAGGCAACCATGGCATTTCCTTCTGGGTGTTTGCTACTGCTACCTTCCTGTTTCTTCATCGACTCATGAGAAATGAGCGTAGCAATCACCTCATCCAGTCCAAGAGCATCCTTCCCGTACAATAGAGTTATCCTGAGATGCTCATATGATGCAGGTAGAGAGACCAGCAAGATCATAGCCCTATCTTCCTCCTGGGTCTTGTCTCCAATGGTGTCCAATTCCATTGTGATCCTATTGAACTCGTCCAGATGTTCTGTGAGGTTCGCACCTTCTGGCATTCTAAGTGTATATAGCTGCCTCTTTAGAGATAACCGGTTTGTCAAAGATTTTGACTTGTACCTCATCTCTAACTTTGCCCATAGCTCCGCCGGATCTACTTCACTGATGACTTCCCGGAGTGTGTTGTTCCCGAGATACAATTGAATTGTACTGTTTGCCAATTCCCTCAACTCCTCCCACTTGTCATCCTTTATGTCTTCCGGTTTGTTGGACTTTTTGAGAAGAGCTTTCACCAGACCTTCTCGTGTTAAAATGTTTTTCACCCTTTGCTGCCACAGGGTAAAGTCATTACTACCATTAAAAGGCTCAATCATGAAACTTGCGCCTTTTCCTGCCATTGTAAATTTCTTCCCTTTTTAAAGAAATTTTGATGTAAGAATCTGACCGTACGGATGGGTCCGGAATATTTCAAATAGTTGGAACGCACTATTGGGTCGCCAAAAACGGACTCCGAATGGCCTAGATCTAGCCAAAAGCGTTTGAATGCCTCCGATTCAAAAACTAACCGTACGGATGTGTCCGGAATACTCCAAATAGTTGGAACTCACTATTGGATCGCCAAAAACGGACTCCGAATGGCCTAGATCTAGCCAAAACAGTTTCAACGGTTCAGATTTGCTGAATCTGGTGCGCCTGAGAAGCACCAGATAATTCCTCCGGATTGGCAGGTCAACGGTTCGGTCAACGGCGCAGGAGCGCGGTCAACGGCGGCTCAGCGGCGCGGCTTGGCTGGCGGCGCGGCTCCGGCACGGCTCGGCCTGGTCAGCGGCGCGGTCAACGGCTCGACGGTTCGGCTCGGCTCGGCGCAGGATGACGTCAGCCTGACGTCAGCTTCACGCGCGCCCTCACTCGTCTTCTTCCTTCGTCGGCGCGTGGGGCGCGTGTGTGCGAGTGGTCTTCACTCGCGATATTCAGGGGGCGCGTGGAGGCGCGTTACACCTCCGATTGGCCTGTGGTTTGAAGTTTTGGACTCCTCTCCTCCTGGCCTTCCTCCTGGTATGCTCAAAAGTGGATTTCGACCACTTCGAAATCTGGACACTTTCGGAAAAAACTCGATTTTTCTCCACCCGGGCTCTGATACCAATTGTTGCGGATCGTGGGCACACCAGGGGACACTCACAAGCAAAAACACAAGAGTTTTAACGTGGTTCGGCAAACCGGCCTACGTCCACGGGAGCGATGTTGTTATATATCAACAAATGGAGGAGATTACACACTCTCAACTCACTGTCTCTCTATATAACACACTCACTCACACTCTCTGACAAACAGAAAATAGCTCTCACTAGCTCTCTCTGTTTTGTGCCTTTCTCTCAGCAATGTGTTTTGCCATTTGCCCTGCCTACAACTCACCATCACCATTCCATTTTATACACCTTGGAGTAGGTGGGAGTGCCATTGGGTAGCCTCCATGCTTGACTTCGGCAGCCTCCTTCTTTGACATGGTTGGTATCCTACTTCCTTGTTGACCAACCAAGGTGTGTTCACAAGACAATTTCCCCTTCACATGGGGTGAATTCAACACTCTGCCCACTTCAGGGTTGGGATAGGTTGTCAATTTGTTTGTGAAGTATCTGAATTTGAGTTCAGTTGCGTTTACTGAAGTGTCTGGTCAAGTTGAATATAGTGAGAGTCCTAGGTGGAGGGTATCAGGATCTTCGGATGGTTTTAAGTCGAGGAATGCTATGTCAGTAACTTCTGGTGTGGATTCTATTGGTTGTTGGAACTCACGGATTCAGAGGCCATTGTACCAGTTCGTATTGAGGACGTTTTTGTTTTTGCCCTGTGGAGACTTCTATCAAGAATGCATCTCAGGTGTCCTCTGTTTGGATTAGTTATATGAAACCTTGGACAATCAGCTTGGAAGATATAAGGAGCTAGAGGCAGTTGCTGGTACATCAGCTAAAAATGCAACAAAGGTGAACCCCCAATCTTCAGCATGTGGAGATGACAGGCCTTTGTATTGCCCAATTATCTGTTCTACAGTTCCTTGGTTATGCATTTTTTTTGGATTCGCACACAAGTTCCTTCACACAGATCCAGAAGTAATCGTGCAAATGGTATCAAAGGTTTGTTTCTCACTAGCAATTCTTTTAATTACATGTTATGATTTGAATCATTATGCATATATTAATGTTCCTTTACGAATGGAATAGAGAATACATGCTTGAATTTTTTAGGGGGCTTTATCTTGGACTTTTGAACTGAGAATTTTGGCTCAAAACTTAGAAAATTGTGGGCAATGAATTTGGACTAGTAGTCTCATGTATGATATATTGTAACTATTAAAAAATCCGAAGACTGTTGTCCTCTTTATGTCTTGCTGAATAAGCTCTTGGGTGGCAAATTCCCAATTCATTGTAATCATGTTTTCCATTATGGAAGGTATCATGAGGGTAAGGGCAGTTCATTGATATCCTTGTTGTGGAATAACACAATAGTTCAAGAGGTTGGAACACAGAAGTTGGTATGTGTAATTAATTGAACTTGTAGTAACATGTTTGCATAGTCTTGTCAGAATAAACTGACTGCCTAAAGCCAATAGTGGTGATAATTAGTTGGTGTCTATAATGCAAATTGTGATTATTTGATAATAGAGTTGAAAAAATTCTTGCAAGTTGGTTTGAAGAATGGGTAGGAGGAACGGCTAGAAGCTTAAATGTATAGGACTAGTTGAAGTGGCTGGTTTTCTATCAGAGGGATTAGATTTTATACATAGGTCATGCTTGTATTATTAGTCATAAAAAATATTACCTTTAACTGGACTGCCGAGGTTTGGGAAATTTTTCCCCATTGTTTGTATAAATGGAAATAGCTGTAAATGGCATGATGGATGGTGGAAGCAAAATATGGTTGGACATATTATCAGGAAAGCTGAATCTGAAACCCTATAATTTCTTGATTGAAACCAATCTGCCAATTATGGACTTGAATTCCCTAGAAAATTGAGTCTATTTGTGCAACATTGGGTTGTGAATTTGTCAGTTTCTAAGGTTGTGTTTGGTTGGAGAATTTGAAGAGGGATTTTGAAAGGGAAAAGGAAAGGGAAAATGTATTTAATTTTATTTTTATTTTTATATTTATTTGGAAAATAAAAATATGTTGAAATGGAATTACAAAAAATTTATTTAAAAGATTAAATATAAATATGTTGTGATTGGATTAAGAAGAAAATATATAAATTAAATATGTAGAGTACTGCTTTTTTTTCTTTAAAATGCTTTTTGAATTATTCATACATATTGTATATATGTAGTATATAAAATTTAAATTAAATATAAATGTTTTGCAATAAATAATTTCATGTTAAATAGAAAATTGTATATAAATTAATATTAAGACATCAATAAGATAGACAAAAAATAAAAAAATATAAAAGAAAATTAATTTGATATGTGCAATGCATATAATTAAACACATTCTATTTTATTTATATAGTAGTGTATGCCCGTGCCTAGAGGTTTTATTTACTAATGTATGCTCGTGCCTAAAGGCACGATGGATATAATTCTGGGATTAATCTTCTCCAGTCCAATCTTTTATGTAGTATATGAAAAATTTATTCACAAAATAATTTCAGAGAAAAATTGTTTCTTTCTTATAGCATCACTGTTATTCTTACCTAGGTTATCAATACTTATTCTAATTGGGGAGGTTGGTCTCATTCGAACTTCGGCTGAAATTCAAAAAAAAATATAATCTCAGTGGTTAACCAACCATCTTTCATGTCAACTATTGATAGGTAATGTTTAAAAAGAAAATGCATGGAAAGAAAAATCGTGCACTGCCACTCACTCCCATTGTGCAAAATTAAAAAGTGTATCAAAGCCCAAAGTCTAGCAAGAAAAATGTACCAATTAGTTAAATAAATTGTATGATTAGCAAACTCATGAACATATTACTCTTAAGTCTCAGTGATTGCAATATTAGTTAGTTACAACACTCATTTCACTTTCCGAAGCATAAGTCACAGACTCTTCATGTTACACTTCTCTCTTGCCAAAGCTTACTTAATAAACCAATTATAGAAAAAGAGAAAAATAGAAACTAAACCTTAATCAACAAAACCACCTCTCTTTGGGCAATCAACTAACCCTCCAATCAAGCATATATGTCTATGGATTACACTGATCTCAAAACATCAAGCACTATTTATAATAATTGCAAAATTCATCAAGCACTAATTGAAAGTTCTAAACACATTATTAGATTTTACCTCTTAAACACATCGTCATGCACTAATATTTATAAATGCCTCCCTCCATCATCAAGCACTAATGATTCAACAAATATATTTAATTTCTAACATTGAGCATGTCAGTCTTTTAGAGACATGGAATTCAGCACTTAGGTTTTTATTCATTTATCTGCACTTTTTGCCTCCCTCGATCTCTACTCCCCCTCATCCCACACCCACACCCACACCCACACACGCTCTCTGTTTTTCAATCTATGTAGCAAATTTCCTCTATCTCTACTCCCCCTCATCCCACACCCGCACATCCTTTTTGTTTTTTAATCTACGTGGCAAATATTTTATGCACCCAGACACATGTGGCCTCCACCTGGGAAAGTACTATATATGAAGAAAAAAAATGTTTAACAGAGACACATCCATATAGAGGGAAAAAGAAAGATTTACTGACCAAGAAAAAGGCTCTTCTTTGATAACCTTCATGGATATCTTTGGCACCACAGTGCAAATGCAAGGAGCGTCCATTTAAAAAATCTTCAAACCACAATCTCGAAAGAAAGATTTGATTAACTCACAACTAATATCCAATTGAGAGCATTCAAACTATTTAGAAATAATGCAAACAAAAAACAAAAAACTGTTAATTTTTTTTGTCTTTCCCAAAAACAATAAATAATAATAAAAATAATTAGCAAAGAGAACATCGTCCAAAAAATAGATAAATTCATAAACTCAACCCAGTCAAGCAAAGGAGAACTTTTTCCTCACCCTAGTCAAAAGTTTGGCAAAGGGGAACTTTTTCCTCAACCAAAAGTTTATCATTCGATTAATCTCCCTTCACCTTCCATTCTTTGTGAATTAATAAACACATCAAACAAATCAAATAGAGGAACAATTTATCAAGCATTTGGCGAACATATGAAAATGGTTTTTCGATCAAACAATTTATTAAGCATCTGGTGAACATAGTAGTAGCAGAAATTTTGTAGTGGTAAAACCAATTATTTTGAACTTCAATTATTGCAAAATTATACCCAAATCCTTAGAATGGAATGAATAACAATAAATTTAATTAAAATAACAAGAAATAGGTTGTAATTTATTCGAAGTGACATGAAGAAGTTGTTCTTTGAACTATGTAAATCGAGTAAAAGATTAATTCATCAACTAACAACATGAATGTACAAAAAATAAAAAATAAAAATAAAAAAATAGAAGGAAAAAAAAAAAAAAAGGGATGGAATCTTGATTACCTCTATAACAATAAAAAGGCGGGTGTGTCCAACACAAATGAAGGTGGTGAAGGGTTCGAAGGGTTTGTAGAATTCAAAAGGAAGATTAATCTTAATTTCATATAGACTGAAACAAAAAGAAAAAAAAAAATCTTTAAATAAAACTAGCAAGACTCTACTGACTTATGGATATAATGTTAAGGGCAATACAAAGATATCACAAGGAGAAAACCAAGAATTGAAGTCATACAAACAAAGAAAAATAATAGAAGGATTAGATGAAAGCTACATATAAAAATCTTAAAAACACAATGGTCCCATGTCGGATCTTGTTTTTCACTTTTTTTTTTTTCTTTTTCATATTTTTTTTTATCCATCAAAGAAAGCAACATATTTTTTTAATGTCCCACCCAACACATCAGCAACTTTAATACTTCTACAGTCCACAGTAGACAACAACAATAAAGTAATGGAAAAGGAAAGGTATACAGTAAATATAGCATTTTATGTTACCTATGAAGTTTGTCTGGTAGTAGCTCAAACAAAATTGAAGACCCAAGAAGAGGACAAACTTTAATAAAGCTTTGAAGACAAGACGAAGGGCCACGAAGCAGATTCCGACAGCAAGGGGCCACCAAACAGTGAGAAGAAGGACCACGAGCATTGTATCGAACAGAGAGGTGAGTCTTTCTAGGGTTGTCTTTTTGGAGTAAAAAGAGACCATGGGTTACCTTCGTTGGATTGTCGTTTGGTCTTAGAGGACCAGGCGACCCATCGCCTGCCAAGAAAAAACAAAAAAATTGGGTCAAAAATTGAATTTTCTTCATTCCGGTCCAAGAAAACTGGGTTGACCTGCGACTTTAATGAATCGTGCAATTCAGTGATTCATCGATTCGTATCGTGAATCGATCGATTCGGCTGCGATTTTGTGCCATTTGCGATTGCATCTACCTATTCGAATCGATCTCCATGTGTATCGAACCGAATCATACAATTTGAATCGCAAATCGTATGATTCTAACAACAGAGCCCAAACCTAATTTTTTCACTCTCTCTCTAGTTCTTGTCTAAACACCTCAAATACACTCAAATCCGTTGATCTCGCCGCCTTAGTGCTTTGGAGTAAAGTGTAGAGCTCGTAAATGTTAACGTTTTAATCAGTGAAACTTCCATTTTGGACTCCGTCTAGAGTTGGGTCTTGCTTTCTTCTTCTTCTACCCTTGAGGTAGGACTTTTTCAACCTCCTTGTATGATTCTTAGCTTTGTTATGTGCTCCTTGTAAAGTATTGTGATTTGGGAGTTGAGGGTTTGATTTAGGGTTTGGTTTTGGAAATGTAAAAGAGGGGTTTTCAAATGGGTTCTTGAGAAGGGAATAAGTATATTGTTGAGATGTGTTGAAATATTAAAAAAATCTCCTTTAAATGTGTTTTTGAAAGAAAAAGATGTTTTATTGGAATCATTACTTTTTGACCTATGAATGAAAGGGGAAGATGTTGAGTTTTGAAAAGATAAAAATGAATATATCTGTTGATGATGAGAGTAGAGTTGGATATGTGTTATCACTTCCATTTTGAAATTTATGAAATTATACTTGTTGATGGAAAATTAGCTTTGTATAGAGATATCTGTTTTGGGTTATCGATTGAGGATGATTTTGATTATTATAGAAATTGCATGAGGAATAGGTTAAATGAAAAACATTTATTCATCCATTTTGCATTGAACATTGTTTCAGATCCTTACATTGAAAATGTATTATTTTTAAGAAAAATGGGTGAATACCATGGTGAATCTGGTTAGGGGGTGTGATTGTAGTTTTATTATGTTGACCTGTGTGTCCTTGGTGAAAGTCCATAAACCCGTGCGATTAGGTGCTGATCCTTCCAGTTAGAATCGATAAAATGGCTTTGGTAGTGTTTATATAGCCCACTGGCAGACATGTACCTAGAGATTCCTAGTGTTTTGTATCCATTGCCATGTTTTCTGATTTAAAAATGTATTGTTTTATGAGTTGATATATAATTATGGCATTGCATTGTTTTGAAAGAGAGTGAAATGTTTTGGTAATGGCATGCATATGCATTTACTATATGACTTTGTTAAGTTTCATACATTGTGTTCAAGTATCACTACTGGGCTTTAACTCACCCTATGTGAAAGACAACTTTCAAGTGCTGATGATATGCTTCTACCAAAGAAGTAGCTTGGGAGGGTCTCAGAGCCGAGAGCTTCTTTTTGTTCTTTTGCATAAATATTTGTTGTATAAGCCTCGGGCTTTATATGTATAGAGTTTAACTCATTTTGTTATTCCCAAGTATCGACTTGGAAATATGTAGCCATTAAGATATTAACTTATTTGTACTTTCTTTTGTTTCATGTGATTACTACATGTCATATGCTATAGATTCAGGATATAGGATTTATGAATATATACATGCATATGTCATCTTTTATACAGTAAAAAAGAATCAATAAAAGGTTAATATTATGTAAATTTTTGTTTTTCCATTAAATATCATGAGGTAGGTAGTTATTATTGTGGGACATTACAGAAATAGAACACAAACAAAAAATATTAGAAACACATCTCAATTTAAGGTTTAGAAAAACAAATCTTACAAACACAGACGCAAATCCAAACCCATTAGTTTCTTGAATACAACCCAAACACATACCTAAATAAAAAATCAAAATGAGGTAAAATGATGAAACCTTTTGATACTTGATGATTGGAGTGAATTGAGCTGCCGGAGTGAACAATGACAACCGAGCTGCCCAAGATATATTTGACCTATTTTAGTGAGATAGATTTTAACCATTTTTGGTACCCAAAATAATTTGAAAGATCTCATGCTTAACACTAATTTAGCAAAAAGATTTACTCATCTTCCTTTTAGTAAGTAAAAAGGGCAGCACATTCAAATTCCTCTCCAAATGCTCTTCACAGTCATGCCTCACTCTACATTTGCCTTTGTTTTCTCCGTTTTGTCTCCTTTCTTTCTTCCATTTATGAATAAAAAAAGAACCAAAAAAAAAAAAAAAAGGGTCTATGTCATCATTGTTGTGTAATTGAATCACATATATCAATTTCAAATGCAATGGTGTAGCAAAACTCAACCTTCCAACTTATACCAATGAGTATCTCATTACACCCCAATCTCACATATGATGTGCTGCAATTCATCCTCGAGAGAACAAACCACCAAACAATAATTAGAGCTACAAAGAAGCATTATTGACCCCAAAAAAGTTCAAATTCAATCAACTCTGAAACAGAGACCCAAAGTATAGCGATCCCGGGTTTACCCTTGTTGTACAGTGATCCGGACATGTGTCCGTGGATGTTGGTAGTTGTTTATTTTTTTGTTTACATTCTTTTTGCTTCGTATTTGAGTTATAGGATGTGTTGGGCGGATTTGTTTCCGGTTGGTTGAGTTTAGAAACCAAAACTAGTTGCCCAGATTTTTGGCCTGTACGCTCGAGCGGAGGTGTTGGCGCTCGAGCGGATAATACACCCATCCAGTATTTGTTGTGCAGTGTTGTACGCTCGAGCATGGAGTTGGCCGCTCGAGCGAATCTGTGTGAGTGGCCGAGGCCTGGTTCTGCAAAAGTGCTGGGCGAGTGCATTCTGCGCTCGAGCGGGAGGTTGGCCGCTCGAGCGGAAGTCTGTGAGTGGCCGCTCGAGCGGGGTGTTTTACGCTCGAGCGGAGACCTGGGTTAAAGTCCCGAAATTGTGACTTTTCAAATCACTTTTTCACTTTCTCTTCTCTCTCTTACTTTTCCAAAATCACCATTGTTGAGCCTCTCACTCTAGACTCTACCTTCTCTCTAGGTTTTGATCTAGTAGGAGTGATTTACTCACCTTTGGCCTTTACAAAAAAGTTGTTGATCGTCGAGGGCTTCATTTTAATCTGAAAATCTCGGGTTTTGGAGCACGTTGGGTTTTGTCGTCTTCTCCTTTGGGACTCCGAATTTGAGGTAGGGATAACCTACTCCTCTCTATGGGTTTTGTCTTTAAATTTTGGTATTTTGAGATGTTGGGCTTGGTTCGGTAATTTTGTGAAAGTTTGGGGCTTTTGTATAATTTTACAAAAGTTGGGGTTTTATTCATAATAAACCTAGATGCATGTTTGGCATAGAAAAATGGAATGATTGTTGAATCATTGATGAAAATGGGACCTAAGGGTTGAAATGGTAATTATGGAAAATGGCCTAATTACATTGTTTAATTAATTGGGATAATTAATTGGTGAGAAATGAGGAAATGAAATGTTGATTGAATATCCATTTGTGCATTTATTTTCTGTTTTAGAAATAACTGCTTTGGGCTATCGGTGGAGGATAGTCGGGATTGTTGTAGACAATGCATGATGATTAAGTAAACGGAAACTAATCAATGGAATGTGTCATGGAACTTGACAGTTGATAGAATACATTAATTGTATGTATTGTGTGATTGTATATAGAACCAATGTGTTTATATACGTTATGTGTAGAGGAGGAGATAGGGGATGTACTCCGCGGTTTAGGGGAAGATAGGGGATGTACCTCTAAACCGGATAGGTATTGGGAGGAGATAGGGGATGAACTCCGTAGACAGAGCTCATATGCTTGTCTAGAGAAGTGAAGATAGAGCTCATATGCTTATCTTTGTGAAGTGTGGATACAGCTTGTATGCTTATCTGTGGATATTGTTGATATACATATCTGTTGTAGAATGTGGATACAGCTTGTATGCTTATCTGTGGATATTGTTGATATACATATCTGTTGTAGAATGTGGATACAGCTTGTATGCTTATCTGTGGATATTGTTGTTACACATATCTGTTGAGAATGTGAGATATAGTTTTTATACATATCTGTGGAAATGATGATAGAGCAAGCATGCTTATCTGTTAAAAAGGGAAAATGAAAAGTAATTGGGACTTGTAAGTCGTTGACATAAATATGTAATTTATGTGATTGTATCAGTGTTGACCAACTATCAATTGCTAATGTTTTAGTCATTGTCCATGGTTGGTTTAGTGTATTTCTACTGGGCTGTGGCTCACCCTATATGGGAATATCATTTTCAGGTACAGGAAGCATGCCACTTCCAAGGACATAGCTGGGAGGCTAGTGGCGGGCGTAGTTTTGTCGTTTTACTTTTGATGTATTACATGTAATTTCAAGCCAAGGGCTTAATGTGTAAACGAGTTAGAACTCTTTGTTGTAACCAAGTGTTAACTTGGAAAGCTGTAAGCCCGTAGGGCATTTTGTTATGAGGTTAACATGTAATACTTATGTCTTGGAATTCTAATGAACTGAAAGGAATGCGGTTAGTTTAAATGTAAATGCATGTCTTATCTGATGGGTTTATTGTTATTATATTTGAGGGCGTTACAACTTGGTATCAGAGCGTACCGGGTTCGAATACTTTGGGTACGTGGGAAGTGATTTGGGTTTGTCTCGCTTGATAGAGACTTAAATGTGGTATCATATGCTATGGGCTTAAGTGATAACATGCTTATGTGACTATGTGGGTATGGGATTTAATTTCTGGGATATTGATTGGATCCTTGAGTTTCTGGGAGTCTTGTTGGAAAAGTACTTGATCAATGCTGTTTCTAACCGGAACTCTAGTAACGTCTCGGGACTATCATTATACGGAAATGAAATTCGTAAGTGCTTATGTGTTTATGTGCTTATGTGGAGTGAATTACAGTTGTCCATGTATTAGGACGTGAGTGTTTAGTTTTGGCACATTTATGAATGTGCTAATGTTCTGTGTTGCCTTTATTAGGATGTCAGGACGAGGAAGAGGTGCTAGGCGTGGTAGACCTGCGAGGCAGGAAGTACCGTTACCTGGTGAGATTCCGGCAGTACAGGAGGGGGTTGGGCAGGCCACTGTGGCCGAGCCAGTAGGTCAGCAGGCTATGGGTGCCTTGGCCAGAGAGATAGCGGGAGCTTTGGGTATTCTTAGAGCTGGGAATCAGGCAGCTGAGACAGGGCCTTCCTTCTTGAAGAGGGAGTTCTTCCGGTCTAATCCGGATGAGTTTATCGGGGATCCGAAGGAGCCACTGAAGGCTGATGAGTGGTTAGAGCAGATGAGTAAGACGTTCGAGATGCTTGGCATTGAGGACGGAGCACTGAAAGTGACCTTGGCATCCTTCCAGCTGAAGGGAGATGCGGGTCAGTGGTGGAAGTACGAGAAAGCTCGTGTTGGTGGTACTTGGGAGGCGTTTGTGAATGCTTTTCAGGAGAGGTTTTTATCAGCAGCAGCTAGGGAGAAGCTGAGGGATCAGTTTAGCCGGCTTAATCAGCAGGGCTTGTCAGTGGCCGAGTTTGAGGCTACTTTTACCAGTCTGTCCAGGTTTGCACCTGAACTGGTGGCGTCTGAGGAACGCCGTTGCTATGAGTTTGAGCGGAAGTTGAGGCGGGGCCTCAAGTTGAGAATTGGTGGGTCTTATATTCGAGAGTATAGACACCTAGTGGACGCTGCAGCTCATATGGAGCTTATGATGCAGGAGGAGGATGAGGGTCAGAGAGGCTCCAAGAGGAGCCAGGATAGTCAGGGTGATGGCAGGAGACAGAAGGGTTATAACCCTCAGCAGTCTCAGGGTGCAGTCTCTAGATCGACTTTTCCAGTGCCGAGTGTAGGCTCGGGGAGAGGCAGTCAGGGGGAATTCACTTGTTACAAGTGTGGCCAGCTGGGTCACAAGGTTTCTGTTTGCCCGCAGAAGGGTGGGGGTCAGAAAGCTGCTTCTTCTTCAGCTAGACCGCAGAGTCAGAGTTTGGGCAGGGGGCAGCTCTTGACTTGTTATCAGTGTGGACAACCTGGGCACATGAAGAGGTTTTGCCCACAGTTGAGTGCCACTTCGGGAGCGTCTGGTTCTAGGCAGACGCAGGGTTTTCAGCCAGCTCAGTCTGTGCAGGCCTCGAGGGCCAATCCGGGAGTTTCGCCATCCCAGTCTGTGCAGCAGTCTTTTGCTCCGAGAGGTGAGCAGGTAGACCAGGGGCCTACGGGGCGCGTGTATGCTGTTACCGCGCAGGATTTAGTACCGGCTCCATCAGTAGTGAGAGGTACTTTTCTGTTTTGCAACTCGGTTGCTAATGTGTTGATAGACACGGGTGCATCTCATTCTTTTGTATCTGCTGCATTTGCATCTGTTTTGGAATTGGAGTTAGCACAGTTAGCATCTCCTATTTGTGTGGTATCGCCTTTGGGTGGTGAGTTGATCCTGAAACAGGGTGTTAGAGGATGTGATATAGAGGTCGCCGATTATAGGCTTCCTTTTTCGTTTGTTGTCATGCCCATGAAGGGTTTTGATGTTATTTTGGGTATGGACTGGTTATCGTCATACCGGGCTGTTATTGATTGCTACCGCCAGAGGGTCACGTTATGTACCTTGAGCGGGGAGTGGTTCCATTTCTTGGGAGACCGGGTTGGTAGTGTTTTGCCACCGGGGTATGATTCGCGAGGGCGAAGTGAGCTTAGTAGTCTACTTGCCAGCTTTGAGAGTGGTGAGAGTGGTGAGACCCAGGTTGTATTGCCAAGGGTGGTTTGTGAGTATTCGGATGTCTTTCCCGAAGATCTTGTTAGTTTGCCACCTCACCGAGAGATAGAGTTCTCTATTGATTTAGTGCCCGGCACGGCGCCGATTTCTATGGCACCTTACCGTTTTGCTCCAGCAGAGTTGGTTGAGTTGAAAGTTCAGCTCCAGGAATTGCTCGATAAGGGTTTTGTTCGCCCTAGTGTTTCACCGTGGGGAGCACCGGCACTCTTTGTTAAAAAGAAAGATGGTGCCTTGAGATTGTGTATAGACTACCGGAAGTTGAATCGGGCTACGGTTAAGAATAAGTATCCTATGCCCCGTATAGATGATTTGTTTGACCAGTTGAAGGGTTCCCGTTGTTTCTCTAAGATAGACTTGAGATCGGGTTACCATCAGTTGAGGGTCAGGGAGGAAGATATTCCTAAGACGGCATTCCGTACGCGGTATGGCCATTATGAGTTTTTGGTGATGCCATTCGGGCTTACCAATGCACCGGCAGTCTTTATGGACTTGATGAACCGGATTTTCCGGGAGTTCTTAGACCGATTTGTGGTTGTTTTCGTGGACGACATCCTTATCTATTCGTCTTCTGAGGAGGAGCACGAGGCACACTTGAGAGTGGTGCTTGAGTTACTTAGAGCCCATAGGCTGTATGCCAAGTTTGGGAAGTGTGAGTTCTGGCTGGGGGAAGTCAAATTCTTAGGCCACGTGGTATCCGGGGAAGGGGTGTCTGTTGATACATCCAAGGTTGAGGCAGTGCAAGATTGGGCACAGCCTAAGAGTGTGTTTGAGATCCGCAGTTTTCTAGGATTAGCTGGGTATTACCGTCGGTTTGTGAAAGATTTCTCCAGGTTAGCGTCACCGTTGACTAGGCTGACTCGGAAGGGAGTCAAGTTTGTGTGGAGTGAGACTTGTGAAAAGTCGTTCCAAGAGCTGAAAGTTAGATTGACCACCGCTCCGGTGTTGATTATTCCGGAGAGAGGGTTGGGTTATGCGGTTTATTGTGATGCCTCACGAGAGGGTTTGGGTTGTGTGTTGATGCAAGAGGGGAAAGTGGTAGCTTATGGCTCACGTCAGTTGAAAATACACGAGAAGAATTACCCCACACACGACCTAGAGTTAGCAGCTGTGATCTTTGCCTTGAAAATCTGGAGGCACTACCTTTATGGTGAGAGGTTCGAGGTATTCTCGGATCATAAGAGTTTGAAGTATCTGTTTACACAGAGAGACTTGAATTTGAGGCAGAGGAGATGGATGGAGTTCATCGAGGATTATGATTTTGAGTTGCATTATCATCCGGGAAAGGCCAATGTTGTGGCCGATGCCCTTAGTAGGAAAACCATTAGTGATGTAGCTTGTATAGCCATCCGGGAATGGGAGATGTTGGGAGCACTTGGCGAGTTTGATTTGCTACTGGGCGAATCTGTCGAGGCTGCGGCCTTATTTTCTGTTGTTGCGCAGCCTACACTTGTGATTAGAGTGTTAGAGGCACAGAGAGGTGACCTTGAGGTAGAATCCATCCGAGAGAAGATCTCCAGTGGGAAAGTTGAGAAGGGTTTGACGGTGTATCCCGACCTGAGTGTGAGATACCGAGACCGTTTGTTTGTACCGGAGTCTTGCCGAGAGGAAGTACTCCGAGAGTTTCATCATTCGCGCCTTGCGGTGCATCCGGGAGGTACTAAGATGTATCAGGATTTGAGCCGCCAGTTTTGGTGGCGGGGTATGAAGAGAGATGTGGCTGTTTTCGTATCGAAGTGCCTTACTTGCCAGCAAGTGAAGGCCGAGCATCAGAGGCCAGCGGGTTTGTTGCAACCCTTGCCTATTGCCGAGTGGAAGTGGGAGCATGTCACTATGGACTTCGTTGTAGGTCTTCCGAGGACTCAGCGGGGTAGTGATGCTATTTGGGTGGTTGTAGACCGGTTGACTAAGTCGGCGCACTTTATTCCTATGCGCGTGAGAGATTCGGTAGATCATCTTGCCGACCTGTATATTCGGGACGTAGTGAGATTGCACGGGGTCCCAGTGACGATCGTCTCAGATAGAGATCCTCGTTTTACTGCTAGGTTGTGGCAGAGTTTGCAGAGTGCCTTGGGCACTAAGTTGACCTTTAGTACGGCTTATCATCCTCAGACTGACGGGCAGTCCGAGCGTACTATTCAGATGCTCGAGGATATGCTTCGGGGTTGTGTCCTGGACTTCAGTGGGACGTGGGAGAGGCACTTGCCATTGGTAGAGTTTGCCTACAACAACAGTTTTCAGTCTAGCATCGGTATGGCACCGTTTGAGGCCTTGTATGGCCGACCGCGTAGGTCTCCAGTTTGTTGGGCCGAGGTGGGTGATGCACCTTTGTTGGGTCCGGAGTTGGTTAGGGAGACGACGGAGAAAGTTGAGCTTATCCGTAGGAGGCTTGTTACAGCCCAGAGTCGGCAGAAATCTTATGCTGACCGTAGGAGGAGACCTTTGGCGTTTGAGGTAGGTGATCATGTCTTTCTGAAGATATCACCTAGACGAGGCCTGATGAGGTTTGGGAAGAGTGGGAAGTTATCCCCTCGGTTTATTGGTCCTTTTGAGATCCTTGAGAGGATTGGTGAGGTTGCTTATCGATTAGCCTTACCACCGCAGTTGTCCGGAGTGCATGACGTGTTTCATGTGAGTATGCTTCGGAAGTATGAGCCAGATCCATCACATGTGTTGGATTGGACTGATTTAGAGGTAGATGAGGATGCCTCGTATGAGGAGAGACCGGTATGGGTCTTGGATAGGCGGGATCAGGTCCTGCGTGGCAAGACCATTCCTTTGGTGAAAGTCTTGTGGAAACATCACGGAGTGGAGGAAGCCACTTGGGAACGTGAGTTGGAAGTCCGAGAGAAATATCCGGACTTGTTTGTTGATGTGTGATCTTGTATTTAAATTATACGTTTTGTTGAACTTAAGAGCTTTTATATATGTCTTAAGTTGTGAAACATTGAAAATGTTTTGATTATTGGAAGTATGTTTGGAACTTGCCTCATATGGAAGTTGAATGTGACACTATATGTGTTGAATATATTGTTGAAATTGGAAAGATAGTGAATAATGTTAATGCATGTTGAAAATACATATGTTGTTGACATATTGTGATATGTCTCTTGTTAAAGGGATGGGATGACCGGTAATGGGTCGAATTGTTGAATGTTAAATTGTAACATTGTCTAAAATGAAGGAAAACTTGTTTTGAAAACTTGTGCTTAATTTCGGGGACGAAATTCTTTAAGGGGGGGAGGTTATAGCGATCCCGGGTTTACCCTTGTTGTACAGTGATCCGGACATGTGTCCGTGGATGTTGGTAGTTGTTTATTATTTTGTTTACATTCTTTTTGCTTCGTATTTGAGTTATAGGATGTGTTGGGCGGATTTGTTTCCGGTTGGTTGAGTTTAGAAACCAAAACTAGTTGCCCAGATTTTTGGCCTGTACGCTCGAGCGGAGGTGTTGGCGCTCGAGCGGATAATACACCCATCCAGTATTTGTTGTGCAGTGTTGTACGCTCGAGCGTGGAGTTGGCCGCTCGAGCGAATCTGTGTGAGTGGCCGAGGCCTGGTTCTGCAAAAGTGCTGGGCGAGTGCATTCTGCGCTCGAGCGGGAGGTTGGCCGCTCGAGCGGAAGTCTGTGAGTGGCCGCTCGAGCGGGGTGTTTTACGCTCGAGCGGAGACCTGGGTTAAAGTCCCGAAATTGTGACTTTTCAAATCACTTTTTCACTTTCTCTTCTCTCTCTTACTTTTCCAAAATCACCATTGTTGAGCCTCTCACTCTAGACTCTACCTTCTCTCTAGGTTTTGATCTAGTAGGAGTGATTTACTCACCTTTGGCCTTTACAAAAAAGTTGTTGATCGTCGAGGGCTTCATTTTAATCTGAAAATCTCGGGTTTTGGAGCACGTTGGGTTTTGTCGTCTTCTCCTTTGGGACTCCGAATTTGAGGTAGGGATAACCTACTCCTCTCTATGGGTTTTGTCTTTAAATTTTGGTATTTTGAGATGTTGGGCTTGGTTCGGTAATTTTGTGAAAGTTTGGGGCTTTTGTATAATTTTACAAAAGTTGGGGTTTTATTCATAATAAACCTAGATGCATGTTTGGCATAGAAAAATGGAATGATTGTTGAATCATTGATGAAAATGGGACCTAAGGGTTGAAATGGTAATTATGGAAAATGGCCTAATTACATTGTTTAATTAATTGGGATAATTAATTGGTGAGAAATGAGGAAATGAAATGTTGATTGAATATCCATTTGTGCATTTATTTTCTGTTTTAGAAATAACTGCTTTGGGCTATCGGTGGAGGATAGTCGGGATTGTTGTAGACAATGCATGATGATTAAGTAAACGGAAACTAATCAATGGAATGTGTCATGGAACTTGACAGTTGATAGAATACATTAATTGTATGTATTGTGTGATTGTATATAGAACCAATGTGTTTATATACGTTATGTGTAGAGGAGGAGATAGGGGATGTACTCCGCGGTTTAGGGGAAGATAGGGGATGTACCTCTAAACCGGATAGGTATTGGGAGGAGATAGGGGATGAACTCCGTAGACAGAGCTCATATGCTTGTCTAGAGAAGTGAAGATAGAGCTCATATGCTTATCTTTGTGAAGTGTGGATACAGCTTGTATGCTTATCTGTGGATATTGTTGATATACATATCTGTTGTAGAATGTGGATACAGCTTGTATGCTTATCTGTGGATATTGTTGATATACATATCTGTTGTAGAATGTGGATACAGCTTGTATGCTTATCTGTGGATATTGTTGTTACACATATCTGTTGAGAATGTGAGATATAGTTTTTATACATATCTGTGGAAATGATGATAGAGCAAGCATGCTTATCTGTTAAAAAGGGAAAATGAAAAGTAATTGGGACTTGTAAGTCGTTGACATAAATATGTAATTTATGTGATTGTATCAGTGTTGACCAACTATCAATTGCTAATGTTTTAGTCATTGTCCATGGTTGGTTTAGTGTATTTCTACTGGGCTGTGGCTCACCCTATATGGGAATATCATTTTCAGGTACAGGAAGCATGCCACTTCCAAGGACATAGCTGGGAGGCTAGTGGCGGGCGTAGTTTTGTCGTTTTACTTTTGATGTATTACATGTAATTTCAAGCCAAGGGCTTAATGTGTAAACGAGTTAGAACTCTTTGTTGTAACCAAGTGTTAACTTGGAAAGCTGTAAGCCCGTAGGGCATTTTGTTATGAGGTTAACATGTAATACTTATGTCTTGGAATTCTAATGAACTGAAAGGAATGCGGTTAGTTTAAATGTAAATGCATGTCTTATCTGATGGGTTTATTGTTATTATATTTGAGGGCGTTACACAAAGGTAGTTTCTTTACCAATCTACCCATCTCTAGAATGTGCTGCTATTGGCACCACCAAAACAAAGCCACCATTTGTCGTTGACTACCTCTTTGGTTCATTAATGATCACATGGGCTTTGTTGCCAATTTCAGCCATCTCTTTGAAAGCACAGTGTTTGTAAAACCTTCCATTATAATAACAAAATGGTTGTTCTAATATAATTGACTATTAAAAAAAGAACAATTATATTTCGCTTTTGGAATTTTCAGATTGTATGACACATGTACAGAGTTTTGATAATATATCCAAATCAAAAATTGAAATTTTGTGCATGAAAAAGATACAAAAACTTTTGGACTCAAATTCTGAAAATTCCATAAGTAGAGAAGAGAGAGGTTGTTTGTAGAGATGTTAGGGTTTTGAAATTAAAGAGAAGAGAGAGATAGAGATAAAGTAGAACTAAACTAACCTTCTTCAAAATCTAACTTCAAGAGTGAGAACGAAGCTCTTATGGCGATCGGAGATTGGTGGTGTGCCTAGAATCAGCCAGAGGAGAAAATTACGACGATCAGAGATGGGTGGTGCGGTGGTGAAATGGAAGAGAGGGCTTGCAGTAGTCAGAGTTGGGAAGGATGTAGGTGATGAGTTGCGGTGGAAGAAAGGTGAAGAGGGAGGAAAAGTAGATTTGAGAGGAAGGAAGAAACTAAAGAGAGGAGGTATGGTGCCAAAGGTGAGAGAGATTAGGAGTGGGATAGTGAGAGAAGGAGCAGTGGGAGATACAATTTTCACTTGCATTATATGAATTTATAATTACTTTTCCCATTGGCCATTTATATATGAAATTCTCCTTATATATTATGAAGTATCTCAATAATTGTTTTTTAGAAACACATAAACTGATCACACAACATGACACTGAATGAATATGGATGGACAATAATTTCATAAGTGAATCCCACTAACAAATTCTATAAAATAAAAATTATTTCTTGTATTCTGATAAGTCTAGAAATACAAAACTCAAAACATGACACAAAATGATATGAACAGACAAGATTAATGAAAAGTGAGTGAGTCTGTAACGCCCTCAAAATTAACCCATTATATATATCATTGACATTCATTATTTAAAGAAGACAATCTATTAATTCATTCATCAGAGTATTACAAAATAAAGCATTACATGTATCATCGAATAAAATGCCCTACAGGCTTACATCTTTCCAAGCCAACACTTGGATACAAAAATATGAGTTCTAACTCAATACAAGAAAAGCCCTAGGCTTGAATGTTTACATGTACTAATAATTTAAGACAGTTAACTAAAAGTAGTCTTCTTCAATCCAGAAGCCAAACCCTCCCAAGCTAATTCCTTGGAGGTAGTTTATCACCTGAACCTGAAAATGATGTTCCCATAAAGGGTGAGCCACAGCCCAGTAGAAATATACTAAACCACATATAAGCAATGAATAAAGCAGTAGCATTCAACAGATGGTTAACCAAGATAATCAATTACTTTATTTTACAGTCTCATGACACTATTGTCTAAGATACGTTTTACTTTCCAATTTTATCAACATGGCTTAGAACCTGGCCAAACTTACAACAGTGAATCACATATATCATATTCACATCCTTCCAATATCAACAAACAAATGAGACTCAAGCTCAAATCAAACACTTCATACTTCCAGATTGATACACATTTTAGTGCTGTATCAATAAAACACTTCTATATAAATAAGCACACATAAAAGTGATGCTAATGGAGTCCATCCCCTATCTCCTCCCAAACAAAATCCGGTTTAGAGGTCCATCCCCTATCTTCCCCTAAACCGTGGAGTACATCCCCTATCTCCTCCCACACACAAACAATGTATGCAAATGCAATGCTCAATCAATACACGTATTTTCTGTATCAATGCCACAGTCAAAATTAATGACTTAACCAATGTGATTAGTTCCAGTTATTCCTAATCCACATGCAATGTCTACAACAATCATGACTATCCTCCACCGATAGCCCAAAACAGTTATTTCTAAACTGAAAATAACTATGTCCACAATTCAATAGACAAATGATTCAAATTATCCAATTATGCCATTTAATCAATGAATTCCCCAATTCCATGAATTACTTATACAAATCAATTCAATAATTCAACTAAGGTTTTTCCCAGAATTTACCAAAGTATTCCCAACATATTAAAATACCAAAACTTAGAACATAACCTATAAAATGGAGTAGGAAATCCCTACCTCAAAGAAAACAACCCAAAAGGTGAAGAAAGAGATGAGTGCCCAAAAACCAAAGTGCTCCAAATCGCCAAATGCTCAGATTAAATGGTAGCCCTTGCCTCACTCTATCTTTTTAATGAAGGATCTAGGGTAGAAACACACCCTAAGTGGATCAAATCTAAGAAAGAAGGTGAGTAGGGAGAGAGAGAAGTCGGACCTAGGGTTTGGAATCAAAAGAAAATGAAAAAGACTGATCAAATCCCACTGCTGTGTATATAAACTGGACAGGCTCGCTCGAGCGAAGACTTGGTCGCTCGAGCGACCAGACACAGAGAAACTACGCTCGAGCCAAGGAAGCCTTGCTCGAGCCAACAACTCAAATGCTCGCTCGAGCGAAAGAAAGCTCGGTCGAGCGAAGAACTCAAACCCTCAGGTCTGAACCCAGACACACGCTCGAGCGAAAGAACTATAGCTCGAGCGAAGGATGAACTAACTCGCTCGAGCGAAGAAAAGCTCGCTCGAGCCAAGAATGCACAGCTACAGGTCCAAATCAAACACTACCTCTCGCTCGAGCGAACAACTCCTCGCTCGAGCGAAGAACCAAAAACCTGGACAGCAACTCTTGGTTTCTAAACCCAACCAACCTGAAACAAACCTGCCCAACACATCCTATAATTCCAAATGAGAAAATAAGGAATAACAACAACAACCATTATACAATGACAGAATCTACGGAACAGTCCGGATACAATAATTAAATGGGAAAAGACCGGGGTCGCTATAACCTCCCCCCTTCAAAGAATTTCGTCCCCGAAATTAGGCACAAATTTGAAAACATGTTTTTTTTTTTTCCTCAATACCCAAAGATAGTATATAACAATAATAAACAACTTGACCCAATACTGGTCACTTTATCTCTTTATCAAGAGGCATCCCACAATATATATAAAACAACATAAATTTCAACCTGCACCACTATTATGCACTATTCCTTTCAATGTTAACAATTTCCATATCATATTCAACTGCATGATATATATACCACATCCAACAATGTAATCAACATATACAATGTTACACTAATCTTTCTATAATGAAACAAGTTTCAAGATACACCCATTTACCAAAACATACTCAATGTTTTACAACTTAAGACATATGTAAAGCTCTTAAGTTCAACAATATAACAGAATCTAATTATAAGATTACAAATCAACAAACATATCCGGATATTTCTCGCGGACTTCCAATTCACGTTCCCAAGTGGCTTCCTCCATTCCGTGGTGTTTCCACAAAACTTTGACCAAAGGGATGGTCTTGCCTCGCAAAACTTGATCCCGCCTATCCAAGACTCGAATCGGTCTCTCCTCATATGAAACATCCTTATCAACTACTAAATCGGTCCAATCCAACACATGTGATGGATCCGGCTCATACTTCCGAAGCATACTCACATGAAACACGTCATGTACTCCGGACAACTGCGGCGGCAAAGCTAAACGATAAGCAGCCTCGCCAATCCTCTCAAGGATCTCAAACGGACCAATGAATCGAGGGGACAACTTCCCACTCTTCCCAAACCTCATCAAATCCCGTCTAGGTGATATCTTCAGAAAGACATGATCACCCACCTCAAACACCAAAGGTCTCCTCCTACGGTCGGCGTACGATTTCTGACGACTCTGTGCTGTAACAAGCCTCTTACGGATAAGCTCAACTTTCTCCGTCGTTTCCCTCACCAACTCTGGACCCAACAAAGGTGCATCACCCACCTCGGCCCAACACACAAGAGATCTACACGGTCGGCCATACAAGGCCTCAAATGGTGCCATACCGATACTAGACTGAAAACTGTTGTTGTAGGCAAACTCCACCAACGGTAAGTGCCTCTCCCACGACCCACTAAAGTCAAGAACACAACCCCGAAGCATATCCTCAAGTATCTGAATAGTACGCTCGGACTGTCCATCAGTCTGAGGATGATAAGCCGTGCTAAAGGTCAACTTAGTGCCTAAGGCACTCTGTAAACTCTGCCACAACCTGGCAGTAAAACGAGGATCTCTATCTGAGACGATCGTCACTGGGACCCCGTGCAATCTCACTATGTCCCGAATATACAAGTCGGCAAGATGATCTACCGAATCTCTCACACGCATAGAAATAAAGTGCGCCGACTTAGTCAACCGATCTACAACCACCCAAATAGCATCACTACCCCGCTGAGTCCTCGGAAGACCCACAACGAAGTCCATAGTGACGTGTTCCCACTTCCACTCAGCAATAGGCAAGGGTTGCAATAAACCCGCTGGCCTCTGATGCTCGGCCTTCACTTGCTGGCAAGTAAGGCACTTAGATACGAAAGTTGCTACATCTCTCTTCATACCCTGCCACCAAAACTGGCGACTCAAATCCCGATACATCTTAGTGCCTCCCGGATGCACCGCAAGGCGTGAATGATGAAACTCTCGGAGTACCTCCTCTCGGCAAGACTCCGGCACAAACAGACGGTCACGGTATCTCACACTCAGGTCGGAAAATACCATCAAACCCTTCTCAACCTTCCCACCGGAAATCTTCTCACGGAGAGATTCTACCTCAAAGTCACCTCTCTGAGCCTCTAACACTCGAGTCACAAGTGAAGGCTGTGCAATAACAGATAACAAGGCCGCAGCCTCAACGAATTCGCCCATAAGTAAATCAAACTCTCCAAGTGCACCCAACATCTCCCACTCTCGGATGGCTATGCTAGCTATGTCACCAACAGGTTTCCTGCTAAGGGCATCGGCCACCACATTGGCCTTTCCCGGATGATAATGCAACTCAAAGTCATAATCCTCTATGAACTCCATCCACCTCCTCTGCCTCAAGTTTAAGTCTTTCTGTGTAAATAAATACTTCAAACTCTTATGATCCGAGAACACCTCGAATTTCTCACCATAAAGATAATGCCTCCAAATCTTCAAGGCAAATATCACAGCTGCTAACTCTAGATCATGTGTAGGGTAATTCTGCTCGTGAATTTTCAACTAACGAGAGCCATAGGCAACTACTTTCCCTTCTTGCATTAACACACAACCCAGACCCTCTCGTGAGGCGTCACAATAGACTGCATAACCCAACCCTCTCTCTGGAATAATCAATACTGGAGCGGTAGTCAGTCTGACTTTCAACTCCTGAAACGACTTTTCACAAGTCTCACTCCATACAAATTTGACTCCCTTCCGAGTCAGTCTAGTCAACGGTGATGCTAACCTGGAGAAATCTTTCACAAACCGACGGTAATATCCAGCTAATCCCAGAAAACTGCAGATCTCAAATACACTCTTAGGCTGTGCCCAATCCTGCACTGCCTCTACCTTGGATGTATCAACAGACACTCCTTCACCGGATACCACATGGCCTAAGAATTTGACTTCCCTCAGCCAGAACTCACACTTCCCAAACTTGGCATACAGCCTATGGGCTCTAAGTAACTCAAGCACCACCCTCAAGTGTGCCTCGTGCTCCTCCTCAGAAGGCGAATAGATAAGGATGTCGTCCACAAAAACGACTACAAACCGATCCAAGAATTCCCGGAAGATCCGGTTCATCAAATCCATAAAAACTGCCGGTGCATTGGTGAGCCCGAATGGCATCACCAAAAACTCATAATGGCCATACCGCGTACGGAATGCCGTCTTCGGAATATCCTCTTCCCTGACCCTCAACTGGTGGTAACCCGATCTCAAGTCTATCTTAGAGAAACAACGGGAACCCTTCAACTGGTCAAACAGATCATCTATACGAGGCATAGGATACTTATTCTTAACCGTAGCCCGATTCAATTTCCGATAATCTATACAAAGTCTCAAAGCACCATCTTTCTTTTTAACAAAAAGGGCCGGTGCTCCCCACGGCGAAACACTAGGGCGTGTAAAACCCTTGTCTAGTAACTCCTGGAGTTGGATCTTCAACTCAACTAACTCGGCTGGGGCAAAACGATAAGGTGCCATAGAAATCGGCGCCGTGCCGGGCACCAGGTCAATAGAGAACTCAGTCTCTCGATGCGGTGGCAAACCAACAAGATCCTCGGGAAAAACGTCCGAGTACTCACAAACCACCCTTGGCAACTCAATCTGAGTCTCAACATCCTCATTAATCGAAAGGTTAGCAAGTAGACCACTAAGCTCACTCTGTCCTCGCGGAACATACCCCGGTGGCAGCACATCACCAACCCGGTCCCCCAGAAAATGAAAATACTCTCCGCTCACAGTACAACAAGTGACCCTCTGGCGGTAGCAATCAATAACTGCCCGGTATGACGATAACCAGTCCATACCCAAAATAACATCGAAACCCCTCATAGGCATAACTACAAAGGAAAATGAGATTCTATGATAATCAACCTCTATATCACAACCCCTAACGCCTTGTTTCAAAATCAATTCACCCCCAAGAGGTGATACTACACATATAGGAGATGCTAACTGTGCTAACTCCAACTCCAAAACAGATGCAAATGCAGCAGACACAAAGGAATGAGATGCACCCGTATCAATCAAAACATTAGCAACCGAGTTGCAAAACAAGAAGGTACCTCTCACAACTGATGGAGTCGGTACAAGATCCTGCGCGGTAACAGCGTACACGCGCCCAGACGACCTCTGATCAACCTGCTCAACCCTAGGAGCATAAGATTGCTGCACCGACTGAGACGATGAAGCCCCCTGATTGGCCTTTGAGGCCGGACCCGACTGAGCTGGCTGCTGACCCTGAATCGGCCTCAAACCAGATGCACCAGGTGTGCCACCCAACTGTGGGCAATACCTCTTCATGTGCCCTGGCTGACCACACTGATAACACGAGAGTGGCTGACCTCTACCCTGACTCTGGCTCTGAGATCGAGCCGAAGAAGATGCTGCTCTCTGAACTCCTCCCCTTTGAGGACAAACTGGAGACTTGTGGCCCTGCTGGCCACACTTGAAACAGGTAATGTCTCCCTGACTGCCTTTCCCCGAACTAGCACTCGGTACAGGAAAAGTTGATCTCGAAAAGCTACCCTGAGACTGCTGGGGATTAAAACCCTTATGTCTCCTACTATCACTCTGACTATCCTGACTCCTCTTGGAGCCCTTCTGCCCTTCCTCCTCCTCCTGCATCATGATCTCCATATGGGCTGCAGCATCAACCATACGCCCATAATCCCGAATCATAGTTCCCCCAACTCTCAGCTTGAGGCCACGCCTCAACTTCTTCTCAAACTCAATACAACGGCGTTCCTCAGACGCCACCAACTCAGGTGCAAACCTGGACAAACTAGTAAATGCAGCCTCAAATTCGGCCACTGAAGAACTCGCCTGCTTAAGCTGACAAAACTGGTCTCGCAGCTTCTCCCTGACTGCCGGAGATAAAAACTTCTCCTGGAATGCATTCACAAAAGCCTCCCACGTACCTCCTATACGGCCCTTAGTAAACTTCCACCACTGACCCGCATCCCCCTTCAACTGGAAAGATGCCAAGGTCACTTTCAACCCCTCGTCTTCGATGCCAAGCATCTCAAACGTCTTCGTTGTCTGTTCGAGCCATTCATCTGCCTTAAGTGGCTCTTTAGGATCACCCACAAATTCATCCGGATTGGACCGGAAGAACTCCCTCTTCAGAAAGGAAGGTCCTGCATCCGCAATACCAGCCTGAGCTTGATTCTCAGCTCTAAGAATGCCTACTGACTCCCTGAATGCCCCTGCTATCTCTCGGGCTAGAGCGCCCATAGCCTGCTGGCCTACTGGCTCGGCCACATTGGCCTGGCCAATTCCCTCTTGAACTGCCGGAATCTCCTCTGGCACAGGCACCTCCTGCCTACCCGGCCTACCACGCCTACCGCGTCCTCGTCCTCGTCCTGACATCCTAATAAAGGAAACAAAGACATTAGCACATTAATAAATGTGCCGAAGCTAAACACTCGCGTCCTAATTCAATGGACAACAATAATTCATTCCACGTAAGCACATAATCACATAAGCACCTACAAATTTCATTCCCGGATAATGATAGTCCCAATGCGTTACTATAGTTCTGGTTGGAAGCAGCAGTGATCAAGTGCCTTTCCAACAAGACTACAAGAAACTCAAGGGTCCAATCAACATCCTAGAAACTACATTCCATACCCACATAATCACATAAACATGTTATCACATAAGCATATAACATTACACTAAGTCTCTATCAAACGAGACGAACCCAATGTGATACTAATCACTTCCCACGTACCCAAAGTATTCAAACCCGGTACGCTTTGATACCAAGTTGTAACGCCCTCAAAATTAACCCATTATATATATCATTGACATTCATTATTTAAAGAAGACAATCTATTAATTCATTCATCAGAGTATTACAAAATAAAGCATTACATGTATCATCGAATAAAATGCCCTACAGGCTTACATCTTTCCAAGCCAACACTTGGATACAAAAATATGAGTTCTAACTCAATACAAGAAAAGCCCTAGGCTTGAATGTTTACATGTACTAATAATTTAAGACAGTTAACTAAAAGTAGTCTTCTTCAATCCAGAAGCCAAACCCTCCCAAGCTAATTCCTTGGAGGTAGTTTATCACCTGAACCTGAAAATGATGTTCCCATAAAGGGTGAGCCACAGCCCAGTAGAAATATACTAAACCACATATAAGCAATGAATAAAGCAGTAGCATTCAACAGATGGTTAACCAAGATAATCAATTACTTTATTTTACAGTCTCATGACACTATTGTCTAAGATACGTTTTACTTTCCAATTTTATCAACATGGCTCAGAACCTGGCCAAACTTACAACAGTGAATCACATATATCATATTCACATCCTTCCAATATCAACAAACAAATGAGACTCAAGCTCAAATCAAACACTTCATACTTCCAGATTGATACACATTTTAGTGCTGTATCAATAAAACACTTCTATATAAATAAGCACACATAAAAGTGATGCTAATGGAGTCCATCCCCTATCTCCTCCCAAACAAAATCCGGTTTAGAGGTCCATCCCCTATCTTCCCCTAAACCGTGGAGTACATCCCCTATCTCCTCCCACACACAAACAATGTATGCAAATGCAATGCTCAATCAATACACGTATTTTCTGTATCAATGCCACAGTCAAAATTAATGACTTAACCAATGTGATTAGTTCCAGTTATTCCTAATCCACATGCAATGTCTACAACAATCATGACTATCCTCCACCGATAGCCCAAAACAGTTATTTCTAAACTGAAAATAACTATGTCCACAATTCAATAGACAAATGATTCAAATTATCCAATTATGCCATTTAATCAATGAATTCCCCAATTCCATGAATTACTTATACAAATCAATTCAATAATTCAACTAAGGTTTTTCCCAGAATTTACCAAAGTATTCCCAACATATTAAAATACCAAAACTTAGAACATAACCTATAAAATGGAGTAGGAAATCCCTACCTCAAAGAAAACAACCCAAAAGGTGAAGAAAGAGATGAGTGCCCAAAAACCAAAGTGCTCCAAATTGCCAAATGCTCAGATTAAATGGTAGCCCTTGCCTCACTCTATCTTTTTAATGAAGGATCTAGGGTAGAAACATACCCTAAGTGGATCAAATCTAAGAAAGAAGGTGAGTAAGGAGAGAGAGAAGTCGGACCTAGGGTTTGGAATCAAAAGAAAATGAAAAAGACTGATCAAATCCCACTGCTGTGTATATAAACTGGACAGGCTCGCTCGAGCGAAGACTTGGTCGCTCGAGCGACCAGACACAGAGAAACTACGCTCGAGCCAAGGAAGCCTTGCTCGAGCCAACAACTCAAATGCTCGCTCGAGCGAAAGAAAGCTCGGTCGAGCGAAGAACTCAAACCCTCAGGTCTAAACCCAGACACACGCTCGAGCGAAAGAACTATAGCTCGAGCGAAGGATGAACTAACTCGCTCGAGCGAAGAAAAGCTCGCTCGAGCCAAGAATGCACAGCTACAGGTCCAAATCAAACACTACCTCTCGCTCGAGCGAACAACTCCTCGCTCGAGCGAAGAACCAAAAACCTGGACAGCAACTCTTGGTTTCTAAACCCAACCAACCTGAAACAAACCTGCCCAACACATCCTATAATTCCAAATGAGAAAATAAGGAATAACAACAACAACCATTATACAATGACAGAATCTACGGAACAGTCCGGATACAATAATTAAATGGAAAAAGACCGGGGTCGCTATAGAGTCTCCAACAAACTTTTACAGAAGTGTACAAAAAATTTAAAAGAATTAATCACTTGTATGCAAGTGTAACAATCATCAATGAAGTTGTTATCATCATGGACAAACACAAAACAATCAAATCACCTCCCACCATGCAATAGCATAACTTCCACCATGCTATTAACCCCCGCTATTGTTGTGTTTTGCTTCTATAACCTCCAACTACATATCCAATTGATGCCTTACTAAGCATGTTCTCAATCTCTGCATAATTGAAACCATTTTTAGATATCTTTTTCCTGATCAACCCCTCCAGTTCCATCGCCACTTCCTTCATAGAAGGCCTTTCCTCCCCTTTTACTCTCAAGCATCTCTTTGCAAGATTAGCAACTTCTTTATTTATCAAAAAAAAAAAAAAAAAAAAGATTAGCAACTTCTTTGAGCTCCTCAGTGTTTCCTTCAATTACCATGTGTTCATCAATAATTTGGTTCAAGCAATCATTGTTCATACAAGTAATAAAATACATAGCTAGATTTCTCTCATCTTCTGGCCTGTTGAATGACAATGCCTTCTTTCTAGTGATTAACTCTACAAGGACTACTTTGAAGCTATAAACATCACTTTTCTCAGTCAATTGGCTTCTGAGCATGTATTCAGGGTCTAAGTATCCAAGAGTTCCTTGCACCACTGTGGCTAATTGATTTTGGTCTAGTGGAACCAACCTTGACACTCCTAAGTCTGACACTTTTGCAGTGTAATTATCGTCAAAGAGTATATTTGTAGACTTAACATCTCTATGGATGATAGGAATCGACGCTGCAGAGTGCAAATATAATAGTACTCCAGCGGTTTTTGCAACTATTCGCAAACGATTTTCCCATGACATATTAGATGCCTTGCTTTGCTTATGTATAAGCTCAAAGAGAGTGCCATTGGTGATGAATTCATAGACAAGTAAAGGGACTTAAGTTTCCAAACAACAACCTAAGAGTTTGACCACATTCATGTGATTGATCTGTGAAAGCACGACCACCTCGTTGATGAATTGCTCTATTTGACTTGCATCCACCATTTGGGATTTCTTGATAGCCACTATCTTGTTTTCTAGTAGAATTTCCAAAACCTCCTTGGCTAGTAATTCTACTTTCATCATAGTTGTTGGTAGCCTGCTTGAGCTCTTCTGAAGTGAAGATTTTGATCAATTCTCGTGTCGGTTTGTCTTGTCTAGAGAGTTGTTGCAACATCAATCCACCTTCTGCCTAAAGAATTGTTCTCTAAGTTTGATGAGCTTTCTTTTCCTAAAAATCTAGTACAACCAAGAGCTACTCACCAAAACAACTGTTCCACTAATAGTGAAACCTACATTTCAAATTAGTCATTTTTTTTTTTTACAAAGATTGCATATGGCAAATATTTTGTTTTAAAAGAATCAAAATGAAGGAATGCAAGAATTTTATACTAGAAGAACGCAACAGTTAGTCATTGAATGATCCCAATTATATGACAAATCAGCGTACCTATACGATTGGGTGAAAATTGAATACAAAGGTGATACCACGCGTTATCAGTGACACGTGGTATCACCAACCAATAAAAAAACCATATGGGAGGGATGAACCATTTTTTAGGATGCCACATATACCTAGCAAGAAAAATAGCAATTAATGATTGGATGGTGATACCATGTCATTGGTATCACGGTTATGTTCAATTTTTTCTCTATATGATCTCAGTTTTGACTTAGTGAACTGACTTGTAAACCATGTAGAATCACGTATTGACTCGAATGAATAACGTATACACAAGAAATCAGGGACGGATCCAGGATTATAACTTGGGGGGGGGGCAAAGTACGTTTAACCTCTAACCAATAAAATTTGAAGTTCAATACCAATTTCTGCTAACATGAAAAAAAATCAATAATGTTACGATAAAATATTGAACTATATATTCCTTGTCAACATAGTTGAGTACCAAAAGATGATCATACAATTGAGAATATTTTTTTGCCCATATTCACTTACAAAAAGTAATAACTATTTCTACATGCATTTATTTACTCAAATTAGGCATCTTCAATTGGGTTCAACGCTCTTTCATAATATCAAAAGCATGAATGATAGAATCTACATCAAACCCTCGAGCAATGTCTTTTTCAATGTATGTAATCAAGTAACTAGCTAGAAAACCATTTTCCATCCTATTGCGCAATTTAGACTTAACGAGTTTCATAGCTGAAAGTGCACGTTCCGATGTAGCAGTTGAAACAGGTAAGTCAACACAAGACAGATCAATCTATCAATAAGAGGATAACTTGTTGACTTTTTTGTTTTTGCCAACATTTGACATAACTCAGAAATGGTTGACAGCTTCTGAAACTCGGGAAGTATGGAAATATCAAGTTTATAGTTTTCCAACTGATACTTCAAATGCAATTTTTCTTGCTCGGAGAAATCCATGGGATAAAATTTATTTGCAAGATTGAAAATATCCTCAATTTTGAATGATCTATAACCATCCCTAGGATCCAAAGCTGAGCTCAGAACAAGCAATTCCATTACATCTTCCTTAAACCTATTCTTTAATTCTTGTAACTAAGAATCAACTGTACCATAAAAATATCAACTCGAAAATGATGTTCCATGGTGAGCTGATCTCTTTCAGAACGAGACCGGCCTCGGCCTGCTTTATAAGGACAACTCATATCAAGAATTTGTATACCATGATCATTAGAAAATAATTTAATTTTCTCCAACAATGGAATCCATCCATCTTCTCTAAATTTTTGAATAAGTATCTTCGTTGTAGATATCAAATGCATTGCATTTAATATATCTTGAGATTTACTTCGCAAAGCTTGGCAAAGATTATCAGGAATCTCCATGACATCCCTCATAAGATATAAGATGAAGACAAACTCAAAAGATATAATGGAATCATAAACTCCATTTGCCTCAACTTGTTGATTCGATTTGCTTCCATCATTAATTATGTTTCTTAGGACTGCACAAGTAGCACTGAACATGGTTATCAAACTACAAATGGAACCCAACTGAGAACCCCATCGAGTATCTCTAGCCCATTTCAATGTTTCAATCTGATTTTTTCCTTTACCAGTCTCGAATTCATCATCAATGTCAAGCTTTTCAGCAATATCTGCAGCCTGAGCAGCTCTTAATTGATCATGTCTTTTGCAAGATGAGTCAACTATATTAATTACTCAAGTCAAGTAAGAGAAAAATTTGATTGATAGATATAACCTGTTTACATGCTCCTACTAAAGCCAATTGGAGCCGATGAGCAAAGCAATGAACATAATATGCGAATGGACACTCAGCACAAAATAGAGCCTGGAACCCAGTCCATTCTCCAGACATGTTACTAGCACCATCATATCCCTGACCACGAATATTTTGCTCACTAAGGTTATGACGAGAAATGACATTACAAATTTCTTCTTTCAAAGTTGTTGACGTGGTATCTAGCACATGAACTATGTCAAAGAAACGCTCTTTTATAAAACCATATTTACCAACAAATCTCAAAATAATTGCCATTTGCTCTCTTTTCGATTCATCATAGAATGCAAAAATTCCCATCATTAATCTCCTCAAGAATGAATTTTTGTATCTTATAAGAGAAAATACTAAGAATTTGCTTTTGATTCCCATCGGAATGATAGGAAGCATTTTGAGGAGCATTTTCCAAAACCACTGCTGCCACATCCTCATTATAAGAAACCAAGAGCTTTATCAACTCAATAACATTCCCTCGGTTGTTAGATTCGTGGCATTCATCACGACCTCTAAAAGCACAGGCTTGGAATGTTAACCATTTAATCACATCTATCGAGATCTTCAATCGCAAACGATTTCTAGCAATTTGTATGGAAGTTTGTTTTTCAACAATTGCCTCAATATGTTGCGCTTGATTTGTTAAATCACAACAACATTTGACAGTAATTCTATGCGATGAGTTAGGATCCTTGCCTATATGCGATAGCAGAGGACAATTCTTCCCTTCATTGACTTTCTTCCAAGAAGAAAATCCCTCGACCATAAAAGCACTAGATCCAGGGCGTGCAGTTGGCTTAGTAAAAAGAAAACAGGGAAGGCAAAACGCACGATTTTTTGTTGGAGAGTATTCCAACCAATTCGGAAATAACTTGTACCAAGACTCTAAAAAACGACGTCCATTCTTATCAGTTTCAAACGGTTGATTGTTCTGAGCCTTGGATTGATATGGCCAGGATTTGATATAAGCACGTTTGATCTCATCACGTTCAGATACCGGGTAATCCCATATTTGTTGACGCAACCCCGGATCCCTCACCAAAGAAGATGTATCAACTTCTTTAGATTCGACTCTTGGAAGTTTAAAAGAACGTTGTTTTAGAGTAGTTGAAGTTTCAACATTATTGGTGGAAATTTGAACGATATTTTCAAGACCTCTTTTCTTAAAGAAGGAATCAATTTTTTTGTTTGCCATGATTAACTTAACTTTCAATAATTATCAATCAACAACCTAAAAGCAATTAATTTAAGAATAATAATTATTATTATTGCACTATATTTTTAATGTAAGTAGACTAAAAAAAACTTTCAGAATCTTATATAAATTATAATCCTATCCTATTCCTGAAAGTCATAAAATATATGGCAGCAGCACAAAATAACATTTAGATTTTTATCCAAATTCTTAGAAGAAATCAACAAATCATAACCTAAAAGCCTATTCAATTATCAAGAAATCACACAGTACCTACCAATTACAATAAATCATAGTATTAAAAAAAACATCACAATATTTAGATAATAATTGTACCAATAACAATTATCAGATTTTTATCGCACCAATAACAAATTAAAAGCAAAATAATCACATTATTCAGTCTAAAATTACAATCAATCATAGATTCATAATATTCCGTCTAAAGTAGAATAATCACATCACATTGAAGCTGAAGGGATATCAGATAACTTACCAGTGAGAGTCCACGGTTCTACCATCCACGCCTACAGTTTTGACGAAGCCTCCACTGAACCACCGAAAACAAAGCTTCTCCGTATCCCTCGTCTCTTTGCTCCTCTCTTTCGCAGAATTGCAACAACTCTCTCAGATCAGATCAGTTGTTTAGTTTTCTTTTTTTATAATCTATTAGTGCTTTGTTTAAAGCCTCTCCAACAAGCCTTATAATTTATATATTTGTAAAAGTTTCATATTTTACACTTTGACCCACTAAAGGTTTTAAAATTTTGCTTTCATCTTGACCTAATTTAAAAAATACATATACATGAAATTTAAAATAGATTATTATATATGTTAACTAATTAAAAAATAAATGAAAAAATTCCAAATAGTTTCAAAAATTGGGGGGCTACTCTATATAATTTTGAAATTATCTAAAAAAAAATTTGGGGTGCGAAATCACATGGAAAATCACAAAAGAAGTAAAAATATTTTAAAAAATATTCAGATGGCATATAATCAAAAAGTAAATGAATCCAAACCTGATGAACCAATTAATTACCTTGGCAACCATCTAAGAGGTACGAGTTTCCTTGTTAACCCGGCAAGCACATGCAAATATAACCACTAGTGCTAGGACCATCATCTGGCTTATAACAATCACTATTTTGTCCACATGCATAACTCGTTTGATTTCTTTTAGCCTCTTCGCATGTAAAAATATTACTCCTTATTGTCCAATCAAGCGCCATAAGCATATTTTCTTCACTAAAATTACCGAGGTAACTTCTGGAAAAATTAAATGCACCATCTTCAACAACAAATGCATAACTACCGGGCTTAAAGTCGAATACTTTCCTATGAGCGGCGAAGCTCGCCAGGGAAATGTCAGCATATGCCCCTCCTTTTGGGAGGGAGGTTTGGCAACACCCAAGTCCAGTGCAATTTTTATTGGGAATGTAGCCACGTGTGCTACATTGCAGACACACGCCCGGTTGTAATGGAATAATTGTGTGCTACTCCAGAAACTTGGATACTTGCACTTGTGTCACAACCAATAGCAGTGAACTTGTTTTTGGTATTAGATATGGTGAATTTGGGCAGCTCGAGCGATGTTTTGATGTTGCTTTGTAATGGTGTACCTAACTGGTCATAACAATCATGAGATATTGACTGCATGATGCGTAACTCACCCTCTCGAGGAATATATCTGAAATAGTGATATTGGTCTTCCCAATATATGGCTTGGACTGATTACTAGTAATGAGGAAACCTTCTTCCAAATAACAATTCTCTTTCAAGCCGAATGGGTATGGGATGCTTACATTTCCGCAAAGGTCCGTGCTGCCAAGATTTTTCAGATCTGCAATTGTTGGTGGTGCTGCAACTGCTGATGACAAAATCATTACCTGAACTACTACTATCATGATGAGTTCTACTAGCATTGCATGTGAGGCCATAGCTGGTTTGTTTCCAGCTTCTTGGCTACCGCTTTTGTGTTCCAGAGCATCGAAATTCATTGGAACAAATATGTAAACAAATTCATTGGGGCTATGTACTTGCATGGTCCAAAAAAAAAAAAGAAAAAAGAATAATATGAAAATTCACAAAATGCTATCGATTGGGCAAACAGCCATGTGGTATCCTCATACCAGAAATTTTTTTTTTTTTTTTGATTGGCAAGTTGTGAGCAGTAAAGTCCTTACAAACTCCATCTCCACACACCAAATTTACTAAATTCTGATTATCCTCTGCCCATTTTGTCTCCTGTAACAATGCAAAATCAACTTCCCTTGCTGCGAGTAACCTCCTAATTTCTCTCCTTGTCTCTAGTTTCCCTATTCCATGCAAAATAACTTCACTGAAACAAGTAGGCAAACACCCCTAGTGCAATAGTGCGCTCAGAACTACTCATCAGCCCCTCCCTTTTCAAATGACCTCATCTCATATTCCTACGTTTGACCAATCCTACCCAAAGCTTCCCTTTTACCATCACTAAAATCCAAATCCAACATCTTACCAATTTCTATCACTGATTCTGCATCTTCCCTAATCAGCCTAATCCCATTATGAATGTTCTGTGGAGAAACTGATACATTCATGTTACCCTCCTTTCGCTTTGTCTTGCCTTTCTTCCTCATCTTAGTATACTTTCCACCATTACTAGAATCTAGAGAAGTCACTGAAAATAAGATAATCAGTTACCCTAAAATTATCAACAAATCATTTTAGGTGAATTTCACTTTTTATCTTCTAAACTATCACCATTTTTTTATTTTTTATTATTTGATCTCTAAACTATCAATTTTATCTATTTATTCCCTAAATTTTTGGATTTATCTTCATGTCATCTAATTGGAGATGATCGTACAAATTAGTAACTTTTGATTTCCTACCTCAAAAGAGAGCATTAGAACCTTGTTAGGAAACTTTTTTGAGTGAGGCAATCTCACGAGGAGGGAAGTTGTGAACCAAAAGGAAAGTTGTAGGGGAGAAAAGATGTGGGAAAGAAAAGAGAAGTTGCAATAGGAGAGAAGATGTGGGAAATTAGGGATGCTCGCGGTTTGGTTGCGGCAGGAGAACCTTCAATCGCATATGTCCATCGGATTGGCGGATGCGGATTGAGTGGATTGATAGATTTGTGGATGAATGCGAATCAGTTTGACAGTTTAAACTTTTACAAATTTTGAAAATAATATAACAACTTGCCAATAATTTTTTTATTTATTTATAACAATCGAACTCAAGATAACCAAAAGATTATCAAGTAAATTATCAAATATTAATAATAAATACATATAAGAAAATTATGCATTATCAAAACTATTTCATTATTTTTTTATTCAAAAACTATTTAATTTGATTTTATTTTAAAAATGACAAAATTAAGGCTTATATTTTCTACACAAAAATACTAAATATCAACGGTTATTATTTGATAAAAGGATTTTTAAATTGAAAACACAACAGAATATCTAAATTTATTTTCAATTGAAAATACAAACATAATATTTAAACAAATTAAAAATATAAAATTTTACAAATTACTAGGGGTGCTCGCGATTTAGTAATTCGGTTGTGGATAAAGAAATCTCAAATTCACCATCCATTTAAAACTAAGCAGATTAGGAAAAAAATTAATCTGCAATTATTTGTTCATTATCACGCATGTGTTTAAAATATAGTGAATCATTAGACGGGCCAAAATATCAGCTAATGACCCTATGGAAAATTTGTGAATGATTTTACTGGTGGGACTTTTCTGCTTACTTTTGGAGAGAGAAGACCCCAGGTCAGCGTTGCATTAAAGAAAGATCCTTTACAATCAAAATTTAAAAAAATGAAATAATTGAAAGGTTCTGTAAAAAATTAAAAATAAATAATAATAATAATAATAATAATAATAATAATAATAAAAAGAGGTGAGAGATTCTGTGAAGTTTCTAGTCATTGGGGCCGTTTGGTGTACCTGTTAAAACAGATTATAGCTTATAGCTTAACAGATTATAAATTATGACTTTAATCAGAAGCTGTTAATCTGTTTGGTGTAACTGTTGGATTATAGATTTAAGTTGCTGAGTGGTGTTTGTTAAATAAGCTGTGAAGTAGCTTTTTGCTGTGCAAATGTCTTTTTTACCCTTGTTAGTTGTAAATTGAATTTTTCTAGACTTTTTACTATTAATTACATATTAAGAGATCATTCCAACACCAAATTAACATAACCCTATTATTTTTAAATAATAATACAATGAAATAAATATTACACAAAAATAAATTTTTATACAATGATTTCAGATTTTTTAAATAATAAATAATAATAACTTGAAATAAATAAATATTATGAAATAAATAATAATACAATGATTTCAGATTTTTTAACATCAAAAATCTTAGGAGATAAATTAATTTATTGAAGCTTTTTTTGATTATAGATTTAATTGGTGGTGTTTGAATTAATCTTAAGATAAATAATCTTATGAAATAAGCTATAAAAATTAATCTTAAGATAAATAAATAAATCTAATAAGATAAATAACAGCTGCATCAAAAAAAGCTTCAATAAATTAATCTTATGAAATAAGCTATAAAAATTGTTAATTTTTTTAATTTATTATTAATCCATTACAATTAATATTATTTAATAATATAAAAATTGTTAATTTTTTAAATTTATTATTAATCCATCACAATTAATATTAACTAATAATATAAAAATTGTTAATTTTTTAAATTTATTATTAATCCATTACAGTTAATATTAATTAATAATATTAAAATTGTTAATTTTTTTAATTTATTATTAATCCATTACAGTTAATATTAATTAATAATATTAAAATTGTTAATTTTTTTAATTTATTATTAATCCATTACAGTTAATATTAATTAATAATATTAAAATTGTTAATTTTTTTTAATTTATTATTAATTCATTAGAATTAATATTAATTAAAATATAAAAATTGTTAATTATGCATCTGGAAGTCCTAGCCAAACCCTACCGTCGGCGGCCCTAGCCACCGCCGGCCGCACCCTTCTTCTCCTCCTCATCCCATACTCCAGCAGCCCTCTGCAATCATTGATCGCGAAGAGAGAGAGAGAGAGAGAAGCTTGTTGTTGATCGCGATCGCGAAGAGAGAGAGACAGCGTTGATCGCGATCGCGACGCCGGAGAAGAGAAGGGTTTCAGATCGCGACGCCGGAGAGAAAGGGAAGAAGGGTTTCAGATCGCGACGCGACGCTGGAGAATAAGGGTTTCATCGCGATGGGTTTCATAGCACAGCCAGAAAACGTCGTCGGAGAGAGAGAGAGAGAGAGAGAGAGAGAGGGATCTGGTTCATAACGCCAGACTTGTCGCCGGAAATCGCCACTCTCCTCTCTCTCAGAGAGAATGAACAGTGATTTCGTGGTTTATATAGTGGCAATTTCGTAATACTTCAAATTATTGAAGGGCATTTAAGTAATTTCCACACTCCTCCGCATAATCCCAGTTGCGGAAGCTGCTCCAAGCAGCTTCTGATTTTCAACTTTTTTATGTAAGAAAAAAATCTGTAGAAGCTCAAGTGGTTGGCCTTAAGCTCAACCAAACAGTCTGTAGTAACTTTTTAAAAGCCAAAAGCTATAATCTGGCCAAATTAAGCCAGACCAAACACCCTCATTATGATTGAAGTCCATCTGATGAGGGGAAAAAAACTTGAGTCAATTGTTGATTGCGTAGTGTCTAACACAACCCTCATGAGGAGGGTCCAGGATATGTGGATTGTTGCCTTTTGGGACCCTCCAAATTTATTATTCACCGCGGATGTGCATAATAATCCTCTCCATTCTAACCCATTTTTAATGCAAAAATAAATTATATGGAAAAATAAAGTACAAATTACATTTAAAAAAAAAAATTCAAAGTTTCACGTGTTTTTGCAAATTAAACCTCAAAGTTTCAATTTTAACAATTTAAATTTTATATTTTAAATCATATAATCAAATACCTATTAAATTGGTTGTGGGGTATAATTTGTTCAAATTAAATGTATGAAAAAAAAATGAATATTTTGTGATATGGTAAGTTGTTCAAATTCTAAAATAACAATTTTATTTTTTTTTTCCCATCAAAATAGGCTTCACAATTATTGATTTGTATAGTCATTGAATCACATTAACAGAAATTAAAACTTTAAGAACTAAATATACCAAAAACCATAATCTAAGGATAATATAGGAAAAATAGCAATTGTAGATGCTTCAAAATCACTCAAGCATTAAAAATAAATAAATAAATAAATAATCAAATCAAAACAGAAAAACAAACAAAAAAAAAATCAAAAACTAATAAGGCAATCCAATAACATAATCACATCAATGAAAGAGTATAGATGAACCGTGTTAGGAAACTTTTTTGAGTGAGGCAAGCTCAGGAGGAGGGAAGTTGTGAAAAGGAAAGTTGTAAGGGAGAAAAGACATGGGAAAAGGGAAGTTGCAATAGGATAAAAGATGTGGGAAATTAGAGGCGATTGTGGCTCGGTTGTGGCCGGAAAATTTTTAATCTGTTATTCGTCTGTCGGATTGACAGATTAGAAAAAATCAATCCGCTTCCGTCAGCTAGATTGGCGGCTTGGAATTGAGCAGATTGAAGGACTAGCGGATGGATGCGAATGGATTTGGCAGTTTAAACTTTTACAAATTTTGAACATAATATAACAACTTGTCAACATTTTTTTTTTTGGATAACAATCCAATTCAACATAACCAAAAGATTATCAAGTAAATTGCCAAATACCAATAATAAATATATATAAGAAAACCATACATTATTAAAACTATTTTATTACTTTTTTTTTAATTCAAAAACTATTTAATTTAATTTTTTTTAATGACAGAATTAAACCTTATATTTTCATACAAAAATATCAAATATCAACACTTGTCATTTGATAACAAGATTTTCAAATTAAAAACACAACAGAATATCTAAACTCTTTTTCAATTGAAAACACAAACAGAATATTTAAAAAATTGAAAATACAAAATCTTACAAATTACTAGAGGCGTTCGCGGTTTGATAATTCGATTGTGGCCAAAAGAACCTAAAATCTGTTATCTGCCTAAAACTAGGCGAATTGAAAAAATTAATTCGCAATTGTCCGTTCATCTTCTGAACACCTTATAAAAAAAATTCTGAAGAGCAATGATAGGTATCATAAAAAATATTTCATAAAAGATTTTTGATCCTTAGATTAGATATACAATAAGTTACAAAGTGTGATATAAGAATGGAAATTTATTCATGATCATTTTTACGAAATATTTTTTTTATGATGCCTAACATTTTCTATTTCTAAATGATTTTACTTTTTTTTGGGGGGGTGGTTTGTTATTTTTCTGGTTACTTATGGAGAGAGAAGTTTCTGGTTTGGGGGGGGGGGGGGGGGGGGGGGGGGGGGGGGTGGTTTGTTATTTTTCTGGTTACTTATGGAGAGAGAAGTTTCTGGTTACTTATGGAGAGAGAAGACCCCAAGTCAGCGTTGCATTAAAGAAAGACCCTTTACAATCCAAATTGGAAATATATATATATATATATATATATATGAATTGAAAGGTTCTGTAAAAAAAAAAAAAAAAAAAAACGGTGAGATTTTATGAAAATGTTCATAAAAAATTTATAATTTTTAGATTACCTTTATTAGTGTATGATATTTTATTCTAAGTGTAATTTAAGAATCATAAAACTTTTATGATTATTTTCATGAAAGATTTTTTATGATAACTAACATTGAGTCCATTGTATTGTTTGTGTAGTGAACACAACCCCCAAGAGGAGGGTCCAGGATATGTGTGGATTGTCCCCTTTTGGGACCCTCCAAATTTATTATTCAACGACCAGGTCCGCAATAATCCTCTCCATTCTAACCAATTTTTAATGCAAAAATAAATTATATGAAAACATAAAGAGCAAATTACATAAAAAAAAAATTAAAAAAATTTTCACGTTTTTTGGTAAATTAAATCTTAAAGTTTTAATTTTAACAATTTAAATTCTATATTTTAAATCATATAATCAAACACCTATTAAATTGGTTGTGCGGTATAATTTGTATAAATTAAAAAAAAAATGAATATTTTATGATATGATAAGTTGTTCAAATTCTAAAATAACAATTTTTTTCCCATCAAATTAGGCTTCGCAACTATCGATTTGTATAGTCATTGAATCACATTAATAGAAATAAATATAACAAAACCAAAATCTAAGGATGAAATAGGAAAAATAGCAATTGTTAAGGGGATAAAAATGCTTCAAAATCACCAACATTTGAAATAAAATAAAATCAAAATCAAAATAAAAACTAATAAGGCAATCCAATAATCAAAATTACATCAATCGAAGAGTATAGATGCCTACCTCAAAATATCCATTAAAACATTTTTCTTGGCTTGCCTTGTTAAGAACTATCTTGCGTGATGCATAGAGGTAAAAAAGGAACACCAAGTGTATGATACTATGATCGAGAGAGTGTAAGAATGGTTGATTGGCTTGGTTTTGTCACGAATTTGCAAGACTCTTTTCCTCTCTTTTCTGTCTCCTTCCTCAAAAACAGTTTCCTAATCCTTTGTTGTTCAAAAGGTATTCTCCAGAGGTTATGTGAGACTATACAATTATTATGAATTTATTATTGTTTTTCTTAGATTTCCAGGTTAGAAAAAGATTAAACTACTTTCTAGGTTACCTTTCAACAATCTTCAAATTTGGAGAGTCAGTGTTTACCGTAAAACAAATTGTATAATTTCATATTTTCTGAATTATAATTAAAATGAAAAGAAAAAAAAGAGTCATAATTAAACAACACATAAGATATGATTAAAAATTTTATGAGTCATGACTAAAGAAGAAAAAAACATAATTTAAGAGTGCATATGATAGGAGTGTGTATGGTAGAATTCTCCCTTCAAATTATTATTACTTAAAAAAAAATAATAAAAAAATTTATTTGTATTTCTCAGATTACACATGACAAAAAGATTGACCAAGCAGCTTGCCGGACTTGACTTCTTTCCGATTTGCTTTATATATATATATATATATATAGGGCAAATTACAAACACCTCCCTCGAGCTTTAGTGAAAATACAGATTCTCTCCTGAGATTTGAGAAATTACATCCCGCCCCCTGAGATTTATATTTCCATAACCAATTGCCCCCTGAGGTTTTTATTTTCATACAGATTCCCCCCTAATTTCCCCTAATTTATTATGAAAATTTGACCATCAGGGAGTAATTTGTAATTTCTCAAACTTCAGGAGAAAATTTGTATTTTTACCAAATCTCGAAGGGTGTTTGTAATTTGCCCATATATATATTATAGTTACGCCCTTCACCAAATAGTCCAGTTTTTTTGAGTGCAATGTATTTCTTACTCATCTACTAGACACTTACCTAGAAGATCCTTTCCTCTTCTCTTTTTTATTTTTTTTATTTGAGATAAATTACACAATTGGTTCCTATAATTTTATATAAATTTCACTTTAGTTTTTGTAATTATAATTTTATCAAATTTGTCCGTATACTTTCATTTTGATTCCAATGTACTCCGTCTATCACTATCTGTTGCTGGTCAAAAAAAAAAAAAACACTATCATTATCTGTTAATATTCAAATGGAAAAAAAAAAAAAAAAAGAGAAAAAGAAATGACATTTGCCAAATTAGAGGGACAAAATAAATTCTGTTAAGATTTATTAATTTTTATTTTATGAGAGGGAATTGTTAACATGCATCTGTCAATGAAAATGTTAAACAACAATGACAAATGACAGTGGAATCATGTTAAAATGGATATGAAAATATGATATTTAAATTGTTGAAATTAAAATTATGAAAATTAAAGTAAAATTTTGTTCAAACTATAGAGATCAATTATGTAATTTACCATTCTCCCTAATCCTTTGTTCAGTTTGGGCCATAGGTCAACCATGGACCCTCACTTTAATGATTTGATCTGTTAATTTTATTGGTGTATAAATCATTTGTAAAAAAGTCAGATTGATAATCAAACAATTTGTTTCAAAATTATACTTGTTATCTATTTTAGTGAAGGCAAATATGATAAAATATATTACTATAATTATCTAATTAATTTAATTTTTCATGGATGGTCCACACACTGAGATTAAAAGATCAGATCAAATCACGAAAATAGGACTCAGACCAAACTAGCCCAATCCACATAACGTACAAGAGACAAACCCAACCACCAAATCAACTCTTAGTTGCACTCCAACAATTTATGAAATTATTCCTATATACATTGATGTGTTTGAATAATAGATTACAATAATGAAAAATTACATATGAAAATGTAGATTAAACCGAAACAATCTAATGTAGGCACATAATTTTACAAAACAGAAAAGACAGTAATAACAAACCATCACCCAATTTGTTATCATTGTGGACTCCAGTACAAAAAAATCACCTCCCACCATCCATTGGCAACATCATATGTTCATTCACACTATCGTACCTAGTTGTTGTGTTACTACTACTAGTTGCACAATCTAACTCAAACCCACTTAACTTCCCACCAAGCAAGTGCTCACTCTCTTCACCATTCAAATCAATTTTAACCCATGGATGCTTCTTCATCTTTTTGTTGATCAACCCCTCCAATTCCATTGCTACTTCCTTCATAGTAGGCCTCTCCTCTCCTCTTACTATTAAGCACCTCTTTGCAATATTAGCTACTTCTGTGAGCTCCTCAACAATTCCTTCAATTTCTATTTGTTCATCAGCAACATGCAACAATCGATCATTCTTCATACACGAAAGAAAATACCTGGCTAGACTCCTCTCCTTCTCTGGCTTGTCAAATGACAACACCTTTTTTCCGGTGATTAACTCCACAAGGACTACTCCGAAGCTGTAAACATCACTTTTTTCTGTCAATTGGTTTGTGAGCATGTACTCAGGGTCTAAGTATCCAAGAGTTCCTTGCATCACCGTTGCTAATTGATCTTGGTCTAGTGGAACCAACCTTGATGCTCCAAAGTCCGACACTTTTGCAGTGTAGTTATCATCTAAGAGTATATTCGTAGACTTAACATCTCTATGAATAACAGGAATCGATGCTGCAGAGTGCAAATATGACAATACTCCAGCAGTTTCAGCAGCTATTCGCAAACGATTTTCCCATGATATAGACGCCTTGAAGTGGTTATGTATATGGTCAAAGAGAGTGCCATTGCTGATGAATTCATAGACGAGTAAAGGGACTTGAGTTTCCAAACAACAACCTAAGAGTTTGACCACATTCCTATGATTGATCTGTGAAAGCACAACCACCTCATTGATGAATTGCTCTATTTGACTTTGATTCATAATTTGCGATTTTTTGATGGCCACTGTCGTGTTATCTGCTAAAATTCCCTTATAAACTGTTCCAAAACCTCCTCTGCCAACAATTCTATTGTCATCGTAGTTGTTGGTAGCCCGCTTGAGCTCTTCTAAAGTAAAGATTTTGACCACTTCCTGAGTCGATCTCTCTAGTCTAGAGAGTTGTTGTTTCAACATTAATCCACCATTTTGCTTGAAGAACTTTTCTTTAAGCTTCATGTGCTTTCTTTTGTTGAAAATCCAATACAACCAGGAGCTACTCACCAAAACAGTCAAAACACCAATGGCAATACCTGTATTTAAAGTCAGTCATTTTTAAGTAACAAAGACTATAAACATCTTGCCAATATATTGATTCGAAATTGAAATAATATGTTATGTATCATATGAGTGAGTAAGATAAATTTGTAAAATTTATTAATTTATATGGCATTACCCTATTAATAATTTTAAATATTCTTTCAAGCTACTGGAGTATAAAAGGATGTGGATCCAATTGGGGATGTAGGTTGCAAGTAAATTCTTCCAAATTCATTAATTATGTGAATTAGGTGTTGTACTTTATTTATTTTACTTTTGACATATGTGGCATTACCAATCACAATCTGAAGCACAAGAACTGGACCAGCAGTGCAACGTGTTCCATCTGTTTTGCCATCACCGTGATAGCTCTTGGGGCAAGAGCACGTATAATCCCCAGGCGTGTTTAAGCATTTGCTTTCCTTTACACACTGGTTAAGATTTGGATCTGCACACTCATCTATGTCTGCAAAACAATCAAAACAGAGGAGGGAGGGCTCAATAATGAAATTAAAGCATCACAAAGGCAATTGAATCCGAACATGATGAATATGAAGCTAGCTAAATGGATACTACTAACCTTTGCAACCATCTGAGAGGTACGCGTTCCCTCTGTAACCCTTGAAACACTTGCAGAGATACCCATGACCAATTTCTGCCTTATAACAATCACTATGATCTCCACATGCATAACTAGTCAAATTTCTCTTAGCTTCATCGCATGTCTCATTATCCCATATTCCCCAATCAAGCACCAATGGCACCATGTTTTCCGTAAAATTTTGAAGGTAAGTTTTGGAGAAATTAAACGCAGCTTCTTCAACAACAAAGGCATAGCTGCAGGGATTGAAGTTCGATACATTTGTATGATTGCTGAAGCTACGCGCCCTAATTGCAATTTGGCTGACTCGTTTTGGGATGGTGGTCTGGCAGCAACCAATTCCAGAGCAAGATCCATCACCAGGAACGTAGGAGATGTTCACACAAAGTGATGAACACCCAGTTGCAAAAACGAAACTCTCGTTTTCATAAATTTGGAGATACGCGTATGTGTCACAACCAATAGAAGTGAACTTGTTCTTGGTACTAGATATGGAGAAATTGGACGCGTTGAGCCGTGCATAAACGTTGCTCCGTAATGGTGTACCAAACCGGTCATAACAATTACGAGATATGTAATTCATGATGCCTAACTCACCCTCTTCAAGCGATATATTTGTAACATGGAGATTGCCATGCCGTAAATATGGCTGGGAATGGCTACAATTAATGAAGAAATCTTTGCTGAGATAACAATTCTCTTTCACACCGAATGGGTATGGGATGCTTAAATTCCCGCAATGGTTCATGCAGCCATGATTCTTCAAATCTGCTTCTGTTGGTGGTGCTGCTTTTGTTGCTGCTGATAATGAAAATATCACCACCACTACTACTTGTACTAGTACTAGAATCATGATGATGGGCTGTAGTTGCAATTGCATTCCATGCGAGAAAGCCATGGCTAGCTTGCCTCTTGGAAAAAAGCTTTTCTGTATTCAAAATTCATATATAATTGTCAATTGTGAAACATTTCTAGGCAATCAGGAAGAAAAAGTATTCCGAGTCGATTAAAGTAAATCAGTGCAAAATAGACAACATAACTTATTGAAGTGATTTGCAACTAGTCTAACAACTGTATGATGGTATTCACCGTAATAAAAAATTAAAAAAAATCAAACCAACTTTGCTGGTTATATCAATTTAGTGTTGTACTTCATATTGTATTAATATTGTGTTGATTTAGTTTAGTTGATAAACATTCGCTGATAAATTAGAAAAAACAAATATATCCATTTAAATTAGACATCAATTTCTCATTGACTTTTAAAAGAGTTTATATATATCGATTAATTTCAATTAAATTTCTAAAGAGATCTTGTTAATTGGATTAAATTGACACAATATAAAATATTTGAAGGTAAAATTGATACTCACAGTCTCTGTTTGGTTGATTTTTCATAATCTGTTTGTGAATTTTTTTTCAAAAAAATTACATACTAGTTTTCCACAAAAATAAACACAAAACAATTATTTTTAAATTTTGTAAAATTATTTTCATCCCAAAAAAGAGAAAATTAATACCAAACGCTAATCAAAACATACAACTTCAAAAGGCAAATCATGCTCTTACGATAGAACAAAAAGTTTTCAGAAACCAAAAAATGATAGTACTAGAGAGAGATCATGCAATACAACCAAAACCAAATCAAACCCACAAAGATGTCACGCAAATGGGGTGCAAACACCAGAATTGGATCAAGTGAATAGTACAGATGCCTACCTCAGAGAAGGAAATAATGAAAAAAAAAAAAAAACCTTTGAAACAATTTTCTTGGCTTGGAGCAGTCCCCTCCCCACTTTTGCTTTTGTTGGTTGTAGAGAACTTGCTTTTGAAACAGTTATATATATGTTAGCACCATAAATCTGCAATTTTTATTATTATTTATTATTTATATAATTGCAGGACACGTGGCATCCTCTTATTCATTTGGAAGTTAAAAGAAGTTATAGAGATAATGGAGAATATGAAGGACAAAGTGGATGAGTGGGAGGACAAAGTGGATGAGTGGAAGGACACATGGCAAGACAAGAATGAAGATGGAAGAAATGGGTAGTTACTAAGTAGTTATTGCTGCATTTTTTCTTCTATAAATAGCCATTAATGGCTACATTGTAAAAGATCCAGAACTTAAATCAAAGACAATTGATTTCAATATTTCTTGTCATTTTTCCTTATCTTAGGAGTAGTTTAACATAGATTTATATTTCGAAGCATTTATTTTCAGCATTTCCATTTCGAAGCATTTTATGCACTTTCTTTTCGAAGCATAGGAGTAGAGGTAAGTATTTATTACTTTGATTGTTCACTCAATCATCTTTCTCCGTCCCTCTTTCTTCTTTTACTTTTTTCTTTTCACTACACTTGGCAAATTTGAAGTCCTCTTCGTTGAGGCAAAAGAACCGTCAACACAATCGCTTGGTAATTGGCTTGAATTTAATCTGTAAGGATTTTTCAATCCTTGCTGGCACGCTCGCATTTATGATATTTTCCTTCGTAGAAAAAATAAGCCAACAGTTTTTGGCACGCCCGGTGGGACGTCAAGTGTAATAAATGAAAAATGAATTGGATTTGTCCATTTCAAATAGCCTAGATGAAATTTATTGGCGTAAACAAGAAATTTTGGATCTTCAAGAAGAGATCCATTTTCTTGATGAAATAAAATTTCATCCCTTACAATATTATTTGGTGGAAGAAAAAAGACACCATTTAATTGGAGAAATTCATCAACTTGATATGGAAATTCGCCAATGGAATGATGAGTTATCAACTCTCACTACTAAGTCTTTAACTGAGGCCTTAATGGCCGGAATTGGTGAATTTTTTCAGAATTTTTCCATGGTTAAAAATAGCAAAAGCAAAGAGTTGATTTCATCAATGGCTCGGGGGGTTCAAGAATCCGTTTTTAAAGAGCCAAATTATGAAATTAACATAACGAAAGAGCATATTTTTAAGCCAAATTTGGCTAAGAATGATATTTCATACATGACTCGGGGGGTCCAAAAATCAATTTTTAGAGAGTCAAGTCATGAAAACAACATTCTTATGGGAGATTTTCATAAGCCATTAATGGCTAACATGGAAAAACAACCCACTTTGCCAAAGAATTATGAAAATCAATTTGGCGAAAGTCATGTTTTTAAACCAAACATGGTCAAGAATAATGAACAAGCCACTGTTCATGAATTCAAAATTTTTGATATTTTTCAAAATGTCAAAAAGTATGAATTTTCATGGTCGCGCTATACCATGACTTTTGTTGTTCAAAATCTATTTTGGATTTGTGGTTCACATCAAAATATAATTATGATGATGTGGCTAATAAAATTAACAAATTGTTCTTATGAGTTCGAAGCACTAAGAACAAGGGATGATCATTTAAAATGCATGAACTTGGCTAGAAAAAGCCTGTGCATTTAAATAAATGGTTGATAATGGCTTATCTTTTCAAATTGATGGCCAGTTGTTTGTATGTACACAATCAAAGCATTGAAGATACATTCGAAGCATCAAGAGTTGTTTCGAAGGTTGATTACTTCACATTCGAAGCTGTATAAAGCTTTGAAGATACATTCGAAACATCAAGAGTTGTTTCGAAGGTTGATTACTTCACCTTCGAAACTGTATAAAACTTTGAAAACTTTCGAAATGTATACATCTCTTCAAATATATGTAAAATGACAATTAATTAGTTGTCGAATAATGCCTGTTTTTGGCATCATAAGTTGGCTCGAAGAACAACAGTTTTGGTGTCTTCGAAGAATTAATAATTGGTTCGAAACACAAAATTAATATTTCCATTAATTATGTGTGAACCAGAACATATAAGTTTTGAATAAACCACAATGGTTGGCCAAAAACAGCTTCGAAAGCCGTTTTGCCATAAGTTGCGTCGAAAGCCGTTTTGCCATAATTTTGTAAGCTTCGAAGCACTCTATCTTGCATCAACAACAGCTTCGAAGAAATAATAATGGTGGTTGTGAACCTTCGAAGCTTTGTCGAGTATTTTTGAGGATGTAATTCGTCTTTTGTCGGTTCCATCGACCTTCGAAGAATGATTTTGGTCCTTTATATCACTTTCGAAGCTTGTTACTAGTAATAATTCGAGTCATCTAGTCATAATTTCATACTCATTCGAAGCACTTTATTGGTGTTGTTACATCATTCGAAGCACTTTGCTGCTTAGGTTAGTCATGTGCTTAGTTCGGCCCTTCAAAAATTCAAATAAACATCATTTTTAAGGGCCGCGGGGGGTAATGTTAGCACCATAAATCTGCAATTTTTATTATTATTTATTATTTATATAATTGCAGGACACGTGGCATCCTCTTATTCATTTGGAAGTTAAAAGAAGTTATAGAGATAATGGAGAATATGGAGGACAAAGTGGATGAGTGGAAGGACACATGGCAAGACAAGAATGAAGATGGAAGAAATGGGTAGTTACTAAGTAGTTATTGCTGCATTTTTTCTTCTATAAATAGCCATTAATGGCTACATTGTAAAAGATCCAGAACTTAAATCAAAGACAATTGATTTCAATATTTCTTGTCATTTTTCCTTATCTTAGGAGTAGTTTAACATAGATTTATATTTCGAAGCATTTATTTTCAGCATTTCCATTTCGAAGCATTTTATGCACTTTCTTTTCGAAGCATAGGAGTAGAGGTAAGTATTTATTACTTTGATTGTTCACTCAATCATCTTTCTCCGTCCCTCTTTCTTCTTTTACTTTTTTCTTTTCACTACACTTGGCAAATTTGAAGTCCTCTTCGTTGAGGCAAAAGAACCGTCAACACAATCGCTTGGTAATTGGCTTGAATTTAATCTGTAAGGATTTTTCAATCCTTGCTGGCACGCTCGCATTTATGATATTTTCCTTCGTAGGAAAAATAAGCCAACAATATATAAGGATTTTTTGCTTCGTTTTGCAAGACTAGTCTGTTTGTTTAGTACCCTCTCTTGTATTTATCCTTAGGACTGTTTTGGTAACTTACAATAACAGCAAAAAAATTTAAAAGTTAAATAACTATACCAAAAAAAATCAAAAATTCTTTTTTTTTTAAATATTTTTTTGTACATTTTTTTTTTTTGTAAAGAATCAAAAAATCATTCCAAATATTTTTCACAAACAACGTAATTCTATTCGCACATTACAAAAAGTTTTAGTATACACTATTTGTGTTGTTTTAATATATAAATAAAAATAAATTGCTCATTTATACATTATGTTCAAAAGTTTATATTTGAACAACTACTTTTTGTTCAAAAATTTATATCTGAACATTTGACTTTTGTTATGAAATTTATATTTGAGCGGTATAAAATAATATATATTGAGATTTTTTGTAGTATATGCTAATAGAATTTTCTTGTGTCTTTTTGATTTCCTTCACAAGATAGACTGACTTTTATTTGTGCGACTATTCTAACTCAAAAATTAAACTCATTTTTCAAAATCAATGATATAGCAGTTTATTCTTTTATTTATTTATTTATATTATCTAATTATCATTCAATTATCTTTTTTACATGTCATTAAATTAGGAAAATTGATCTAAAAAATAAATTTTTTGTAAAAAACATCCAATTAGCGTTGATACTCTCATTGATGTTACAATAGCTGACTCAGTTATTTGGAGGAACAATATTATTGATGTGTGCGGAGTTAAATTCTAATTGAATTTGGAATCCTTTGGTGCATGCATGATTTTATGGCCATGTTTGTTATCCCCCATCAGTGGTGGGATTGGACTCATAGTGAGGTTGAAACTTTGAAAACATGTTTGTTATCCCACATCAGTGGTGGGATTATTTATCCAGCCAAATTAGTAATCCCATTGCACAGCAGGATTATCAAAGCTGGTGAGACTATGGGATTAGAAAAATAGTGAGGGGATTGGAAAAATAAGTGTATTTTTTTTTCTTTTTTCTTTTTACCCAAGTGCAGCCTATTGTTTGTAAAAAAAAAAAAAAAAAAATTAAATTTTTTTTAGAATTTTTTTTAATATAGAAATATACATATTTTTATTTTATATAAAAATAATTTAACAATCCCATCACTAACCACTTTTACTTGATCCCCTCACTAACAATCCCCACATTAACAATCTCTTCACTAATTATCCCCTCACTAACAATCCTATCCAACCTAATCCGCCAAACAAACGTGACCTATTAGTCCAACTTGAAGAGTCTTCATAGCGATAGTTGATTGTCAATTCTCAGCGAGACTAATTCTAACTCATGAATTGTCTGAATTTTGTATGTCAATGTGCCCAATTTCATTTATTCTATTTGTGTAATTATTCAGTAAATCTTATTTACGTGTTGCTCCAAACTAATGAGCTAGAAAGAAAAAAAAAACCACTACATTCACACAATTTTTTCCTCTCAAATTTTCTCGAATGAGATTCTTACCAGTAAGAGTCGGAAATTTTTTTTTGAATGAATCATTAATCTAAAACATCTTGATTCATATTTATTATGTAATTCAAAAATAAAGAATGACACAATTACTAGAGAATTTTATTATATACACCTCCATACCATATACACCCTTAGTTACGCTATTTTCTTCTTTAATTATGATTAAATTTCTTCTGTAGTTATAACATTATTTTGAGATTTTAGTTGTGGGAGCCAGAAAAAAATATATACCAACTTATTTGGCTAATCCAACAAAGGCCTGTCAAGGGCCCAACTATTGGGCTTATTCGGCCCACCCCCGTCTATAAAAGAAAGGCACCTCAAGGCATATGGTATGATCTTTTTCTGCTCCACACAACACACAAACACACTTTACTATTCTTGATTCTTCATTTATGGATACTAACTTCATCATCGAAGTGTCCCCGGCCGGTAACTCCGGTTGTGTGGCATCAACCAGATTTATCTTTTGCAGGTTCATGGAGCTGTCTTCGTTGAATCTCACCAACAACATCCATGTGAGAGGATATTTCATGGTCTCACAATTGGCGTCGTGTAGACGTCCCCCGAACGCCCCGGGAGGAACGAGTCCCCCGTTCCGTTCGATATTGGGCTCACTACAGTTCAGGACTCAAATGTCACGGTTCTTAATCTGAACCAAAGAGTCCAAATCCGGCAAATTGTTTTGAGAAAATAGATTTTTAGAAAAGAAGTGCCAAACATGGACTGCTTTGCCAGATACAGAGTCGCCACCTAAATATTTTATTTTGGGAAATTTAGAAAACCCTGACTCGTTGCCTAAGGCCACGTGTCCGTCATCACCAAAGTTGCCTCGGCTCGGGAACTTGGGTACGATTGGGGAAGGTCACTTCGTGAGCACCCCCGCTCGCCCGATCAAAGATCGGCCTCTACTAACCATGATATCTAGTTTTGAAAACATTATGCGTTCTTATTCCGGTTATTAGCCTAGATTTACTATGTGATGCGCACAGCATACAAGTATAGACTAGATCGTCTGAATTGGAACAAAACATTTCATGTTTGTTTGTTTGAAAATGGTTTGATGGTGCTACTCGCAAGTAGGCTAAGACGTGGATTTGCCACCCTCAGGTGGGCTTAGAAAAGATGGTTTTGCCACTATCTAGTGGGCTTAAAACACACATTTGATGAATTGTTCCAATTTAAATAACCCAACCTTCACCCACAGGCATTCAGGCAGTTATATCACATAAGCAATTAGCCTCATGGTAAGCATGCTATCATGGCAGTCACTCACACACATGCAAGGATGCTAAAGCATAAAACTTACCGAGTACTCCAAGCCAAAACAGAAGCTAATTAGAAATTCATGCATGATCCTAACTATACAAAAATGCCTAATGCAACACATGCAAAAATGCAACTATAGCAGGCTCGGCTATTCTAAACATGGCATATGAAATGCTACAACTAGCATGTATTCAACTTGGAATTGAAAATACAATGCAGTTAGTATGATGCGCGCGAGCCCGGTGCATGCAAAACAGATGAATGAATGCAAACATGCTATCATACTGTATGCTAATTGAAACATGCCCTAATCTAACCATCATAAGCGGGTAAATAAAAGGGAGAAAGACGTGGGGTTGGAAGACATACATCACACACACGCACACTTATTACAACATTGCCCTCGCGCAGAGGGTCCGAAAGAATAATATACAGTCCCAAATAATTACAGTCCAAATATGTACAAAAATCCTAATTAATTACCGAATTAACTAAGAAAACAATAAACTGGTATGCAAGCCAGGGACTGCCTTGATTCTCCTTCAGATGATGAATGATGCATGCTCGGGTTGCCTTTGCACAGAAATCCACGGCGATGCCCCGATTAGCCTCTGTTTGTAATTTATTCTTGGAATGCGTGCCAAGCTCTAGAAGGTTGCTGATTGTTGATTTGCTGCAACAGAGGGCAGGAAAAGGGCATGTCAATGTATTTTCACAAATGTATGCATGTCTCGATCCTCGTGCCACCAATCACGCATCTCGATGCATGATGGCCGAGGAGTTGAATTATGCAACTCAATATAGAATGAATGCATATGAAAACACAACAAGACCTAACTCCATCATGGGCAATCCGGAGTGTCGGCGACTAGGAATTGAGACACGTTCCGTCACTCGGAGTACGAAACGTACCTCGTTTCCCGTGCTTGGGCTAACTCCTATCCCAAGCACGATGCAATATGCATGATATGCATGAAATGCAACTAAGATACAACCTAACATACACAATGCTATGAAATGGCATACACGATGCACGAGATAGCATGGCATACACAATGCGCTAACGTACAACCTAGCATACGCAATGCTATGAAATGAAATGGCATACACAATGCATAATGGACTTACACCAACATGAGTGGACCTCAGCCACACTCACATAAGAGGCCATTAGATGAAAATGAGACACTCGAGATGCGTGCACGCATGCACGCAAACCGAGGACCGATCCTAAGGCACCAAATGCCACTCTAACAAGACATGGCAAGGCATGGAATATGGCATACTAGCATGCAAATTTCAGTGGCAACATATGATGCAAAACAGCCCCGAAACATAGCAATATGGTACCCGATGTATGGAATGAGACCCGAAATGCAAAACTAGGCACACGCAATGGCCTATAGCTATACAAAACATGCATTATTTGAACATGAAATGTGAAGACAGAAGCAAGACAGTCCCAAAACAAGAATATTTACAGTTTCAAGCAAGGCCAAAAAGTGAACACAAATAGGGCTAAACCAATATGTAAAAATGGCCCTAAATGTGAGATAAAGAAGCAAGTCATGGTTTCTGGCCTCAAACAAGAGAGGGCCCTTCACCAATGTTGAAGAGGGACCTAAAACATGGCATTTGTCCTTTCATAATTGAAATATGAAATTTTATACTTTCATAATATTTATATTAATTTTATTCTATTTAACTTTACTAAAAACAATAGTTTAATTTCTAAAAATTATATAAGTACATAGCATTTGTCCTTGTCCATAGTATTGGAAAAAAAAGATTCCATACCTTTTGTCCTGTATCCTCCAATAGTCATTGTTGTTGTAACAGCATTTGTCCTTGTCCATTGTATTGGAAAAAAAAAATTCCATAGCTTTTGTCCTTATCCTCCACTAGTTATTGTTGTCCTAATAGTTGACTGTCATTGTTCATTAATATTTCATCTAAAAAGCATTATAGGTGTAAATACTAAAGGAACAATTACAAGTAAGAAAAAATAAATTATATATTAATTAAAATTTTATAATTTTAATTATTAATATTTATATAAATTTTCATTGATTTGAAATTTGCTTTTGAAAACTACATTGATATGCAGTTTCCCCATTACTTGATGGAGCCCATTGATGGAATAGGACTCTTTTGTAACATTTGCCTTCTGTCACTAGCATGGAAGACTTCATTTTGGGGCTTTGACCTCGCCACGTCGCTTTTTATTTAAAATATCCAAATTAGAGGATTAGGTTCAAAGTATAGCGATCCATCCCAACTCCCACGGCATGTCTCGTATGTGTAGCTATCAAAATAACACTTAGAACCCTTGCTTTTTTTTCTTTTTTTGTGAAATGAATTTGTTTATTCAAAATTTTTTAGAACTCATAAGAAAAGATTTTCAATTGTGATAATATATTTAATATCATTTCTTACTTTATTTTTATTTATTTATTTATTTATTTTTTGACATAAAACATTAGAATTCACACATAAATGCACATAAAACTTATATCTAGAAAATGTAAAAATACAATAAAAAAGGGACAAATTATATTAACAGTCCTTATAGTTTAGGGTTTGTAGCACTTTGATCCTTGACTTTTCAATTGTGATATATTTGACCCTAAAATTTAAATCTTATTCTAAATAAAGACAATCAAAGATATTTTATTTGTAAATAGTTTATTTCAAGAGAAAAGTCATCATACAACTTATTTTATGTTGGTTAACAAATATGTTGTTTGAAATGTAATAACCTTTTATTTATGAATAATGCTGAATTTTTTTTGATTATATAGTTCTGTTTGATTTGATTTTTAGAATCTATTTTTTTAAAAAATTTCTAAGAAATTAAAAATTAAATTTGGTGGAAAAAAATTAAAAACACATTATTTTATATAATTTTATCTTTTGGGAGGGTAGAAATAATTTTTTTTAAATAATTTTTTTTGATATTTATTTTCGTTAAATTAGTTTTAATTTTTTCAAAAGTCAAACATGACAACAATTTTGATATCATTATTAAATTAATCAATTAAATCAAAAAATTTAAAACTAAAAACATTTCATATATTAAACATATCGATTACATGATAACCATAAAAAGAATATGTCAACGACATATACATTCATCTATTATACTATAACCATCCAAAAATATCAACAAAACAACCACTCATTACATGATAATCATTCAAATACATACTAAAAATTAATTTGCTAAAAAAATAAAAATGATATAAATGTAAAAGAATTATTATTTTTATATAATTTTATCTTTTGTGGATAGAAATAATTTTTAAAAATTAAAAAATATTTTTTTGACAATTATTTTTGTCAAATTAATTTATTTTTTATCAAATTGACGACTTTGCCTTTGAAATGGAGTAACAGTGTTTTTAATTGTTCTTATTTAAAACGAGATTCAAAATTCATAGTCAAATATATCATAATTAAAAGGTCATGGATCAAAATGACACAAGTTTCAAATTACAGGAACCGTTAACGTAATTTGTCCTTAAAAAAATGGGATTCTAGGCCATTAATGTTTTTGATTAAAAATTATTACTGAATTAACTGAGGTTAATTCATTGAGTTGATCAAACTTATAATTTTATTTTTAAAATCATGGCACATGTCACTTATGTGTGCATTTTTTTATTATTCAATTGACTAAATTGAGACAAAATCATAAATTCAATATCAAAATCGAATCAATTGAAATTACAGGGATCAAAATAACACAATAATCAAAATACAAGGAATACTAATCAGTGTGTTGGGTTTCAGTTTTTTGGAAATTTTTTAGTTTTAGTTTTTATTTTTCGTGTTTTGTTTTTAGTGAATATTTTTAAAATTTTAAGCAGTTTTGTTTTTTTTTTTTTACCTTTTTAGATGCACCTTAATTAGATGTATCTAAATAGTAAAATATTTGTGAAAAAATATTTTAAAAAATTAATAAATACACAAAAATACAAAAAATGTATTGAATTTTTGTTTTTGTTTTTGTTTTTGTTTTTGTATTTTTGGTATTTAGTAAATTTTCTAAAAATTTTTTTCATTAATATTATACTTTTTAAGTGTATTTATGTTAGGTGTATCAAAAAATTAAAAAAATATTTAAAAAATTCAGCAAAAATAAAAAAAAATATGGAAGACGAAAAAGTAGAATTTCTAAAAAAATGAATTCGAAAAACTGAAAACAGACAGAGTAAATAAAATTTGCCCAATATATATTATTAAAAGTAGATTTTACCTTTAAATTTGTCTCTCCTACGTGACACATTCTCTCTCTCTTAAATGTTGCTTCAATATACCTTTATATATAATTATTTTTAAAATTAAATATTTAAAAGACTTCTATTTAATCTAAACTATTCATAAATTAAAATTAGTAAAATTATATGTACTAAAAAAAATACTTTATAAATTAGTTTTGTTCTATTTTCTTCACTTTTATTAAAGATATTTATTATTTTTGCGTCTCTCTCATTTATATTTTAATATTAATTAATAATTAAAGAAAATGGTAATCCTCACAACGATCACTATTATCGCCACATGCATCCCTCAAAAGATGGGATGTGATAAAGCCCACGGTTGGTATAAGACTATTTTTATATTTTTATAGTGCGTACTTAAATTTAAATTTGATTTTTTCATCTTTATCTCATATATATTGAATTTACTCTCGCTCTTGACTTTCAATTGAGTTTATTTTTCTTCGAAGATTTATTTAATTTTCTCTTTTTATATTCATCTTCAAATTTAAACTTAATTTTTTTTATCGTTATTTTATATTTATAGAATTTCACTCTTACCCTTCATTTTCAATTGACTTTCTTCGATTGAGTGTATTTCAAAAAAAATAAAATAAAATAAATTAGTCCTCTATATCCATGAACATAAGGTGTGTTTGTTTTGCAGGATTAGGGAGTGGGATTGGACTGTTAGTCCCACCGGATTAATAGTCTATTGTTTGTTTCAATTTTTTTGCTCCGAACTAATAGTCCCCCCGGACTATTAGTCACATACTTGTGGGACTATCCTATCCCATTGGGGGGGGGGGTTGGGATTATTTCCATAGGATTGGTATCCCATGGGATTAGGCTCTGAAATGTCTATTTTACCCCGTCCTATTACTTAGCAAACAATTAGAAAATGATAAAATAGTCTTTTGAACATTTATAAATTATTTTTTTAGTGTTGTTAATTTAAAATTATATATTAAATAAAAAATTTTAATTATAAATTATAAATTAAATTTAATTAAAAATTATGGCCTTATAAATTAATTTTTTTTAGTGTTGTTGAAAATTTAATTTATATATTAAATAAAATTATTTTTTTAGTGTTGTTAATTTAAAATTATATATTAAATAAAAAATATAAATTATAAATTAAATTTATTTTAAAATAATAAATTATAAATTATGGCCTTATGAATTAAATTTTTTTAGTGTTGCTGAAAATTTAATTTATATATTAAATAAAATTATTTTTTATTGTCGTTAATTTATAATTATATATTAAATAAAAAGTATAAATTATAAATTATAAATTTAATTTAATTGAAAATAATAAATTAAAAATTATAGCCTTATAAATTAATTTTTTTTAGTGTTGTTAAATTATAAATTATAAATTATAGATTACAAATTTAAAATTATATATTAAATAAAAATTATAAATTATAAGGGTAAAATAATCTTTTGAACATTTATCCTTATCTAGTCCATCGAGCCAAATATTGGATTCACTAAAAATAGTCTACTCCAGACATCTAATCATATGTTTGACATCTAATCCCATGACTAAATAAACATAGGATACAAATCTAATCTAACCAAATAGTCCCGGGACAATGTATCCCAGGACTAATAGTCTGATGGATTACAATCCTCCTTATCCAATCCGTCCGTGAAATTACTCAAATTTATTATTTAAATATCTATCTAAATTAACATTATAATATTTAATTAATTTTTAACATATTTAATATTATATTTCACATTTTATTACTTATTCGTGTTTGTCTAGTTAACAATTAAAGAAAAGGGTAACCCTCACCACGATCACTTTTATCTCTGCATGCATCCCTCAAGAGATGTGATGTGATAAAGCCCATTGTTGGTATAGGACTATTTCGTAACATTTGCCTTCTGTCACCGGCATGGAAGACTTCATCGTGGGACCTTTAACCTCACTACGTTGCTTTTTATTTAAAATAAACAATTAAAGAGATCTGAGTCATAGTATGAAATATGTTACATAGAATTTCATTTTTTTAATTATATTTTTACATTTTCTAAATATAAGTGAGTAAGTTTTATGTGCATTTAGAAGATGGTTGAATTGTTCCATCTTCGGCTTTCTTTTCACACTGAGATCACTTTTACTATTTTACGGATTGATTTCATTATTCCATATTATTCTTTTTTTTTCTTTTCTTTATTAGGACGGAAAGGGTATCGTTGGGATAAAAATTTGACAGTTCTTGAAACCACAACGTTCAATTTATTGTTTCAAATCGTTCAATTTATTGTTTCAAATCCTTCGACTGTCCTTTTCAATGAAGCGGCATGTTTTGGTGGAAAGTTCCACACAATTTGGAGATATATTAAAAGGAGAATTACATCTTAGGAGTTGTTTGGATAACTTAAATAAGTGTACTTTTTGTCTTTTTACGAAAAGATGTGCAGAAAAGTAGAGAGATGATGTGATGGAAAAAAGATAAAAAGATAAAAAGTGTGTACTTATTTTGAGTTGCCAAACTTGGCCTTAGTGAGATATAATTATTTTATTTTCTTTTATATAAATATGAAGAGGTATAAGTTATACTTGCACCTCTATAGCCTTTTAGTTGTACCTTATCACAAAATCACTTGCACGCTATATGTTTATGTAATTTTTTTTATTTGTCCACTGTGTTGAGATTCTCCCAAATTTAAATCCAACAAGTTTTTTGGTTCACCGCATGATACGACATGATGGGCTTGCTAGAATACTACATACATCTTCCCATTTCAATGAAGAGAAAATTGAAGGTTACTCATGAATAATCTTAAATCTCCGACATATTGATTTGTGATTATGTATCAATTTTAACCAGTAAATAGCAATCTCAATCAAACAATAAAACATAAATTGACACAATGATTTTACATGGAAAAATCATAATTGGAGCACCTCCAATTGTGATATATATATATAAAAAAAAAATGACTGGCAAAAGTCACAAAAACAATCTATTAAGAAGACAAAAGGGAATTATACAAGTGTACCCTCAATTATCTAGCGACTCCACACCCGAATCGAACTGACCCCTATGTGTCTCTTCCAGCCCTGTCTTCACCTCGAAATTGTCTTGTCCAACGTTGAATCCACAACGCCGATGTCAAATCCACGACAATGAGCCACTCCGAAATCCACCAAAGTGTAATAACCACGACCTCTAATTAACGTTAATTCATGATTTAATACGCCTAATACGTAATTAAGATAAAATCCTGAGTTAATTATTTGTACATTGCATTATTTGTGTCTCTATTTGTTTATTGTAAGAATATATGTTTGAAATTCTGTTATATTTTGCGAATTGAATGCCTTATCGGCATCCGATCACGAAATTGACTTGGTATATGTGTTATTTGAAATTTTTAGAACATTATGGTAGGTTCAATTGAAATTCGATTCGGAACGATTAAATTAGAGTAAATAATGTCATTTGATTAACCATTAATTAAGCCTTCATAATTGAGCCTATATAAGGCATGAGTGGGCTCTGGAGTGCATTTTTACACTCTCATTTCATCTCTTTGAGAGCAAAAGCGTAGAAGAGTGAGAGGGGAGCCTAGAGAGAGTGTTTGAACTTAAGAATTGGAAGAGGACTTGTGCAGAGTTGAAGGTTTGGATTTGGAAACTCAAGCAATTGAACCTCTAGAACACCATTAAGCATCTAAGGTAAACAATCAAGCCTCCAATCTTGTAATTTACTTGGTTAGCACATGCATTCAAGAAATTGGGCCATGGGTTGCATGAATTGCACTAAGGAAGTAGGAGAGAAGAGCGTCGCATGCATGAATAAAAATTCTCATAATTTTAAGTTGATTTTCAAGGATTTCCACATGCATGTCCATATCTTGGTTTTGTTTATGGAATTCAACAAGTTTTTTATCTAAACATCTCATTTGCTCATGATTTGGAAACTTGGAGTTTAAATCACTCCATGCATATCATATTCATGTTATGTGTTCACAAATTGAAGCTTGAGTTTGTATAATTGACACACTTATGGGCCTTGATTTCATGAAATGATCTTTAATTCTTTATGTTTTCCAAGTTTAGAGTTGTTTCCTGAAGTTTTGGGGCCCAAGAGTTGTGTTTTGAAGGGTTGAATCCGAGTTTTGAGCTAGGGAGAGCAATCTAGAAATTCCAGATTCTACTTCTCTGCTCGAGTGACCACTCTGTGTTTTGTACCTCCGCTCGAGTGACCAAAGGTTGGCTCGAGTGTGAAATGCATGCTCCCAGAAGTTTATATGTTTTGTAGACCGCTCGAGTGGCAAGAGTTGCGCTCGTACGAGGACCTAAGTCCCACGTGCAAGCGAGCGTTGAGTGACAAAATCGAGCAACCAGTACTTTCGCAAAGTTTACAGACCACTCGAGCGGCAAGAGTTGCGCTCGAGCAAGGACCTAAGTCCCACGTGCAAGCGAGCGTTGAGTGACAAAATCGAGCAACCAGTACTTTCGCAAAGTTTACAGACCGCTCGAGCGAAGAAAGTTGCACTCAAGCGACCACTCACATCTTTCATGTCCGCTCGAGCGAATGAAGTTGCGCTCGAGTGGGACCCCCGTTTTCAAGATTTTTGAGCAAGTGTTTCCAAATGCATTTTGACATCCTCATTTTGTCCTAGGCATTTCTAAGCCCTAATTAAGCCAGAATAATGAGGAATAAAAGTAGAACACACCAAAATAAGAGAGAACTAAGTTATGATTCCGGGTGTGTAATTCTGTACGTATTCGTTCTGTATCTATGTATGTCATGCACCGCAAGTTACCTGATCTGTCTATTCTGTCTGTTTGCTTGGAGCCATTTGTGAGTAATAACTCTATAAAGCTATGTTTAATATAAGTATTTTCTGACTGATATGATACGATCTATTTTCTGAAATGCTATTTTATGAATCATGAATGAATGTCCATTTTTCTTAAATGTATTTGTGGCATCCTTAGTTCATATGGCCCTCCCCCAGGGGTAACAATACCGTGGCCAATATGCACGTGGCCCTCGCCCAGGGATAACAATACTGTGACTCATATTCATGTGGCCCTTGCCTAGAGGTAACAATACCGAGGTCTATATTCACGTGGTCCTTGCCCGAAGGTAACAATACTGAGGCCTATATTCACGTGGCCCTCGCTTGGGGGTAACAATACCATGGCTATTTGTGTGCAAGATATGAACCTTAATGGTTATCGATACTGACTATGTGAATTTGATATGTCATGATAGTTAAATGGATGTACCACAAATACCTGCTGATGATTTCTGGAAAGTATGTGAATATGGATATGTTTCTGATTTGAAATCTAATATGGGACATCATTCATTAAATTCTTTACTTTATTATTATTCATTGGGCTTCGCTTACCATTTATATCTATATATGTGGGTGATCAGGTGCGTGACCAGGCTCAGTGATGACTGCCTGGAGAGTCTTTGTCAGCCAGCCTTCGTGCCTCCCGAGGAGGTTCCATACGCCTTGTAGTCATTTTTTTGTGAACATAAAAAGGCTTTGTTTCCTTTTGATTTATGAACAAGTTTTCCATTATCTGTTGTGGAGAAGTGGTTTGGAAATACTTTTCTGATCCTGGGGGACGCTCGTGATCCGCTTCGAGTCACCTGAAAAAGAATAAACGCTCCGGTCGGGGCTGTCGGAATTAGCACTCCGACGGACAAGTCAGTCTAGACACTCAAGATTACTTGTTTTCTAAGTTAAATGCAATAGTTCTCACATACCTTTCTTAGTCTGCTGTTCCTTTATTTATACTCATTTCCTGGGCCTCGGGGCCAGGCCCACTTTTCATTCATTATCCTTTTATCTACTCGGCTCTGTAGTTCAATATACATTCGGCCTATTTATTTTACTCAGCATCCTGATTGTGTAGGACAGAGCCGAGTAACATCTGTCTGCTGGAGTACGCTTGATTCTTCTAATTATCCGGCTCCCACAATTGCCCCCCAAACACCCCACTAGCATTAGTTAGTCGACGTGTTTGGCCTCTAGTCTGGGAAGCCAAAAATTCGACGGTTAATCCTCTTCCTGATGTGTGTCAGAGCGCGTACATGCTTTTTGGTTATTGTAACGCTTTCCCGCCTCATTCGCGCTTCTCGCATTTATTATGATTTGAACCTCAAGTCCCTTCGAATACATGCTTTTTCGAATATCCGAACCTCCTCGACTGCCAGTCGGTATCCCTCCCCTGACGCATTTTCTGCAACTCCTCTCTATTTTCTCCTTGTCTCCTTTGCCTTTCATAAGTTTTCTTCTCTTTTCTTTGCAATCCTATTTTCCGTATTGATTTTTGATTTAGAACATCCTTGAGTTCTCACTAGAATGGCTAAGCATTTGAAAGACCTCCTTTCCAAGGGTCAAATTTCTGGGTTTCGAAGACATTTCTCTATCCCTGATGATGTCTATCTATCTCTAATAACAGACATTACCCTTGATATGGAGAGGGATGACCAAAATACAATCGTCTTTCCTCTCCTATCTATTGCGAAGGGCGGGGTTTGCTTTCCCCTACATCCATTTCTTAGGGCCGTCCTCCGCCATTGGGGTCTGATTCCCTCGCAGCCCAATGTGAATTTTTTTCAAATTGCAATGGGAATCGTGGAGTTGAACCGGCGCCTTAGGATCAACCTTGGCATTCCGACGATTCGGCACTGCTATGCTTTAGCCAAATCCTTCGGTCGGCTCGGGCGCTATTTTCTCAAGGCCAAGGACACCGACCATCACTTGGTAACGATGCTTGCCAGCTCTGGCAAACGAGTTGACGATATAATGGTCAATGTCCGAGGCAACTGGGAATTCGGCGAAGGCGAAGATCGCCTAGACCCTATTCACAGACGGAGGGGTGAACCAGGTTGGCGTGTAACTCCTTGTTCGTTGATCTTTCTTTTCTTCGGTTTTTTCTCCAAGTCTAACCCTTTATTTTTGCAGGCAATAAGTTGAAGAGGATTTTGACCTCGGCTGACGACGCAGTCGTTGTGGAAATTAAGACTGCACTAAAGTATTGTGGCCGTCCAAACGTACAAAAGCAAGAGAGAGCTGCACATATTCTCCTGCGGTACGCGCCTACCTATACTACGTTTTCGGTCGCGGACGACATTCCGATCCCAACCGGCGAACAGCACCTTACGGCTCTTATCTTTCCCAGCTTTAAGTCCCTTAGGCAAATTGGTCTCGAAACTTCTGATTCGGAGCAAAACTCAGAGCCGGTGGTCGAGGTAGTTGCCGAATCAATGAGGAAGTTCGCTGCCGAGGCCGAAGAGGTCGACGAAGCTCTGAAATCAGCGTTTGAGGCAGCCGGTCTTGACCAGCCTGACTCACCGTCCACTTCAGGTCGGGTGGAGTTTTCCTTCGGAGATATTTTTACAAACTTGGGAGATCTACCCGGCGGTTTTTCTAAAGGCATGGCTGGGGAAAATCTCACGCAGATAGCGAGAAAGAAAAATGCCGAGCACATGGCCGCTTGGAAGAAAGTCGAGGCCACTCATTCTGAGCCTGCCCCGGTTGAATCTTTACAACCCGTTACTGGAGAAAAAATGGATCAAGTTGTTGTGGCCGAGGCGGAGAAGAAGGCTGATCAGCAGATTTCGGAAGAACGACTGGTTCCAAAAGAGCGTGGCGAAAAACGTGACGCCGAGGGAGAGGCCAGATCAGAGGATATCCCTGCTGACAAATGGCCTCGCTTAGAGGAGTCTGACGTTGTTCCTTTCGTTGTTCAACCAAAGATCAAAAACACGTCAATCTCCTCTGATGCATCCGCCATGAAGGATCCAGCCGTAGCGTTGAGCTTGGCCGCCTCAATTTCGCTACCGACTGACGAGGCCACATTTCGAGAAGAGCCGGATTTAGTAACTATAGCGTTTGTTGCCCAGTCGGCCCTTTTGGTATGTATACGATGTTTTCTTTCTCACTCGTTTGGTTTGGATTGCATACGATATTGCTTGGAATGTTGACTCCAACTTGTTTTGTAGACAGTTGGAAGGATAGCTGAACTAGGCCGCCGACAGCATGATGCCATTGAAAGAATTGGCCGCTTAAAGTCTGAAGCTGAAGGTGAAAGGAGCAGGGCCGAGTTCGAGGCAATGAGAGCCGCAATGGAAAGTGCTTGAGCCGAAGCTGAAAAGGAAAGGGCTCGGACTACTGACTAGCTCAGATCCGAAGCCGAGGATAGGGCGAGCGTGAGCGAGGAATCGCTCAAGTTAGCCAATGAGGCGCTTGGCAGGGTAGAGGCCGAGTTAGAAGAGTTGAAAGCGACCAAGGAAAAAGCCGAATCTGAAGCTTCTATGGCGCTAGAGGCTGGAAAGAGCGTTGCCTTGAAGGAATACGTAGATGAAGTCCCTAAATTCGAGAATCGGGGATTCAAACATGGATGGCTCAATGCCCTTGTTGCCGCTGGGGTTGCATTGGCCTTGCCAATTCCATACGAGCAAGTGGACGTTGAGCCACTTGAGTCTGATCCCGAGGATTGATCTGGGAGAAACTTTAGTTTTATTAAGTATGTTCAATTTCAATGTACACTTTTGTTTAGTGGACGTTTGATAGTTCAAGGTAATATTCATGCATAAATTAGTTACTATATGTGCTCAATTTAGTAATGAAAATTACCTTCCCATTTCACTATTTACTTGTACGTAGTTTTTGATATTAATGAAGAGTTTTGCCTTTCACTACTTTGAATAAAATGATTACTGTCTATTGTGCCTTCTAGCTACCGGTTGGATATCAGTAATCTTGGCAATTATATTAGTAAACCGACTCTTGGTGCTGAATAGTACTAGTTCATGGGTATTGTATTAGTAAATCGATTCATGGAACGACTGGGGCACTCAAGCCGTCTAGATTGAAGAATCTAGATTGAGGAATCTGCCCTTGCCCCAGCTGGTTCATGAACGTAGAACGCCGAATAATATGTTATGAACATTGTATTGAAGAATCGATTCGTGGAACGGCTGGGGGACTCAAGCCGTCTATATTGATGAATTTAGATTGATGAATCTGCCCTTGCCCCAACTGGTTCATGAACGTATAACGCCGAATAACACGTTATGAACATTGTACTGAAGAATCGATTCGTGGAACGGCTGGGGCACTCAAGCCGTCTAGATTGATGAATCTGGATTGATGAATCTGCCCTTGCCCCAGCTGGTTCATGAACGTAGAACACCGAATAACACGTCATGAACATTGTACTGAAGAATCGATTCGTGAAACGGCTGGGGCACTTAAGCCGTCTAGATTGAAGAGTCTAGATTGATGAATCTGCCCTTGCCCCAGCTGGTTCATGAACGTAGAACGCCGAATAATGTGTTATGAACATTGTATCGAAGAATCGATTCGTGGAACGGCTAGGGCACTCAAGCCGTCTAGATTGATGAATCTGGATTGGTGAATCTGCCCTTGCCCCAGCTGGTTCATGAACGTAGAATGCTGAATAACACGTCATGAACATTGTACTGAAGAATCGATTCGTGGAACGGCTGGGGCACTCAAGCCGTCTATATTGATGATATCTAGATTGATGAATCTGCTCTTGCCCTAGCTGGTTCATGAATGTAGAATGCCGAATATAAGTGGTTGATGGGGCGAGTGGGGCATGACTCAATCGGCGCCCGACGTTTCAATATGAATGAGATCGCCTCGGAGAGGCTGCCCTTGTAAGGAATAAATGGGCGTGTACTTGTACTTCGTCAATGAGGGTCCTATTTATGTGCTCAGTCCGCAACTCAATCCAGCTCTTTGAGGAAGATTAACAGGTGCGGATGTCAAATAAGCTTTTCTTCAATAGTAGTGGTGAGGCGAGGACGCTGGCGGAGCTGGGAGGAGCCATGAGTCGAAGCAGGGAACCTTCACGCATGGGCAGTGAGACTGTGAGGGATCGGGAGAGATACCAATCTCCTCGTCGTCGAAGTAGGTCGCCCAGGAGAGACAAGCAGCCACAGCGTAAGTCTCCTCAATCCCGTCCTGGAAGGGAATTCGACGCGACTCCTCGCCTGTTGAGTTTCGCGGTCTTCATGGGTAATAGACCAATGACAGAGGCGGATTCGATCATTTGAGATCCAAATGTGGCGATCGAGTTTGCTCAACAGATTTTTCCACCCAAAGTTTAGCGGTCGATGGTAGGTCAGCCGGACTTCGAAGTGTTTCGTGAAGGCGTTCACGGGACGGTGAGGGGACTGTACACAGCTTATGAGATCGGCATGCGTCTTCGCACCGCTCGCCATAACATAGAACAGAGAGATGAACGCATTCGAAAGTTAGAAGCTCGCGCCGAGAAGAGCGAGCGTGAGCTAAGGAAAATTAAGTCTTCCGGGCCCCATTCAATCAACCACCCCAACCCGGTTGTCGAAGAGAGGGTTACTCAAAGGCTAATTGGTGATGCGATCGCCGATCGTAATACGGCTATCATGTTTGCGATTGAGACTGCGAGGGCCGCGGCCTATAAAATAGGATTCTGTGACGGCCGACTGGTCGAAATTGAAAAGACCAAAGAGAAACTCGCTGAAGAAGTTTGCCGATATGAAAATCGTGGCTTTAAGCACGGTTAGATCAAGGCATCTCAAGCCACAGAAGCTCTCTGAGTGTCGGGAATTAATTCGGCGTTGCAACTTTACCAACGTAATCATTTTCCGTTTGCCGCCTTTGAAGTCGAGAAGAGTGAGGATGAGGGTGACGCCGTGTGAAAATTTTATGTAATCATGTAATTATTGCCTGATTTAATAAAACGTCTTTTAATGTTTCATTGTAATTTTCGTTCGGCACACACGAGTTTGCATGTGTTTCATTGTATAAACGTTGACCAGCCCGAGTTAACTAGGTGTCTAATTCCGAACGGTTACGTGCCGGCTTGTCATGAGTATTCTTTGTTAAATGTCATACGTCACGCTCGGTCAGTGCGCCGACAAGGCTCCGAATTCAGAGGCTTTAATCGGCTCAAAGGTGTCGTGCACCAGATGGGCTCCGAATTCGGAGACAACCCATCTATAATTGTCGTTTAGATAATTAGGCTATTTTAACTCCATAAAGCCAAAAATCAGTATATGGAGCGTCTGCGGTCAATATCAATTGGCGTCCGTCTTTTGGAGTTCAGTGTTAATGAAATCACCTCGAGGTTATTGCAGGGATTTGAAATAAATCCCCTCGGACTCTTCGCGTCAGAAACTTCATTTATTGTGTTCAGACTCGCTTTAAAATGATTTTGTCGCGTGGGGTTAGATAAGTGTGAAGGGTGAATGGAGTTTTCTTGAACAGTAGAGGAGAAACTCGAGCTTCGGTTGAGCATGATACTGCAATGAATCGCAGCAGCGAACCTACCCATGCGAGAGGTAGGGCGTTCAAAGAATGGGAAAACGTTAGACTCCAAGTCGTCGAAGCAGATCACCCCGAAGGGAGAGACAGCAACGGGGCAGTTCTCCGTAACCGTGACCGAGGGATGAGGCCAACTTAGCGCCGCGACCGTTAAGTTTTACTATTTTTGTGGGGAATTCTTTTCTTGTCTTGGATCTTGGCCTTGACGTTGTCTATGGTGTCGGAGCTCTCCACCTCGAGGGTAATTGTCTCGCTGGTGCGAATATCGTGGATTCAAGCATGATCTGACCAAAGCATTTCGAGCTGCGGATGATCTCCGAGCAACGGGCAGTGATCTGGCGCTGCCGCTGTACCGTCACGATCACTTCCCCTTTTGTGCCTTCGAAATTAAAAAGGGTGGGGATGAAGGCGATGTCGTATGTAAATAGATGAAATAAAATATTTTATTTCCCCTATAATGCTTGAACACGGATTGCGTTTATGTAATTGCTGTTTAATCAAATAAAATGTTATATTTTAAATGCTTGTATCTCATTCTGAATTTTTATATGCTTAAGCATCTTATTCTAAATATTGGCGCGTTTTGTTTATGCGGTTGAGCCGCCCTTCGTGGACATCACGTCATGCGCTGATGGGGCCCCGAATCGGGAGGTCTTCTTGCCAATCGTGATATCCATTGAAGGGTGCTCCGAATCCAGAGGCTTTTTCGGCCCAAAGACGTCGTGCGCCAATGGGGCTCCAAATCCGGAGGCTTTCTGGCCAATCGTGATATCCACGAAGGGCGCTTTGAATCCGGAGGCTTTTTCAGCCCAAAGACGTCCTGCGCCGATGGGGCTCCGAATCCGGACACGGGCCAATCGTGGTATCCACGAAGGGCTCTCCGAATCCGAAGGCTTTATCGGCCCAAAGACGTCATGCGCCGATGGGGCTCCGAATCCGGAGGCTTTCTGGCCAATCGTGATATCCACGAAGGGCGCTCTGAATCCGGAGGCTTTATCGATCAATCGTAAAATCCACGAAGGGCGCTCCGAATCTGGAGGCTTTATCGGCCCAAAGACGTCATGCGCCGATGGGGCTCCAAATTTGGAGGCTTTCTGGCCAATCGTGATATCCACGAAGGGTGCTCCAAATCCGAAGGCTTTATCGGTCAATCGTGATATCCACGAAGGGCGCTCCGAATCTAGAGGCTTTATCGGCCCAAAGACGTCCTGCGCCGATGGGGCTCCGAATCCGGAGGCTTTCTGGCCAATCGTGATATCCACGAAGGGCGATCCGAATCCGGAGGCTTTATCGGCCCAAAGACGTCCTGCGCCGATGGGGCTCCGAATTCGGAAGCTTTCTGGCCAATCGTGATATCCACGAAGGCGCTCCGAATCTGGAGGCTTTATCTGCCCAAAGATGTCCTGCACCGATGGGGTTCCGAATTCGGAGGCTTTCTGGCCAATCATGATATCTACGAAGGGTGCTCTGAATCCGAAGGCTTTATCGGCCAATCGTGATATCCACGAAGGGCGCTCTGAATCCGGAGGCTTTTTCAGCCCAAAGACATCGTGCGCCGATGGGGCTCCGAATCTGGAGGCTTTCTGGCCAATCATGATATCCATGAAGGGCGCTCCAAATCCGGAGGCTTTATTGGCCAATCGTGATATCCACGAAGGGCGCTCCAAATTCGGAGGCTTTTTTGGCCCAAAGACGTTGTGCGCCGATGGGGCTCCGAATCCGCAAGCTTTCTGGCCAATCGTGATATCCACGAAGGGCGCTCCGAATCCGGAGGCTTTATCGGCCCAAAGACGTCCTGCGCCGATGAGGCTCTGAATCCGGAGGCTTTCTGGCCAATCGTGATATCCACTATGGGCGCTCCGAATTCGGAGGCTTTTTCGGCTCAAATACGTCCTGCGCCGATGGGGATTTTTGTGTCAGAGCACTTTTTAACGATTTCGCAGTGGGTGGGATTACAATTTTTTTAACAAGAATCCTTTCATTACAAAAGTGGAATGTGTACATGGCGAATCATTTAGAACTAGGGTCATCCCCCACAAGTTGGGCTTAATGACAGAATTTTCACAAATGCGTCGAGTTTCAGGGCCATGGTAGACTTTTTCCTGACATTTCTGAGGCGATATGGAATTTATCCGATAATGGCCGTCTCAGTTAGGATCTAATTTTCCATCAGCCGATTACTTGCCATCCGGAGGTACCTTCGGGATCAACTCTGCCAGTGTGTAGCGGCGCAGCAGAACGCGTTGATTATACGACTTAGCAAGCTGCTGCTGGTATTGCTTAGGGCTTCCATGGCTTTTTGCTGGATAACCGTCCGACACTGTCAAGTGTGTTTGGATTCGGCACTTCGGCGTAGTTGACCTGTGACTTCGTGGGTGTCTTTCCGAAAAGGAGATAACATGCTTGTGCAGATTGCTGGGAACCACGGATTTGCTCAATGCCGTGTTCGATCGAGAAGCGTAGTAGCTGATGATAGGTGCCTGGCACGGCCTGAATAGTATGCAACCAAGTTCACCCCATGATAAGATTATATGGCGATGGGAGCTTGACGACCAAGAATTCCACATCCACTGTTTGGGAGCCCGCTCGAACGGGTAGCATGATTTTCCCTAACAGGTACTCTGGATTTGCGACGAAGCCGAATAACGGATAAGGAGCTGGAGACAGGTCTGAATCGTTGAAGCCGAGTTTGATGAAGGTTTGATAATACATGATTTCCGAAATGCTCCCCTGGTCTATGAGGACGCGGTTAACGGTAACCCGGTTTACGTGTAATTGAATGACCAATGGATCAATATGCGGAAGTGTTATGCCGATAAGGTCAGAATCGTCGAAGATAATACTCGGAGCTTCTTGGGGCCGTTTCGTTGGTTTGCGCTGCTTTTGGGGAGTTGACTGAACTGCGTGTACGGTAAGAGGCACTGGAAGACTATATATCATGTGAATGACGCTGAGCGGAGGTGAATCCTACCGAAGGGCAACTGTTTTAATTGCGCTCTTTTGGACATGTTGCTAGAGCCGACCATCTTGCACCAATTCCTCAAGGTGGTCTTTCAAAGCATAGCAATTATCCGTATCATGACCATGATCTTTGTGATATTCACAACGCCTGTCCTGCCTTCTTGTGTCAGGAGGTCCCACCATTTTGGACGGCCATTTGAAGAATGGAAGATGTTAGATTTTGGACATAACCGAGATAATTGGCTCTGATAGCTCCATATATTTTTTGTCGGCGTGCTTTGTGCGCCTACTATCAACTTGCAGTTGCTCATTTGCTTGGTGTGAGCATTGATCACTTGATCGGCGAGAATCCCGACGCTTGTCTCGTTTAGCCCGCTGTCGTCGTTCAGGGCTCTGAGGTGGTATAGAACTTATTGGTTGAGCACTCTCAGGAGGGGTCATTTTGTTGGTTGTGTTTCCGGTTTTAACCCGCAAGGCGTCATCTTCCACTTTGCAGTACTCCTCTACTTTCTTCATCAACCCCCAGCCTGTTTTGGGGGGTCTTCTAGTCAAGGAACTGCAGAGGGCACTATCTGGATGTAATCCCATTTTGAAGGCGGTGATGGCCATGGAGTCGTTGCAAGCGTCGTCAACAAGGTTAAAGCATTCCCAATATCGCGCCGAATATGCTCTTAGAGTTTCTCCTGGCAGGATTTGCATTGCCCAAAGGGAGTCGGCTTGTTTTGGCTGGACCTCGTTGGTGATGAATCTGGCCCTGAAAGATTTCTGTAGTTGGTGGAAGGTTTTGATCGAAGCCGGCTCCAGTTTGTAATACCACCTGACAGCCAATGGTCCCAAACTGCTAGGAAATATTCGGCACATGAGGGCCTCGTCATCTGTATGCAATGTCATGGCTTGCTTGTAGTGGCGGATATGGTCGGTGGGGTCTGATTTGCCGTCGTACAAGGTGAATGACGGTGCTTTGAATTTCTTGGGTAGCACTGCCTTTGCAATCCGTCGTACGAAGGGGTCGTGTTGATCTTCGTCCAAGCCGTTTCTTCTTCGTCTGTGCCTTATACGGGGACTTTCTTCAGAAGAACTGGTAGTTTCAGGTCGCCTCTTCTTCCTGGGCTCCGAGGATAACGAGTCGGAGTTGCTGTCAGTGTTGTCTGGTCGGGCTCGAGGTCGTCAATCGCCTGGCTTCGGAGATCGTTCCGGATTTAGGCGTACAGCTTGTTTGGACTTCGCCACTTCTAAGGCCAAATCTTCACGAAGACGTTCGTTCTCTATGATCATGTTCTCCAACCTTTGTTCATGCTTAGCTTGTTCCATGATCGCTTGCATCGCTTCATGCTCTGGAGTCGAGGGTGAGGCGAAGTTCAGAGCGCGTCTGGCAGGGATAATCTCCGGTCCATGCATGTTTGTTGGAGTGAGGTCGCCTCTCTACGTGGTTTCATCGGTGACTATCAGAGGGTCTTCTGTTACGCCTGCTATAGATGTGTTTGAGTATTCCCACAGACGGCGCCAATTGTGGAAAAGTGGTTTGGAAATACTCTTCTGATCCTGGGGGACGCTCGTGATCCGCTTCGAGTCATCTGAAAAGGAATAAATGCTTCGGTCGGGGCTGCCGGAATTAGCACTCTGACGGACAAGTTAGTCTAGACACTCAAGATTACTTGTTTTCTAAGTTAAATGCAATAGTTCTCACATACCTTTCTTAGTCTGCTGTTCCTTTATTTATACTCGTTTCTTGGGCCTCGGGGCCAGGCCCACTTTTCATTCATTATCCTTTTATCTACTTGGCTCCGTAGTTCAATATACATTCGGCCTATTTATTTTACTCGGCATCCTGATTGTGTAGGACAGAGCCGAGTAACATCTGTCTGCTGGAGTACGCTTGATTCTTTCAATTATCTAGCTCCCATATCTGTATATTGGTCTAAGTCCCTTTTGGCTTTATCTGCAGTGAATGTAACGTAAGATTACTGCTTTATAATGTTATGTATATGTGTACGAAGGTTTTAAAAAAATTTTGTCCCATGTACGTCTCCACAGCTCATTGGACTATGTATATTTCTATAATTGCTTTCGCAGCCCCTAATTATGAGTTATTCTGTTCAAAGGCCTTTGGTAATCCAAGGATTACTGGCCGGTTACGACGTTAAACCTATAGGGGCGGGTTTAGGTCGTGACAGAGTGGTATCAACGCACATGTTATACTGCACACATAGGTCCTTATGAGCTATAGGGTGTCCTAGTAAGAATTAGGGGCATCTCATCTGCATGTGTGAGTATGTGTTGGAAACTGAATTTGACCATGAATATATGAAATAGAAATAAATGGACCATGATTGAATGATCTAAATATTACGAAATGAACTATTAACCTATGTTCGTAAGTGCTTTGTTTACCTATAGCAATGGAAAATACAAGAAGTGATAATACAACTGAATCGTCAGAGGCTCGCATGAGCCGGATAGAACAAATGCTCGCAGCTCTAACTGAAGCCATGACATAACAACTGAGGCAACAACCTTTACCTCCTCTGCCTCTTCCCATCCAAGTTAAACTGCATAACAATGACCTAATCAACTTGACTCAGAAATTTATGAAGATAAAACCACCAACCTTCTTTGGTGGTATTGAACCCTTAAGGGCTGAAACATGGCTACTGGAAATAAAGAAGCTATTTGAAGTGTTTTTATGCTCTGAGATACAAAAAGTCCTTTTGGCTACCTACACTTTAAAAAATGAAGCTCGAAGATGGTGGTTGTTAATCCGCAATACTAACGAGGACATGACATGGGATCAATTCAATGAAATCTTCTACAACAAATACTTTCCCCAATGCTTCAGAGACCGAAAGGTGTCAGAATTTCAAGAACTCAAGCAAGGCAAGATGTCTGTAGCTGAGTATGAGGCTAAGTTCACCGAGTTGGCCAGATTTGCTCCTAATATGGTTGACACAGATTACAAAAAGCCTCAAAAATTTGAAGGGGGATTGGATCTAGACGTGTTTGATTGAGTAGGCGTGCTAAAGTTGCCTACGTATATGGAAGTACTTGATAGAGCATTGATGGCAGAGGCCATTTTGGCAGCAAAGAAACAAACTCCAGTTCCAACAACTTAATGAATGGGTAAAAGATCTGGATTTAGTTTCAAGAGGGGTCGGTCATTTCCGAATAGGCAGAATACAAGATCCTCCAGTAGCTCTAGCCAGAATAGTGGGTCTCTTCCAAATTGTCCCGATTATGGAAGAAAGCATAAAGGTGCATGTTACCATGCATCAGGTGTGTGTTTCCAATGTGGCAAGACTGGCCACATGGTTAGAGATTGTCCGTTGAGATCCGATGATGTTAACCGTCTTGCGGCAAGTTTAACCGGGTTTGCTTCTGTAGCAAGGTCAAATGCAAGAACTAATGCCAGGGGTAACACTGGAAATGAAAGACTAAGGCAAGGAAGAGTGTTTGCACTGGTACCTGGGGATGTACAGAATACTGAGTCAGTGGTGTCAGGTATAATCTCTATTTGTGCTCAAAATGCCTATGTGCTGATTGATTCTGGTTCTACGCATTCATTTGTATCACATGGTTTTCCTTGGAAATTAACTAGACCCTTAGAATCCATGAATTATTTATTGTCTGTATCTACGCTTTGGGGGTTCTATAGTATGTACGTATGTGTACCCGGCATGTGATGTTGTGATTGGTGAAGTAATGTTGTATATTGATTTATTGCCATTAGGAATTGATCATTTTGACTGCATATTGGGTATGGACTGGTTAACAAAGTACTGTGCAACTGTTGACTGTGTGAATAAGGCTGTTATATTTCGTCCACCTGGGTTACCTGAGTCTATATTCACCGGGAATGGGGTGGTCCCTCCCCCATGCTTGATTTTTGCTATGAAAGCTGTTAAATTAATTAGGAAAGGATGTAGAGGGTATATGTGCTGTGTTTTGACTGTGACTTCTAACAATCCCATTGTAGAGAACATTCCTATAGTAAATGAATTTCCTAATGTATTTCTAACTAAATTGCCCGGAGATTTAATTGATATGGAAATTGAGTTTACTATCGATGTTGTACCTGGAACACAACAGATTTCTAAAATCCCATATAGAATGTCAACTTCTGAATTGAAAAAGTAGAAAATTCAGTTCCAAGAACACTTAGACAATAAATTTATTCGTCCGAGCACGTCACCTTGGGGTGCTCTAGTGTTGTTTGTCAAAAAGAAAGACGGGTCTTTGAGGCTGTGTATTGACTACCGTGAGTTGAACAAGGTAACTGTGAAGAACAAATATCCACTACCCCGAATAGATGATTTATTTGACCAACTTCAGGCAGCACAAGTGTTCTCCAAGATAGATCTTAGATCCAGGTATCACCAGTTAAAAGTTAAGGCAAAAGATGTAGAGAAAACTGCATTCAGAACTAGATACGGACATTATGAATTTTTAGTAATGCCGTTTGGGGTGACTAATGCACCTACTGCCTTTATGGACCTTATGAATAGGGTGTTTAAGTCATATCTAGATGAATTTGTTGTTGTATTTATTGATGATATTTTGATTTACTCCAAAAGCATGGAAGATCATGAGAATCACTTGAGAACCGTGTTACAGACTCTGAGAGAAAAGAAGCTATATGCAAAATTTTTCAAATGTGAATTTTAGCTTGACAGTGTAGCATTTATAGGGCATGTAATCAACATGGATGGTATTTTGGTTGACCAGCAAAAAATTGAAGCTATTGTGGACTAGGCAAGACCAACCAATGCGTTAGAAATTTGAAGTTTTCTAGGGCTTGCAGGCTATTATCGTAGATTTGTGAGAGACTTCTCAAAACTTGCCATGCCATTGACACAATTGACACAGAAAATGTACCATTTGACTGGAATAATCAACGGGAGTCAGCCTTTCAAGAATTGAAAACTAGATTGGTAATTGCACCAATTCTGACATTGCCTAATGGTACTGATGGGTTTCAAATTTACAGTGATACATCCTACAAAGGTTTGGGTTGTGTATTAATGAAAAATGGTAAAGTAATTGCTTATGCTTCTTGACAACTCCGACCACATGAAAAAAACTATTTGACACATGACCTTGAACTAGCAGCTGTGGTGTTTGCCTTGAAAATTTGGCGACACTATTTGTATGGTGTAACTTGTGAGGTATATACCGATCACAAAAGTTTAAAATACTTCTTTACCCAAAAAGAACTAAACATGAGACAGGGAAGATGGCTAGAATTAATCAAAGACTATGATTTAAAAATTCTTTATCATCTAGGGAAGGCAAATACTGTTGTAGATGCATTGAGCCGAAAATCCATTGGGAATTTCTCGTGTTTGCTCACCGGCCAGAGGGAATTGTTATGTGACCTGGAGAAGAATGAGATTGAGATTGTGATGCATGAACAGGGCAGGATCTTAGCCGCCATCTCTGCTCAACTTGCAATCGTTGAGAAAATCATAGAGAAACAACGTGAAGATGAATTCTTGAAGAAAATTTTTGATGAAATTAACTCAAAACCAAGGCCGGGATTTATTATTGAAAATAATATGATGAAATTTTAGAATAGACTTTGTGTACCTGATTGTTGTGACTTGAGAAAACGTGTTATGACTAAAGCCCATAATTCCAAATCTGCTATGCATCCGGGGAGTACAAAGATGTACCATGATTTGAAACAAAATTTCTGGTGGCCTGGAATGAAAAAGAACGTTGTATATTTTGTGGCAAGATGTCTACATTGCCAACACGTTAAACTTGAACATCAACGACCCACTAGATTACTTCAGCCACTCCCAATACCGGAATGGAAGTGAAAGCATATTACTATGGATTTCATTGTTGGGTTGCCTCGCTCTTTCGAGGTATGGATTCTATTTGGGTCATTGTTGATCGTTTAACCAAATCTGCTTACTTTTTACCCTGTCAAATCCTTGTATAATGTGGATAAGTTGGCTAATTTGTATGTCAATGAGATTGTGAAATTACATGGAGTTCCAGTGTCTATAGTATCTGACAAGGACCCTAAGTTCACTTCAAGATTTTGGCAGAGTTTACAACAAGCTTTGGGAACCGAGTTGAGACTGAACAGTGTTTATCATCCACAGACAGACGACCAAACTGAACAAACAAATAAGACTTTGGAAGATATGCTACGAATGTGTGTATTGAACTTCCAAGGGAATTGGGAGACCTACTTACCATTGGCCGAGTTTGTGTATAACAACAGCTACCATTCAAGCATCGGTATGGCTCCTTACGAAGCTTTGTATGGTAGAAAATGTCGATCTTTGATATGTTGGGCCGAGGTAGGTGATAGACCTTTGTTGGGGCCGGAATTGGTGCAAGAAACAACTGAAAATGTGAAATTGATTTAGCAAAGATTGAAAACTGCACAAAGCCGCCAAAAACGTCATGCTGATATCCGAAGAAGAGATAGAGAATCTGAAGTCAAAGATCATGTGTTTATCAAAGTGACTCCGATGAAAGGTTAGACACAATTTGGGGTAAAAGAAAAGCTAGCACCAAGATACATTGGCTCGTATGAAGTTTTAGAGAAAATCAACTCAGTAACATGCCGAGTGGCCTTACCTCCGGTGATGGAACATATGCACAATGTTTTTCATGTTTCTATGCTTTGGGATTGTTTGAGAGATCCACTACATGTGATTGAACTGACTCATGTGCTTCTAAAAGATGATTATACGTATGAGGAGAGGCCAATGCAAATTGTGAATCATCAAATCAAAAGATTGAGAAACAAGGAAATTCCATTAGTGAAGGTTGATTGACAGAATCACGGAGGAATCTATGCAACTTGGGAGACAGAGGAAGACATGATGAGAAGATACCTTGACTTATTTCCATTGGACCCAGTGTTCATCTAGAATGAAGGCAATTTGAGTTTAGAGGACCAAACTCTTTAAGGGGGGGAGACTGTAACAACCCCGACCTCTAATTAATGTTAATCCATGATTAAATACGCGTAATACGTAATTAAGATGAAATCTTAAGTTAATTGTTTGTACATTGCATTATTTGTGTCTCTATCTATTTATTGTAAGAATATCTGTTTGAAATTCTGTTATATTTTGCGAATTGAAAGCCTTATCGGCATCCGCTCACGAAATTGACTTGGTATGTGTTATTTGGAATTTTTAGAACATTATGGTAGGTTCAATTGAAATTTGATTCAGAACGATTAAATTAGAGTAAGTAATGTCATTTGATTAACCATTAATTATGCCTTCATAATTGAGCCTATATAAGGCATAAGTGGGCTCTAGAGTGCAATTTTACACTCTCATTTCATCTCTTTGAGAGCAAAAACGTGGAAGAGTGAAAGGGGAGCCTAGAGAGAGTGTTTGAACTTAAGAATTGGAAGAGGACTTGTGGAGAGTTGAAGGTTTGGATTTGGAAACTCAAGCAATTGAACCTCCAGAACACCATTAAGCATCTAAGGTAAACAATCAAGCCTCTAGTCTTGTAATTTACTTGGTTAGTACATGCATTCAAGAAATTGGGCCATGGGTTGCATGAATTGCACTAAGGAAGTAGGAAAGAAGAGCATTGCATGCATGAATACATAATTCTCATAATTTTACGTTCATTTTCAAGGATTTCCACATGCATGTCCATATTGTAACGACCCCATCACGTATAATGATTAGTACTGGATTAATTAAGAGGGTTTGAAATTTAATTGCCGATTATTATAATTTAATCTGGGATTCACGAAAATTATGGAGATTGATTCATATATGGTTTTATCAAGGATTTATTTTGGAATTAGAAATTAAGGGTCCAAATGGCTTAAGGAAGTAAAATTAAGAAGTTGAATCAATTTAATTTTAATTACGGACCCATTTGGGAGTTAAATTAAATATTTGATTTAGTTTAGTAAAATTGAGATTCGATTAATTAGGTCTTAATTGGAGTTGATTAAGTCATGAAGATTGAGAATTGTGGTTATTATAAATTAAATTTAATTATGATGTGTCCAATTTGAATATGTAATTTATTGACGAAATTTTGAGTCTGATCAGAAATTGATCAGAAATTGAAGGATTAAATGATCTAAGAAATCAAAATTGAGGATGGAAATGAGTTTAATTTAATATTTGGAGCCTTTTGGGAGTTTGATTAAAAATCTGATTCGGATTGTTAAACTCAAATATATTTAATTAGGCTCTAATGGAAGTCAATTAGACTAATTAAATTATTTGAGATTTGAGATTAGTTATAATTAACTAATTTTGTGTTAATTAAAATTAATTAAGATTAAGTGATGCTTAATTAAATTATTCCTAGACATAAATTGGATTATAGACTAAACTAGTATTGGGGGTGTAAATGGGTGTGGGTGTATTGAGAAATTTGTGTATGTGTGTGTATGTGATGTGTTGGAAATCAAAGGAGTGTGCACGTGTGTATTGTAAAGAAGGGAGTGTGTATACATGAAGAGAGAGAGTAGGTAACTCTTGGTTTTATTATTTTATCTTGCTGGGTGCATTCTTATGCTAGAGGGATTTGAGAACAAAAAAAAGAGAGAGGAACTTCACATTGCTTTGGGCAACCCGTGAGTGAGAGAGAGAACCAAGAGAGGGAAGGAAGCAATTTGAGCTCAAGAAGAAGGAAAACTAAGGAAAGAAAAGCTAGAAGAGATGAGAAATGGAAAGAGCAGCTCAAGGTTTGAAGGAGAAAAAGAATTAGAAAACTTAAGGTATGGAATTTATGCTTAATTTGTGTAGAATCCTTACATTACACTTCCAATTAAAGATGAAATTAGACTCAAATCATGTAATTGAAAGGAATTAGCAAGAAAATGAAGAAGATTGATTTAAGTGTAAGATTATGGAAGTTAATTTGGAATTGGATTCTAAACATGAAATGGGTTACATGCATGTGGATTATTATGGAAAATAAATTAGAAATTAATTATTTTGAGTTTAATTTTTGTAATCTTGCATGAGATTAAGTTCCATTGTTACATGCATGAGGGAATTCTATGAGTATTTGAATTTATATTTACATGCATCATGGATTTTGAAGAAATTGAGCCATCTAAGTTCATATTTTGAAGCGAAAAAGGAAATGTTTTATGAACATCAAGTTTATGGAAAATTAGAATTAACCCTAATGCTAGATAAAGCTTTGATTTATAATTAGATTTTTAATCCATGTATGTAATGTAATTTAAGATTTTATTTGAACTAAACATATTTTGATTATGAATTAAGTTGAGGTTACAAATGAAGTTGAGTTTAAGATTATGGAAATTAGTTGGAGAATTTATAAGAAGTTTCATGACTCCAATTTCATGATTTCAAGGAAAATAGAAAGAACTTGAAGCCAATTTTATGTAATTAAAGAGAAAATGAGAAATTGAAGCTATGATCAAATGTATGAAAATTAATTTAGAAATTAATTACTTTGGGTGGAATTTATTTGTCCTAACATGAAATTGAGTTCCAATTGTATGTACATTATGAATTTTTCAAGAGTTTTGAAATTTTAATTCGTGTTTTAAAATTTGTGGGCTTGAATTTGGGTTTGATATGGAGAAGATGAGTTAAATCTAAATTTGGTCAACTGGAGCATGATTTTGAATAAATGATTTCTAATTGAGAGTGTTTATTAAATTATACAATGGTTCTCCATTTTTGTGTACCAAAAATACATGTTTTGAGGCTTTGGATATCAAATATGAACTTCATTTACAATTTTGGAAATTTCAGAATTTGTGTTGTCCGCTCGAGTAAGGAAAATCTCGCTCGAGCGTGAAAATCAAGCTCCTAGTAGTTTTTCAAATTTTGCAGTCCGCTCGAGCGACCAAAGTGGCGCTCGAGCGGAGACCCATTTTCAGCATATTTTGGAAAATTGTATTTAGTTCACATTTTTATTCTCATCTCTTTCTAGGGCATTATAGACACGATTTATGACTCAATAAAGATTAATAAGCTACCAATCAACATAGATTAGTTAGTCGAAGAATGAATCATTGATCTAGTGGTAATTGTTTAAGAAGCCAAGTAAAAGATCAATCTATTTGGAAAAGAAAGGCTTAGTAATGGAAGAATATGTGCAATAAGAACCCGATTTATTTGAATGAGAAAGAATAAGCATAGTAGAACTTCGGACTGTTTAGACGGAAAAAGACTAGGAAAGTCAAGTTTGATCAAGGGAGTAATATTGTATTTCAATGTGTATATGTTATGTGCTTGTGTAGGTCACGCGCCATTGTCTGCCTGATTTATCTGATATGTCCAGTCCGTCTGATTTGCTTTTGAGGCTATCTGTGAGTAATAACTTAGTAAAGCTATGTTTAACTTTACCTATTTTCTGTGTGATGAATCAAAATCTGTTTTCTGAAATGATATGTTCTGTACAATGAATGATTGTCCAATTTCTGATATGTATTCGTGACATCTTTAGCATCATGTGATATCTGTTGGCTGTCACCCAGTACCGGAGGATCCTTTATGGAACTGGTTATTCGTAACCTCACGTGTATACGTTATGTTCTGTTCTGTTAATGCTAATGGATGTATCACGTGTACTTACGCATGACTTATGATTTCTGTATATGATCTGGACAAATTATGAATTTGATACGAGACTGAATTATGAATTTTGAATCTGTACGGACTCATTCATTAAAACCCTTTACTTTGTTATTATTCACTGGGCTCTAACTCACTATATTATTTATGTATGTAGGTGATCAGGCGCGTGACCAGGCTTAGAGGCATCTGCCTAGAATCTGTTTTTGTCAGCCAACCTATGTGCCTCCCGTGGAGGTTCCGGATGTGTCAAGTGATTATGGCTATGCGATTTAAAGTTTAAGTTTTGCTTTCTTGTTTGGTTAAACAAGTCTTATGTATTTTGTAAATGGGGCTAAATCCCTTTTTGTCTAATCTGTATATATATGATGACTCAAAGATAATGTGTATATATGTATATAAAAAGTTTAAAATTTTTCTGTCTCATATAAGTCTGCACAGCTCAATGGACGTTGTATATTTGCTAGTTGCTTCCGCTAGCCCCTAATATTATGTTAATCTGTCTTAGAGGCCTTCGGTAATCCCAGGATTACTGGCCGGTTACGATGCTAAACCTATAGGGGCGGGTTTGGGTCGTGACACATATCTTGGTTTTGTTTAAGGAATTCAACAAGTTTTTGATCTAAACTAGGGATGCAACTCGGACGGGTTCGGTCGGGTTGGGAGGTTGTCCAAGCCCAGCCCAAGTTGTGCTGAGACCTGCCCAAGCCCGAATTGTAACTCAAGGTTGTCTACCCAAGACCGACCCGAGTTAAACCCGAGTTGCCCGAATTACCCGAATTGTAAATGAATTTAAGTTTTTTTTTTTTTTTTTTTTCAAATTTAATTCGAACTTCTAAATTTTTGTCCAAACCCGTACCGAATTTGAAAATATTTTGTCCAAGCCCTAAAAAAAATCGGGTTGGGCTCGGGTTGCTCGAGTTGAGCTCGCCCAAGTTGCACCCATAATCTAAACATCTCATTTGCTCATGATTTGGAAACTTGGAGTTTAAATCACTCCATGCATGTCATATTCATGTTATGTTTTCACAAATTCAAGCTTGAGTTTGTATAATTGACACACTTGTGGGTCTTGATTTCATGAAATGATCTTTAATTCTTTATGTTTTCCAAGTTTAGAGTTGTTTCCTCAAGTTTTGGGGCCCAAGAGTTGTGTTTTGAAGGGTTGAATCCAAGTTTTGAGCTAGGGAGTGCAATCTAGAAATTTCAGATTCTGCTTCTCCGCTCGAGCGACCACTCTGTGTTTTGCACCTCTGCTCGAGTAACCAAAGGTTGGCTCGAGCGTGAAATGCAAGCTCCCAGAAGTTTATATGTTTTGTAGACCGCTCAAGCGACAAGAGTTGCACTCGAGCGAAGACCTAAATCCCACGCTCGAGCGAGCGTCAAGCGAGCATCGAGCGAAAAAATCGAGCAACCAGTACTTTTGCGAAGTTTACAGACTGCTCGAGCGAAGCAAGTTGCACTCAAGCGACCACTCACATCTTTCATGTCCGCTCAAGCGAAGGAAGTTGCACTGAGCGGTACCCCTGCTTTTAGGATTTTTGAACAAGTGTTTTCAAATGCATTTTGACATCCTCATTTCGTCCTAGGCATTTTTAAGCCCTAATTAAACTAGAACAATGAGGAATAAAAGTAGAACACACCAAAATAAGAGAGAACTAAGTTATGATTCCGGGTGTGTAATTCTGTATGTATTCGTTCTGTATATATGTAGGTCACACGTCGTAAGTTATCTGATCTGTCTACTCTGTCTATTTGCTTGGAGCCATTTGTGAGTAATAACTCTGTAAAGTTATGTTTAATTATAAGTATTTTCTGACTGATATGATACGATCTATTTTTAAAATGCTATTTTATGAATCATGAATGAATGTTCATTTTTCTGAAATGTATTTGTGGCATTCTTAGTTTACGTGACCCTCGCCCGGGGGTAACAATACTGTGGCTCATATTCATGTGGCCCTTGCTCGGGGTGACAATACCGAGGTCTATATTCACGTGGCCCTCGCCCGGGGGTAACAATACCGAGGCCTATATTTACGTGGCCCTCGTCTGGGGGTAACAATGTCATGGCTAGTTGTGTGCAATATATGAACCTTAATGGTTATCGGTACCAACTATGTGAATTTGATATGTCATAATAGTTAAATGGATGTACCACATATACCTGCTGATGATTTCTGGAAAGTATGTGAATTTGGATCTATTTTTTATTTGAAATTTGATATGGGACATCATTTATTAAATTCTTTACTTTGTTATTATTCACTAGGCTTCGCTTACCATTTATATGTATCTATGTAGGTGATCAGGTGCGTGACTAGGCTCAGTGATGACAGCCTGAAGAGTTTTTGTCAGCACCTTTGTGCCTCCCGAGGAGGTTCCATATGCTATGTAGTCATTTTTTTGTGAACATAAAAAGGCTTCATTTTTTTGATTTATGAACAAGTTTTCTGTTATTTGTATATTGGGCTAAATCCCTTTTGGCTTTATCTGTAGTGAATGTAACGTAAGATTACTTCTTTATGATGTTATGTATATGTGTATGAAGGTTTTAAAAAAATTCTGTCCCATGTACATCTCCATAGCTCATTGGACTATGTATATTTCTATAATTGCTTCCGCAGCCCCTAATTATGAGTTGTTCTGTTCAGAGGCCTTTGGTAATCCAAGGATTACTGGCCGGTTACGATGCTAAACCTATAGGGGTGGGTTTGGGTCGTGACACAAAGCTTCAGGCCCAAATTCCCCAGAATCAACCAAAGAACAACTCTCTCTTTGGTATTGAATAAATAAAATAACCCCTTTTGATATAATCCACTCAATTCATGATATAAACTCTCACGGATATCAAAGGAAACAAGCATAGAAACTCCAGATGAAAACCCTAATACATAAAAAGAAGATCTGGAAGCCGTACCCTTGAAACTGATTTAATCGCAGCTTTAAAGCAGGTAGAATCGCGATCATCGCTCGAGCGTAGGAATGGCCGCTCGAGTGGTGTGGCTTAAACGCGTGTTTCTGAAAAAGTGCCTTCGCTCGAGCGATGGAAAGGTCGCTCCAGCGTAAAATCTCAACTCCTAGTACTTTTGCAGGCGAGTGAAACTTCTGAGAGGATTGCATCTTGGCTCGAGCACACAATCGACCGCTCGAGCGGTCAAACAACTTTAATTGCAATTTTTCTTTTTTGTTTTGGGGGCGTTACCCCAGACCTGCTATGGGGCGTTGCCCCTTAGACCCCCACGAGCTTACTAGGTAGCTCGATTCCCGGCATAGTCAACGAAGTGGCAAACATGAAAGAATAAAGATCACAAACTCCTCTACAAGTCACAATTCGTGTTGGATTTGCATCTAAATACTCATAGCTCACTGAAATAAAAGAACAAATAAAATTACAACTGAAAGGAGTTTTGTCAAACGGGATTGCCAATAACAAAAACCTAACAATCTCCCCATTTGGCAATGTAGTGACAAAACACACCTAACAAATAAAATCCTAATCACCCCAACCCATTATAGCCAACAAAACAAACTTTTTTCTCAAGATCATGATTTGCAAAACAGCTATTAGTACCACAATAGTATATGAAAAAGCAATAGACATTTGACAAGATTATCTTGAAGCATGAGATGGAAATATGAATAGAGGTAAATTGAAGATTTTAAGAACATGTAGCATGAATAGATGAAAATCCTAATAAACATGCAAACACTCTTAAAAAAAATTTTGACTCAAAAAAAATAAATTTCCCCCAAACTTCTCCCTATTTTTGTCATGAATTGTCAAAGGAAGCTCAATCAACTAAAGCAAGAGCATAAACCACCCAAGTAGTAATAATAAGTAGTGGATAGCAACATGCAAACCAACTAATGTCAATCTCCCTTACCAAACCAATCACCAAACTTCCCCTCACTAAAAACAACCATAAACACTGAAAACAATGAACAAGAAAAAAAATAATACGATGGAACAAGTAAGGAATTTTAGATTTGTACCTTAAAACAAACAAGATTATCCAAGAAACACAATTACTTGAAAACACAATGTGCACAACCTTTAGGAGATTCCTCATAAAAGAAAGTGATGCATTATACGGAAAACATAGATCCTATGATAAAAGTGTGTGTGCGACTCTTGGAGTTCGACAAACACTAGATTCAAATCCTAATAGTGACCCGATAGTTGGACCGCAGGCAAGAGGATCTAAACACAACTAAGGAAAGTCAAACCACTAGGAATTAAGAGGTATTTGTTGAGTAAAAGTGGAGGCTCCCCTTCAATCAATGAATCTTGTTATTTATTTATTTATTTATTTTCTTTCTTTCTTTTGCACACTCATTGGCCGCTTTCACGCTCAAGAGTATGGGAATTGAACCAGAGAAGCATGGATACAATAAGGATAGCCTGGTTGGTGACTCTGAGGTAGCATTTCCTCATGCCTTGATTGCAAAGAACTGAGGGGAAAGCCGTGGAGATGCAAAAAGATGAAAGGTGTTTAAGAGCCTCAACATCACCCATGATGTGCTAGTATAGGTCAATTCTTTCAGAAAAGTAAAAGACACAATGCTAGAAGTCCATAGAGAAAATTAATCACTAAGGTGGAAGATTCCGATATTTGTTAATCCAAGAGTGTGTACAAAATGAGACATACTAATCAAAGTACACACACTTCGAAATGAGTAATGACTGCAGAAAATACACACCTATTAACATGTAATGGATATTCTCATTAATTCCAACATGCACTAAGAACTGCTCAAAAATTTCAAGATTGCAACACCATACTAAGAAAAACTTTTTGGTTTTTTTTGTTTAATTTTTTAAAACAAAGCATGACAGAAAATGAACAAGCACACACTAAAAAACCCAAAAAGAAAAAACAAACAAAAACCCAAAATCAAAAAGAAAAAAAAAAACTAAAACGAATAAACAAATTAACGCAAGTCAAGTTTTCTCATCCAAACCGCTTTAGTATGAACAAAGTTGTGAGAATTACGGTTCTTGGGTGATGTCTTGACGTTGTGGCTCCCTTCTCCTTCAATGAGAACCCGTCTTGACTTGGTTTCCAACTTCCTATTCCTAGGTCTTGGCAAACACAACCTCTGTTCATGTTTCGTCTCAAGAAAATCAAAATAGCGTGGTCTAATATGACCCTTAACCTCATTAGGACCATTGAAGTGTCTCCTTCCCCACGAGAGACACTCTTCCATCTAACTTATAACAATAAGGGCAAATATGACCATTCATACCACAATGATGACAAATAAAAATAGGGTGTACCTTCTTTTCTTTAGCCCTACCAACTCTAGGAAGATTAAGAAGTCCATCCTCATTTTGAATTTTTTGTTCTCCCTTTCCATGAGTTCTTGTATCATGAGATGTTGATGCACTCCATTTTTGCTCTTTGTCACCACAAAAGCCAATTCCACTCTTGTCACAACACATTTTTTGAGACCCAATGATATTGTCTAAAGTCTTTGATCCTTTGTTCCAAAGTCCAATGGTACCCATAGCACACTTGAGCTCTTTCTCTTTCTTGATGACTAGCTCTTCCAAGGCAACTTGGGACATCTCGAGAATTTTAATCTTTTCTTCATATGTTACATAGATTTGCTGTAGCTCATTCCTCTCTGTCTCACAAGTCAAGAGTTTTGCACAAAAAGCTTGTCGATCACTAGAAATCTTGATGGCATCATTCCTAGTCGCAGAAATCTCCTTCTTTAATTTGACATTCACACTTTCATAGGTTTTGAGTTTGATATTGAGTTTGTCATTCAATTTAGATAAGTTAAGAGATTCCTTATACAACTTTTCATAAGCTTACTGAAGCTCTTCATTATCATTTCCCGAGGATTCATCATTAGTGACATTCTCAACCGGCCTCTTCAGATACTCTATTCGTCCTTCAATTTCGGAAGCCGCCGTGAAAGTAAGGAATTGTTCATGCGTCTCTTCGCCTTGTGCTTCATTGTCATTTTCATCTTTATTAGACTCTGATTCATCATCCTAAGTGATAGTGAAGGCATTCTTCTTTCTCAAACGATTAGGGCATTCTTGAGCAAAGTGGCCAAATCCTTGGCATTTATAGCATTGGACTTTTTCAGAGTTCCCTTGTATCTTTTCTTTTTCCTTCTTGGTTATAGAATTAATTTTGAGTTTATCTTTGCCTTTGAATTTATGAGTTGATTCCAAAAGATTAGGATTCTTTTTCAGAAAAGAAGCTATCTCACAATCCTCATTAGAATCCTTTCCAACTCTATGAGCACTACTAAAAGCAATATCATTTTTTTGTTTCTTTTTGAAATTCATATGTGCCTCATAAGTTTGGAAATTTCCAACCAAATGATCCAGCTCGAGATTGTCAACATCTCGAGCCTCCTCAATAATTGTAACTTTTGGTTGGAACCGATTGGGTAAGAACCTTAAATTTTTTTCCACAATCTTGGATTATGGTACTTTTTCACCTAAATTGAAGCTGGAATTTACAATGTCACTCAACTTCGCATAAAATTCATCAAATGTCTCACTATTTTTCATTGAAAGGTTTTCGAAACTAGACGTGAGCCTTTGAAGTTTTGAGAGTTTAACCGAAGGAGTGCCCTCATGAATAGTTTGTAAGATATCCCAAGCCTCTTTTGCGACTTGACAATTGCAAATACGACTAAACTCTTCTAGTGTGACGGCGCAAAATAGAGAATTGTTAGCTTTACTATTCTAGCTACTATTTTGGTAATCAGTTGTGTCCCACTTATCAATTGGTTTGGGGAAAGTTATTCCATCAATGGTAATTGTTGGTTTGGTCCATCCACACATGACAGATTGCCAAACTTTTTCATCAATAGATTTTAAGAACGATTTCATCCAAGCTTTCTAAAAAAAATAATTAGATCCGTCAAGTAGGAGTGGTCGAAGCATAGAATTTCCCGCACGAGTTGGATCCATTATCACAAATCAAACACGATTTTGCTCCAATAGTTTTTTAAAAAATAGAAAATAGAGCAACTTGCTCTGATACCAATTGAAAAATCTTGAATCCCCAAGATATTGATTTGGATTATGTATCAATTTTAACCAGTAAATAACAATCCCAATCTAACAATAAAACATAAATTGACACAACAATTTTACATGGAAAAACCATAATTAGAGCGCTTCCAATTGTGATAAAAAAAATTACGGGCAAAAGCTACAAAAACAATCCACTAAGAAGACAAAAGGGAATTACACAAGTGTACCCTCAATTACCTAACGACTCCACGCCCGAATCAAACCGACCCTTATGTACCTTTTCCAGCCCCGTCGTCACCTCGAAATTGTCTTGCCCAACGTTGAATTCACAACGCCGATGTCAAATCCACAACGATGAGCCACTTCGGAAGCCACCAAAGTTTCAGACCCAAATTCTCCGGAATCTATCGAAGAACAACTCTCTCTTTTGTATTGCATAAATAAAACGACCTCCTTTGATATAATCCACTTAATTTATGATATAAACTCTCACAGATATCAAAGGAAACAAGCACAAAAGCTCCAGATGAAAACCCTAATATCTAAGAAGAAGATCTGGAAGCCGTACCCTAGAAACTAATTTAATCGCAGCTTTATAGCAGGTAGAATCGCGATCACCGCTAGAGCGCAGGAATGACCGCTCAAGTGGTATGGCTTAAACGTGTGTTTCTAAACAAGTGTTTTCGCTCGAGCGTAAAATTTCAACTCCCAGTATTTTTGCAGGTGAGTAAAACTTCTGAGAGGATTGCATCTTCGCTTGAGGGCAAAATTGACTGCTCAAGCAGGCAAACAACTTCGACTGCAATTTTGCTTTTTTGCTTTGGGGGCACTGCCCCGAATCTGCTATAGGGTGCTGCCCCCTGGACCCTCGTGAGCTGACCGTGCAGGTCGATCCCTGGCATAGTTAACGAAGTGGCAAACATGAAAAAATAAAGATCACAAACTCCTCCGTACAACACAATTCGAGTTGGATTCGCATTTAAATACTCATAATCTCACTGAAATAAAAGAACGAATAAAATTACAATTAAAAGGAGTTTTGTTAAATAGGATTGCCAATAACAAAAACCTAACAACTAACAACTCATGTCATTAGTGACATGTGACAATACAATCTAATAATAAATTTGTATGATAATGATGAATTCTACTTTGAGAAGGTAACTACTTTATCACATATATATAATAAAAATAATAATAAATAATTATTGAATGGTGATAACACAATTATGTTTAAAAAAAAAAATCCCAAGGACTGGGTCGCTCTCACCACGAAAATTAAAAGCATTATATAATTTTCACAAGTTACTTCCGAATTCCTTCCTTCACAATATGGCTACTTTCTTTGAGCCTCAACGTATTTTATTTTCCTTCTCATGTGGATGACATTCTCCTTGAAGTTTCTAAATTTGTCTTTTTTCTTACTTCCTTTTTATTTGGGTAAATTGTATATATCTTTTTCAAGGTTTGAAATAAAATGTAATAAATTTTGTAAATTTAATTTAATAATACGAAACTCTCTTACACTGTGTTTGGTTCATAAATTTAAATAAAGATTTGAAAAAAATAAAAAGGTGAATGAAATATGAATTTTTATACTTTCATACTGTTTATATTAATTTTATTCTATTTAACTTTACTAAAAAAAATCAATATAATTTCTTAAAATTATATAATTGCATAGCATTTGTCCTTGTTCATAGCGTTGGAAAAAAAAAAAAAAAAAAAAGATTCCATAGCATTTGTCCATATCCTCCCATTGGTCATTATTGTCATAATAGTTGACTGTCATTATTGATTAGTATTGCATCTAAAAAAACATTCGGTAGTGCTACGTAGCTCGAAAGGTGGAGCTCGAAATTGGCTCGAATCAGAAACAGAGAAGGAGAAGAGAGGGGAGGAGGAGGAGGAGGAGGAGGAGGAGGGACTGGAGGGGACCCAACAAATGGGGCTGGAGGCGGGGGGCGGGGGGCGGAGGCGAGGCAGAGCCGACGAGCAGCGACGGCGGGCGACGAGGCGACGAGCAGCGACGGCCGGCGACGAGCAGCGACGATCCTCGGCGGCGGCGGTGGTACTGGCTCTTCTCCTCTTTCTCTTCTCCTCTCTTCTTCCTCTCTGCTCTCCCTCTTTCTCCTCTGTCTCTTTCTCCTCTCTTCTTCCTCTCTTCTCTCCCTCTTTCGAGCCAATTTGAGCCAACCAATTCGAGCTACGGCTCATTTCCGAAAAACATTATGGGTGTAAATACTAAATGGACAATTACACTGCAATGAAGTAAGAAAAAATAAATTACATGTTAATTAAGAAATTTATAATTTTAATTATTAATATTTATATAATTTTTCATTGATTTGAAATTTGTTTTTGTAAACTACACTGATGTGTATAGGACTAAAGTAAACAGTTGTAATTTATTCAATTATTTATTTATTTATTTATTTATTTTTGTGAACAGGAGTTTACTAAAATACATATGTGAGTTGGATGGGTTGGTAATAGCAATAACAAACGACAAACAGATCATAACAGAACAAAAATGAAATTATTTTATATTGTTAAAAATTAAGATTACAAAAATTAAAATAATATTTTGAAAAAATTATAAAGATGAATTGGGTAATTTACCACCTTATTTAAAAAATTAAAAAAATCAATTAACATTGGTCGCTTGATTGCAGCTGCAATAGTCTAACTAGTTAATTTGATGAAAATGATTTGTAGAGTCAAAAGTCTATGGAAGAATTGATGTGTCTGTCTTGTGTAGCCCAAATCAAACGAGTCATGAGACCCTTGACAATTCTCAAGAACAATTCTAATGACAACATGAGTTATCTATGCATTTCTCATGTTTATCACATATTGTAAAGAAATTTTTGACACCCATAATTAAAAGCATTCATATAACTGAGTAATGGTAAAACTTACCCTATTCGAACAAAAACAGAAATGTTTGCAGTAATATTACGAATTTAGACTTATCAATTCATAAATTATTGAGAAATTAATATATATTAATTTTGTTCAGAACTGAGTGTTTGAAGAAATTTAATATTTTTAGAATTAAGTATCCTAATGTATTTAATTTGTTCGGTACTAAGTATTCAAATGGCGATGATGGGAGTTTGGCGATGACAGGATAATGAGCTGTAAACAGTAAGTTTCTAATATACTTCTAAAGTTTTTAGGGGTATAACTAGTATTATTTGGGATATTTAAAAAATAAATAAAAATTTAAATTGTAGATTGGGGATTTCAAAGTAATGGGGTGTCCAACTTAATTTTTGAGGTGTATTTAGAGCCACCCAAATTATCATCTTGTGATTCAAATTTATTTTATATATAGATCCCACACTATACAAACTCTTCATCTGGTTTGATAAGTTTGGTTCCTAGACTTGGGGCAGATTTGAAAAATTAGAATAATAATTAATTAGTCAAAAAGTTATTAAAAAAGTCAAAAAACTAAACAATTATAGGAAAAAAAACAAAGATTTTATTTCTTCTTTGGTTTTTTCACATTTTTTTTAATAAAATGTCAAAAAATCATTTAAAACACACTAATTTTTTCACCTCATATTTTAACTAAAAAGTTACTAAAATATTGTCATAAAAAATCAAAAAATCATTTCAAATATATTAATTTTTTTCACTTCATATTTTAATCAAAAAGTTACTCAACTTATGAACACAAAATTTATCCCAAAAAATGAATTAATAGTTCAAACTCATTTTACTCATGAACCACATGTGTCTCAATTTAATTTCTACTACACAAACGTATTGGGGATAAATTATGGGAAAATTCTAATATACATCCCTTTAAAAAGGTGTATCATATGCACTTTTATTTATGCCAATTTCTTCTTTAATTATGACCAATTTTATTTAGTTATGATATTATTTTAATTATAACTTATGAATTCTTTAATTATGTCTCATGTTGTATTTAGTTATGATATATTCTTTTAATTATGACTAAAAAAATTAAAATTATAATAATATTTTTTTAGTTATAATATATATATTTTTTTGGACTTCGTGTTTTCCTAAATTATGAGTGCATGGCATTTTTTAATATTGTATTCCAAGCAAACTCTTATTCTACCGGTCTCACCGAAGTTTGTCGCCCAGTTTCGTCAAATTTTGTCATTCCCGGAAAATACTCTCTCTCTCTCTTTCTCTCTCTCTCTCTGTTTGAGACATTGAGAAGCCTTACGAGGTATCCTTTCTTTTACGAATATTCTGAGCTTGGTTTTTTAGTATCTGTATGATTATTGCCTTTTTTTGTTATCTTTGACTCTGTTTTGATCTTCTTTTGTTGGAATTCATTGGCTTCTCTATGTATGCTAAGTGGAATGATGCATATATGCCTTCTTTAGTATCTGTTAGGTGCTCAATCAAATGCCACAAACAAACATTGTTATAAATGTTTGTTTGCTTTGCATTACGTTTTCTTTTATCTTGGCTGAGCTTATGAGAGTACAAACAAAGGAGCTGTAAAGAACTTCTTTGGATTTCATAAACAGAAATTCAATATTGGGTTAATTGTCAAAGTTAAGGTTTAGTTGTTCCTTTTATATTTATAAAGATAACAATCGTAGCGAAAAACATGAAACAGCACCCTACTAATGGAAAAACCAGTACTTTGTCTGGTACAAGATTGGCAACTTTGGTTTATATGTGAAATTGCTGTATTTAGAAAAAAAAAACATGGTGAGAATAAATTTGCAAAAGGCAAAAGAATAGGACTTACATTGAGAAATTCTACTAAATTACTATTCTTTAAATATTCTTTTATTCTTGGTTGATTTGGATAAAAAAGTGGAATACATGGAAAACAGGGTGAGATTATAATGGAAGGGGCTTAAATTATTGAGTTGAAGAAAACTGTAGTAAGCATCAAATTCAGACTTTGTTCACATCTAATCAATTATAGACTTGAAAGTTAATTGTAGTAAGCATCAGAAAAGTAGAAAATTTTGGGTTCATCTTGCTTTGATGAACCCACTTTAGGATCATCAAGATAATATGAGGATTTGAGGGCCTGACAAATTGAAAAGCCAATTGGTACCACTTGACCAACAAAGCCCTTTAGTTTTTTTTTTTTTTTTTTTTTTTTTTTTTTTTTTTTTTTTTTTTTGGGGTACATTGGCTGTAACATGAAAAGTAGTTGTCCTCGAATTTTAACATCCCAATAAAGTGTTAGGATTCTGTCCCATCTGACCTAATCCCAGTTCATTAAGCCCTTAATGATCTTGAAACATATATAACCAAATATTCAAAACAATTCACAGGGTTATTTGACAAATTGGCTGAAATAAAAATATTACAAAACATCTAATGAACATAGACCATCATAAGTAACACCTTATCGTCCACTATGAAATTGTGACATGACATGGTTTGCTATGCTATCACAAGCTGCTGAATTGCTCATACTAGTGCCACCACTATAAGCATCTGAAAGTTGATCTCCAAGCAAATACTGAGTCTCTTCTAAATTTTTCTTGTCATTTAACCATGAGTTTTTCTCCATCATTCTCAATCCCTCTAGCTCCATTGCCACTTCCTTCATGTTTGGCCATTTCGTCACCTTTTACTCTTAAGCATCTCTTTGTTAAAATAGCAACTTCCTTTATTTGGTAAGCCTTTGCATCATTTTTCACCTGTTCATCAACAATTTCAAACATGTGATCTTCTTTCATTGCTGAAATAAAATACATTGCTAAATTTCTATCTGCTTCAAACCTGTCAAAAGAAATTGCTTTCTTGCCGGTTAGCAATTCCAGAAGGACAACCCTCAAGCTGTAAACATCACTCCTTTCAGTCAATTGGCTTGTTTGGAAGTACTCTGGGTCCAAGTAACCAAGTGTACCTTGAACCAATGTGGTTAATTGAGTTTGGTCTATGGGGATCAACCTTGAAGAGCCAAAATTGGATACTTTTGCAACGTAATTGTTGTCTAATAGTATGTTAGTGGACTTAACATCTCTATGAATGATAGGAGTGCTAGCAGCAGAGTGCAAATATGAAAGGGCTGTTGCAGTTTCTATTGCTATCCTTAAACGATTCTCCCACGTTATTGAGGATGTGCCACCTATAGTGTATGTGGTCATAGAGAGTCCCATTGGTAATAAATTCATAGACTAGTAAAGGAACTTGTGTCTCCAAACAACACCATAGGAGTTTCACAACATTCCTATGGTTGACTTCGGAGCAAGGTTCTAAAAAACGGTTTCGGTCGTCGTAACGGTGGCGGTGGCACAGTTGCGGTTGCAGGGTGTAAAGGCCGTAGCGTAACGGTTGTAGTAATCGGAACCGTGAATTTTTTTATTTTTCACACAATTTGAAAAAAAAATTACCGATATGAATATTTTTTTCCAGAATCATATTTATTGGGTTTAAAAATAAATTTTGATCAATTTTTATTAATTTTTAAGTACGATCCAATATATTTCATATTTTTAAATCACTACAAACTGAGTTTTTTACATTTTATTTTAATAATTAATAACTTTATATGTCATAAATCCATATTACAAGTAGTGGCAAAATTTTCTTTAATTGGACTTAGATGTATAAAATTATTTTTTTAATTATTATACTTGTGAAAGCATATGCAAATTTTAACTTGAATAGTCTTAAAAAATAAATTATACATGCTAATGTAATCAGATAAAAATTAAAAAATAAATTATAAAGAAAAATTTTTACACATGGTTTTTTTTTTTTTGGGGGGGGGGGGGATTTGGATCACTTGAATATTCGTTCTCTTTTTGGATAACCTGTAAATAAAAATAAAATAAACTAATCAACAAAAATTGACATGTATAAAATATGTATTAATTTATAATTATAGGTGTTATGTTTTCTAGATATTTTACAAAAAATCAATCACTAACTATTATATATAAGATAAACAATGATAAAAGTAAGAGAATAAATAAAAGCCTAAATATATATATTTTTTAATTAAGCCAAATAGATAATGACTACACTTATTATTATTATTATTATTTTCAAACAAAGATTACATGGTTGAGTGAAGCTCTCCCTGCAAGATGAATGGGTGACATCATCTTCAACAAATAAATGTTTTTCATCTTCCCTCTTCTCTCTCTCTATCCCTCTTTTCCCCTTTTCAGCCTTTTTTTTTCTTCGAAAGAAGCTGTTTGGAACCGTTATGTAACAGTGCATAACGAGGCGTTACGGCCGACACATCTATGAATCTCAATCACACCGCAAAAGTGGGAGTAACGTGTGGTGCTTACCACAGCAACCATTACGTAACGGCCGCAATCATTACGTAACACCGCATTTTAAAACCTTGCTTGGGAGAGAATTATGACTTCGTTAATGAATTGTTCAATTTGGGACTTTCTCTGTTCTGCTACTTTGGACTTCTTAATGGCAACTACGGTGTTATCTGGTAATACTCCCTTGTAGACTGTTCCTTGGCCACCTTGGCCCAGGATTCTATTTTCATGGTAGTTGTTTGTTGCCTTCTTAAGGTCCTCTGTAGTAAAGATTTTAGCGGGCTGTATTAATCCTTCACGTATGGAAAGTTGTTGTAACATGATGCCACCATTTTGCTGAAAGAATTTCTCTCTGAGATTGATGATATTCCTTTGCCTAAATCGCCAATATAGCCAGGAGTCACGCAAAAGTAGCACTGATACGCTTATGATTATGCCTGTACGGATTGGAATCGAGATGTCAATATCAAGAATTCAAGTTTCAAATTACTTTATGATCAAACGAAAACTAGAACAAAATGTACATTTGGCGACTAAAAAACATTTAGTCCTCAAAAGTTATGGAATTGGAGACCAATAATTTTTTTAGTCAGCAAAAGTAAAATATTTAGCTACTAATTTTTTTTAGTCGGCATATATTGATTATTGGTCACTAAAAAAAAAATTTAGTCGCTAAAAATGTCAGAATTGGCGACAAAAAAAAAAAAACTTAGTCGTTGTATATTTAGTTTTGACTACTAAAACCATTTAGTCGCCGAATGAAAAATAAAAAAATTATTTTTTAGCTTTGGCAACCAAATGTTTGGTCGCCAAAAACTTATGTTGTCGTTTAGTCGCCAAAAACTTATTTTCAGGAATAAAAAAAAATTTAGTCGCCATATATTGAGTTTTGGCTACTAAAACTATTTAGTCGCTAAATGGAAAATAAAAAATTATTATTTATTTTTGGCGACCAAAAGTTTAGTCGACAAAGACTTATTTTTAGCGACCAAAATATATTTTAGTCGCCAAAAAATTAAAATATTTGGCGGGATTTACAAATTTTGGAGGGATTTACAAAATCAATTGGTGACTAAAAATATTTAGTCGCTAATGGTGTAATATATATATATATATATATATATATTTGGTTTCCAAACAACAAACCAACACCTCTCTCTCTCTCTCTCTCTCTCCAGCGTCTTTCCCTCTCCCTCTCCCTCTCCGCTGCTCTTCTCCCCTTCCCCTCACTGTCGCTCCACCAGTCGTGCCTCCACCGCTCCTCCTTGGTCACCGGCAACTGGAGCATCGGTGCACCTAGATTTGCCCTATTTTCTTGGGCATCACAACTATTCTCAGTTCAAAACTCGAAACCCTAACCTACAGTTTCAAATTCGACTCTCCTCGATTCTCTCTCTCTCTATATATAGGTAGATGTGTATATATATTATATTTGTGATGGGTAGGGTATATAATTAAGGGATTTTTTCTGAACCCACCAACACTGTCCAACGTCCTGCAATGGCATCGGAGAACGAAGACAAACCCTTCCCCTCCTTCGTCGATCCACGATTGACTTTACCCTAGGTATGTCTCTATTTCGCCCTCTCTCTGTCTTTGTCTTTGTCCCTGCCTCTCTCCCTTTCTTTCTCTCTCTCTCTCTCTCTCTCTCTCTCTCTCTCTCTGCGTCTTCTTCCATTAGCACATTTTGACACAAACCCAGCCCTAAATCGACCCAGCCCCAAATTGTGATTTGACATCAATGTTAAAGATTTGAATATTACGAATTTCAATTGCTAGGGTGATTTTCTATATTGTCTTGGTGTTTGTTATTTCATTCACAAATTTCACACACTATCTGTTTGACAATATGTCCATAAGAGTCAAACAAGTAGGTTCAGGTGAGTGTTCATCGACTCTGATCTCTCTTTGATTCTGTGTTTCTCCCTCTCTGTTTTGGTATCCGAGTTCAATCAATTCATTTGAATTGGAAATTGGTGTGTCATATTTTGTTAGATCTTTGATTTGGGTTTTTTTTTTAGTTTTATATCAATGTTTAACTTGATTTGGATATGGGTTGTTTGCTTTTGTACTAAATGATTGATTTAATGTTTCTATGAACTCATAACTTCATTTATTATGACCTAAGAACATTTTTGGTAATATTTGTTAAAACTAAGGACTTTCTGAGTTGATAACATAGTGTGTCAAACAGTATTAACATTAACAACTTGCCCAAAAATAGTTGAAGCAGAAGAGTTAGCAACTAAAGAAGCCCCCATATTTGTGTAAAAAATTTAAATACAGCAAATCAGTTAAATAATAACCACATGTTCCGCTTCCATTTCCATACTGAAATGAATTACCACACTGATTACTCTGTGAAGAGCATTTAGTAGCTGCAGCTTGAACTAGAGGAAGAGTGACCCGTAGACATGTTTTAAGTTGTAGTCAAGTAGTTTATTATTTGTAACCTATTCTGCAAGTAATAGTCAAATGTTTGTAACCTGCCTATTGTTTATTGAATATAACTTGAGTCATGTCCTTTTTGAGGAATATATTTATTTTTTGCACCATACAATTCTACAAGTAGGGCCCTTTAAGGATTTCATCACTCCTTGTTTAATGATTATGTCTGATTTCTATAATGAAGCTCTTAATTAAATTTGTTCTTGAGTATATTTCTTGGTCTTTATTGGAATGAGTCTCACATAGACTCTCCATTCCAGACATCCACCCATCTTGATTCTATTTGAAAATAGATTGAATTCTTGGGAAAGAGTATGGTACATATGAAGGGTGTGTACCATATGCACCTTATAACTAAAGAAGACAATGGCATAACTCCATACTTTCTGAGTCACAACTTATAAATTAAAAAAAAAAAAAAAAAACAATAACCAAACAATACATGAGGCATAACCAAAGATCTCATGAGTCATAATTAAAATAAGATCATAACTAAAGAAGAAAATGTCATATCTTAGGGGTGCATATGGTAAGGGGTGTGTATAGTAGAATTTCCCTGAAAAAATTTGATCAATATCTGAAAATATTTGATGAAGACCTTCGGCGTGGTATGTTTCTTTTAGCTTCTGCATACTCTTCTATGTTTTCCATATAATGGTGGCCTTATTTGAAATGTTGCTTTTCGACTTGTGGCTGAAAGAGAAAGTGCTGCTACAATTGGGTCAGCTGCTTAAAATCTCGAAAATAATGTTAAATTTACCAGTGGCAGAGGACTAACTACCTTTCCTACACCTGGATTTTCGAAGTCCCTATTAGATTTAGTTAGACCTCACATTTAGGCTATTGAAGCTTTTGATCCTGATTGCTCTTTTGCTTTTTGGGAGCTGGATTTGGAACTTGATAATTACTCTTCCCTAATAGAACACTAACAAAGAAACTCTTCCCTGCGGTTTTGCCTTTGCTGATATCAAGAATTAGAGTATATGGACCAATTGTTACTAAATGGTCAATGAACTTTAATTGAGTGGTTGATATTTAAAGTAAATTATACTACAAATTTGAATGAGAAGAATGAAAAACTCAAAAGTCCCAGCATAATTCTAAAGTTCATTGGTGGCCTGTAAGTAGTAATGAAACTTGATAACAGGCACAACACCTAGAATGAATCTAGTTTACGCATTTCATCTTTTGGGTGAAATTTCAGCCATATTTGGATGACAATTTATTTATTTATTTATTATTTTTGTAATTCCATTCTTCTTTGACTTACCAAACACAACCAAGGCATGAAAATGGAAAAATAAGATCAGAGAATTGGTTGTTCAGCTTTCTACTTAAATGTTAGTTTGCTGAAACGAAGATACATTGAAACTGGAGATATATCATTTTCAAAGTGTTTCTTATCTTTGCATCAATAATTGGGGACTGTAAACTTCAAACGAAAGATGAGAGTCCAAATCACAAGCATCGATGGGTTGAACGTTGATGACAATTTAATCTGCTGACAATAATATAATTAAAAGCATGTGGGTGTAGGTGTACATACTATGGACTCAACTTTCTTCGCGCCCCCTTTCGGAAAGCTCGAATTGGTCCCACAGTTTGGACTCCTGTCATAGTTCTGAATCTAGTCTCACAAAGTGCAATGTGAAACTGATAAACACCAAAGAGTCCAATCCGGCAAATCATTTTGGAAAATCAGATTTTAAATCAAATAATGCCAAAACTGGACTGCTTTGCCAGATTATAGAGTCGCCACCTAAATATTTTATTTTGAGAAATTTAGGAAACCCTGACTTGTGCCAAAGGCCACGTGTCCGTCATCACCAAAGTTGCCTCGGCTCAGGAACTTGGGTACGAGAGGGAAAGGTCCTGAAATGAGCACCCTCGCTCGCCCGATCAAAGGATCGACCTCTACTAAACATGATATGTTATTTTATAAACACATGTGTTCTTATTCCGGTTATTAGTTAACCTTACTATGTGACGCACACATACAAGTATAGACTAAATCACAAGAATTGGAACATTTCAACTCATGTTTGTTTTCGAAAATGGTTTGAAGTTGCCACCCTCAAGTGGGCTAAAGCGCGGATTTGCCATCAAACATGATGGGCTTTAAAACATGATTTGCCACTTCGCAAAGTGGGCTTAAAACGCACATTTGATGAATTGTTCCAATTCAAGCAACAAAGCCTCCACCCACAGGCATTCATGCAGTTAATCACTTAAGCAAATAGCCTCATGGCAAGCATGCTATCATGGCAATACTCACACTCATGTAAGTATGCTAAAGCGTAAAACTTACAGTGTACTCTGAGCCAAAACAAAAGATAGTTAGAAATATGTATGATCCTAACTATATTAAGATGCCTAATGCAACACATGCAATATGAATTAATAGGCTCAGCTACTAATATGGCATTTGTAACACTTTGATAGCATGTTTTTAAACACGTATTCAGGAAAGTGTATTGAAATAACGATGCAGTTTAAATGATGCGCCGAGCCTCGGTGCATGCAATACAAATGAATGATGCAAACATGCGAGCATACGGTATGCTAATTGAAATATGACCCTAAACTAACCATCGAAAGTGGGTAAATAAAAGGAAGAAAGACGTGGGATTGGAAGACATGCACACACGCACGCACACTTATTACAACATTGCGCACTCACAAAGGAGGGTCCGAATAAATAAGCTAAGCTAAACTAAGCTAAGCTAATTATTACGAAACGAAACTAATTAACTATTCTAAGCTAATTAATTATTACAACACAATTGAATAACTAGCTATGCTAAGCTAATTAAAATATTACAAAATGAATTAAACTAATTAATTACAACACATGTATTAATCAGCTACAACTAGCTAATAAAGCAATAAAGTAGCTTCGCGAGTGAGGGAGACGTGCATGCTCTGTTGCTTCCTTCCCGAAAATCCATTGCCTTGCCACCGGCTGCCTCTGTTTGCACTCGCCTTGATTGCTAAACACCGAACCAACATTCCAGACTGCTTTTGCTCCAAAACAGGAACACTTTGCACAAAAATGGACTGGTGGCCGGTTGGCCACAAACACTGGCCAGTCGGCTACCTCAAGTGGCCAGTCGGCCACCCATTTTTCCAAAATTCTATTTTTGTTGTAACAGAGAGCAACAGAGGCAAAGCAATGTATTTTTCAAGGAATGTGTGTACTGCCACCCTCCTCATCATTTCTCAAGCTTAAAGGAGTGTAGCACTTGGCTCTCAAGCCATCAACCAAGCGTTTTCATGCATGATGGCCTAAGAACCAAGCTTGTACAAGCTTAATGAATGCACACATAAGACTCAAAGAACCACCACCCTATCATGCATGATAAAGGGTGACGGCGACCAAGAAACGTGACACATTTCATCACTTTGAGTATGAAACGTTCCACATTTCTTGTGTTTGGATTAACGTCCGATCCAAACACATGCAATGCAACACGAATATGCTTATCTTGCTCAAGTTTTAGTTGGTTCATTTTATTTACTCATTTTAGCACTACCAAACCATTCTTTAGTTGGTTAAGTCCAAGATGAATGTCCTCTAATTGGAAAGATGGCCTACGCCACAAGTGTCTTGAGCATGAAAGAGGCCTCATGCTGTTGGTTAAGAGGAACCCTCAAGAGAGGGTTAAAATCATTAGGCATGAGAGCCTCAAGTTTACACTCAAGCCAACAAGGGGCTCAAGACCACTTTCAAAGAAAAATGAAAAGTGAAGAATGAAGGAAGGTTCCAGACTTTTCAATGTTGAAATGGCATGAAAAATAGTGCTACAACATACAAGCAACACATGCACAACATGTTCAAAGGCCGAAGACATCAAACTAGTGAAGAGCATTACACTAGAGGCATGCAATATCAAGCTTAAATGACCAAACTAGCTCTAGATAGAGCTTAAACATGCGAAAACAGTGGCCTAAACATGCTGAGACAGAAGCATAAAGGCAAGAAAATCATGCGCACATGTTGGCTCGCAAGCAAGGCTCAAAACACAACTCTCAAAAGCAATGAAAGAGTGGAATAAGTGAGAGTGTGACAGCGACATACGCACTGAAATCACATGTTAAATGATGCTACAATATGCAAACAACTCAAATACTTCATACTCAAAGCCTCAAAACAATGGACTAGTGAAGACCATTACACTACAGCCATGCAAACCAAGCCTCGAAGGACATAATCAACCCAAAACAGATTTAAAGCATGTCAAAACAGTAGCTAAAATGTGTTGGAGTCAAGCTAACACAAGCTAGAATAATTGGCTAACTCATTGGGCATGCTAGACTAGTAAGCATAGTTGCACTACAAGTGCAAAAAACAAGCAACAAGTGCTCCAACCAACCAAAAACAGAGTTAAGACATGTCATAAAAGAGCCTAAAACATGCTTGAAACAAGCTAACACAAGCCACAAAAACATGCCACTTTGTAATGCTAACTAGGCATGGAAGAGAGAGAGAGAAGGATGGGAGGCTAACCCCTCCATTTTTGGACCTCAAGACCAAGTTTTTACCACTGAAATTTCCCTGGAATTCAGTGGTTAAAAGAGCCCAAAAAGTTATTTTAGAAGCTTTGAAAAAAAGGCACAACACTCAAGCAAACAAGCTACAAAGAGGGTGGACCACCCCTAACTCCAAAACAAACCTCAAACCACCATTTGTAACCTTAAAAACAGAGTTTTTTATAGGTTAAAACCAGCCTCGAAATAGCATGCAAAAGTGGCCAAACAAGTAACTAAAACAAAGCTTAAAAGGGGTAAGCCTTATTCCTTTGAAGCACAGCAACGAACAACAAAAATTTTGAGCTAAAACCACTCTTAGAAGCTCAAACAAGGCCTCCAAGAACCTCAGCTCCAAGGTGAAGGTGTTTGGCTAAGGGTCTTAGTGCAAATGTGTAGAGAATTCCCACTTTCAAGCACAAAATAGGGAGAGAGAGAGAGAGGATTCTAGAGAGAAAAAGAGGAAATTTTGCTCACAAAATTTCTAACCCTTCAAATGGGGGAGAGACCTCCCCTTATATAGAAATATAAGCCAAAGGCTTGCTTTCATCCCTCCATACACGTGTATGGAAATGAGCATAAGTGATCAACAGCTGGCACAGTTGGCAAATAAATATCTGAAAAAGGAGAAAAATGGCCATCGGCCACCATTGGTGGCTGACCGGCCATCAACATAGCCGACCGGCCACCACTGGTGGCCAGCAAGCTAAGGGGATGGCCGACAGGCCACCCTCTCCTCCAGAAGCAAAGAAACAAGCTCTTGGCCCACAACCAAGCGCAAAACAAACAAGATAAGAGGCTCCAAGGCAAGGCGCTCAGCCGAGACCTTCAAGGACTCAAAATGAACATGAGTGAGCACAATCATCGGGTATTCAAACGATGACGTCCAAGTCTTGAGGACAGTCAAAAATGGGGTGTCTACAGTTGGCCCTCTTTGACAGAACTCGGAAGTCATGAAGTGACGGGAGTGAATATCAAAGCCCAGAGACGACCCATTTTTGATAAGGCCAAAGACTTAGACAAACAAGTAATCAAAACAAAGAACGGTTGCGCCTGCAGGTTGCCTACGTAACCCTTTACAAGGAATCAAACCAACGTAGTTCTGGGGCATGATGCAAATGATATGCACGATGCAAAACATAACTTATGATCATGCAATAAGACTATAACGAAACATCTGGATGCAAATGCCATGCAAAGAAACGCTACAACAAACTCGTACATAAGCAAGTTATCACGAACCAAACCACATTTCATGCAGAAAGGATGTAAGAAAATTATGCAATCTTAACTGCGCACCACGTAGGAAAGGTAAAAAGCAACAACCGTTGGGCACACCCGAGGCGGTAAACAAGATGCCAACACGCGGCACATGCGAGGAAAGAAGTGGTGCGATGCTAAGGACACACCCTAAGGTTCCGAGCCACAGAGAACAGTAACTGGCAAAACACACCCAACTATTATGCAATCAAAGCAAAGAGCGGTATAAGCATCGGAACCAGGCCAGATGCATTTAACCAAAGCATCTCGATGCGCCACGCGCGAGAGGGAAAAGGGAGCAGTGCAACACCGGAGGGTGATATAAACATCGGAGCACGTTCCAATGTTTCTAACCAAAACAGAGTGGTATAAGCGTCAGGATATGGTCCAAACGCTTCTAACCGAAGGGTGTGGCATAAACATCGGGCACACGACCCAACGCTTCTAACCAAAGCAAGGTATAAACATCAGGCACACGACCCAATGCTTCTAACCAAAAGAGTGTCGGTGTAAACACCGGGTGTATTCGAGTGTTTCTAACCAACAAAGTGGTATAAGCGTCGGACACACGTCCCAAACGCTTCTAACCAAAATGGTGTCGGTGTAAACATCGGGCGTACACGAGTGTTTCTAACCAACTAACCAACAGAGTGGTATAAGCGTCAGATAAACGTCCCAAACGCTTCTAACCAAAAAGGTGGTATAAATATCAGGCGTACCTGAGTGTTTCTAACCAGAGCAAGGTACAATGTAATCATCGGGCGTACCCGAATGCCTCTAACCAAAGGGGGGTGGTGTAAGCACCAGGCGTACCCGAATGCTTCTAACCAAAAGAAGGTGTCGGTGTAAACACCGGGTGTACCCGAGTGTTTCTAACCAAAGGGATGGTATAAATACTGGGCGTACCCGAGTGTTTCCAACCAAAGGGATGCTCAAAGGATAGAAATGATCTTACTTGGAGTTCCTCTGAATAAACCGTACATCCAATATCGTCTGGTTGCACCAGCTTTGAATGAACCGTACATACAATATCGTGCCTGCACAAGAAAGAAACTTCGGCAAGTACAATATAATAGGAATGCATGTTCTATGCAAGACGAATAACCATGACACAACACTTAGAGAATCATGCTTCATGCACATCATGCAAGAAATGGAGAATGTTCTATACAACACCAAATGCATGTTCAATGCAACAGGTACAAACATTTCTACGTGAATGTGAGAGCATATGTAAGGTAATGCCATGCGAACATTTTCTATGTGAAATGAAAAGCATATACAATGCAAGACATGGGCATCAATGTTCAAAACACGTGTTTAGTGCCTAAATAGAAGCATGCCTTATATTAAAGTAGAAGATGCATGCTCTATGCGAACAAGAGATAATGCAAAACCTCATGTGAAAGAATGCATTCCATGAAATGACAAGGCGGTGCGCATTCTACGCAATAACAAAAGCGATGCATAGTAAAAATGACTCAATCGCAACCTCCAATTTACCTCCTAGAGAAGTTGCAACAATTTAAAAGGATGCACCTCTTACGTATTGAGTACCACACACTGAAAACATAGTTCAGAGCTTCCGCAGAGACCATTTGAGCTTAAAAATGTACTTTCTTTGCACTTTCTTGAAAGACCAAGGCATAAAACAACAGAAAAACATCTGAGGAGAGCACCAGAGGCCTACCGGCCACTCTAGGAAGCCACCGGACACCCATCGGCCACAAAATAAGGTTATCGGCCACAAATGTGGCCGATCGGCCACCGATGACAGATTCGGGGCAATTTTGGCATTTCACCACGGGCCTTTAAATATAGGGTTCCAAACCCTATTTCTTTACTTCCCCCTTGTCGAAAAACATTCCCCTTATGCTCTAGACCACATTTCCCTTTCGATTCGAGCTTCAAATGCATTTTCAGACATTCCACAAATATCCGATTCTCGAAACCCTCTTTGCACACTTCGTTTTGAACCGATTAAAAAGCAGTTCCGGTGTTCTCTTCTTGATTCCCATCACTTGGGGTTTGTTTCCCCCGAGTTACCTTTGATTTCAGTGCCCTCTCCCGAGCCCTGACCTTTTCTTTCATTTTTCCTCCCTCGGAGTTGACTTTTCGTTGACTTTTGGTATTCCTGCCCATTTTCCACACTTGCGACCATTCTTTCATCCTTTCTTCGAGATGGCGGATGACATCCCACACGACAGAGCTCCTCCGGGGATGGAGATGGATCCCAAGTTCGAGCCCTTACCGCTCAGTATTCGACCATTCGACCCGGCGACGTACCGTCCTAAGGTACACATGTTACCTCCCGATAACATCCGCCAGTTCAGGGGGTTTGCGCGAGGTGCACCGGAGGACCTCCTGCTACGCGAGCTAGAGTCACATCTATCCTATGGCGCCTCCGAGGTATACATTTTCTCTTTATTTTTCACAATGTAGATCACATTTCTTGTATAGCTCACACTGCTTTCACCTGTTCATCCCAACCACACTTGTGCACTGCATCTCTTATACTGCCTTGCATCTGTTTGCCCTGAATATACCCTCGCACTGTATTTCTTACACTGCCTTGCATCTATTTGTCTTGCTTACAGGGGGATTCACATGCCTCTTGTAGATACGGGACCACCTCCGCAAGGGAGTGGTATATGGAGCTTGCTGTCGTAGTACGTCACATCGCCGACGAGGCCGGCTTCGGCGCATTTTGCATGGGGCTCTCACGTCTTACTGCGAGCCGGCCTTTACTAGGAGCTTTAGTAGAGAGGTGGTGGGATACCACCGATTCCCTCCATTTCTCTACAGCAGGGGAGATGACGATGACTCCCTTTGACTTCTCTATGCTCACCGGCATAGGAGTAGGGGGTCATCCGATTCCTTACGACACCGACATGGGCGAGTGGGAGGCTTCTTAGAGCTAGTTGCTGGGGATTCGTCCACCCATCTCCCGATCAGGGATGGTGCGATATACCTGGTTCGCCGATCATTTTAGAGGGATGACACCGACGACCCGCGAGGAGACTAAGTACTACGCCCGGGGTTTCCTCATGTTTCTGTTTGGTACTACTCTGTTCACTGACCGGGTGAACACCGTCGGGCTCTACCTCCTAAGTGCCTTGGTGGACCTGTCTCGCGTTCGATTCTACGACTAGGGTAGCGCAGGCCTGGCCACACTATATGGGTACATGAGCTCCACTTCCCACCGGAGCGGGCATCTGCTACGAGGCTACTTGAGGGCCTGGGAGGTACGTCCTACCCTTCTGCTGTACATTTATGCTTTACATTTTCTGTATACTACACACTGCACACTGTATGGCACACAATTTGCTCTCTGCTTTACATTATCTGTGCACTGCACACACTGTCTGCTTTCTGCTTTATCTGTACACTGCACACACTGTATGCTACACTACATACCATCTGTTTTCCGTTTTACATTATCTGTACACTACACACACTGTATATTGTACTCATCTGATAGATATACTCACTGTTATCTTTCCACCTTCTGCAGCTATGGGTGTACGCCTATTTCCCGAGGCTTGCCTCAGAGCCAGAGGTAGAGATACCACCCATAGTACCGTACTCACACAGATACGATGGGAGATGTCAGCAGAGGCCCCGAGAGTCATTCTCATTCTTCCGCCGATTCTTCGACACCGTGATCGCAATAGAGGTAACTCAAACCTTACAGTTATTTCAGCTTTGCTTTATATTACATCTTCAATGGCAGCTAACAATCTATATATTCACTATCTGCAGATCACCTGGCAACTATGGGCATTGATGCCTAACGAGGTCAGAGATCAGTTTGCGGGCGCTCGGGAGGCCTCTCGATTCCGGATCTTGCTTGAGGGCCCGGTCTGTCGGGCGTGGTTCCTAGGGAAGCGATTCCTACGACAGAGCCTCGGCTTGCCTGAGCCGGTGGTTCCGATGCCGCCTCCTTCATATATGAGGACTACAGAAAGGAATACCACGCAGGAGATGATTGATTTCACGAGAGGTTGCGACGCTGACTTCTTCAGACTTGAGGGCGATTATACTGCCTTTATCCAGACATATCTCATGCCGCCTCTGACTGGCGCTCACGGGGGTGAGAGAGCCAGAGCTCCAGCTGCAGGAGGGAGAGTCGGGAGATCTAGGGCGACTCAGGCCCATGACAGGAGAGGCTTCCAGATGAGGTGGAGGGCGGGATGGCCAGAGCTGCCCGCGTCACTGACTTGCTGGGGACGCTCCGGAGAGACTTATCAGATTCCCATCGAGCCTGTACCAGCTGGTCATAAGCTCGTTGGAGTTCTAGGCCCAACTCCGGTATGTATCATACTTTACGTTTTGCATAGTCAATTCATTTCAATTATGCTTTGTAGGCCACTGATCATCTCAACACATTTGTAGGCTTCCATAGAGTACACCAGATAGGCTCCCGAGCTGGCGGCTTCTCTGATGGGGATGGTTCAGACTGGTCTGAACCTTCTCAGTCTCTACAAGATTCCAGTAAGTTTTTTTCAGTTTGCACTTCATGTCATGAAATTTTTTGCGCATTAGCATTTCAACTGCAATCTACTTCATATTGGTCTGAATACTTTACATTAACAACATTGCATTAATACACTATTCCCATACACTGCATTCAATACTATACTCATCTTTGTATACCAATAACTGATGCATTTGACAAACTGTTCTTTTCAGGTCCCTTTTCAGATGCCAGTTCCACCGAGCGCTCCAGTGAGAGCTACAACAGGACCTTCAGTGCCTCCCCCGACAGTAGGGAGAGAGAGATGAGGGACTCTGACGCACAGCCGAGGCGGAGCTAGACGTACTCATGCCAAGAGTGGTCCACCAGAGCCTATCTCGGAGGATGATGAGACAGATAAGGACGAGGAGCCAGCGAGCCCACAGTCAGAGTCATCTGAGGGTGGTGGCAACAGCACCGGCTCGGGTTCTAAGAGCGGTGGCGATGCTGAGGAGGGCTCCGAGGAGGGGAGCGGAGGCAGCACTAGATCGGGCTCCGACTCAGATTCAGATAGTAGTACTGATGGCGATAGCTCTGAGTCCGCTTAGCCGAGGAAGAGGACGAAGAGGGCCTCTAGACACCCCATTTTTGACCGCCCTTAAGACTTGGGCGCTACTAATGGTTTACTTGGTGATGAAAGATGTGCAAGGCAAAGGTTTGATTTCTTCAGCAAGGAGAGAGACAAATCCCAACCTCATACCCCTTTTTGGACCAAAACTATTTTGACTAAATGATTGTGAGACCTTAAAACCCTCTCTTTTAAAATAGCTTTTGAAAGAAGTTTCTACGATGTTCCGATGCTCGCATTTTGTTAAATGTTGTGCTTTTCGGTAAACCGAGCAAGGACAAAGTGGAAATGAATGAAAGAGAGATGAACTCTTTGACAAAATCTTTCAAAACACCTTGTTTGGGGTCTTGGAGTTGAAGAAAAGATGAGAGGAGAGAAGAAAACTAGTTGGAGCAGAAGTTCGGTATGAATTCGAGTAAGATCGAAACTGAGCAGTCTTCACTCAAACAGGAATAACTTTTTTCACAGTTATAATTTTGATGTGAGGCTGCACCATTGGAAATAAGACTTCTAGGGTTTCAATTTAGGCTCAAGAATGACTTGCAAATGAGTCCAGATGAAGGAGTTATGTCCATTTGAAGTTAGGCCCAAAAAATAGATTTTTCTGTCCAACCAGAGGTGGAAGTTTCTGACCATGAATGGGATTTTTTGGCCATGTGCCAGCCATGAATGGCCAATTCCGGCCCCCTTCCATCCAAGAGTGTCCCATGCCGGCCAACAATGATCAAGTGTTGGTCAACAGTGATGAAATGCCGGCCATTGATGCAGAAAGTTAGTTTTTGGCAGATATTTTTGTTCCAACTATTACAGCTGTCTCTCTTGAGATATTTTCGACCAAGACTTACATTTTTCTATATATAGAGAGGCTTCTCTATGGTTTTGGAGGTTAGAAACATTTTATGAAGAGTTTTGGGAGCCTCTCTCTCTACAATTCTCTCTCTACATTTCTCTCTCTCTTGAACCTTTGTGCATGAGTGCATACAAGTGTAGATACACTATCCCTTTGCCTATACATCCTTGATCAAAGTTGTTGATCTTTGAGCTAAGGTTCTAGAAGGCTTTCTTGGAGCTCCTTAAGGTGGTTTTAACTTGGTTTTGTGCCTCAAAGTGTGCTTGGCTTCAAGAGGTATAAGACTCACCCTTTAAGCTTGTTTTCATACTTGTTTTTGCCACCTTTGCAAACTGTTTTTGAGCTGGTTTTCAACTGTAAAAACCTCTGTTTTTCAGTCCTAAAAATGGTGGTTTAAGCCCCTTTTGAGTTTGGGGGTGGTCCACCCTCCTTGTCTCTTTGCTTGTTAAGCTTTTGTGCCATCTTTCAAAGCTTTCTAAAATAACTTTTTTTGGCCTTTTAACCACTGAAATCCAGGGGATTTTCAATGGTAAAAAGTTGGTTTTGAGGTCCAAAATAGGAGGGGGTGGCCTCCCCTCCTTGTGTTTTGTTTGCATGTGCTGATGGCCCAACATGTGAGCATGTTTTTCTACCATCTCATGGCTTGATCTCAGCATGTTTTTGTGACTTTTTTGACCTGCTTTAGCTCTGTTTTTGGCTAGTTGGGTCACTTGTTGCTTGCTTCTTACACTTGTAGTGTAATCATGCTTACTAGCTTAATATGCATAATGATTTAGCCTATTGTTCTAACATGTGTTAGCCTAACTCCAACATATTTTTGCTAATGTTTTGGCATGTTTAAGCTCTGTTTTGAGCTGGTTTGATCACTCGAGCTTTGCTTTGTATGCTTGTAGTGCAATTGTGTTAAATTGCCTAACATGTGCTTTTGTTTTGACCTCTAAGTCTAGCCATTCTTAGCTTATTTGAAGCATGTTTTAGAACTTCAGTTAGGCTGTTTTAGGATTGTTTTGGGCTGTCTTGGTCATATGAGCTTTGCTTTGTATAGCTATAGTGTAATCATGCTTCATTAGCCTTGTGTTTTGAGACCCTTAGCATGCTTTGTTTGTGATGTTTGCATGATATAGCATCATATAGCATGTGATTTCAGAGCATATTTCTCTGTCACACTCTCACACATATCACTCTTTCATTGTGTTTAAGAGTTGTGCCTTATGCCTTGTTTATGAGCCAATACATGAGTATGATTTTCTTGTTTTTCTTGCTACCATCTCAGCACATTTTGGCCACTGTTTTGGCATGTTTGAGGTCTGTCTAGGGCTGGTTTGGCCATTTGTGCTTGATATTGCATGGTTCTAGTGTAAAGCTCTTCACTAGTCTTAATGCTTAAGCCTCTTAACATGTTGTGCATGAGTTGTTTGCATGTTAAAGTCTTGTGTTTCATGCCATTTCAGCACTGAAATTCTGCCACCTCCCTCATTTCTTCATTTTTTTATTTGTTTTGAAGCTTGGTTGGTCTTAAGTTGTGTTTAAGCTTGGGATTGAGGCTTATGCTTAAATGGCTTTAACCCTCTTTTGAGGGTTCCTCCTAGTCAAAGTCATGGTCTCTCCCATGTCTTAAGTCATCTTTTGATTGACCTTCCTTCCATTAGAGGACAATCACTTGGACTTAACCGGTTAATGAATGGCTCGGTAATGTAAAATGTGCAAACAAGAATTGAATCAAGTAAAACATTCCAAGATAAGCATATTATGTGTGCATTGCATTGTGTTCAATCGGACGTTATATTGAACACAAGGAAGATTGGTTCATTTCATACTCGAAGTGATGAAATGAGTCAATCTCCTTTGTCTCCATTGCCTTTGATTTTCCATGATAAGGTAATGGTCCTAGAGTCTTGTTTGTCTTGCATTTATTAAATTTGTGCAAGTTGGATCCTTGGCCATCATGCATTGTGAATGCTTGATTGATGGTTTTGGATCCAATGGTACCTCTCCTTTGATGTTTTGAGATGATGAGGAGTAGTACAGTACACATATACCCTTGGGAGACCCTCCATTTTCTCTGGTTTGAGCTCTGTTCTAGAATGGTGATGCAGCACACTAGTGGCCGACATTGCCTCACAGATGGTCGACACTGCTTCATCATTGGCCGGCAGTGCACATCCTTGGCCGACAGATGGCCGGCAACAGCTCCTCATTGCCGGCAGGCCACTGGTGCATTCCCCAGCAGTGATTTAGTAAGGTTTAACAGAGAATTCTTGGAGACACCCTGCAAATAGAGCCTCTCAAGAGCAAATCAGAAGGTGTTTCGAGGCGGCAACCGAGGCATGTATGTTCAACTTCTTCAAACAGAGCTGAGGCAGTGTAGTTTGTAGTTTGATGCTTTACTTGTTAGTTAGCATTTGAATTTGTAATTTAATTAATTTGTTAATTAGTTAAAGTGTTGTAATAATTAAGTAGCTTAGTTTAGCTATTTCTTTATTGGTTTGTAATAATTAGTGTAATTAGATTAATTAGTTAGCTAAGCTTAGTGTAGCTTAACTTATTCATTCGGGCCCTCCGTCGAGAGGGCACAATGTTGTAATAAGGGTGCGTGTGTGTGTGCATGTCTTCCAACCCCCACTTCTTTCTCCCTTTTACTTAACCGCTTTCGATGGTTAGATTAGAGCACGTTTTGATTAGCATACCTTATGTTTGCATGTTTGCATCATTCATTTGTCTTTCATGCACCAGGCTCGGCGCATCATTCAAACTGCATCGTATTTTAATACTTATTTGAATACGTGTTTCAAAGCATGTTATCAATTTGCATTCATATGCCATCTTAGATAGCCGAGCCTATTAAATGCATTTTGCATGTATTGCATTAGGCATTGTTAACATAGTTAGAATCATGCATTGTTTCTAACTAGTTTTCTATTTTGGCTTAGAATCATGCATTTTTGCATGCTTGCCATGAGGCTATGTCCTTATATGATTAACTGCATGAATGCTTGTGGATGAAAGCTTGATCACCTGAATTGGGACAATTCATCAAATGTGAGTTTTAAAGCCCACTTTGCGAAGTGGCAAATCATCATGTTTTAAGCCCACTTGAAGGTGGTAAATCCACGCTTTAGTCCACTTGAGGGTGGCACTTTCAAACCATTTTCAAAAACAAACATGAATTATTTTGTTTCAATTCTTGTGATTTAGTCTATACTTGTATGCTGTGCGCATCACATAGTAAGTTAGGTCAATAATCCGACAAGAACATATGAGGTTTTTAAAACGACATATCGTGTTTAGTAGAGGCCGATCTTTGATCAGGCAAGCAGGGGTGCTCATTTCAGGACCTTCCCCTCTCGTACCCAAGTTCCCGAACCGAGGCAACTTTGGTGATGACAGACATGTGGCCTTTGGCACGAGCCAGGGTTTCCTAAATTTCCCAAAAACAAAATATTTAGATGGCGACTCTGTAATCTGGCAAAGCAGTCCATGTTTGGCGCTTTTTGATTCAAAATTGATTTTTCAAAACCAATTGCCAAATTTGGACTCTTTGGTGTTTATCAGTCTCACATTGCATTTGTGAGATTAGATTCAGAACCGTGACAAGAGTCCAAACTGCAGTAAGACCAATTCGCGCCCTCTTCGACAGGGGGGCGTGCGGAGGAAGTCGGGTGCTACAGGGCCTCTCGATTCTGAGGTGGCTGGCGTCAATTCAGATGCTTTTTGCTTTAGTTTTCTTTTTACTAGTAGCATTAGCACATTGTACAACCTTAGGCAGTTTTATTTTCTTTGTAAAACTTGTACTCGTTGTAAAAAAAAACCATGATTAGAATGAAAACAGCTTTTTGTTAAAAAGTGTTGCATTTTGTATTCTCAGCATTCATCACATCGCACCATTTTACACGAAAACAAGATTGATGGAAATTGAAAATTGTACTGGCAATTGCTTAATCAGGTAATGAACCAACCGACACATAACAAACAGAGTAAAACAACTCAATGAACAAACAACAACTCAACAATCAAAACAAATACAACTTGATAAGCAAAATAACAACTCGATAAGCAAAACAACCACTCAATAAGCAATTCAACAAAATTCTTAAAGAGAGACGGAAGAAATGCACCAAGAGTGGAACAAAGCCCAAGTCCTTGGCATTTTCAATACATGGAAGGACCATAAGGCAAAATAGAAGGCCACCGGCCACAAACAGATGCTGCCGACCATCAAAAATGGTTGCCGGCCACTAGTACTGGCTGGTCGGCTACAAAAGTGGCCGGTCGGCCACCAACACTGGTCGATCAGTCACTAATGTAGGAAACCTCCAGATTGTTGCCACCTGTCTTCCACTCAGCACCTTATCTTTTACAAAAACTCCAGCTTCGAGGTTTCTTCAATTCAGCTTTATTTTTGCCACAAATGGAGCCATTCTTTGCCCAAAAACTCTCAACTTGGATTGCAACTTTAGATGGCTCGGAAAAGTTAAATTTTCGTGGTTTTGGGATAAATGCACTATTCCTACTGAGTCGTACTCCACTGTGTTTTCCATTCCTCCATGCCGTGGCTAGATGTTAGAACCCAATCACACATGTTTTTAGCTTTGCCAGACAAGAGATATGCCCAACAATCGAAGAATTCCAAGCTTTGATGGAGTCTCGACATGACGGGGAAATCCTGCCCTAATCTCATTTTGGCCATATCCAAGCTTTAGGATGGATGTGTGGGCTTACTTTACAGGATGCCCGATCTTTGGTTCACAACAGGGAGTTGGATATTCCCAATCTCATTTATCGGTTTTCTGATGCTGGTGACCGTGGCGACCGTCTTTGGTAAAATTTTTGGCAACATGCCCTCTGCTTATGCATGTTGGCCCATTTTCTGCTTGCCCCTGGCTTCGGAGGGTCTAGCATTCACTTGATCGAAGTTGCCCAAGGCTTGAAAGAGGGCAAGAGCTGCATTGGCCTAGCATTGGCCGAGACTTTGATGGGCTTGGATGCTTTCCTTCGCCGGGAGACATCTAAGTTTGCAGGAAGTCCACTACTCTTATAGGTAATGTTTCCCACCCTTCTTACATGTGTTTCTCACATCACTCGGCCCTCAGGCTCTGTTTTTCTCTCAAAACTCTTTCTTCCTTTTTCTCTCCACGTACACCTCTCTATTCTTTTAATCTCTTTTATTTTTCATCCCTCTCCAGGTATGGCTGATGGATAGGTTGAAAGTAGTGGATGCTTGTCCTGAGTATTCAGCGCGCGGCTATTTCTTTCGCCCACGGCTAGTGGATTTCCCAAACGAGGGATGGTGGTGCCACTGGATATGCAACAGGTCCGTTATTAACATTACTTGGCGTTGCCCCTGGTTTGATCTACGTAAGATGAGCTACAGCATGTCCCGGCAGCGTGGCATTCAGTTGGTTGGCTTGACACACTGTGTTTTCTACTTTCCATTTCAGTTCAGGCGTCAGTTCGGACACGATCAGACTTGCCCGGAAAAGGGGGTAGAGTACCCTGCTTCATTTCTAATTCGAGGCACACAGCTAGCTCGGTATACCACTACTTGGAGAACAAGAGAACTTCTGGCTCCCGCTCCCAATTTCAGTTGTGCCCTTTCTGGCGGATGCATAGCCTGACTTGAAAATGAGGCACAAACTGGGCCTACTTTAGCATTAAAAGCTTTCACAAGCTCTGGCAGGGGATGCAGGAACACCTGACTCAACTATGCTCCAAGTTTATTGCTCTAATCTGTACTTTCAAGTTTTCCTTTTGAATGTAATAAAAAGCAACTTCAATTTGTATCAAGAGTCGGAGAACACTGTGTTGAAATCAATGAAATTGAAAGTTGTGGGCACTGAAAGTTTTTCTTTTGGTCCAAAAATGGTCTAAGTTGTAAAAATATTAATTTGAACAAAATCAACTTTTATTAAAACTTTTCAAAACCATTTTCGAAAACGATCACAACTGGACACACCCGGAATCTATCCTTGAGATGTACAACCCTGAATCCAATAACTGGAAAGTTGCCCCTTGTCTGAATAGCACTGCACTGGAGATCACAACCGAACTCTTGGATGCAGAAAAGACAAAGATGGCCAGAACAATCTCATGGACACAGTTGATTTGGAAGTGTTTATGGCTGGACTTCAGAATGAAGTTGCCTACGTATGCCGAAGATAGGAATCAAGCCTTACGTAGTTCGGTTCAGGTTCACTCGGGTTTTAACACTCTCCTTTTGTGCTCTAACTTTTGCCAAGGTCGCCCTTTCTGGGTTTTCAACCTTACGAGCTCAGTTTTTCTTATTTCAAATTTTCTGTGCTCTAACTTTTGCCTAGGTCGCCCTTTCGGGTTTTCGGCCTAGCGAGCCTCTCAAGGGTAGTATTTCTTCAACTTGTCCATGTTGATTGGTTGGGAGAATTTGAGGCCATCTAAATCCATAAAAATGACAGCTCCACCCGACCAAATAGACTTGATGAGATAAGGACCAGTCCAATTAGGTCTAAACTTGCCCCTAGGGTCGTGGATGGGAGCTCGGTTGCTTTGAGCACCAAATCTCCTTCCTTTAGATTCCTGGACTTAACTTTTTTGTTGAAAGCCCTAGCAATCCTCCGTTGATAACCTTGGACGTGATGTAGTGCTTTCAGCCTCCTCTCGTCGAATAGCATAAGTTCCTCGAACCTGCTCTGTTGCCAATCCGCTTCTGGTATCTGGCATTCAGCCATAACCTGCAGCGACAGAACTTCAACTTCAATCGAAAGAACAGCTTCCATCCCATAAACCAAGGAATACGGAGTTGCCCCAGTAGATGTTCGGATCGATGTTCTGTAGCCCCAAAGAGCAAACGGCAACTTATCTGGCCAGTCCCTGTAGGTTTCCACTATCTTCTGTAGAATGTGCTTGACATTCTTGTTGGCAACCTCAACAACTCCATTGGTTTGCGGCTGATATGTGGATGACTTATGAAAAATCACATTGTATTTTTCCAACAAGTCGATCACTTCCTTCTTAAAGTGGGAACCATTGTCCGAAATGATCTCATTCGGGACCCTATAGCGACAGATGATGTTATTCCTGATGAACTTGGCTACATACGGCGCTTTCAGTACAGCGTAGGATTGGGCCTCGACCCACTTTGTAAAGTAGTCTATTGCTACCAGGATGTACTCATGCCCGTTTGACCCTTTCGGAGTAACTGCCCTAATAACATCAATTCCCCAGACTGAAAATGGCCACGGTGACGTCATGTTGTACAGCTTCGACGGCGGGATGTTCATGCGATTTGCATGGATCTGGCATTGTGGCATCGCCGAACAAAACCAGTACAATCCTCCTCCATGGTTGACCATTAGTAACCCTGTCTGAGAATTTTCGAGCTAGCATCACTCCACTCATGTGTGATTCGCACTCTCCTTCGTGGATGGCCTCCATTAGGCGCTTCGATTCTTCTGCATCAACACACAATTTATGCATTCCCAGATGGCCCCGTTTATACAATTTACCCCCGCAGATGATAAACTGAGCAGCCATTCGTCGTATTGCCCTTTTATCTTTGGCACTTGCCTCTAGTGGATAAGCCTCATTTTCCAAGAAGTTCTAGATGTCATGATACCAGGGGTTTTGATCTTGTACTTCATCTATTGCGGCAATTAACTCATAAGCCGACACATACCTCTGTTCGATAATGATTGGACGCATCCGGACTCCCAAAGGGATGTCTATCATGGAAGATAGAGTTGATAAAGCATCAGCGAACCTGTTGCTTTCTCTTAACAGATGCGTGAAGGTTAGCTTCTCAAACCTGGGAATCAAAATGTCCAGGGTTTGGTGATAGATTTTCATCCTTTCTTCTTTAACCGTCCAGTCTCCTTTCGCTTGAGACACAACCAGGTTCGAGTCCCCAATGACGTCTAACCATTTTGCCCCTAGTTAGAGGGTGGCTTCCAAGCTAGCGATACATGCCTCGTATTCTGCTTCGTTGTTCGATACCTTGAATCGGAGTTTGAAAGCTAAGGGTATGTGGGAATTGTCGGGTGCTATCAGTAACACCCCTATCCCATACCCGCACTGATTAGACTCTCCGTCAAAGTACATAGTCCAAATCTCTTCTTTGACCTATAGAATGGCCTCATCTGGGAACATATACTCTACTGCTTCGTCTCCCTCCACTGGGTGATTAGCTAGGAACTTCGCTACCGTTCTTCCTTTCACAAACTTGTGAGTCATATACTTCAAATCAAATTCGGAGAGGAGAAGCAACCAACGGGCTAGCCTACCTATAAGTGCTGGTTTCCCGATGAGATATTTGATGGGATCTAATCTCGAAACCCGAATTACGGAGTGAGCTAACGGGCAGTGCCTCAACTTCCTGGTGGCCCATACCAAGGCCAAACAAGCCTTCTCGAGCAGAGTGTAACGTGTCTCGTATTCCAGCATCTTCTTACTCAGGTAATAGATGGCCTTCTCCACTCTATCCTCAGATTCCTGCGCAAGCATGCAGCCCATTGTCGTGTCGGTTGCTGATATATACAAAATCAACGACTTCCCTGGCTCTGGTAGTGACAACACGGGTGGGTTCTGTAGATACTGCTTGATCTACTCGAAAGCAACTTGGCATCGGTCATACCATTGGAATTTTTGCCTTTCTTCAGGAGACCAAATAGTGGTTCACAAGTCAAGGTTAATTTTGCAATAAACCGTCTTATGAATTGTACTTTACCCAGAAAGCCTCGCACCTTCTTTTCAGTCCTTGGTGGTGGCATTTCTAGTATGGCCTTGATTTTGGAAGGAACGACTTCAATGCCCCTTTGTGTAATCAAGAACCCCAGCATTTTCCCTACTGTGACACCAAAAGTACATTTCTGAGGATTCAGTCACAACCGATATTCTCTGATCCATTGGAAAATTTTCTTCAAGGCGGTGTAGTGGCCCTCTCTTTCTTTGGACTTGACAATCATGTCGTCCACGTACACCTCGACCTCTTTGTGGATCATATCATGCAAGATCGTAGTTGTAGCCCGTTGATAAGTAGCCCCAGCATTCTTCAGACCGAACGGCATCACCCTATAGCAGTAGGTTCCCCACAGAGTGGTGAAGGCCGTATTCTCCCTATCTTTGGGTGCCATCAAGATCGGGTTGTACCCGGAAAACCCATCCATAAAGGAAAGTAGTGCATGCCCCACGGTGAAGCCCACCAATTCGTCGATATGCAGCAGAAGAAAGTCGTCCTTCCGACTAGCTTTGTTCAGATCTCTGAAATCCATACATACCCGAATTCTACCATCCTTCTTCGGTACCGGAACAATATTGGCCAACCAAGTAGGATACTCAGATACTAACAGGAACCCTGCACCAATCTGCTTGGTGACCTCTTCTTTGATTTTCAGAGCCCAATCCGGGCGTAATCTTCGAAGCTTCTGCTTGACGGGTTGGGCCTCAGGGTCAAGAGGGATCTGGTGTTGTACAATCTTAAGATCAATTCTAGGCATGTTTTCGTAGGACCACGCAAAAACATCTTTGAAATCTTTTAATAAAGTGACTAAGCGCTCACGTTCCTCTGAAGACAACGTGGACCCGATCTGGACCAGACGCGGATCCTTCTCAGTACCAACATTAATTGAAGTGATTTCATCAACCAAAGGTTTTACAAACCTCTCCTCCTCTCGATCAATCAAATGTTTCAAAATCGGAGGAATTTCTTTCTCGTCGTTTCTATCAAAGTTTTGAAAGTCCTGATTAATACAGTAAACAAGTGGCACAGAAAAGTACTCAAAAGTAGCAGCGGTACCATTCTCATTCATAACTTCCCGTTCGTCTGATTCTTTGGTTACAACCAACTCAAAAGAAAATGAAAAAGATGACCTGGACAAAACAACGGTATCCGGGTTATTAACCCCAGGAATACCGGACTTTGACTCAAAAGAACTCGAATCTGATTCTGACTCCACAGACTCTGTGGAATTAGATTATGGTTCACTACCTGACCCAAAACTGCTTGACAAAAAGCCCTCCTCGAACTTCCAAATGAGGGAGGGTGTGATAGATGCATCCAGAATGCCGGAAGAAGGGCCCATAGCCGTTTGATCCCCAATCATGGAAATAGAGAAGTCACCTCCCAAGTTCTCTGGTGTGATCTAAGGATCCGAGAGGAGACAAGCCAGCGCTGCTTCTATCTCGAGTTCTGTGCCATTGGACTTATCCTCTTTGCACTATTCAGCCTCAGCTGGTAGGTCAGTCTGCTCTTCTACAACTTTATCCCCTTGCAACTATAGTAAAAAAAGATCTCGAAACCGGGCAAACGCTGCTTCTCAGAATTCATCCATGGCTCCAGAAAGCCACAAAATGGAAAATCTTTCCCCTTCCAAACAAAGCGGCCGTTCAGGGTTCCTTGAATAGGTCTATGCACTAACTCATAGTGCTTCCCAGCTTGCTTAGCCTTGGCTCTTCCGGCCATTTCCTTTCCCTTCCTTACCCAATCCTCTTTGGTAGGTGTATAACCTAAACCAAAGATATAAGGGTTGTGCGGCACTTTGGCCAATGCAACGACGCCCTTCCGGCCGCTCCTCCCCAATCCCATTCCAGGTACATGTTGAAGCTTATTAATGAGGTTGACAGATTATGCACTGGCATACATTCCCTCATCAACACCCAGAATATCCTACACTACCCGGGCCTCGGCCAAGGTAAACCCAGACAAAAAGACATCCTCCTCGCCGTGCACAATTTCCAAGACTGGTGTAGTAACCTCCGATGGAGAATGTATTGAAGAGTTCCCAAAAATAATAGCTACCCCCTTCCCATGTGGGTACTTCCGTATCTGATGCAGAGTGGAAGCGACAGCTTTCACTTGGTGCAGGCACAGCCGTCCAATGAATAAATTAAAGGTGGCTGGAACATCCAAAACATAGAACTCAATGTCCTGTTGTGCCGGGCCAACCTGAGTTCTAACCCAAACTGTCCCCATCACTTCTCGACTTGTATTGTCATGAGCCCGAATCACCTGGGCTGTTGGTGCGAAATCTGCCGGCTTCAAATCGATAGCATAGGCCGTGCGCAATGGACACACGTTAATTGCAGATCCCGTATCCACCAAGACAACTGGTATCCACTTCACTTTACATTCCACAGAGATGTAGAGTGGCTTGTTGTGTTCAGAGCCCTCAGGCGGCAATTCTTTATCTATGAAAGTCAAAGTCGGTGAGACACCACCTGAGAACACCAGTCCCACTAACTGCTCAAGGGTTGTGTCAATAGAGAGCTTAGCCTTGTCCATTGCTAATAAGACGGCTTGTCTATGCACCCGTGAGGCCATGAGCAATCCGTAGATGGAGATGTCGGCTTGAATCTTCTTCAGCTGCTTCAGTACAGCTTCCTCCTCTAACAGTTTATCTTTCTATTTCTTTACTTTCTTGTCTTTCCCTGACGCTTCTGGTTGGTCCAGGTGTGGTGGCTTAAAATACCGCCCACTCCGAGTCATGTGATCAACTTCCTCGGCATACCATGTATCATTTGGCAGATTCTATCCCCAGTCCTCATCCATGTGTGCGAGATGCAAATCATCGTCTTTCCACCACATTCCTTCGGCAACCGACAAACAACTGTCCGGCTCCGCCGTAACTATTCCCGTGTTCACAACACATTTTATCCCCGCAGGGCCTTTGGCTTTTCTAGCCTTCTGATCATTCTCAATTCTCTCTTGTTCGAACCGCTTTAGCGCGGCCTCCTGTTCTGTATCAACTGTACAAACGCTGCTTAATTCCCGAGCAAAATTCTCAGTACCGGTGCTCTCCGGTAACTTCCCTTTGTTGTCGACCGTTCCGGCTGTTGCAGAAGTTCCTATTTCTGATTGTCCCTGCTTTGATTGAGACCCCTCATCAACATCCGGCTCATCACTAAGCCACCCTGAATTATCTGTTGATCCGTTCATGTCAAACTAGCCAATCTGTACATTTCTCAGATCCTATTCATCAAAAAACTGCAGATTACTGATGTCCTCCTCAAGCTCTGCTAAGTCATCCAGCCCCTAGCTTGGCCCGTTCTCCCGAACTACATTTACCTCCATCCTCATCGGTAATTCCACCATCGGCTTGGCCTGGCTAGTTGGCATAATGTAACAACAAGGGTTGTATGCTTTCTCAGTTAAGGTCACGAAGCCCTCAGGCATGCCTTCTTCTACCACAGCCACCACCACGAGTTCGGGTTGGGATATGAACGTGCTCATCATGCACAAGTTTGTGCTTTCTGGGATGAACAACGCCGTCTTAAGCAGGTGGGAGGAGGTGATGTATATACTGGGGTCGTATAGGACGGCCATTGTTTGGATAAGGTTTACTTGCCTAGGTGGAAGAGGGGGTTGGTTATGTGGGGGGAGGGGATTTGTAGTGACATTTGGCTTCTCAAGAGACGCTATCACTTTGTTGTCAATGAGATCTTGAATCTCATGATGGAATCTAAAGCAGAGGTCGGTATCATGACCATGCTACTGGTGGAAGGCGCAATACTTGGCTAGGTTGTGTGTAGGAGGGAGGAGATTTGGCAATGGGCGTGGTTCCAGGGGCTTCAAATGCTCTTTTCTGATCAGGACCCTCAAGGCTGCAGACAAAGAGATATAGAGTGAGGTGAAAGTCCTCTGACCTCTGGATGGGTACTTTGCAGGTTGTGAGGTGGTTCCGGATGTGCCGGTAAAGGGTGTGGCTCTTTTTGGTGCGGTAGTGACCATACCAACGTCAGAAGTTCTCGCAGCTGCGTTGCTACTTGTAGCCGCATTTGAAATACGTGTAAACGCCCTCTTAGGCTGCTCATTTTCATGGTTAATCAGACCCTGTTTCATCCCGTCCTCTATCTGTACCCCTATCTCATGATGGTCAGCAAATGTAGGTAGGGGTAAGACAATCATCTTCTGCAGCAGCTTCGGTTACAGATTACGAACGATCATTCTTATCTGGTCCTTCTCAGCTGGTCGAGTTGTCATCATGGAGGCCTTGGCCCTCCACCGAGTGACAAAGTCGGAGAAGCCCTCCTTCGGTTCTTGCCGAGTAGCCTCGAGATCACGAGTTGTGACCTCAATTTGAGTATTGTAAGAATATTGGGCGATAAAGGCCTTAGCCATCTCTTCCCAGCTCCTTTTCACAAAATCCTCCAGTTTAGCATACCAGATAGCCGTAATACCTGACAGGGTCCGGCCAAAAAGGAATAGCTTCTGCATTCTAGTCAAGCCCATTGGCCGCATAATGTCTGAAAATAGCGTCAAGTGGACCATGGGATCTCCCGAACTGTCGAAGCGGTCTATGTGAGGCATTTTAAATCTATCCGGCAATGTCACTGCCGAATCTGTGTAGCCATCCTCTATATCTGGGATCAAGTTGACTCCCTGAGCTCATTTGAATAGCTTCTCGAGCTTGCTCACTTTCAAAGTAGTAGGATTGACCTCAAATTCGAACGGTGCGTCCATTGGGTAGGCTGGTGCTTTGGAAGTCTGAGGTGGAACTGGCCCTGCTGGAATGTCTGTATTCTCCTGGACATTAGCTGTATCCCCGGGTATTGGAACCCTAGGTGGGGGTGGGTGCGAAGCAGAAGCTGCTACTTGTGGTGGTTGTTGCTGCTGTTGAAGCTTAGCAATTAGTTCAGCCTGCTAGGCTACAACCTCTGTTTGGCGAGTGGTAACTTCCGCTTGGCGAGCTGTATCCCACTGCATGGCCTCGATAGTTTGTTGGAGTTGATGCATCATATCCTCCATACTATCTCAGGAGTGCTGATCTGTCTGACCAAGTGTATAATCTCTTCCTGAGGTGGGAGCAGAAAACTGGGCCCAACTGCGCACAGGTAAAATAGATAATGGCCGTTGAACTAGCGACTGTTGAACCGGTGATCTATGCCTGACTGTCCTCCGTCTTATAACCGATGGTAGTGAAGCCAACACTAGTTGTCCTCCAACAATATCCTCAGATCGGTGAATCCTCCTAACCTTGGTCCAGAGCGCTCGGGGGGTACTTGCCTCGTCGGAAGCAATTGTAAAACACTACCTTGCAAAAGGAAAATAAAGTAAAAAAAGTAAACAACAATCAGCAAACGCACAACACCTCGGCTTAGATAGAGACAACACACAGTTGAAATCATAAGCTGGACAATCTATACTCAAACACTAATTCTGCCCCCGAATTCTCTGCCTCAAAACTAATACCCTTAGGCTGGTACCCTGACTTACAGCTGATACATACATTCTTGTAAAGACGCACCCTAACAGTACATATCAAGCAAGTGAAAGCCAAAACACCCCTATGATGGGGTAGGGTTTCCCTGTCTTAGTTTCATCAGGAGCTAAGGGTTCACTACGCACGCATGCGGTTTCATACAATCCTGCAATTGGGTGAGCAACCTGTCCTAGTTTGGAATAGTCTCTATGGCTTCTGATATGCAACTAGGTCGATTGGTCAAAAAGGGTGCCTTGGCAAGACCACCTAATATACCTCTCGATCCTAACACTGAGAAGTGAAAAGAGGATCAAACGGTACGGCGGTGGTCCATATCCAAGGTTTGTGTTCCCGTCGTGGCAGAGCCCGCAACTGGTCAGTCTTATTGCACGCTTTTCCAAGCAAGCCTCCGGCAAACCGTTCAGGAATAGCAAATGGCAAACACAATGACTTAGGCACACCAATGCAAATGCAATGCAAAGAAACACATAAGTGTAGATAAAACAACATATCATGAGTTCGAGTCAAGTTCTCTAAATCCCCAGCAGAGTCGCCAGAAACTGTGGACTCGACTTTCTTCGCGCCCCCTTTCGGAGAGATCGAATTGGTCCCACAGTTCGGTCTCTTGTCACGGTTCTAAATCTAGTCTCACAAAGTGCAATGTGAAACCGATAAACACCAAAGAGTCCAATCCGGCAAATCATTTTGAAAAATCAGATTTTAAATCAAATAATGCCAAAACTGGACTGCTTTGCCAGATTACAGAGTCGCCACCTAAATATTTTATTTTGGGAAATTTAGGAAACCCCGACTCGTGTCAAAGGCCACATGTCCGTCATCGCCAAAGTTACCTCGGCTCGGGAACTTGGGTACGAGAGGGGAAGGTCCTGAAATAAGCACCCCCGCTCGCCTGATCAAAGGATCGGCCTCTACTAAACATGATATGTTATTTTATAAACACATGTGTTCTTATTTCGGTTATTAGCTAACCTTACTATGTGACGCACACATACAAGTATAGACTAAATCACAAGAATTGGAACATTTCAACTCATGTTTGTTTTCGAAAATGGTTTGAAGTTGCCACCCTCAAGTGGGCTAAAACACAGATTTGCCATCAAATATGATGGGCTTTAAAACATGATTTGCCACTTCGCCAAGTGGGTTTAAAACGCACATTTGATGAATTGTTCCAATTCAAGCAACAAAGCCTCCAGCCATAGGCATTCATGTAGTTAATCACTTAAGCAAATAGCCTCATGGCAAGCATGCTATCATGGCAACACTCACACTCATGCAAGTATGCTAAAGCGTAAAACTTACAGTGTACTCCGAGCCAAAACAAAAGATAGTTAGAAATATGTATGATCCTAACTATATTAAGATGCCTAATACAACACATGCAATATAAATTAATAGGCTCAGCTACTAATATGGCATTTGCAACACTTTGATAGCATGTTTTAAAACACGTATTCAAGAAAGTGTATTGAAATAACGATGCAGTTTGAATGATGCGCCGAGCCTCGGTGCATGCAATACAAATGAATGATGCAAACATGCGAGGATAAGGTATGTTAATCGAAATGTGACCCTAAACTAACCATCGAAAGCGAGTAAATAAAAGGGAGAAAGACGTGGGGTTAGAAGATATGCACACACGCACGCACACTTATTACAACATTGCACCCTCACAAAGGAGGGTCTGAATAAATAAGCTAAGCTAAACTCAGCTAAGCTAATTATTACAAAACGAAACTAATTAACTATTCTAAGCTAATTAATTATTACAACACAATTGAATAACTAGCTATGCTAAGCTAATTAAAATATTACAAAATGAATTAAACTAATTAATTACAACACATGTATTAATCAACTACAACTAGCTAATAAAGCAATAAAGTGGCCTCGCGGGCGAGGGAGACATGCATGCGCGGTTGCTTCCTTCCCGAAAATCCATCGCCTTGCCACCGGCTGCCTCTGTTTACACTCGCTTTGATTGCTGAACACCGAACCAACATTCCAGACTGCTTTTGCTCCAAAATAGGAACACTTTGGTCAAAAATGGACTGGTGGCTGGTTGGCCACAAACACTGGCCAGTCAGCTAGTTTAATGGCCGGTCGGCCACCCCATTTTTCCAAAATTCTGTTTTTGCTGCAACAGAGAGCAACAAAGACAAAACAATTTGTTTTTCAAGGAATGTGTGTACTGCCACCATCCTCATCATTTCTCAAGCTCAAAGGAGTGTAGCACTTGGCTCTCAAGCCATCAACCAAGAATTTTCATGCATGATGGCCAAAGAACCAAGCTTGTACAAGCTTAATGAATGCACACATAAGACTCAAAGAACCACCACCCTATCATACATGATAAGGGGTGACGGCGACCAAGAAACGTGACACGTTTCATCACTTTGAGTATGAAAGGTCCCACATATCTTGTGTTTGGATTAACGTCCGATCCAAATACATGCAATGCAACACAAATATACTTATCTTGCTCAAGTTTTAGTTGGTTCATTTTATTTATTCATTTTAGCACTACCAAACCATTCTTTAGTTGGTTAAGTCCAAGATGAATGTCCTCTAATTGGAAAGATGGCCTAAGACATAAGTGTCATAAGCATGAAAAAGGCCTTATGTTGTTGGTTAGGAGGAACCCTCAAAAGAGGGTAAAAACCACTTGGCATGAGAGCCTCAAGTTCACACTCAAGCCAACAAGGGGCTCAAGACCACTTTCAAAGCAAAATGAAAAGTGAAGAATGAAGAGAGGTTGCAGACTTTTCAATGCTGAAATGGCATGAAAAATAGTGCTACAACATGCAAGCAACACATGCACAACATGTTCAAAGGTCAAAGGCATCAAACTAGTGAAGAGCATTACACTAGAGGCATGCAATATCAAGCTTAAATGACCAAACTAGCTCTGGACAGAGCTTAAACATGCGAAAACAATGGCCTAAACATGCTGAGATAGAAGCATAAAGGAAAAAAAATCATGCGCACATGTTGACTCGTAAGCAAGGCTCAAAACACAACTCTCAAAAGCAATGAAGGAGTGGAATAAGTGAGAGTGTGACAGAGACATACGCACTGAAATCACATATTAAATGATGCTACAACATGCAAACAACTCAAATACTTCATGCTTAAAGCCTAAAAACATTGTACTAGTGAAGACCATTACACTACAGCCATGCAAACCAAGCCTCGAAGGACTTAACCGACCCAAAACAGATTTAAAGCATGTCAAAACAGTAACTAAAATGTGCTGGAGTCAAGCTAACACAAGCTAGAATAATAGGCTAACTCATTAGGCATGCTAGACTAGTAAGCATAATTGCACTACAAGTGCAAAAAACAAGCAACAAGTGCTCCAACCAACCAAAAACAGAGTTGAGACATGTCAAAAAAGAGCCTAAAACATGCTTGAAACAAGCTAACACAAGCCACAAAAACATGCCACTTTGTGATGCTAACTAGGCATGGAAGAGAGAGAGAAGGATGAGAGGCTAACCCTTCTATTTTTGGACCTCAAATCCAAGTTTTTACCACTGAAATTCCCCTGGAATTCAGTGATTAAAAGAGCCCATAAAGTTGTTTTAGAAGCTTTGAAAAAAAGGCACAACACTCAATCAAACAAGCTACAAAGAGGGTGGACCACCCCTAACTCCAAAACAAACCTCAAACCATCATTTGTAACCTTAAAAACAGAGTTTTTTTATAGGTTAAAACCAGCCTCGAAATAGCATGCAAAGGTGGCCAAACAAGTAACTAAGACAAAGCTTAAAATGGGTAAGCCTTATACCTTTGAAGCACAGCAACGAACAACAAAAATTCTGAGCTAAAACCACTCTTAGAAGCTCGAACAAGGCCTCCAAGAACCTCAGCTCCAAGGTGAAGGTGTTTGGCTAAGGGTCTTAGTGCAAATGTGTAGAGATTTCCCACTTTCAAGCACAAAATAGGGAGAGAGAGAGGATTCTAGAGAGAAAGAGAGGAAATTTTGCTCACAAAATTTCTAACCCTTCAAATGGGGGAGAGACATCCCCTTATATAGAAATACAAGCCAATGGCTTGCTTTTATCCCTCCATACACATGTATGGAGATGAGCATCAGTAATCAACAGCTGGCACAACTAGCAAATAAATATCTAAAAAAGGAGAAAAATGACCGTCGGCCACCATTGGTGGCCGACCGGCCATCAATGTAGCTGACCGGCCGTCAACATAGCCGATCGGCCACCACTGGTAGCTAGCAGGCACAAGTCATGGACGGCAGGCTAAGGGGATGGTCGACAGGCCACCCTCTCCTCCAGAAGCAAAGAAACAAGCTCTTGGTCCACAACCAAGCACAAAACAGACAAGATAAGAGGCTCCAAGGCAAGGCGGTCAGCCGAGACGTTCAGGGACTCAAAATGAACACAAGCGAGCACAATTATCGGGTATTCAAGTGATGACGTCCAATTCTTGAGGACGGTAAAAAATGGGGTGTCTACACATACCGAGTGCAATCTTAATCAAGGGAAGGTTGTTGGAATCTGGAATTGGACTGCAACCAGATCCATCTGTTCTTCCATCACCTTCATAGCCCTCTGGACAACAACAACTGTATGTGCCAGGTAAATTGTGGCCTGTGATGTTTCAAGGGCTTGGGCTTGAAATAACGCACTCATCATTATCTGAAACAGAGAACCACCAAGTTTGATCTTTGATGTCAAATTCGATAGCTACAGTATATAAATCATAGCATCAATGTTAAGAAGAAATTGAAAGCTTTCAACATAGTTGTTGTTTCCTGTACAACCACTAGGAGAATAAGGGTTCCCTTCATATCCGTGGGGGCAATTGTAGTGATACCCAAGACCATTGTCAAAGTCATAACAATTGCTATTAGCCTTGCAAGCAAAACTATTTGAATTTTTTTTGGCTTCATCACATCTTTGGTTCCCTACTGCCCAATCAAGCACCACTGGTACCATTGATCTATTTTGTAAGTTTGCAAGATCTATAGAAGATAAGGTATAATTAGTTTCCTCGGCTACAAAAGCATAACTACACGGATTGAACTCCCAAACACGAGTATGGTTGTCATGGCTACTGACATTGAATTTGAAACTCGTCACTTCCTTTGGGATACTTTTCTCTCAGCAACCAATTCCAGAACAAGAGTCGTTGATCATGTTGTCAATACTGTCACATTGTGAGAAGCAACCCATGCTATAGTTTTGTCCCTCAAAACCCTCAATAACACCATAGGTGTCACAGCCTATGGCTATGAACTTTTTTGGGGTGATTGAGATGGGGAATTTGCCGGATTTGACTGAGATTTGATTGTTGGAAACCTGAAGACCCTGTTTATTGTAGCAATCATGTTTATTGTAGCAATCAAGAGCTATCGAGGATGATATGTATAATTCACCCGAAAGAAGTATGTCTGTGATCTCTATGCTACCCTCACTTGTATTTAAATACAGCTTGTGAGGGTTGGAGGAGTGGTCACAAGTAACATGAAAATGTTCTTCCATGTAGTATCCTTCCTTTGTGCCAAATGGGTATGTGACGTTAATGTCACCACAACTAGTTGGGCAACCAGATGAGGTTTCAGCAGCGGCAGCAACAGTAGCAGCAGCAAGAACAGCTGCTCCCAAAACCCATGCTAACATAGGCTGCAGAAGCATCCTAGGTAAATACATGGGTAGAGTTAGCTTTCTAGACATGAGATAGTTTTGCAGTTGTATATATCATTCTAAGCTGCAGGAGCAATTTAGGAAGAACAAGAAAACTCTGTAGGCTGTGTTTGAAAAATAAACAACAGCATCATCGAAATAGGTCTAGTCTTTCTTAACAACCTGTTGACAATGCCACATTAAGAATGTCTTAATTTTCTCAAGTTAGGAAATGATTTTCATACTTTGGTTAAGCAAGTTTCTACGTTGCCTCATATAATAATCACTAATGACAAGCTTTCTGGTTCAACACATGACGAAAAGTACAGGATGGGCTTGACAAAGTACTTCAGGTCATTGTCACCACAAAAATTAAACATCATATATGTACTTTTCGCAAGTACTAAAAGTCTTCTTTGCTTTTATTCTTCAATAGATATATCCTAGGATCTTCATGAGATGGCCACTTTCTTTGAATTACTCATCAGTATTTTCCTTCTCATCTACTTAGACATTCACATCATGAACGATCTTAATTTGTTTGTATTTCTTCTCTTCCATTTTTTAAGTCTTACCTCACACAAAAATATGAGTTCCCCACTTGTGTTTATTAACTTGATCCCACTGTTTTTGTCTAGTGATCAAAATTTTGTTTATTGATAGCGTTATTATTTATTTTATTTTAAAACTTCCAGTTAGTATTGGTCTCCTCGGCCACCCATGGGCCAATAGCTGACTGAGTCATTTGAATTCATGGAAAAGTATTGATGTGTAGAGCTTTAAAATTTTGCCAACTTTGGATAAGAATTTTGTTTTTTTTTTTTTTTTTGGCACAAGGATATTTTTCCAAGCAAAAAAGGTTTAAAAGATTTGGATAAGAATTTTCCGCATTAATTTTTCTCCAGTAATCGTGTTTTGTCTTTTACTAGACCAGAACAAGTCACTAAATGTTATAATTTTTTTTACTTTATTCTTTTTGATTCAATGGTAAGAACTTACGCGCACATCGGCTAGTCCCCTCTTAGGTCATGCTGGGATTAGGGAATTCGCAATAAATTTTTGTGTGGAGAGCATACCCACTAACCATTTAGAACAACCCTCAAGGTTACTCAATCTTATAATTCAACTGTTTAAGGTTAACACATGGTCATGTATAAGTTAAGATTTTAAATTTCATTTGTGAAATGATTTGTCAGACTCGTTGTTGTAAGTGCGCTAATCCAAGAAATAATCTATGGTGCTTACTAACCCAAAAATCATTTTCTGGACACTAATACAAACAGCTCCATTTTCCATCTCAATACATTGGATTGAAGTTGGTTTAAATGTGAAGATGAATTTGAACAAAAACATTGTAAGACTAAATTTGCAAAAGTATTTTAAAAAATTCTACTAGTTTAATGTTTCTTTGAAACTTTAAAATATATATTTCTAAAAAAATAAAATTTTCTTTTCTTTTAGGTTGATTTGGATAAACATTTGGAATATGGACGTATGCAAACATGATGAGATTATGGCAGAAATGGCTTGATTATGATATGAAAGTTCAAAACGTATTGCGGCACATTTCTTTTTATGCAATATCGAACATTTCTTAAAGCAATTTATTCAACATGTCATTTTGTTTTCCCTTACAAAATAAAAATGGATTCAAATTATAGACTTCTTTTTTGGGGGGTGGGGTAGGAAATTAAAGACTTGAATGAAAGATAATCATTACATAACTGTTGGAATTTTTTGGGTTAATCTTTCTTTGATTGGAGCCACTAGTTTGCTCTAGCAATCAGGTTGACCTACGTTTGAAGCAATCAAGGCCGGCCATCTTGGGCCCGCAAATTCATACAAAAATTAGGATCCGAAATATTTTTAATCCAATATAACATGAGTGATTCTATTTGCATTTACAAAATTATTCAATTTTTCAGTATTTCCTATTAAATTATATAAGATTATAATTTATTTTCAATACATGCTATGTCTTTTCACAAATTACCCTTAAAGATAAAAATAATAATTTATAATACACCCAAATAATAAACAAATCAAAAATCTTAAATTACACCATTTAAAAATTCTTAAATAATATCTTCCATGTTTAATGATGCAGATGGTGAGCAAGTTGTAGAGCTTCAATGGAAGAGAATGGCGGATGATATATCCAACAAGGGGAAGTTAAAGAATTATTTAGCAGTCTGTGATGTATTGAGTAGTATGGAAGGCATTCCAATGGAAGTCTCTGTTGCTCTTGGTGTGTTGGTCTCAGAACCAAGTGAAGAGCTTTGGAAAGGAAACTCATTGCATTTAGCGAAAACCCAAAGCTTCATATGGTCAAAGGAGACGATTTGATATCGAAAATTTGAGTTTGCAAGGCATATGCTATTGCGGATGAATGCTAATTTCTAGGCGGTGTTAGATTTGATATTGCAACTTGCAAGTAGCTGTAAATGGGAATTTGAGCGAAGAAAAGATGGTTAAGAGAGTGTTTGTGTTCAGCGACATGAAATTCAATTAGGCTTTGTTTCAGGTGATATAAAGTGTTGAATACACACATAATTGAGTGATGCATTGCTTTAAAAAAATTATTATTATTCTCATTTATTATTTGATTTTATTCAAATTTTATTCTATTTGTAAATAAAAACACAATAAGAAATAATGATGATAAAAATGGTGAGGAAGAAGATAAGAAAAAATAATTAAAACTTTAGAAAGAAGATAAAGAGACTTGAATATAAAAAATGTAAATAAGTAATTAGGGTGTAACATAAGAAAAAAAAAATTATTTTAGAATTTAATGTATATTGTCCTTATTAGTAAATTAACATTATGATATAATAAGAAGTAAAATTTTAAAATTTTAATTGGACATACTAAGTTAATATTTGAGTACAAATAGAACCACCCACGTAAACTCACAACACAAAAGGCCCAAAAAATTTTAGGGGTACAAATTTAATTATAAAATATAATCAGTGAAGTTTGTAAATAACAAAATCTTATCAATTTAATTTCCAGTGCATGGAATCTACAGTCAGTAGGTTTTAAAATAATGATAATAATTCAAATATATGGAAAATTTTATAATATTAATTATTAATATTTATAAAATATATCATTAATATGTAATTAATTTTGAAAAAACCCACTGACTTGTATTTTGCCCTTGTCTATTCCTAATTACAAATACGACTCTTAACTGAGAAGCAAAAGGAACGGGCGGAAAGTTCTATTCCAATGGTGCGGCATTGTATCACCGACGGTGAGTCCTCTCTCTCTGCCCTAAATCTATTTTTTGTGCTCTAGTTACTTCATAAAATTCATTGTTTATTTATTTATTATTGTTTCTTTAGACATTTTTGAATTCATTGCTCTTTTTTTGTTTGAAGACTTTATTTAATTTTGACTTGTGCTTTAAATCTAATTTTAGTGTCCGAATTTTTTATCTAATTTTTTTTGGCAATAATTTTGTTAATTTTTGCTTAATTTAAACTTTGTCATGCTTTTGTTTTGCTTGGATCACATATTGTCGTCAATTGTTAGTGAATTGTTGTGGCTGTTCTTTGGATTCTTTGAATACTTCCTAGTTCTTTTGCAAAGATAGCGTGTTCACAGACATTACAAAATTTAAAATTTTATTATCCAAAATAATTGGCTCGTAATTTTAAATAGAGACTGTAGGAGAGGGTTCGAGAAAGGAGTTGGAAAATTCGAAGATCTTCGAAGATCCTTGAAGAACAACTTCGAATTCTCTAGAATATGATGAGAGGCTTAGATTCTTCAATAATCTCAACTTAGGAACACAACAACAAAGGAGATGATAGAGATAAGAGATTGGGTGAAGAAGAAGGCAAAATGGCTAGAGAATAGAATAATGGCAAGGCTCTCCCATTGATCTCCCACTTTCACTCTCAAGGTTGATAATGGAGAAGGGAAATTAGTTCTTTCCCAAGAGTTAAAAATCTCCAAAATCCATCCCTTGTAAAGCTATGGGTGGGTGCTATTTATAGGCACCTCATGATGTAGGATGGAGCCCATGTGCAAGGCACATGGGGGATATTTTCTCTAACCACCTTGTCCGAGGGGGTGACCTCTCCGAGGAGGTGACTTCTCCGAGGATGAGAAAACCCCGAAGAGGAGATCACTCCCTCGGCGAACCCTTCTTCTTAGCCACACCTAACCAATGATCCCCAATCATCCCAAAGGGTCAGGGGTAGTCCCAGAGGACGTCCTGCCGCAAAATATTGCCGAGTCTCATGGACCCCCCGGGGTCGTGCCACCTCGACCCGGGTATAGGCTAGTTTAACCGAAGAGTGAATTTATCTCCACTCACCGTCCTCGGGATCGGGTCCTTTGTTCGAACTCCATTACGCCCATGGTTCTGGTGCGTAGATCCCGGAAAGCTCCGAGCCCGCAAGTGTTCTGGGACTCATTAACGGAGCGACTTCTAGATTGCGTCTGAATCCGTTCGAAGCCAAGTATTTCGGACCTCTAGGCTCGTGGATCCGAACCCTTTCGAGTCCGAGTGCCTCGGATCTCTAGGCTTGCCTAATACCCTTTCGAGTCCGGGCCTGAGTAAGTCTCTAGGTTCGTGGATCCGAACCCTTTCGAGGCTTAGAGCCATTTAGCCCGTTTGATGGTGATAAATCTGGTCCCGCCAGTCTTGGACTTGCGATAAATTCGGGCCCACTAATCTTGAGCTATTGGGCCTAAATAATTTAGTGGGCTCAAATTAGCCCCTCTTACAGAGACAATACACTTTAGAATTTTATTTTATTTTACTGAGACGAATCACGCACTTTACGACTATGTTGACAAAATCATTTTCCAATGATAGCTATTTATATATATATATATATATATATATTTTTGAGCTGGTCTAGATGACTGAGTTTATTTGAATTGATGGGAAATTATTATTGATGCTGGAAGTTAAAAATATCTCGCTGACTTTGGAATCTAGTGTAATGTTGTTTGGATGAATGTGTCTCTAGCCCAAATTGAACGGAGATTCAAAGCAATTGTGGATTGCCAATTCTCTGCAATTCTAATAACCGCGTTAGATATTATCTAAATTTCTGTTGTCAAATATCTCGAATTTTTATTTAATCAATTATATTTATTAAGTAATCTTAGAACATCATGTAACATTATTGAGAATGTATGATCATACAACTATTTTATTTTCTTATATATACAAATTGTGAGACGAGTCATGCTTAAGGGAAACGAATCATGTTGCAAACTTAGTTTAGTCTAGACGATTCGTGTCGACTGAAGATGATTTGTGCCTACGTTTTTGAAAAATCTAGAAATTTCCTAGATATTGATTTGTGATTATGTATCAATTTTAAATAGTAAATATCAATCTCAATCAAACAATCAAGACAAATCGACACAATGATTTTAACGTGGAAAAACCACAATTGGAGCGCCTCCAATTTTGATTAAAAAAAAAATCACGGGCAAAAGTCACAAAATAATCCACTAAAAAGATATAAAAGGAATTACACATGTATACTCTCAATTACCTAGCGAATCTACGCCCGAATTGAACCAACCCCTATGTGCCTCTTCCAGCCCCGTCTTCACCTCGAAACTATCTTGCTCAACGTTGAATATACAACGCCGATGTTGAATCACGACGATGAGTAACTCTAGAATCCACCAAAGCTTCAGGCTCGAATTTTTCAGAATCCACCGAAGAACAACTCTCTCTTTTGTATAGAATAAACAAACAAGCCTTTGATGTATATTTCTCAAACCATGAGTTGAATACTCAATCAAACATCAAAGAAAACTAGCAAACTATCCCCAGATATAAACCCTAAAAATCCAAGAAGAAAATCTCAAAAACGTAATCCTAGATTTGGACTTAAACAAGTACTTATAGAAAACAGAGACTGCGAAGCTCGCTCGAGCGAAGACTCTCTCGACCGAGCGAAGACTCTCTCGCTCAAGCGAGGAAACAAAAACGCGTGTTTTCCTCAAGAGGCGTCACTCAAGCCAAGCTTCTTTCACTCGAGCGTACAATCTTCCTTCTCAGGTTTTTGGTAGACAGATGTAGCTTCTAAAAGCAGGACTCCTTCGCTCGAGCCAAGACTCCTTCGCTCGAGCGAGCAATGGCGGACAAGCAACTTTGAATGTAATTTTGCATTTTGCTTCGGGGGGGCTGCCCCTCAACCCTGCTGTGGCGTTGCCCCGGACCCGCCAAGGGGCGCTGCCCCCTTGACCCCCGCGAGCTAACCAGGCAGCTCGATCCCCATCATAGTCAGCGAAGTAGCAAACATGAAAGAATTATCTTCTGAAACTTCTCTGCAAGGCACAATTCGAGTTGGATTCGCGTCTAAGTACTCATAACCTCACTGAAATAAAAATGCGAATACAAGTACAACTGAAAGGAGTTTTGTCAAATGAGATTGTCATGAATAAAAACCTAACAATCTCCTCCTTTGGTAATACCGTGACAAAACACACCTAACAAATAAAAACATAAACACCCCAACCCATTACAACTAACAAAAGCAAACTTCTTTGTCAAGGTCATGATCTGCAAAACAGCTATTAGTGCCATAATCTCCAAAACAACTATTAGTGCCTCAAGAGTATATGAAAAAGCAATAGACATATGACAAGATTATCTTGAAGCATGAGATAGAAATATGAATAGATGGAAATTGGAGATTTTAAGAACATGTAGCATGAAAAAATGAAAATTAACACACATGCACTCGACACATGAATAGATGAAAATCCTAAGACATATGCACCCTCAAACTTTCTCCCGTTTTTGGTCACGAATTGACAAAGGAAGCTCAAACAACGAAAGCAAGATCAAAACCACACAAGCAGGGACAAGATGATGGAAAAATTAATAACTTGTGAGAAGTAAGCAATAAACAAGCAGTGGATAGCAACACACAAACCAACTAATGTCAATCTCCCTTATGAAACCAATCAATATAAGTGCATGCTAAACAAACCCTTGCAATGACAAACCAAACTCCCCCTCACTAAAAGTAACCACAAACACAGAAAACAGTGACTAAGAAGATAAAGACAAAAACAAAATATGGTAAAGCAAGTAAGGAATTTCTGATTTGTACCTTAAAACACACAAGATTATCCAAGAAATACAATTATATGAAAACAAAATGTGCACAGCCTCAAGAAGATTCCTTATAAAAGAAAGTGATACATTATGAGAAAAGCATAGATCCCATGATAAAAGTGTGTGTGTGACTCTTGGAGTTCGACAAACATTAGATTCAAATCCTAGTAGTGATTTGAAAGCTGGACCTCCAACAAGAGAATCTAAGCACAACTAAGGAAAGTCAAACCACCAGGAATCAAGAGGTGTTTGGTGAGTAAACGCGGAGGCTCCCCCTCAATCAATGAATCTTTCTTTTTCCTTTTTCTTTCTTTCTTTTTCTTTTCTTTCTTTTGCACACATTTATTTTTTTCTTTTCTCTTTGCACATTCATTGGCAGCTGACACGCTCAAGAGTATGGAAATCGAACCAAAGAAGCATGGATATAATAAGGATAGCCTGGTTGGTGACTCTGAGGTAGCCTTTTCTTCATGGCTGAACTACAAAAAATAGAGGGAAAAGCCATGGAGATGCAAACAGATGGAAGGTGGTTAAGAGACTCAACATCACCCATGATATGCTAGTATAGCTCAATTCCTCTAGAAAAGCAAAAGATACAATGCTAGAAGTCCATAGAGAAAACTGATCACTAAGACGGAAGGCTCCGATATTTGCTAATCCAAGAGTGTGTACAGAATGAGACATACTAATCAAAGTACATACACTTCAAAATGAGTAATGACCACAGAAAGTACACACATATTAACATGTAATGGATATTCTCATCAATTCTAATATGTACCAAGGACTTCTCAAAAATTTCAAGCTTGCAAAACCATACTAAAAAAATCTTTTTTTTTTTTCTTCAAAAATAAAGCAAGACATAAAATGAACAAGCACACACTAAATGATACCACATATTAAATGACCCTAAAAAAATAAATAAATAAAACACACAGAAACCCAAAAACTAAAACGAATAAACAAATTAACACAAGTCAAGTTTTCTCACCCAAACCGCTTTAGTATGAACAAAGTTGTGAGAATTGCAGTTCTTTAGTGGTGTCTTGACATTGTGGTTCCCTTCCCCTTCCATGAGAACCCGTCTCGACTTGGTTTTCAACTTCCTATATCTAGGTCGAGGCAAATGTAAACTCGCTCCATATTCGGTCTCAAGCAAATTAAAATAGCAAGGTCTTTTATGACCCTTAACATCATTACGACCAATGAAGTGTCTCCTATCCCACAAGATGTTAGATTTTCTTCCATCTCTATAAGACACTCTCCCATGCAACTTATAACAATAAGGGCGAATATGACCATACATACCACAATGATAACAAACAAAAATAGGGTGTACAGGTTGTACCTTCTTTTCTTTGAACTTACCAACTCTAGAAAGATTTAGAAGTCTTTCCTCTCGTTGAATCTTGTACTCTCCCTGTCCTTGAGTTCTTGTATCATGAGATGTGGATGCACTCTGTTTTTACTCTTTCTCATCACTAAAGCCAATGCTACACTTGTCAGATCAAATTTGTTGAGACCCAATGATACTATCCAAAGTCTTTGATCATTTGTTCCAAAAACCAATGGTTGCCATAACACACTTGAGTTCGTCCTCTTTCTTGATCATTAGTTCTTCTAAAGCAACTTGAGACATCTCGAGAGTTTTAATCTTTTCTTCATATGTTGCATAGATTTGCGGTAGCTCATTCCTCTCTGTCTCACAAGTCAAGAGTTTTGCACAAGGGACTTGTCGATTATTAGCTATCTTGATGGCATCAATCCTAGCCTCAGAAATCTCCTCCTTTAGTTTGACATTCTCACTTTTACATGCTTTGAGTTTCATAGTGAGTTTGTCATTCAATTTGGATAAGTTAAGAGATTCCTTATATAATTTTTCATAAGCTTGCTGAAGCTCGTCATTATCACTACCTGAGGATTCATAATCAGTGTCATTCTCAACCAGCCTCTGCGTATACTTTATTTTCCCTTTAGTTTCGGAAGTCGCCATGAAAGCAAGGAATTGTTTATGTCCCTCTTCGCCTTGATCTTCGTTGTCACTTTCATCTTTATCAAATTCTGATTCATCATCCCAAGTGATAGTGAGGGCTTTCTTCTTCCTTAAACGAGTGGGGCATTCTTGAGCAAAGTGACCAAATCCTTGGCATTCATAGCATTAGACTCTTTCAGAGTTCCCTTGTATCTTTCCTTTCTCCTTCTTAGCGATAGAATTAATTTTGAGTTTCTCTTTGCCTTTGGATTTATGAGCATGAGTAGATTCCAAAAGATTAGGATTCTTTTTCAGAAAAGATTTTTTAAATTGTTTTACAAAAGCATCCTTAATCTTGAAATCTATCTCATAATCCTCATCATAATCCTCTCTAACTCTATGAGCACTACTGAAAGCAATAGCATCTTTTTGTTTCTTTTTGAAATTCCTATGTGCCTCACAAGTTTGGAGATTTCTAACCAAATGATCTAGCTTGAGGTTGTCAACATCTTGAGCCTCGTCAATAGCCGTAACTTTTGGTTGGAACTGATTGGACAAGGACTTCAAAAATTTTCCTACAATCTTGGATTCTAGTATTTTTTTCACCTAAATTGAAGTTAGAATTTACAATGTCACTAAACTTCGCATAAAATTCAACAAAGGTCTCACTATCTTTCATTAAAAGGTTTTCGAAACTAGACGTGAGCCTTTGAAGTGTTGAGCGTTTAACAGAAGGAGTGACCTCATGAATAGTTTGTAAGATATCCCAAGCTTCTTTTGTGACTTCACAATTGCAAAAACGACTAAACTCTTTAGGTGTGGCGGCGCAAAATAGTAAATTGATAGCTTTACTATTCCAGCTACTATTTTGGTAATCGATTATGTCCCACTTATCAATTGGCTTGGGGAAAGTTACTCAATTAACGGTAATCGTTGGTTCGGCCCACCCATACATGATAGATTGCCAAACTTTTTCATCGATAGATTTTAAAAACGATCTCATCCGAGCTTTCCAAAAAGAATAATTGGATCCGTCAAGTAGGGGTGGTCGAACCATAGAATTTCCCTCACGAATTGAATCCATTATCACAAATCAAACAAGATCTCGCTCTAATTGTTTAAAAAACAAACAGAGCGACCTGCTCTGATACCAATTGAAAAATCTAGAAATCCCCTAGATATTGATTTGTGATTATGTATCAATTTTAAGTAGTAAATATCAATCCCAATCAAACAATTAAGACAAATCAACACAACGATTTTAACGTGAAAAAGCCACAATTGGAGTGCCTCCAATTGTGATGCTCCAATTGTGATAAAAAAAATCACGGACAAAAGCCACAAAATAATCCACTAAAAAGACATAAATGAATTATACAAGTATACTCTCAATTACCTAGCGAATCCACGCCCGAATTGAACCAACCCCTATGTGCCTCTTCCAACCCCGTCTTCACCTCGGAATTGTCTTGCCCAACGTTGAATTCACAACGCCGATATCGAATCACGACGATGAGCCACTCCAGAATCCACCAACGCTTCAGGCTCGAATTCTTCAGAATCCACTGAAGAATAACTCTCTCTTTTGTATATAATAAACAAACAATCCTTTGATATATACTTCTCAAACCATGAGTTGAATACTCAATCAAATATTAAAGAAAACTAGCAAACTAGCCCCAGATATAAACCCTAATATCAAAGAAGAAAATCTCAAAAACATAATCCTAGATTTGGACTTAAACAAGTACTTATAGAAAACAAAGACTGCGAAGCTCGCTCGAGCGAGGAAACAAAAACGCGTGTTTTCCTCAAGAGGCGTCGCTCGAGCGTACAGTCTTCCTTCTCAGGTTTTTGGTAGACAGGCGTAACTTTTGAAAGCAGGACTCCTTCGCTCGAGCCAAGACTCCTTTGCTCGAACGAGCAATGGCGGACAAGCAACTTTGAATGCAATTTTGCATTTTGCTTCGGGGGCGCTGCCCCTCAACCCCGCCGTGGCGGTGCCTCGGACCTGCCAAGGGACACTGCCCCCTGGACCACTGCGAGTTGACCGGGCAACTCGATCCCCATCATAGTCAGCGAAGTGGCAAACATGAAAGAATTATCTTCTGAAACTTCTCTGCAAGGTACAATTCGGGTTGGATTCGCGTCTAAGTACTCATAACCTCACTGAAATAAAAGTGCGAATACAAGTACAACTGAAAGGAGTTTTGTCAAATGGAATTGCCAAGAATAAAAACCTAACAGTTTTGAATATACTCGTCCTCTTGATGATGATATTGGGGCTTGTAGCCACAATATATCATTATTATCCGAGCCATTAATTTGCTAAAATTGGATGTTTTAATTACGTGATATGCGATTAGTAATGGATTTGAGATCCTAATCCCTCTCCATGTTCGAACAACTCTCTTTATTTACGCAATTACTTTAGTTTTAATTTAAATTCTCATTAGTAAAAATCAATCATCCTATCTTCTTCAAATTAAATTCGAAATTACCAATAGAATTGATACAACTCGGCCCAAAATCCTCGTGGTATGATCCTGGACAATCCACTATTGTACATAATTAGTGTTTTGTTTAGTTCTTTATTTTTGATTGAAACACGATCGATTAGGTAGTTTCTTTACCAATCTACTCATCTTTAGCATGTGTTGCTATTGCCACCACCAAAACGAAGCCACTGTGTGTTGTCGACTACCTCTTTGGTTCATCAATGATCTCATGGGCTTTGTCGCCGATCTCAGCCATCTCTCTAACAACACACTGTTTGTAAAACCTTTCATTACAATAACAAAATGATTGTTATAATATAATTGACTATTAAAAAAAGAACAATTATATTTCACTTTTGGAATTTTCAGATTGTATGACACATGTATAGAGTTTTGATAATATATCCAAATCAAAAATTGAAATTTTGTGCATGAAAATGATTCAAAAACTTTTAAACCCAAATTTTAAAAATTCCAAAAGTGGAGAAGAGAGAGAGGTTGTTGGTAGAAATGTTAGGGTTACGAAATTAAAGAGGATAGAGATAGACATAAAGTAGAACTAAACTAACATTCTTTAAAATCTAACTTCAAGAGTGAGAACGAAGCCCATATGGCGATCGGAGATGGGTGGTGTACCTAGAATCAGCCAGAGGAGAAAATTACGATGATCGGGGATGGGTGGTGAGGCGGTGAAATGCAAGAGAAGGCTTGCAACTACTGGAGTCGAGAAGGACATAGGTGAGCTACGGTGGGAGAGACATTAAGAGGGAGGAAAAATATATCTGAGAGGAAGGAAGAAACTAAAGAGAGGAGGTTTCGTGCCAAAGGTGAGAGAGATTAGGAGTGCGATTGTGAGAGGATTAACGGGAGGGAATTTGTCTAGGTGAAGCAAATCTGAATCATTGAATCTTCGACCATATTTCTCAGCCATTGATAGCAAATGACACGTAGGACAAATTTGCCACATTAGACAATTCAAAAACCCTCCTACCTTATTATATAGATATATATTTTCCTGGTAGAAGTGGCTGCATCTTAATTTTATTGTAAATTCCTTATTCTTGCCTTATGTAGACTACCTTACCATATATATATATATATATATATGTATATATATTAAACCAAGTTGGAGAATATATGGGCACCAACCAATCATTTCCTTCCACTATCTATAAATTGCCTAAAAATACTACACATTAGATCTTATAAACTTACACTTTCATGAAGGACCCTCTTTGTACATGATTACAATGGAGATTCTCATTACAATGCATATGATTACATGTCATTAAAATTTAATATCAATGGTCTATAGTTTTATGTTATTTTGAATCCTAAATTTCTTTGGGAGGCACAATTTTCACTTGCGTTATATTAATTTATAATTGCTTTTCCTATTTGCTATTTTTCTTTGAAATTCTCCTTATAAATCATGAATTATCCGAATAATTGATTTTTAGATATACAAAAACTAATGTCACAATATGACATTGAATTCATATGGATGGACAAGAATTTCGTAATTGAGTCCCACTAGCAAATTCTGTAAATTTTATTTGTTTATATGTATTTTGATAAGTCTAGAAATACAAAAATAAAAACATGATACAAAATGATATGAACAGATAAGATTAATGAAAAGTGAGTGAGTCATTAACAAATTTTTACATAAGAAAGTACAAGAAGTTTAAAAGAAGTAATCACCTGTATGCAAGTGTAACAATCCATCAATGAAGTTTTTACCATCATGGACAAAAAACAATCAAAACACCTCCCACCATGCAATATCATATCTTCTGCCATGCTATCAACCCCAGCGGTTGTTGTGTTGCTTCTATAACCTCCAACTACACATCCAGTTGATGCCTTACCAAGCAAGTACTCAATCTCTGCAGAATTCAAATCATTTCTAGATGTCTTTTTCTTGATTAACCCCTCCAGTTCCATCGCTACTTCCTTCATATAAGGCCTTTCCTCCCCTTTTACTCTCAAGCATCTCCTTGCAAGATTAGGAACTTGTTTGAGCTCCTCAGTGTTTCTTTCAATTACCACGTGTTCATCAATAATTTGGTTCAAGCAATCATTGTTCATACAAGTAATAAAATACATAGCCAGATTTCTCTCCTCTTCTGGCCTGTTGAATGACAATGCCTTCTTTCCAGTGATTAACTCTACAAGGACTACTCCGAAGCTATAAACATCACTTTTCTCAGTCAACTGGCTTGTGAGCATGTATTCAGGGTCTAAGTATCCAACAGTTCCTTGCACCACTGTGGCTAATTGATTTTGGTCTAGTGGAACCAACCTTGATGCTCCAAAGTCCGACACATTTGCAGTGTAATTATCATCTAAGAGTATATTTGTAGACTTAACATCTCTATGGATGATAGGAATCGACGCTGCAGTGTGCAAATATGGCAGTACTCCAGCAGTTTCTGCAGCTATTCGCAAACGATTTTCCCATGATATATTAGATGCCTTGCTTTGGTTATGTATATGCTCAAAGAGAGTGCCATTGGTGATGAATTCATAGACTGTAAATCAAAGTATTATAACGCAGCGGGAAAAACAATTAGATCATACCTTTAGGTGATAGAACCTGAAGCGAAGAATCTCGTGGGTAAATCACATGTTTCTAAAATGCGAACAACGAACACCCAGCAGTGGAGTGATACCATAATATGTGTATCACCCACACAAATCACAGTGCAAAAGCTGGATCGTTCTCTTCATGGGAGAGAGTTAGAGAGAGAGTTTGGGAAAAAGGTTATGGGTAAAAGCCACATAACGTATCTGATATTAATCTATTATATAAACATATAATCAGATATATAACCATATATATCAATCTATCCATATCAGTTGATATGATAGATATAGATATCATGAGTGGTTATCCAAATAAGTTTTGAATTCAAATTCAAACTTACATGGATAATGTTCAAAAGGTTGAAAGGGTCATGCCACATGGACGCCCAATTTCTAACATCTCCCACTCGCACATGAGTTGGCATGACACTGCCACATCTCTATCTCAATCTCCCAAAAAAATGAACAATCTCATACTAGCCAATGCACCGTGCGACTGCTGAGAATACCTGCATGTGGGAGCTCTATACTAGAAACTCAAAATGAGCCAGCATAGAGACATCAACCCAAAAAGAACAGAAATAGTGTCTCATATACCCTAGACCTATCTAATTACACCGATCCAAAAAACATCTCTAATCCCTAAAAAAAAAAAAAAAAAAAAAGAGCATGTTTGACCCTCTTAATTCTTGCAATATATTCACACTCAATCCGCCTCTCATATAGAGCGATGTGAGTTGCTGGTAATGAATATACAACAGTGGTGTAATACTAGATGGTCTTCCTTTTGCCCTCATGCCATTTAGTTTAGGATTGACCGCTTTCCCAGTGATGTCCCTTAAGGCCGAATCATACATGACCGCAACAATATACCAAAGTAGCAGAACATCAACCCCTTACCTTATGACGTAGTCAAAAGTCACAAAAGGGTACATAAATGAAAGTCATATCAATAATGACACGTAAGACTCACACGGTAAGGAAACATGGATCCATTCTCTCACCTCATTACTCGGTCGCCAAGCACATGTAGTATGAATACTTGTTACGGTGGAGTAACTCTTTCAAAAAGAGTGACGTCATACTCGATACACCGTACAGATATTAGTGTAGTCGCTTTCTAGCGCCTAACCCGAATTCTCTATTTGCTTGCCTTCCAGGCGCCAAATGTGATCTCGCATTTGGCTAATCATAACAGGCACTACATGGAAAGTGGGTACTAACATCCATGTTTGGTCCTTAACACGACCTCATCTTCGTTATAACCAAGGCGACATACATAGTGGATAATTTAAGCCTCTCTGTCTCATCCTTGCTCGCTCCCAAGCGCCAAGAGCGATTGCTCATGTGAGTGAGCCAATCTTGCCTGCTGATATCATCATCTGCTAATCATTATGACATAAACCATAATAGTGTCAACATCCCATCATCTCATAACAAATAAATGATCGATATTAAAAAACACGACCACAATCTGCGCAATTCTAGATTCCAAGCATAAGCCTTATCAGCACCTCTTGCGATACGCATATACAACAGAATCCACCATTTGTGCCTCACATGAAGTGGTTCAAGATCACTACTTCTTGCGCAATTACCTCTCTAAAGATATTTTGGTGACCAATCTGTTTCCATTCAAGATGCGCCCAACTAGCACATTGAATCTTACAAGGGGCAAATTTATATACTACTAGTAAAGCATTCTATCCACAGTCTAATGAGCAAGGTCAATGTCTAAACAACTCAGTTGACCATTTACCAAAGATAACACTTATCATGCCGAATATGTCCACAGCGTACTTTAGGCTCCCATAACAAAAAAAAGTCAAGGAATATAGGTCATCTATTTCTCCCAAAGACAATCTGAGGATTCACTCAATAGCTAACGCTCTGGCTTTTACCGTAAGGTAAGTCAATGGGTTTGGAATTTTGCATCTAGAATCATTCTAGGATATTCCTTATGCAAGTCATCGAAAACAAACCAGGAATTATCCCAAAACAATCCCTAAGGATCGTACATCCGAGCATATAAATTACATCACCCATGTCCATCATATCTAAAATAGAGGACTGCCCACCCTAGGTGGCGACAACCTTATAAATTCCTGACTAATAATGACTAAGTAAGGAAAAACTTCTTTTGGACCATTGATCATGCCTCAGTGGTCTTCATTGATCATCGTTGGCCTATCATGGCTCGACGAAATCCAAGAACCACTATTTGGATAACTGTTTTAGGTTGTAAAAGATTTATTGGAACTTGCAACGTTTTTGCACTCCTAACTTTTCACCATAAAAGCAGAAGGTAAATCCTTACGGATTTACTTATCCAATTCTCCAACGAGATGTTGGGTCACAACGTCCACAAATCAATGTTCCGAACTTATGTCAATCATAGCCTAAGTCGAAATAACCTCACTCCCCAAGAGAAAGTCTTCTCATGGTCTACACTTTTCTTAATGGTGCGACTTTTCAGTATCTAGTGAGCCTTATGCCTCAACAATGACTATCCAAGATGCACATAACTTTACAATAGTTTCGCGTCATAATGGAAAGTCAACCAATTTATAGAAATGGTTAATCCTCAAAGACTTTGTCTTAAATTGCGCAACATTAATCTACTTTCTAAAAACAGGGGACTAGAGCCTTTGGCATTATCCTAGGCTCTTTATCATCTTGTGGAGCAATCATGAATGTTTCCCTCTCAATCACCCAGTGATAATGTGGAAAAATTTCACAATTGCTACCACGCAATTAAGAATGTAGAGTATTCTTCTCTAACGGATTAATCCATTAGTAGGCACATCGCTCTCACTGTCCCTAGGATATTGGAAATTTCTTTTCATTCTCAACTAGGCTACATAAAGCGCTATACTTAGAATTCTCTATCTTATAGAGTTCCAAAACTCTATTCACGTCACCTTTACTAAGAAAACTTTATGTGACTTAGTTACACTACCACAAAGATGCTTACCTATATGCACATGACCCAGAGGGTTTACATGACAACATACAATAATGCACCACATAACCCTATGTGTTTACAAGACGGCATACAATAATGCGCTATAGAACCCTAGGTCTTAACTTCGCAAACTTATGAGAAGTAAAATAAAAATAAGCTGCTTAACGGTTACAGATTGCCCATAGATGGCTCTCCACTAACCCATTACTCAAATGGAGTGTAAAATCTTATATGGAGGGCACTTAGTTAGGGATATAGGCAACAAATTAGTGCAATTCCCAATTGGAAAACATTTTGCGCCATCATCCACCTAACACTAACAATCCTTAATTCCTTATCTCTAGTACATTTTTGTGTTGCTGAGTATTAGGAATAATCAATTTTTCTAAGCATCCATTTCTCTTCACAGAGCTTTCCAAAAAAAAAATAACTCAAATAGATACTCACTACCCTTGGTCAAAACTAAAAGCACGAAAGCTCTTATCTAATTGATCTCAACCTCATATGTGCAATGTCAAAAACTCATTTCAAATTTTTTTTTTTTTTACTTATGGGAGATCAAATACTCTTGACTAAGATGCGTATCGTAATCTATAAATGTATCGACATTTAGGGCTAGCTATCATACCCTTACACATATCCAGTCACAAATATCATAGTGGACTAAATGCGCCAATACAAATAACCTTCGACGGCTTTCCTATTTACTTGTGCGCAACCTTTGCGAACAAAGTTGCACATTCACATGAGAGCAGGGTGTCACAAGCGAGTGGGCCCAAGAAGGCCTACTCAAACCATCCTGTCATCATCTCATTAATGTGATTGAGTATAATAAGCCACCAGTTCATGACCAACGTCATAAACTAATTCCAATCATCCTAATATGTGAGTTCTCGAAGACAAGTTTTAAAGGTTTAGGCCTAACTAGGTAATGACTCACGACTAATTAATGTTGACTAGATCATAAAAGGATGTCATGAAGATATCAAGTGCGTCTAAGTTGCAAATTTAACTAGTAAGTGCTAATCCCCTACACTTTCAAGTCAATTTTTATTCTTCATACACTTTACTACATCTAGTTGAAACATGATGGTGCTCCTTTTGCCATCTCTATTTCTCGCTTCATAGTTACTTGCAATGAATTCTACTATCCACAAAAAGGAGAGAATAAGCTATCAATCTATGACAGCTCCCGAAGTAACTTAAGCGCGAATTAGGCTAAAGAGTCTAATTCAACATAATGCTCTCACGAACCATACGTCAAATTCTTAGAGTCATAACAACTTTGTCGTCCTTGACCTTTTCATTACTATGCTGCAACGTTTGCGCTTAGTGATAAACGTTATTCAAAAGATGTTAGCCTAGCTAAGGAATAATACAAAAAAGCACCTCCTCATGTCTCACACTCAAGTGTGGAAATAGTAAGTGTCCACACTTAGACAAGTTGGCAATGCTAATAGATTTTGCAGCCACTTGGCACTAATCTCTTCACTTAGTGTTAATAGATTTTTCTGCTCTTAAGCGCTAATCTTTTAACTTCAAGTGATACTTTAATGCACACTATTATAGTGCGTGATGATTTTGCTCCATCCACTCCCAATAGTTGGATAGAGAGCAAAACACTGCCTTTACTAGCTACTCATCTTACGCTTAATGACTAATTCATTTAAGCTCGTATTTCTTGGATGACGTGACTCTTGAATGTTACTTCATCCAATGATGCAACATCATTACAAGTCAAATTACAAAGTCAACCCGCGCAACTCAATAGTCAAGATTATATACAGATCTATTGAGGGCTTACTAATTTCACAACTCAAAAACTTGGCAACCAAAACTGCGTAGCGTGCCGCTAACCATAGCGCACACATTAGTTTTTATTGTGCCAAACAAGGCAACAAAACCACGGTTTTGAGTCATGTTTCCTTACTTTAGCTCAATTAAGGTCTAACCTAAAGTCTTCAAGACTTCTGCTCATCTAAAGAATAGGATTACATTGTTCACATTTGAACATCTCTACTAAGTCTAGGTCAACCAAATTAACTTCCATAAGCTAAGTCAATTTAGAGAGAAATTCGCATTGGGATTAATTTGATTAGCATAATATAATTTTACCATAAAAATCTAAATTAAATAGTGACAATATTACACAAGTCGCAAGATCGAAAATCCGCTATGCTCGTAATCATCTCTTGCGCCACAAGTGACAATTATCCAAAATTTAATTTAATTCATGCGCAAAATATTAGTTTTCGGGAGTAAATCTACAAAGATTTCTCTCAACCGAACAACCTCCCACTGATTATGGCATGTTTCAAAAGCATGATAAAATATTATAATTCCATACAATAGCATCATAATGTAGATTTACAATAAACTCATGCTATGTTACAATTAATAATGGAATTTAAACAAATAACAAAAAATGATCATGCTATTCGAATCACAACATATTAGAAATTCTAGGCAAAAAACAACCATATGCTTTATTTAATATTCAGATTATGCCATAATAGAAAGTATATCACTTCTGAAATTTTCTGGAATTTTCTGGAATTTTAAATAATTAATAAACGCACATGAAATCATAAATAAATATTCCAGAATCTAGGAAAATGCAACAACAATACCAGTAAATAGTAAATCATAACAGTAGTCCACAATAAAAAATTCAACCCCAGAAACTTAATCATGCAACACCAGATGCATTTTAAAGCAAAAATAATAAATTATTATTTCAGGAAAAATATTTTATTTTCATAAAATTTTGAAAATTTTCCAGAAGAAAGAAAATTTAATTCTGAGTCTAACAGTACCAACTACGTTTAAAACAAAGCTATAACGAATTACTTATGACCATTTTAACGCAATTCTGGATTTAAAAAAAAAACAAACAGACCCTTAACATTAGCAGCCAAGCCGGCTCAGCACGCGGCTCAAAGGCGGCTCAGCGTACGGTGCAGCACACGGCTCAGCGTACGACGCAACATGCGGCTCAGCGCACAGCACGCGCGTGTGCAGCGCAGACGGGCGCGCATGGACAGCACGGCTGACGCGCTCGTGATGGCGCGTGTAGGCACATGTGAAGCACGCTTGGTGCGCGGAGGCTCGTGGATGCACGTGGAAGCCACTGGGCGGCGTCATATAGCTCGTGCAGCACACGCGCCGCCTTCCGGGGTGTTTTTTGGTCTAATTTTGGTACTGCCAAACTCTATTTTTCACAACAAAAACATTTATGGTCTCAAAAATGACATTTAATGAACATAAAAATTGAGGTGTATAATACTTTCAATCTAATGAGAGTGGAAGTGCAGAAACCCTGCACTTCATCTTCCTCCTTCATTAATTTTCATGCATATAATGTGTATATATTTATATAAAATTATATACATGATTAAAGAAAACACGAAAATACCCATATATGCTCTGATACCAATATAAATCAAAGTATTATAACGCAGCGGGAAAAATATTTAGATCATACCTTTAGGTGATAGAACCTGAAGCGCAGAATCTCGTAGGTAAATCACGTGCTTCTAAAATGCGAATAACGAACACCCAGCAGTGAAGTGATACCATAATATGAGTATTACCCACACAAGTCACAGTGCAAAGGCTGGATCATTCTCTTCATGGGAGAGAGTTAGAGAGAGAGTCTGGGAAAAAGGTTATGGGTAAAAACCACATAACGTATCTGATATTAATCTATTATATAAATATATAATCAGATATATAACCATATATATCAATCTATCCATATCAGTTGATATGATAGATATAGATATCATGAGTGGTTATCTAAATAAGTTTTGAATTCAAATTCAGACTTACATAGATAAGGTTCAAAAGGTTCAAAGGGTCATGCCACATAGGCACCCAATTTCTAACATAGACAAGTAAAGGGACTTGAGTTTCCAAACAACAACCTAAGAGTTTGACCACATTCCTGTGATTGATCTATGAAAGCATGACCACCTCGATGAATTGCTCTATTTGACTTTCATCCACCATTTGGGATATCTTAATAGCTACTATCTTGTTCTCTGGTAGAATTCCCTTGTAAACTGTTCCAAAACCTCCTCGGCCAACAATTCTACTCTCATCATAGTTATTGGTAGCTTGCCTGAGCTCTTCTGAATTAAATATTTTGATCAATTCCTGAGTTGATCTCTCTAATCTAGAGAGTTGTTGTTTTAACATTCATCCACCATTCTGCCTGAAGAACTTTTCTTTAAGCATGATGAGCTTTCTTTTCTTGAAAGTCCAGTACAATCAGGAGCTACTCACCAAAACAGCCAAAGCACCAATGGCAAAACCTGCATTTCAAGTAAGTCATAAGTAACAACTAATATAAACATCTTGCCAACATATTGATTCAAAATTAAGCATATAGAGAATTTTATACTCGGGGACAGCAACAATTAGTTATAGAAACATCTCAATTGTATGATGAATTGGAATGCAGCTATATGTTAAAGATCAAAGTTTTAGCTCAATAAGAAACTTACATGCCCCTTTATTTATTAATTTTATTATTATTAAAGTATGGGATGCTACGCTGTTCACAAAATATGCATATATAATCCAAGCTGACAATGACATTATTTGTTTAAACATTAAAGCTACACACAATCCAAATGTTTCATAAATTTCCAACTATAATTAAGTGTACACTAGAAATCGTTACTTTCTATCAACCCTATATTTAGATTTCGAATTTGAATTTGTGAAGAAAAAAAAAAAAAGTACTAGAAGAGTAATGAAGTACAATAAATTTTTTATTTTTTCTCCATTAGTTCTTTCAGAAATATAAGATTCAGGCAAAGTCTAAATTAATTGATCAAGAATATTGTATTAACAAAGTTAAGAGATTTTGCAGAAAGATGCGACTTTTTCATAGCTTTTTATTTAAAGAAAATGATATATCTAAACCCAATAATATGTAAATGAGATAATTAATTGATGATTAGAGAAGAGGAGAGAGAGAGAGAGAGAGAGAGAGAGAGAGTTGCTTTAGATATTCTAATATACTGTCACACTATTGTGTTTGAAAAATATATCTAATTTTTAGAGTAGAGTAACACTACTCTTTATTCAATACACATGTACAATTCATTATGAAAATAAAAATAAAATTATGCGGTATCAATTCACAATTATTAGTACAGAAAATGTTATACAAACAAACAAATTTTATAATTTTATTTTATTAATGATGTGACATGTAATAATGAAAATTATAAATAACATGACTCATCTAAATAATATGAAAAAGTTTGTACGGGTTATTAGTTTGTATAACATTACTCAATTAGTAATTCTAAATATTCTTCTTCAAAGAATATAGAAAATTATTCCATATAATCATATTTCTTACATCATTTTCTCACTTCAGATACAAGTGAATGGGCCTTATATGCATTTATTAATGTAGACCCATTACCATGTCTTGGAATAAAAAAATGATATAAGAAATGACATTATGTATACCGTGACTCAAGAATAAAATTTGTTGTACTTTTATATTTACTTAAATTTGCCATAAGGAAAACATAAATGCCATTATATATTTACTTAAATTTGCCAAAAAGAAAACATAAATGCCATCACCACTCAAGTTCCAGATGTGCTATGTGCACAAAAGGTTTCAAATACAGAATGCACAAATGTGTCACATTCAATGCATTCAGCGTTTAAAACCTTCTCTTCACCTAAACTTTTTCCTCAAGTTATGTTGGAAAATTTGTGAAGGGGAAATTTTGGCACGGACGTTTATACACTTAGCAATGCAGCATGTTCCATCTGTTCTGCCATCACCGTGGTATCCCTCGGGGCAAGAACAAGTATAATTCCCAGGTGGCAAGTCAACACATTTATTTTTATGTTGACACATGTTGAGCTTTGGATCTTCACTCCTTTATGTCTGCAAAACAATTATAAAAAAATAAAAATAAATAAAAAAACAGAGAAGAAGACTATTTGAAAATTAAGCATCATATCATAAGTAATATATAATAACAAAAGCAAATGAATCCAATATGATGAAACTAATTGGATACAAACCTTGGCAACCATCTAAGAGGTACGGGTTCCCTTTGTAACCAATCCTTCACTTTACAGATTTTTTTTAGTCTCTGCATGTCTTGTTATTCCCTACCACCCAATCAAGCACTATCTGCATCAATTTTTATGTAAAATTTCCCAGGTAGCTTTTGGAGAAATTAAAAGCACCTTCTTCAACAACAAAAGCATAGCTGCGAGGATTGAATTTTGATACATTTTCATGATTAATGTAGCTCTGCAGAAGAATGTTCATATAGCCGACTCCTTTAGGGATGGAGGTCTGGCAGCAGCCAATTACAGAGCAAGGTCCATCGGGGAATGTAATTGATGTGCTACATTGGGACTCACACCCGGTGGCAACAAAATAATTCTATCCAGATACTTGGATAGTAGCACGGGTGTCGCAACCAATAGCAGTGAACTTGTTTTGGGTATTAGATATGGAGAATGCAAGTAACCTGATCTCCGGTGGCTGATAACATTTTGACACAGACCCGCCATAACAAGCACAAGTTACAGGATGCATAATGCGTAACTCTCCCTCTTCAAGCGAAGTATTTGTTACAGGGATGTCACTTTTCCGTAAATTACGTTTGGAGTCGGTGCAATTAATCAAAAATGTTCATTAATATAACATTTCTCTTTCCCACAGAATGGGTATGAAATATTTACATTCCCGCAACGGTTCAAGCAGCCAAGATTTTTCAAATCTTGCTCTGTTGGTGGTGCTACAATTGTTGCTGCTGATAATGACAATACCACCACCACTACCACTTGTACTAGCATGGTGATGAGTTGTAGCTGCAATTGCATTCCTTGTGAGGAAGCCATGGCTGGCTTGCTTCTTTCTATCTTCTTGGCAAACGCTTCTCTCTATTCAATTCTACTTTCATAAAAACCAAAATATACGAACCAAATAAGCTTTTGTTACCAAATTTTCAAAGTAAATGAAAACAAAAATTGAAAATATGAAACAAAAATGTACACAAAACGACTCTAATAAGCCAAAACATATATCCATAGCAGAAAATCCAGTAAATCAAAAAAATGTCTAAAACATGCCTAAATAAAACTATATGTTAAGCCTGCATCCTAAATTACTCTTAACCAAAGCATACAACTTCACAATCTGCTTTAGTTCTTCTATAGTTACTTATTTCCTTCACAAGATAACCTTTCTTTGAGCTGCTCACTATTTTCCTTCTCAGGATGTCACCTACTACTAGACACTCACCTAGAACTTTCTTTTTTCTTTCCTTTATTTATTTTCTTTTCTTACTTTCCCTTTATTTATTTTCTTTTCTTACTTTCCCTTTCTTTTGATAGAGAAAACTTCCAATTACCGTTGGTTATTGATGCTGCAATAGCTAACAGAGTCATTTGATGGAAAAGTATTGATGTGTGGATTTAAAATCTAGCTGACTTTGGAATCCAGTGGGGTATGGATGTTTGTCTAGCCCAAATTGAATGGAGTCTTGAAAGCAATTACCGATGGCCAATATTCAGTAAGAGCAATTCTAAAGGCAGCATGGACTTTCTCAATTTCTGATATGAATTTCTCAGAATTTTATTTATTCTATCATGTTTATTAGTAGCTCTTCCACTTTTCAAGGACAGTTATGCCATTGTATGCCTTCTAAAGAAATTTTTGACACCCATGGTTAAAATCATTCCTTTACCATAGGGATGACTGATGGCAGCAACTTGATCTAATTAAATTGAAAATTTATTAAATTTGAATCTGGCCCATGAATTGCTAAACTGGTTGACCCCCTTGGGATCACCCTGGGTTGTGCCTGATAATTACTCGTATGTCTAGAATGACGGACTACATTTGCATTTACCCAAGTATTAGTCGGGTCAAAGACATGAATACGGTTGTTACCAAAAATAAAAAAAATAAAAGTATCATTCCATATGTAATAGTTATGAAATAGGAATGCAAATTTATAATTATTTTAAATTAAGGAAAGATCATTACACTTACCGTTGGATAATATAATGGAATCTCTCCATTACAAATATAAAATGGAAGGGATCACAATTCTCATTTCCCATCATTTTAGTGATAATGTTGCTTGGTTCCTCATCCTGCCAAAAAAAAGTGCAAACATCAGATTTTGTTTTTTTTTTTGGATCAGCACAAAACAAAGTACATGTTTGGAATGACACATTAATAAACAAATCAATGAACAAACTGTCGCAAAACCATGAAATACATCCCAACTAACATGACACAAGCATCCAACACATCCACTGCAAAAATACAGAGCACAAAACAGAGTATGATATTGGCAAGGCGCCAACATTCTAGACCACCTGAAAATAAGACACACTCTGCTGCCCAAAAACCAAACATACATACATACAGAATAGATACAAAAATAAAAAATAAAAACAATAATAAAATAAAATAAAAAATTCCACCTCAATTACCCAACAACATTCAAATTGTTGCTCACCCGGAAAGCAGGATGGAACTAGGACTTCTAAATATATATATCTTATTTCATAAATAAAATAGTCTCTCTTAGCATAAATGATATATATCTCATTCTTCTTTCATCTCGTATTCTTTTTTTATTTTCTACCAAAAAAATTCTTCATCTTAGTAGAGATTGTTTCTATGATATTTAAATTTCTTTTGTAACCAAGCCAAACCTTAAGAAACATCAACTAGATCGATTACATGAATCCTTCTCCACTCGATTCTATCAAAAGTCATTTGGTTAATCAAATAAATTATATATCCTTCTTTTAAATATTTGAATTTATTTTGTAGATATATATAATTTATATATCATATTGTACATACATGTGAACTTTTCTATATGGAGAAAAAAATTTATTTGTCTTTCGACCCTTGAGCTGATGAAATTCTGGTTTCATCTTGCTGGCAAGTCTTCCGTATTCTATATTATTGATCAAAAGTCACAATTTTGGGAAAGGTGTATTACTATAACTCACCATTCTATTAGTTTCATTTGTCAAATGATTAGTTAAACTTATGCTTGTGGGTTATCTAAGTCACAAACTTCAGTTACATGTACACTAAACCAAAAATCATTTTCAGGACATAAAAGCAAATAATTCAATCATTCCTCCTAATAAATTCCATACAGGTTGGTTTATATGTGAAATTGCTGAATTTGGTAAATTTGCAAAATGAAAATAATATAGTACTTATATTGAAAAATTTTACTTGTTGAACATTTATTTTAAATTAAAAGGTCAAGCATATAATTTAATATGATCCTACAATACTACAAAGTCATTGACATTACCTTAAATATAATTTTATAATGACCATAGTTTTTCAATTAAAATAGTAAGGCTTTCGGATCTCTGAAGTATTTCTAGAGTGGTAGAAAATGTTTTACACTACGTCGTTTGACCTTCTCTCCCTTCCACATCAAAACCCTAATCCAAGAAAACAACCATTTTTTAAAAACTATTTTTAGATGAGTTTTTATTTATTTTTAATGAATTTATTTTATTTTTTTTTTCATTTTTTGCTCATTTTTTTTAATGCTTTTTAAAAAGTTCAAAAATTGGATTCAATATTTTTAAAAATTCATTAAAAATGAACGAAAATTCAAACAAAATCTGTGAATGTATATATATTTTTTTTATTTTTTAATTAATTTTTTTTAGATGTATTTATCTATAAAAAAAATAACTAAAATATAAAAAAAATTCTAGTAGAGCTCGGCTAAAAATAACCAAACAAATCCGAAGGTGCAAACGCCGAGGTCTCCTCCAACCTTGCCGCCCTCCGGCTCCGCTTCTACGGCGGCGACGGCTCCCACTGCGTCGTCTCTCTCAAAGCCTAGCGCCTAATCTCCCTCGGAATCAGCCACGTCGAGGAGGCACGAAGAGCCCATTGATCCCTCCATCGCTCGCGCTTGCGTCACCGAGCCTTGGTGGCTCTAATCGATCGATTTGTCGAGTGTACTGAAGAGAATGAAACAATATTTTGGGATTGGAGACAAAGGGTTTGTGTTTAGGTGAGTTTAGAATGTGTGGACTGGGGTTTGATTGGAATGGATTGAGGCTTCGTTGAGCTTTGAGTTATTTTGCCTAAATTAATTAATAAAGATAAAAATAGACAAATTTAGTTCACAAAATAAAATATTACATTTAAATTATAATTATTAGTGAAAATTTACACGGGATGTGAAAAAATTAATAAAATATATTTATATAAAATTATATAAACGGTTAAATTTTTAAAAAAATTAGTCTAAGGTTCCTCTTCCATTTTCGAAGAGGTCCACAATGTTATTTTATAGGAGTTTTCTTAAGTGTGCAAGTGCACACCATGTGCCACTTACACAAAAAGTGTAAGTGTAAGGTGTAAGTATAAATATAAGGTGTAAGTGTAAGGTGTAAGTGTAAGGTGTAAGGTGTAAGTGGGTTGCATATGGTGTGCAACCTCAAAAAAGGTGTAAGTGTAAGGTTTAATTTTTTACAAAAGGTATAAGTGTAAGGTGTAAGTGTAAGGTATAAGGTGTAAGGTATAAGTTGCACACCATAACCAAACCCTATTTTATAATGTGTAAAGTCTCTCACCCTCGCTCTCTCTCTTCTCTTTTATTTCTTCTCGTTCTCGACCTCTACACATCGCCTTTCTCTAAAACTCTCTGCCTCCTCTCTTCCATATCTAGACCTCCTTCTTGCTTCTCTCTCTTAAACCACTCCCATTTTGGAAGAACCAGTACAACCCTCTGAGGAGGAAGACCCTTTGAAATCTCTCGATTCGATTCCCTCCTGCTATAACTATTTATTATTATCAATAACAGCAACAACAAAATGGTAGAAGGCAGCAAGTTATTAGGTGTGGCAGCGACATTAATGTTAGTGTTAGTGGTATGGAGCTGGTCGGCAATGATCGGAATGCCGCAATCTCACGAACCATCACGATCTGAGTCTGACCACTGCGATCTAAGCTGAAATCAGTGCTGACGGTTGAGTTGTCTTGATGTCGTGGTTGTCTTCATCGCCACCGTCGCTGCTGTTGTTATTGCAGCTGAGCACGGCCCCTTGATGGTGGTGAAGTGGAAGTCTCGGTCATCTTCATCTTCTTCTTCAACCTCCTGTTTGTAGAAACCGATCGGTCAAGGCTTCTCTGCTAAGTACATGTGTGATATATATAGAGAGAGAGATTGGGGTTGAAGTTCACATAGAAATGGTTGGACTGTGTTACAGAGATAGTGATTATAATATTTTGTGAATTTGGGAAAATATCATATTAATTTCTAGAGTTGGCAATTTCTGGAGATAACCCACATGAGTGTATGAGGCATGACACCGTAAAACACTGTTGCTTTTTGATTTCACACTTCATTGTTGGTCTTGCTGATCTTCTCTTTGATGAGAAGAAATTGATTGGTATTGTTATATGTAGTTTTTGAAGAAAACCCAGACGGGCACTCTCAGTGAAATTTGTTTGTTTGTTTTGTTTTCGTGGTACACTCAGTGAAATTGATCGAATTTCTCTGATTTGATTTGGATTGAATTTTCTCTGGTTTAGACTTGAGAAATTTTCTAATTTAGATTGAATTTTCAATGATTTTGATTGAATTTATTTGGTTTGGACCAGAGAAATTTTCATAGTTGGATTGAATTTTCTCTGATTTGAACCTGAGAAATTCTCTAATTTAGATTGAATTTTCTATGATTTTGATTGAATTTCTCTGGTTTGAACCAGAGAAATTCTCTAAGTGGGATTGAATTTTCTCTGAATTAAATTTTCTTTGGTTGTTGTTGTTGTTGTTGTTGTTGTTTTTTTTTTTTTTTTTTTTTTTTTTTTTTTTTTATGTTAGTCCATAGATCTAGAGAAATTTGAATGTTCAAAGTCTTGAACCTAGAGAAAATCTTTGGAAGCCCAGAATTTCTCTGAATAGAATTTCTCTGGGCTGAAATTTCTCTAGACTAGAATTTCTCTGCACTGAAATTTCTCTAGATCAATGTTGAGGGACTATAGACATTATGAAAATATTAAATATCCTTTATACTATAAAATTTTAATATCAAGGACCCTAAAAAAAAACCCTAGATTTTTATATGTAATTTTGAAAATAAAAAAATATTAAAACTTACAATTTAAGTTTTATAATTTTATCACAATTTACGTATTAATTTTAAATTTGTCACAATTTTAATCATGTAACTTTCAACCCCTTACTAAAGTTGTAAATTTGAGCGAGTTGAATCCAAGTAACTCGAGTCAAATTTGTAAATTTTTAAAGATTGGGTAACATAATTTTTAATTCGGTGAGAATCTATGTAAAATTCAAAAATTCGAATAAATTTGAATAGGCTTGGGTAGAGACACCAAATAATCTGAACAATTGAAACAAAATTGTATACATAAATATATAAAATTATTTGCTAATTTATTTTTTTAACAATAAGTAAAATTAATTAAAAATTTAATATTAACGAACAAACACAAATATAACTTTTAGAAAGGAATCACCGAATAGGTTGATAGAAAAAAAATTACATTTTATAATGACCTAAAATAATTTAAATATGATTTTTCAAAAATTATTTTTAATTTAAAATTTACAATAAAATATTTATATATAATAAAATTAAATTTCTTAAAACATAAAAGTATATGGATAAAAATAAAAATAAAAGGTAAGAAGAAAATTTAGAATGGTATTCTCATTTGATTTAAAAATAATTCTATATGACCAATAAATCATCACCTATGACCTTTATTTTTTTAAATTAAAAAAAAAAATATAGCGATTCCAGTTTTGATCCAACTCTTGTTGTATTCTGGACTCGAGCTTATGGTCCCTTAATGTTGTTCATTTTCGTTTCCCCCTTATTCTTCCTTAAAATTGGTTATTGGATTGTAGTTGTGTGTTTAGAACAGGTTGGTTGCCTGATTTTTTCAAACCTTTGTTGCCTAGATTTTTGCACCTCCGCTCGAGCAGCACTTCTTGCGCTCGAGCGGGCTTTGCAAACTCTCAATATTATTTGCAGACCTGCAAAATACTAAAAGCATATATTTTACGCTCGAGCGATGTTTCCTACGCTCAAGCGGGTGGGCACTCGAGCGGCCAAGCGATGTCCTTTGCCTGCAAAACTTTTGGAAGTATGTATTCTGCGCTCGAGCGTCACTTCTTGCGCCCGAGTGGAACAATGTGTCTAGCTCTCGAGTGTCACTTGAGCAGCCAAGCGATGTCCTTTTGCCCTAAAATGGTTTGAATAATTATTTTGTATAAATAATGGAAATTGTACAATAAATGTGAAATTGGATAGACATTTATATAAATGGTGTAGTTAGATACGTGTTACCTCTCACCTATGGTGATTTGAATAATTGATCTATTGAGAAGATTCTATATCTATTTAGAAATATTTATTTTGGGCTATCGGTGGAGGATAGCTATGATTGTTGTAGAAATTGCATGAGGATTAGGTGAATTGAAACTAATTCCTTATTAGTTGGCATTGAATATGACTGTGTTTTAATACATTGTATATGTATGATGTTTGGGAGGAAAAAGGAGATGTACTCCATGTTTGAAATGAGCAAGGGGATGGACTCCATTAAATTAAGTTGGCATGTGTGTCCTGGCTGCAAGTCCCGAAAATCACGCATATACATGGGTGCCGATCCCGCGGACGAAATCTCCATAAAATGATAAATTGAAGTGTTAGTGTGTAATGGTTGTGTGGTAAGAAAACCACTAAGTTGTAGTCTCAGTTGGATTGTCTGGATAACAATAGATATGACTCATGAATTGAGAAGATATGAAATGACATGAAGCGAATTGATATAAAATGGATTGGGATATAATACTTGGCATAATATGGTTTTGGAAAAAGAGCTGTAAATGATTTTATCTTGGAGTATTGGTTATGTGCATCATGTTTATAACTTTCTTAAAGTTCATATATTGTATTAGATTGTTTTTACTAGGTTTTGGCTCATCCTATTTGGGAAAAACCATTTTCAGGTGCTGATGATAAGCCTCTGCCAAGGCAGTAGCTTGGAGGGATTGAGAGCAAGAGCTCTATTTTGTTGTATCTATTTTTGTATAGCAAAGGGTTTTAAATTGTGTTGAGCTAAGCTCACTTTTGTTGTAACCAAGAACTATCTTGGAAAGATATAAGCCTTTAGGTCATTTGAGTATCTGTTGAATTTTTACCTGTTGTTTACTTGTAACACATGTTGTAGATTCAGGATAAACTATTTATGAATATATATCGCATGTGTCACCTTTTGTATATCAAACTCTGATGAATGAAAGCAAGTAACTCAATTATATTTCCACATATGAGATGAGTTTTTGTATTTATTTTGGGGCGTTACAACTTGGTATCAGAGTGTATTGGGTTTGAATACTTTGGGTACATGGGAAATGGTTAGTACTATAATAGGTTTATCTCGTTTGACAGAGATGTTTATATATTTGCAATGCTATGTGATAACATGTTTATGTGATTATATGGATATGGAATCAAATTTCTAGGATATTGATCGAATCTACAGGTTTCTAGGAGTCCTATTAGAAAGGCACTTGATCCCTACTGTCTCTAATTGGAACTCTGACAACGCCGCGAGACGATCATTATCCAAAAATGAAATTCGTATGTGTTTATGTGACTGTGTGTTTATGTGGAATGAATTACTGTTGTCTACCATTTTAGGATCCGAGTAAGTTAGTTTCGGCACATTTGTAAATGTATTAATCTCTTTTGTTACTTTTATTAGGATGTCAGGACATGGTCGTAGTGGTAGGTGTGGTGGGCCTAAAAGGCAAGAGATGTTGATACCGGATGATATTCTGGCACAGAAGGAGGGAGTTGGTTAGGCCAATGTGGGCGAACCAGTGGGTCAGTAGGCCATGGGCGCCTTAGCCCGCGAGATGGCCTGAGCATTGCGGGAGTCTATGGACATTCTCAAAGTTGAGAATCAAGTCCAGGCCCAAGTAGCTGAGGCAGGGCCGTCTTTCTTGAAGTGAGAGTTCTTTTGGTCAAATCTAGAGGAGTTTTTGGGTGATCCCGAGGAGCCACTAATGGCAAATGAGTGGTTGGAGTAGATAGTGAAAACGTTTGAGATGCTTGGCATTGAGGACGATCTGTTGAGAGTGACCTTGGCATCCTTCCAGTTAAAGGGAGATGCGGGTTAGTGGTGGAAGTATGCGCGTGGGCACACTGGGATGACTTGGGAGGCTTTTGTCAGTGCCTTCCAGGACAAGTTTCTACCTCCCACGGTTAGGAAGAAGTTGAGAGACCAGTTTTCTAAGCTGCTCTAGTTGAATACACCAGTTGCCAAGTTTGAGACCACATTCACTAGCCTCTCTAGGTTTGCACCAGAGTTAGTGGTGGCTGAGGAGTGCCATTGTTTGGAGTTCGAGAAGAGGCTGAGGACCGGGCTTATATTTAAGGTGGCCGAGTCCATGATTAGGGATTATGGGCGCCTTGTGGATGCGGTGGCTCATCTAGAGACCGTGATGCGGGCAGAGGAGGAGAAGATGAGGGGCTCTAGGAGGAGTCAAGATGTTCAGGGGGACAGTAAGAGGCAAAGGGGTCTTACTCCATAGCAGTCCTAGGGAGCACAGTCGAGGTCTACCTTTCCAATGTCGAGTTCGGGTTCTAGAATAGGTGGTCAGTGAGATTTTACTTATTTCAAATGTGGTCAGTTGGGCCACAAGTCTCTAGCTTGCCCGCAGAGAGGAGGAGGGCAACGGTCTGCATCGTCTTCGGCTCGTTCTCAGAGCCAGAGTCAAGGGAGAGGCCACCCGCTCAGTTGTTATCAGTGTGGACAGGTGGGGCATATGAAGAGGTTTTGTCCACAGTTGGGTGGCACACCTAGTGCATTTGGTTTGAGGCAGGTATAGAGCCATCAACCTGCACAGTCGGCACAGACCTCGAGGGCTAATTAAAGAGCCTCTTCGGCTCAATCAGTGCATCAGGCTTATGCTCTGAGGGGTGAGCAGGTTGAACAAAGGTCTACAGGGCGTGTGTATGTTGTTACCGCGCCAGATCTTATACCGGCTTCTTTAGTAGTGAGAGGTACTTTCTGTTTTGTAATTCAGTTGCTAATATGTTGATTGATACGAGTGTATTCCATTCATTTATCTCATTTGCATTTGCATCAGTTTTGGGGTTAGAGTTACCTCAGTTAGCATCTCTTATCTGTGTAGAGTCACCTATCAGCAGTGAGATTGTTTTGAAACATGGGTGTTGGGGTTGTGACATTGAGGTTGTCGATTGCTGACTTCTTTTTGCATTTGTATTGACTGATATGTCTAGCTTTGATGTTATATTGGGTATAGACTGGTTGTCTTCATATCGAGCTGTTATAGATTGTTACCGTCAGAGGGTTACTGTATGTACCCTAAGCTGTGATTGTTTTTATTTATTGGGGGATCGAGTTAATAGAGTCTTATCACCGATGTATAAGCCGCGTGGGCAGAGTGAGCTTAGTTGCCTTCTTGTCAACTTCTTGAGTACTGAATGTGATGAAGTCTGAGTTGAGTTGCCAAGGGTAGTTTGTGAATACTCGGATGTTTTTCCGAAGGACCTTACTAGTTTACCACCTTACCAAGAGATTGACTTCTCAATTGACTTAGTGCGTGGCACGACACCGATTTCCATGGCATCGTATAGATTTGCTCTTGTTGAGTTGAATGAGTTGAAGATTCAGCTCCAAGATTTGTTAGATAAGGGTTTTATCCGCCCTAATACTTTGCTTTGGAGAGCACCAGCTCTTTTTGCCAAACAGAAAAATAGTGCGTTGCGATTTTCTATAGATTACCAGAAGTTGAACCAGGTAACTGTTAAGAACAAGTACTCAATGCCTCGTATAAATGATTTTTTTGATCAGTTGAAAGGGTCTTATTACTTTTCTAAGATAGACCTGAGATCAGGTTATCACCAGTTGAGAGTGAGGAAGGAGGATATCCCAAAAATGGCATTCCGTACGCGGCATGGCTACTATGAGTTTCTAGTAATGCCCTTTGGGCTAACCAATGCACCGACTATGTTTATGGATTTAATGAACCAAATCTTCCGTGAGTTCCTAGACCGTTTTGTAGTCGTCTTTGTGGATGACATCTTGATTTACTCACCCTCTGAGGAGGAACATGAGAAACACTTGCGAGTAGTACTTGAGCTGCTTAAAGCCCATAAGCTGTATGCTAAGTTTGGGAAATGTGAGTTCTGGCTGAGAAAGGTTAAGTTCCTAGGCCATGTGGTCTAGGGAAGGGGTGATTGTAGATTCATCTAAGATAGAGGCAATGCAAGATTGGGAACCACCTAAGAATGCTTTCGAGATCCGTAGTTTCTTAGGGTTAACTAGGTACTATCGTAGATTTGTGAAGGATTTTTCTAAGCTAGCCTCACCATTGACTAGATTGACGAGGAAGGGAATCAAGTTTGTATGGAATGAGTCTTGTGCGAAGTCATTTCAAGAGCTTAAGGTTAGACTTACCATTGCTTCAGTTTTGATTATTTCAGAGAGGGGTTTGGGCTATTCAATGTATTGTGATGCCTCACGGGAAGGTTTAGGCTATGTATTGATGCAAGAGGAGAAGGTAGTAGTTTATGGCTCACGATAGTTAAAAACACATGAGAGGAACTACCCTACCCGTGACCTAGAATTAGCGGTGGTGATCTTTTGCCTTGAAGATTTGGAGGCATTTCCTATATTGTGAGAAGTTTGAGGTGTTTTCTGATCACAAGAGTCTGAAATATTTGTTTACATAGAAAGACTTGAATCTGAGATAGATAAAGTGAATGGAGTTTATAGAGGATTATGATTTTGAGCTACATTATCATCCGGGAAAAGCCAATGTAGTAGCCGATGCCTTGAGTAGGAAATCCATTGGTAGTGTGGTTAGTGTTGCCATCCGGGAATGGGAAATGTTGGGTGCCATTGGGGAGTTTGACTTGCATTTTGGCGAGTCCGTTGAATCTGCAGCCTTGTTTTCGATAGTTGTACAACCTACACTTGTGAACCGAGTGTTAGAAGCACAGAAAGGTGACCTTGAGGTAGAATCCCTTTGGGAGAAGATCTCCAATGAGAAGGTAGAAAGAGGTTTGAATGTATACTCCGACTTGAGTGTTAGATATCTTGACTGCCTTTTTGTGTCTGAATCTTGCCGAGAGGAAGTACTCCAAGAGTTTCACCACTCACGCCTTGCGGTGCATTTGGGAGGCACGAAGATGTATCACGATCTTAGTTGCTAGTTTTGGTGGAGGGGAATGAAGAAGGATGTGGCCGTGTTTGTGTCAAGGTGCCTTACTTGTCAACAAGTGAAGGCTGAGCATCAGAAGCTAGCAGATTTGTTGCAACCATTGCCTATAGCCGAGTGGAAGAGGGAGCATGTCACGATGGATTTTGTTGTGGGCCTTCCGAGGACTCAACGGGATAGTGATGCTATTTGGGTGGACCGGTTGACCAAGTCAGTGCACTTTATACCTATGCGCATAAGTGACTCGGTGGATTTTCTTGCCCACCTGTACATTAGGGACATAATGAGGTTGCACGGGGTCCCAGTGACGATTGTATTGGATAGAGATCTGCGTTTCACAACTCGGTTGTAGCAGAGCTTACAAAGTGCCTTGGGCACTAGATTGACTTTTAGCACCGCATATCATCTTTAGACTAAAGGCCAGTCTGAACGAACTATCTAGATCCTTGAGGATATGCTTCGAGGTTGTGTCATTGACTTTAAGGGGTCGTGGCAGAGGCATTTACCCTTAGTAAAGTTTGCCTATAACAATAGCTTCTAGTTAAGTATTGGCATGGCACCGTTTGAGGCCTTGTATGGTTGACCATGTAGATCTCTTGTGTGTTGGGCCGAAGTGGGTGATGTACTTATGTTGGGTCCAGAGTTAGTCCGGGAAATGACGAAAAAAGTTGTAGTTATCCGTAAGAGGTTGGTTATGGCTCAGAGTCATCAGAAAAGTTACGCTGACTGTAGGAGGAGACCTTTGTCTTCTGAGATGGAAGATCATGTCTTTTTGAAGATATCACCTAAGCGGGGTTTGATGAGATTCAAAAGAGGGAGAAGTTGTCCTCTATTTATTGGGCCTTTTGAGATCCTTGAGTGGGTCGGAGAAGTTGCTTACCATTTGGCATTGCCACCATAGCTTTCCGGGGTTCATGATGTGTTTCATATTAGCATGCTTCGAAAGTATGAGCCAAATCCATCGCACGTGTTGGATTAGACCGACTTAGAGGTAGATGAGGATGCCTTGTATGAGGAGAGACCAATAAGAGTCTTGGATACCCGGGATCAAGTTTTGCGAGGCAAGGTATTGTGGAAACATCACGGAGTTGAGGAAGCAACTTGGGAACGTGGGTTGGAAGTCCGTGAGAAATATCCGGATTTATTTGTTAATGTTTGAGCATGTACTGTATTGTTATTATGATAAATAGAATATGAAAACATTGTATATGTGTAGACACCCAATTTTTTACTGCCCTTAAGAATTGGGCGCTTTATTCCAAACACCCGATGATGAAAGTTACATTGCGTAATCTTTTGAATTCTCAGCAAAGAAATTTGGATTCAAGCTCTAATCCCAAACCTTGTACCCTATTTTGGCCAAATTATTTTAGACCTTAAAACCCTCCTTTCAAGATATTTTTCCAAATATTTCTACGATGTTCCGAGGCTCACATTTCATTTAAAATATTGCACTTTTCGGTAAACCAAGCAAGGACAAAGTGGAGATACATGGAAGGGAGGTGAAATCTTTGAAAAATATTTAAAACATCTTATTTATAGGTTTGGAGTTGAAGGAAATAGAAGGGGAGGGAAGAAAACTAGTTTTGGAAGAAGTCGGGCATCAATCCGTTGAGAAAGAATGAGCAGCCTTCACTAAAATAGGCATATCTCTTCACACTTAGAATTTAGATATGAGGCCATACCATTGGAAAGTATACTTCCGGGGCTTCAATTAGACTCAAGAATCACCTAAAACCGAGTCCGAATGAGGGAGATATGTCCGTTTGAAGTCAGACCTAAATGCAGATTTTTGGACCCGGTTGTGCCTCATTTAGACCCAACCGGGTCTCAATGAAAACTTTTCCAGACTTTCTTTTTAGGCCCAGCCATATGTTTTTAGGCCCAGCCGTGTGTTTTGGGGCCCAACCGGGTCTCAATGGCAAGAAACAGGACAGTTAGTGGGAATTCGCTAGCTGTTGTTTTTTGAAGATATTTTTGACCATTTTGGCTCAAATTCTATAAATAGACCCCCCGCATTCAGAATTAGGGGTTAGAAGATTTTCCTAAGGGCTTTAAGGGAGATTAAGAACTAAAACCATCCTCCTTGCTTCCTTTGATCTTCAAACATTCTTGAACAATACATACACGGTACATACACTATTAGATCTTGTTCTTGAAGCTTTTTGCTAGAGTTTCAAACCATATTTCATAAACTTGAGGGTGTTGGAATCAAGTTTGTTAACTAAGAGCTTACCTCTCTTTTCAAAAGGTATAATTTTGCACATTCTTCTTTAATCTTCTTCTACTCTTTTTCTCTATTTTTCTTGTCTTTATATATTGATTTTCAGAGTTTGAAAAGGCTAAAATGTGTGATTTAAAATTGCAAAAAGTAGAGGGGTTAGCCACCACTCCTTAGGCTTTGTTCTATAGCTTTCTCTCTACTCTTTTTACTTACCTTCTCTTGGTTTTAGCTACTGTTTTTTGCACTTTAGGGGCTGTTTTAATTTATTTAAATAGCTTATGCTTTGAATATTATACTTGTTGTGTTGTAAGTCCTCATGGCTTCGGTTGTTTAGGCCTTAGACACCGAGTCATTCGAGTTGATGTTCTTTACTTAGTTTTCATGTCAAAAGTCCCATTCTAATAATCAATCTAGCATTCATTTCTGCAACCTTCCTCTTTTTTTCTTTTCTTTTTTCTTTTGAGAGTTATTTCAACCGATTAAGGTTATTCAAACATGTAAAAGAGACCTATGCTTAATGGCTTAATCTCTACAAAGATTCATCATCAACGACATAGTCTCTCTTTCATGCTTAGAAGCACCTCTTGTTTGGCGTTTCTTCTCATTTAGAGGACTTAACCATCACTTTGGAAAAATTGATTAAAGAATGGAAGGACTAAGAAAATTGGTTTAAAATGAACCAACCCACATAAAGAAAATGGGTCATATTACTTGGATTCGGCCAAACGTTATGCCAAGTCTATTGTGTCAAGGGTCATCGTACATTAATTCATGATGTTTTGATGAACCTTGAAGAGTCTCTACTTCACTCTTTGAGCTCACTCCATGATAAAGGGGAGGGGTAGGTGTTGTTCATTACATTCATTGATTTTTGTCCAAATGTGTCCGAAATCATCAAGCAATCAACTTACTCATTGATGGTTTCAGAACCGAGTTCGTCCTTTTCTTAACCTCTTCATGACAGAAAAGGGCAGAAGGGACAAACAGGGCTTGACACTACTCTGTCAGCACTGTTTTTACTTCAAAGCACAAAAACAGATTTTGGCACAAAATTAAGGCACGGCCGGCTGCTTTTGGACCCGGCCGGGCCTCGTTAGGGACCGGCCGGCCTCCAATGTTTGGAAAACAAAGTGTTTTGCAAAAAACAGAGGGCAGTGGCTGAAGGTGAAACAGAGCAGTCTGGGCAAACAGAGTAGTTCTTGGACACTGCGCATGTAATCGTTGTGCATTCTTATGGTTACAATATTCTTATTAGCATTGTTGTAATAATTCTTATTGTTGTAATTATTATAATAGCCTCATTGCAATTATGGATGTTTATTAGAAATGCCCTCATTGTAATAACTTAGATAGCTAGTTGATAACTTAGATATCTAGTTAGTTAGTTTAGTTAATGTAATTCATTTATTCGAATTTGTAATAAGTAGTTAGTTTAGCTAATTCATTCATTTGGTGTTGTAATAATTAGTTTATTTCAGACACTTGGACATTCATTCGGATCCTCTTGCACGAGAACAAAATATGTAATAACTATATATGCCTTCCAACCCTCATTTCTTTCTCCCTTTTATTTCTCCACTTATGATGGTAGTATAGAGCATCATGTTTACTTAGCATTCTCATGTTTGTATACACTCATATCACATGCATTTGGGTTTGGCTCATCATACTAACCCGTATCAAAATTCAATTTCATTGCTTGAATACGTGATTTATCACATGTTTTGAATCGGATCATATACCATGCTCATAGCCAAGCCTGTAAAAATTGCATAAATGTGTGCATTGCATTAGTCACATTGCATTACTTAGGAACATGCATATTTTCTAATTATTTTTGCTTTGTTTGGCTTGCCTTGAAGTTCTAGGTGAGCATTTATTGCTTTAGCATCTTGCATTGCGTGTGATTGTTGCCTTGTTGAGCATGCTTTTCATGAGGCTAATTGCTTAAGTGATATATCTATTTGAATGTCGGTGGATACAAGCTAATTGCTTGAATTGAAATAAATTGATTAATGTACATACAAACTCGCGTTTTCGAGTGACATGTATTCAAAACACTTTTTTCAAACAAACATGAAATTAAAGCGTTCCATTTTTGGCAAAATAGTCCATACTTGCGTGCGTCACATAGTAATACTAGTCTAACAATCAGAATAAGAACATATAATGTAAATAAGAATCACACCATGATTAGTAGAGGCCGATCTTTGATTGGGCAAGTGGGGTGTTCAATTCATGACATTTCCCTCTTGTACCTAAGTTCTCAAGCTAAGACACTTTGGTGATGACGAACATGTGGCCTATGGCACGAGTCTCGGGTTTCCTAAATTTTTCAAAAAAATTTAGGTGGCGACTCTGAAATCTGGCAAAACAGTTTGTTTTTTGGCAATTTTGATTCAAAGTCGATTTTCCAAAAGATTTGCCAGATTTGGACTCATTTGTGTTTATCTATTTCACATTGCACTGGTGAAATCAGATTTAGAACCACAAGAGTCCGAACTGTAGGGCTAATCGTATCCAAAAGGAGCACGGAAAGTCAAGCTACAATATGTTGTTTATGTTTTGGAAATACAAGTTTATTATAAACATTGCATACGTTTTGGGAAGATATGAATTATATATTTAGTGCTGCGATATTGTTTATCTTGTTGTTGAGAATGAATGATTGGAAAATGAGTCATGGTGAGGGAATTGAATGGTTATCACTATTGTAGTTGGTTTAAACTTAGTTTTTAAAACTTGATTTGAAATTTCGGGGATGAAATTCCTTGCGAGGGGAGGTTATAGCGATTTCGGTTTTGACCCGACTCTTGTTGTATTTTGGACTCGGGCTTATGGTCTTTGAATGTTGTTCATTGTTGTTTTCCCCTTATTCTTCCTTAAATTTGGTTATTTGATTGTAGTTGTGTGTTTGGAATAGGTTGGTTGCTTGATTTTTTCAAACCTTTGTTGCCCAGATTTTTGCTCCTTTGCTCGAGCGGCACTTCTTGGGCTTGAACGGGCTTTGCAAACTCCCAGTATTTTTTGCAAACCTACAAAATACTGGAAACGTGTATTCTACGCTCGAGCGACGTTTCTTATGCTCGAGCGGCCAATCTTAAGCTTGAGCGATGTCCTTCGTCTACAAAACTTCTGGAAGTATGTAATCTGCGCTCAAGCAGAACAATGTGTCTGGTGTCTGAGCGTCACTTCTCACGCTCAAGCAAACTACGTGTATATCAATTCGTAATGAGGTCATTTTAAATCACTTTTTTACTTCTCTCTCTACTTTTCAAAAACCCTAGATCCAGAGTCTCTATCTCTAAAACCTACCTTCTCTCTACTTTTTCACCTAAATCTAGTGATCTCTCTACCCGTGTGCCTTTGTTCAAAAGGTCGAGCATCTCAGGAGCTCCGTTTTGATCCAAGTAGAAGTTGGTTTCGGCATCTTTGAAGTTCCTCCATTGTTGCATTGGTCTTCTAAGTTTGAGGTAGGGACTTTCTACACTCTCTATGAGTTTTAACTTGGTTATTTCTTGATGTGTGAGAAACGTTGGGTTTTGAGGTGATTTTAATAAACCTAGGGTTTGGGGTTTAAATTCCAAAGAGGGGTTTTCAATGGATGTCTTGGAAGTGGTTATGAGAATGGATATGACCTTGAGGTATGTTAAAATGGTTGATTTTTGGTGTTTGGAATGAGATTGAGAAAAAGAAGAGATTTGCCCTAAAATGGTTTGAATAATTATTTTGCATAAATAATGGAAATTGTACAAGGAATGTGAAATTAGATCGACATTTATATAAATGATGCAGGTAGATATGTGTTACCTCTCACCTATGGATATTTAAATAATTTATCTGTTGAAAAGATTGTATGGGCTATCGGCGGAGGATAGCTATGATGTAGAAATTGTATGAGGATTAGTTGAATTGAAACTAATTCCTTATTGGTTGTCATTGAATATGACTGGGTTTTAATAGATTGCATATGTATGACGTTTGGGAAGAGAATTGAGATGTACTCCATGTTTGGAAGGAGAAAGGGGATGGACTCCATTAAATTAAGTTGGCCTGTGTGTCCTGGGTGCAAGTCTCAAAAACCATGTGTATACATGGGTGCCGATCATGTGGATGAAATTTTTGTAAAATGGAAAATTAAAGTGTTTATATGTAATAGTTTTGTGGTAAGAAAACCACTAAGTTGTAGTCTCAGTTGGGTTATCTGGATAACAATGGATATGACTCATGAATTGTGGAGATATGAAATGACATGAAGCAAATTGATATAAAATGGATTGGGATATAATACTTACCATAATATGGTTTTGAAAAAAGAGTTGTAAATGATTTTATCTTGGAGCATTGGTCATGTGCATCATGTTTATAACTTTGTTAAAGTTCATATATTAGGTTAGATTGTTTCTACTAGGCTTTGGTTCGCCTTATTTGGGAAAAACCATTTTTAAGTGCCGGTGATATTCCTCCGCCAAGGCAGTAGCTTGGAGGGATTGAGAGCAAGAGCTTATATTTTGTTGTATCTATTTTTGTATAGCCAAGGGCTTTAAATTGTGTTGAGCTAATCTCACTTTTGTTGTAACCAAGAACTATCTTGGAAAGATGTAAGCCTTTAGGGCATTTGAGTATTTGTTCAATTTTTACCTTTTGTTTACTTGTAACACATGCTGTAGATTCAGGATAGACCATTTATGAATGTATATCGCATGTGTCACCTTTTGTATATCAAACTCTGATGAATGAAAGCAAGTAACTCAATTATATTTCTGCTTATGGGATGAGTTTGTGTATTTATTTTTGGGACGTTACAAAAGATATTTCACAAACCATCACTTTTATTAGAAAAATAACATTTATTTCTATTTATTTTAGCAAAAGTCACTTTTTAGCAATTTGAGCCTAAAATTTTTCATTTTTTATTTTAGTTTGTTTAATTGACAATTGTAACGCCCCGAAATTAATGGTATAAATCATCTACAATATCGATACATAACAACATGTGATGAAATAATTATCCTTCATTTATCTCAATAGCTTGTACAAGAGATGACATATACAAATATAAATTCATAAGTCTAACTCTGAATCTATAGTAGATGTACAACAAGAGGTAAGATGTGAAAGTAAAACAGATAAATAAATACCCTAAAGGCTTATAGCTTTCCAAGATAGTTCTTGGTTATAGCAAAAATGGACTTAACTCCAATACAGTTTAAGCCCTTGGCTTATACCAAATAAATACAATGAATACACAAAAAGAAGCTATCGCTCCAAGTCCTCCCAAGCTATTGGCTTGTCGAAGACATATCATCAGCACTTGAAATGTTTTCTCCAAGTAGAGTGAGCCAAAGCTCAGTAGAAATAATCTAACACAATATATGAATCTTAACAAAGTTATAAGGTGAATGCATATGCAATGCTCATGCCAAAACACCTTTATACTTCTTTCCAAAACTATGCAATGCCAAGTTGTTGTCTTGATTCATAAATCATTTCCATTTCAACAGAAAATAGGGTAGTGAATCACACTCTGGGAATTTCAAAACAATATGACCTTTCCCAGAAATTTCGTCCAGAGGAAACTATAAACCGGCATCCATGTAAACGTAGGCTATACAAGCATTACTATTGCCATTTCACAGAAATTTCGGCCGCAGGATCGGCACTCATATATACGCGTGATTTTCGGGACTTTCACCCAGGACACACAGGCCAACTTATTTGATGTAACAATAATTCTTTTCCTAGATTCACCAATTTTCTCAAACTAGTAACATTTTCAGTATATAAGCATGAGATAGTGCTCAATGCAAGTAAATGAGGAAATAGTTTCAATTTTCCTAATTCACATGCGATTTCTACAATACTCATAGCTATCCTCTACCGATAGCCCAAAACGGATATTTCTAAATAAATAAACAATTATCAATAAAGATAAACTTTTCAAATTTTCAAGAGGTGAGTGATAATACATATTTAACTCCACTGTGTTGTATAAATTGTGGAATAACATAAAACAAATAGATTCATATAGAACAAACAATTGGAATTTGAAAACAAGAACATGGTGGAATTTACAGAAATTCGTAATAAAATAAAACTCGCAAAAGGAAGTAAACCGAAACCTGCACTAGACAGTGTCCTTAAAACAGATTCGTCGCTTCACCGATTGGGTGCTGGAGGTTGTTCGACGTCTGTCTCCTAGGATACAATGGTTGGGCCAGCTACAACAATGCACCAACTGAGTAGCTTTGGTGAATAGAACTTTTCAACACTCTCTTACAGGAAGAATATAATATAAAACTGGAAAACTTTTGAAGACAAGAAAAGAAACAATTTCTAGTGTAGAAAGCTGAAGGAGAGGGCCTCATTTTATACACATGGAAGGAGAGAGGAAGAGGCTCCCCTACAATAAATGCAGGATTTAATTCTGCAAAACTGATGGGCTTAAGTCTATCATCAATAGAGGAGTTACCAAATACACACACACATACATACAGATATATATATATATATATATATTTGTAGCCTACAAATCTGGCTTGGCCCAAAAAGATTAAGATGGGTGGGCCAAGCCCAACCCCCACACTTAATCCATTCCAACAAGACTCAACCCTCGAGACCAAGCCCAAGTCCCAAGTCTTAAGATCCAAGATCCATGACCCACGGATCATGGACCACGGATCTGGACCCAGTCCGATATGGCAGGCGGCACGTGCCCCTATAGCAATTTTTGCATAAACCATAGTTCGGACTCATATGGTTCTGAATCTAATCTCACAAGCGTAATGTGAAACTGATAATCACCAAAGAGTCCAAATCTAGCAAATCTTTTTCGAAAATCGATTTTAAGTCAAATAATGCCAAAATTGGACTGTTTTGCCAGATACAGAGTTGCCACCTAAATATTTATTTTGAGAAAATTTAGGAAACCCACGACTCATGCCAAAGGCCACGTGTTGTAGACACCCCATTTTTGACTGTCCTCAAGACTTGGACGTCATCGTTGGAACACTCGGTGATCATCCGTGCTTGTTGTAGTAGCGCCCGCGAAGGCCCTCGCTACAGTTCGGACTCGATTTATGCCACGGTTCTAAATCTGAACCAAAGAGTCCAAATCTGGCAAATCGTTTTGAGAAACAGATTTTTGAAAAGTAGTGCCAAACATGGACTGCTTTGCCAGATACAGAGTCGCCACCTAAATATTTTAAAATGGGAGAATTTAGGAAACCCTGACTCGGTGCCGAAGGCCACATGTCCGTCATCACCGGAGTTGTCTCGGCTCGGGAGCTTGGGTACGATCGGGGAAGGTCAGCTATGAGCACCCCCTTTCGCCCGGTCCGAAGACCGGCCTCTACTAACCGTGATATCCGTTTTTGAAAACTTTATGTGTTCTTAAACCAATTGTTAGCCTAGAATTACTATGTTATGCGCGCAGCAAACAAGTATAGACCAAATCGCCCAAATTGGAACAAAACATTTCATGTTTGTTTTGAAAATGGTTTGCTACTCGCAAGTAGGCTAAAATGCAGATTTTGCCACCCTCAAGTGGGCTTTTAGAAAATATGATTTTGCCACTATCTAGTGGGCTTAAAACTCACAGTTTTAATGCATTATTCCAATTTAGGTAATTCAACCTCCATCCACAGGCATTCAAGCAGTTATATCACATAAGCAGCTAGCCTCATGGTAATCATACTGTCATGGCAACACTCACACGCATGCGATATGCTAAAGCATAAAAGCTTACCTAGTACTCCGAGCCAAAACAGAAACTAGTCAGTAATCATATGCATGATCCTAGTTCATGTTAAAAATGGCTAATGCAACACATGCAAAGATGCACTCTAAACAGGCTCGGCTATCCTAAAGATGGCATGTGAAATGCTGCAACTAACAAGTACTCAACTTGGAATTGAAATACAAGTGCAGTTAGCATGATGTGCCGAGCCCGGTGCATGTAAGACAAATGTATGGATGCACGCATGCTATCATACTGTTATGCGAATTTAAATATGCCCTAGTCTACCATCATAAGCGGGTAAATAAAAGGGAGAAAGAAGTGGGGGTTGGAAGACATGCACAACGCACCCACACTTATTACACAATTGCCCTCACTCGGAGGGTCCAAATAAATATTACAGTCCGAATAAATAACTAACTACTTAATTAATTATTACAGAATTCCTATTTAATCAATAAATTAAATGCAAAGGGAAGGTGGCCACGGCCCCCGCCTCGGGATGCGCGAATGATGCATGCTTGACCCATATCGCCCGGAAACTCGCTGCCATAGAACTACTGCCTCTGTTTTCACTGCCTTTTCTTCTCTGAAAACTTGTCAAAGTCCCAGAGAACCTTCTATGAGCATTGTAGAACATCATCGGCTGGGAGGGATGGCCACCGGCCGTGTACAGTATCCATCGGCTGGAGATAAAGCTATCGGCACTGAATAAATGGCCGGTCGGCACTGAATGTTGCCGATCGGCAGAAACTTCCTGCAGAAGACAGTTTTGACAGCAACAAAGGACAGACAGTGTATGGCATGAAATTCCAAGCAAATGTGTGCACCAACACATCCCTTATCATGCTTTTGACTCAAAGGGGGGTGTTCCTTGATTCTCGGACAACCAATTGCGCATTTCGATGCGTGATGGTCCAAGAAACCAAGTATGCGCTTTGATTTCAAATGTCATGCAAACCCAACAAACACATAAAGCCCAACCTCTATCACGTGGTCAAGAGGCAAGGCATGCATGCCAATGCAATGCAACCTAGGTATGCAAACAAGAATACAAGCATGCTATGCAACTACATGGCATACACAGTGCTAACAACATAACATGTGCAACGCTTTGAAACATGGCATACACAATGCAAGATGGGCTTACACCAATACAAGTGGACCTCAGCCACACTCACATAGGAGGCCATAAGATGAAAATGACGTGCCTCGAAATGCGTGCACACGGGCACGCAAACCGAGGCAATGGCATATGTAATGCAATGGCTAAAATGGCATATAGAATGCAACATGGACTTATACTAACATGAGAGAGCCTCAGCCACACTCACATAAGAGGCCGATGGATGAAAATGAAGTGCCTCGAAATGCGTGCACATGGGCACGCAAACCGAGGCAATGGCATATGCAATGCAATGGCATGGAAAATGATATGCAAACATGCTAATGGGATTTAAGCACTGAAATCTGGGGGAAAACAGCCCCGAAATGAGGCGAAAGTACACCTGATGCATGGAATAGTCCCTAAACATGAATTTTGGCACCCGAAATGGCCTATAGCTATACCAAACATGCACAATATGGACATGCAATGAATAGAAAGTAGCAAGGAAACCCCAAAATAAGCATTTTTCCAGTTCAAAGCATGGCCAAACAGCAAACATAAATAGGGCAAAACTAGTATGCAAAAATGGCCCTAAATATGAGATTATGAAGCAACTCACAGCTGCTGACTCCAAACAGGTTAGGGCCCTTCAACAACATTGAAGAGGGGCCCAAAATATGCACATTTACAGAACTGTAAAAACCCCAAAAACAAACATAGGTATGGCTAAGCTCTTATGCAAGAAATGGGCCAAAAGGTGGCCAAAGAAGCAAGTATACAAAACATTCATCAAACAGCCAAAGACCCTTAATGAAACATGACAAGGGGTTCAAAATATGGCTGTTTTTAGTTGGGACCAAAGTCCAAAAACAGCAACATAAGGGGCTGCCAAGGCATGCAAAAATGGGACCAAAAAGAGAATATAAAGGCAAGTATAATATGGAGGTCCCAAACAGTGTTGAGCCCTTCTTCAATGTTGAAGAGGGGCTCAAAATAAGCCTATTTTTAGTTTACATCAGGCTCTAAAACAGATCATACACAGGCCAAAAAATACATGCAAGATTATGGCATTTAAGAAGGACAATGAAGCAAGTGCAAGAGGGGGGGCTCAAACAGTGTTGAGCCCTTAATGAAACATGAAAAATGGCTCAAAATGAGCTTAACTTTAGTTAGGGTCGGAGCCCAAAGATGTAAGCACAAGGAGCTAAGATATAGGCAAAAAAAATGCACAAAAGAGGGAAAATGGGACTCACCCTTGTAGAACCAATCTTTAGCAACCTTTGGACCGAGTTTGGGAGCTTTTAACCTCTGGAGGACAGCCTCAAGCTGCTGGAATGGGCGTTGGAGGTATTGTGCTATGGCTTGGTGTGTAAATGGCCAAGGATAATGAACTTTGGAGCTTGGAAGAGAGAGTTGAATGTATAGATATAGGGTTGTATGTATAATGGTGCCTCAGCTGGTTTTTTCAACCTAGTATAAGGAAGAGGAGAGCTTCCTTTATAGAGCCAAGGGAGTAAGACTTCTCTTAGAAGCTTCAAAACCAAGAGCCAAGATCCTCCATACACGTGTATGGAGGATCTAGTCTGTGCCCTCCAGCTGGCACAGCTGGAATCCACTCAATCTGCAGAATGCTCCGGAAGGTCATCGGCTAGCAAAAATTGCCGGTCAGCAAAATAAAGTGCCGGTCGGCACAATAAATTTCCAGCCGGATAAATATAGTGCTGGTGGATGGCCGGTAAGGTCAAAAAATGGCCGGTTGATGTCCAAATTGAAGCCCCGGAAGTTATCTTTCCAATGGCGCAAACCTTGCATTAAAATTCCTCCTGTGGAAAAAGTTATGCCCATTTTGGTGAAGCCGCGCAGATTCGATCCAACCGGGATGATACCCAACTTCAACCAATCATATCTCCCCCACCCGGACTTGGCTTTAAGAGATTCTTGAGTGCAAAATGAAGCCCCGGAAGTAAGCTTTCCGGCAGTGGTGGCCTCATAGCTAAACTCCAAGTGTACAAATAGATAAGCCCGATTCAGCGAGGGCTGCTCAACTCGCTTCTACCCGGATTCATGCCGAACCTTTCCCAAACTAGTTTTCTCCTCTCCTTTCCTCTCTTCTTCAACTCCAAACCCCTAAACAAAGTGTTTTGAAGGATTTGCCTCTCTCCTTGCCGAAGAAAATGAACATTTTCCCTGCACACCTTTCTCCGCCAAGCAAAACATCAGTGGTGCCCAAGTCTTAAGGGCGGTCAAAAATGGGGTGTCTACAGTTGCCCCTCTTTGATAGAACTCGAAAGTCATAACAATGACGGGAGTGAATGTCAAAGCCCAGAGACGACCCATTTTTGACAAGGCCGAAGACTTGGACAAACAAACAAAATACCGATAAATAAATGGTTGTGCCCACAGGCTGCCTACGTATCCCTTTGCAAGGAATCAAACCAGCGTAGTTCAGGGGCAGGATGCAAATGATATGCAGGAAGACTTTGATAATTGGACTTATACGCCACGCAAAGCCAGTTTGTACTCAAAATAATGCAATGTACTAACAAGTACAAGTGAGGTGTGCAAAATAGCGCGAATGTAGCTGTGATGAAGCAATTATGCAAAATAAATGCAACATTTTAAGCGAATGCTATGCCAGTAAGTAGACATGAACCAAACTACATCTCATGCAGAAAGGATGTAAGAGAATTATGCAATTCTTACGAACATGTGCGTTAGATACACAAAAGTGAACGAAGTGTGATAGATACACTAAGTGGACAAACATGCGTGATAGATACACAAAAGTGAAGAGAGTGTGATGGATACACTAGGTAAGCGTAGTGTGATGGATACACTAAAGGTGAACACAAAGCGTGGTAGATGCACCTAGTGAACAAATATGACAGATATACTGAAAGCGAACACGAAGTGTGATAGATGCACTTAGTGAGCAAGTATGATAGATATACTAAAAGGGAACACAAAGTGTGATAGATGCACTATGTGAACAGAGTGTGATTGATACACTAAAAGCGAACACAAAGTGTGATAGATGCACAGTGTGAACAAAGTATGATTGATATACTGAAAATGAACACAAAGTGTGATAGATGCACTATGTGAACAGAGTGTGATTGATACACTAAAAGTGAACACAAAGTGTGATAGATGCACTTAGTGAGCAAGTATGATAGATATACTAAAAGGGAACACAAAGTGTGATAGATGCACTGTGTGAACAGAGTGTGATTGATACACTAAAAGCGAACACAAAGTGTGATAGATGCACAGTGTGAACAAAGTATGATTGATATACTGAAAATGAACACAAAGTGTGATAGATGCACTCAGTGAACAAGTATGATTGATATACTAAAGTGTGATAGATGCACTTAGTGAACAAGTATGATTGATATACTAAATCAATGAAGTGTGATACAGAAAACGAGAATGTGTGTGATAGATACACAAAATGAAAGAAGTGTGATTGATACACTAAGTGAGAGTGCAATAGACACAAAAGCGAATATGTGCGTGATAGATACACAAAATGAGAATATGTGTGATAGATACACAAAATGAAAGAAATGTGATTGATATACTAAGTGAAGAGAGTGTGATTGATACACTAAATGAGAATGTGGGTGGTAGATACTCAAAGCGAGTGAAGTGTGATTGATACATTAAGGCAAATGAAGTGTGATTGATACACTATATGAATGAGAGCGTAACTGAAGCGTGATTGATACACTAAGTAGATTAGAGTATAATTGAAATTAGAGTGTAATTGATACACTAAGTGAATGAAGTGTGATTGATACACTAAGCGAATGAAGTGTGATTGATACACTAAAGTGAGTGTGTGTGATTGATACACAAAAGTGAATGACCTTAAAACGGAACTTCTTTGAATGAACCGTGCATACAATATCGTGCACGACTGAGGAAGAAACTTGATAGGTATAATGCATTACAATGCAAGTGAAGTGGGTGCATAACAATGTAAGTGGAAGAGTGCATAACCTTGAAGCAGGATTGATCTTGCGCCTGAGGTAGAGGTACACTCATATTTCGGAGCATTGACAAGGCCCTGAAGAGGTACGTCCGGAGTACAATCACGAAATTTTCTGAAGTTGACACAAACTCAGATACTTCGATTTTCGCTCTTTTGTTTTTGCTTTGCAGTCTGGAACCATCATAGCTTCAGATAGGTCCTGGTTTCACCGTTCACACTTATCGGGGGTGGACCCTGCAGTTTTATGGAAAAAAGAATCTTGTTTTGCACAAACGTGAAGGATGGCACAGCACTCTGAGCACAAAACGATTTATTTTTGAAATTGAGAGATGAGTTTTCGACCAGGTATTGAGCCTACGACTGAACACAGCGAGAAAGACTCAACAACGGAAAACAAAAGGTAAACAACCTAAACACGTTGAGACATGCTCGGAACGACTCAAAGCAAGAATCGAGACAAACAAAACAAAAGACACGACACACAGACGTGCACAGGGAGCCTGTTTCACCGAGTATTATTCCCACCCTTTCTTATTTGTGATTCTCACATCACTCGGCTCTCAAGCTCGGTTTTTCTCTCAAAACCCTTTTCTCGCTTTTTCTCTCAGCGCACTTCTCTCTATTCTTTAATCTCTCGTTTTTCATCCCTCCCCTGGGTGGTTGATGGATAAGCTGGAAATTGTGGGCTCTTGCCCCTGGTATTTTACCAGACTCTTGTTCACAACAGTAAGTTTCTCCCATATAGGGGTTGTGCTACAACTGGGTGTGTAGCAAATCTGCAGCTAACATCGGTTGATGATGCCCTGCTGGGGAGTTTGGACGTGGTTAGATCTGTCCAGATGAAGGAGTGGAATATCTCGCCCCATCCCAGTTCGTGCTTCGTACTTGACTTGATTCCTCGTTGCTTGGAGGATGAGAGAGCTTTTAGCCCTTTGTTGTTGACTTCAGTTGTGCCCTTTTCTGGCAGGTAAAGTGCCCTTCTTGGCAAGTATGTTGAAAATGGGAAAAAGACAGGAAGCCTGACTCAACTGTGCCCCTAGTTCATCATTTTGACCATTTAACAATTTTGACCAATATGAGAGTTTAGATTAACACACTTGTTCCATTTTTGATTTGAAATCATGCAAGTCAGGCTATGAACACTGAAAATTTTCCTATTTTGGGTCCAAGAAATGGTCCAGTTTTTGGAAAAGATGGAACAATTTTCGAGAAAAGTAGTCAACTTCAGTAAAAATTCTCAAAAACTATTTTTGCAAACGGCCAATGCTTAACAAGCACGGAACCTACACTTGAGACGCACAACCTCGGATTTAGAGGAAAATTGCCCCTTGCTGGAGGGAAGCTGCATGGCAACGGAAAGTTGCCCTTTGTTTGCACGGCACCGCAGCGCATTGAATGGCAACGGAAAGCTGCCCCTTGTCTGAATGGCACCGTAGTGTATTGTAATCAGTCCTCAGAGCGATGATTGCAACTGAACTCCCAGATACAGAAAAGACAAAGATAACTAGAACCATCACATGGACACAGTTAAATTTGGAGTGTTTTATGGCTGGACTTCAGAATGAAGTTGCCTACGTATCCCAAAGATGGGAATCAAGCCTTACGTAGTTCGGGGTTAAGGTACACTCGGGTATTTAACCTCTTCTTTTTAGGCTCTAACTTTTGCCAAGGCGCCCGATGCGGGTTTTCGACCTTGCGAGCTTTGTTTTTCTTTTCTTTTCAATTCTTTTCATTTCTTTTCTTTTCTTTTCATTTCCTTTTTTTTATTTTCTTTTTTGTTCTTTTCTTTGCATTTTTTTTCATTTTTTTTTCTTTTTTGTATTTTTCTCTTGCTCTAACTTTTGCCTGGGTCGCCCTTCCAGGTTTTCGGTCCAGCAAGCCTCTCAAAGGGTAAAAGCGTAATTTGGTCCATGCCAAATGGTTGTAGGAGTTTGAAGCCATCCGTATCCAGGAGAGTGGCTGTTGATTTGCAAGAGGACTCATCTTCGGCTCTTCGAGCACGTCTGACATCTTTGCCCCTAGTTTGAAGGGTACTTCTATTCTAGCTTTGCAAGCTTCTTCTGATGAGGTCTAATCTTCTTGATCTGACTTTCTTGCCTCTTGTCCGAGGGCTGCTTCGAATCTGGCCACACAGGACTCATATGGCGGTTGACCATTGAACATTCTGAATTTAAGTCCGAGGTTTGAAAACAAATGGACAGAATCTTGAGGCTGAGAGCGATCCTCGGCTGCACAATCTCAAGGGCGATTCCACACAAGTCTTCACAGGACTGCGCAAAACATTTTTCAAAAGTTTTTAAGAAAGCGACAAATCGCTCGCGTTGAAGACAGTGTGGGACCAATCTGGATCAAGCCAGGATCCTTCTCAGTACTCACATTAACAAACATGATCTCATTCATTAAGGGCTTAGCACGCCTCTCTTTCCCTCAGTTTGATCAAATTTTGCAAAATCTGAGGAATTCCTTCCTCTTCATTTTTATCACCGCAGTGTTCAAAAAGGTTTTGAAAAGCTTAGGTCATTACAATGACTTTAAGGCACAGAAAAGGCACAGCTTCTAGTCAAATATTGCCATCTCGTTTAGAATTTCTAGCACAACTGGCACACGGTAGAAGCAAACACAAGAGTGTGAAAATCACTGCTGTTCATTCAAATCTGTTGGCACAACTGGCTCCCTGGCAGAAACAGACTCAAAAGGACAAACACAAAGCAAAATAGTGATATCCAAAGTAACACCCCCGGAATCACCCGACTTCTGTACAATAGGACTGACTCGATACAACAAGACAGACCCTTAATCAAAAAGACTGACTCAAAACAAAGAGACAGACTCAAAACGAAGCCACAAAACTGACTCAACACCCAAGTCAGAAGCTACAAAAACCAGCATTCGCAAATGCTCAAAACAGTGCGTGCCACACGCCACACCTAGAGTAAACTGAGTGCCGCCCACAGGTGGTTCATCCCCTGATCACATATTCGTACTATCCCCCGAGTTCACTGATCCAGTGGTGATAGACTTTACTGAGCTGGTGCGACAATGACCTTGTTGTCAAACAAATCCTGTACATCATGGCGCAGACGAAAGCAGCTATCGGTCTCATGACCGGTTTGTTGGTGGTACGCACAGTACTTAGTCTGGTCATGCTTTGCAGGGATAGGGTCGGGTAGGGGCCGTTGTTCCAACGGTTTCAGATGTCCTTTCCGGAGTAAGACCTCTAGAGCCTTTGACAAAGGCATATGAAGTGGAGTGAAGACCCTCTTGACTCGAGGTGGATATTTGGTTTTTTGTGAGCTACTTCCGGATGCACCGGTGAATGGGGTAGCTGTTTTTGATGCAGTGGTGGTAACCATGTCTACTTCAGAAGATCTTGCACTTGCATCACCACTAGTGGTCGCATTCGAACTGCGGGAAAACGCCCTCCTAGGCTGCTCCCTCTCCTGGTCAATGAGGCCCTGCTTCATAGCATCCTCAATTTGTACCCCCATCTCATGTAAATCTGAAAAGGTGGGGAAGGGAAGAACGATCATCTTCTGCATGAGCTTGGGCTGGAGATTGCGCACAATCATCCGAATATGATCTTTGTCAGTGGGCCTAGTGGTCATCATCGAGGCCTTGGCCCTCCACCGGGTTACAAAATCGGAGAAACCCTCCTTTGGCTCCTGCCTAGTCGTCTCGAGATCACGAGTTGTAATCTCGATTTGTGTATTGTAGGAGTGTTGATCGATGAAAGCCCCGGCCATCTCATCCCAATTCCTCTTAACATCGTCTTCTAATTTTGCATACCAGATGGCCGCTACACCTGACAAGGTCCGGCCGAATAAAGAAAGCTTCTGTAGTCTGGTGAGGCCTATTGGCCTTAGGACGTCTGAAAATAGTCATAGGTGCACCATGGGATCCCCAGACCCGTCAAAACGATCAATTTGTGGCATCTTAAACCGATCTGGCAGCGTCACGGCTGCGTCAGTGTATCCGTCTCCAATGTCCGGAATGGACTTCACACCTTGAGATTTCTTGAACAGCTTTTCAAGCTTGTGCATTTTTAATGCCACGGGCTCCACCTCGGGCTCGAAGGGAGAATCTGATTGGTTGATAGGAGTGGGTGCCTTGGATAGTTGAGGCAGAATCGGGGGTGGAGCTGGCCCGACTGGAATGTCCGTATCATCCTGGACATGGGTTGCCTCCCCGAGTATGGGAACTCTTGGTGGGGGAGGAGCCTGGTGCGAAGTAGATACTCCAGTTTGCTGCTCTAATCTGGCAATTGTCTCTGCCTGTTGGGCTATGACCACAGCCTGTTGCTTGGCGAATTCTGCTTGACGGACAGTGTCTTGCTGCATGGCTTTCATACTATCCTGGAGTTGGCGCACCATCTCTTCCAGACTTGACATACTGTTCTAATCTAACTGAGCAACCGGTATATCTATGTCGGCAATAGGTTCGGAAATCTCAGCCTGACTGCTCAAAGATCACTGATCTGGTAGCTGTTGTACTGGTGGTCTGTGCCTGACTAGCCTTCTCTAGCCCTGATTACCCTTGAACTGAATCTCTAACCTGACAAAGTCTATCAGCACAAGTCCGATGAACCTCGGGGGATACCGGAGCCTTCTGAAGCTATGGTTCCAGGACTACCTTGCAAAAGGGAAAACAGAGAGCATCTCAGCCTAATTTCACTGGAACAGATTTGAGCATACTAGGATAAATGTACCCAATACTGATCACTGTTTCCCAAATATCTACCTGTAAACTGATACCCTCAGGTAAAACTGATTCCCCAAATACTGATGCTGATGCCCACAGGCCTGATGTCCAGACTTGTAAACTGGTATATGCATTCCTGTAGAGATACACTCTAAAAGCACATAGCAAATAAGAGAGAGCCAAAACACCCCTATGTTGGGGTAGGGTTTCCCTGTCCTATTTTGTCAGGAACTAGGGTTTCACTATGCACACAGCAGTTTCAAACAACCTAACATCGGGTGAGCAACCTGTCCTAATTTGGAATGGTCACTACGGATTTCAATATGCACTAGGTCGAATGGTCAAATAGGGTGCCCCAGTAAAACCGGGGTTTGTGTTCCCATGCTGTCAGAGCCCATAACCGGTTAGCCTTATGGTCATGCCTTGACAAGACAAGCCTCCGGCAAACCGTTCAGGAATGGCAGATGGCAAACACGGTGTCCTAAGCGCACCAATGCACATGCAATGCAAATAAACACATAAGTGTAATCAAAACAGGATATCACGAGTTCGAGTCAAGCTCTCTAAAATTCCCCAACAGAGTCGCCAGAAACTGTAGTAGCGCCCGCGAAGGCCCTCGCTACAGTTCGGACTCGATTTATGTCACGGTTCTAAATCTGAACCAAAGAGTCCAAATCTGGCAAATCGTTTTGAGAAACAGATTTTTGAAAAAGTAGTGCCAAACATGGACTGCTTTGCCAGATACAGAGTCGCCACCTAAGTATTTTAAAATAGGAGAATTTAGGAAACCCTGACTCGGTGCCGAAGGCCACATGTCCGTCATCACCGGAGTTGTCTCGGCTCGGGAGCTTGGGTACGATCGGGGAAGGTCAGCTATGAGCACCCCCTTTCGCCCGGTCCGAAGACCGGCCTCTACTAACCGTGATATCCGTTTTTGAAAACTTTATGTGTTCTTAAACCAATTGTTAGCCTAGAATTACTATGTTATGCGCGCAGCAAACAAGTATAGACCAAATCGCCCAAATTGGAACAAAACATTTCATGTTTGTTTTGAAAATGGTTTGCTACTCGCAAGTAGGCTAAAATGCAGATTTTGCCACCCTCAAGTGGGCTTTTAGAAAAGATGATTTTGCCACTATCTAGTGGGCTTAAAACTCACAATTTTAATGCATTATTCCAATTTAGGTAATTCAACCTCCATCCATAGGCATTCAAGCAGTTATATCACATAAGCAGCTAGCCTCATGGTAATCATACTGTCATGGCAACACTCACACGCATGCGATATGCTAAAGCATAAAAGCTTACCTAGTACTTCGAGCCAAAACAGAAACTAGTCAGTAATCATATGCATGATCCTATTTCATGTTAAAAATGGCTAATGCAACACATGCAAAGATGCACTCTAAACAGGCTCGGCTATCCTAAAGATGGCATGTGAAATGCTGCAACTAACAAGTACTCAACTTGGAATTGAAATACAAGTGCAGTTAGCATGATGTGCCGAGCCCGGTGCATGTAAGACAAATGTATGGATGCACGCATGCTATCATACTGTTATGCGAATTTAAATATGCCTTAGTCTACCATCATAAGCGGGTAAATAAAAGGGAGAAAGAAGTGGGGGTGTAGACACCCCATTTTTGACCGTCCTCAAGACTTGGACGTCACTGTTTGAACACACGGTGATCTTCCATGTTTGTGTTCGTTTGGAGTTCCCGGAGGCCTCGGCCCGCGCGCCTTGCCTCAGGATCCCCGAACTCGACCGTTTAGTGTCTGGTTTTGCACCAAACACTTGCATCTTGCCTTCGAAGGGATAAATGGGGCTTGTAGACCATCCCCACCCATCACCGGCAGTGGCTAGATGCCACCGGCTGGTTTTTGCTGCCACCGGCAATATTGTTTGCCGGCCGGCACTCTTTGTTGCCGGTCAGCACTCTTTTGTGCCGGTCGGCACTCTTTTTGGCCAAGATGACATTTTTGGCCGGCCGATTGCTGTTCATCTGCTTTTGCAGATATTTTTGGACAGCTGTATTGCTTTTGCTCCCCTCCATACACGTGTATGGAGGGATCTCCCTCTTGCAAAGCTTGTCTTGTAAGCTTTACAAGAGGCATATAGAGAGGGTCTCTCTCTAAGGCAAAAGGGGAGGGCTCTTAGACATTTTTTGAGGAGAAAATACAGAGAGAGCTCTGGTTTTTCTAGGGTTAGGGTTAGATACATTCACCTATCTCTCTTTTCCTCTCATTTTGTACACTAGGTGTTTTGTGTCTCATTATTGCACACAAACACCTAGTGTTTCACCTTCCTCTTGGAGCTGAGGTTCTAAAGAGTGTGTTTTGAAGTTTTGGTGTTGGATTCAAGCTCAAGGAGGCCATTGGAGCACCATTGTTGAAGAGGACTACAAGGGTTAGAAACTAGTCCCTTTTTCCCCCATTTTTGCATTGATTTTCTACTAGTCTTAGAGCTGTTTTTGTGATTATTGTATAACATAAAAAAGTTCTGGTTTTAAGCCCTCTTTGTTGTTTATTAGAGTATTTTGTTGTTTGAGGGTTGTTGACCACCCTTAGGCCTCAAAAGGCCTCATTTTGAGCCATTTTGTGCTAGCTCCGGGATTTTGGTGTTGAGGTCTCTTCACCACTAAAATCTTGAGGGATTTCAGTGGTGAAGATGATGCTTTGAAGTCCCAAGAAGGAGAGGGCCACCCCCTCTCCTTGTTGTCCTTGAAAAGGGCATATTTTGGCCTCTCAAGGAAGCCTATGCTTGAGTGTGTGTTGAGCATGTTTGGTTTGTTTTTCATGCTTATATATCCATGATATAACATGATTTAAAGTTGGTTTTGGAACTCCATGCATGCTTAGCATAGTTGCCATGTAATGCCTTGTTTATGCCTAAATGTGCCTTAGGTTGTTAGCCTTCGTTGGAGCATGTTTTAGGCTTAGTCTTGTGAAGATTATGTGCTTATTTTGCCATGTTTTAGATCTGTCCATAAGTATTTGGGTTGATTTTAGCATGCATTATATAGTTCTTTTGTATTTGGGCTTGTTGGCCTTGAGTATGTGCATGTGTAGCATAGCATCTTTGCATTGTTTTGGTGATTTGAGATCATTTTACATGCTATTTCAGTCCCATTTCCATGCTTGTTTGATTGCTTTGCATGTCTCTTTAATGCTTTGAAAGCATGTGTTGCAATGCTCCATGTTTTGGCCATGATGTATGCCTTTGAATTTGGGCCACTTAGATGCCATCTAAGGAGTCCTTTGGCCTTGTTTTAACATGCTAAAAATCTGTTTTTGGTTGGTTAATGCATGCCATGTTTGGTCTTGTTAAAGTGTAGTTCAATGCCTCATTGATTTGCTTTGAACATTTAGGCCTTTTGGTGCATGCTTGGCTTGATTTGTTGCTTGGTTTGGCACCATGTGTTAGCATGATTTTAGAGCTTATAATGCATGCTAATTTGTCCATGTTTCCTTCTTTCAAGTGTGCTTGAATGTTGTTTGATTTGTGCTTAAGTGTTGGCCCTTATGTGCATGTGTGTGTGCATGCCATTTAGCTCTCACTCTTTAGCACTTATTGGCTACTGTTTTAGGCCTTTTTAGAGTTGCTTAATTCATGTATAAGTCCATCTTGCCATCCATTTGCATTGCCATATGTATGCTTGCATGATTGCATAAGTGCCTTGCCATGTCATGTTGCATTCCTAGCTTGTATGCCTAGGTTGCATTGCATTTTGCATACATGCCTTGTTCCTTGAATTGGTGATAGGAATTGGGCCTAATTTGTTTGATTGGTTTGCATGCATTTGAAACCAAAGTTGCATGCTTGGTTCCTTGGACCATCATGCATAGAAATGCGTGATTGGTGGTCCGAGAACCGAGGCACATGTCCCTTTGAGTTATCACAATGATAAGAGACATGGTTGATGCATACATGCCTTGAAATATGCTGCCATGCCTTGTTTTGCCCTCTGTTGCTGTGAGTTGCAGGTTCTGCAGGAATACCCTGCCGACCGGCAGTGTAATGTGCCGACCGGCACCATTTTCTCTGCCGACAGCTTCAACTTTGTGCCGATGGCCATACAACACTGCCGGTGGAAATTTCATCTAGCCGGTGATGATCCCCTCTGTCCAAGGATGTAGTCCTGAGGTTTTGACAACCTCCTGAGGAGGAAAGGGAGGAAAACAGAGGCAGCTTGCGCATGGCGGCACGCTTCTCGAGACGTTTTACTGTTTTCCTAAATTAGTTAATTTGTTAATTAATTAATTTGTAATATTTAATTAGCTTGCGTAGTTAATTAATTTGTAATATTTATTCGGTCCCTCCGAGCGAGGGCAAATCTGTAATAAGTGTGCGTGAGTGTGTGTATGTCTTCCAACCTCACGTCTTTCTTCCCTTTTATTTACCTGCTTACGATGGTAGATTAAGGCACGTTTAATTTAGCATACCTTATGCTATGCATGTGTGCATCCATGCATTTGTATTGCATGCATTAGGCTCGGTACATCACGCTAATTGCATCAATACTTCAATTCCCAAACTGAATACGTGATAATTGTGCATTTTCACATGACATGTTTAGGATAGCCGAGCCTATTCTAGTAACACTCTGTATGCGATGCATTAGGCACTTCACATGGACTTGGATCATGCATGTTTGCTAACAAGTTCTTTGTTTTGGCACGGAGTACTATGTAAGTATTTCCGCTTTAGCATATCACATGAGTGTGAATGTTACCATGACAGCATGCTTAACATGTGGCTAGATGCCTATGTGTTAAACTGTTTTGAATGCCTGTGGGTGAAGGTTGGGTTGTTTGAGTTGGAAAAACTCGTTGAAATCCGCATTTTAGTCTACTTGCGAGTAGCAAATTCCAAAGCATTTTCAAACCGAACGGATATGCAATGTTTATTTCCAAATTAGGCAATCTGGTCTATACTTGTTTGCTGTGCGCATAACATAGTGATTCTAGGCTAATAATTGGTTTAAGAACACGTAAAGTTTTCAAAAACGGATATCACGATTAGTAGAGGCCGGTCTTCGGACCGGGCGAAAGGGGGTGCTCATAGCTGACCTTCCCCGATCGTACCCAAGCTCCCGAGCCGAGACAACTCCGGTGATGACGGACATGTGGCCTTCGGCACCGAGTCAGGGTTTCCTAAATTTCCCCATTTTAAAAATATTTAGGTGGCGACTCTGTATTTGGCAAAGCAGTCCATGTTTGGCACTACTTTTTCAAAAATCTATTTCTCAAAACGATTTGCCAGATTTGGACTCTTTGGTTCAGATTAAGAACCGTGACACAAATCGAGTCCGAACTGTAGCAGCGAGGCCCACACGGGCGCGTCTACAGTTTCTGGCGACTCCACTGGGGAGTTTAGAGAGCTTGACTCGAACTCATGATATCCTGTTTTGATTTCGCTTATGTGTTTCTTTGCATTGCATGTGCATTGGTGCGCCTAGGAACACAGTGTTTGCCATCTGCCATTCCTGAACGGTTTGCCGGAGGCTTGTCTTGTCAAGACATGTCCATAAGGCTGACCGGCTATGGGCTCTGACAGCATGGGAACACAAACCCCGGTTTTACCGGGGCACCCTTTTTGACCATTCGACCTAGTGCATATTCGGAATCCATAGTGACCATTCCAAGCTAGGACAGGTTGCTTACCCGATTATAGGTTGTTTGAAACCACTGCGTGCGTAGTGAAACCCTAGCTCCTGACAAAATAGGACAGGGAAACCCTACCCCAACATAGGGGTGATTTGAGCTCTCTTTTACTTGCTATGTGCTTTTAGAGTGTATCTCTACAGGAACGCATATACCAGTTTGTGAGTTTGAGTATCGGGCCCGAGGGCACCAGAATCAGTATTGTTGAGAATCAGTTATCAGGAATCAGTTATCCGCGGGTATCAGATTCAGTATTTTGGGAACAGAAATTTGGGAACAGTGATCAGCAGTAGGGTACAGTTGTCTGGCTACACCCGTGTTTGATCAGTTTGGGCTGAAATGCTGTCTGTTTTTCCTTTCAGTTCAGAGAGTGGCAGAGTTGATACAGAACAGCCAGTGTCTCCCCTTTGCTGAGGCAAGATTTATGGCGACACAAAGTTCAGAAGAAATTGTGGTTATGACAGCCGCACCGGAGCAGGGGACCGCTCCGCAGAGTGAGGCCAGCATCAGTATGTCACACCCGCCCAGGATGCCCGTTGTGCACCCAGTCTGGGTTCCCCAGTTATACCAGGCTCGTGAGCCCACCACGTTTGAATTGATGGGGATGATAGGAGATCTCCAGAGGTCTGTGGCAGACCTCGCCTATGGAATGTCGGCTTCACCGCCAGCGGCGCCGTATGCCGGGAATTTTGTACCACAGGAGCCCCCGCTACTGGGGCGGATTGTGATAGAGCTCAGCCAGCCAGAGGTGGCTTCCGGCTATAGCCACGACATGCCAGCACCAACCCAGACCCTCGATCAGGCTGAGGCCAGGGGAAAGGACAAGGCAAAGATAGATGCCGACCCCATTGAGCAACTGCTGTGGGCAGTCGAGGCTCTGAAGGCCAGAGGAATGAGCAAGCAACAAACATCCGCAATAGTAACCAAAGCTATAGATGATGCTTTCCCCGCTCCAATCAAAGGCAGTTCAAGCCAGATAGAAAACCGAGATGGGCCCCGTCATGCCCAGACAATTCCAGTAGCTCCCACCCCTGCACCGGGAAAGGTTCAAAAAGCCAAGGCAGCGCCAGCTGATCCTTTCGCCAGCGCATCTGGCAAGAATCCTCAAACTGCAAAGTACCTGCCCCGAGGGCGCAGGGTCTTTCACGACCTCCACATGCCTTTGTCTAGGGCATTGTTAATATTCGCGAAGAATGGGCATCTTAAGCCTTTGGAGCCCCGGCCACTCCCGGAGAATCTCCCCACCACTCATGATGCTACCTTGTACTGCGCGTACCATCAACAGTCCGGTCACAGTACCGACGGATGTTCCCGCCTTCTCATGAAGTGCAGGATTTGATTGATAACAAGGTTATCCTACCACCTACCTCAGGCAAGCCCGTCACCACTCAGTTGTTGGATTTCGAGGGCTCAGATACTGCGAGTATGTAAAGTGAACCGCCTGCGGGCAACATTTGGTACATTTTTGGGTGAAGCGTCTGGCACGCATTTTTGAGCATCGGTGAAACCGAGTTTTGTAAATCCTGGCTTGGATGTCGAGTCAGTCTTTTGTTTTGAGTCTGCCTCTTTGTCTTGAGTCAGTCTTTTTTTGCTTAAGGGTCTGTCTGATTGTATCGAGTCAGTCCCCGTTGTATATAATACCAGGTGATTCTGGGGTTGTTGTCCCGAACGCCATTTTATTATTATCTGTTTTTGTTTTGAGTCTGTTTCTGCCAAGGGGCCAGTTGCACCAACAGAGCCGATTGAAGCAGCTGTTGCTATCTCAAACTTCATCCTTGCTTTCAGCATAAGTGCCAGAGAATTTGATCGGGCTGACAGTACATCTCGCCTGCTCCCCTGCGTGCCAAACTCATTGCATTAACCTAAGTTTTCCAAAAACAAACTTTTGAACACTGCGGTGATGAAAACGAAGAGGAAGGAATTCCTCGGGTTTTGTAAAATTTTGATCACTTTGAGAAAAAGAGAGGCGTGCTAAGCCTTTTTATGAATAAAGCCATGCTTGTCGGCGTGAGTACTGAGAAGGACCCTGGCCTGATCCAGATTGGTTCCACACTATCTTCGGCGCGAGCGATTCGTCGCTTCCTTAAAAAACTTTCAAAAACAAATGTTTTACGCGGCCCTGCGAAGACCTGTGTGGAGTCGCTCTTGAGATTGCGCAGCCTAGGATCCCTCTCAGCCTCAAGATTCAACCTATTTGTTTTCCGAGTTTGAACCCGTTCAGAACCTTCAGAAAGTTCAACGGATAAACGCCATGAGAGGCCTGCGTGGCCAGTTTTGAAGTAGCCTTCGATCAAGAAGCATCCAAGCCGAATCAGAAGGAGTAGACCTCGCCGGAAGAAGCTCGTAGAGTAACCCTGATGGATTCTTCTGCAAATCAGTGCAACAGCCGTTCTCCTAGACACAGAGAGGCTTCAATTTCAAAAAAAAAGAAACCATTTGGCATGGACTTGCTACACTTTTACCCTTTGAGAGGCTCGCTGGGCCGAAAACCCAGAAGGGCGACCCAGGCAAAAGTTAGAGCAAGAGAAAGATACAAAAAAAAGAAGCAAAAATACAAAAAAGAAGAAAAGAAAAGAAAAGACAAAAGATAAGAAAAGAAAAGAAAAAGAAAAATGCAAAAAAAAAGAAGGAAATAGAAAATGAAAAGAAGCTCGCAAGGTCGAAAACCCGCAACGGGCGCCTTGGCAAAAATAAGAGCCAAACAAAGTGAAGGTTAAAATACCCGAGTGTACCTTAGCCGGAACTACGTAAGGCTTGATTCCTATGTTTGGGATACGTAGGCAACTTCATCATGAAGTCCAGCCCCCAACGCTTTCATAAGCGTCTCAGTCCATGCAATGGTTTCGATTTCATCCCAAAGTCCAGTGGCCAACACCCTTCAAGGTGATTGTGTCCATATATGTGTTGTGATCGTCTTCGTCATCTCTGTGTCTGAGAGTTCGACCACCGCCAATGAAGACTGTCTGCGGACTGCTACGGCACCATCCAAACAAGGGGCAACTTTCCGTTGCCACAAGCCGTCGTGAGACGCCATTCAAACTAGGGGCAACTTTCCGTTGCCTCCCCCCCCTTCAAACCAGGGGCAATTTTCCATTGCCTCCGATCCGAGGTTGCGCATCTCAAAGGGTAAGCTCCATGCTTGTCAAGCATCAGCTGTTTGAAAAATAGTTTTTGAAAATTTTTACTGAAGTTGACTATTTTCTCGAAAACTATTCCATTTTTCCAAAATCGGACCATTGTCTTGGACCCAAAAAAGGAAAATTTTCAGTGCTTGCTGCCTGACTTGCACGGCTTTCAAATCGAAAATTGAACAAGTACGTTAATCCGACTCTCGTTTTGATCAAAACTGTTTTAGTAGAAAGCAAAAACAAAGAATGGTTAAAATGATGAACTAGGGGCACAGTTGAGCCAGGCGCTCTGTCTTTCCCCCGTCACCGACGTACTTGCCAGAAGAGCGCGCTACCCGTCAGAAGAAATAGCTGTGAGCTAACGATGTTGAGCATGAACCCACAACTTCCTATTTATCCATCAATCCCCCCGGGGAGGGATGAAAAATGAGAGAATGAAGAATAGAGAGGTGTAAGTTGAGAGAAAAGTGAGGAAAAGGGTTTTGAGAGAAAATCCGAGCTTGAGAGTCGAGTGATGTGAGGATCACAAATCAGAAAGGGTGGGAAAATAATACCCAGATTGAACTGGCTCCTCGTGGTCCGAGGTCTCCCATCTTCGTTTACGCGTCTGTGTGTCGTGTCTCTTTCATTTGGCGGTCTCGTCTTTTGTTTTGAGTCTCTCCCGAGCGTGTCTCATTGTGTTTAGGTTGTGTACCTCTTTGTTTGAGTCCTCCCCGCTGTGTTCAGTGGTAGGCTCGATATCCCGGTTTGAAAAACCCTCATTCGATTTCAAAAATCGCTTATGCTCAGAATGCTGTGCCATTCTCTACATTTGAATGTGTTTTGACTCCAACCGGTTCCATCTTTGAGGTCCGTCCTGTCAGATTGGGCTGCTTGTTTGAGAATTGCCGTGTGCAGAATGAAACGAATGCTGTGTTATGGGCTGTATGCAGATTAATCCCCAACAGAGTAAGGGTTGTGTGTCCAGAATCAGGCAGTGGGTTGCTTCAGTTATTTTGCTGTTGGCTGCTTTAATTATCTGATTATTACAGTGCAAGTGTTCAATTTTCAGACAGCCAATCAATTCCATTTACATTGAGGTGTAACATGATGAGATGCGATGCAATGCATGAAATGTGTAAATGTAAACACTTTTTCAGATAAAAAGTCTGTTTCATTTACTTAGCTTTTCAAACGTACAAGTTTTGGAAACAAAAATCTGCCTGCGGCAGTACAAGGTAATCTATCTACCAACCAAAAAGAAAAGTACGAGAAAGAAAGAAAAGATAGCAAAAATCTGCATCTATGTCCAGCGACTCCAAGGGCTGTCAGTCCGTCCTGGTCCTCTTCCTGGACGAAGGTCCAGGAGCATCATCAGCATCGTCGTCAGAGCCCGAGCTAGAACCGTCTCCGGTCTCCTCCTCCGATGACCCTGCCTCCGCCTCTGACTCCTCGTCGTCGTCATCGTCCGGAACTGGAGCTCGCGAGCTACTCCCGACGTGAGTACGCCCTCCCCTGGTACGGGGAAATATCCTGCCCTCCTCATCTCTCCCCCGAACAGGGACAGCAGGTCTAGCTGGAGCACCTCCTGCCATGGGAATCTGGAAAGGAGGCTGAAAAAGTACACAAAAGTGAAATGCATCAGCATGCCATGAGCAGTTTATCAGTGCAGAATGCCGTGTGTGAATACAGTGTATGAATGCCGTGAGCAGTTTAACAGTGCAGAATGCAGAATGTGAGTACAGGGTAAGAATGCCATGAGCAGTTTGTCAGTGTAGGGTACGGTGCAGAATGCAGTGTATGCAGTGTTCAGATACTGTGAGATCAGTGGATCGTGTGTTGTGTCGTGCATCAGATTATGTAAAGCAGTGTATGAATGGTTTCAGGCCAGTGTCAGAAGGACATACCGGTATGCTGTAAACGGCTAGGAGGTCAAATGTCCGCTGGAGCATCCCCATCATCGAGGCATTCATCGCCAACGACTGACGGGTGTACTCAGAAGAAGCCTGCAAAAGTGTCAGATGCATTAGTATTCTGTGGAATATCAAGTAAACTGAAATGAATAACTGTACGAAGTGTAGTGATACATACTGGAGGTAGATCGGGGACATCGATGAACTTGTGACCAGCCGGTGGAGGGGCGAAGGGAATCTGATAGGTCGACCCACCCTGCCCCTGGAAAGTCAGTACAGCGGGCAGGGCAGGCCAGCCAGCTCCCCGTCCTCCCTGCACTCTACCCCTACCACGGACCCGGGCCCTCCTCGAAGATCCAGCCCCTGCTCCCGCTCCGGCCCCAGTCGCCGATGCTACAGGCCTGGCCCCCTCTGCTCGACAGCCGCTCAAGGGACGCATCAGGTACGTCCGCACGTACTCCTGATAGTCGCCGGTGCCTCGGAAGCCGGCCTCCTCCCAGCCGATGGAGTAATCATCCAGCTGCTCAGGGGTCAGCCCCTCGGTCTCCCTCATCTCTGCAGGAGGGTGAACCGGGACTATCTGCTCACGTAACCCCAGGGTCTGGCGTAGAAAACGCTCCCCCAGGTACCAAGCCCGATAGACCGGGCCCTCAAGCAAAATCCGGAAACGCGAGGTCTCCTCAGCACCAGGGAACCGACCCCGCATCGCCGACGGCAACGAAGCCCATGGCCGCCATGTGATCTGAAAGTAACAGACAGTTTGTTATCTACTGTTATTGAAATATGCAGTGAGAAAGCGAAGCTAAACGAACTGAAAGTAAAACATTCCTCGGCCGGGGTGATGGTGTCGAAATATCGGCGGAAGAAGCCGAATGTCTCCCGTGGTCGCCGGGTGCATCTCCCGTCAAAGCGAATCGAGAACGGGACAGCCGGAGGAGGCTCCGCGACTGGCACGGGTGCAAGCCTAGGAAAGTAGGCGTAAACCCACAACTGCAAAACAGATGTCAGTATGACCATCAGATAAAGCAGGATATACAGAATAAAGCAGAAATGGCAGAGCCGTGTGTTGTGCAGTGTATTGTGTGCAGTGTACAGTGTGAGCAGTGTACAGTCAGTGTAAAGCAGAATGTATGTGTGTGCCGTGTGTACAGTATACAGTGAGTGTAAAGCAGACCGCAGTGTGTGCAGTGTACAGAGTACAGAGAAAGTACAAGACGGAAATGAAAAGCGGAGAAGGAATGTACCTCCCAAGCCTGCCAGTAGCCTCCAAGCAGCTGGCCGCTGCCGCGAGAAGCTGAGCTCATGTATCCGTAAAGGGTGGCCAGAGCAGCGCCACCCCAGTCGTAGTACAAGATGTCCCGGACGTCCACCAGTGCGCTGAGAAGACAGAGAGGCACGGTGTTCGCCCGGTCGGCGAAGATAGTAGTCCCGAACAGGAACATGAGGAAGCCGCGGGCATACCTCTCCACGTCCTCCTCGGTCATCTGAGTCTCCTCCCCCAATGCGGGCTGGACCCGAAACTGTGTCTCGAACCAGGAGTATCGGACGAAGCCTGGACGAGCTAGCGGTGGGGCCTCCCCCAGTAGATGGACCTGAGCGGCGGTCCACTCATCCATGTCTGTGTCGAAAGGGATCGGATCCCCCCTACCCCGATGCCTGTGAGCATCGAGAAGTCATAAGGGGTCATCGTCATATCCCCCGCAGCAGAAAAGTGGAAAGAATCGGTGGTATCCCACCACCTCTCCGCCAAAGCGGCGAGAAGAGGTCTGCATGTGGAGAGCCTAGAGAGCCCTCGGCAGAAGGTGCCGAAGCCCGCCCGATCCACGATGCGCTGGACCGCATCAGGGAGCTCATCATACCACTCCCGCGCACCAGTATTCCCATACCCGCGAATGGTATGGGAACCCTCCTGCAAACAGAAAACAACAATTGCAAGACAACATTCAAAATGCTGTTTTGAAAAGACAGATATGGCATGTATGCAAGTTTGTCAGATTCAGGCAAATACCGGGTGCCGGTGTGCTTACAGTGAAATACGTGTGCTGTGTCAGCGTGTTTAGGTGTTTCAGAACAGATGTGGCATGTATGCAAGTTTGACAGATTCAGACAAATACTGGGTGCCAATGTGTAGGCAGTGAAATACAGTGTGTGCAGTGTGTTGGAATGATTCAGGGCTAATGCAGTGTGTGTGCATGTGTCGCTCTCAAGCAGATATCAGTTGTATGTATGTTTACAGTCAACTACGGTCTACGGCATATCAGATTTCAGCAATTAGAGAATACAGCTAACTATGGCAGTTTTGTATCCTACATTGCGGAAAGTAAAGCAGAAAGATGAAGAGAATTACCTCGGAAGTGCCAAATGAAAGGTGGGAGGTAGGCTCGCGTAGTAGTAGCTCAGGGGCCGCGTACCTCTCAAAGCTCCGGAACTGACGCAGGCCGTCTGGGGGCAGAACGTGGATCGCCGGCCGGTAGGTCGCCGGGTCGAACGGGCGCTCGCTCAGTGGTAAGAGCTCGACCCCGGGATCCATCTCGTGGTCCGGGGGAGTCCCGCCACGTGGAATGTCGTCCGCCATGAAGAGAGTGGTGTGAAAATGGCCGGAAAAGGAAAACCGAGCCGGAATGCGAAGAGTCAACTGAAAAGTCAACTCCCGAGAGGGTCGGAAATGGCCGGGAAGGCCGGAATGTGAAGAGGCACGGAAATGAAGAGGAAAGTGAGGGGAACAAACCCCGAAAAGGCGAGAACGCCGAACGAGGGATCGAAACGAGAATGTGATCGGTGGAAAATGTCCGAAACGCGATGAGGATCGCGAATTCGACGACGAAACGAGCGTAGAACGCGAAGAAACGGGCGAAAAATGAGAGAGAAGCACTCTAGAGAGAGAGAGCAAGGGTTTTCGGCGTGAGGAGAATGAGAAAATAGGGCATGAAGCCCTATTTTATAACACCCGAGGTGAAAAGACAAAACTGCCCCGCACCAGCAACTGTTTGCCGGTCGGCAATGTTTTGTGCCGATGGAATTGTTTTTGTGCCGATGGCCAGCCGGTGGCCTCCCCATTCGGCCGGTGGGGTTCCCACAGCCTTGTTTAGGCCATATAAGAAGTTCATGGTCTTCATAGCTCAAGAAAGTGCAAGAAAATGCATCTCCGACGTTCAACCGGCCTCCGTTCTGACTGCGGGCCGTGTCTCCAGTGCGTGGCACTCGAATTCGTGCAAGGTGTATCCTTTTTGTATCCTTTTAAATTCAAAAGTTGCCCCATGTGTGTTGCACGAGTTCATCACACTACTTCGGTGCATTACATCGCGCTGTCATGCGCCACACATTTGCATTGTTATGCACGTGTTACATGCATTGCAACACGCACCCCTTTGCATTGTCGTGCACATTTCTCATGCATCATCATTGCATTTCCATTCCATGCATTGTCTTGCATTCCGGAACACGTGCGTTGTTGCGCATTTAAGTCTTTTTTGTGCATTTCAAACTGTCGCACTGTTTTGTGCATTTCAAATTGTCGCGCTGTTTTGTGCATTGTATTTCAATCGCGCTGTTTTGCGCATCGCACTGTTTCGTGCACCTCACTTGCATCTTGCATGCATCCATTCGCGCTATCTTGCGCACCTCGGTTGTACTTGTTAGTACATTGCATTGTTTTGAATTCAAAACCGGCTTCGCGTAGCGTATAAGTCCAACTTTCAAAACCGGCTTCGCGTAGCGTATAAGTCCAACTTTCAAAACCGGCTTCGCGTAGCGTATAAGTCCAGCTTTCAAAACCGGCTTCGCGTAGCGTATAAGTCCAACTTTCAAAACCGGCTTCGCGTAGCGTATAAGTCCAACTTTCAAAACCGGCTTCGCGTAGCGTGTAAGTCCACTTGTATCATTTTGCATCTTATGAGACACACGTATCTCATTTGTTTCATTTTGCATTCCGTGTGGCATGTGTGTCACACTTACATTTTGTGCACGGTCTGGCGAGACCTTAAACACGCACGGTCTGGCGAGACCTTAAACACGCATGGTCTGGCGAGACCTTAAACACGTACGGTCTAGGAGACCTTAAATCCTTGGAAGGTGCAAGACCTTTAATGCATTGGTGTGCACACTATTGCTTTGTACATATCTTAAGCCGCGTGTTGTCGCGCATTCCATGCAACATGCATTTCATACATCATGTGCATCTCAAAAAAAAAACAAACAAAAACATGCATTGTCATGCATACATTTTGCATTCCGGTCTAGGAGACCTTAAATCCTCTAAAGGTGCAATTCCTTTGGTGTTTGTCGTGCCCGAACGACTTTCGGTGGTCTGGTAAAGCCACCTGCCTATGTTTGAGATGAGTTCCTAGAAGACCAACTGGGACGGTGGAAACTAGAGTTCGAACGGCTTATGCCTAGAACGCAAAGGTTCGGGAGTTCCGAGACTAAAGTCTGGTTTAAATACCCAGGGGTTTACCCTCGGCTTGAAATCTGTATGGAAGCCCCATAGGTTGAGACGGCATGTCTACGCCTCAGTTCTGGATACTGAACCAACCTAGTATACCGCCCTGTTGGTAAGATAGGGAAAGTTGCAATCATAGTCATTGCATCATAGTGCATTGTCATGCATTTCCATTGTAGCTTGCATGCATCCATTGCATTTTCCCTAGTAGGTCGCATTGCACTGCATTGTCATGCATGTTGTAAATATCCACTCTATTGCATATTTGTAGATATTGCATTGTAGGTTGCATGCAATCATTGCATCACCTTCCATCTATGGCTTACGCCTCTCCAAGTTGAGCTTGGTCTGGTATGTGCCCTTACTTTTCATGTTAAAACACAGTTCTGCATGTGTATCGCGCCGATTCCACGCTGATATGTTGGTTGAGGGTTGCGGCACCTTTTCTGTGTTACACATGGCTCGTACGTGTACATGCCTTTCCTAGGCAAGATTTGGTTTGGCTTGTATGCCATATCCATTGTATCCATTCCATTGCATATTTGTAAATATTGCATTGTAGATTGCATGCATTCATTGCATCACCTTCCGCCTTTGGCTTGCGCCTTTCCAGGTTGAGCTTGGTCTGGTATGTGCCCTTACTTTTCATGTTAAAACACAGTTCTGTATGTGTATCGCGCCGATTCCACGTTGATATGTTGGTTGAGGGTTGCGGCACCTTTTCTGTGTTACACATGGCTTGTATGTGTACATACCTTTCCTAGGCAAGATTTGGTTTGGCCTGCGTGCCATATTCATGTATTACATTGTAGTGTAATTTTTGCATCCGGCATTAGGATCATTGTCCTTTCTCCAGCGGGTCGTTTCCCCACTTATGTCAATTCCACCCAATACTTGTTCTTGCGTCTGTCTACAATACTCATAGTTCAGTTGACCGTTCTATGGTAGACAGACTTGTTACCTCCATCAATCTATTTGACATAGTTGTGGTTTCGAACCGTTCGTGATTGGATCACGATCCAAATGCTTTGCATGTAGCTTGCATTGTCTCAAATACATTGCATCTTCATTTGCATTGTTTATACATTGTTTTGTATATATCGCATTTCGAGTACACCACATTTGCATTGTCATGCATGTTGCTAACCATATTGCACCTGTTAAGTTTGTTTTCTTTTCAGGCACGATATTGTATGTACGGTTCATTTGCAGCTGGTGCAACCGGACGAGCCGCACAGGTATGGTATCTCCCGAGTGAGACGTATTGAGAATTCCATAATTCTCTTACATCCTTTCTGCATTGTAGTGTAGTTTGGTATGCTAGCTTAAAATTGTCGCATGTTTGCTTCATTATAGCTTTCTTTGCGTGATCATAAGTTATGCTCGGCTCTGTGCATTGTCTTGCATTTTGCCCCTGCCTCTGGGCGCATACCTTATTTGTCTTGTATGTTTGTCTGAGTCTTCGGCCTTGTCAAAAATGGGTCATCTCTAGGCTTTGACATTCACTCCCGTCATTGTTATGACTTTCGAGTTCTGTCAAAGAGGGGCAACTGTAGACACCCCATTTTTGACCGTCCTCAAGACTTGGACGTCACTGTTTGAACACACGGTGATCTTCCATGTTTGTGTTCGTTTGGAGTTCCCGGAGGCCTCGGCCCGCGCGCCTTGCCTCAGGATCCCCGAACTCGACCGTTTAGTGTCTGGTTTTGCACCAAACACTTGCATCTTGCCTTGGAAGGGCAAAATGGGGCTTGTAGACCATCCCCACCCATCACCGGCAGTGGCTAGATGCCACCGGCTGGTTTTTGCTGCCACCGGCAATATTGTTTGCCGGCCGGCACTCTTTGTTGCCGGTCAGCACTCTTTTGTGCCGGTCGGCACTCTTTTTGGCCAAGATGACATTTTTGGCCGGCCGATTGCTGTTCATCTGCTTTTGCAGATATTTTTGGACAGCTGTATTGCTTTTGCTCCCCTCCATACACGTGTATGGAGGGATCTCCCTCTTGCAAAGCTTGTCTTGTAAGCTTTACAAGAGGCATATAGAGAGGGTCTCTCTCTAAGGCAAAAGGGGAGGGCTCTTAGACATTTTTTGAGGAGAAAATACAGAGAGAGCTCTGGTTTTTCTAGGGTTAGGGTTAGATACATTCACCTATCTCTCTTTTCCTCTCATTTTGTACACTAGGTGTTTTGTGTCTCATTATTGCACACAAACACCTAGTGTTTCACCTTCCTCTTGGAGCTGAGGTTCTAAAGAGTGTGTTTTGAAGTTTTGGTGTTGGATTCAAGCTCAAGGAGGCCATTGGAGCACCATTGTTGAAGAGGACTACAAGGGTGAGAAACTAGTCCCTTTTTCCCCCATTTTTGCATTGATTTTCTACTAGTCTTAGAGCTATTTTTGTGATTATTGTATAACATAAAAAAGTTCTGTTTTTAAGCCCTCTTTGTTGTTTATTAAGAGTGTTTTGTTGTTTGAGGGTTGTTGACCACCCTTAGGCCTCAAAAGGCCTCATTTTGAGCCATTTTGTGCTAGCTCCAGGATTTTGGTGTTGAGGTCTCTTCACCACTGAAATCCCTCAAGATTTCAGTGGTGAAGATGATGCTTTGAAGTCCCAAGAAGGAGAGGGCCACCCCCTCTCCTTGTTGTCCTTGAAAAGGGCATATTTTGGCCTCTCAAGGAAGCCTATGCTTGAGTGTGTGTTGAGCATGTTTGGTTTGTTTTTCATGCTTATATATCCATGATATAACATGATTTAAAGTTGGTTTTGGAACTCCATGCATGCTTAGCATAGTTTCCATGTAATTCCTTGTTTATGCCTAAATGTGCCTTAGGTTGTTAGCCTTCGTTGGAGCATGTTTTAGGCTTAGTCTTGTGAAGATTATGTGCTTATTTTGCCATGTTTTAGATCTGTCCATAAGTATTTGGGTTGATTTTAGCATGCATTATATAGTTCTTTTGTATTTGGGCTTGTTGGCCTTGAGTATGTGCATGTGTAGCATAGCATCTTTGCATTGTTTTGGTGATTTGAGATCATTTTACATGCTATTTTAGTCCCATTTCCATGCTTGTTTGATTGCTTTGCATGTCTCTTTAATGCTTTGAAAGCATGTGTTGCAATGCTCCATGTTTTGGCCATGATGTATGCCTTTGAATTTGGGCCACTTAGATGCCATCTAAGGAGTCCTTTGGCCTTGTTTTAACATGCTAAAAATCTGTTTTTGGTTGGTTAATGCATGCCATGTTTGGTCTTGTTAAAGTGTAGTTCAATGCCTCATTGATTTGCTTTGAACATTTAGGCCTTTTGGTGCATGCTTGGCTTGATTTGTTGCTTGGTTTGGCACCATGTGTTAGCATGATTTTAGAGCTTATAATGCATGCTAATTTGTCCATGTTTCCTTCTTTCAAGTGTGCTTGAATGTTGTTTGATTTGTGCTTAAGTGTTGGCCCTTATGTGCATGTGTGTGTGCATGCCATTTAGCTCTCACTCTTTAGCACTTATTGGCTACTGTTTTAGGCCTTTTTAGAGTTGCTTAATTCATGTATAAGTCCATCTTGCCATCCATTTGCATTGCCATATGTATGCTTGCATGATTGCATAAGTGCCTTGCCATGTCATGTTGCATTCCTAGCTTGTATGCCTAGGTTGCATTGCATTTTGCATACATGCCTTGTTCCTTGAATTGGTGATAGGAATTGGGCCTAATTTGTTTGATTGGTTTGCATGCATTTGAAACCAAAGTTGCATGCTTGGTTCCTTGGACCATCATGCATAGAAATGCGTGATTGGTGGTCCGAGAACCGAGGCACATGTCCCTTTGAGTTATCACAATGATAAGAGACATGGTTGATGCATACATGCCTTGAAATATGCTGCCATGCCTTGTTTTGCCCTCTGTTGCTGTGAGTTGCAGGTTCTGCAGGAATACCCTGCCGACCGGCAGTGTAATGTGCCGACCGGCACCATTTTCTCTGCCGACAGCTTCAACTTTGTGCCGATGGCCATACAACACTGCCGGTGGAAATTTCATCTAGCCGGTGATGATCCCCTCTGTCCAAGGATGTAGTCCTGAGGTTTTGACAACCTCCAGAGGAGGAAAGGGAGGAAAACAGAGGCAGCTTGCGCATGGCGGCGCGCTTCTCGAGACGTTTTACTGTTTTCCTAAATTAGTTAATTTGTTAATTAATTAATTTGTAATATTTAATTAGCTTGCGTAGTTAATTAATTTGTAATATTTATTCGGTCCCTCCGAGCGAGGGCAAATCTGTAATAAGTGTGCGTGAGTGTGTGTATGTCTTCCAACCTCACGTCTTTCTTCCCTTTTATTTACCTGCTTACGATGGTAGATTAAGGCACGTTTAATTTAGCATACCTTATGCTATGCATGTGTGCATCCATGCATTTGTATTGCATGCATTAGGCTCGGTACATCACGCTAATTGCATCAATACTTCAATTCCCAAACTGAATACGTGATAATTGTGCATTTTCACATGACATGTTTAGGATAGCCGAGCCTATTCTAGTAACACTCTGTATGCGATGCATTAGGCACTTCACATGGACTTGGATCATGCATGTTTGCTAACAAGTTCTTTGTTTTGGCACGGAGTACTATGTAAGTATTTCCGCTTTAGCATATCACATGAGTGTGAATGTTACAATGACAGCATGCTTAACATGTGGCTAGATGCCTATGTGTTAAACTGTTTTGAATGCCTGTGGGTGAAGGTTGGGTTGTTTGAGTTGGAAAAACTCGTTGAAATCCGCATTTTAGTCTACTTGCGAGTAGCAAATTCCAAAGCATTTTCAAACCGAACGGATATGCAATGTTTATTTCCAAATTAGGCAATCTGGTCTATACTTGTTTGCTGTGCGCATAACATAGTGATTCTAGGCTAATAATTGGTTTAAGAACACGTAAAGTTTTCAAAAACGGATATCACGATTAGTAGAGGCCGGTCTTCGGACCAGGCGAAAGGGGGTGCTCATAGCTGACCTTCCCCGATCGTACCCAAGCTCCCGAGCCGAGACAACTCCGGTGATGACGGACATGTGGCCTTCGGCACCGAGTCAGGGTTTCCTAAATTTCCCCATTTTAAAAATATTTAGGTGACGACTCTGTATCTGGCAAAGCAGTCCATGTTTGGCACTACTTTTTCAAAAATCTGTTTCTCAAAACGATTTGCCAGATTTGGACTCTTTGATTCAGATTAAGAACCGTGACACAAATCGAGTCCGAACTGTAGCAGCGAGGCCCACGCGGGCGCGTCTACAGGGGGTTGGAAGACATGCACAACGCACCCATACTTATTACACAATTGCCCTCACTTGGAGGGTCCAAATAAATATTACAGTCCGAATAAATAACTAACTACTTAATTAATTATTACAGAATTCCTATTTAATCAATAAATTAAATGCAAAGGGAAGGTGGCCACGGCCCCCGCCTCGGGATGCGCGAATGATGCATGCTTGACCCATATCGCCCGGAAACTCGCTGCCATAGCACTACTACCTCTGTTTTCACTGCCTTTTCTTCTCTGAAAACTTGTCAAAGTCCCAGAGAACCTTCTATGAGCATTGCAGAACATCATCGGCTGGGAGGGATGGCCACCGGCCGTGTACAGTATCCATCGGCTGGAGATAAAGCTATCGGCACTGAATAAATGGCCGGTCGGCACTGAATGTTGCCGGTCGGCAGAAACTTCCTGCAGAAGACAGTTTTGACAGCAACAAAGGACAGACAGTGTATGGCATGAAATTCCAAGCAAATGTGTGCACCAACACATCCCTTATCATGCTTTTGACTCAAAGGGGGGTGTTCCTTGATTCTCGGACCACCAATTGCGCATTTCGATGCGTGATGGTCCAAGAAACCAAGTATGCGCTTTGATTTCAAATGTCATGCAAACCCAACAAACACATAAAGCCCAACCTCTATCACGTGGTCAAGAGGCAAGGCATGCATGCCAATGCAATGCAACCTAGGTATGCAAACAAGAATACAAGCATGCTATGCAACTACATGGCATACACAGTGCTAACAACATAACATGTGCAACGCTTTGAAACATGGCATACACAATGCAAGATGGGCTTACACCAATACAAGTGGACCTCAGCCACACTCACATAGGAGGCCATAAGATGAAAATGACGTGCCTCGAAATGCGTGCACACGGGCACGCAAATCGAGGCAATGGCATATGTAATGCAATGGCTAAAATGGCATATAGAATGCAACGTGGACTTATACTAACATGAGAGAGCCTCAGCCACACTCACATAAGAGGCCGATGGATGAAAATGAAGTGCCTCAAAATGCGTGCACACGGGCACGCAAACCGAGGCAATGGCATATGCAATGCAATGGCATGGAAAATGATATGCAAACATGCTAATGGGATTTCAGCACTGAAATGTGGGGGAAAACAGCCCCGAAATGAGGCGAAAGTACACCCGATGCATGGAATAGTCCCTAAACATGAATTTTGGCACCCGAAATGGCCTATAGCTATACCAAACATGCACAATATGGACATGCAATGAATAGAAAGTAGCAAGGCAGCCCCAAAATAAGCATTTTTCCAGTTCAAAGCATGGCCAAACAGCAAACATAAATAGGGCAAAACTAGTATGCAAAAATGGCCCTAAATATGAGATTATGAAGCAACTCACAGCTGCTGACTCTAAACAGGTTAGGGCCCTTCAATAACAATGAAGAGGGGCCCAAAATATGCACATTTACAAAACTGTAAAAACCCCAAAAACAAACATAGGTATGGCTAAGCTCTTATGCAAGAAATGGGCCAAAAGGTGGCCAAAGAAGCAAGTATACAAAAAATTCATCAAACATCCAAAGACCCTTAATGAAACATGACAAGGAGGTCAAAATATGGCTGTTTTTAGTTCGGACCAAAGTCCAAAAACAGCAACATCAGGGGCTGCCAAGGCATGCAAAAATGGGACCAAAAAGAGAATATAAAGGCAAGTATAACATGGAGGTCCCAAAGAGTGTTGAGCCCTTCTTCAATGTTGAATAGGGGCTCAAAATAAGCCTATTTTCAGTTTACATCAGGCTCTAAAACAGATCATACACAGGCCAAAAAATACATGCAAGATTATGGCATTTAAGAAGGACAATGAAGCAAGTGCAAGAGGGGGGGGGGGCTCAAACAGTGTTGAGCCCTTAATGAAACATGAAAAATGGCTCAAAATGAGCTTAACTTCAGTTAGGATCGGAGCCCAAAGATGTAAGCACAAGGAGCTAAGATATAGGCCAAAAAAATGCACAAAAGAGGGAAAATGGGACTCACCCTTGTAGAACCAATCTTTAGCAACCTTTGGACCGAGTTTGGGAGCTTTTAACCTCTGGAGGACAGCCTCAAGCTGCTGGAATGGGCGTTGGAGGTATTGTGCTATGGCTTGGTGTGTAAATGGCCAAGGATAATGAACTTTGGAGCTTGGAAGAGAGAGTTGAATGTATAGATATAGGGTTGTATGTATAATGGTGCCTCAGCTGGTTTTTTCAACCTAGTATAAGGAAGAGGAGAGCTTCCTTTATAGAGACAAGGGAGTAAGACTTCTCTTAGAAGCTTCAAAACCAAGAGCCAAGATCCTCCATACACGTGTATAGAGGATCCAGTCTGTGCCCTCCAGCTGGCACAGCTGGAATCCACTCAATCTGCAGAATGCTCCGGAAGGTCATCGGCTAGCAAAAATTGCCGGTCAGCAAAATAAAGTGCCGGTCGGCACAATAAATTGCCGGCCGGATAAATATAGTGCCGGTGGATGGCCGGTAAGGTCACAAAACGGCCGGTTGGTGTCCAAATTGAAGCCCCGGAAGTTAGCTTTCCAATGGCACAAACCTTGCATTAAAATTTCTCCTGTGGAAAAAGTTATGCCATTTTGGTGAAGCCGCGCAGATTCGATCCAACCGGGATGATACCCAACTTCAACCAATCATATCTCCCCCACCCGGACTTGGCTTTAAGAGATTCTTGAGTGAAAAATGAAGCCCCGGAAGTAAGCTTTCCGACAGTGGTGGCCTCATAGCTAAACTCCAAGTGTACAGATAGATAAGCCCGATTCAGCGAGGGCTGCTCAACTCACTTCTACCCGGATTCATGCCGAACTTTTCCCAAACTAGTTTTCTCCTCTCATTTCCTCTCTTCTTCAACTCCAAACCCCTAAACAAAGTGTTTTGAAGGATTTGCCTCTCTCCTTGCCGAAGAAAATGAACATTTGCCCTGCACACCTTTCTCCGCCAAGCAAAACATCAGTGGTGCCCAAGTCTTAAGGGCGGTCAAAAATGGGGTGTCTACACTTGTGTTCGTCTCGAGTTCCCGGAGGTCTCGGCTGCGCGCCTCACCTCAGGATCTCTTGACTCGACTTCTCGGTGTCTGGTTTTGCACCAAACACTTGTGTTTTTTCCTTGAAAGGCGGGAAATGGCTTGTTGGCCATTCCCACCCCCACCGGCTGTCCCCTCACATCACCGGCCGTTTATTGGTGCCACCGGTAGTGGTTTCTTAAAACCAACGGCCGGTCGGCACTATATTTTGCCGACCGGCACTTTATTTGGCTGGGGACCCTTTTTTTGCTGGCCGGTGTGACCCTTTTGCACCCTTCAGACTTGGTGCATGCTAGCTGTGCCAGCTGGAATGCACCAACACTCCTCCCCGTGCATGAAGTGGCTGTTTTGCCCCTTTTGCCTCCTTTTGGTCAAAGCTTCTTGAGGAAGCTTGACCCTTTGTCAAAGCTTCCTCAAGAAGCTTGGCCAGCTATCTTAGCTTCCACAAGAAGCCTTGACTCCTTTGCCCCCTTTGCCTCTTTCATTTAGCTTCTTTGAGAAGCTTAAATCATTTCCCTTTGCCTATTTAAGCACCTCTCTTCTTCCATTGTTGAGGTTAGAGTTTTGAACATAAAAAAAACCAGAGCTTATATACATATGCATCTTATACACACACTCTCTCTCTATATTTCCCTCTCTCTGCTCCCTTGTGTGTGTTTTCTTGGCCTAAAAGTGCATTTTGACCTTACTTTTGCACTAATACACACACCATTACAACTTGCTCCGAGATTGAGAGGCATTGAGGGTTGTTTTTTGAGATTTTGGACTGATTTTTCTCAGAAGAGTGTGGCTGGACCAACTGTTCTTGAAGTGTTCTTCAAGGGTAAGATTTTCACTTTAGTTTCCCTAATCTTGCATTGGCTTTTGACCTGTCTTGCATATTGATTCAAGCTTTGACTATAACATAAAAAAGTCTTCTATTTTCCTGCTTAAGAACTTTCATTAAGGGTGTTTTGGCATTGGGGGTCGAACTCACCCTCTTAGGCCTTGTTTGGCCCTTTTGGTGCTTCCATTGTTAGGCTTTATTTGCTTGAGTGTTTGGTTCTTTTCACCACTGAAATCCAGTGGATTTTCAGTGGTAAAGAAGAGGGTTTGAAGTCTTGCATAGGGGAGGGACACCCCTCTCCCTTGGATTTCAGTGGTAAAGAAGAGGGTTTGAAGTCTTGCATAGGGGAGGGACACCCCTCTCCCTTGGTCTCTCTCTTGTTTGCATATTTGGCTCAATGTGGTAGCATGCATGTCTAATCTTGTTTAGCTTCATTTCAGAGCTTATTTGGTGTTTATACAACATGTTTTACCTCTGTCTCATGTGGGTTTGTTGATCTCTTTCATGCATGTTATACTTGCTTTATATCTCCTCAAGGTTGCCTAGAGGTATGCCATACATTAAGGCCATGATTCTCACATGATCTAGCCTAATATTATGAAGGTATTAGCATCATTTTGCCATGTTCGAGATCTGTTGGCCACTGTTTCAGTCATGCTTGCCATGTTTGGTGTCACCTCTTTGCATTTTAGCTTAAGGGCCTTAAGGGTATGGGTCATGAACATGCATTGGTTAGGCTATTTCGGTGATTTGGAATCACTTAGCATGTCATTTCAATCCCTAAACCATGCTTGTATACTTGCATTCATCGCTCCTCTCATGCTTTGAAGTTGCACCCTCTTATGCCTTGAAACATGCATTGTGTATGCCTATGTGTTTGCTTCATTTGGGATGCCATATGTGTGGGTTTTGGGGCTCTTTTGCATTCCAAAATTCTGTTTTTGGTTGTATAGTTCATGCCATGTTTGTTTGGGTTAGTGGTGGTAGAATGCCCTTTGTTATGCCTTAGCTTTGACCCCTCTTTTGGCTTGCATGTTTGTAGTGCATTTTGTCCATCACTTGAGGCACTTTTAGCCATTGTTTTGAGGGGTGTTCGAGGCCTCCCATTTCAGTCTAAGTCCCTTCTTGGACATGGTTGTATGTTTGACTTGTTGCCTCTAATTGCATGCGTGCATTGTACCATATTAGCATTGCATGATGAATTGCATTGTAGGATTGCATGTTAGGAACATTGCATGCTTGCCATGATATGTTGCATTACATTTGGCATGCTTTGCATTTTAGTAATATGTTGCATTTTCGAGCCATGTTTGCATAACATGCATTGCATTGCTTGGTTTGGGGTGTCAAACCAAGTGCGAGGGGGGGGGGGAATTGTTCATACTATAAGTGATGTAATGCGTCTCAACTCTCGGTCACCGAGGCCCTTGACTTTGGCATGATAGGGTTTTGGTATTCATTTATACGTTGCATGCATTTTCATTAAATTGCAACCTTGGCTCCTTCGGCCATCAACGCATCAAAATGCATGATTGATGGCCCGAGGGTCAAGGGTCATGCTCCCTCGAGTCCCTTCCATGATTGGGAGTGTGCCCGCGTATACATTTGTTTGAAATTGTATGCCTGTAGACACCCCATTTTTGACCGTCCTCAAGATTTGGACGTCACCGTTTGAACACTCGGTGATCATCCATGATTGTGTTCGTTTGGAGTTCCCGGAGGTCTCGGCTCGCGCGCCTTGCCTCAGGATCCCCGAACTCGGCTGTTTAGTGTCTGGTTTTGCACCAAACACTTTTGTTTTGCCTTAGAGGGGCAGGGAATGCCTTGTGAGACATCCCCATACACCACCGGCAGTGGCTGGAGGCCACCGGCTGGTCTTTTTCTTCCATCGGCAATTTTGTTTGCCGGTCGGCACACTGTATTGCCGGTCGGCATAATATGTTGCCGGTCGGCACTGTTTTTTGCCGGAATAGCTTTTTTGGGCAGCCGACCACTGTTCCTCCACTTTTTGGAGATATTTTGTGCCAGCTGTGATAGCTGGCACCAACTCCTTTCCCCTCCATACACGTGTATGGAGGGATTTCCCTCTAGCCAAGCTTGTTGAATAAGCTTTGCAAGAGGGATCCTTATAAGAGGGAGGCTTTCCTCTTGGTTCTAGGTTAGAAAAACAGAAGCAAAAACCAGCCTTTGAAGATATAGATACATATTATATCTATACCTCTCTCCCTCTCCCTTCTTGTGTGTGTTTCTTGGCCCAAAAGGTGTGTTTTACCTTACTTTTGAAGGACTTGGGGGAGTTGTTTCTTGAGTTTTGGACTGGTTTTGATCCAAAGAAGGAGGTTAGGCCATTTGTTCTTCAAGGGTTCTTCAAGGGTGAGCATCTTCCCTTTTATTCCCCAAACTTGCTTTGTTTTTCTACCTATTTTGTTTATTGTTTTGGATCTTGTGTATAACATAAAAAAGACTCATATTTTCCTGCTCTAACACTTTCATTAAGGTCACTTTGTGGTTAGATTGCAAACTCACCCTCTTAGGCCTTGTTTAGCCTATTTTGGTGCCATTTTGATAAGGTTTTGTTCACTTCAGCATTTTGATCTTTTGATCACCAAAAATCAGTGTATTTTAGTGTCAAAAAAGTTGGTTTGAGGTCTTGCATAGGGGAGGGACACCCCTCTCCCTTTATGGTTTTGTTTCCTTGCTTTTTGAGCTCAAAAGGATAGCATGTGTGCTTGTTGTGTCTTGGCTTCATTTCAGTACTTTTTTAGGCATCTTAGGTCTTACATAACCTCTTTTTTTTTGGCCGGATTTGGCCCTCTTGCATGCTTGTGATATTTGCTTTGTATTGCCCCATCTTGCTTAAAAGTACATCCCATGATTAGGCCATGATTTTTGTGTGTGTTGGCTTGGTTCCATGGAGCATTTAGCATTGTTTTTCCATGCTTAAAATCTGTTGGTTATCAACTTGGTCATGTTTAGCATGTTTGGTAGAGTTGCTTTGTATTTTGGCTTGGAAGCTTTGAGCATTTTGACCTCTAGCATGCATGGTTGTGTTTACCCTCTTGATTTGGCATCATCTAGGGTTATATTTTAGTCCAAGAATCATGCTTGTATGTGTGCATGCATGGCCTCTTTCACGCCTTGAAGATGTGTCCTCTTATGCCTAAGAATGAGCCTTAGTGTATTTGCTTCATGGGGGATATCTTAGTTGCCATATTAGGAGCTTTTGGGGTCCTATTTTGCATGCATAGATTCTGTTTTTACTTGTCTTGATCATGCCATGAGTGGTCATGTCATTGAAGGTAAGTTGTCTCCTTTTGTGTCTTGACTTTGGGACCATGAATTTGCTTGTTAACATGAGTTGATTACCTACCATTTTAAGCACCTTTGGTCACTGTTTTGAGGAGGGTAAGGGTCTGTCCCTTTGCCATTTTTAAGCCCTCTTGCATGCTTGCTCCATGTTTGTTGGATAGTTGTTCTATTAAGCTTTGTGTAGCACATCGATCCCATAGTCAATTTGGTCCATGTTTGCACCATTTTTGTACCTTGTATGCTTAGCATTGTACATTTGTCATGTTGGTTGCATAATGTTTGTTGTGCTTTATATCTTGGTGGCATGATGTATTTGAGCCTTGTTGAGCATTACATGCATTGCATTTACTTGGTTTGGGGTGTCAAACTAAGTTCGGGAATCAAGGACCATTCATACTCCAAGTGATGCAATGCGCCTTGATTCCCTGTCATCGGGACCTTTGACTCTAACTTGATAAGGCCTCGGTTTTTCATGTTGTTTGTTGCATGCATTTTCATATCAAATGGCAAATTCGCCCCTTTGACTCATCACGTACCATTGATGATTCAAGGATCGAAAGTCATGCTTCTTTGAGTTCGAAATATGATAAGAAGTAGGACCATGCTTACATGTGTCCAAAAACTCCATACTATGCACTGCCTGTCCTCTGTTTGCTGTCAGATTGTCTGTTGCAGGAAGTTTCTGCCGACCGGCAGAATTTAGTGCCGACCGGCACTATCTGGAGTGCCGATGAACCTGATAAAGTGCCGACGGGAATTTTGGAGTGCCGGTGGCAATTCTGTCTGGCCGGTGGTGCTCTGCAGGATGCAGAGAGCTTGTTCCAGCACTTTGGAATTTTTTTTTTTTTTTTTTTTTTTTAGAAAGACAAGGCAGTACAAACAGAAGCGACAAGAGCATAGTACGGGTTTTCCGGGCAGGACGGATTCGAACATGCATCATCTGCGCGCCCCGAGGCAGAGGCTGTGGCCACCCTCTTTATTCTTTTGCTTCCTCTTTTTTTAATTAATTAGGAAATTTTGTAATAATTTTATTTGTTCATTATTTTGGGACTGTAATATTAATTCGAGCCCTCTGAGTGAGGGTAAACATGTAATAAGTGTGGGTGAGTGTGTGTATGTCTTCCAATCCCCATTTCTTTCTTCCCTTTTATTTACCAGCTTATGATGGTAGATTAGGGCATTTTGAAATTAGCATACCTTATGATATGCATGCGTGCATTCATGCATCTGTTAACATGCACCGGGCTCGGTACATCATACTAAACGCATTCGTATTTTCAAATTCCAAAATTGAATACATGAATTAGTTGGTTACATATCGTATGCCATATCTAGGTTAACCGAGCCTAACTAAAATTGCACCTTATATGTGTTGCATTAGGCAAAATAACATGAACTAGGACATGCATGTTTGCTAACTAGTTTACTGTTTTGGCACGGAGTACAATGTAAGTATTTTTGCTTTAGCATCCAGCATGCGTGTGAATGTTGCCATAATAGTATGCCTGCCATGCGGCTAAGTGCTTACATGAGATAAACTGCTTGAATGCCTGTGGGTGGAGGTCAAATTGCTTAAATTGGGATAATGCGTTAAAACTGTGAATTTTAAGCCCACTAGATAATGGCAAAACCATCTTTTCCAAAAGCCCACTTGAGGGTGGCAAAATCTGCATTTTAGCCTACTTGCGAGTAGCAAACCATTTTTAAACAAACATGAAATGTTTTGTTCCAATTTAGGCGATTTGGTCTATACTTGTTTGCTGTGCGCATAACATAGTAATTCTAGGCTAATAACCGGAATAAGAACACATAAAGTTTTCAAAATCAGATATCATGGTTAGTAGAGGCCGGTCTTCGGACCGGGCGAAAGGGGGTGCTCATAGCTGACCTTCCCCGATCGTACCCAAGCTCCCGAGCCGAGACAACTCCGGTGATGACGGACATGTGGCCTTCGGCACCGAGTCAGGGTTTCCTAAATTCTCCCATTTTAAAACATTTAGGTGGCGACTCTGTATCTGGCAAAGCAGTCCATGTTTGGCACTACTTTTTCAAAAATCTGTTTCTCAAAACGATTTGCCAGATTTGGACTCTTTGGTTCAGATTAAGAACCGTGACACAAATCGAGAGTCCAAACTGTAGCATGAGGCCCACGGGCGCTGTTACAGTTTCTGGCGACTCCGCTGGGGACTTTAGAGAGCTTGACTCGAACTCGTGATATCCTGTTTTGATCTCATTTATGTGTTTCTTTGCATTGCATGTGCATTGGTGCGCCTAGGAACACAGTGTTTGCCATCTGCCATTCCTGAACGGTTTGTCGGAGGCTTGTCTTGTCAAGGCATGTCCATAAGGCTGACCGGCTATGGGCTCTGACAGTATGGGAACACAAACCCCGGTTTTACCGGGGCACCCTTTTTGACCATTCAACCTAGTGCATATTCGGAATCCGTAGTGACCATTCCAAACTAGGACAGGTTGCTTACCCGATGTTGGGTTGTTCGAAACCGCTGTGTGCGTAGTGAAACCCTAGCTCCTGACAAAATAGGACAGGGAAACCCTACCCCAACATAGGGGTGTTTTGGCTCGCTTTACTTGCTATGTGCTGTTAGAATGGATTTCTGCAGGGAAATGAACACACCAGTTTGTAAGTCTGGGCATCAGGCCTGAGGGCATCAATATCAGCTTTAAGAGAATCAGTTATCTGAGGGTATCAGGGTTCAGTATTGGGAATAGAGATTTTGAGAACAGTGGTCGGTATCGGGGAACCGTGTGCTCGGCTTATCGACTATGCGTTTTGAAAATCCAACTGTATATTATTTGTTTATTTTATGCTGTTGTACTGTCCGGTTGTTGGTTTGTTTATTGCTTTATTTATCTTTTTGCTAGGTAGTTTAGCATCATTGCGTCTAACCCAGTAGACATTCCCCAAGCACTCTGGATCAGAGGTCGCCGGCTCCATCGATCTGAGGATCTGATAGAAGGACAACCAGTGTACCATTCTCTACCCCCGGTTACTAAACGGAAAGCGACTAGGCAGAGGATATCGGTTCAGCAATCGGTACAAAGGGCTTCGTCTACCCCACCTGTGTACAGTAGGGATCAGGATCCCGTTTCACCCACAGAGAGGGAACGCATACCAGCAATTCAACCAGAGCAGAACAATATGGCTAACTTAGAGGAGATGGTGCGCCAACTTCAGGAAAGCATGAAAATGATGCAGCAAGATGCTGCCCGACAGGCAGAATTTGCCAGGCAACAGGCTACAGTGATGAGTGAGCAAGCGGATTTAATTGGGAGGTTGCAACAGCAAACCGGGGCATCACCTTCGCAGCAAATCCCTCCTCCATTAAGGGTTCCAATACCCGAAGAAACACCAAACGTCCGGAATGTCCAAGAAGATACAGATATCCCAATGGGGCCGGCTCCACCCCCGATTCCGCCTCAACAATCCAAGGCAACCACTCCCATTAACGTATCGGATTCTCCCTTTGAGGCTGAGATAGACCCCATGACTTTAAAAATGCACAAGCTTGAAAAGCTGTTCAAGAAATCTCAAGGTGAGAAGTCCATTCCGGACATTGGAGATGGGTACATCGACACAGCCGTGACGCTGCCAGATCGATTTAAGATGCCCCAAATCGATCGTTTTGACGGGTCTGAGGATCCCATGGTACACCTGCGACTATTCTCAGATGTCTTAAGGCCAATGGGCCTCACCAGATTGCAGAAACTATCTTTATTCGGCCGGACCTTGTCGGGTGTGGCGTCCGCATGGTATGCCAAGTTGGGGGACGACGTCAAGAGAAACTGGGACGAGATGGCTGAGGCCTTTATCCTGCAGTACTCGTATAACACACAAATCGAGATCACGACCCGGGATCTCGAGACAACAAGGCAAGAACCCAAGGAAAGCTTCTCAGAGTTTGTAACCAGATGGCGGGCTAAAGCTTCAATGATGACCTTGAGACCCACAGACAAAGACCAGATTCGGATGATTGTGCGCAATCTTCAGCCGAAGCTAATGCAAAAGATGATTGTAGTCCCCTTTCCCACCTTTGCTGATTTACATGAAATGGGGGTGCAGATCGAGGACGCCTTGAGACAAGGTTGGATTGATAATGATCGGGACCAACCCCGCAGAAATTTCAATCGTAGTACTAATACAGGCCCGAGTGGCGCTGCGACTGCCAGGACCTCCGAAGTAAGTATGGTCACCACTAACCCTTCCCCGAGAAATACAGCAGCCACACCATTCTCCGGCGCGTCCGGAAGCAATTCGCAAACAGCCAAATACCCTCCCAGAAACACCAGAACCTTTGCTCCACTTTATATGCCCCTGTCCAAAGCTCTGGGGGTTTTGATCAGGAAAGGGCATCTGAAGCCCCTAGAGCCGCGGCCCTTGCCAGAAAGACTACCCGCCACCCACAACCTAGCCAAATATTGTGCGTTCCACCAGCAGCATGGTCATGACACTGACCTATGCTTTCGTTTACGTCATGAGATTCAAGATCTCATTGATAATGGGGTGATTCTTCCCCCTGAGAAACCTAATGTTACCACAAATCCTCTCCCCGCACATAACCAAGTTCCACCACCCAAAAGAGTCAACTTCATCCACACTGGGGTCGCATCCTACGATCCCAGTATCTACATCACACCCTCCTACCTACCTAAACCTAAAGTTTTCCTCCCGATTGCACCGATTTGTGCATGACGGACATCTCCATAACCCAACCCAAGCCAGTGGTGGTGACCATCGAGAACAGGAAAGGGGTTGTCAAACCAGGGTTCGTGGAGCCTGAGAATGATGTTGGGAACGCTTACAATCCGAATGACTACATTTCACCCGTGAGCCAGAATAGACCAAATGTCGAATTTCCAGTCGGGGGAGAGCTGTGTGTAATCCGAGGGGACAATTCAGGACAGGAAATGGATGATTTGACAGCCGTGGAAAAGGATGTTGTCAAGTCCCAATTTCATGATGACCAAGACTTAGCCATCAACTGGTATGATAATGAAGAATCAGCAGAGGCCACGGGGTGGTTAGACGATCAGCCGGATGTAATAGGGGAGTTCCAATCAGAACAAGGCCCGGCAGGGGCAGGAATGTCAACAACGGCCGGGAGTGTCGAAGAGCAGAATGCATCGCCGGAGAGTGCCGGCGTCGAAAGTTTCGCTCTGGAATGGAGCATTTTAAGTACAGGGATCAGTGAGCAATCTACTGCATTGACAAAGTCAGAACAAGAAAGATTCGAGGATTCTGAGAGGATTAGAAAAGCAAAAGGCCACGTAGGGGTCGAAACCGCCGCAAGTACGGAAATGGAGGATGTTGTGAACATAGGGATAAAAGGTACTGTGAGTATCGAAACAGTTGTGCCAGAACCAGACAGATGCTTGTCAGTCGCAGATGGTATGTGGTGGGAAGACGACGATCTATGTCTTGCCCACACGGACGAGGATTGGAAAGGTAACCAACCAGATGATACCTGGTATATCGGCGAAGTCGATCACATGACTAGGAGTGGACGGTATTTCAAGCCTCCACACCTAGATCAACCAGAGGCGTCTGGGAAAGATAATGAAGCAGAGAAACAAAAGGAGAAGCAACTCGAAGATGAGGCCGTATTGAGACAGTTGAAAAAGATACAAGCAAACATCTCCATCTGGGGACTGCTTATGGCTTCTCGAGTACATAGACAAGCTGTCCTTACAGCCATGGACAAGGCCAAGCTGTCCATAGACACCACGCCCGAGCAGCTGGTGGGATTAGTCTTTTCAGGAGGGAATTCCCCAGCATTGAATTTTTCTGACAAAGAGCTGCCACCCGAAGGTGCAAACCATAACAAGCCGCTCTACATCTCTGTCGAGTGCAGAGATAAATGGATACCTGTGGTACTTGTCGACACGGGATCCGCCATCAATGTCTGCCCGGCAAGGACAGCTTATGCGATTGGTTTGAAAGTCGCGGATTTTATACCAACGGCCCAAGTAATTCGGGCATATGATAACACAAGCCGGGAGGTAATGGGGACAGTTAAGATTCAAACAAAGGTTGGGCCCGGACAGCATGAGATAGATTTCCATGTCTTGGAGGTTCCTGCAACGTTCAACTTGCTTTTGGGACGGCCGTGGCTGCATCAGGTAAAGGCGGTCTCCTCTACCTTACATCAAGTGGTGAAATACCCCTATGGGAAGGGAGTAGCCATTGTCTTTGGAAATTCATCAATTCATCCACCACCAGAGGTGTCTACGCCTGTTCTAGAAATTGAGCATGGTATAGAAGATGTGTTCATATCAGGTTTTACCTTGGCCGAGGCTCGGGTTGTACAGAACATCATGGCAGCTAACGAAGAGGTGTATGTCAGCGCCCAAGCAGTTTATCTCATGAACAAACTCCAGCACATCCCCGGGATGGGATTAGGCAAGAGCGGTAGGAAAGGTGCCGCAGCATCGACAGAGGTGCCACATAACCCCCATACCTTTGGTTTGGGCTACCTACCCACCAAAGAGGATTGGGTAAGGAAAGGAAAGGAAATGGCCGGAAGGGCCAGGGCGAAACAGATGGGGAAGCCCTTTGACTTGATGCACCAGCCCATTCGGGGGACCCTGAACGGACGTTTCGTCCGGGAGGGGGAGGACTTTCCGTTCTGTGGCTTCCCGGAGCCGTGGCTCAATGCGGAGATGAAGCGCGTACCGGGATTTGAAATTTTCTTTGATTTACAGTTACCTGAGGATGACATCGCCGAAGGGCAGGCAGATCTATCGGCTGAGGCCGAGCAAAGTAAGGAGGTACGGTCTGAGGACGCTGAAAATGAAATGGGGGCAGCGCTGGCATGTCTGCTGTCAGATCCTCCGATCGAACAGAGGTGCTTGGGGGATAGCTCCTCGGTATGTGTGATTGGGAATGAAGCGGCTGCGGGCCTACCATAAGCTATTTTGGATGCATCCATCGCACCTTCTCTCATCTGGCAATATGAAGAAGGCTTTCAATCAAGCAGCACCGGGTCAGGTAGTGAGCCGGAATCTGATTCTACCGAATCTTGTACGTCGGAATCAGATTCCAGCTCAACTGAGTCTGAGTCCGGTATTCCCGGGGGTGATAACCCGGATACCACAGTCCTGTCTAGATCGTCTTTTTCATTTTCTTTTGAGTCTGTTGTAACGGAAGAATCCGACGGCTCGGAAGTATTTAATGAGAACGACGTAGGTGTGGTTTCGGAGTATTTTTCTGTGCCTTTGATTTATTGCTTAAATCAGGATTTTCAAAATTTTGATGAAAACGACGAGGAAGAAATTCCTCCGGTTTTGGAACGGTTAATTGATCAAGAGCAGGAAAGATTTGTTAAACCTTTAATGGATGAAATCACTACTGTGAATGTTGGTACTGAGAAGGACCCGCGGCTGGTCCAGATCGGGTCCACGTTGTCTTCTGAGGAACGCGAGCGCTTAGTCGCTTTGTTAAAAGATTTCAAAGATGTTTTCGCGTGGTCCTACGAAGACATGCCTGGAATCGATCCTGAGATTGTACAGCACCGGATCCCTCTTGATCCCGAGGCCCGACCTGTCAAACAGAAGTTCAGGAGGATCCGCCCCGATTGGGCCATTAAGATCAAGGAAGAGGTCACCAAGCAGATTGACGCAGGCTTCTTGTTGGTGTCTGAGTATCCGACTTGGTTGGCCAACATTGTTCCGGTACAGAAGAAAGACGGCAGAATTCGGGTCTGTGTAGACTTCAGAGATTTGAACAGGGCCAGTCCGAAGGACGACTTTCCCTTGCCACACATCGATGAACTGGTAGATTTCACGGCAGGACATGCCTTGCTTTCGTTTATGGATGGTTTCTCAGGCTATAATCAGATAGTAATGGCGCCCGAGGACCGGGAGAAGACTGCATTCACTACCCCGTGGGGTACATATTGTTATCGAGTGATGCCATTTGGGCTGAAAAACGCAGGAGCTACCTATCAACGGGCAGCAACTACGATATTGCATGATATGATCCATAAAGAGGTCGAGGTGTATGTGGACGACATGATTGTCAAGTCCAAAGAAAGAGAAGGCCACTACACCGCCTTACAAAATTTTTTTCAAAGGATCAGAGAATTTCGGCTGCGGCTAAATCCCCAGAAGTGTACTTTTGGTGTTACAGCAGGAAAGATGCTAGGGTTTCTGATAACGCAAAGGGGCATCGAGGTCGACCCTTCCAAAATCAAGGCCATCTTAGAAATGCCACCACCAAGGACTGAAAAGGAGGTGCGAGGCTTTCTAGGTAAAGTGCAATTCATAAGGCGGTTCATCTCTAAACTAACCGTGACTTGTGAACCACTGTTTGGCCTCCTGAAGAAAGGAAAGAAATTCCAATGGGACGGCCGATGTCAAGCAGCTTTTGAGCAGATCAAAGAATATTTACAGAACCCGCCTGTATTGTCACCGCCAGAACCAGGGAGACTGTTGATATTGTATCTTTCGGTAACTGAGACCACCATGGGCTGCATGCTCGCACAGGAGTCGGAAGACAAAGTGGAAAGGGCTATCTATTATCTGAGCAAGAAGATGCTGGATTACGAGACCCGCTATACACCACTGGAGAAGGCTTGTTTGGCCTTGGTATGGGCTACCCGGAAGCTGCGGCACTACCTGTTAGCTCACTCTGTAATGTTGGTTTCACGTTTGGATCCCATCAAATATCTTTTCGAGAAACCAGCACTTACAGGTAGGCTAGCTCGTTGGTTGCTATTGCTTTCCGAATTTGACTTGAAGTATGTAACACGCAAGTCGGTGAAAGGGAGAGCGGTAGCAGAGTTCCTTGCCGACCATCCGGTTGAGGGGGATGAAGCGGTTGAGTACCTATTCCCAGATGAAGCCATTCTGCATATCGAGGATGAAACTTGGACGATGTATTTTGACGGAGCGTCAAACCAGTATGGGTATGGGATAGGGGTGTTGCTGATAGCGCCTGACGATTCCCGTATCCCTTTAGCATTCAAGCTCCAGTTCAGAGTCTCGAACAATGAGGCAGAGTATGAGGCATGTATTGCGGGTCTGGAAGCAGCCCTAGAGCTAGGGGTAAGACGGTTGGACGTCATTGGGGACTCGAATCTTGTTGTGTCTCAAGCGAAAGGAGACTGGAAAGTCAAGGAGGAAAGGATGATAATTTACCACCAAACCTTGGATTTGTTAATTCCTCGGTTCGAGAAACTAAACTTCACCCACCTCGTAAGAGAGAACAACAGGTTTGCAGATTCGTTAGCAACTCTATCTTCCATGATAGACATCCCGTCGGGAGTCCGGATGCGTCCAGTCATCATTGATCAGAAGTTTGCGCCAGCATACGAGTCAATTTCCGCCATAGATGAAGCCCAAGACGGCAACCCCTGGTATTACGATATTTGGAACTTCTTGGAAAAGGAGACGTATCCGATAGGGGCAAGCACCAAGGATAAAAGGGCCATTAGAAGAATGGCTATTCAGTTCATCATCTGCGGAGGTAAACTGTACAAAAGAGGTCATCTGGGAATGCATAAGCTCTGTGTAGAAGCTGAAGAGTCGAAGCGCCTAATGGAGGCCATCCATGGAGGAGAATGCAGTGCACACATGAATGGAGTAATGTTGGCCAGAAAAATCCTTAGACAGGGCTATTATTGGTCGACCATGGAAGAGGATTGTATCGGCTTTGTTCGGCGATGCCACAAATGCCAGATCCATGCAAACCGTATGAACATCCCACCATCCAAATTGTACAATATGACTTCCCCGTGGCCGTTTTCCGTGTGGGGGATCGATGTAATCGGAGCTGTTACCCCGAAGGGATCGAACGGACATGAGTATATCCTCGTAGCGATAGATTATTTCACAAAGTGGGTCGAGGCCCAATCATACGCGGTGTTGAAGGCGTCGCACGTCGCAAAGTTCATCAGAAACAACATCATTTGTCGCTACGGGGTGCCAAATGAGATCATCTCGGACAATGGATCCCACTTTAAGAAAGAAGTGGTCGACTTGTTGGAAAAGTATAACGTGGCTTTTCATAAGTCATCTACGTATCGGCCGCAAACCAATGGAGCAGTTGAGGCCGCCAACAAGAACATCAAGCATATACTGCGGAAAATGGTAGAGACCTATCGAGATTGGCCAGATAAGTTGTCGTTTGCTCTGTGGGGCTACAGAACTTCGATTAGAACTTCTACCGGAGCAACTCCGTATTCGTTAGTTTATGGAATGGAGGTTGTTCTACCTATTGAAATTGAAGTTCCGTCTCTACGGGTATTGGCCGAGTGTCAGATAGCTGAGGCAGATTGGCAGCAAAGCAGGTTCGAGGAACTAATGCTCTTTGATGAAAGGAGACTGAAAGCACTGTACCACGTTCAGAGTTACCAGCGCAGGATTGCTCGGGCTTTTAACAAGAAGGTTAAGTCCAGAAATCTAAAGGAAGGGGATTTGGTACTCAAAGACAACCGAGCTCCCATCCACGACCCGAGGGGCAAGTTCAGACCCAATTGGACTGGTCCCTACATCATCAAAACCATCTGGTCAGGCGGAGCTGTGGTTCTAATGGACTTAGATGGCTTAGAATTCTCTCAACCGATCAATATGGACAAGTTGAAGAAATACTACCCTTGAGAGGCTCGCTAGGCCGAAAACCCGAAAGGGCGACCTAGGCAAAAGTTAGAGCACAAAAAAATTAGAAAATATAAAAACTGAGCTCGCAAGGCTGAAAACCCGCAAAGGGCGGCCTTGGCAAAAGTTAGAGCGCAAAAGGAGAGTGAAAATACTCGAGCGAACCTAAGCCGGAACTACGTAAGGCTTGATTCCCATGTTTGGGATACGTAGGCAGCTTCATCCTGAAGTTCAGCCATAACACTTCCCCGATCAACTTTGTCCATTTGATCATCTCAGCCATCTTAGTCCATCAGCATTCGTTGGAATCTCCGGTGCAGTGCCACTCAGACTAGGGGCAACTTTCCGTTGCTATGCAGTGCTGCGGCGTTCTTCAGACTAGGGGCAACTTTCCAGTTGCAGGAATCTGGGGTTTGTACATCTCAGTGACAGATCTCAGGCGTGTCCAGTTCTGATCCATGTCGAAAATATCTTTGAAAAGTTTTAATATAAGCTGACTTCGTTCAAATAATCTTTTTACAACTTCGACTATTTTCGGACCAAAGTGGAAAATTCTTAGTACCAGAACTTTCAATTTCATTGATTTCAAAAAAGAGTCTTCCTGCTCTTACAAACAATTGAAATTGCCTTTTATTACATTCATGAAAGAAAACTTGAAAATACTAATAAAGCAATAAATCTAGGGCATGGTCAAGTCAGGTGTTCCTGCGCCCCCTCCCAGAGCTGGTCGAAGCCTCTGATGCCAAGCTGGGCCCGATCTGTGCTTCTTCATTAAGCCAATCTATGCACTCTTCAGATAAAGTGCAACTGAAAGTAGGAGCGGGGGCCAGGAGTTCTCTCATCCTCCACGCAGTGGCTTGCCAAGCAAGCTGCGCGCCTCGGGTTGGAAATGCAGCAGGATACTCTATCCCCTCTGGCGGGCAGGTCTGATCATGGCCAAATTGGCGTCGAATCTGAAATGGGAAATAGAATGCACAATGAGTGAGACCAACCAGTTGAATCCCAGTCTGTCGAGGCATGCTGTAACTCATTGCCGGAAGGTTCAACCAAGGACACCGCCAAGCAATACGGTCTGCAGACAAGTGGCACATCCAAGCGAACCACCATTCCTCATCCAAGGCATTGACTAGATGATGCCGGAAGAAGTAGCTGCGAGCTGAATATGCGGGACAGGAGTCCACAACCTGCAGTTTATCCATCAGCCATACCTGGGGAGGGATCGAAAAATGAGAGATTAAAGAATAGAGAGATGTACGAGGAGAGAAGAGTGAGAATGGGGTTTTGTGAGAAAAGACTGAGCTCGAGGGCCGAGTGATGTGAGCAAAACAGAAATGCGAGATTGGGTGGAAAACATTACCTGTAGTAGTAGTGGACTCCCCGCCAATCTAGACGTCTCATGACGATAAAAGGCGTCTAAGCCCATTAGTGTCTTGGCCAGAACCATGACAATACAGCTCTTGCCCTCTCTCAAGCCTTGGGCAACCTCAATCAGCCGGACACTAGCCCCTCCAGAGCCCGAAATGAACAGGAAATGAGACAGCATGCACAAGCAGAGCGCATGTCGCCGGAAGCCTTGCCAGTAATGGTTGCTGCAATCACCAGCATCAGAAAATTGATTGGCCAAACTCGGAATATCTAACATCCCGTCGCCCATCAGAGACCGAGCATCGCGCATGCTGAGTCCGCACATGCGCCCTAAGGATTGGGCATGACCAAAATTTAGTTGGGGCAGGAGCTCCTCGTCGCGCTCGGACTCCATTAGAGCTCGGAAATCTTCAAAGGTAGGACACATCTCTTGCCCGGCAAAGCTAAAGACATGTGTCACCGGATTCCAAAATCTTGCCGCGGCGTGAAGAAACGGGAGATGCAACGGGGTACGACCCAGAGTGAATAGTGCATTTATGCCGAAACCCCGGAAATTCACCTTTTCCGAGCCATCCAAGCTAGCGATCCAAGCTGTGAGATTTTGAGCAAGAAACTCTTCCATTGGAGCAAATCAGTGTGAAAATGAGGAAAACTACGAAGCTGAGATCTTTTGTAGGAGATAAGGTTGAGTGGGGAGACAGGTGTCAACATTCTGGTGGTTCCCCTTGTTTAGTGCCGACCGGCATCAAAATATGCCGACCGGCCATTCCAGTCTGCCGACAAAACAAATATGCGGCCGGTACCCACTCCTTGCAGCCGGTGGTCCCTACACTATGCCGGTGGACTTCCTTCTGGTTTTCTGAGCCGTTTATGCTAAGAATTGGGGAACTTAACCACCTCCAACCCCTCCCCGGCGATCGACTCTTGCGGAGCCACGCCTGTCTGCTTGTCGAGTTTTGAACATTTGCTTATCGAGTTGTATTTCGCTCTCTTTGAGCTCTTGATTTGTTTATCGAGTTGTATTCACACTTGTTTGGCTGTGTCATGTCCTTGTTTTGCTTATCGAGTTGTAAGTCGGTTCACTACCTGATTATTACGATGGCAAATTTCCAAAATGGGTTCAATTTCGTTCACATTGTGGTGTGAAACCCTGCGATGCGATGCACAGAAGATCCACAATTGCAACATCTTTTGAACAAAATGATTCGTTTCATTTCCATCACATGTTTTGTAAAGTGCGTGAATTTTGAGAAAGAAAATAAACCTGCCTGAGGCAGTGCAATGTGCTTAAACTACTAGTAAAAAGGTAAATAAAACGTAGAATGGCAGGGTAGCCAAGTATCAGAATTGATACCGATGAAACTCCCCTTGTGGTTAACGCACCTTCCGTGTCTTTGTTCGGGTCAGCCGCGTTGTCGGACGCCCTCACATTACGGGAAATCGCACCTTTGAAACGTGAACCTTTGAGTTGACCTCAGGCCACAACTTCTGCAAGCAACGCTCGATGCGCGCAAAGAATGTCCCGCCCCGTATCCTTTTCATGCTTTGTGAGCCCCGCAAATTGTCTCGATTATGCTGTGTAATAGTACGTTCCTTTACCTGCGTAGACCGCATGTTTTGATTGCGTAGATCGCATGTTTAATCCCATTACCTGCGTAGACCGCATGTTTTGATTGCGTAGATCGCATGTTTAATTCCATTACCTGCGTAGACCGCATGTTTTGATTGCGTAGATCGCATGTTTAATTCCATTACCTGCGTAGACCGCATGTTTTGATTGCGTAGATCGCATGTTTAATTCCATTACCTGCGTAGACCGCATGTTTTGATTGCGTAGATCGCATGTTTAATTCCATTACCTGCGTAGACCGCATGTTTTGATTGCGTAGATCGCATGTTTAATTCCATTACCTGCGTAGACCGCATGTTTTGATTGCGTAGATCGCATGTTTAATTCCATTACCTGCGTAGACCGCATGTTTTGATTGCGTAGCTCGCATGTTTAATTCCATTACCTGTGTAGACCGCATGTTTTGATTGCGTAGATCGCATGTTTAAGTCCATTACTTGCGTAGACCGCATGTTTAACTCCGTCACCAGCATCGACCGCATGTGTTAATTACGTAGACCGCTTGTTTAGTTTCATCGCCTGCGTAGACCGCGTGCTTGTGATCAATTTCGTCGCCTGCGTAGACCGCTTGCTCCGCTTGCCTAGTTGTATTTCAATATGCATTGTCATGCTCTCTATTTACTTCGCGCTGTCACGCATTTCGAGTACACCACTATTCTTGCATTGTCATGCATGTCGCTAACCATATTGTACCTGTTAAGTTTGTTTTCTTTGCAGGCACGATATTGTATGTACGGTTCATTTGAAGCTGGTGCAACTAGACGAGCCGCACAGGTATTTTATCTCCGAGTGAGACGTATTGAGAATTCCATAATTCTCTTACATCCTTTCTGCATTGTAGTGTAATTTGGTATGCTAGCTTAAAACTGTCGCATGTATGCTTCGTTACAGCTTTCTTAGCATGATCATAAGTTATGCTCGGCTCTCTGCATTGTCTTGCATTTCGCCCCTGCCTTCGGGCGCATATCTTATTTGTCTTGTTTGTTTGTCTGAGTCTTCGGCCTTGTCAAAAATGGGTCGTCTCTGGGCTTTGACATTCACTCCCGTCATTGTTATGACTTTCGAGTTCTGTCAAAGAGGGGCAACTGTAGACACCCCATTTTTGACCGTCCTCAAGATTTGGACGTCACCGTTTGAACACTCGGTGATCATCCATGATTGTGTTCGTTTGGAGTTCCCGGAGGTCTCGGCTCGCGCGCCTTGCCTCAGGATCCCCGAACTCGGCTGTTTAGTGTCTGGTTTTGCACCAAACACTTTTGTTTTGCCTTAGAGGGGCAGGGAATGCCTTGTGAGACATCCCCATACACCACCGGCAGTGGCTGGAGGCCACCGGCTGGTCTTTTTCTTCCATCGGCAATTTTGTTTGCCGGTCGGCACACTATATTGCCGGTCGGCATAATATGTTGCCGGTCGGCACTGTTTTTTGCCGGAATAGCTTTTTTGGGCAGCCGACCACTGTTCCTCCACTTTTTGGAGATATTTTGTGCCAGCTGTGATAGCTGGCACCAACTCCTTTCCCCTCCATACACGTGTATGGAGGGATTTCCCTCTAGCCAAGCTTGTTGAATAAGCTTTGCAAGAGGGATCCTTATAAGAGGGAGGCTTTCCTCTTGGTTCTAGGTTAGAAAAACAGAAGCAAAAACCAGCCTTTGAAGATATAGATACATATTATATCTATACCTCTCTCCCTCTCCCTTCTTGTGTGTGTTTCTTGGCCCAAAAGGTGTGTTTTACCTTACTTTTGCACCATTACACACACTATTACACCTTAGTCCGAGATTGAAGGACTTGGGGGAGTTGTTTCTTGAGTTTTGGACTGGTTTTGATCCAAAGAAGGAGGTTAGGCCATTTGTTCTTCAAGGGTTCTTCAAGGGTGAGCATCTTCCCTTTTATTCCCCAAACTTGCTTTGTTTTTGTACCTATTTTGTTTATTGTTTTGGCTCTTGTGTATAACATAAAAAAGACTCATATTTTCCTTCTCTAACACTTTCATTAAGGTCACTTTGTGGTTAGATTGCAAACTCACCCTCTTAGGCCTTGTTTAGCCTATTTTGGTGCCATTTTGATAAGGTTTTGTTCACTTCAGCATTTTGATCTTTTGATCACCAAAAATCAGTGTATTTTAGTGTCAAAAAAGTTGGTTTGAGGTCTTGCATAGGGGAGGGACACCCCTCTCCCTTTATGGTTTTGTTTCCTTGCTTTTTGAGCTCAAAAGGATAGCATGTGTGCTTGTTGTGTCTTGGCTTCATTTCAGTACTTTTTTAGGCATCTTAGGTCTTACATAACCTCTTTTTTTTTTGCCGGATTTGGCCCTCTTGCATGCTTGTGATATTTGCTTTGTATTGCCCCATCTTGCTTAAAAGTACATCCCATGATTAGGCCATGATTTTTGTGTGTGTTGGCTTGGTTCCATGGAGCATTTAGCATTGTTTTTCCATGCTTAAAATCTGTTGGTTATCAACTTGGTCATGTTTAGCATGTTTGGTAGAGTTGCTTTGTATTTTGGCTTGGAAGCTTTGAGCATTTTGACCTCTAGCATGCATGGTTGTGTTTACCCTCTTGATTTGGCATCATCTAGGGTTATATTTTAGTCCAAGAATCATGCTTGTATGTGTGCATGCATGGCCTCTTTCACGCCTTGAAGATGTGTCCTCTTATGCCTAAGAATGAGCCTTAGTGTATTTGCTTCATGGGGGATATCTTAGTTGCCATATTAGGAGCTTTTGGGGTCCTATTTTGCATGCATAGATTCTGTTTTTACTTGTCTTGATCATGCCATGAGTGGTCATGTCATTGAAGGTAAGTTGTCTCCTTTTGTGTCTTGACTTTGGGACCATGAATTTGCTTGTTAACATGAGTTGATTACCTACCATTTTAAGCACCTTTGGTCACTGTTTTGAGGAGGGTAAGGGTCTGTCCCTTTGCCATTTTTAAGCCCTCTTGCATGCTTGCTCCATGTTTGTTGGATAGTTGTTCCATTAAGCTTTGTGTAGCACATCAATCCCATAGTCAATTTGGTCCATGTTTGCACCATTTTTGTACCTTGTATGCTTAGCATTGTACATTTGTCATGTTGGTTGCATAATGTTTGTTGTGCTTTATATCTTGGTGGCATGATGTATTTGAGCCTTGTTGAGCATTACATGCATTGCATTTACTTGGTTTGGGGTGTCAAACTAAGTTCGGGAATCAAGGACCATTCATACTCCAAGTGATGCAATGCGCCTTGATTCCCTGTCATCGGGACCTTTGACTCTAACTTGATAAGGCCTCGGTTTTTCATGTTGTTTGTTGCATGCATTTTCATATCAAATGGCAAATTCGCCCCTTTGACTCATCACGTACCATTGATGATTCAAGGATCGAAAGTCATGCTTCTTTGAGTTCGAAATATGATAAGAAGTAGGACCATGCTTACATGTGTCCAAAAACTCCATACTATGCACTGCCTGTCCTCTGTTTGCTGTCAGATTGTCAGTTGCAGGAAGTTTCTGCCGACCGGCAGAATTTAGTGCCGACCGGCACTATCTGGAGTGCCGATGAACCTGATAAAGTGCCGACGGGAATTTTGGAGTGCCGGTGGCAATTCTGTCTGGCCGGTGGTGCTCTGCAGGATGCAGAGAGCTTGTTCCAGCACTTTGGAATTTTTTTTTTTTTTTTTTTTTTTAGAAAGACAAGGCAGTACAAACAGAAGCGACAAGAGCATAGTACGGGTTTTCCGGGCAGGACGGATTCGAACATGCATCATCTGCGCGCCCCGAGGCAGAGGCTGTGGCCACCCTCTTTATTCTTTTGCTTCCTCTTTTTTTAATTAATTAGGAAATTTTGTAATAATTTTATTTGTTCATTATTTTGGGACTGTAATATTAATTCGAGCCCTCTGAGTGAGGGTAAACATGTAATAAGTGTGGGTGAGTGTGTGTATGTCTTCCAATCCCCATTTCTTTCTTCCCTTTTATTTACCAGCTTATGATGGTAGATTAGGGCATTTTGAAATTAGCATACCTTATGATATGCATGCGTGCATTCATGCATCTGTTAACATGCACCAGGCTCGGTACATCATACTAAACGCATTCGTATTTTCAAATTCCAAAATTGAATACATGAATTAGTTGGTTACATATCGTATACCATATCTAGGTTAACCGAGCCTAACTAAAATTGCACCTTGTATGTGTTGCATTAGGCAAAATAACATGAACTAGGACATGCATGTTTGCTAACTAGTTTACTGTTTTGGCACGGAGTACAATGTAAGTATTTTTGCTTTAGCATCCAGCATGCGTGTGAATGTTGCCATAATAGTATGCCTGCCATGCGGCTAAGTGCTTACATGAGATAAACTGCTTGAATGCCTGTGGGTGGAGGTCAAATTGCTTAAATTGGGATAATGCGTTAAAACTGTGAATTTTAAGCCCACTAGATAATGGCAAAACCATCTTTTCCAAAAGCCCACTTGAGGGTGGCAAAATCTGCATTTTAGCCTACTTGCGAGTAGCAAACCATTTTTAAACAAACATGAAATGTTTTGTTCCAATTTAGGCGATTTGGTCTATACTTGTTTGCTGTGCGCATAACATAGTAATTCTAGGCTAATAACCGGAATAAGAACACATAAAGTTTTCAAAATCAGATATCATGGTTAGTAGAGGCCGGTCTTCGGACCGGGCGAAAGGGGGTGCTCATAGCTGACCTTCCCCGATCGTACCCAAGCTCCCGAGCCGAGACAACTCCGGTGATGACGGACATGTGGCCTTCGGCACCGAGTCAGGGTTTCCTAAATTCTCCCATTTTAAAACATTTAGGTGGCGACTCTGTATCTGGCAAAGCAGTCCATGTTTGGCACTACTTTTTCAAAAATCTGTTTCTCAAAACGATTTGCCAGATTTGGACTCTTTGGTTCAGATTAAGAACCGTGACACAAATCGAGAGTCCAAACTGTAGCATGAGGCCCACGGGCGCTGTTACAATGCCATACACTATCTGTCCTTGTTGCTGTCAAAAACCAGTTTCTGCAGGGAGTTTCTGCCAACCGGCACTGTTGAGTGCCGATCGGCCATGGATTGGTGGCCGATAATGTGAAACCCCAGCCGATGGGTAAGTTCCATGGCCGGTGGGTATTCCCTTCAGCCGATGGTGTCCTACAGGGTTCAGGGAACCTGTCCTAGGACTTTGGCATTTTTTAGAGGAGCAGGACAGTGTAAACAGAGGCAGCAGTGGTATGGTACGGGCTTTCGGGGCAAGATAAATCCGAGCATGCATCATTCACGCATTTTGAGGCGGGGGCTGTGGCCATCTTCTCTTTGCATTTAATTTGTTAATTAGATTAGAAATTTTGTAATATTTAATTTAGTATTATTTATTCGGACTGTAATATTTATTCGGACCCTCCGAGTGAGGGCAAATGTGTAATAAGTGTGCGTGAGTGTGTGTATGTCTTCCAACCCCACGTCTTTCTTCCCTTTTATTTACCCGCTTATGATGGTAGACTAGGGCATATTTGAATTAGCATACCTTATGCTTAGCATGCGTGCATCCATACATTTGTCTTACATGCACCAGGCTCGGCGCATCACTCTAACTGCATTTGTATTTTAAATTCAAATTGAATACGTGTTAGTTGTAGCATTTCACATGTCATTGTAGATTAGCCGAGCCTATCTTAGTTGCATTTTGCATGTGTTGCATTAGCCATCTTAACATGAACTAGGATTATGCATATGATTACTAACTAGTTTCTGTTTTGGCTTGGAGTACTCTGTAAGTTCTTTTGCTTTAGCATCCTTGCATGCGTGTGAGTGTTGCCATGATAGCATGATTACCATGAGGCTAGATGCTTATGTGATATAAACTGCTTGAATGCCTGTGGGTGAAGGTTGGATTGTCTGAGTTGGAATTGCTCATTGGAATCCGTGTTTTAGTCTACTTGCGAGTAGCAAATTCCAAAACATTTTTCAAAACAAGCGGACATGCAATGCTTATTTCCAAATTAGGCGATCTAGTCTATACTTTTGTGCTGTGCGCATAACATAGTAATTCTAGGCTAATAATCGGGATAAGAACACATAACGTTTTCAAAAACGGATATCACGGTTAGCAGAGGCCGATCTTCGGATCGGGCGAGAGGGGGTGCTCATAGCTGACCTTCCCCAATCGTACCGTAGCTCCCGAGCCGAGGCAACTTTGGTGATGACTGACACATGGCCTTTGGCACCGAGTCAGGGTTTCCTAAATCCCCCCTTAAAAAATATTTAGGTGGCGACTCTGTATCTGGCAAAGCAGTCTATGCTTGGCACTTCTTTTTCTAAAAATCTGTTTTCTCAAAACGATTTGCCAGATTTGGACTCTTTGGTTCAGATTAAGAACCGTGACAATTTGAGTCTGAACTGTAGTAGACCCGCAAAACGAACGGAACGGAACCTCACCCTCCCGGGGCGTTCGGGGACGTCTACACGTGTCCGTCATCATCAAAGTTGCCTCGACTAGGGAACTTAGGTACGAGAGAGGAAAGTCATGAATTGAGCACCCCTGCTCGCCTGATCAAAGATCAGCTTCTACTAATCATAATATGATATTTTATAAATATTATGTGTTCTTATTCCGGTTATTAAACTAGCTTTACTATGTGATGTGCACATACACGTATAGACTAGTTTACTCAATTTGGAACAATTCAACTCATGTTTGTTTGCGAAAATAGTTTGAATTTGCCACCAAACATAGTGGGCTTAAAACATGATTTGCCACTTAACAAAGTGGGCCTAAAACGCACATTTGTTGAATCATTCCAATTCAAACAACAAGCCTTCATCCACAGGCATTTAAGCAGTTTAGCATTTAACCACATCGCCTCATGGTAAACATGCTAATCATGGCAACATTCACACTTATGCAAGTATGCCAAAGCGTAAAAACTCACCTAGTACTCCAAGCTAAGAAGATATGAGTTAGAAAAATATGCATGATTCCTAACTATACAAGATGCCTAATGCAACACATGCAATATGCAATTTAAAAGGCTCGGCTACTAATATGGCATATGAAGCAATTTTAAACAACATGCGATTAAACACGTGTTCAAAGAAGTATTGAAATAACAATGCAGTTTGAATGATGCGCTAAGCCTCGGTACATGCAATACAAAATGAATGGATGCAAGCATAAGGTATGCTAATTGAAACGTGACCCTAATCTAACCATCAAAAGTGATTAAATAAAAGGGAGAAAGATGTGGGGTTGGAAAACATACACGCACGCACGCACACTCATTATAACATTACGCCCTCGCGAAGGAGGGTCCAAATGAATAAGCTAACCAACTACACTAATTAAGCTAACTAATTATTACAAACCGAAATCGAATAACTAGTTAAACTAACTAATTATTTACAACTCTTACTTAGCTACAACTAATTAATTACAACATGTATTTGATCTATTGCTAATGAAACTAATTAGCTAATCCCCGGAAGCGAGGAAGGCCCATGCATGCTCGGTTTTCACCCGAAAAGCCACTGTTTTGCTGCTGCAAGCCTCTGTTTGCACATTTGAACACTGACAATTTTGCCCACTTCCCGAACACCTTTGCTCCACCTTACCAACACACTGTGAAAATTTCACTGATGGCCAACAAGGGACCGGTCGGCTACCATTGGTGGCTGGTCGGTTACTGGTGGTGGCCGGTCGGCCGCTGTTGTCCTATTGGCCACTGTTGTCCTGAACTTCCTTGTTACGACAAAGAGTAAAACAGAGCAAAATAGTGTATTTCTCAAGGGTTGTTTACACATTTTGCCTCTCCTTTTCATGGGAAAATCAAAGGAGGGACAAACTTTGGTTCACAAACCATCAATCAAGCAAATTCATTGCATGAAGGCTTGTGAAATCAATTGTGCAAGTTCAATAAATGCAAAATGAGACCAAAATGACCATCACCCTATCATGCATGATCAAGGGCAATGGAGACCTAGGAAAATGGCACATTTTATCACTTTTGAGTATGAAATGTCTCATTTTCTTTGTGTTCAAATTAACGTCCGATTCAAACACATGCAATGTAACACAAAGAATGCTTATCTTGCCTCTTTTACTTGCCAATTTTGTTTACTCATTTTAATTACTAAGTCATCCTTTAATTAATTGGCCTGCAACACCCGTATCCTTTAATCCATTGGAGAGTGTATTTAATTCCCTTATTTTCATTTTTGGGAGTCTTTAGAGTCGTTGAATGTTGGTTTTGGAGAAGTATGATCCGATTTAAACTCGTTGAGTTTGTTTGTTCACATTTGTTCTTGTCAAAAAGTTTGTTGGAAACTTAGAAATTCCGTTTTGGGGTCGACACTAGCCTTCCTAAGGGTCGACCCTTGCATGTTGTAATGTTTTTGGAGGTATTACTGGAATTTAGGGTCAACACCAGCCTTGGTGGTGTCGACACCTTTCTTTTGTTGTTGGTCTCAAGGGTCAACACCAATCTAGGAAGGGTTGACCCTTGTGTATTGCAGAATCTATGTGTCAGTTGCTAGAAATTAGGGTCGACCCTTCTGTTGACGCGCTCCCGGGAACTCTCCGAATATCCGCGCACGCGAGGGCGCGAATTCTCGTTTTGTTCTCTGAGCTACCACAATTCAGACTCAATGTCACGGTTCTGAATCTAATCTCACAATGTGCGATGTGAGATCGATAAATCACCAAAGAGTCCAAATTCGGCAAATCGTTTTGTAAAATTGATTTTTATAAAGAAGTGCCAAACATGGACTGCTTTGCCAGATACAGAGTCGCTACCTAAATATTTTATTTTGGGGGAATTTAGGAAACCCTGACTCGTGCCTAAGGCCACGTGTCCGTCATCACCAAAGTTGCCTCGGCTCGGGAACTTGGGTACAAGAGGGGAAGGTCATGCAATGAGCACCCCCGCTCGCCCGATCAAAGATTGGCCTGTACTAAGCATGATATTTTGTTTTTGAAAACACATGTGTTCTTATTCCGGTTATTTAACCTAGAATTACTATGCGATGCGTATAGCAAACAAGTATAGACTAGATCGCCTAAGTTGGAACAAAACATTGCATATTCGTTTGAAAACGGTTTGAAGTTTGCTACTCGCAAGTAGGCTAAAATGCGATTTTCAATGAATTGTTCCAATTCAAGTAATCCAACCTTCACCCACAGGCATTCAGGCAGTTAATCTAATAAGCAATTAGCCTCATGGAAAACATGCTTTCATGGCAACATTAACACACATGCAGTATGCTAAAGCGTAAACACTCATAGTGTACTCCGAGCCAAAACAGAGAACTAGTTAGAAATCATGCATGATCCTAGTTCATGTTAAAATGGCTAATGCAGCACATGCAAAAATGCAACTAAGATAGGCTCGGCTACCTAGAACGTCATATGAAATGCAACTTGATACATGTATTCAAATAGGTATTGAAATACAATGCAATTAGTATGATGCGCCGAGCCCGGTGCATGCAATACAGATGAATGGATGCACGCATGCAAGCATAATGTATACTAAACAAAACATGCCCTAAAACTAACCATCGTAAGCGATTAAGTAAAAGGAAGAAAGAAATGGGGGTTGGAAAACATGCATCACACAAACGCACACTTATTACAACAATACGCCCTCTCGACGGAGGGACCAAATAAGAAGCTAACTAGCTAATGTAAGCTAATTAAACTAATTATTACACAACAAACTAATTAACTAATCCTAGTTAACTAATTATTACAAAACAAATTGAAATAGCTAAACGCATTAACTATTAAAGTACAAAAACAAGCAAAAGCTAGCTATCTAAGCATGTTAGCTAAGGAAAGCAGTAAAATAGGAGGTTCTCGGAGGGAGAAGACTGGATGCATGCTCGGTCGCCTCGTTCGGAAATCCAATGCGATGCCCCGATTTGCCTCTATTTTCAATTATCCTCAGAACACCAAGCTCCAGAAAGCTTAAACTCCACCTTGGGAAACCTGTGGGAGGGTGGCCAACCACTTTTGGTCTCTCCAGCCACCTGCCGACCACTTTTTGTTGCTGCAAACCAGGAAAAGTGGTCGGCCAGCTAGTTTTTCTGGCTGGCCGACTAGTAGTTGCTGTTGAATTCCAGTTTGCTGCAACAGAGAGCAAGAAAGGGCATGGCAATGTATTTGCAAGATATGTGTGTACAACCATCCTCCCTATCATGTCATGAGCTCAAGGGAGTGTAGTTCTTGACCCTCGGGCCACCAATCGCGCATTTCAATGCATGATGGCCGAGAGGCGAAGTTGCACAATTCAATGTGAAATGAATACACAAGTAAACACATAAAGCCTAGAACTCTATCATGCATGATCAAGAGCGTCGGCGACCGGGAATTGAGGTATGTTTCATCACTTAAAGTATGAAACATCCCTCATTTCCCGTGTTTGGACTAACACCTATTCTAAACACAATGCAACACATAACAAGGCATGCACGATGCTATGTAACATGGAGTATGCAAAAATGCAATGCAACATAAGCATGCAAATATGCAATATGACTTAAGCATGTAAACATGCAATGCAATATGAACAACTTAACAAGGCTAATGGCATGCACAATGCTAATACATGCAACAACTAGTATACACAATGCAAATGTCAATTAGCATGCACAATGCAATGATGTGACCTAAGCATACACAATGCAAGGTATAAGGCACACACGATGCGATGAACATGGCATACACAAAGCGATGTAATACAAGCACGCAAACAACATGTAATAAAACATGCTCAATGGACTTAAACCAAAATGGACAGACCTCAGCCATGCCCAAATTAGTGGCCATAATGCTAAAATGAAGGCACCGAAGACACATGCAAACATATATGCCAATTGGCTCACCAATTAAGGCATTAAGGTGCAACTCTCAAAAGCACTTAAAGAGTGAAAAGCATGAAAGTGTAACAACACTAAGGGCACTGAAATTAGACAAGATATGATGCCAAATCACTTAATCAACACAAGCATGGCATGCAAAGGTCCTTAAAGCATAAGACTAGCAAAGAGGACTACACATGAGGCATGCAATACATGGCACAAATGCATGGACCAATCATGGACAGAGCTTAAATAGGTCAAAACAAGGACCTAAACATGCAGAGATGAGGGCTCAAATACCTAGGCATGCAAGCATTAGCCATAAACTAGGCAACAATGCACAACACTCAAAGCATGGAAGAAATGGGAACATGGTAGTCCTATATGCTCTGAAATGTCATGTTAGATGATGTCAAATCATGTGCACAACACAAATGAAGCATGCTATGGTGCCCAAAGCTTGAAGCTAGCAAGAGCATTTGCACTATAAGTATATAAAACATGAAGCATGTGACTAAGGCAACCCAAAATAGTCCTAGAACATGTCAAGATGAGTCTAAAATATGCATGGAAGGAAGCCAAAATACGCTAGCATGAAGGGCATAAGGCATGATGCATACAAGGCAAATAAGGTAGATTACACTACATCTATTAAGACCAAGCATGGAATGACTTAAGCAACAAAAATCAGAGTTATATCATGGCATAATAACCCCCAAAACACACTGAAATGATAACTCACAAGCTTAGGCATGAAGGCATACACAATGACCCATGTTAAGACATAAAGGGGCAAACCCTCCAACGCATTGAATGAGTGATAAATGTGGGTGTATAGCCATGAAACATGGACTAAAATCACATTATAAATGATGCCAAATCATTCAAATAGTCCAAGCAATGCATGCTAGTGGACTTGATACACAAAGCTAACAAGCTAGAATGCATTATAGCTATACAAAGCATGGCATGCATGACCAAAACAATACAAATCAGAGCTAAAGCATGTTAAAGCATGGACAAAAGCTTCTTGAAGTTAAGCCTAAAGAATGCTAAAATGACATGTCAAAGCATGATGCATGTTGGGTTATTTCATGGAATTGCACTACAAGTGCATGAGGCATGCAAGGGCCAACCAAACCAAACCAAAATAGAGTCATGACATGGAAAAAAATCACCAAAAACATGCTGAAATGGAAACAAAATAAGCTAGAATGACATGCTACTTCATGAAGCATACAAAACTAGTTTGTGTGATTTACACTACAAGTGTATTAGGCATGCATGGAGTGACAAAACCAAGTAAAAACAATGGTATGCCACAGCAAAATAACCACAAATACATGCTAAGAACAAGCCAACACAAGCTTAATAAAGATGCTCAAACATGAGGTATTCAAAGCAAGTAAACATGACATAAGGAGAGGGGATGACCCTCTCTTATTTAAGACTCCAAAACCACCTTCCCACCACTGAAAATCCTCTAGATTTCAATGGTAGAAAGGTCATGCAAAGGCTACAATAAGAACCTAAAGGGATGGCTCAAAACAAGGCCTAACAAGGCCTAAGAGGAGGTAGATCACCCCCAACGAAAAAGTGACCTTAAACAAACTTTTTAAGCACACAAAAATAGAACTTTTTTCAGTTAAGAGTTAAGCTTAAAAAAGTATGCAAGAAGGGCTAAAAGCTTAATAAAAAATGAGGGATTTAAGGATTAAAGACTCACCCTTAAAGACCTTCTTTACTACTGCAACTCCGGCCACCTCTTTAAGCTCAAACCAGCCCAAGAACACCAAAAATAAATTCAAGAAGCCTCAGCAACACAAGCAAGGTGTTTGAGTGTGTGTTTGTGTACAAAAGTGAGACAAAACTGCACTTTAAGGCACAAAAATGAAGAACCAAGGCAAGATAGATACAAAACTATATGTATAACTCAAACCTTTATTTTCTTAAACTAGAGGAGGGAGGAGGGGCCTCCCTCTTATAGAGAGCAAAAGGCAAAGCTTCTTGAAGAAGCTAAGCTCCAAGGCAATCCCTCCATACACGTGTATGGAGGATGGCTCTGGTGCTCTCCAGCTGTGGCAGCTGGCCAAAAATATCTCCAAAAATGTGCCAAAAAGCAGTCGACCACTTGAAGTGGTTGACCAGCTACTTAAAGTGGTCAGCCGACCACTTCAAGTGGTCTCCCAGAACAAAAACTGGTCAGCCATGGGTGGGAGCAAAGTGGTGGTATGGTGGCCGACCAGAAAAGGTGGCCCAAAGACCAAGAAAGCCAGTTGTCTGACAAGAAAACTGGCTGGCAGAAGGAAAAGTGGTCTTCAAGGAGACAAAGTGGTCTCCCACCCTTGTACCACCTTCCAAACAAGAAAAACAAGGTTTGTACCAAAAACAAACCAAAACGGATGCAAGACGAGAGATCGAGAGGCAAAGAACGCGGCCGAAAGCCTCGAAAACTAACCTACTAGCATCAAAAGTGGTATATGACCACAAAAGTGGTCTCCCGGACCACAGTGTTCCTCTAGGCAAAGGTAACAAGGTGTGGTTCAAAAACCACGCCAAACGGAGAACGTTAAGCGGTCCCGAGACAAAACGCGCGGCCGAAGGCTCCAAAAATCAAAAACTGGTCTCCAAATGGGAAAAGTGGCCTACGACCATAAAAAGTGGTCTACGACCACAAAGCCATGGTCTACAAGACCTCTCCCTCCCTCCAGGAAGAGAAAACAAGGTTTGGTCCTCAAACCGAGCCAAAGCACAAAACGTTCGGAGGCCCGGAGGCAAGGCTCTCAGCCAAAACTCCGGAAACTCGAAACAAGCACAACATGCCCCATCACCGAGCACTCAATCGATGACGACTGAGTCTTAAGGTTGGTCAAAAATGGGGTGTGTACACCTTCCTGTCTAAGGGTCGACACCTTCCTTGCTGCCAGATTGTCTTTTCTACCTGGAGGGTTGACACCTCTACCTGAAGGGTTGACCCCTGCGTGTTTTTTTTCAGAATTTTGGGGATCGAATGGGCCCTACTTTTGGGGGTTTTGGACTTATCCTTTTTCATTGACCTTTGGGCTATTTTCTACTACTATAAATAAGCTCAAAACATATTTTCATTTCACTTTTTCTTCTCTTTCCTCTCTTTCAAACCGTGAGTTCTTTACTCTCTCTCTAAAACTCAAACCTTTTCACTTAGATCTTTAGATCTACTCACCTAAAGTGATCTTTTCACCTTCGTCCTTTGAGAAAGAGTGTAGATCTCGCCAAGGGCTTCATTTTGGTCCGATTAGTTCGTGGTTTTGTTGCCATTAATTTTTGGGTCATCATCTCTTGGCTTCAAGAGGTAGGGGTTTCTAGTTCTCTTTCAATACCCTCATTTATAGATAAATTTGTGGTATGTTCTTTATATAAATACAAAAGTTCCCATTTTTATGCATATTGTGATGAATTACGAGATTGGGGGTAAGGGTTTGAAGAGAGTTGGGTTAATTTGTTGGGTTATGATCTTGGGTCATGATCTTGGGTCATGAGTTTGGGTGTAAAAGTAATAGAAGGGTTGGAATAAAATGTGTTTGTGAAAAGCTTTAACTTCTCTTAAAAACCCTAGTTTGGCTCATGAAGATGGTTAATGGTTTTGCTTCAATTGATAGTAGAATCATGAAATTGAGGTGTTAAATTACACATGTACAAGTTTAATTAAAATTTTAAAGAGTTTACAAATTTATGTAAAAGTTGCGATTGAACCCTCAATGTTGATGTTTTAAATTATGTTATAATATGAAATCAAACTTGGGGGAAAAGAAATTACTAATGGTATGGATGACGTGAGCTTTGTGTTGAAATGGTTGTGTTGAATTTTATTGTGTGTTATGTGAATTGTATTGGGTTATGTTGTGTTGAGTTTGGTTGAGTTGAGTTGAGTTATGTTGGGTTGTGATGTGGTTGGTACCCACGCAGGGAGTTGAAAATGTTTTTGGGGCCCCACATCCCGCCGTATAATAGTCGGCAAATGTGTGGGTGGTTTGAATTCAAGGTGCCCAATTGCCCTGTCTAGGCTTATCGCTGGACGAATGTGGGAAAAGTGTTTTTGGGTGTCCACACAATCTTGCCGTATAATAGCCGGCAAAAGTGGAAAAATGATTTTTGGATCCGCACGTCCTGTCGTATAATAGCCGGCAAATATGGGGGATGGTTTTAGAAAGTTGAACAATGGCTTTTGGAAAAATGTAGTTTTTGGAAGAAAATGGTTTTTGGGAGTTCATTTCTCGCCGTATAATGGCCGGCAAAAGGTGGAATGTGTTGAGTCGATGATAATATGCGTGAATTGAGATGAACTTATGAAATTACAATTGATGTGTGATTTGGCATGGAAAGGGAATGCATATAGAAATTATTTGAAGAAATTGAATTAAGAAGGGTTTATTATCCTTGTGATATGTTGAATTATGATTGATAACACACATGTAGATATGATGTAGTTGTGATATATTGAATTATAGCTTCTAATGCAAGCGTGGATGTGATGTAGTTGTTAGATGTGTAGGAGTTGAGTGTAGGATAACAATTATTGAATATAAAAGGGATTTGGATTTCTACATTGAGCAGTTACAGCAAATATGAATAGATTGGTGCGAATAGCATGCAGGTGGGATGTTTTGGACTATTAAGGGAACTTGAACTTGAGGTTATGATGTTATAATAAATGTAACAAGTAAACGGGGAGAATGGAAATAAAAAGAGGAATGTTAAGATGGAAATTAAATGAGAAATATTTTGGAATTGGTTAATAAATATAAAATGATGTGGTTCCTTAAATATACTTGTTTCTAAAAAGGATTTATGGTTTTCTGATAAAAAGGAATAGTTTTTGATGGTTGAAAGTTTTCCTTAAATGTTCAAATAAATTTTGGGAAAACGATACTCTACGTATGATATTTTGAAGTTACAAAACGTCACATACTATATAGTATCACCCAATATGCATGATCATTTCTATCTATAGGATGGTTATTATTTTAGAACTATGAGATTCCTACTGGGCAATTATGCTCACCCCCTGTTGTTTCATTTTCCTACAGGAAGAGAAGTCGGATTGATTGGTTGGAGGATTAAGAAGTTCATGTGTCTGTTACATGTAATTTCATAGTAGATGTGCAAGAATGACTTTTGTACATTGATGTTTGTAATTATTTATTTGTACCTCCGTAGCGGGAGCCTGGCATGTATTATTATTATTGTTGTATTCATCATGATAGAGAACATGTACTATTATGTTTCTATTATTCAAGGGTAATAGATGTTGGTTTTAAAAATAAAAAAAAATGGAACTGAATTACAGGCCTTTGGTAATGTTTCCGAGTAATTAAAATTTGGGGCGTGACATGGCCATTGGTGATTTCAAGTCCTCTAAATGGAAAGAAGGCTTAAACCAAAGGTTGTTTTAGGTATGAAAGAGACCTCATGCCGTTGGTAATGAACCCCAAAAAAGGATTAAACCATTAAGTACAAACACCTCAATTTCATGCTTTGAACAAACAAATGGTTTGAACCACTTTCAAAGAAAAAATAAAATCAAGAAAGGATAGAGGTTGCATAGATGATTAAGTGCTGGAAATGAGTGATAAAAGCACTAAAACATGCAACTAACTCAAACCAATGATGGTTAAAGCCTTAAAACACTAAGCTAGTGAAGGAACTTGCACTATAATCATGCCATACAAGGCTCAAATGGCACAAAATAGCTAAAACAGTGGCAAAACAGTTCAAAATAGAGTGTAAAACATGCTGGACTTGAGCCACAAAAAGCTAAAACATTAAGCTAATACATGGGGCTAACTAGACATGCAAATAAGACACAAGGAGGGGAGGCTAAACCCTCCAATTTTGGACTTCAAAATAAGTTTTTTACCACTGAAAAACCTCTGAAATTCAGTGGTTAAAGGCCTCAAAAAGTTGGTTTGGAAGAGATGAATAAAGGCACAAAAGCTTGACAAACTAAGAAGCAAGAAGGGTGAACCACCCCCTAACTAAAAGAGGGCTCAAACAACCACTTTTAAGCTACAAAAACAAAACTTTTTACAATTTAAAACCAACCCCAAAATAGTAAGAATAGATGGTAAAACAAGTATATTGAAACAAAGTAAACAAGGCAAGTGTTATACCTTTGAAGCAAACCTCAAGTTTAGGCACCAAACCAAGCTAAAATCACTTGTTAGAGCTCACAGAGGGTCTCAAATAACCTCAGCCCAAAGAGAAGCAACTTTGATTAAGGTAGTGTATTTAAAAGTATAGAGAGAACAAGCAACTAAGCACAAAATTGCAAGAGAGAGAGAGAGAGAGACTTTTTTCCCAAAATTTCTAACCCTCAAAAATGGAGGAGGAACCCCCCATATATAGAAAAACAAGCCTTGAGCTTAGAAACATCCTACCATACACGTGTAGGGAGATGCAGCTCAGTGTGCTAATAGCTGTCACAGTTGTCAATAAATATTTGGAAAAAGACGCGGGTGGCTGACTGGCCACACTAATGGCCGACAACCATGAGCCATGGCCAACAGCCTATGGTGGTGGCCGACAAGTCACCAAAAGGTCTAGACACCAAGTTTTGATCCAAAACAAGGCATAGAAACGACAAGGTTTAAGGGCTCAAAGAGAAGGCGTTCCGCCGAGGACTTCGGGCACTCAAAATGGACACATGTAACCACAATCATCATATGCACAAGTGATGACGTCCAAGTCTTGAGGACGGTTAAAAATGGGGTGTCTACACCCGGAAAGCTATGGCGGCAAGGCCAAACGGTAAGCTACCTCCCCAATCCGCTCAAGGATCTCAGAAGGCCTAATAAATCTAGGAGACAACTTCCCACTCTTCCCAAACCTCATCAAATCCCATCTCAATGATATCTTCAAGAAGACGTGATCTTCTACCTCAAATGATAATTGTCTCCTTCTACGGTCGGCATAGCTCTTCTGGTGACTCAGTGCCAAAACCAACCTCTTACGGATAAGTGCAACACTCTCCATCATTTTCCGGACTAACTTGGGGCCTATCATAAGTACATCACCCACTCAATACTTGACTGGAAGCTATTGTTGTAGGAAAACTCCACTAAAGGCAAGTGTCCTCGCATGACCACTTAAAGTCAAGAACACAACCCCGAAGCATCCTCTAGTATCTGAATGGTACGCTCTGACTTCCCGTCAATTTGAGGATGATAGGCGGTACTAAATGTCAATCTCGTGCCCAAGGCATTCTGTAGGCTCCACCACAACCGAGCTGTGAAACACCGATCTCTATCCGAAATAATGGTCACAGAGACCCCATGAAGTAAAATTATGTTCCTAACATAAAGGTCGGCAAGATAGTCTACCGAGTCACTCGTGCACATAGGTACAAAGTGTGCTGACTTAGTTAACTGGTCAACTATCACCCATACGACGTCATTACCCCATTGAGTCCTCAAAAAGCCCACAAAAAAATCCATCATGACATGCTTCCACTTCCACTCGGCTATAGGTAAGGGTTGCAACAAACCCACTAGCCTCTGATGTTTGGCCTTCACTTACTGATAAGTAAGGCACGTCAAAACAAATAAGGCTACGTCTCTCTTCATTCCCCTCCACGAAAACTGGCGACCAAGGTCGTGGTACATCTTTGTGCCTCTCGAGTGTACCGCAAGGCGTGAATGGTGAAACTCTAGGAGTACCTCCTCCCTACAAGACTCCGGCACGAAAAGATGGTTAAGATATCTAACACTCGAGTCAGAATACACGTTCAAGCCCTTTTTTACCTTCCCACTAGATATCTTCTCCTAAAGGGTTTGTACCTTGTGATCACCCCGTTGTGCCTCTATAACTCAGCTCACAAGTGTAGGTTGAGCAACTATAGTAAACAAAGTTGTCGACTCAACGGACTCACCAAGATACAAGTCAAACTCTCCAATAACACCCAACATTTCCCATTCTCAGATGGCAATACTAGCTACACTACTAATGGACTTCTTGCTCAAAACATAGGCCACTACATTGGGTTTTTCTGGATGATAATGCAACTCAAAGTCGTAATCCTCCATAAACTCCATCTACCTCCTCTGCCTCAGATTCAAATCCTTTTGTGAAAATACATACTTTAAGATCTTGTACCTTAAATCTCTCACCATACAAGTAATACCTCCAAATCTTCAAGGCAAAGATCACTATTGCTAGCTTTAGGTCATGAGTAGGATAGTTTTTCTCGTGTTTTTTAAAATGATATGAGCCATATGCTACTACGTTTCCTGCTTGCATCAAGACACAACCCAAACCTTCCTGAGATGCATCACAATACACTGAATAACTCAAACCCCTCTCCGGAATAATCAATACTAGAGTAGTGGTAAGTTTAACCTTAAGCTCTTGAAATGACTTCTCACAAGTCTCATTCCACTCAAATTTGATTCCCCTCCTCATTAGTCTAGTCAACAGTAGGCTAATCTAGAGAAAATTTGCACAAAACGACGATAATACCTGGCCAACCCCAAGAAACTTCAGATCTCAAAGGCATTCTTAGGTTGTTCCCAATCTTGCACTGCCTCTATCTTAGAAGAGTCTATAGTCACTCCTTTCCCGGATACCACATAGCCTAAGAACTTCTGCTTTAACCAGAACTCACACTTCCCAAACTTAGAATACAAACGGTGGGCTCTAAGCAACTCAAGCAGAACCTGCAAGTGTTCCTCGTGTTCTTCCTTAGAGGGTGAGTAGATCAAAATGTCGTGAAGAATGACAACCACAAAATGGTCTAAGAACTTATAAAAGATTCGATTCATCAAATCCATAAACAAGGTCGGTGCATTGGTTAGCCCAAAAAGGCATCAGTAGAAACTCATAGTGGTCATACTGCGTACGAAATGCCATTTTCTAGATATCTGCTTCCTTCACTGTTAACTAGTGATAACCTGATCTCAAGTCTATCTTAGAAAAACAACAAGACCCTTTCAACTGGTTAAACAAATCATCTATACGAGGCAATGTGTATTTATTCTTCTGGTAATCAATACAAAGTCGCAATGTGCTATCCTTCTTCTTGGTAAAAAGAGCCAGTGCTTCCCTATAGACACCCTATTTTTGACCGCTCTTAAGACTTGGGGGCCTCAGATTGATCACCTAATGATGAAATTATACTGTACGAACGCTCGATTTCCTTAGCAAAAAGCCTCAATTTTGAGTCTCAGAAGCCTACAAACCTTACACCACTTTTGGACCAAAATAGATTTTTTTTCAAGCCTGACCACCCAGAGGCCTGCAGCCTAAAAGGTGGTCGGTTGGCCAGAAATTAGTGGCTGGCCGGCCAGCCAGGTCTTCCGATAAAACAGATATTTGTTACCAGCTGTTCCCCAATGTGTATGCACTTCACCAGCTAGCTCAATACAGATATTTTTGAAATATCAACCAATTGTCTATATATAAAGAGCCATACCTTATGTTTTTAGGTTATAAAAATTTGTGAAGAGCCAAATTCTTGAAAATCTCTCTCTCTCTCTCTCTCTCTCTCTCTCTCTCTCTCTTTCTTGTAACCTATATACACCCTACCTATACTCCCCAAACTATTTTTCTAGGGCTCCTTGCTGACGTTCTTGAGTTTAAATTTCAGCACTTGAGGGTGAGAATTTGTTGGTTTATGAATCAAAGTGTTATTCCTCTTCAAGAGGTATAACTTCTAGCTTCTTTGCACTACTACTTCCCTAGCTTTACTTGCTGTTTTTTTACACTATTTTTACCCTATTTTTATGGGCTGAAACTTGTGGCTTAAAGCCATCCAAGATAGAGAGATTAACCACCCTTCTTTAAACCTTATTTTCCAAGCTTTTGCCCTTGTGTTTTCCATCTATTTTTCAACTATTTCCTACTTTTTTTCCAGAGTTTTTCTGAGACTAAAAAAGTGATTTTGAGGTTCAAAAAGTGGAGGGGTTAGCCACCCCTCCTTAGGCTTGCTTACTAGCTTTATTTTTATATTATTGTAGTTCACTTTTCTTAGCTTTTCCATTATAATTTCAGCACTGTTTTTGCTATTTTTAGGACTATTTTGGTGTATTTATTTCATTTATGCTTTGTATAGTATGCTTGTAGTGCAGTGGTCCTCATAGGTTTGGTGGTTTAGGCCTTAGTCACCAACCTATTTGAGTTGATAGCCTTTATTTTATGCTTTTCATACATGTGTTCACCTTTGAATAATCACCTCTCCACCCGCCCTCCTTTCTTGGTTTTATTTGTTTGAGAGTCATTTCAAACAAGTCTTGTTTAAGCATGAGAAAGAAACCTTCCATGCTTAATGGTTTAATCTTTTCGGAGGTTCATTACCAAGGCATTACATCTCTCTCTTGCCAGAAACAACTTTTTGTTTGACACTTCTCTTCATTTAGTGGACTTAATTTTCATTCTTGGACTAAAATGACTAAAGAATGGAAAGGTAATTAAAATAGGTAACAAGATAATAAAAATGGATTGGGTTCAATCAGATGTTAGTTGAACCCATTGAGTCTTGAACCGTTTCATACCCTTTAGTGATGATAATGGGTTAAGATTCAAGGTCTACCACTTCCCTTTGATTGATTCCATGATAGGGAGGAGGTTTTGTGGGTCTTTCATTATCATTTATTGAGATTTTGTCCCTTGATTCATAAATTATCACGTGATGAATTTGCGTCGATTGATGGTTTGCGAATCAAGCCTTCCCCTCCTTTGATCTGTTTGATGATAAAGAGAGGTAGGGTGGACAAACATCCCCTAAAAAGACTCTGTTTGTGCTCTATTTCATGTTTGTTGTAGTAGGGCAGTGGCAAAAACTAGTGGCCGGCCGGCTACCTCACTGTACAGCCGGCTACTTTTCAAGGCCGACCGGCCACCTCATTTTAGATCAGCAGTGCCTTTTTTACAGCAGAACAGAGCAGAGGCTAGGATGGAAACACTTCAATTTTTTTTTTATTACAAAACAGAACCATTTTGCCAACCAAACAGAGGGCATTTTCAAGTGAAAATTCATATTAATGCATGAACGATTCTTCGTTCCCTATGGCTTGTTAATTGTATCTAGATTAATTAACCCCTTTGAACTTGTAATAGCTTAGTTAATTAATTTTGTGTTCTAATTAATTACTTAGATTCATTCAACTTGTAATAATTAGTTAGAATAACTGGTTAAATTTTGGCCTTGTAATAGTTAGTTAATCCAGACATTCATTCGGACCCTCCTGTGCTAGGGCAAAGTTGTAATATCTGTGTATGTCTTCAAACCCCACTTCTTTCTCCCTTTTATTTATCCACTTATAATGGTGGCATCATGTTTTTCATTTTTCATATCATTACTATGCGTACCATATCCATTTTGGCATACATTTGGCTTGGTGCATCATTCTAACCTTGTGGTTGTTCATTATCCAAGAAACATGCTTAACTACATACTATCAAATTGATTCACATGTCATACTAGTAGCCGAGCCTATTAATTTCATTTTTGTATCTGTTGCATTAGTCATCTTTCATATTAGAGCATGTATTTTTCTAACTATTTTACTTCTTTTGGCTTGCCTCGATTGAGTACTAGGTGAGCATTTATTGCTTTAGCATATTGCATGCATGTGATTGTGCCGTGTCAAGCATGATTACCATGAGGCTAAGTGCTTAAGTAATATACCTGTTTGAATGCCTGTGGATGAAGGCTAATTGCTTAAATTGGGATATTTGACTAATGTACATATGAGATCACTTTTTCAAGTGGTACATATTCAAAAGACTTTTCAAAACATACATGAAATCAAAGTGTTACAACTTTTGTAAATTAGTCTATACTTGTGTGCAACACATAGTAAATATAGCTTGATAATCGAAACAAGAGCATATAATGTAAATAAAAATCACACCATGATTAGTAGAGGCCGATCTTTAATTGGGTGAGTGGGGTGCTCAATTCATGACCTTTTCCTCTCATACCTAAGTTCCCGAGCCAAGACACTTTGGTGATGATGGACACGTGGCCTTTGGCACGAGTCACAGGTTTCCTAAATTTCTCAAAAATATTTAGGTGGCGACTCTCAAATCTGGTAATCTAGTCCATTTTTGGTATTTTTTATTCAAAATTGATTTTTCAAAAGAATTTTCTGATTTGGACTCATTTGTGTTTATCTATTTCACATTGCACTTATGAAATCAGATTTAGAACCACGAAAGTCTAAACTGTAGGGCAATCGTATCTGAAAAGAGCACGAAAAGCAAGCTACAGTTTCTGTCGACTTCGTTGGCAAAAGAAAAGAACTTGACTTGAAATTCGTGATGTGAAATTTTATCTACACATATATGTTCTTTGCATTGCATTTGCATGGTTACTGTAAGTTACTGTGTTTTCCATCTGCTATTCCTAGACGGTTTGCCGGAGGCTTGCCCAAAAAGCTTGCCAAAAGGCTGACTGGTCGTGGGCACTGCCATATTGGAAATACAACCCTTGGATCTAGATTACCGCTATACTGCTTGATCCTTCTTTCACTTCTCAGTGTTAGGTGTGAGAGATATATTAGGTAGTCTTGCTGAGGTACCCTTTTTGACCATTCGGCATAGTTGCAGATGGTAAAGCCATAGTGACTGTTCCAAACTAGAACATGATGCTTACCCATATGCATTATTGTGTGAAACTACTTGTTTGAAGTAGTGAAACCCTAGTTCATGACAAAACTAAGACAGGGTAACCATATCCCCACATAGGGGTGTTTTGGCTCTCTTTTAACTGGTATGTGTTTTACAGTGAAACTATACAGGAATGTTCATATTAGTACTAGAGTTGGTATCTGTTTTTGGGAAAGAATTCAGTGTGGAGTACAGTCCTACAACTTTGATCATGTCTGTGTTGATAACATCTTAGCTAAGATGCCGTCCGGTTTCTGATTACAATTATCTTTTCTTTATTTCTTTTGCTAGGTAGTTTAAAACCATAGTTTTAGAAGGTTCTGATATCCTCCAAGTATTTTGGACCTACGCCTAAGGACTTTGCAAGGTCAGAGACCTTGTTTGGAGGCAGCCTGTGTTTGCCTCATTGCCACCAGTTACAAGGCGAAGGAGGATCAGACAAGGTTCACCAATGTCGTTCTTACAACAATCACCTCTCAGCTCACCTGCATTCAGTTCAGCTCAAGAACAGTCATCTACTTCCAGTCCAGTTCAAGAACAATCACCTATTCTAATGGCGCAGTATCCCCCAACAAATATGGAGGAATTAATACTCTATCTACAACAAACAGTTGACACACTACAGCATGATGCGGCCCGTCAGATCGAGGTTATAACTAGGTTACAGCAACAACAACAACAGCAGTTGGCTGCAGCCTCTGCATCACATGTACCCACCGCGGCTATTCCTATGCCCGACCCCACTACTAATATTGCCACTACTCAAGATCCACAAACTGAGGATATTCCGATTTTCCCAGTCCAAGCAGATCCTATTCCAGTGTAAGTTTCCAGAGCCCCGGTTTATCAAACTGAGTCACCATTTGAATTCGAGGTTGATCCAACCGCACTCAAAGTCAACAAACTGCAGAAACTGTTCAAAAAAGTGCAAGGGGTCAACTTCATTCCAAACATAGAGGAGGGGTACACCGAATCTGTGGTTACATTACCAAAGCGGTTTAAGATGCCGTACATTGATCGCTTTGATGGTTCTGGGGACCTGATAGTACATTTACGTCTATTTTCAGATATCTTGTGGCCAATGGGTTTGACTAGAATGCAAAAGCCATCCCTCTTCGGTTGCACTATGTCGGGTATAGCTGCCATTTGGTACGCTAAGTTGGAAGATTCTGCGAAACAGAACTGGGAGGAATTAGCCAAGTCTTTCATTACTCAGTACTCTTATAACACACAAATCAAGGTCACAACTTGTGATCTTGAGGTGACACGTCAAGAGCCAAAGGAAGGTTTCTCTGAGTTTGCGATGAGATGGAGAGCCAAAGCGTCAATGATGACCACTCGACCTTCAGAGAAAGACCAGATCAGAAAGGTTGTCCGGAACCTACATTGCAAGCTGCAGAAAATGATTGTTCTCCTCTAATTTACATTTAAAGAACTTCACAAAATGAGGGTTCAAATTGAAGATTCCATGAAGTAGGGGATTATCACTGATGATAAGGAGCTGGATAAGAGGCCATTTGTTGGTAGTTCCAATACTGCCAGTAGTAGCACAACTACAAGGCCATCAGAAATAAGTGTTGTTAGTGTGACTAAAACTGCCGACCCCTTGGCCAACATGGGCCCACAAATATCATTCAACCTTACTCGACCTTCGGGTAGAACTTTTAACCAACTATACATGATCCTATCCAAAGCCATGCAGGTGCTGATCAAAAAAGGGCACCTAAAACCCTTAGAACCTCGCCCACTTCCCGACCCTCTTCCATCCAAACATGACCCCACAAAATATTATGCTTTCCATTAACAACATGGTCATGAAACCGATCGATGCTTCCGCTTGCGTCATGAGATTCAAGATCACATTGACAACAAGGTCATTGTTCCACTCTAAAAACCAAATATAACCACCAACCCACTCCCTGCTCATAACCAAGTCCCTCCACCCATAAATCTCTACCTTATCTATACACTGTCCACCTCCTATAACCCTAGCATTTATATTTCCCCTTCTCACCTGCCAAAACTGATGTTGTTCCTTCTTGAGGGCACGGACATATGCGTGATGGACACATCTAATCTACAAATGGTGCCTCACAGATCAGTGGTGACAACACCTGCAGTAGAAGAGGTTTTGACCTTAGGGAGAGGTGCTGGTTTGTTGCCAAAGTATCCCAGAGACTCCTCAAAAAAAGAGTACAACCCGAGCCATTATATTGTTCATATTACTCAACTCAAGCCTGAGATGGGGCTACCAACCTTAGTGGACATTAATGTGGTTAGGGAGAATGGCCTAAGCTAGGGTTGGATGATCTAACTGATTTTGAAGAAGATTTGGACAACCTACAGTTCTTCGATGAATAAAATCAAGGCAGTGTATAAATCGGTTGGTTCGATTTGAATAGGTCGACTGATAATGCCGGGTCACTGAGTGTTGAGTCGGACAAGAAAGAAGAAACTAAGATTAAACTAGAGGGAAAGAAAGCAGAAGTAGCTGTGGTAGCCGAGAAGGCTGAGGGGAAAGGAAAACTGCCAAAAGGCACATGTGTAGGAAAACCAACCCGAGACGTAGGTGTTGTGAAGACTACAGATACTGAACAAGAAGCTACGTTGAGATAGTCTTAGAGTGAAAGAATTGAAGACAACCAGAAAATCGCAACAGTATGTCGCCCTGAGGGGGACACTTGTACTATAAAGATGATTCAAGGTGAGCCAGACAACTGTTTGTCAGCAGTGGATGGTGAATGGTTGGACCATAGCGATTTGCATCTTGCCCATATTGATGAAGATTGGGGCAACTGCATCCCGAATAATACACGGTATTTTGAGGAAATAGACCATCTCACTAGAAGTGGGTGGTATTTCAAACCTCCACACTTGGATCAGGCAGAGCCATCAGGAAAAGACTGCGAGGTCAAGAAGGAAAAAGAAAAGAAGTTGGAAGAGTAGCTAGTTCTAAAGAAGTATTGTCGGCAATGGATAAGGCTAAATTGTCCATTGATACTATCCCCGAGCAACTTGTGGGCCTAGTCTTCCCAAGTGGTGCCAAACTAATGCTCACATTCTCTAACAAAGAGTTACCACCGGAAGGGTCAGCTCACAACAAGCCACTATACATATCCGTGGAGTGCAGAGAGAAGTGGGTACCAGTGGTGTTAGTAGACACCGGTTCTGCCATTAATGTATGTCCTTCCCGCACTGCCTATGCGATAGGCCTCAAACCAGCAACTTCGTTCCTGTGGCCCAGGTGATATAGGCATATGACAACACAAGTAGAGAAGTCATGGGGACAGTGAAAGTGCGAGTCTAGGTAGGCCCATCTGAGCATGAGATCAAGTTCTATGTACTTATGTGTCAGCTACCTTTAACCTGCTGTTATGAAGGCCTTGGTTACATCACATGAAGGTTGTGTCCTCCACCCTCCATCAAATGCTGAAGTATCCTCATAAGCGAGGAGTAGCGACCATTTTTGGGAACTCATCCATCCATCCACCACCAGAGGTGACTACACCATTGCTTGAGATCAACCATGGCAATGAGGATGTATTTCTCTCAGATTCACTCTAGCGGAAGCCTGAGTAATGCAGACAATCCTAGCCACGAACGAAGGCATGTATGTCAGTGCCCAGTCCATCTACATCATGAACAAGCTGCGGCATATTCCAAGAATGGGGCTTGGAAGGAGCAGGCAGAAAGGTGTTGCAGCACTAACCGAGGTGCCACATAACCCACATGCCTTTGGGTTGGGCTATGTGCCCACCAAAAAAGACTGGACAAGAAAAAAGGAAGAAATAAGGGACAAGTCTAAGGCCAAAAGAGCTGGAAAGCACTATGAATTAGTCCACGGGCCAATCTGAGGGATGTTGAATGGGCATTTTGTTAGAGAGGGAGAAGATTTCCCCTTTTATGGCTTTCCTAAGCCTTGGGTGGATTCCTTGAAGAAGCTGTCCTCGGATTCGAGATCTTCTTTGACCATCAGTTGCAAGACAGTGACGAAGAAAGGGCTGAATCAAGGATCAACCCTTTAGAGCAAAGAAGATGACTCAGACAATAGTGACGTTGACGTAGGGGCAATACTAGCTGATCTCCTAACAGATCCCGCAACCCACACAGAGAACTTGGGGGATAATTTTACTGTCTCTATGATCAAAGAGGAACCAGGTATAGATCCCACCAGTGGCATTCTGGATGCATCAAGGGCACCATGTCTCACTTGGCAGCTGGAGAAGGGTTTTCTTTCCAATTTTGAATCGAATGACGAGCTAAAGTCTGATTCCACCGAGTTTGTGGAGTTGAAATCAGATTCAAGTCAGTCCGAGAAGTCTGAGTCTGGCATTCTCGAGGGCACCATGCCTCACTTGGCATTCCCAGGGGTGGTAACTTATGAACGAGAATGATGCTACAGATTCTGTGTACTACTCTGTGTCGCTGATTTATTGCATTGACCAAGATTTTCAAAATTTTAATGAAAATGAAGAGGAAGAAATTCCTTCGTCTTTGAAAAACTTGATTAATCAAGAAGAGGAGAGTTGTGCTAAGCCCTGTATTGATGAAATCATTGCTATTAATGTGGGTACTGAGAAAGATCCGCGCTTAGTCCAGATCAGGATCCACGTTATCTTCAGAGGAACGTGAGCGCTTAATCACTTTATTAAAAGATTTCAAAGATGTTTTTCATAGTCTTATGAAGACATGCCTGGAATCGATCCTAAGATTGTACAGTATCAGATCCCTCTTGACCCTGAGGCCCGACCAGTCAAACGGAAACTACGCAGAGTTCGTTTGGATTGGGCAATGAAAATCAAGGAAGAGATCACCAAGCAGATTGATGCAGAATTCTTAATCGTGTCTGAGTATCCGACTTGGTTGGCCAATATCATCCCAGTTCCGAAGAAGGACGACAGAATATGGGTTTGTGTCGACTTTAGGGATCTGAACAGAGCTAGTCCGAAGGATGACTTTCCATTATCGTACATTGATGAGTTGGTAGACTTCACCGTAGGCCATGCATTGCCATCATTCATGGATGAATTTTCCAGATACAATCAGATTCTAATGGCACCAGAAGATAGAGAAAATATTGTATTCACCACACCGTGGGGTACTTACTGTTACCAAGTCATGCTTTTTGGGTTAAAAAATGTTGGGACTACATATCAGAGAGCTGCAACCACCATTATGCATGACATGATTCACAAAGAGGTTGAGGTGTATGTGGACGATATGATTGTCAAGTCCAAAGAGCCAGAAGGCCACCACATCTCACTGGAAAAATTCCTTCAACGGATCAGGGAGTACAAGTTAAGGTTGAACCCATAGAAAATGCACCTTTGGGGTGACTACAAAGAAAATGCTGGGATTTCTGATCACATAGAGGGGAATTGAAGTAGATCCTTCCAAAATCAAGGCCATCTTAGAAATGCCACCACCAAGGACTGAAAATGAGGTGCGTGGCTTTCTAGGGAAAGTGCAATTCATAAGACGGTTTATTTCAAAATTAACCTTGACTTGTGAACCACTGTTTGGTCTCTTGAAAAAGGGCAAGAAGTTCCGATGGGATGATCGATGTCAGTTTGCCTTTAAACAAGTCAACTAGTACCTTTAGAATCCACCTGTGCTATCGCCGCCAGAGCCGGGAAAGCCTTTGATTTTATATTTTTCAGTAATGAATTCGACCATGGGGTGCATGCTAGCTCAAGAATCTGAAGATAAGGTGGAAAAAGCCATCTACTATTTGAGCAAGAAGATGCTAGACTATGAGATCCACTACACTCCCCTCGAGAAAGCTTGTTTAGCATAGTATGGGCTACTAGGAAGCTGAAGCACTACTTGTTAGTTCACTCCGTAATCCTGGTTTCGAGATTAGATCCTATCAAATCTCTTTGGGAAATCGATGCTTACGGGTAGGCTAGCTTGTTGGTTGCTTCTCTTTTCTGAATTTGATCTCAAGTATGTCACACGTAAATCAGTTAAAGGGAAAGTGGTAGCGGAATTTTTGGTAGACCACCCAGTTGAAATGAATGCGGCAGTGGAGTATTTATTCCCAGATGAAGACATTCTGTAGGTAGAAGAGGAAACATGTGCAATGTACTTTGACGGAGCATCCAATCAATACAGTTATAGAATAGGTGTGTTGCTGATAGCACCCGATGATTCCTATATACCCCTAGCTTTTAAACTCTGGTTCAAAGTGTCCAACAATGAAGCAAAATATGAGGCATGTATTGCTAGTTTGGAAACTGCCCTAGAACTAGGGGTAATAAGGTTAGATGTTATCAAAGACTCAAACTTGGTTGTTTCTCAAGCTAATGGAAACTTGAAAGTCAAGGAAGAGAAAATGAAGGTTTATCATCAGGCCCTAGATATTCTAATTCCAAGGTTTAAAAAATTGATGTTTACACATTTACCAAGAGAGAACAACCGGTTTGCTGATGCATTGGCAACTCTATCTTCTATGGTAGACATCCCGCTTGGAGTCAAAATGCGTCCGATCATCATCGAGCGGAAATACATGCCTGCTTATGAGACCATTGCTACGATAGATGAGGTTCAAGACAAAAACCCCTGATATTGCGACACTTGGAACTTTCTAGAAAAGAATACTTATCCACTAGGAGCAAATGCTAAGGACAAATGGGGAATACGGTGTCTAGCCGTCTAGTTCGTCATATGTGGGGATAAGCTGTACAAGAGAGGCCATCTGAGAATGCACAAGCTTTGTGTTAAAGAAGAGGAATCGAAGCACCTCATGGAGGCAATCTACGGAGGAGAGTGTGGAGCACACATAAATGGTGTGATGCTGGCTAGGAAGATCCTTAGGCAAGGCCATTATTGGTCAACTATGGAGGAGGATTGTATGGGTTTATACGGTGATGCCAAAAATGCCAAATCTATGCCAATCGCATGAATATCCCGCCGTCAAAGCTCTACAACATGACTTCGCCATGGCCTTTCTCAGTCTGGGAATCGATGTTATCGGTGCAGTCTTGCCAAAGGGTTCAAATGGACATAAGTTCATCTTGGTAGCGATCGACTATTTTATGAAGTGGGTGGAAGCTCAATCTTATTCTGTGTTGAAGGCTTTACATGTGGCCAAGTTTATAAGAAACAACATCATCTGTCAATACGGGGTTCCGAACGAAATCATATTGGATAACGGCTCACACTTCGAGAAAGAGGTAGTGGACTTGCTTAAGAAATACAACGTGGCTTTTCATAAGTCATCGACTTATAGACCATAGACCAATGGAGCTATTGAGGCTGTAAACAAGAATGTTAAGAACATCCTGCGAAAGATGGTGGAGACTTACAAGGATTGGCCGGATAAACTACCTTTTGCACTCTGGGGTTACAGAACATCAATTCGGACATCCACAGCGGTGACCCCATATTTTCTAGTGTATGGGATGGAAGCTATTCTGTCAATTGAGATCAAAGTACCGTCACTGCGAATTGTGGTTGAGTGTCAAATAGCAGAGGCAGATTGGCAGCAAAGCAGATTTGAAGAATTAATGTTATTTGATGAGATGAGGTTAAAGGCATTATATCACATCCAGGGGTACCAGTACAAAATTGCTACATCTTTTAACAAGAAAGTCAAGTCTAGAAATCTCAAGGAAGGAGATATAGTGCTCAAGGACAGCCAAGGTCCCATCCATGACCCTAGGGGCAAGTTCCGACCCAATTGGACTGGCCCTTATATTATCAAATCTATCTGGTCAGGAAGGGCGATTATCCTTATGGATCTAGATGGCTTGGAGTTCTCACAGCTGATTAATATGGACAAATTGAAGAAATACTACCACTGAGAGGCTCGCTAGGCCAAAAACCCAGAAGGGTGACCTAGGCAAAAGTTAGAGCATGAAAAATTAGAAACAAAGAAAAATAGAGCTCACAAGGTCGAAAACCCAGAAGGGCGACTTTGGTAAAAGCTAGAGCGCAAAAGAAGAGAGTTAATACTCAAGTGAACCCAAACCAAACTACAAAGGCCTGATTCCCATCTTTGGGATACGTAGGCAACTTCATGTGGACACCCCATTTTTGGCCGTCCTCAAGACTTGGACGTCATCGTTTGAACACTCGATGATCATCCATGCTCGTGTTTGTTTTGAGTTCCTAAAGGTCTCGGCTGCACGCCTTGCCTTACGATCTCTCAACTTGTTTGTTTTGTGCTTTGTTATGGACCAAGGACTTGTGGTTTTTGCTTCTGAGGGAAGAGGGTGGCTTGTTGGCCATCCCCACAACCCATCGGCCAAGCCTTGTGCTTGTCGGCCTTGTTTTCTTGCTATCAGCTATAAGTGTTGGCCGATCAGCACTCTTTTTGATCGATCGGCCATATTTCTTGGCCGAGACCTTTCCACCTGCTTTTGCAGATATTTTTGTGCCAGCTGTGCCAGCTGGTGAGCACAATTCTCATCCTCTATACACGTGTATGGAGGGATTTAATTCAAGACTCAAGCTTGTTCAACAAGCTTGAGAATTGAATTTCTATAAGAAGGGAGACCCCTCTCCCTTTCCAAAGGTTCTGAAATCTTGATATACAAAACATATATCACTCTCTCTATATTTTACCTCTCTCTCTCTCCATTTGCTCTTGTTTGTGCTCAAAAGTGTAAATTCTTCACACTATTGCACACAAACACCTACTAGAACACCATCCTTTTGTTACTGAGGTACTTAGGAGCTGGTGTTAGAGTTTTTGGGTTGGCTTGAACTAAGAAAAGCTGCTAGAGTTGTGTTCTTGAAGGTGTTCTTCAAGGGTGAGAAACTAACCTTTTAATCCCTTGTTTTGGCTTAAGCTTTTAGACCTATTTGCATGCTAATTTAAGCTTAACTTTCTACTGTAAAAAGTTCTAATTTTTCATGCTTGTGATGTTTGTTTAAGGTCACTTTTATGTTGGGGGTAGTCTACCCCCTTTTAGGCCTTGTTTGGCCTTGTTTTGAACTATCCTTTTAAGCTATTGGGACCACCTTATTTGCGCCCTCTCACCACTGTGGAAATGTGGTTTTGAGGTCCCAAATAGGAGAGGGTCATCCCCTCTCCTTGTGTTTTGTATGCTAGTATAAATGGCTCATAATAGTAGCATGTTTGCTTAGCATGTTTTGGTTCCATTTCAGCAACTTTTTGGTGTTATTTTAGCATGCTTCAACTCTGTTTTAAGTTGGTTTGATAGCATCTTGCATGCTTCACATACTTGTAGAGTAATCTTGCATGCTAGCATAACATGCATCTTGTGTTTGGATCATCATTCTTGCATGTTTTGGCTCAACTCAAAGAAGCTTTCTCTCATGTTTTACCATGCTTAAGCTCTAATTTGTGTTGTCTTAGTCATGCATGCATTGTTTTGTATAGCCGTGGTTCAATCTAGCTTGTTTGCTTTGTATATCAAGTCCACTAGCACCCATTGCTTAGACTATTCTCATGATTTGGCATCATTTGAAATGATATTTCAGTGCATGTTTCATGGTCATACACTTGCCTTTTTCATTCTTTCAATGGTTAGGAGGTTTGGTGTTTTTATGCCTTAAGAGTGGGTCATTGTGCATGCCTCTATGCTTAGGCCTTTAGGGCTATCATTTCAATGTATTTTTGGTCTTGTTTTACCATGATGCATCTCTAATTTTTGTTGTCAAAGTCATGCCATGTTTGGTTTTGATAGGTGTAGTGCAATCCCCTTTGTTGGCCTTGCTTGCATCATGCCTTATGCCCTTCATGTTGGCTTGTCTTAGCTTTGGCCCATGCATATTTTAGACTCACTTTGGTATGCTTTAGGACTATTTTGGTTTGCTTAGGCCATTTGCTTCATGTTTTGCATAGCCTTAGTGCAAATGCCTATGCTAGCTTCAAGCTTTGAGCTTTCTTGCATGCCATACTCGCATTGTTTGGTTGATTTGGCATCATTCCATGCATGATTTCAGAGCTTATAATATTGTTACACTTCCACTTTTGTCACTCTTTGAGCACTCTTGAGAGTTGTGCTCTTATGCCTAGGTGATAGGCCATTACATGTGCATGCTTTGTTTTGCATTTCATGCCATCATTTCATCATTTTGGCCACTGATTTGGGCATGATTGAGGTCTGTCCATTTTAGTTTAAGTCCAATTTGCATGTTGTTCAAATGTTCTTACATTGCATCATGCTTGCATGTTTGGGTTGCATTGTGTTTTGCATGCTTGTTGCTTGCATTGTTGATACATGCTTGGTGCATTGGATGTTGTTGCATGCTTGTTGCATTGCATGATTTTGCATGCTTGCTGCATTGCATTGTGTGTGCATGCCTTGCCTCTTGATTAAACATGATAGAGGTTAAGGTCCCTTATGTGTTTTTGTGCATTTCATTCACATTGAATTGTGCAACTCGGCCTCTTTGGCCATCATGCATCGGAATGCGTGATTGATGGTTCAAGAGTTGAGCACTAAATTCCTTTGAGTTTCAAACATGATAAGGGGTATAGTTGCACAACATTTTCTTGCAAATGTATTGTCATGCCTCTGTTTGTACTCTACTACAGCAAAATGAGGAGTTTGCAGGAAGAGATGGCCGATCGGATATATAGTGTGCCGATCGGATAACAACATTTAGCCGATGGACTCAAAAGTGGTCGATGACACTTATCCCTTGGCCGATGACCATACCATTTGGCCGATGGCCTCTCAGCATGTCCATGAGGTGGATCAGAAGTGTTTTGGAGATTTGTATAGTTTTCAAAGGTACAGAACAATGCAAACAGAGGCAACATGAGGCATGGCAACGGATTTCCGAGCGAGGCAACCGAGCATGCATCATTCATCATTTCGAGGCAAAGTTGTGGCAGCCTGTCTTAGTTTCTTACTTAGCTGATTTTGTAACTTAATTAATTTGTTTAATTAGTTAAGGGTTTTGTAATAACTAATTAGCTAGAATAGTTAGTTAATTAGTTGGTTTGTATTATTTATTAGGACCCTCTATCGAGAGGGCGAATTTTGTAATAAGTGTGCGTGAGTGTGTGCATGCCTTCCAACCCCAATTTCTTTCTCCCTTTTATTTACTAGCTATCGATGGTTAGTTTTAGGACATGTTTCAATTAGCATACTTATGTTCGCATGTTTGCATTCACTCATTTGTCTTGCATGCACCGGGCTCGGCGCATCATACTAACTGCATTGTATTTCAATTCCTATTTGAATACATGTATCAAATGTAGCATTCACATGACATCTTAGAATAGCCGAGCCTATTTCTAGTTGCATTTTGCATGTGTTGCATTAGCCATCTTAACATGAACTAAGATCATGCATTGATTACTAACTAGCTTATGTTTTGGCTCAGAGTACTCGGTGAGTGTTTACGCTTTAGCATCTTGCATGAGTGCGAGTGTTGCCATGATAGCATGCTTGCCATGAGGCTAACTGCTTAAATGATATAACTGCCTAAATGCCTGTGTGTGAAGGTTGGATTACTTGAATTGGAACAATTCATCGAAATGCGAGTTTTAAGCCCACTTGAGAGTGGCAAAATTATGTTTTCTAAGCCCACTTGAGGGTGGTAAATCCACGTCTTAGCCTACTTGCGAGTAGCACCTTCAAACCATTTTCAAACAAACATGAGATGTTTTGTTCCAACTTAGGTGATCTAGTCTATACTTGTATACTGTGCGCATCACGTAGTAAGCTAGCTAATAAACCGGAATAAGAACACATGTGTTTTCAAAAACAAAATATCATGCTTAGTAAAGGCAGATCTTTTTGATCGGGTGAGCGGGGGTGCTCATTGCATGACCTTCCCCTCTCGTACCCAAGTTCCCGAGCCGAGGCAACTTTGGTGATGACGGACACGTGGCCTTAGGCACGAGTCAGGGTTTTCTAAATTTTCCAAAATAAAACATTTAGGTGGCGACTCTGTATCTAGCAAAGCAGTCCATGTTTGGCACTTCTTTATAAAATCAGTTTTCCAAAACGATTTGCCAGATATGGACTCTTTGATGATTTATCGGTCTTGCATTGCACTTTGCGAGATTAGATTCAGAACTGTGACATTGAGTCTGAACTATAGTAGCTTAATGAACAAAACAGATTTCGCGCCATTTCGCGCGTGGAGCCGGGACGTTCGGGCACGTCTACACATCATCCCAAAGTTCAACCATAACTATCTCCAACTGAACTGTCCTATCCATTTGTCTGATCGAGCCATGTTTATCCATTGTTTGTGCTTGGTTATCTTATCTTCATTTTGGCAGAAGGGCCAATTGCAATGGAGAACAGTGATGGTGAATGCAGTTATGGATAGTTTTGATTTTCTAATTTGGGATTGTATATCTTAAGGACTGATTTCGTGTGTGTCAAGTATTGAGCATTTCCGAAAATTGTTTTGAAAAGTATTAATGAAGTTGCTTCTTCTCAAAATTTTACCTTTCTACAACTTAGACCATTTTTTGGACCAAAAGGAAAATTTTTAGTGCTCACAACCTTAATTCCATTTATTTCAACAGAAGTACATTCTCCAACTCTCTAATTTAAATCAAAGTTGCTTTTACATCATAAAACTTGAAAAGAAAAGTCAAAGCAATAAACTAGGGGCATAAATAAGTCAGGTGGTCCTACATCCTTTGCTCGTGCTTGCGGAAGTCTCTACAGCCATAGTTAGCACAAACTGTGCTTCGTCCTTAAGCCAAGCCAAGCACTCGCTGGAAAGGGCATAACTGAAGCCAACCATAGGGGCCAGGTGCTCTCTTGTCCTCCAAGAAATGAGATACCAGGCTAAGTGCGAAGCACGAGCTGGGAATGGAGCTGGATATTCCATCGCCTCTTCTGGACGGGTCTAATCGTGTCCGAAATAGCTTCTAAATCGGAATGGAAAATAGAACACATAGTACGTGAGGCTAATCAACTGTATACTCGACTGTCAAGACATGCTATAGCTCATCTCAGCCAAGTTAAGCCAGGGGCAACGCTAGGCAATGTCAATTATAGATCTGCTGCACATCTAGTCGTAACACCATTCCTCTGAGGGAAAGTCCACTAGCCGTTGTCCAAAGAAATAGGCTCTGGCTGAATACTCGGGGCAAGGGTCTACCACCTTCAACTTATCCATTAGCCACACATGGGAAGGGATAAAACATAAGAGAGATTAAAGAATAGAGAGATATATGTGGAGAGAAAAGTAAAAAAGGTTTCAAGAAAAAAAATAGAGAGTGAGTGCCGAGTGATTTGAGGAATCATAAATAAAAGAGGGTGGGAAACAATACCTGAAGAAGCAGTGGACTCCTTGTAAACCGAGTAGTCTCTCGCTGATAGAAGGCATCTAAACCTATCAAAGTCTCAGCCAGTGCCAAACCAATGTAGCTCTTACCCTCCTTGAGGCATTGGGCCACTTCTATCAACCTAATGCTGGCCCCGCCACAACTAGGGGAAAGAAGAAAGTGCGCAAGCATACATAAACAAAGGATACCTTGCCAATAACCTTGCTAGAGAAGGTCACATTCGTCGTTGATGTCGGAAAACTGATGAATCAAGCCGAGTATATCTAGCTCCCCGTTATGAGCCAAGGATCGAGCCTCATGTAAAGTAAGCCCACACATCTGTTCCAAAGCATGTGCATGGCCAAAACGAGGTTCGGGCATAATCTCTTCATTACACCTGGACTCTGTCAATGCTTGAAATTCTTCGAGCGTAGGGCACATCTTTTGCGCTCCAAAGCGAAATACATGTGTAACCGGGTTCCAGCATTGAGCAGTGGCATGAAAGAACGGAAAACAAAGCGAAGTACAACTCAACAGAAAAAAGAGCATTTATGCCGAAACCTCGAAAATTTACCTTTTTCGTGCCGTCCAAAGTAGCTATCTAATCCTTGAGCTTCTTGGCAAGGAATATCTCCATTTTCAGAGGAAACAGCAGTAAAAATGATGTCTTGTTGAAGAAACAACGGAAGAAGACGTTTTATAGAGGATAAGGTTGTGTGAGTAGATGCTAGCTGTCCAACCACAACACCTGGCCAGCCGACCACTTTAGTTGGCTTGGCAGCTGGTTTGTGTGGTTTTGTCCAGGTCTCTTTGTTTTAAGGTTTCGTTTTAAGTCTTTTTTGTTTTTAGCAATCGTAAATAACTGTGTTTAGGTTGTTTTTACTATTTTCCATTTATCGAGTTGTATTTTGTAGTTTGGTCATTTGTTGGCTCAATATCCGGTTAAGAACATCATTCCAAGACAAGCGTTTTCAGTTTCAATTGCAGTTCCATTTTTGTTTTTATGCAAGTGTGGTGCCATGCTCATGATGCAAAACAAAACTCCTTTTATAAAACTGCAGGGTTTTACCTTGATCATAGTTTTTACAAAAGAGGGAATACACGTTTTTTAAAAGAAAAAGTAAAGACCTATCTGAAGCTAAACAACTGCTAAGATACCAAAACAAAAGAAAATAAGCAAAAAAATACAAAAATCTGCGTCGGTCGCATCAATCCTGAGAGGCCCTCTTTGTCCTCTTCCTTGGAGGGGACTCGAGGGCACTGTCTCCATCGGCGCCGCTATCATCAGAAAAGTGGGACAACGAGCCAAAGCCGACATCGCCATCTCCACTCCCTGACTCAGAGCCAGTCTTGGCATCCTCCTCGCTCTCTGATCCCGAGTCAGCATCATGGTCCTCGCTCTCAGAGTCAGAGTGCCTACTTACAGCCTCCTCAGTGCAACTGGTCTCAGGGTCATCTCCACTTGAAATCAGCTCTGAGGAAGAGGATGTCTCATTTGTCTAGGACTAGTTGCTCTGACCCCAAGTGCCCCTACCTCTGCCCCAACCTCGACGCTCATCCCGGCTATGTACTGAGGCCTATCTGCCTCTCCTTCCCGTCGCTGAAGGAGGTGCCACCAGTGCTGCTGGTGCCATCGGTACAGGTGGAATCTGAAAAACAAGCATCAGAGTATCAGGTACAGTATGAGTATGTTGCAGAGTGTAGTATGCAGTATAAGCATGATGTAGAATGTAGATTCAGCATAAGTGCAGTGTGTCAGTACAGTGTGAGGTAGTATCAGCATGTATGTCAGTACGAGTCAGTATGAGTACAGTATGTTGTCGATTGTAGATTCATCATAAGTACAGTGTGTCATACTGTACAGTGTGTGTACAGTATAAGTATCGCATATCAGTGTGAGTATGGCATATCGGTGCAGTGTGGTGCACAACAGTACAGGTAAACAAAGAAATGCAATAGAAGAAGGGAGGATACCTGGATATCGTGGAGAGCAAGTAGCGTCTCTCTCCTATGTACCATGTGAACTAGAGAGTCAATCAGCTGGAGGACACCGTCTGTGTACTCTGTAGGCGGCTGTAAGTGAAGTTGAACAATTAGTATCCAAAAATGAAAAAATATGGGGTATAAGCTGTAAAGCGCGGTCTATACTTGTGGTGCGCTTAGAGCCCTGACATACCCATGCTCCGCCTTCGGCGGCTTTATCTGGATCTGATAGGCTATCTTGCTCGGCCGCCAACAGGGAATCGCGATAAGAATCACTAGCTAACTGGCTGCACGCACAATAAGAGAGGCCCCTCCAATATCAGCCTCGGCCGCATAAGTAGCTTCTCCAGCCAAAAGGGCACCTGCAGCATCGGCCGTGGGAACTCTAATCAGGGGTGACATGAGATGAGTCTGGATGAAGGTCGCGTAATTCCCGACCTCTCTGAAGAAATCGACGTCCAGCCCTGCCATGTACTGAACTATAGCCTCAACTAGGAGGCTGTCCACTGTCCGCTGTCCTCATGGATGCCAAAGAAGGAGTAGGAATGACTAGAGCAGGCAAGCGGCACACAAACCTCTCATCCAGATACCAAGTCTGGCAGAATGGACCCTCCAGCAAGATCTAATATCGGGAGGTAGCCTAGGATCCGGTATACTAGTTCCATACCCCAGTAGGCATAGCAATCTACAAATGGAAAATGTTTTGTTAGTTGCTGTCAATTGTCAAGGTATGGACCAGAGCAATAGTAATAGAAACAAAGCAGAAGAGAATACGGACTGCGAATTACCTTATGGGCTACCACCGTATCAAAGTATCGGCGATAGTAAGCGAAGGTCATGTTGTCGCGGCGCCTAGGGTGGCAACTGCAGTCATAACGCCGAGAGTAAGGCACATCCAACGCTATCTCATCCCTTGGCAATGGGGCAACGCGAGGAAAGTATGCATAGGCCCAAAGCTACAAATATAATTTGTGAATCAACATGTATGAATAGATATTCAAGTAGAAAGTGCAAAACAGACGGCACAATGTGTGAACAGTAATAAAGACAGAATGTGCAAATCAAAAAACACAATGCATAGGCAAAAATAAAAGTAGAAAGTGTAAAGCAGAAAGCTTAATAAGTGAGCAGAAATTAAAAGAAAGTGTAGTTCATACCTCCCAAGTTCTCCAGTAGCCTCCAACCTTGTTCCCCTTCTTGCGGGAACTAGAGCTCATATAGTCGTATAGGGTGGCAAGGCTAGCGCCACCCTAGTGATAGAACCGGACCCCGGGCAATGTCACGAAGGTGTTCAGTAGGTACAGCCCTACGATATTCCAGCTATTCACAAACAAGGTGGTACCGAGGAGATTGATCAAGAACTCTCATGTATACTGCTCCACGTCCTTCTATGTCTCCAGTTGTCTCCCGTGGAAGCGGTTGTAAAACCAACTATAGCGAACCATAGCTGGTCTGTCTAGCGAAGGGCACCCCCCGAGTAGATGTATCCATGTCGCCTCCCATCGGCCCATGTCTATGTCAAAAGGGATCGAATCACCCCTACTCACAAGCCAGTGATCATAGAAAAATCGTAGGGGGTCATCGTCATCTCCCCAGTGGAGGAGAAGTGAAAGGAGTTGATTGTGTCCCACCACCTCTCCACCAAGGCTCTGATTAAGACCTGGATAGCCAACAGTCATGGAAGTCCAGAGCAAAAGAGCCCGAAGCCTGTCTTATCAACAATATCGCAGACCCGAGCGGGGAGCTCATGATACTAGTCCCTCGTTGTCACCACCTCATATTTTCTCCAGGAGTGGGCATCACCCTGTATTGGCAAAGCAAGAAAACATCAGTTGTGTAGCAAACATTAGTTGTATAACAGAATGGCAAGATAGTAACGAAAGGCAGTGATGTAATGGAAAAACAAACAAAGTGCATGAAAGCAAAGTTTTTACTTCAATAGCACCATTAGAAAGATAGGAGGTCCACTCCCTCAATAGGACGTCCTTAGGTACGCCCATTGCGAAGTCCTCAAATCACAACATGCCTCCAGGGGCTATCGCATGTGTGTACGGGTGGTAAGTGGCTGGGTGAAATGGCCTAAACCTCAATGCTAGTAGCTCAGGCTCAGGCCCTGGGGCAAAGACCTCCTCTACCTCAAAGTCTGTGGCAATGTTCTTTACCGCTCCGTCAGCCTTATTGACTATGGGCTCCTCGACCTCAGCAGCAATTAGAAGTACTGGTACCTCAGGAGGGGCGCCGTCATGTGGGATATCATCTACCATGTGGAAAGTGAGTGAAAAGATGGTGAAAGGTGGTCAAAAATGGGAAAAATGAGGGAAAATCCAAGAAAGTCAACCCTAGGAGAGAGAAAATAAGAGAAAAAGTCAAAACTTGGGAAAATGTGCGACACCAAAGAAAAACCCAAGGGAAATAAGCCCAAAATGATGAAAAATCCAAAAATCAACGAAAACAAAATCTGATCAGTTCAAAATGTGGAAGGCCAAAGGTGTTTTGCGAATAAAATTTGGTGGGGCATTGGAAAACGTGTACAAAGTGCAAATCTAGCGAGCGAAACACCTAGAGAGAGAAGGAGAGGTTTTTCCATCATGTGTGTGTGCAAATGAGGCCTAAGCGAGGTTTTAAAGAAGACACGAGCCAAGAAATCCAAACTACCCCCGATTTTTCACGGGTGACCGGTCATCCAACTTTTTGCCGATCGTCCTCTTTTTGTGGCCGACCAGCCCCTTTTGTGGTCCAGGGCTAATTTTTTATACCCTTTTGTCCAATTTGTGTATAAAAGATCCTATTTTCATCTTGGGAAGAAGAATTGAGGTATTTGAAGTTGGTTCAGATTGTGAAGATCTCGAAATTGTGTTCTGGTTGCACCATTCCAATTCCTGCTGTTTCTCCTATGCATGAACGTGTTCTGATCTCAAGTCAGAGCAAGTTGTATCCTTTTTAAGCATTTTGAGGAGCCCCAAGTGGTAAGTCGGAGATCATTGTAGGGTGTCTTCGAACACCGCTTTCTGCTTATCTTTTCATTTCGCATACCTATGATGTTGCATAGAACATGCATTACATTGTAACTCCCATACCTATTATGTTGCATAGAACATGTATTGCATCATAACTCGCATACCTATCTTGGTTGCATGGAGCATGCATTGTCACTGTACTCGCATCAATTATATCACATTGTGTCGCATTCGTGTGCGTCGTGCCTTTCAGTTCTTGTATCCACCCTTCTCATGTGAGTGTGATTTAGGTTTTCTCCCCTTAACCTCGCTAAGCGGAGGTGTGGTTTGGTCTGTTTTGTACCTCGCTACGCGGAAGTGTAGCTTGGTTGTTTTGTTACCTCGCTACACGGAAGTGTAGTTTGGGTTGTTTTGTTCCTTACTATGCTGAAGGTGTAGCTTGATTCGTTCTTATAGCCCTCTATGCGGTAGTGTAGTGTGGGTTATTTTGTTCCTCACTATGCGAAAGTGTAGCTAAGATTGTTTTTTGTTAACCTCACTACGCAGAAGTGTAGTTAGGTTTGTTTCCTGTTAGCCTCTCTACGCGGAAGTGTAGTTAGGATCACCTCTCTACGTGGTACTATAGTTTGGTTGTTCTTATGTCCTCTCTACGCGGAAGTGTAATTTGGATCACCTCTCTATGCGGTAGTGTAGTTTGGTTATTCTTGTGTCCTCTCTATGCGGAAGTGTAGTTGGGATCACCTCTCTACGTAGTAATGTAGTTTGGGTTGTTTTGTTCCTCTCTACGCGGAAGTGAAGTTAGGATCATTTCTCACCTTTCTATGTGGAAGTGTAGTCTGGCTTGTCTCTTGTTAACCTTTCTGTGTGGAAGTGCAGTTTGGATTGTTTCTTATACGCAGAAGCGTAGTTAAGATTGTTTCTCTTTTATTGATTTCAATTGTTGCATTGCATTGAATCTCATCTTCATAATTTTCTGAGCGGTATGCCCATTTGTATTCTCAACTGTTGCATCGCATCATTTCTCATGTCGCATTTTGCCCCTGAACTGTGCTAGTTTGATTCCTTACAAAGGGATATATAGGCAACTTTCGAGTTCAATCAATTTACTTTTATGTCTTGATTGCTTGCCCAAGTCTTACGGCCTTATCAAAATGGGTCGTCTTTGGACTTTAACATTCACTCGCGTCATTTCATGACTTCGAGCTCTGTCAAAGAGGGGCAACTGTAGACATCCCATTTTTGACCGCCCTTAAGACTTGGGCATTTCAGATTGATTACCCAATGATGAAATTATTCTGTACAAACGCTCGATTCCCTTAGCAGGAAACCTCAGTTTTGAGTCTTAGAAGTCTACAAACCATGCACCACTTTTGAACCAAAACAAATATTTTTCAAGCCTGACCACCCAGAGGCATACAGGCCAAAAGGTGGTCAGCTGTCCCTCACCTGGCTGGCTGGCTAGGTGTTCCGGTGAAACAGATATTTATTGCCAATTATCCCCCTATATGCATGCACTGCACCAGCTGGCTCCATATAGATATTTTCGAGATATCAACTAGTTGTCTATATATAGAGAGCCATACCTTATGTTTTTAGGTTAGAAAATTTGTGAAGAGCCAAATTCTTGAAAATGTCTCTCTTTATCTATCTTGCAACCTATATACACCCTACCTATACTCCCAAAACCATTTTTCTAGGGCTCTTTGCTGAGGTTCTTGAGTTTAAATTTCAGCACTTGAGGGTGAGAATTTATTGGTTTGTGAATTAAAGTGTTATTCCTCTTCAAGAGGTATAATGTCACGCCCCAAACCCGCCCCTAAAAGTTTGGGCATGACTACTTCAGAAACGAACACTTAAGACCTGGATAGCCAACAGTCATGGAAGTCCAGAGCAAAAGAGCCCGAAGCCTGTCTTATCAACAATATCGCAGACCCGAGCGGGGAGCTCATGATACTAGTCCCTCGTTGTCACCACCTCATATTTTCTCCAGGAGTGGGCATCACCCTGTATTGGCAAAGCAAGAAAACATCAGTTGTGTAGCAAACATTAGTTGTATAACAGAATGGCAAGATAGTAACGAAAGGCAGTGATGTAATGGAAAAACAAACAAAGTGCATGAAAGCAAAGTTTTTACTTCAATAGCACCATTAGAAAGATAGGAGGTCCACTCCCTCAATAGGACGTCCTTAGGTACGCCCATTGCGAAGTCCTCAAATCACAACATGCCTCCAGGGGCTATCGCATGTGTGTACGGGTGGTAAGTGGCTGGGTGAAATGGCCTAAACCTCAATGCTAGTAGCTCAGGCTCAGGCCCTGGGGCAAAGACCTCCTCTACCTCAAAGTCTGTGGCAATGTTCTTTACCGCTCCGTCAGCCTTATTGACTATGGGCTCCTCGACCTCAGCAGCAATTAGAAGTACTGGTACCTCAGGAGGGGCGCCGTCATGTGGGATATCATCTACCATGTGGAAAGTGAGTGAAAAGATGGTGAAAGGTGGTCAAAAATGGGAAAAATGAGGGAAAATCCAAGAAAGTCAACCCTAGGAGAGAGAAAATAAGAGAAAAAGTCAAAACTTGGGAAAATGTGCGACACCAAAGAAAAACCCAAGGGAAATAAGCCCAAAATGATGAAAAATCCAAAAATCAACGAAAACAAAATCTGATCAGTTCAAAATGTGGAAGGCCAAAGGTGTTTTGCGAATAAAATTTGGTGGGGCATTGGAAAACGTGTACAAAGTGCAAATCTAGCGAGCGAAACACCTAGAGAGAGAAGGAGAGGTTTTTCCATCATGTGTGTGTGCAAATGAGGCCTAAGCGAGGTTTTAAAGAAGACACGAGCCAAGAAATCCAAACTACCCCCGATTTTTCACGGGTGACCGGTCATCCAACTTTTTGCCGATCGTCCTCTTTTTGTGGCCGACCAGCCCCTTTTGTGGTCCAGGGCTAATTTTTTATACCCTTTTGTCCAATTTGTGTATAAAAGATCCTATTTTCATCTTGGGAAGAAGAATTGAGGTATTTGAAGTTGGTTCAGATTGTGAAGATCTCGAAATTGTGTTCTGGTTGCACCATTCCAATTCCTGCTGTTTCTCCTATGCATGAACGTGTTCTGATCTCAAGTCAGAGCAAGTTGTATCCTTTTTAAGCATTTTGAGGAGCCCCAAGTGGTAAGTCGGAGATCATTGTAGGGTGTCTTCGAACACCGCTTTCTGCTTATCTTTTCATTTCGCATACCTATGATGTTGCATAGAACATGCATTACATTGTAACTCCCATACCTATTATGTTGCATAGAACATGTATTGCATCATAACTCGCATACCTATCTTGGTTGCATGGAGCATGCATTGTCACTGTACTCGCATCAATTATATCACATTGTGTCGCATTCGTGTGCGTCGTGCCTTTCAGTTCTTGTATCCACCCTTCTCATGTGAGTGTGATTTAGGTTTTCTCCCCTTAACCTCGCTAAGCGGAGGTGTGGTTTGGTCTGTTTTGTACCTCGCTACGCGGAAGTGTAGCTTGGTTGTTTTGTTACCTCGCTACACGGAAGTGTAGTTTGGGTTGTTTTGTTCCTTACTATGCTGAAGGTGTAGCTTGATTCGTTCTTATAGCCCTCTATGCGGTAGTGTAGTGTGGGTTATTTTGTTCCTCACTATGCGAAAGTGTAGCTAAGATTGTTTTTTGTTAACCTCACTACGCAGAAGTGTAGTTAGGTTTGTTTCCTGTTAGCCTCTCTACGCGGAAGTGTAGTTAGGATCACCTCTCTACGTGGTACTATAGTTTGGTTGTTCTTATGTCCTCTCTACGCGGAAGTGTAATTTGGATCACCTCTCTATGCGGTAGTGTAGTTTGGTTATTCTTGTGTCCTCTCTATGCGGAAGTGTAGTTGGGATCACCTCTCTACGTAGTAATGTAGTTTGGGTTGTTTTGTTCCTCTCTACGCGGAAGTGAAGTTAGGATCATTTCTCACCTTTCTATGTGGAAGTGTAGTCTGGCTTGTCTCTTGTTAACCTTTCTGTGTGGAAGTGCAGTTTGGATTGTTTCTTATACGCAGAAGCGTAGTTAAGATTGTTTCTCTTTTATTGATTTCAATTGTTGCATTGCATTGAATCTCATCTTCATAATTTTCTGAGCGGTATGCCCATTTGTATTCTCAACTGTTGCATCGCATCATTTCTCATGTCGCATTTTGCCCCTGAACTGTGCTAGTTTGATTCCTTACAAAGGGATATATAGGCAACTTTCGAGTTCAATCAATTTACTTTTATGTCTTGATTGCTTGCCCAAGTCTTACGGCCTTATCAAAATGGGTCGTCTTTGGACTTTAACATTCACTCGCGTCATTTCATGACTTCGAGCTCTGTCAAAGAGGGGCAACTGTAGACATCCCATTTTTGACCGCCCTTAAGACTTGGGCATTTCAGATTGATTACCCAATGATGAAATTATTCTGTACAAACGCTCGATTCCCTTAGCAGGAAACCTCAGTTTTGAGTCTTAGAAGTCTACAAACCATGCACCACTTTTGAACCAAAACAAATATTTTTCAAGCCTGACCACCCAGAGGCATACAGGCCAAAAGGTGGTCAGCTGTCCCTCACCTGGCTGGCTGGCTAGGTGTTCCGGTGAAACAGATATTTATTGCCAATTATCCCCCTATATGCATGCACTGCACCAGCTGGCTCCATATAGATATTTTCGAGATATCAACTAGTTGTCTATATATAGAGAGCCATACCTTATGTTTTTAGGTTAGAAAATTTGTGAAGAGCCAAATTCTTGAAAATGTCTCTCTTTATCTATCTTGCAACCTATATACACCCTACCTATACTCCCAAAACCATTTTTCTAGGGCTCTTTGCTGAGGTTCTTGAGTTTAAATTTCAGCACTTGAGGGTGAGAATTTATTGGTTTGTGAATTAAAGTGTTATTCCTCTTCAAGAGGTATAATGTCACGCCCCAAACCCGCCCCTAAAAGTTTGGGCATGACTACTTCAGAAACGAACACTTAACTTGATGTACATAAGATATAGGGCCTGATGGAAGCATTCGATATCGAATAATAACATATATAATATCCATTGAGCTATCACTACTATGCCAGGATCACAAACAGAACATAAGGCAGATAAACATACAGTGACGGGCATCTGAAAATTTAGTTATGTACATATACGTATACGGACCCAGCCCTCAAGATTGGGCATAACAAAAACATTAAAAGGGTAGAAGAATTATACACTTCAACCTTAGACGGACTATCAGGGAATAAAACCAAAAGCTTAGCAAAACTCCATAAAATGGGTTGCCTTCATTTAAATGCCTGGACACTCTGAGGTTGACAAAAGGGGAGCGGACGCCGTGGGTTAAGACTGACCACCTGATTGGTGACCTACAAAAACAGACATAACAGAGAGTGAGCCGGGCTCAGTGAATAGTAATACATAAATAAAATGATACTTAACTTGAAACATAACACATAGCAATGCATATAAAGATGTGAAGTTCACATAGTTAGTCTGATTCTGTGCTAAGTAACCAACGGCCTTAGGTTCAATCTTGCAACATAAACATGGTAGCTATAAGCCCTTGAAACATGGTGGCACAAGGCCCTTGAAGCATGTGGCATAAAAGCCCTTGAAGCATATGGCATGAAAGCCCTTGAAACATATGGCATGAAAGCCCTTGAAACATGTAGCATAAAAGCCCTTGAAGCATATGGCATGAAAGCCCTTGAAACATATGGCATAAAAGCCCTTGAAACATACATGTATGAACCCAAGAGGTGTCTCACACGGATTCTAGAGATGACTCACATTGTAGCACTTAGTTCTGTGTAGCACTTTGTTTCATTTCATGACAACTTATATAGATGGCCATAAGCCTCATAACTTTCATGGAATGGCTTTCAGCCCCATAATTTTCACATATGTATGGACTCAAGAGGTAGCTCATACAGATTCTAGAGGTAACTCGCACTGCAGCACTTAGTTCTGTATAACACTTTGCTCCATACTAGGAATTAATAGGTTTTCCAGACCAAACCGTACATATCATGTCGTATCATAAACGGAATCAAATCATACATATATTTTTTTTTATACTTAAATCATAAGCAGAAATCAAAAGTCATATTCGTAACATACTTGAATTCGTAACATACATGAACTTGTACCATGCGTAAACTTATAACATACTTGAACTTGTACCATACTTCAACTTAGAACATACGTAACTTGTAACATACCTATACTTGTAACATGCTTGAATCTGTAACATACTTAAACTTGTAACGTACATAAACTTGAAACTTAATTACTTAAACCACGGTATTATTACCCCCGGGTAAGGGCCTTGTGCTAAGGATGCCATGGATTCTTTTATATATACAGACAATCATTCATTAATTCAAAACGTCACATATCAGAAAATAAAGCATTTCTTATCATATCATGTCATTACAGTACGCTTAACAAAGACAGAACAATTCACATTCTAACGTGGGTTACATAACGATGTTAAACCTTTGCATTCATTTCATTTCGTAGATTCTAAACGATTTCGGATCTATACGTAACACAACAGAATAATCTTGGATTTACACAGATACATCGTTCAAGGATGAACATAAGTTCCATTTATTCTTTCAGAAGAGGTAACATAATATGCTGATGAATAAAGTAGAGTTAATATTCGTTATTGACAGAACAAAAGGATTCCAACGTCATACCAATGCACGCAAATCTTTCAACGTTCATAAATGTTCGTGTAACACTTACGAAGAACAGAGCATTAGTGACAATAGTTATCAACGGTAGATAAAATGTACATTTCCATACTGCTACTCACAGAGTGATGGCGGAGCATTCTTTCTCGTGGGGTGTGTCCTGTACACATACATAACTTATAAATTAGTTCATTTCTCTCTGTTGAATTGCTTATGAATTCATTTCGCTTCGAATAATTTATAGATATCAAAAAGGCATCAAATACAAATTTCGACAATATTAAAGGGTCCAGCACGCAAAATGGAGCAACCCATGTTTTTCAGCATGGGCCGCACGTGCGGCTGTGAGCCCCGCACGTGCAGCAAAGTGTCCTACACGTGCAGCAGTGATGCCCCGTACGTGCCTTTTTGACAGTAGCCAACCCTCAAAATTCTTCATTTTCCGCACGTGCGGCCGGGACTCCCGCACGTGTGGCTGGGGTTCCCGCATGTGCGGCCATGACCCCCGCACGTGCGGCGATCTGCCTCAATTTCCAGTCCGAAATTCAACCTTCTCTTCACTTGGCCAACTTAACTTGAAACACAAATTGAGAATAAAATTCATGCAATATTACGGTTTAATCTTACAATAACATCATTCATAAGTGTAGAACATCCCAAGAATTGTAAGTATAATTCAATTGAGTTACTTCCTTACATGAACACAGCCTATAAACATAGCTTAATTCTCTTGCATACAACATAACATATGTAACCTTAGAAGACAATTCCTTTATCCTTGCATAACCAACTTAATTTTACATTATCTAGGTGACAACTATAAACCAAGTTAAGCATTGATCATACATTAGATTCAATTTCATGCCCTAGGTCACACACCTGTGGAGAAATCACACTCAAATTCAAGAGAGGAGACATGGAGGGTGAGTAAACTAACTTGTGATCTTGAACTCCCCAAATTCCGTCTAAATTATCCACTTTGATCTTGAAGAAGCCCCCTTCTAGTTCCTTTCTCCCTAATCTCACCACTCTCACTCTCTCAGGAAATGTTTTGAGCTAGGAGTTCGTAAGGCAAGAGTTAAAGAACACACACACACACACATATATATATATATATATCTATAAGGCATGACTAGGACAAAAAAATCAATCGTTTAATCATCCCAAATTGAAATTTCACAGAAATGCTTATTATTACTTAAAAATTATGTTGATTCCAATTATAGAATCAATTTCGGATTATCAAGTCTCTAAGGCCCTCAATTTCTGACTCAAACACTAGAATTGTAACAGATAGTTCTCATATTAAACAGATACACAACTATAAGCATAAGATCCACTTTTTTTTTTTAAACTTACTTTCACATGAAATTTCCCAATAAACAAACAAATGCACAGAATAGGGGACTAAAAGCGTACCAGAAAACATGTACGAGTGTCGGGCTATTATATACAACTTCGACCTTCTTTGCACTACTTCTTCCCTGGCTTTTTACTTGCTATTTTTTTACACTGTTTTTTATGAGGTGAAACTTGTGGCTTAAAGCTATCCAAGGTAGAGGGATTAACCACCCTTTTTGAACCTTATTTTCCAAGCTTTTTTCCTTGTGTTTCCCATCTATTTTTCAAATTTTTCCTACTATTTTTAAGAGGCTAAAAAATTTGTTTTGAGGTTCAAAAAATGGAGGGGTTAGCCACCCCTCCTTCGGCTTGCTTACTAGCTTTATTTCTCTATTATTGTAGTTCACATTTTTTAGTTTTTCCATGACAATTTCAGCATTGTTTTAGCTATTTTTAGGACTGTTTTGGTGTATTTATTTCATTTATGCTTTGTATAGTATGGTTGTAGTGTAGTGGTCCTCATAGGTTTGGTGGTTTAGGCCTTAGTCACCAACCTATTTGAGTTAATAGCCTTTATTTTATGCTTTTCACACATGTGTTCACCTTTGCATAATCACCTCTCCACCCTCTCTTCTTTCTTGGTTTTATTTGTTTGAGAGTCATTTCAAACGAGTGTTGCTTGAGCATGAGAAAGAAACCTTCCATGTTTAATGGTTTAATCTCTTCGGAGGTTCATTACCAAGGCATTATAGTTCTCTCATGCCAAAAACAACTTCTTGTTTGACACTTCTCTCCATTTAATGGACTTAATTCTCATTCTTGGACTAAAATGACTAAAGAATGGAAAGGTAATTAAAAGAGGTAAAAAAAATTGGATTAAAAGAGGTAACAAGAAAATAAAAATGGATTGGGTTTAATCGGATGTTAGTTGAACCCATTGAGTCTTAAACCGTTTCATACTATTTAGTTATGATAATGGGTTAAGATTCAAGGTCTATCACTTCCCTTGATTGATTCCATGATAGGGAGGAGGTTTTGTGGATCTTTCATTATCATTTGTTGAGATTTTGTCCCTTGATTCATAAATCATCAAGTAATGAATTCGCATCAATTGATGCTTTACGAATCAAGCCTACCCCTCATTTGATCTGTTTGATGATAAGGAGAGGCATGGTGGACAAAACATCCCCTGAAAATACTCTGTTTGGGCTCTATTTCATGTCTGTTACAGCAGTGTAGTGGCAAAAACTAGTGGCCGGCTGGCCACCTCATTTTAGATCAATAGTGCCATTTTTATGGCAGAACAGAGCAGATGCTGGGGTGAAAACAGTTCAATTTTTTTATTACAAAACAGAACCATTTTGGCAGCCAAACAGAGGGTATTTTCGGGTGGAAATTCACAGTCATGCTTGAACGATTCTTCGTTCCCCATGGCCCGTTAATTGTACCTAGATTAATTAACCCCTTTGAACTTGTAATAGCTTAGTTAATTAATTTTGTGTTGTAATTAATTACTTAGATTCATTCAACTTGTAATAATTAGTTAGAATAGTTGGTTAAATTTTGGTGTTGTAATAGTTAGTTAATTCGAACATTCATTCGGACCCTCCTGTGCAAGGGCAATGTTGTAATATTTGTATATGTCTTCCAACCCCACTTCTTTCTCCCTTTTATTTATCTGCTTATAATGGTAGTATCATGTTTTTCATTTTTCATATCATTACCATGCTTACCATATCCATTTTTGCATACATTTGGCTTGGTGCATCATTCTAACCTTGTGGTTGTTCATTATCCAAGAAAATGTGCTTAACTGCATACTATCAAATTGATTCGCATGTCATACTAGTAGTCGAGACTATTAGTTGTATTTATGTATGTGTTGCATTAGTCATCTTGTATATTAGAGCATGCATTTTTCTAGCTATTTTATTTCTTTTGACCTGCCTCGGTTGAGTACTAGGTGAGCATTTATTGCTTTAGCATATTGCATGCCTGTGATTGTTGCCATGTCAAGCATGATTACCATGAGGCTAAGTGTTTAAGTGTTATACCTATTTGAATGCTTGTGGATGAAAGCTAATTGCTTAAATTTGAATATTTGATTAATGTACATATGAGATTACTTTTTCAAGTGGTACATATTCAAAACTCCTTTCAAAACACACATGAAATCAAAGTGTTCCAACTTTTGCAAATTAGTCTATACTTGTGTGCAACACATAATAAAGATAGCCTAATAATCGGAACAAGAGCATATAATGTAAATAAAAATCACATCATAATTATTAGAGGCCGATCTTTGATCGGGTGAGTGGGGTGCTCAATTCATGACCTTCCCCTCTCATACCTAAGTTCCCGAGCTGAGACACTTTGGTGATAACGAACACGTAGCCTTTGGCATGAGTCACGGGTTTCCTAAATTTCTCAAAAATATTTAGGTGGTGACTCTGAAATCAGGCAATGCAACCCATTTTTGGCATTTTTTATTCAAAATTGATTTTTTAAAAAAATTGTCAGATTTGGACTCATTTGTGTCTATCTATTTCACATTGGACTTGTGACATCAGATTCAGAACCACGGGAGTCTGAACTGTAGGGCTATCATATCCGAAAGAAACATGAAAAGCAAGCTATATCCCTCAAGGCAAAGTACTAGGACAAATAAACCCCTTATTAGTAATTTTTGGAGTTGAATCTTCAATTGACTCAACTCAGCGGGTGTAAATCTATACAATGCCATGGAAATCGGTGCCATACCAAGCACTAAATCAATGGAGAACTTAATCTCACGGTGAGGTGATAAACCAGTAAGATCCTCAAGAAAGACATCTAGATATTCACAAATTACCGTCGGTAGCTCAACTTAGACCATGTCACTCTCAACACCCGAAAAGGTAGGAAAAAGGAGACTAAGTTTGCCCCGACCATGCAGATCGTACACACGCAATAAGGCTCTATCAACTTGTTCTCCCAAGAAATAAAAGCAATAACCACTTGAGGTACATACAGTAACCCTCTGACGATAATAATCTATAACAACCTGATAGGATGACATCCAATCCATACCCAATATAACATCAAAAATCAACATATCAATCAACACAAAAGCAAAAGGAATTCGGCGACCAGCAACCTCTATCTCACAACCCTGACACCCTTAGTCCAACATAACCTCACCAACAACTGGTGACTCTACCCTGAGTGGAGACGCAAACTGAGCCACTTTTAACCCTAATGTTGATATGAATGCAGAAAAAATAAAATAATGGGATGCACCCATATCAATCAACATATTGGCAATAGAATTACACAACAAGAAGTTACCTCTCACTATAGAAGGCACTAGCAATAAATTTGGCATGTTAACAACATACACATGCCCTGTAGGTCTCTACTTTACCTGCTTACCCCTCAGAGCATAAATCTGGTACACGGATTGAGCCGAAGACGCTCCCTGATTGGCCCTTAAGGCTTGTGCTGATGGTGTAGACTGATGGATCTGTGTCTGCCTCGAGCCAAACGCACCAGATGTGCCACCTATTTGAGGGCAAAACCTCATCATGCGCCCTAACTGCCCACATTGATAATAGGTAGGCAGCTTCCCTCTCCCCTAACTCTGGCTTTGAGAATGAACCGCAGACGGCGTACACTGTTGCCCTCCTCCTTTCTGCGGGCAAACTAAGGACTTGTGGCCCAACTAACCACACTTCAAGCAAGTGATCCCTTCCTTACTACCTCTCCTAGAACTCGAACTCGGTACCGGGAAAGTGGATCTAGACTGTGCTCCCTGGGACTGCTGTGGGGTGGAACCCTTCTGCTTCTTACCATCCCAAGTCTCCCCCTAAACCTCCTGACTCCTCTACCTGAAGCCTTTTATTCGTCCTTTAACTGGATTAAGGTCTCAAGATAAGCCGTCGCCTCCACAAGGCATCCGTAATCCCGAATCATAGACCCAACCACTTTCAAAAGAAGCCCGATCCTCAATCTCTTCTCGAACTCAATGTAAGAGCGTTACTCTGTCTCCAAGAGTTCCGATGCAAACCTCGGCAAACTAGTGAACGCAGCCTCAAACTTAGCCACTGGTGTGTTAAGCTGCTTGAGCTTCAGAAACTACTCTCTCAACTTCTCCCTAGTAGTGGGAGGTAAGAACTTATCTTGGAAGGCGTTGACAAAGGCCTCCCAAGTCACTTCAATGCATCCACACGCATACTTCCACCAGTGACCCATATCTCCCTTCAGTTGGAAAGATGCCAAGGTCACTCTCAGCCCATCATCCTCAATGCCATGCATCTCAAATGTCTTCACCATCTGTTCTAACCACTCATCTGCCCTCAGTGGCTCATTTAGATCACCCAAAAACTTATCTGGATTCGACTGGAAGAACTCTCTCTTCAAAAATGACGGCCCTGTCTCTGTAACATGGGCCTGGACTTGATTCTCAGCTCTAAGAATGTCCATAGATTCCCACAAAGCTCCGGCCATCTCATGGACCGAGGTGCCCATGGCCTGCTGATCAACTGGTTCGACCACATTGGCCTGACCAACCCCTTCCTCCTATGCTAGAATATCATACAATAACGGCACCTCCTGCAGTTTAGGCCTGCCACGCCTACCACGACCACGTCCACGTCCACGTCCTGACATCCTAATGAAGGTAACACAAGAGATTAACACATTCACAAATGTGCTGAAGCTAACTCACTCGCATCCTAATATGATGGACAACAATTAATTCACTGTACATAAGCACATAGTCTTATAAACACATGCGAATTTCATTTCTAGATAAGGATCATCCCTCGACATTGCCAGAGTTCTAATTAGAAACAGCAGTGATCAAGTGCTCTTCTAAGAGGACTTCTAAAGACTCGTAGGCTCAATCAATATCTTAGAAATTAATCCCATACCCACTTAGTCACATAAGCTTGTTATCACATAGCATACGAGGTTTACTTCTAATATGAACTAGCGAGATAACCCACTGTGGTTAAAATCACATCCCACGATCCAAAAGTATTCAAACTCAATAGCTCTGATACCAAGTTATAACGGCCCAAACTAATTAACAACAAACTATTCATGATATTAAATAAATAACAATATAATTCTAAATATAATATCCTTTCATTTCATATGGTTTCATTATATAAAAGTAACATATGCGACTATACATTCATAAGCCCTAACCCTGAATCTATAGCATATGTCACATTTGAAAGAAATGGAATAAAAGTTAAACATACAAAGTAATGCCTGTAGACTGCCCGAACTCCCTCCGCGCGCCCCCCCACCCGAACTCTGCTCCCCGCGCGAGGGCGCGAATTGTGTTCATAGCTACTACAGTTCAGACTCGTGTCACAGTTCTGAATCTAATCTCACAAAGCGCAATGTAAAATTGATAAATCACCAAAGAGTCCAAATCCGGCAAATCATTTTGGAAAACTGATTTTAATCAAAAAGTGCCAAACATGGACTGCTTTGCCAGATTTCAGAGTTGCCACCTAAATATTTTATTTTGAGAAATTTAGGAAACCCTGACTCATGCCTAAGGCCACGTGTCCATCATCACCAAAGTTGTCTCGACTCGGGAACTTGGGTACGAGAGGGGAAGGTCCTGAAATGAGCACCCCCGCTCGCCCGATCAAAGATCGGCCTCTACTAACATGATATGTTGTTTTTATAAACACATGTGTTCTTATTCCGGTTATTAATCTAGAATTACTATGTGATGCACACAGCACACAAGTATAGACTCAATCGCAAGGATTGGAACAAAACATCTCATGTTTGTCTTTCGAAAATGGTTTGAAGTTGCTACCCTCAAGTAGGCTAAAGTGCGGATTTGCCACCCTCAAGTGGGCTTGAAAACATGATGATTTGCCACTTCAAGTGGGCTTAAAACTCGCATTTGATGAATTATTCCACTTCAAGCAACAAAGCATTCATCCACAGGCATTCATGCAGTTAAACACTTAAGCACATAGCCTCATGGCAATCATGCTATCATGGCAACACTCACACTCATGCAAGGATGTTAAAGCATAAACACTTACAGTGTACTCCAAGCCAAAACATAAGCAAGTTAGAAATATGCATGACCCTAACTATGCCAGATGCCTAATGCAACACATGCAAAATGCCACTAAATAGGCTCAGCTATCTAAGATGGCATATGAATGCAACAATTGATACACGTATTCGAATAGGTATTGAAATACAATGCAGATTGAATGATGCACCAAGCCCGATGCATACAAGACAAATGAATGATGAAAACATGCAAAGCATAAGGTATGCTAATCAAAATATGCCCTAATCTAACCATCGAAAGCAATTAAGTAAAAGGGAGAAAGACGTGGGGTTGGAAGACATTCACACACACACGCACACTTATTACAGCATTTGCCCTCTCGACGGAGGGTCCGAATAAATAAGCTAAGCTATACTAAGCTAAGCTAATTAACTAATCTAATTAAACTAATTAGACTAATTATTACAAAACAATAAAGAACTAGCTAAACTAAGCTACTTAATTATTACAACACTTAATTAATTAACAAATTAATTAAATTACAAATTGAAATGCTAACTAACAAGTAAAGCACTAAATTCTACTACTTCAGCTCCGTTTGAAGATGTTGAACATGCATGCTCGCATTCGGTTTCTCGCGCTGAAAAGCTCTCTGGTTGCTCTCTTGAGGCTCTATTTGCAGGGTGTCTTCAAGAACTTGCTGCTGGATCTCACCAAAACAGTGCTGAGGAGTGCACCAGTGGCCTACCGGCCATGAATGGTGATTACCGACCCTCCTACCGGCTAAGCATGTACACTGTCGGCCAAGGATGAAGGGGTGCCAGCCAACAATGAGAGGGTGCCGGCCACTGGTGTGCTGTGACACCAAACTGCAATAGAGCACAAAACAAAGGAAATGGAGGGTCTCCCAAGAACATGTGTGTACTATGCCCCTCCATATCATCTCAAAACATCAAGGGAGAGGCACCATTGGATCCAAGACCATCAATCAAGCATATCAATGCATGATGGCCAAAGATCCAACTTGCACAAATTCAATAAATGCAATGCAAACAAGACTCTTGGACCATCTCCTATCATTGAAGATCAAAGGTAATGGAGACAAAGGGAATTGGTTCATTTTCATCACTTTGAGTATGAAATGGGCCAATTCACCCTGTGTTCAACATAACGTCCGGTTGAACACAATGCAATGCACACATGCAACATGCTTATCTTGGCACATTTTACTTAATTGATTTTGTTTATACATTTTAACATTACCAATCCATTCATTAATCAACTTGTCCAAATATGAGAGTCCTCTAATGAGAGAGAGGTCTATCAAAGAGAATGGTTTAAGGCATGGGAGAGACCAATGCCTTTGACTAGGAGTAACCCTTAAAAGATGGTTGAAGCCATTTAAGCATAGGCCTCAATCCCAAGCATTAAACACAACCTCAAGACTAACCAATCCTCAAAACAAATCAAAAATGAAGAAATGAGGGAGATGGTAGATTTTTCAATGCTAAAGTGGCATGATAAACAAGAATCTAACATGCAAATGCTTCAAGTACAACATGCTAGCAGGCTTAAACATTGAAACTAATGAAGAACACAACACTAGAACCATGCAATACAATGCTCAATGGACTAAACCAGCCCTAAACAGACCTCGTGTATGCCAAAACAGTGGCCAAAATGTGCTGAGATGATGGCTTGAAAGGCAAGAAAATGATGCTCATGCAATGGCTTACAATCAAGGCATAAGGTGCAACTCTCAAGAGCACTTAAAGAGTGAAAAACATAGAAGTGTGACAACACTATATGCTCTAAAATAACATACCAAATGATGCCAAGACATGCAAATACCTCAAGCCAAGCATGCAAGATACCTCAAAACTCAAAGCTAGTCAAGGTTATTGCACTACAACCATGCATAACAAGCAGCATAAGACTAAGAAGGCTCAAAACAAAGCTAAAGCATGCCAAAATATGAACAAAAGCATGCTGGAGTATAGCCAAAATGAACTAGAATAATAGGCTAAAGAGACAAGCATGCAAGGCTAGCTAGCAAGGATTACACTACAAGTGTATAAAGCATGCAAGAGGTGAGTCCACCAATCAAAATCAGAGTTATAACATGCCAAAATAACACCAAAAACATGCTTGAACTAAGCTAATTCAAACCACAAGAGCATGCTACTTTGTAAGGCTAACAAGGCTAGTGAGCAAGATTGCACTACAAGTGCAAGAAGCATGCAAGAGGTGACCAAGCTGACCAAAAATAGAGTTATGGTAGGTCCCAATAGTCACAAAAATGTGCTCAAACTAAGCCACAAAGAAAGAGAAACACATGCTCATTTGGTGGGCCAACAACACAAGCAAACAAGACAAGAGGAAAGGGATCACCCCCTCCTATTTGGGACCTCAAAATAGGGTTTTTACCACTGAAAATTCTCTAGATTTCAGTGGTTAAAAGGCCACGAAAGGTTGTTTTGAAAGGCCTTGAAAGATAGCTTAAAAGGCTTTACAAGCCAAGAAGCAAAAGAGACAGACAACCCCCTAGCCAAACAAGGCTTAAACCACCATTTTTATGCCTCAAAAATAGAGTTTCTAACAGTTCAAAACCAGCCCCAAAATAGTCCAAAACAATGGGAAAAGGATGGTGAAGCAAGTGTGAAAGACAAGCTTAAAGGGTGAAAGTTTTACCTCTTGGAGGGAAGCACACTTTGAGGCACAAAACCAAGTCAAAACCTCCTTAACAAGCTCCAAGAAGACCTTCTAGCAACCTCAGCCCAATGCTCAACAACTCTTGTTAAGGGTTGATAGGTTGAAGATGGATGTGTGCAAGCTTCTAACACAAAACTCTTAGAGAGAGGAATCTAGAGAGTGGATTGAGAGAGAGAGGCTCCCAAAGCTTTGCCAAAATCTTCCCCAATGTTCTCCAAATGTTCTAACCCTTTGAATATGAGATATAAGGCTCTCATATATAACAAAATATCAAGCTTTGGTCGAAATATCTCCAAAAGGGACAGCTGTTCCAACTGGAAGCAAAATATCTGCAGAAAACTGCATTGTTCCATCTGTGGCCAGCACTATACCACTGTTGGCCGGCACTTGACCATTGTTGGCCGGTATCACACTCCCTTGGACAGCAGGGGGCCGGCATTGGCCATTCATGGCCGGCAGATGGCCCAAAAATCCCATTCATGGTCATAAACTTCCACCTCTGGTTGGACAGAAAAATCTGCTTTTTGGGTCCGACTTCAACCAGACATAACTCCTTCATATAGACTCATTTTAAGGTCATTATTGAGCCTAAATTTTATCCCTAGAAGTCTTCTTTCCAATGGTGGCAGCCTCACTTCAAAATTCCAAGTGTGAAAAAAGTTATGCCCATTTGAGTGAAGACTGCTCAGTTTTGATCCTGCCGGGATTCATGCCAAACTGTTTCTCCAACTTGGTTTCTTCTCTCCTCTCCTCTTTTCTTCAACTCCAAACCCCCAAACAAGGTGTTTTGAAACATTTTTCAAAGAGTTCATCTCTCTTTCATTCATTTCCAATTTGTCCTTGCTCGGTTTACCGAAAAATGCGACATTTAACAAAATGCGAGCGTCGGAACATCGTAGGAACTTTTTCAAAAACTATTTTAAAAGAGAGGGTTTCAAGGTCTAAAATCTTTTGATCAAGATCGTTTTAGTCCAAAAGGGGTATGAAGTTGGGATTTGAAACTCCTCTTACCGAAGAAATTGAACATTTGTACTGCACAACTTTCATCACCAAATAAACCATCAGTAGCGCCCAAATCTTAAGGACAGTCAAAAATGAGGTGTCTACAATGCCCTAAGTGAGTTTTACAACTTTCCAAGACGATGCTTGGTTACAGCAAAAGTGATTTTTAACTTAATATAGTTTAAGCCCTAGGCATGTACAAAATAGATACAACAAATGATAAAAAGAAGCCTTTAGCTCTAAGTTTCTCCCAAGCTATGTTCTTGGCGGAGGCATATCATCAGCACCTGAAAATGGTTTTCCACATAGGGTGAGCCAAAGCCCAGAAGAGATACTACAACACAGTATATGAATCTTAACAAAGCTATAAAGCGAATGCATACGCAATGCTCATGCCAAAACATTTTGTGTCTCTTTCCAAAACCGTGCAATTTCAGCTTTATATCACAATCCATGAGAACATTTCCTTTACAACAGAAAACAGGGCAGTGATTACAACTCTGGGAATCTCTAGGTACGTATCTGCAAATAGGCTATACAAGCCCTACCAATTATTATTTTTACCGGTATTAATTGGAAGGCTTGACATTGAATCGCGTGGGTTTCTGGACTTTCACCAAGAAGACACAGGCCAACATAATAACACAACCACACCCCTATCCAGATTCACCAAGGTATTCACCTATTTTTCTTAAAACAATATACATTTTCAATGTGCTAAGTATGCAACAATGCTCAATGCAAATCGATGAGAAAATAGTTTCAATTCACCTAATTATCATGCAATTTCTACAACAATCATAGCTATCTTCCACTGATAGCCCAAAACAAATATCTCTAAACAGATAGATAATTTCCAATAACGATACACTTTTAAAATCTCAATATGGAAGTGATAATGCATATCCAACTCCGCCATCATCATCATCTTCATTCTAATTTCATAAAACCACATCATTTCCATTTTCTTTTTACAAAATCAAATATTCATATTTTAGGGGAAAATCCCCCTTCCTTCATAAATCAATTCCAAGAGTAGAAACACAGCATTTTATTACAACTCAACCACATTTACTATCCCACAAGCATTTTCAAGAATCCATTTGAAAACCCCTCTTTTGATTTTTAAACGAAATCCTAAATGTGCTCAAAAATCCCAAAATCACAATGTGCTTTTAGAAAAACAAATAACTAAGTTAAAAATTATATAAAAGTATGAAGAAATCCCTACCTTTAAGCTAGAAGGCAAAAGAAAGAGTAAAGAAATCTTGACGAAACCGAAAACCAACTTTGTTCTAATCAAAAAGAAGCTCTCGGTGTCCTCTATCTTTTTATCAAAGGGACTAGGGTGAAGAGATCAATGGATCAAGGTGTATTTAAAGGTAGAAGATGAGTTTTAGAGAGAAAGAAAGTAGATCTAGGTTTTTAGAATGTTTAGAGAGAAAAAGAGAGAGATAGAGAGAGATGAAAAAATGACTCAAAAAGTGACTTTTATGAACTGATATACGTGTAGACGGCTCGAGCAAAAAAAGCACTGCTTGGGCGACCAGACACAATCAGTGAGATTGCTCGAGTGAAGAATACCATACTCTTAGAAGTTTTGCAGACAGAGGTTAACCACTTGAGCACAAGAAGGACCACTCGAGCTAAGACTGCTCGAGCACGAGAAACACTGCTAGAGCGAAGAATGCTACCATTCTAGTATCTCTACTGTCCTGAAAAAAATACTGGAAGTTCTCAAAGATCGCTCGAGTGACCAAAGGATCGCTCAAGAAAACATGCCAAAATTCGGGCATAAATTCTTTTGAAAAAGAAGCTACCAACTTGTTCTAAACACAATAATGACACTCTGAAAACCAAACTCAATGAAGTACAAGGCATGAACAACCATTCAAGACAAAGAATCTCGGATCCAAACATCAAACGGTCGGGTCTGAACCAAAATTGTTATATGAATGGAAGGAGAAGAAAGACACAAATCCTTGAGTAACTGTTGTAACCAAGTAAGCTCAGCTGTAGCATGAGCCAAAGCTCAATATTCAGCTTCAATTAAAGACCTAGAGACTGTAGCTTGCTTCTTACCAGACCAAGAAATCAAATTGGAACCAAGATTCACACAATAACTAGAGGTAGATTTATGAACAAGACTGTCACCTGCCCAATTAGAATCTGAAATGCAGACAGAGAAAAGGGACAAGAGGTGAAAGAAAGTCCATGAGAAATAGTGCCCTTAACATATCTGAGGTGAGAACAATGCAGACAGAGCCCTTCTAGGCCCTGTTTGTCCCTTCTGCTCTTCTCTATCATGGATAGCCTCAAGAGAATAACGAAGTTATTTCCAAAACCATCAATGAGCAAGTTGATTGCTTGATGATTTAAAACATGATTTTGGACAAAAATCAATGAATGCAATGAACAACAACACCTCTCCCTCCTATCAAGAAGTAAGCTCAAAGAGAGAGATAGAGACACTTCAAGGTTCATCAAAACATCATAAATTGATATTTGACGACCCTTGACACAATGGACTCAGCATAACGTCCGGCCGAACCCAAGCAATATAACTCATATTCTTTATGTTGGTTGGTTCATATTAAGCCAATTTTATTAGTCCTTTCCATTCTTTAATCAATTTGTCCGAAGTGATAGTTAAGTCCACTAAATAAGAAGAAACGTCAAACGAGAAGTGATCCTAAACATGAAAGAGAGACTATGCCATTGACAATGAGCCTCTATAGAGATTAAGCCATTGAGCATAGGTCTCCTTTTCATGCTTTGGATAACCATCAACCGGTTGAAATAACTCTCAAACAAAAGAAGAAAAGAGGGAGGATGTAGAAATGATCATGCGAACTTGATTATTAGGATGAGACTCATGACATGAAAACTACATAAAGAAAAGCCATCAACTCAAATGACTCGTTGTCTAAGGCCTAAACAACTGAAGCCATTAGGACTTACAACACAACAAGTATAATATTCAAAGCATAAACTATTTAAATGAATTAAACAGCCCATAACAGCCCCTCAAATGTAAAAAAAAACAGTAGCTAAAAGCAAGAAAAAGTAAGTAAAAAGAGTAGAGAAAAAGCTATGGAATGAAAAGCCCAAGGAGGGGTGGCTAACCCCTCAACTTTTTACAATTTCAAATCACATATTCCAGCCCCAAAATAGTCTAAGAACAGTCCCAAAATAGCCCAAAAACAGTGGCTAAAAGTGTGTTTAAAGAGCACAAAAAGATAAACAAAAGCAAGAGATATGAAGCAAGTAAGCAAAATTAAGGAGAGGTGGCCAACCCCTCCACTTTTGAGACTTTTAATTCACGTTTTCCAGCCTTTTTAAGCTCTAAAAATCAGTATGAAAACCAAAGAAAAGAGTGCAAAAACAAAGGCTATGAGCTATGGGATAAGGTACAAGAAAGGGTGTTAAGCCTCTCTACCTTTGGTAGCTCTTCAACCCCAAGTTCCAACACTTGGAATGGATCCAAAACAGTAGGAAAACACAAGAAAAAGATAGAAAAAAAGATTAAAATGAAAGCAAGGAAAAAGGTGACAAGCTTGTACCTCTTAAAGAGAGCAAGCTTTGGTTGTTGATCAATCTTGATTCCAAACACCCTCAAGTTTATGAAATATGGTTTGAAACTTCAACAAAAAGCTTTAAGAACAAGCTGTAATGGTGTATGTATTGTGTATGTATTGTTCAAGAATGTTTGAAGATCAAAGAAAGCAAGGAGGATGGTTTTAGCTCTCAATCTCCCTCAAAGCCCTTAGGCTCTGTTTGTTTTGGGATGTAATGGATGGGAGGGGATTAAGATGGAGTAGGAGTTATTTAGTATTGTGTTTGTTTGTAGAGTTGGGGAAGGGATTAGGATGGAGGAGGGGATTAAGATGGAGGATGGAAGGGGGATTGGGATGGAGGAGATGGAGGTGGTATTAGAAAAATAGTGAGAGAATTAGAAATTTTTTTATTTTTTTATTTTTCACATATTGGGAATTTTTTTTAAAACATTAATGTTTAATTTTTTATATTTTTTATTTATTTTATTATTTTATATAAAAATAATTTAACAATTCCTACACTAACAACTATCATCAAAACAAACACAATTTTACTTAATCCCCTCACTAACAATCCCCTCACTATCAATCCCCTCCATTTTACCTCTGAAAACAAACGAAGCCTTAGGAAAATCTTCTAACCTTTAATTCTGAAGTGGGAGGTCTTATTTATAGAGTTTGAGATGATTTGGCCAAAAATATCTTCAAAAACAACAGCTAGCGATTTCTCGCCAGATGTCCTGTTTATCGCCATTGAAAGCCAGCCGACACTATTGAGAGCCGGCCGGCCCCCAAAACACACGGTCGGACCCAAAAATGAAAGGCTAGGTCTAAAAAGGCATTTTGGACAAACTAGCTGGCTGTAAATGAGCCACGGTCGGACCCAAATGGACCCAGCCGGCTCCAAAAATCTACATTCAGGCCTAACTTCAAACGGGCATATCTCCCTCAACCAGACTCGGTTTTAGATCATTTTTTAGTATAAATTGAAGCCCCGAAATTCTACTTTATAATGGTGGTGGCCTCACATCTAAATTCTAAGTGTGCAAAGAGATATGCCTAATTTTGTGAAAGCTACTCATTTCTAGCTCAATGGTTTGATGCTCAACTTCTTCTAAAACCAGTTTTCCTCCCTCCCCTCCTATTTCCTTCAACTCCAAACCTATAAATATGAGGTTTTAAAGATTTTTCAAAGAGTTCACCTCCCTTCCATTTACTTCCACTTTGTCCTTACTTGGTTTATCGAAAAGTGCAATCTTTTAAACAAAATGCGAGCCTTAGAACATCGTAGAAACATTTGAAAAAATATTTTCAAAAAGAGGGTTTTAAGGTCTAAAAATATCTTTGGTCAAAATGGGGTGTAAGGTTTGGGATTAGAGCTTGAATCCAAATTTATTTGCTGAGATTTCAATAGATTGCACAGTGTAACTTTCATCATCAGGTGTTTGAAATAAAGCGCCGAAGTCTTAAGGGCGGTCAAAAATTGGATGCCAACAAAGTCTAATTAAAACACCAAGGCAAGGCAGTGTTAAATACTAGAAGAGAAAACAAACAAACCAACAATAGAGTTGAACATAAAACCAAAAAAAACAGTCCCTTACATGCTAAACAAGCTGACTGATAACACTCTGAAAATGCTCTTGCACCATTAGGGGCGGTCCTTGTCCATGTCCTTGCGCATAGGCATAGGCATAAGCATTGTCATAGGCTAGGAAGTATGGCAAAGAAGGGATTTGCAAATCATTCCTAGACAACAACCAAATTCAAAATTATTCAAACTGAAAGAAAGAAAGAAATGATAAATAAAATAAGATTAAGGAGAAGAAAAAGAAAAATAATAATAAAAAATAAAAGGTCAAAGTCGTGAATTGTTAGATAAATCTTACCTAATGGACCAAATTTCAGGCTCCCAAAACTAACCAGAGTAGATGGCCTTACTGCCAGAAATTTATTACATGGATCAATTTTATTATCCTTTTTCTAGGTTATTAGTTTTTTCTTACTTGTCCATGATGGCTTCATAGCCCATATTTAAATCAGGAATAGTTGCCATTTTCAATGCATATTTTGTACTAATTGTTTTGACCATGGTATTAGAGTAGAGTTTCTCTAGTGGTATCCATATCAATTAACGAATTCATTCACTGTTCTTAGATGTAAGTAATATATACAAAATGTCTTTGATATCAGTTAGACATCAACTGAACAATAAAAATCAAAAGGATGAAAAGACAATTTGTGTTCTGTGTAAACACACCTTAGCAAAATAAGCCTGGAATATGGGTAGAAAACGTTTTCGGCAATAGTCATTGAATATAAGAGTGAGAACTGGAAGAGAAACACAAAAGCTAGATGCTAGGGGAAGTTTCTTCAGCCCAAATATTCCAATGGCAATAATTTGCATCAATATTAGGGAAAATATTGTTGGACTATGTACTACTGGTCAAAACATTCCACCAGTCTCAAACTTAGGTGCATAAACATTCAATAGCTGCACAAGAAATATGCCCAAAAAATTCAAATTGCCAACCACGCAAGCCAGCACATGGACAACACTTGAAAATTTAGAATGGCTATCCACTAGGTAGAGAAATTGAATATTCTTTTGATTACTGAAGAATTCCGAACATTCTTTTGATTATAAGCGAGGTTTCTTAATTGAATAGAGAAATTTTAACAAATACAAAGACAAACTGATTAAACTTAAAAAATTGGCAAGTGTTAGTTACTTACAGATGGGTATGCTTGAGCTCAATCTTGAGTTCTTGTTGAACTCTCTCCATTAGACCTTTCAGATTCTGTCGGAAGTAGTAAACTGAACCCCATCATCATGTCATGTACCTCAGCAACTGTTTGATCCAGTGAGAATTCCAAAGTGTGGGATCGTGTAAAAGATAGAGACTCTTAACCGGGCAAAGACATAGAAAATAGTCAACACACAAAAGTATGTACATGGATGGGTATAAATAATTAGTACATTCTCATTACACAACTCCTCTCTACCCTACCAACAATTAAAAAAAATTAAAAAAAAAAAGCAATGCTGTATGACAAATCAATGAATACATCTGCCATCTCCAACTCTCAATCTCAAACATCCATAAAAGAATTAAGGGATTCCAAACCACCACCAAGAAGTTCCAACCACAGCAAAAAAAAAAATCTCATGTAGCCCAAACATAGTTGATAAAATCGTGATCTACATTAAAAGATAGTACAATCTTGCGATCCAAAAAATTTAAATTGATCTAGATCGCATTAAAAACCGTAGTAAAGGTAGGATCGTATCATGACCATTAGGATCGTAGGATCGAGTAGTAGAAACGTACGACTGTAATCTCTAAACTTATAAATTTCCCTGGTCTTTCCAATTTCTTACATCTTCTAGCTCAAATAAGAATAACAAATAAACCTTAAAACTAAGTAAATATTGTGAATCAATCAACAAATTTTGGTTTAAGTTCATATTTTACAACAAAATCCTACATAGTTAAGAAAAGCAACAAGGGCTAAGTTTAACCCGGGTAGCAATTAGTTTTGAATTTAAGAAGAGAACAAAATTGCATTTCCTTGTTGCTTGTCAAATTTAAAACTAGAGAAATTACACCACCACAAATTATTTTCCAAATATTAAATACTTGATTATAATTGCAAGCATTGCAATGAAAAGTCTAAAGAGAAAAAATACTTCTGAAAAGAAGCAATGTCCATTATATCGATGCTTGCTTTCTCACTTTTGTCCTGTATCAGCACATGTTAAGCTAAACAACTAACTCAAGCTTAACAAGTAGAAATTTTCTTTCCGATGGCTACTCCAAAACATAGATAATTACTATGACAGAACTATATGTAAGGCAATAATCAAGACAAATAGAAAAACTCCAGTGAATAATAAAATTAACAACTACAAAATCTAAACACAATCTAAAGGAATTCAATTGCAATCCACAACAACTATAGGTATATCAATGAAATTAATCAAAGGCCCACAATTCTATATATATCTGTTGGAAATGGTTATAAAATTCTGGATAAAACCAGAATTTTTTCCTAAGTTCGGTCTATTTTTTAGGTGGGCCCCGAGTGTCGATTTACTCGGGTCAAAGTGGTAACGCGTTCTATGCCGCGTTGTGATTCACGTGGTATATTTGGTTGCTCAAAACCATTACCGAGTGAATGGGAATTTGAAGCCAAAGTGTGCTCCATGGAAATGGAGTTTTGGTGGAAATTCCTTAAGGTTGTAAATTGGCTTGTCCCACATTGATTTGGTGGGAGGTTTTGAAAGGGTTTATAAGGCTTAGGGTGAGATACTTGGGGTGTGCCCCAAGGGGTACCCAAGTGTTTTAGAGGGAGAGGTTATGGGCAAAATGGGCTAGACCCATTGGACCCAAAAATCACCACACACGCGCGCGCCGCCGTCCGTCCGGTCGGTTGGGCTTCTAATCTTTTTGGGCCAAAAACATTTGAATTTAATTTTATTTTTTATTAAAATAAAATCCATAATTCAAATTAAATTGGTTTGGATTTTTTGTTCATCCAAACAGGGCTTTATTTTTTATTAAAATAAAATCCATAATTCAAATTAAATTGGTTTGGATTTTTTGTTCATCCAAACAGGGCCCTTCCCGGTTTTCAAACAGAATTAAACTGTTTTGGATTTAGTGCTCATCCAAACAGAGCCCTTCCCGTTTTCAAACAGAATTAAACAGTTTTGGATTTATTGTTCATCCAAACAGGGCCCTTCCCGTTTCTATCTGTTTGAATAAACAGATTCAAATCTGTTTAAATTTGAATCTAACAGGTTTCATACCTGTTCAATTCAAAACGAAAAGCCACCTTAACATCTATAAATAGACTAGCCTCCCATTTGGATTTTACTCAGATTTTTCGTACTCCATCCTCTGCAAATTATATTCTTCATCTTGCTGCATTTTATTTCCGAAAGAAAGAGTGTAAACACTTACTGTGTTCGTAAGGCAAACAATTTGTAGTGCTGCTATTGTTTGTGGTAGATCATTTCATCCTGGGAGATAGACGTCCAAATTCTGAAAGCACCGTGGAGAGGACGAATCTGTCTTAAGGACACAGTGTTAAACACTGGACTTGATCAGAAAAGTTATTCAAATATATTAACCAAGTAAGTTGTTTAATTTTATTCTGTCTTTATTTGTTTTTAATCAGATTTTAATTTTGTTTTTGTAACAAAATAAAATCTGTAGTTTTATTTATTTATTTTTATTTCGAGTTTGATTTTTGTAATCAAACAAATTCCCTCCTTTTATCTATTTCTTTTATTCTTGTTGTTGTTTTGTACACAACAGAATTTAATCTTTTTAAATACAATGAAGATTGTCCTACAATCTTAAGACAGATTCCTTTTTGGGTATCTTCATTGTATTTAATTTTCTGTGTTTTCAAATTAATATTCTGGTTGGAAAAACAAATAGTGATTTATGCTATTTGACAGATAGTAGTAATATACTGTCTCTTTTCTTTGACAACAACTAGTAGTACGATACTGGTGTCATTAACAATTCAGAATATTATTTGGTATTACAGAAAATTCTTGTGATATTTTATTTTTCTAGTTTTAGTAACAAGGAAAATAAAATTATTTTGTTGTTATAATTTATTTTCTGGTTTTAGTAACTAGAAAATTAATTTGTGTTTTATTTTATTTTCTGGTTTTGGTAACTAGAAAATTATTTTGTGTTTGTTCTGATTTTTGTAATCAGATAGTTTTGTGGTATTTTATTTTCTAGTTTTAGTAACAAGAAAAATAAAATGATTTTGTGTTATAATTTATTTTCTGGTTTAAGTAACTAGAAAATTAAGTTGTGGTTTGGTTTTCTGATTTTTATAATCAGATATTATTTCGGTATTTTATTTTACTAGTTTTAGTAACAAGGAAAATAAAATTATTTTGTATTGTAATTTATTTTCTGGTTTTAGTAACTAGAAAATTAATTTTGTTAATAGATCATGTAACTCTGTGACTCGGTCACAATCTGTTATTTTTGTAAGTAACTTATGGTTTCGTTTGGTAGACCACTTATTTTTGAACCCTTTGTGAAAATGTGTTAATTATTTTAACTTTATCATAGTTCATCGTGAGTATACATGGAAGAATTTGTTTCTAGAGTAAAATATTAGTTTTACAAACTAATTTTATTTTTATTACAATGTGGATTCATAGTCTTGAATTGTTTCTGCACTAGAGTCGGAAAATATATATATATATATATATTCAGAAGAACATTTTAATGCATATTAATTTGTTTATTTATGTACAAATCAAACTTATTAAATGAAGGTAAGTTTTGCCATTTTGAAGTTTAAAGTTTAAATGCGTTGGATTTTATTTATGAGTTGAGAATCCTTTTATTTCATGATGCAAGTGATGGGATCGTGCATGATTAATTTATTTTGTTCATTCATTATTTTTAGTTGATGCGTTTGATATGCATGTATGATATCTACTCAAGTTATTTCTTAACAATAATTTCAAGTGATTTGGAATGATAAATTGTTATGTCGACTTTGGACATAAACAGGTTAATTTGAATATTTCTAATCAATTTTGAATGGGTGTTTAAACACCAGAGAAATTTAAACATGAAGATGTATGTAATTATATCGTTCCGTTTAATTGGGAAGTAATTTAAGAAATCTTTTATGTTGATTATTGAATTATGTGACATGAGATGTCATTAATAATTATTTTACTTGCGTAGTAGAATTTGTTAAACCATGAACCATTTTATTAATATGGGGGTGTATCTCTTGCATTAGTTGAGATAATTTAATTTTCTTCTGTCACAAATATTTTTATGACAGTGACATTTATTTGTTATTAAGTTGCAAGAATGTATACAATCAAATGGGTTTTTGAATTGTTTGATTCTTAGGCAAAATTTTTTATGAGGATATGATTTTGTCAAAACATTAATTCTGCCTGGAGTAGTCATAATTATTTTGGTTTTTTCTTGAATTTGTTTTAAAATTCATTGATTTATATTAGAAGTGACAGGGGTGGTGAATATGATGCACCATTAAATGAATTTTGTGCATAACATGGCATTATTCACCAAACTACAGCCCCTTATTCTCCACAGCAAAATGGAATTGCTGAAAGGAAGAATAGAACCCTAAAAGAAATGATGAATGCCATGTTACTAAGTTCAGGCTTACCACAGAACTTGTGGGGGGAAGCAATATTGTCTGCTAATTATGTTCTTAATAGAATACCTCACAAGAAAACCAAAAGCATTCCTTATGAATTGTGGAAAGGTCGACCACCTTCCTACAAATACTTAAAAGTGTGGGGGTGTTTGGCAAAAGTAGAAGTACCTGTTCCTAAAAAGACTAAGATTGGACCAAAAACAGTAGATTGTGTGTTTATTGGTTATGCTCAGAATAGTAGTGCATATCGGTTTCTGACTTATAAATCAGATATACCTGATATAAATGTGAACACTATTATAGAGTCAAGGAATGCTGTGTTTTTTGAACATGTCTTTCCTTACAAGAAAGGACAGGAATTAAGTTCACAGAAAAGAACTTATGATTGTACACAAAGTCAAGAGACTAATGACAATCAAACACAAGAGACTAGTAATAGTCTCGACCAACAGGATTTAACTAATGATGAACCAAGACGAAGTAAGAGAGAAAAAACATCAAAATCCTTTGGTCCAGATTTTCTGACATACTTGTTAGAAAATGAACCCCAAAGCTTTAAGGCAGCAATGACAGGTCCTGAAGCACCTTTGTGGAAAGAGGCTGTTAATAATGAAATTGAATCAATTATGCAAAATCATACTTGGGAATTGGTGGATCTTCCACCAGGTTCTAAACCTCTTAGATATAAATGGATATTCAAGAGAAAAATAAAAGCAGATGGTTCAATTGATAAGTATAAAGCAAGACTTGTTGTTAAAGGTTACAAACAAAAGGAAGGTCTGGACTATTTTGACACATATTCCCCTGTGACAAGAATAACATCCATTCGCATGCTTATTTCTATAGCAGCATTGTTTAATTTAGAAATACATCAAATGGATGTTAAGACAGCTTTCTTAAACGGTGATCTAAATGAAGAGATCTATATGGAACAACCCGAAGGGTTTGTAGTATCAGGGCAAGAAAAGAAAGTTTGTCGACTTGTAAAATCCCTTTATGGATTAAAACAAGCACCTAAGCAATGGCATGAAAAATTTGATCATGCAATGCTTACTAATGGGTTTAAGATAAACGAATGTGAGAAATGCGTCTATGTTAAAAACACTGACCAAGGATATGTCATAGTTTGTCTTTATGTGGATGACATGCTTATCATCGGAAGCAGTCAAAACATGATCAAATCAACTAAGCAGATGCTTAACAAAAGATTTGATATGAAAGATATGGGGGTCGCAGATGTTATATTAGGAATGAAAATTACTAAAACATCTGACGGATATGCATTATCTCAATCTCATTATATTGAGAAAATTCTTGATAAATTTATCAAGGATGATTTGAATTTAGCTAGAACACCTGTAGACATCAGTCTTTATTTATCAAAAAAAATAAAGGTGATGCAGTGTCTCAGTTAAAATACTCCCAAATCATTGGAAGCCTAATGTACCTAATGAATTGTACTCGTCCTGATATAGCTTATGCTATCAGTAAATTGAGTAGGTACACTAGTAACCCTGGAGAAGACTATTGGAAAGCGATCATTCGAGTTCTTAGATATCTAAGATTTACTCGTGATCATGGTTTGAACTTTACTCGATATCCAGCAGTACTCGAAGGTTATTGTGATGCCAATTGGATATCGGATACTAAAGATTCAAAATCCACTAGTGGATATGTCTTTACTCTAGGCGGCGCTGCTGTTTCTTGGAAGTCCACGAAACAAACTTGCATCGCACGATCCACAATGGAATCCGAGTTCATTGCTTTAGACAAAGCAGGTGAAGAAGCAGAATGGCTTCGTCACTTCTTAGAAGACATTCCAATGTGGCCAAAACCTGTGCCAGCTATTTGCATTCATTGTGATAGTCAATCTGCAATAGGCAGGGCACAGAATCATATGTATAATGGTAAGTCACGACATATTCGTCGTCGACATAATACCGTAAGGCAATTGTTGTCAAACGGAATAATCTCAATAGATTATATAAAATCTAAAGAGAATATTGCGGATCCGTTAACAAAAGGTTTGACAAAAGAGCTAGTGTATAGTTCATCGAAGGGGATGGGATTAAAGCCTATTACATAAGAGTCGTCATAATGGTAACCCTACTTATATGACTGGAGATCCCAAGAACTAAGTTCAAAGGGACAACTAAGTTATGTATGGCTCGCCAGAAATCACTAAGGGATTAAAAATTCCTACCCATTCCTATGGTGAGAGTGATATCTGCAACATATGTTGTCTGCAGGGGTATAAGGATAAGCTTTGCTTTCAATGATTACTTATATCTTGATTAAGACATAAAATCAAGATGAGTATAAGGAGATACTCACAATAAGAATCACCTATATGAGTGTTGAACTGGGGCCGGTTCTATGAGAATGAAAAGGCTAAATTCTCTAGAAACACTTATGAAAACCAGGCGCGTTCAAGGCCAAAATGAACACAACAGTGAGAACCACGATGTGTTAGAAGATATTTTGTGTGAAATCTATTGTCTTGGCTTACACAAACGGCTGAACAATTCAAGGCATCGCGTCCATTGGTTAGCCAGTAAGTCCGATAGGTTATCACTAGGGAAGGTTCAAAGCCGAAAACTACCTATCCTGATGCAAGATATTTTCGACTTATACTCTTTCGTTAAAGTCTGCATATTGTTGCATTTCCGTTGTCATCAAATTCCATTCATGTGGGGGATTGTTGGAAATGGTTATAAAATTCTGGATAAAACCAGAATTTTTTCCTAAGTTCGGTCTATTTTTTAGGTGGGCCCCGAGTGTCGATTTACTCGGGTCAAAGTGGTAACGCGTTCTATGCCGCGTTGTGATTCACGTGGTATATTTGGTTGCTCAAAACCATTACCGAGTGAATGGGAATTTGAAGCCAAAGTGTGCTCCATGGAAATGGAGTTTTGGTGGAAATTCCTTAAGGTTGTAAATTGGCTTGTCCCACATTGATTTGGTGGGAGGTTTTGAAAGGGTTTATAAGGCTTAGGGTGAGATACTTGGGGTGTGCCCCAAGGGGTACCCAAGTGTTTTAGAGGGAGATGTTATGGGCAAAATGGGCTAGACCCATTGGACCCAAAAATCACCACACACGCGCGCGCCGCCGTCCGGTCGGTCGGGCTGGCCTGGGCCTGGGCTTGGGCGCGGGTGCGTGGTGTGTGGTTGGGTTGCATTTGAATTTAATTTTATTTTTTATTAAAATAAAATCCATAATTCAAATTAAATTGGTTTGGATTTTTTGTTCATCCAAACAGGGCTTTATTTTTTATTAAAATAAAATCCATAATTCAAATTAAATTGGTTTGGATTTTTTGTTCATCCAAACAGGGCCCTTCCCGGTTTTCAAACAGAATTAAACTGTTTTGGATTTAGTGCTCATCCAAACAGAGCCCTTCCCGTTTTCAAACAGAATTAAACAGTTTTGGATTTATTGTTCATCCAAACAGGGCCCTTCCCGTTTCTATCTGTTTGAATAAACAGATTCAAATCTGTTTAAATTTGAATCTAACAGGTTTCATACCTGTTCAATTCAAAACGAAAAGCCACCTTAACATCTATAAATAGACTAGCCTCCCATTTGGATTTTACTCAGATTTTTCGTACTCCATCCTCTGCAAATTATATTCTTCATCTTGCTGCATTTTATTTCCGAAAGAAAGAGTGTAAACACTTACTGTGTTCGTAAGGCAAACAATTTGTAGTGCTGCTATTGTTTGTGGTAGATCATTTCATCCTGGGAGATAGACGTCCAAATTCTGAAAGCACCGTGGAGAGGACGAATCTGTCTTAAGGACACAGTGTTAAACACTGGACTTGATCAGAAAAGTTATTCAAATATATTAACCAAGTAAGTTGTTTAATTTTATTCTGTCTTTATTTGTTTTTAATCAGATTTTAATTTTGTTTTTGTAACAAAATAAAATCTGTAGTTTTATTTATTTATTTTTATTTCGAGTTTGATTTTTGTAATCAAACAAATTCCCTCCTTTTATCTATTTCTTTTATTCTTGTTGTTGTTTTGTACACAACAGAATTTAATCTTTTTAAATACAGTGAAGATTGTCCTACAATCTTAAGACAGATTCCTTTTTGGGTATCTTCATTGTATTTAATTTTCTGTGTTTTCAAATTAATATTCTGGTTGGAAAAACAAATAGTGATTTATGCTATTTGACAGATAGTAGTAATATACTGTCTCTTTTCTTTGACAACAACTAGTAGTACGATACTGGTGTCATTAACAATTCAGAATATTATTTGGTATTACAGAAAATTCTTGTGATATTTTATTTTTCTAGTTTTAGTAACAAGGAAAATAAAATTATTTTGTTGTTATAATTTATTTTCTGGTTTTAGTAACTAGAAAATTAATTTGTGTTTTATTTTATTTTCTGGTTTTGGTAACTAGAAAATTATTTTGTGTTTGTTCTGATTTTTGTAATCAGATAGTTTTGTGGTATTTTATTTTCTAGTTTTAGTAACAAGAAAAATAAAATGATTTTGTGTTATAATTTATTTTCTGGTTTAAGTAACTAGAAAATTAAGTTGTGGTTTGGTTTTCTGATTTTTATAATCAGATATTATTTCGGTATTTTATTTTACTAGTTTTAGTAACAAGGAAAATAAAATTATTTTGTATTGTAATTTATTTTCTGGTTTTAGTAACTAGAAAATTAATTTTGTTAATAGATCATGTAACTCTGTGACTCGGTCACAATCTGTTATTTTTGTAAGTAACTTATGGTTTCGTTTGGTAGACCACTTATTTTTGAACCCTTTGTGAAAATGTGTTAATTATTTTAACTTTATCATAGTTCATCGTGAGTATACATGGAAGAATTTGTTTCTAGAGTAAAATATTAGTTTTACAAACTAATTTTATTTTTATTACAATGTGGATTCATAGTCTTGAATTGTTTCTGCACTAGAGTCGGAAAATATATATATATATATATATTCAGAAGAACATTTTAATGCATATTAATTTGTTTATTTATGTACAAATCAAACTTATTAAATGAAGGTAAGTTTTGCCATTTTGAAGTTTAAAGTTTAAATGCGTTGGATTTTATTTATGAGTTGAGAATCCTTTTATTTCATGATGCAAGTGATGGGATCGTGCATGATTAATTTATTTTGTTCATTCATTATTTTTAGTTGATGCGTTTGATATGCATGTATGATATCTACTCAAGTTATTTCTTAACAATAATTTCAAGTGATTTGGAATGATAAATTGTTATGTCGACTTTGGACATAAACAGGTTAATTTGAATATTTCTAATCAATTTTGAATGGGTGTTTAAACACCAGAGAAATTTAAACATGAAGATGTATGTAATTATATCGTTCCGTTTAATTGGGAAGTAATTTAAGAAATCTTTTATGTTGATTATTGAATTATGTGACATGAGATGTCATTAATAATTATTTTACTTGCGTAGTAGAATTTGTTAAACCATGAACCATTTTATTAATATGGGGGTGTATCTCTTGCATTAGTTGAGATAATTTAATTTTCTTCTGTCACAAATATTTTTATGACAGTGACATTTATTTGTTATTAAGTTGCAAGAATGTATACAATCAAATGGGTTTTTGAATTGTTTGATTCTTAGGCAAAATTTTTTATGAGGATATGATTTTGTCAAAACATTAATTCTGCCTGGAGTAGTCATAATTATTTTGGTTTTTTCTTGAATTTGTTTTAAAATTCATTGATTTATATTAGAAGTGACAGGGGTGGTGAATATGATGCACCATTAAATGAATTTTGTGCATAACATGGCATTATTCACCAAACTACAGCCCCTTATTCTCCACAGCAAAATGGAATTGCTGAAAGGAAGAATAGAACCCTAAAAGAAATGATGAATGCCATGTTACTAAGTTCAGGCTTACCACAGAACTTGTGGGGGGAAGCAATATTGTCTGCTAATTATGTTCTTAATAGAATACCTCACAAGAAAACCAAAAGCATTCCTTATGAATTGTGGAAAGGTCGACCACCTTCCTACAAATACTTAAAAGTGTGGGGGTGTTTGGCAAAAGTAGAAGTACCTGTTCCTAAAAAGACTAAGATTGGACCAAAAACAGTAGATTGTGTGTTTATTGGTTATGCTCAGAATAGTAGTGCATATCGGTTTCTGACTTATAAATCAGATATACCTGATATAAATGTGAACACTATTATAGAGTCAAGGAATGCTGTGTTTTTTGAACATGTCTTTCCTTACAAGAAAGGACAGGAATTAAGTTCACAGAAAAGAACTTATGATTGTACACAAAGTCAAGAGACTAATGACAATCAAACACAAGAGACTAGTAATAGTCTCGACCAACAGGATTTAACTAATGATGAACCAAGACGAAGTAAGAGAGAAAAAACATCAAAATCCTTTGGTCCAGATTTTCTGACATACTTGTTAGAAAATGAACCCCAAAGCTTTAAGGCAGCAATGACAGGTCCTGAAGCACCTTTGTGGAAAGAGGCTGTTAATAATGAAATTGAATCAATTATGCAAAATCATACTTGGGAATTGGTGGATCTTCCACCAGGTTCTAAACCTCTTAGATATAAATGGATATTCAAGAGAAAAATAAAAGCAGATGGTTCAATTGATAAGTATAAAGCAAGACTTGTTGTTAAAGGTTACAAACAAAAGGAAGGTCTGGACTATTTTGACACATATTCCCCTGTGACAAGAATAACATCCATTCGCATGCTTATTTCTATAGCAGCATTGTTTAATTTAGAAATACATCAAATGGATGTTAAGACAGCTTTCTTAAACGGTGATCTAAATGAAGAGATCTATATGGAACAACCCGAAGGGTTTGTAGTATCAGGGCAAGAAAAGAAAGTTTGTCGACTTGTAAAATCCCTTTATGGATTAAAACAAGCACCTAAGCAATGGCATGAAAAATTTGATCATGCAATGCTTACTAATGGGTTTAAGATAAACGAATGTGAGAAATGCGTCTATGTTAAAAACACTGACCAAGGATATGTCATAGTTTGTCTTTATGTGGATGACATGCTTATCATCGGAAGCAGTCAAAACATGATCAAATCAACTAAGCAGATGCTTAACAAAAGATTTGATATGAAAGATATGGGGGTCGCAGATGTTATATTAGGAATGAAAATTACTAAAACATCTGACGGATATGCATTATCTCAATCTCATTATATTGAGAAAATTCTTGATAAATTTATCAAGGATGATTTGAATTTAGCTAGAACACCTGTAGACATCAGTCTTTATTTATCAAAAAAAATAAAGGTGATGCAGTGTCTCAGTTAAAATACTCCCAAATCATTGGAAGCCTAATGTACCTAATGAATTGTACTCGTCCTGATATAGCTTATGCTATCAGTAAATTGAGTAGGTACACTAGTAACCCTGGAGAAGACTATTGGAAAGCGATCATTCGAGTTCTTAGATATCTAAGATTTACTCGTGATCATGGTTTGAACTTTACTCGATATCCAGCAGTACTCGAAGGTTATTGTGATGCCAATTGGATATCGGATACTAAAGATTCAAAATCCACTAGTGGATATGTCTTTACTCTAGGCGGCGCTGCTGTTTCTTGGAAGTCCACGAAACAAACTTGCATCGCACGATCCACAATGGAATCCGAGTTCATTGCTTTAGACAAAGCAGGTGAAGAAGCAGAATGGCTTCGTCACTTCTTAGAAGACATTCCAATGTGGCCAAAACCTGTGCCAGCTATTTGCATTCATTGTGATAGTCAATCTGCAATAGGCAGGGCACAGAATCATATGTATAATGGTAAGTCACGACATATTCGTCGTCGACATAATACCGTAAGGCAATTGTTGTCAAACGGAATAATCTCAATAGATTATATAAAATCTAAAGAGAATATTGCGGATCCGTTAACAAAAGGTTTGACAAAAGAGCTAGTGTATAGTTCATCGAAGGGGATGGGATTAAAGCCTATTACATAAGAGTCGTCATAATGGTAACCCTACTTATATGACTGGAGATCCCAAGAACTAAGTTCAAAGGGACAACTAAGTTATGTATGGCTCGCCAGAAATCACTAAGGGATTAAAAATTCCTACCCATTCCTATGGTGAGAGTGATATCTGCAACATATGTTGTCTGCAGGGGTATAAGGATAAGCTTTGCTTTCAATGATTACTTATATCTTGATTAAGACATAAAATCAAGATGAGTATAAGGAGATACTCACAATAAGAATCACCTATATGAGTGTTGAACTGGGGCCGGTTCTATGAGAATGAAAAGGCTAAATTCTCTAGAAACACTTATGAAAACCAGGCGCGTTCAAGGCCAAAATGAACACAACAGTGAGAACCACGATGTGTTAGAAGATATTTTGTGTGAAATCTATTGTCTTGGCTTACACAAACGGCTGAACAATTCAAGGCATCGCGTCCATTGGTTAGCCAGTAAGTCCGATAGGTTATCACTAGGGAAGGTTCAAAGCCGAAAACTACCTATCCTGATGCAAGATATTTTCGACTTATACTCTTTCGTTAAAGTCTGCATATTGTTGCATTTCCGTTGTCATCAAATTCCATTCATGTGGGGGATTGTTGGAAATGGTTATAAAATTCTGGATAAAACCAGAATTTTTTCCTAAGTTCGGTCTATTTTTTAGGTGGGCCCCGAGTGTCGATTTACTCGGGTCAAAGTGGTAACGCGTTCTATGCCGCGTTGTGATTCACGTGGTATATTTGGTTGCTCAAAACCATTACCGAGTGAATGGGAATTTGAAGCCAAAGTGTGCTCCATGGAAATGGAGTTTTGGTGGAAATTCCTTAAGGTTGTAAATTGGCTTGTCCCACATTGATTTGGTGGGAGGTTTTGAAAGGGTTTATAAGGCTTAGGGTGAGATACTTGGGGTGTGCCCCAAGGGGTACCCAAGTGTTTTAGAGGGAGATGTTATGGGCAAAATGGGCTAGACCCATTGGACCCAAAAATCACCACACACGCGCGCGCCGCCGTCCGGTCGGTCGGGCTGGCCTGGGCCTGGGCTTGGGCGCGGGTGCGTGGTGTGTGGTTGGGTTGCATTTGAATTTAATTTTATTTTTTATTAAAATAAAATCCATAATTCAAATTAAATTGGTTTGGATTTTTTGTTCATCCAAACAGGGCTTTATTTTTTATTAAAATAAAATCCATAATTCAAATTAAATTGGTTTGGATTTTTTGTTCATCCAAACAGGGCCCTTCCCGGTTTTCAAACAGAATTAAACTGTTTTGGATTTAGTGCTCATCCAAACAGAGCCCTTCCCGTTTTCAAACAGAATTAAACAGTTTTGGATTTATTGTTCATCCAAACAGGGCCCTTCCCGTTTCTATCTGTTTGAATAAACAGATTCAAATCTGTTTAAATTTGAATCTAACAGGTTTCATACCTGTTCAATTCAAAACGAAAAGCCACCTTAACATCTATAAATAGACTAGCCTCCCATTTGGATTTTACTCAGATTTTTCGTACTCCATCCTCTGCAAATTATATTCTTCATCTTGCTGCATTTTATTTCCGAAAGAAAGAGTGTAAACACTTACTGTGTTCGTAAGGCAAACAATTTGTAGTGCTGCTATTGTTTGTGGTAGATCATTTCATCCTGGGAGATAGACGTCCAAATTCTGAAAGCACCGTGGAGAGGACGAATCTGTCTTAAGGACACAGTGTTAAACACTGGACTTGATCAGAAAAGTTATTCAAATATATTAACCAAGTAAGTTGTTTAATTTTATTCTGTCTTTATTTGTTTTTAATCAGATTTTAATTTTGTTTTTGTAACAAAATAAAATCTGTAGTTTTATTTATTTATTTTTATTTCGAGTTTGATTTTTGTAATCAAACAAATTCTCTCCTTTTATCTATTTCTTTTATTCTTGTTGTTGTTTTGTACACAACAGAATTTAATCTTTTTAAATACAGTGAAGATTGTCCTACAATATCACCATTGACCTCTATATGTAGCAATTTTTGTATATGTTGACAAAGGTATTGATGCTCAGAATCACAATAAAAATTATCAAGAATTGAAACATAAATATGGCCTCAATGAACAACAATTGAAATATAAGAAGTAGATAGAAAGAATAAACACAATGATCAAAGAGAAGAAAAGAGTGCAAATAGAGAAATTCTCTTCTAGAAATTGAAACTAAATGAAATGAAATCGTTAAAAACAGAAATCGCAAAGAATAGAATTCCAAATGATATTGAAGGCATCGATCATAAGAAGAAATCTCAAAGAACATAAATTGAAGAACAGAAATTGCGAAGGGCAGATGAATGCATCGATTCAAACCCTAGCAAATATATATAGCGAGAGAGTATGCGAGAGAGATCAAGAGAGAGGGCGAGAGAGATCAAGAGATATTGATAGATCGGGAGAGAGAGAGAGAGAGAGAGAGAGGGAGAGAGAGAGTGAGTGATTCATACCGTTGTTCTTCAGATGACGATGGGCGAGCGAGAGAAAGAGAGTGATGTCAAGAGTTTGAGTGAGCCAAACTAGGGGAAATATAAATAAAAGAAAATAGGGGAAATAAAAACCTTGGAAAATGCCGTCATGAGTATATTTTTTGCTACGGTTAAATAGACAATCGCAAAGAAATAGATGCAAAAAACCAATTTTCTAGTAGTGCCAATACCTATTTTTTCATTGCCCTTATTCAATTCTACAACATAAATAATTCGATGCTATAGACATAATTAATTCAATTTTACATCATTTTCCCATCTTTGAACTATCAAAAGAATCATCTCATGTCATGCCCCAAATTTTTGTTACTCAGAAACATTACCAAAACCCTTTAATTTAGGTCCATTTTTTTTTCAAATATCTATTACCCTTCAGTAATAGAAGCATAATAACACATGTTCTCTCTCGCAATGAATACAACAATAATAATAATCCATGCCAAGTTCCACTGCGGAGCTACAAATAAATAATTACAAACGTCAATGCACAGTATTCATTTCTTTCACATCTATGAGGAAATCACACATAAAAGACATATGAACTTCTTAACTCTCCAACCAATAAGTCTGAATTAACTTCCTGTAAAAAAAAAAAAAAAATGAAACAACAAGGGATGAGCACGATTACGCAGTAGGAATCTCATAGTTCCACAACAATAACTAACACATAGATAGAAATGATCATGCATGCAAGGTAATTCCATATAGTAAAGTGATGTTTTGTAATTTTAAAATATCGTAGGCAGAGCATTTTTTTTCTCAAAATTTATTGGAACATTTAAGGAAAACCTTCAACCATAAAAATTATCCCTCATCATCAAAAAAACCATAAATTTTTTTTGAAAACAAATATGTTTAAGGAACAACATCATTTTAAATTTATTAACCAATTCCAAAATATTCCTCATTTAATTTCCATCTTAATATTCCTCTTTTTATTTCCATTGTCCCTTTTTACTGATTACATTTATTATAACACCATAACCTCAAGTTCAAGTTCTCTTAATATTCAAAAACCGCCCTCATACACTCCATTCCCACCGGTCTATTCATATATGCTGTGACTCCTTAATGTAGAAATCCAAATCTCATTTATATTCAATAACAGTACTCCTATGCTCAACTCCTACTTGTCTAACAACTACATCGCATCCACATTTGCATTATCAATTATAATTCAACATATCATAAGGATAATAAACCCTTTTAATTCAATTTATCTGTTTATTACAAAACAAAATGCATAATCTTTCCTTACACTTACAAATAACCCGGTGAATTCATTATTAACAATCCTTTATCCAGTTACTATTTCCTTCTCCATTTGTTCCAAATAATTTCTATATGCATTCCCCTTCCATACCAAATTACACATCACATTGTAATTTCATAAGTTCATCACAAGTCACACATATTATCATTGACTCAACACATTTCTCAACACATTCCACATTTTGCTGACTTGATACTGCAGGATAGTGGGCACCCAATTCATAATACCTTTCACCTTTTGCCAACTTGATACAGTGGGAGAGCAGGCACCCAATTCATAACACTTTCCACCTTTTGCTCGCTATTATACGACGAGAAGTGAACTCCCAAAAACTATTTTCTCAAAAACCATATGTTTTCCAAAAACCATGTTTTTTTTTCCATATTTACTGACTATCATACGGCAGAACGTGGACTCCCAAAAACATTTTTAACTTTAAAACCATCCCCATATTTGCCGGCTATTATACAGCAGGAAGTGGGCACCAAAAAATATTTTCAAAACCATATGTTTTTCCACTTTTTCCGGCTACGATACAGCAGGACTTTGTGGGCACCCAAAAATCATTTTTCCACTTTTGCCGGCTATTATACGGCAGGACTGTGTGGACGCCCAAAAACATTTTTCTCACATTCGTCCAACGAGCCTAGACAGGGCATTTAGGCACCTTGAATTCAAAACCACCCCCACATTTGTCGGCTATTATACAGTGGAACGTGGGGACCCAACAACATTCTCGACTCCTTGCGCGGGTACCAACCACAACACAACCCAAAACAACTCAACTCAATTCAACTCCACACAACGCAACTTAACCAAACTCAAACACAACACAACTCAAATCAACACAGCATAATCCAACCCAACACAACATAACCCAACTCAACTCAACATAACATAATTTAACATAACTCAACACAATTCAACATAACAAAATAAAATTCTACACAACTCAACAGAACGCAACCCAACTTATTTCCTTAAGTTTCCACTTCATCATTTCATCACAACTTTCATATCATCACTACTATTCACAATTCAATGTTCTCAATTTAATCTCATTTCATAACACAACTTAGATTATTAGCAACAAGAGTTCAATCATAATTTTCTTACATGAATTTCTCCAAGCATCATCAAAGTTCAATTAACCATGAATATGTGCAATTCAACCCCTCAATTTCATGATACTACTTTTAATTTAAGCAAAACCATCAACCATCTTCATGAGCCAAACTAGGATTTTTAAGAGAAATTAAAGCTTTTCACAAAAACACATTTTATTCCAACTCTTCTATTAATTATATTCCCAAATTCATAAGCCCATAACTAAAACCCAACAAGTGGACCCCAACATTTCAAACCCTAAACCCCCAATCTCATGATTTATTCATAAGATGCTTAAAAATATAAATTTTGTATTTATATAAAGAAAATACCACAAATCTATCCATGAATGAGAGTATTGAAGGAGAACTAGAAACTCCTACCTTTTGAAGCAAGGAGATGACAACTCAAAAATCACCGGCGACAAAACCACAAACTATTCGGACCAAAAGGAAGCCCTTGACGAGATCTACAATCTTTCTCAAAAAACCAAGGTGAAAAGATCACTCTAGGTGAGTAGACCTAAAGATCTTGGGTGAAAAAGTTTGAGTTTAGAGAGAGAGAGAAGGGAACTCACGGTATAGAGAGAGAAAAAGAGAAAGATAGAGGAAAGAACATAATGAGGAAAGTATCTTTGAAGCCTATTTATAGTAGTAGAATGTTAGCTCCAAAGTCAAAGGAAAAAATGAGTCAAAACCCCCCAAAAGTAGGCCCTAACCCGTAGCCAACAATCTAAAATTTTACTCACAAGGGTCGACCCTTCAAACAAAAGTGTCGACCCTTCAGCAATAAATGAAGAAAAACAATGCTGGCAGCAAACAAGGTATCGACCCTTGGACACGAAGGGTCGACACTAAATTCCAGCAACCAAAATCCAAATTCTACTGTATACAAGGGTCGACCCTTCCTAGATTGGTGTCAACCCTTGAGGCCAACAACAAAAGACAAGTGTCGACATCACCAAGACTGGTGTCGACCCCAGAACAAGATTTCTAAGTTCCTAAATAACGTTTCAACGTAAACAAGCATAAACAAACAATCCCAACAAGTTTAAATCGATTTATACTCCTCCTAAACCAAAATACAACAACACCAAAGATTCTTAAAATAAAATAAAGGATTCAAATACACTTCCCAAAATCTTTAAAGGGTACAAGTGTTACATCCTAGTCCTAGAATTATTTCAAGAAACATTTGAAGGATAAAGCTATATATAGAAAGGAAGCTAAGGTAGTCTCATTCTCTAATGAAATATCTACCACGGAGCAACATTGTGTATCTCATGGTTCATTGAGCAATAGTGGTTTGACATCAAATGATGAACCTGAGGTGATGTCAAAACAAGCCCTTGTTGAGGTTGAAGTAGCATCCCAATCCTCGTTGAGATCAGTTCTATTGTAATCAAATACTTCATAATTTTGTTGAGTCGTAGTATTTCCTCGTAACATTCTAATTCCTTCCAATTCAACTGCTACATCTTTCATTGTAGGCCTCTTTTTCCCATTCAAGTTCAAGCATCTTTTCGCAAGATAAGCAACAGCAATGATCTCTTCTCTCCAATCCTCCTTGATAATTTTTTGATCAAGAATCTCAAACAAATGATTATCCTCCATTGATTGGATAAAAAATGTAGCTGAGCTCCTGCTTTCTTGGGATCTGACAGAAGAGATTGCTTTTTGCCCTATTAAAAGCTCAACAATAACAACTCCAAAGCTATAAACATCGCTTTTTTCAGTAAATTGGCTTGATTGGAAGTATTCTGGGTCGAGGTAACCAAAAGTGCCTTGTACTTGTGTTGTAAAGTGTGTTTGATCAATTGCAACTGATCTTGATAATCCAAATGAAACTTTTGCCCTATATTTATCATCTAAGAGTATGTTTGTTGACTTAATATCTCGATGATAGATGGGCACAGATGCAGCAAAATGTAAATAGGAAAGAGCTCTTGCTATTTCTGTGGCAATCCGCAAGCGCATTTTCCAAGGTAATGGAAAATCTTCATTTGCACCATGAATATGTTCAAAAAGCGTTCCATTTGAGATGAGCTCATAAACTACAAGGGGAACTTCTGTCTCCAGACAACACCCCAAGAGCTTAACTACATTCACTACAAGAATTAACACTTTTGGCAACAAAAAAATTGGTCGCTAAAAGTCTATTTTTGGTCGGCAAAAGTTATCCGCGACCAAATTTTTTGGTCGCTACTTTGGTCGCCAATTGAGGGTCGGCAAAAGTAATTCGTGACCAAAATTTTGGTTGGTCGGAAAAAGTCGGATATGCCGACTAAATTTTTGGTCGCGAAATATATCATTATCGCGACTAATTCATTTAGTCGCTAAAACACTTTGGTCGCGAAAAGTGATATTTTCCCGACCAAAAAGTTTGGTCGCCAATTATCACATTCAACGACCAAAAAGTTTGGTCGCCAATTGTGACATTCCGCGACCAAAAATTTTGGTCGCCAATCGTGACATTCCGCGACCAAAAAGTTTGGTCGCCAATTGTGACATTCCACGACCAAAAAAGGTTTTGGTCGCCATTTATTACTTTTCGTGACCAAAACTTTTGGTCGGCAAAAGTGAGTTTCCATGACCAAGAGCTATTTTGGTCGGCAATAGATCTATTTTTTGCGACCAAAACTCTTGGTCGGCAATTGTCATTTTTTGCGAAAAAAAATTATTTATTTGTCGCGACTAATAAATTGGTCGCCAAAGCAGGAAAACAATACACTTGTAATTCCTAATAATTTATTCAATCCATAATAAACCTATAATTTTAAAGCATCACTCAAATTAACTGAATCATTAACATTCGACACAATACATAATTCATTAACATTCGATTTATTAAATTTTTGTCAAACAACCAGACATTGTTCCAATTCAAACTGAAATAACCAGACATCCCCACCATGGTGTTCCACCAGACATTGTTCACACAAAATAATGACAATCAAAGAATCCAACAACACCTTTCTAAACTGTCAAACAACCTACTTCCAAAATTTCTTAAATTTCCCAAAACACTAGTGTACATTATATACATCCTATTTATAGAACTACATTCCAATTCAAACTGAAACACCCTAGTTTTAGCAAGAACAAAAAGAAACAATTCTACGAGTAAATAATATGTGGAAGCTTTGACTAAAACAAGAACTCTGTGTCAGAAACTTCGAGGACATTGTGGACGCCAATAGGGTTCACACCTGGCCGGAAAGCATTTCCTTCAATATACCTGTGACAACATTTAATCAATTAGCATTTCACCTAGTGTTGGGTAATTGCAATTTGCTTGTACTGATTGAAGACAGAAACTCACATTTCTTTCAAGAAAGTGTGCTTATAGAATGCATCTGGGATTCTCCCAGTAAATTGATTATGATCCAGGTACCTGCAATGATGTAAACGCTGTGTTGTGTTTATGAAGTGTGCTTATAGATGTAAACGCTGGTTACGGAGTCACTGTGTTGTGTTTATGAATCGGGCTGCTTTCAAATTGCATTATTAACAATTTTGGCAAAATCAATAGCTAACTCCATACTTTGTTTTGCAAAATAAGGATAAAAAGAGACATGGCATGGTTGAGTGATCAAATGAAGTAGGATAGATTTATTGAAACTAAAGAATCAAAGAATTACTTCAAACCAATAAAAGAATCAAAAGAAAATTTTCCAAATTATGAGGGACCACTTCAAAACAATATCTTCAGGAAGTAGATAACCAAAACCACATTGATATGGCAGTACTTGTGAAATTAGAAACCAATGTTTGCATGCACATTGATAACTCACAACCTAAGTGGACGAGCAGTCTACACAAGCTAATTGCATGCACATAGTGATATGCTACTTGCCACAAATCATTTACTCGGGAAAATGACATTATATTATGGACTTCATGGAAGAAATTCCACTGAAACACTTGCTTCAATATTGATCAATCAACTAGTAGGAGTCAACATGAAACAATCCACGAATAAAAATTCATTTGAAATATTAAAACACACCTATTGGAATAAAACAAACTTCAAGGACAAGGGTATTTCTTTTCATTCAGTTTCACAAAATTATAATGCATCAAGTTGATGACTACTTTCAACTATAATCAGCAGCAATTATAAAATCTCAATCAGAACCACTATTCCTTAATCAAGAGCTGTGTGGCTGCATGAGTCACTAAAGCAGGAACAAGTACAAATGAGCATATGAAGTTTTATATGCTACAAGATTGGAACTCAGGAAATGTCTTTAATGCCACACGTTAGATGATGAAGAAAAATTGTAATCAATAAAAACAGTAAATGTCCTGAGACCCAAATATTAAAATGAGTCAAGGATTAAATGCTATAATAGATAAATATACCTTCATTTGCATCTCGAACCATTTGATAACTGAAAAATCCTAAAAAAAGAGTAAGCTGCAATCACAAACTACCAACCCATTAAGATACTATTACTTTCGAACAAACCAAAGCCCTCCACTCTCTTAAATGAGGAAGAAATTGTGTGTTGTGTGTTTGGGGGGGTAATCAATTAGCATTTTATGAAAACACTTGACAAAAGTTAAGATTTCAGATTTTCAAGTTTTATCTTTGACCAAAATATTTATCAAGAGGCTGCTAATTTGCATCTCAGCCAGCCAAGCCTAATGCTAAACCAATAAGAGGAGAGAGCAATCCAAACAAAAAAGGTTATACCCAGTGCACAAGGCTCACACTTACAGCAGGGCCTTAGAATGGAGCATGGTGTCCAAGTTCCTCAAGTAGTACCACAACCTCAATATAGAATCTAGGGCAAATTACATATACCTCTCTTGAGGTTTGGCTAATTTACAGATACCCCCCTGAGGTTTCAAAAATTACATCCCGCCCCTTAAGGTTTGTATTTTCATAACAATTTGCCCCCTGAGGTTTAAATTTCATAACAAATTAACCCCAAATTTGTTATGCATATATAGCATTCAGGGGGGAATTTGTAATTTCTCTATAGCATTCAGGGGGGTATTGTAATTTGGCCAAACCTCGAGGAGGGTATATGTAATTTGCCCTAGAATCTATAGATTGAGTGTATAGGGTTGGGTCTTCTTTTTATTTATTTGCTTACAATATATATATATATATATATTTGTTGTCCCTCCTTGTTGAAGCTGTGTCAATAATTCTTATAGCAAGAGCAGAATAAGGAAATAGTCACTTTGCTTTACTTGAGTTCTATATTCAAGTAGGCAACTGCTTTAGTTTTTTATTCTTCAACCTCTCTCATCTGCTTTAGTTTTAGATCGTAAACAATTATGCATAAGACTGTGCACATCACCCTCTTGTTGTCTATGTTTATTCTTCTTCTTTTATATATATATATGTGTGTGTGTGTGTGTGTGTGCGCGTAATTCGTAAACCTTGTTTAGTGTAGCCATGTTCAATTATCCATTAAGGTAGGTTTTAGTTTTTGTTTACAAACATTTTTTTATGCTTTCCTCGTGTTTCTATTTCCAAGCTAACTAAAACAATGTACTGAAATGAAATTCTGACAAGAGAACAATCACTTCACTAATACTGGCAATATTAGCCACTAACATCTCTGTCCTAACCAATCCTTACAAGGTCAGAGTAACAACTTTGAGGAGCATAATCAAACCAACAATTCCTAAAACTTCACCCTTAAAGCAGTGCCAACCATCACATAAATAACCTTATTATAGAATATAGTATTGCTTAGAGAATATCTTCTTCATCAATATGTTCTTCTAAGGAGGCAGATTTGAAATAACATTTTCTTTTTCTTTTTTTTTTTAACCCCTTTTGTTCAGCAATAGCTCCTGCCAGGAGCTAAACATCATATAGGAAGGTATTAACCAAAAGTTGTATGGTTGGTTGGAAGCTTCTAAGAAGAAAAAGAAGAAAGAAACTTGCTAGATCAGCCATACAGCAGCTAGAAGGCCGAAAACAACCATACAGCGGCCAGAAGGTTGCCTCATCAAGCTACCTTCGGTTCAGCCATAATCACACATCTTTATTGATCCTAAACGTCTCACATGATCCTGGATCTGTGCAAGAATGAATTGGTCTCTACTTAATTATCATTGTATTGACAATCAAAACTGCAATGCTTCTAGAATTGCATGTCTGTGTGTCACATGGATGGACATTTATACACTTAGGCGTATGCACATACGCAAATATGTATTGTTAACAAAATTGCAGTAGCAACTCCAGGTTGATAATTTTTTTGGCTATATGCCAAATTTGGTATGTATCATTTTCACACTCATTTCCCAGCTCAAAGCAGAGCGAGAGAGAGAGAGAGAGAGAGAGAGAGAGAGAGAGAGTTACCTGCAAGGTATTGTGCTTGAGTTGTGGCAAATAGTGTCTGTAGTTACTCCACTGACGAGGGGTCCCCCATATTGCAGAGCATGACGACCTGGTGTCACATAGCCCTGAATGGTTGGATACCCATGGTTGCCAGAGAGAGGATGACCCATTTGTCCATATGGGACAATATTTGTGTTAACTGTGCTTGGTATGCCATATATTTGAAGGTAATGCTGACCCATGTGAGGATTGTAGACACCCTGAAAAAATAGACAGAACACACCATGATTGTGCACATATTCCTTTCCAGAACCAACTAGAGTACCAAAATATCCATTAGCAGTTGAGATTTGAATTTACTGACCTATGGGTAGGCATATTCAGGTCCAAAAGATGCGTACCTGCCAAAGGAAAGATTAATGCCTTGATGTCAAAGAGCACATCAATCAGTTTAGGTTGTAATGCAAGTGGACGTCAAATGATCATGTAACTGAACACATGAAGCTCTGGCATCATAAGAACAAGGCTTTTCTATCATACATAAATTACCATGACAATCATCTTGTGCTAATGCATATACCTTCGGTTTTTTGAATTAATAATAAAAACATAAAAAGCGGACGAGTTCAAAAAAATATCACGAACAAACAAACTTTAATTCATAAAAGTTAACTTGATTTTCACAAGTGTCTGAATAAACTTTGCTAGTAAACATCAACTTCTACAAACCTCTGGTTGATAATCAACAATGACTTCAACAAAGAAAACGGACGCACAAGAATTTGCTCAATTAGCTATTTGTCTGGATAGGGGCAATTTAACTCTCCTATAGGCTCATTTTGCCCACGAAAGTGCAAAATCATGCGAGTTTGTAGAGATTGAGAACACCAACAGGTGGAAGTGGATTTTCACATAAGTCTTAGTTCATACTCGCTGGCCATGGTTATGTATCTCACACATGGAAGAGCCTGGTAGCCGTTTTTCTCGATAATCTTTAGGTAACGAACCTACAAAACACAACATTTACATAAATAAGGATATTATTTTATTATGGTTGTTACGTTACGTTAAGAACCAAACTGAGCATCCAGAAGAACCAAACAGCAGGAATGCGTCATCATGAAAAGTCACCAAAGCAGTTTTCCCAACCAACTTGAATAAAATAAAATAAATTTCAAAGTTAAAACCAGTGGCACTGTTCACTCCTCGGAACAAGACCAAGACTAGAACTAAGGCAAGTAGGCATCAACCCCTTCGTTTAAGGTTTAAAAGTTTCACATCCCAGCAGCAGAAAGTAGCAAGTAAGAATCAGAATAATTATAATACATAGGTTCAATCATGCTCAATCACTAACATTTGTGGAAAACCACATCTCTAAGAAGTTCAACAGGCTATTCTATTCTAAAAGGAAATACAGTGCAGGAGCAGGAATACCACTTCAACAAGCACAGCGTCTGTCAATGGCTAATGACAAATTACAGTGCCAAAATGGCTGAGACAGACAGAGAGTAGTTTGGCCTTTTTTTGTATCCACATTTGTGAATTTAAAAAGCAGGTTTGCCCTTTTAATGCAGAGTCAAAAGGAAGTAATATTGGAATAGGTAGTTACAGGGGAGCAGTCGTTTACAGTCATTCATGACCTCTGTTGGGAGGACAAGCATTTCAGGGCATAATGAAACCCAAAAAAGAGTCATACAAAATGCAGATTTATGTATCCTGCAATCCTGGGAAGTGAGTGAAATAGCATTCTCAGTCCAACAACCAACCTTTTTTTATTATTATTTATTTTTTTTTTTTTATATTTGTTGATTTGATCAAGGAGAGCAGAGTAGTAATGGTAGGTGCATGGGTACATGCACGTAACAGGGAGTGATATCCTGCATCAGATTTGAGTGTTCAACCACATCAAGTATGAATCCTCCCACCTGATTGGAACACAAAGTTTGGTTTGGTTTTGGTTTATCATTCCTGATTGGAACACAAGGTTTGGTTTTATCCATTCCACCTTTGTCTAGATAGATTTAAAAAAATGAAAAAAAAAAGACGCAAACACAGCAGACACAGAAAGAATGAAGCATTGCAGATATAAATGCAACAATATCTGAATTTTCTATTCAATAAAAAATTAAATTAAAAAAATTTGTATTTGAGAGGGGAAACCTGGATTCCTGAAACAGCAAAATATGGTATCTCAAACTTCACACGTATATGAGCTTTTCTCTTAGAAGCTGCGTCTTCAGATGTTATGCTGGGAAGAGTATACTCCACTCTAAGCATATATTCCTAAATTGAATTTGCAAAGAGTGTTAAAATCCCATGCCAAAATTGCAAGTGGAAAAGATACTGTAGCCCCACATAACCAATAGCCATGAACAAGAAATTACTAGCAAACAATACACTGAGAAAAAATTGAGGTAAACTCTCATCTTACCACCAGGAAAAGATTTAATTTTCCAGATCAAAGCATCCTTTTCTGGTGCATATGAAGCAGATCCCAATGATGTCCGAACATTTGGGTTGGTAGCATCGGCTGGAACAGGCAACTCAATCTCAACATTTGTAGCAGTGCTGTAAAATTGATTCAATGCATGAATTAGTTAAGAAAAATCTAATGATCAGGCATTTCAACGTGTTTGTGATGTTCAACAGAGCTTCAGCATCTGTAGCTTGTTCTCTAGGTTTCTGTACTGAAAACCAAATTAAAGAAAGCAATATTGTCAAGAGGAAAGTTAATTACTAGAATCGTTCATTGATAATCTAATTGAACTTGTCCGAATCAACCCTTGATAAATCATCTCTCTCATCTACAACAAACAACAATCAGAAACGAAACAAAAAATAATAATAATAATAACCAAATAAAATTAAGAATTTGTTAAGAGGAAAGTTAATTACCAGAAATTAGGTTCTGAACAGCGAGATATCGAGATCGAAGAACTCTGCGTTTGGCGACAAGTTCAGGTTCAGAATCGTTTGAACTTGCTTCAACATCATTCTCTGCTATGTTCCTTCTTTTGCTAGTACTTGGTTCGCCTTTCACTTGGGTATCTGAACGAAATTAGGGCTTAACTAAAAAAAGACTAAAACAGAGCGGAAGAGAGACAAACTCACAGATCAGAAGAACAATAAGCCGGTGAGGAAGAAGCAACTACGAATAAAAGGGTTTCAAAGAGAGATGAGAGAGGAGAAAATGAAAATGTGAGCTAACAGATTCTAAAGATAAAAAATTTCAATTCCCCCCCCCCCAACGTTTCAAATTTCCCTCTCAAATTTTTGGCAACCAAAATACTAGATTAGTCGCAGAAAATGTACCTTTTGCCGCCAAATTTTTTTAGTTGCCAAATCTCAATCAACGGCGACTAAAATATTAATCGTTAAAAGTGCTAATTTGGCGACTAATTTTTTTTAGTTGCTGAAAATAAGTTTTTGGTCGCCAAAAAAAATGTCACATTTTGCGACCAAATTTGTAGTTGGTAGCCAAAAGCATACCACTTTCTGCGACCAACTCTTTTTTTGGTCGCCAAAATATAACCTTCTGCGACCAATAATATTTGGTCGCCAAAAATAATGATCATTCGCGACTAATTAATATTTGGTCGCCAAATGTCATTTTTTTGCGATCAAAATTTTTTTGGTCGGCAAAAGTGGTCGCCAAATGTGTAAATTCTTGTAGTGATTCCTATGGTTGATTTGTGAAAGAATGACAACCTCATTAATAAATTGTCCAACATTTCCTTCATCAACTATCTTAGACTTTTTAATAGCTACGATGCTTCCATCTTACAATATCCCTTTGTATACAGTTCCTTGGCCTCCTTGCCCAAGGATACGGTCCTTGTTATAATGATCAGTGGCCTTCTCTAACTCCTTCGAACTGAACAATTTAGTTTTCTCAACACTACCATCACATGAAGATGAAGACAACTTTTCTTTCAATAATAACCCACCATTCCGTTTGAAGAATTTTTCTTTTCACTTCTTGTTGTTTCTTTTTTCTTGTACTTTGTATAACCACCAAGAAGCAATAATTAAAAGCAATACTCCAATTCCAGAGATCAAATCTACATAATTCAAGATATAACAATAAATTTATAAGTATTAGACGATTGGTTTGATGGGTGAATCAAGAATAAATAATTAAAAGAAAAAAAAAAAAGATGCCATTGTTACTATCAGGGGCTTTGCACATCTCTTTCAATAAAGATAACAAGTTTGGGAAGATCAAAACTCAAAATAATGTTTTGTTATATTGTTTCTTTTGTTGTGTCTTTACTTTTTTTATTTTAAAGGCTAACTTGGCTGGTTTACTAGTTCGTGTCATCCCTTGTAAAATGTATAATTTGACAATTATGATTCTTTGTTGAATATAACATTTACAAAATCACAGCTGCATTTTTTTCACGACATTTATTACCTCATATTAATAATGGAAATAAGCTCCATTATGAAGATGCCGTAAGAAATATTGTAAAAAAATATATAGCTATAGCATGAATCAGAATTTGTCTTTTTCATAGATGATTTAAGCAAATGAAAATAAAATATAAATAATTTAGATCCTCTTAATGAGTCTCGTTACATGCCCAAAAAATAGAACCGGATAGGCCTAATTGAAGTATTAACAGAGAGAAGCTACTTTAAAAAAAAAAATTATGTGGCTCACTATGTCAAAGTCTCATATTTTTAAGTTAAAATAAATAAATAAACACGTCAGGTAATTGGAATAGAGAATAATACAAACACACAGTTCACAATTATTAATAAAAAATATATATTAATAGTACTATTTAATTTAAAAACTCACTTTTTAAATTTAATAATATGACAATTTATTAGAATATTTAAGTCATTTCTTTTATCTTCTCTAATTATTAGCTGATCATATGTTATACATATCATTAATTTTAAAAAGTGAATCTAAAAAATTGACTTGTATATAATTTTCCAAAAAATATTATGTAAACTAACAAATCGTACAAATTTGTGTCCCTTCCTCAATAAAAAAAATATATATATAAAATATAAAAAATTAAAAATTAATTAATTAATTGTTAGTCTACGACATTGAAAATATTTAAGATTTTCTCCCTCTAAAAAAATATGTGCCCTTTACAGTTTTGTCAATCTCGTTCCAACTAACTCGATTCATCATTAACTAAAATATAGACATACATTGACCCCATATAAATATAAGAAAATATTTTTTTGTTATTAGTATTTTATTATCATTTTCATTTTATATTTTTTTGTGAGTTCTACTGGTTTAATTGCAGTGATATATATAATGTTGAAATTATTTTGAAATATTGATAATTAATTTTTTTACCACACTAAAATGTTGGAAATGGTTAATTTTTCCTCAAGTTTGGTCTATTTTTTAGGTGGGCCCCGAGTGTCGATTTACTCGGGTCAAAGTGGTAACGCGTTCTATGCCGCGTTGTGATTCACGTGGTATATTTGGTTGCTCAAAACCATTACCGAGTGAATGGGAAATTGAAGCCAAAGTGTGCTCCATGGAAATGGAGTTTTGGTGGAAATTCCTTAAAGTTGTAAATTGGGTTGTCCCACATTGATTTGGTGGGAGGTTTTGAAAGGGTTTATAAGGCTTAGGGTGAGATACTTGGGGTGTGCCCCAAGGGGTACCCAAGTGTTTTAGAGGGAAAGGTTATGGGCAAAATGGGCTAGACCCATTGGACCCAAAAATCACCACACATGCGCACGCACGCCGCCGTCCGGTCGGGCTGGGCGCAGGTGCGTGGTGTGTGCTTCTAATCTTTTTGGGCCAAAAACATTTGAATTTAATTTTATTTTTTATTAAAATAAAATCCATAATTCAAATTAAATTGATTTGGATTTTTTGTTCATCCAAACAGGGCCCTTCCCGGTTTCAAACAAAAATAAACTGTTTTGGAATTAATGCACACCCAAACAGGGCCCTTCCCGTTTTACTATCTGTTTGAATTGATTCAAATCTGTTTGAATTCAAAACCCAACAAGTATGATACCTGTTCAATTCAAAACCAAGAGCTACATACCTGTTTAATTCAAATCCAAGAGCCACCTTCACATCTATAAATAGGACCATCCTCATTTGATATTTTGCATTCAGAAATTTCGTATTTCACTTCTGTTAATTCTATTTTTCATCTTGCTGCATTTTATTTCCTAAAGAAAGAGTGTAAACACTTAGTGTGTTCGTAAGGCAAACAGTTAGTAGTGCTGCTATTGTTTGTGGTAGATCATTTCATCCTGGGAGATAGACGTCCGAATTCTGAAAGCACCGTGGAGAGGACGAATCTGTCTTAAGGACACAGTGTCAAACACTGGACTTGATCAGAAAATAATTCAAAGAAATTAAATCAAGTAAGTTATTTAATTTATTTTCAGTGTTGTTTTTATTTATTTAAATCAGATTTTAATTTTGTTTTTATAACAAAATAAAATCTGTTTTTATTTATTTATTTTTATTTCGAGTTTGATTTTTGTAATCAAACATATTCTCTCCTTTTCTCTATTTCTTTTATTCTTGTTGTTGTTTTGTACACAACAGAATTAAATCTTTTTAAATACAGTGAAGATTGTCCAACAATCTTAAGACAGAATCCTTTTTGGGTATCTTCATTGTATTTAATTTTCTGTGTTTTCAAATTAATATTCTGGTTGGAAAAACAAATAGTGATTTATGCTATTTGACAGATAGTAGTAATATACTGTCTCTTTTCTTTGACAACTACTAGTAGTACGATACTGGTGTCATTAACAATTCAGAATATTATTTGGTATTACAGAAAATTCTTGTGATATTTTATTTTTCAAGTTTTAGTAACAAGGAAAATAAAATTATTTTGTTGTTATAATTATTTTCTGGTTTTAGTAACTAGAAAATTAATTTGTGTTTTAATATTTTCTGATTTTTGTAATCAGAGATTATGGCTACTACAGCTGAAACTGCATCTGGCAGTGGTACTCCTATTGTTACACCTACATCGGTCCCTATCCAGAACCATGTTCATGTACCAATCAATCATGGAGAAAAGCCGGAAAAATTTAATGGTACCGAGTTTAAGAGATGGCAGCAGAAGATGCTGTTCTATCTTACAACTCTTAATTTGGCCCGGTTTCTCCATGAAGAGGCTCCAGCACTTAAAGAGGGTGAAAGTGATCGGCAAGTTGTTGCCGCTGTAGATGCTTGGAAACATTCAGATTTCCTGTGCAGAAACTACATCCTAAATGGCCTTGACAATATGCTGTATAATGTATACAGTCCTCTGAAAACAGCAAAAGAATTGTGGGATTCTTTGGAGAAGAAATACAAGACAGAAGATGCCGGCACGAAGAAATTTGTCGTCGGTAAATTTCTGGACTTTGTTATGGTAGACTCCCAAACGGTAATATCTCAAGTTCAAAGTTTTCAAATAATTTTGCATGATATTCATTCAGAAGGTATGTCACTTAGCGAGTCATTCCAAGTCGCTGCTTTAGTGGAAAAGTTACCACCGGCTTGGAAAGATTTCAAAAATTATTTAAAACATAAACGAAAAGAGATGACTATGGATGAATTGATTGTAAGATTAAGAATTGAAGAAGATAACCGAAAGGCTGAAAAGAGGAATGGGAAAAATCCCATTGAGTCCAAGGCAAATGTGGTTGAACAAGTTCATAAACCACATAACAAAAAGAGGAAGTTTACTGGAGATGGTCCTAAACAAGGCGATAGTAGCAAGAAGTTCAAAGGAAAATGCTATAACTGTGGCAAAACTGGACATCGAGCTTCTGACTGCCGCCGCCCTAAAAAGAATCATGGAAGTACAAGTAAGAAGACCACCAATCAGGCCAATGTAACAGAATTGGATTACATCTCTGACGGAGTGAATGACATCAACCTCTCTGCTGTAGTGTCTGAGGCTAACTTGGTTGGAAATCCCAAAGAGTGGTGGGTTGACACTGGAGCAACTCGTCACATATGTGCGGACAAGAAGATGTTCACTACCTACAATGAGGCTGCAAATGGTGAACAACTTTTCATGGGAAATTCTTCTACTTCTGCTGTGGCTGGACAAGGGAAAGTAATCTTGAAGATGACATCAGGGAAAGAACTGACCCTCAACAACGTACTGCATGTACCTGACATCCGGAAGAATTTAGTTTCTGGGTCTTTGTTAAGTAAAAATGGTTTTAGGCTTGTATTTGAGTCTGATAAGTTTGTATTAACAAAGAGTGGTATGTATGTTGGTAAGGGATACATGAGTGATGGTCTCTTTAAGTTAAATGTAATGACAGTTGTACCGAAAGTTGCTATGAATAAGAATAACACATCTTTTGTTTATATTCTTGAGTCAAATTTATGGCATGGTAGATTAGGACATGTGAATTTTGATGCTTTGCGTAGATTAATTGGTTTAGATTATATACCAAAGTTTGAAATTAATCCTAATCATAAATGTGAAATTTGTGTAGAAGCGAAACTAACTAAGGCTCCATTTAAATCGGTTGAAAGAAAAACCGAACCTCTAGAATTAATTCACACTGATGTATGTGATTTAAAGTTTATTCAAACTAGAGGTGGCAAAAAGTATTTCATAACATTTATCGATGATTGCACAAGATATTGTTATGTTTATTTACTTAGAAGTAAAGATGAAGCCTTAGAAATGTTTAAACTCTACAAAACAGAAGTTGAAAATCAACTTGGTAAAACCATTAAAATGGTTAGAAGTGATAGGGGTGGTGAATATGATGCACCATTAAATGAATTTTGTGCACAACATGGCATTATTCACCAAACTACAGCCCCTTATTCTCCACAGCAAAATGGAATTGCTGAAAGGAAGAATAGAACCTTAAAAGAAATGATGAATGCCATGTTACTAAGTTCAGGCTTACCACAGAACTTGTGGGGGGAAGCAATATTGTCTGCTAATTATGTTCTTAATCGAATACCCCACAAGAAAACCAAAAGCATTCCTTATGAATTGTGGAAAGGTCGACCACCTTCCTACAAATACTTAAAAGTGTGGGGGTGTTTGGCAAAAGTTGAAGTACCCGTTCCTAAAAAGACTAAGATAGGACCAAAAACAGTAGATTGTGTGTTTATTGGTTATGCTCAGAATAGTAGTGCATATCGGTTTCTGACTTATAAATCAGATATACCTGATATAAATGTGAACACTATTATAGAGTCAAGGAATGCTGTGTTTTTTGAACATGTCTTTCCTTACAAGAAAGGACAGGAATTAAGTTCACAGAAAAGAACTTATGATTGTACACAAAGTCAAGAGACTAATGACAATCAAACACAAGAGACTAGCAATAGTCTCGACCAACAGGATTTAACTAATGATGAACCAAGACGAAGTAAAAGAGCGAGAACATCAAAATCCTTTGGTCCAGATTTTCTGACATACTTGTTAGAAAATGAACCTCAAAGCTTTAAGGCAGCAATGACAGGTCCTGAAGCACCTTTGTGGAAAGAGGCTGTTAATAATGAAATTGAATCCATTATGCAAAATCATACTTGGGAATTGGTGGATCTTCCACCAGGTTCTAAACCTCTTGGATATAAATGGATATTCAAGAGAAGAATGAAAGCAGATGGTTCAATTGACAAGTATAAAGCAAGACTTGTTGTTAAAGGTTACAGACAAAAGGAAGGTCTGGATTATTTTGACACATATTCCCCTGTGACAAGAATCACATCCATTCGCATGCTTATTTCTATAGCAGCGTTGTTTAAATTAGAAATACATCAAATGGATGTTAAAACAACTTTCTTAAATGGTGATCTAAATGAAGAGATCTATATGGAACAACCCGAAGGGTTTGTAGTATCAGGGCAAGAAAAGAAAGTTTGTCGACTTGTAAAATCCCTTTATGGATTAAAACAAGCACCTAAGCAATGGCATGAAAAATTTGATCATGCAATGCTTACTAATGGGTTTAAGATAAACGAATGTGACAAATGCGTCTATGTTAAAAACACTGACCAAGGATATGTCATAGTTTGTCTTTATGTGGATGACATGCTTATCATTGGAAGCAGTCAAAACATGATCCAATCAACTAAGCAGATGCTTAACAAAAGATTTGATATGAAAGATATGGGGGTCGCAGATGTTATATTAGGAATGAAAATTACTAAAACATCTGACGGATATGCATTATCTCAATCTCATTATATTGAGAAAATTCTTGATAAATTTATCAAGGATGATTTGAATTTAGCTAGAACACCTGTAGACATCAGTCTTTATTTATCGAAAAATAAAGGTGATGCAGTGTCTCAGTTAAAATACTCCCAAATCATTGGAAGCCTAATGTACCTAATGAATTGTACTCGTCCTGATATAGCTTATGCTATCAGTAAATTGAGTAGGTACACTAGTAACCCTGGAGAAGACCATTGGAAAGCGATCATTCGAGTTCTTAGATATCTAAGATTTACTCGTGATCATGGTTTGAACTTTACTCGATATCCAGCAGTACTCGAAGGTTATTGTGATGCCAATTGGATATCGGATACTAAAGATTCAAAATCCACTAGTGGATATGTCTTTACTCTAGGCGGCGCTGCTGTTTCTTGGAAGTCCACGAAACAAACTTGCATCGCACGATCCACAATGGAATCCGAGTTCATTGCTTTAGACAAAGCAGGTGAAGAAGCAGAATGGCTTCGTCACTTCTTAGAAGACATTCCAATGTGGCCAAAACCTGTGCCAGCTATTTGCATTCATTGTGATAGTCAATCTGCAATAGGCAGGGCATAGAATCATATGTATAATGGTAAGTCACGACATATTCGTCGTCGACATAATACCGTAAGGCAATTGTTGTCAAACGGAATAATCTCAATAGATTATATAAAATCTAAAGAGAATATTGCGGATCCGTTAACAAAAGGTTTGACAAAAGAGTTAGTGTATAGTTCATCGAAGGGGATGGGATTAAAGCCTATTACATAAAGAGTCGTCATAATGGTAACCCTACTTATATGACTGGAGATCCCAAGAACTAAGTTCAAAGGGACAACTAAGTTATGTATGGCTCACCAGAAATCACCAAGGGATTAAAATTCCTACCCATTCCTATGGTGAGAGTGATATCTGCAACATATGTTGTCTGCAGGGGTATAAGGATAAGCTTTGCTTTTAATGATTACTTATATCTTGATTAAGACATAAAATCAAGATGAGTATAAGAAGATACTCACAATAAGAATCACCTATATGAGTGTTGAACTGGGGCCGGTTCTATGAGAATGAAAAGGCTAAATTCTCTAGAAACACTTATGAAAACCAGGTGCGTTCAAGGCCAAAATGAACACAACAGTGAGAACCACGATGTGTTAGAAGATATTTTGTGTGAAATCTATTGTCTTGGCTTACACAAACGGCTGAACAATTCAAGGCATCGCGTCCATTGGTTAGCCAGTAAGTCCGATAGGTTATCACTAGGGAAGGTTCAAGGCCGAAAACTACCTATACTGATGCAAGATATTTTCGACTTATACTCTTTCGTTAAGTCTGCATATTGTTGCATTTCCGTTGTCATCAAATTCCATTCATGTGGGGGATTGTTGGAAATGGTTAATTTTTCCTCAAGTTTGGTCTATTTTTTAGGTGGGCCCCGAGTGTCGATTTACTCGGGTCAAAGTGGTAACGCGTTCTATGCCGCGCTGTGATTCACGTGGTATATTTGGTTGCTCAAAACCATTACCGAGTGAATGGGAAATTGAAGCCAAAGTGTGCTCCATGGAAATGGAGTTTTGGTGGAAATTCCTTAAAGTTGTAAATTGGGTTGTCCCACATTGATTTGGTGGGAGGTTTTGAAAGGGTTTATAAGGCTTAGGGTGAGATACTTGGGGTGTGCCCCAAGGGGTACCCAAGTGTTTTAGAGGGAGAGGTTATGGGCAAAATGGGCTAGACCCATTGGACCCAAAAATCACCACACATGCGCGCGCACGCCGCCGTCCGGTCGGGCTGGGCGCGGGTGCGTGGTGTGTGCTTCTAATCTTTTTGGGCCAAAAACATTTGAATTTAATTTTATTTTTTATTAAAATAAAATCCATAATTCAAATTAAATTGATTTGGATTTTTTGTTCATCCAAACAGGGCCCTTCCCGGTTTCAAACAGAAATAAACTGTTTTGGAATTAATGCACACCCAAACAGGGCCCTTCCCGTTTTACTATCTGTTTGAATTGATTCAAATCTGTTTGAATTCAAAACCCAACAGGTATGATACCTGTTCAATTCAAAACCAAGAGCTACATACCTGTTTAATTCAAATCCAAGAGCCACCTTCACATCTATAAATAGGACCATCCTCATTTGATATTTTGCATTCAGAAATTTCGTATTTCACTTCTGTTAATTCTATTCTTCATCTTGCTGCATTTTATTTCCTAAAGAAAGAGTGTAAACACTTAGTGTGTTCGTAAGGCAAACAATTAGTAGTGCTGCTATTGTTTGTGGTAGATCATTTCATCCTGGGAGATAGACGTCCGAATTCTGAAAGCACCGTGGAGAGGACGAATCTGTCTTAAGGACACAGTGTCAAACACTGGACTTGATCAGAAAATAATTCAAAGAAATTAAATCAAGTAAGTTATTTAATTTATTTTCAGTGTTATTTTTATTTATTTAAATCAGATTTTAATTTTGTTTTTGTAACAAAATAAAATCTGTTTTTATTTATTTATTTTTATTTCGAGTTTGATTTTTGTAATCAAACATATTCTCTCCTTTTCTCTATTTCTTTTATTCTTGTTGTTGTTTTGTACACAACAGAATTAAATCTTTTTAAATACAGTGAAGATTGTCCAACATAAAATTGTGTGTTTCAAACTGATTTAACCCAATAATTTGCCTTAATATTCATCTCTCGATCAAAATCCTGTGGTAATTAATAAGTAATTATGGAATATAATGTGACTTACCTATGTGATATTCTAAACCAATCATGTAACGGAAAACTCTACAATAAGACATATTGACTCACATTTTTAAGTAGTTCAGTGACAGAAAATGACTCATTTACTTTGGGTGTGTTTGGTAACATTTACATTTTCAGTTTATATTTACAAAAATTTTATAAACTGGTTTTTGTATATTTTTAGAAAAACATAAACTACAAACGCATTTGGTAATTGACAAAATGTTTAAAAAAATTTAAAAATATAAAAAAGAGTGAGAAATGGCAAGTGGTGGCAAGTGGCGGCAAGTGGCAGGGGAAGACGGTGGTGGAAAGTGGTGATGGTAGGTGGTGGATAGCTGGTGATGGTGGGTGGTGGGTGGTGGTGGTGGATGGGTGACGGTTACTGGTGGTGGGTGGTAGCGAGTGGGTGGTGGTGGCGGGTGGTGGTGGCAGGTGGGTGGCGGATGACGGGTGGTGGTGGGTGGTGGCGGGTGGGTGGTGGTGGCGGATAGGTAGCGGGTGGTGGGTGGTAGCGAGTGGGTGGTAGTGGTGGTAGCGGATAGCGGGTGGTGGCGGATGGGTGGTAGGTGGTGATAGTGGGTGGGTGGGTGACGGTGGTGGGTGGTAGCGAGTGGGTGGTGGGTGGTGGTGGCAGGTGGGTGGCGGATGGCGGGTAGGTGGCGGGTTGTAATGGTGGATGGGTAACGATGTCGGATGGTGGTGGTGGATGGCTGACGGTGGTTGGTGGTGGGTGGTAGCGAGTGGGTGGTGGTGGTGGCGGCGGATGGCGGGTCGTGGTGGCAAGTGGGTGGCGGATGGCGGGTGGTAGTGGGTGGTGGCGGATGTGTGGTGGGTGGTGGGTGGTGACGGGTAGGTGGCGGGTAGTGGTGGTGGTGGGTGGATGGGTGACGGTGGAGGGTGGTAGGTGGTAGCGAGTGGGTGGTGGTGGTAGTGGTGGGTGGTGGTGGCAGGTGGGTGGCGGGTGGGTGGTGGGTTATGGTGGTGGTGGTGGGTGATGGTGGTGGTGGTGGTGGTAGGTAGTAGGTGGTGGTGGCGGGTGGCGGGTGGTGGTGGGTGGCTAGTGGTAGCTGGTGGGTGGTGAGTGGTGGTGACAAATAGGTGGCGGGTGGTGGTAGCGGGCGGTGGATGGTAGTGGTGAGTGGTGGTGGTGGTGGTGGTGGCGGCGAAGAGTGGGTGGTGGTGGCGAGTGGGTGGCAGGTGGCAGATGGTGGTAGGTGGGTGGTGAGTGGTGGTGGTGGTGGTGGTGGTGGTGGTGGTGGTGGTGGTGGCGAAGAGTGGGTGGTGGTGGCGAGTGGGTGGCAGGTGGCAGGTGGTGGTAGGTAGGTGGTGAGTGGTGAGTGGTGGTGGCAGGTGGTGGTGGGGGGTGGATAGTGGGTGGTGGTGACGGAAGACGGTGGTGGAAAATGGTGGCAAGTGGTGGCTAGTGTTGGATGGTAAAAAAAAAAATTGAAAACTCAAAATGGAAACACATTTTTTGTGTTTTCATTTTTTGGCCAAATTTATAAACTGAGACCACTGATTTATAAATCAAAAATTTTACCAAACAAGTTTTTATTTTAAATTTTTTAAATTTTTATAAATATAAACAGAAAACTAAAAGCGTAAGTATTACCAAACGGCACCTTTGTGTTGCCAATTTTGGTTGGTTGGAGTATCACTTAAACAATGTTACATGCTACCTTAGGAGTATTATAATAATGTTCATGTGTTAAATAAATTTATAAGATTTATTAGTTTGTATACTATTATTGAATTAGTAATTCTGATATTGTTTCAAGTTACTTAAGTCTAAAAGGATGTGGGTCCAATTGGGGAGGTAGTTTACAAGTAAATTCTTCGAAATTCATTAATTATGTAATTCTGATATTGTTTCAAATGCATTACCAATCACAATTAGAAGCACAAGATCTGGACCAGCAGCAGTGCAACGTGTTCCATCTGTTTTGCCATCACCGTGGTATCTCTTGGGGAAAGAGCACGTATAATTCCCAAGCGTGTTTAAGCATTTGCTTTCCTCTACACACTGGTTAAGATTTGGATCTGCACACTCATCAATGTCTGCAAAACAATCAAAACAGAGGAGGGAGGGCTCAATCATGAAATTAAAGCATCACAAAAACAATATATATAGAATCAAAAGCAATTGAATCCGAACATGATGAATATGAAGCTAGCTAAATGGATACTACTAACCTTTGCAACCATCTGAGAGGTATGCGTTCCCTTCGTAACCCTTGGAACACTTGCAGATATACCCATTACCGATTTCTGCCTCATAACAATCACTATTATCTCCACATGCATAACTTGTCAAATTTCTCTTAGCTTCATCGCATGTCTTGTTATCCCCTATTCCCCAATCAAGCACCATCGGCACCTTGGTTTCTTTAAAATCTTGAAGGTAAGTTGTGGAGAAATTAAAGGCAGCTTCTTCAACAACAAAGGCATAGCTGCTCGGATTGAAGTCCAATTCATCCGTATGATTGTTGAAGCTATGCGCATCAATTTCGATATGGCTGAGTCGTTTTGGGATGGAGGTCTGGCAGCAACCAATTCCGGAGCAAGATCCATCATCAGGAACGTAGGAGATGCTCATACAACTTGACACACACCCAGTTGTAAAAACGAAACTCTCGTTTTCTAAAATATGGAGAAACCCATATGTGTCACAACCAATAGAAGTGAACTTGTTCTTGGTAGTAGATATGGAGAAATTGGAGGCGACGAGCCATCCATCAAAGTTGCTCTGTAATGGTGTACCTAACCGGTCATAACAATTACGAGATATGTAATTCATGATGCGTAACTCACCCTCCTCAAGCGATATATTTGAAATAGTGATATCGCTATGCCATAAATATGGCTGAGAATCACTACAATTAATGAAGAAATCTTCGCTGCGATAACAATTCTCTTTCACGCCGAATGGGTATGGGATGTTTAAATTCCCGCAACGGTTCATGCAGTCAAGATTCTTCAAATCTGCTTCTGTTGGTGGTGCTGCAATTGTTGCTGCTGATAATGACAATATCACTGTTGGGATATACCTCCTTATTGGAGTGTGGGACCCAATTGATTTATTAAAAGAGTTTGATTTAGTTTGGTATTAGTTATAATATATTTTTATATATTATATCTAATTTTGTGGAGACCTAATCCAATTTGAAAACAATTTGGGTTTGATTACAAAATCCTAGATTCACAATACATATTGGGGGTACTGTTTTTTCCGAAGAAAAACGTGAGCGGCAGCAGCTTTGGTGCTTTGCTTCAATTGGTATTGTTTGTAATTCTTGATTTGACTTGGTCAATCAAAAATTGGTGCTTTGATTTGTGAAGAAGTTTGGTTCAATTTTCGGTTCTGATTTGGTTCGTTATTTTGGATCTTCTTCAACTCTGATTCTGAAGATTTTGGTTCTTCTATTTGGTGAGGTCTTTCCTCTTTGTTTATTTGTGATTATTTGGAATTCACCTAAGGATGATTTTGTGAGACCATTAGTGTCTCGTTTGTAATCGTTTGGAATTATTTGGTTGATAGTGGAATCGGATTTCGATCCCGTGGACGTACCTCCCATTGAGGGAACCACGTAAAAATTCTTGTGTTGCCTTTGATTTAATTTTTCCGCATTAGTTTTTATTCCCATTGATTGATTTACTTGTGGGGAATCACATCGATTTTCCCTAACAACTGGTATCAGAGCTTACGGTTTATTTGAGTCTATTTATTTGTGTAAATCAATGGAGGGGAATGTGGGTCGTATGTCTAGCTTCAATGGAAGCAATTGGGTAACTTGGAAAACTAAAATGGAGGACCTATTATTTTGTAAAGATTTATATGGACCCATTGAGGGTGATTCTGGCAAACCCGAGGGTATGAAAGATGATGAATGGAATAGGCTTAATCGAAAAGCCGTTGGTGTTATCCGTCAATGGATTGATGACAGTGTGTTTCATCATGTTGCTACTGAAACTTCAGCACATGATTTATGGAAAAAATTAGAGGGCCTTTATGATAGGAAATCAGCCACAAATAAAGCTTTTCTGTTTCGTAAGTTGGTTAATTTAAAATATAAAGAGGGCAGCCCTATTCCGGAACATCTGAATGAAATAAAGAGTATTGTTAACCAACTTGCTTCTATGAAAATTGTTTTTGATGATGAGTTGCAGGCTTTGATGCTACTTAGTTCTTTGCCCGAAAGTTGGGAGACTTTGGTTGTGACCGTCAGTAATTCAGCGCCCGATGGAGTTGTCACAATGGGCCAAGTCACTAGTAGCCTGTTGAATGAAGAAACTAGAAGAAAATCAGCGGGTTCCTCTCATTCGGAAGCATTCGTTGTGAGAGGCCGAAGCAAAACAAGGGGGAGAAGTAAGACTCCTCATGGTCGTGATCAAAGCCGTGACAAGTCAAAAGATGGTTCTTTTTCAAAGAAAGATGTTGAGTGCTATTATTGCCATGAGAAAGGGCACATGAAGCGAGAATGCCGAAAGCTCAAGAATAAGGAGAAAAGGCGTGATAAAAGTGTGGATAAGAAGCAAGAAGACACAACAGCAGTTACTACCAATGGTGATCTCATGGTCGTTTGTGAAGATGATTGTATCAATTTTGTGGGCCAAGAGAGCAATTGGGTGATTGATTCCGGTGCTTCTTTTCATGTGACTTCTCGAGTTGATTTCTTCACTACCTACACCGAAGGAGATTATGGTTTTGTTCGAATGGGTAATGAAGGTTTGTCCAAGATTATAGGTATGGGTGATGTTTGCTTGGAAACAAATTTAGGCTGCAAGTTATTGCTTAAAGACGTGAGGCATGTTCCCGACATTCGCCTCAATTTGATCTCTACTGGGAAGCTAGATGATGAAGGCTTCAACAACAAATTTGGTGATGGAATATGGAAGCTCACAAAGGGTTCCTTGGTGGTGGCTAAGTGTAAGAAGACTCATACACTTTATTCGATGCAAGGAAAAATTTGTAAAGGTGTTGTCAATGCACTTGAAGAAGATACTTCTACTGAATTATGGCACAAGCAGCTTGGCCATATGAGTGAAAAGGGGCTGCAAGTATTGTTCAAGAAAGAGCTTCTACCCGGTTTGAAAGGTACACATCTTAAAACTTGTGTTCATTGTTTGGCGGGTAAACAACATAGAGTTTCTTTTCATAAAAATGTTGTTTCTAGAAAAGAAAATGTTTTGGAGTTGATTCATTCTGATGTTTGTGGTCCTTTAAAAGTTAGAACACATGGTGGTGCACTTTATTTTGTTACTTTTATTGATGATTATTCAAGAAAAGTTTGGGCTTTTTTACTAAAAACTAAAGATCAAGTTCTAGAAGTATTTAAGCATTTTCAGGCTATGGTTGAAAGAGAAACAGGGCAGAAATTGAAGTGCATCCGATCAGACAATGGTGGTGAATACATTGGGCCATTTGATGAGTATTGTCGTAGCCAAGGTATTCGGCATCAAAAGACAGTTAAGAAGACTCCTCAACAAAATGGAGTTGCCGAGAGAATGAACCGCACCATTGTGGAAAGAACAAGGTGTTTGCTTTCACAAGCTAAATTGCCAAGATCCTTTTGGGGTGAGGCATTGAAGACAGCGGTTGACGTGATCAATTTGTCTCCTTCCTATCCATTGAATGGTGATGTTCCAGAAAGAGTTTGGATCGGTAAAGATGTATCTTATGAGCACTTGAGAGTGTTTGGTTGCCGAGCTTTTGTTCACATTCCAAAAGATGAGAGGTCCAAGCTTGATAGCAAATCAAGACAATGTATTTTTCTTGGCTATGGGCGTGATGAATTTGGGTATAGATTGTGGGATCCGGTCAACAAGAAAGTTATTCGAAGCCGTGATGTTGTGTTTCTTGAAGACTAAACAATTGAAGACTTTGGCAAAAGTGATCAACCGGAGCCAAAAACTAGTGATCTCATTGACATGGACCTATCTCCTTCATCTTCAGTTGATGATGAAAATGGGGGAGATGTGCAGCCACCTATTGAAGATGTGGAGGATGATGCTAATCCTAATGAAGTTGAGCCAGAAATTGAGGAAGAGCATCCAACTCAAGTACCGTCACCACAACTTGAGTTGAGGAAATCTACAAGGGACCGACAACCTTCAAGAAAGTATCCTCCCAATGAATTTGTGTTGATTTCTGATCAAGGGGAGCCTGAGAGCTACCAAGAAGCAATTGAGCATGCAAAGAAAGGTGATTGGAAAAAGGCCATGGAAGAGGAGATGAATTCCTTAGTTGAAAATCACACTTATGATTTAGTGAAGTTGCCTAAAGGGAGGAAAATTCTGAAAAATAAGTGGGTCTTCAAATTGAAGAATGATGGCAAAAATCTGAGGTACAAGGCACGTCTTGTTGTGAAAGGCTTTGGGCAAAAGAAAGGCATTGACTTTGACGAGATTTTCTCACCTGTTGTAAAGATGTCTTCTATTCGGGTTGTACTTGGCATGGCTGCAAGTATGAACCTTGTAGTTGAGCAACTTGATGTGAAGACCGCATTTCTGCATGGTGATCTTGAAGAAGAGATTTACATGGAGCAACCGGAAGGTTTTGTGCAGAAAGGGAAAGAGAAATTTGTTTGCAAATTGAAGAAAAGTTTGTATGGTCTCAAGCAAGCCCCGCGGCAATGGTACAAAAAATTTGACTCTTTCATGATGAATAATGGTTTTACTAAAACCACTTCGGACCATTGCGTGTTTGTGAAAAATTTTCCAGATGGTAAATTTATTATTCTTTTGCTTTATGTTGATGACATGTTAATTGTGGGTCAAGATTCTACCATGATAAACAGGTTGAAATTGGAGTTGAGCAAGTCTTTTGCTATGAAAGATTTGGGACCGGCAAAGCAAATTCTTGGTATGAAAATTGTTCGTGATCGCAAAGAGGGGCTGATTTGGTTGTCTCAAGAAAGCTACATTGAGAAAGTTCTTGAGAGGTTCAATATGGATAAAGCGAAGCCGATTGGTTGTCCACTTGCGGGTCATTTCAAACTTAGTTCGAATCAATGTCCTACAAGTGAGAAAGACAAGGAAGAGATGCAGAAAGTTCCTTATGCTTCAGCAGTTGGTTCTTTGATGTACGCCATGGTTTGTACAAGGCCGGATATTGCTCACGCCGTTGGTGTGGTGAGTCGGTTTCTCTCTAATCCGGGTAAAGAACATTGGGCAGCGGTAAAATGGATTCTAAGGTATCTTCGAGGGACTTCGAAGGTGTGTTTGTGTTTTGGGGATGGTAAGCCGATGCTTGATGGGTTCACAGATTCTGACATGGCCGGTGATGTTGATTCTAGGAAATCTACTTCGGGGTATTTGATGACTTTTGCAGGGGGAGCTGTGGCATGGCAATCTAAATTACAAAAATGTGTTGCTCTCTCAACTACCGAAGCTGAATTTATTGCTATTACAGAAGCTTGCAAAGAAGAGTTATGGTTGAAGAAATTTTTGCAAGAATTGGGTTTGAAGCAAGAAAAGTATGTGCTTTATTGTGATAGTCAAAGTGCTATTCACTTGAGCAAAAATTCTACTTTTCATTCGAGATCGAAACACATTGATGTGAGATACCACTGGATTCGTGATGTGTTAGATTCGAAATTGTTACAACTCGAAAAGGTTCACACAGATGATAATATTTCAGATATGTTGACAAAGACTTTGTCGAGAGACAAACATTTAAAGTGTCGAACTTTGGCGGGTATGGTTGATATCTCCACCTAAGTCGGTAGGGGGAGAATTGTTGGGATATACCTCCTTATTGGAGTGTGGGACCCAATTGATTTATTAAAAGAGTTTGATTTAGTTTGGTATTAGTTATAATATATTTTTATATATTATATCTAATTTTGTGGAGACCTAATCCAATTTGAAAACAATTTGGGTTTGATTACAAAACCCTAGATTCACAATACATATTGGGGGTATTGTTTTTCCCGAAGAAAAACGTGAGCGGCAGCAGCTTTGGTGCTTTGCTTCAATTGGTATTGTTTGTAATTCTTGATTTGACTTGGTCAATCAAAAATTGGTGCTTTGATTTGTGAAGAAGTTTGGTTCAATTTTCGGTTCTGATTTGGTTCGTTATTTTGGATCTTCTTCAACTCTGATTCTGAAGATTTTGGTTCTTCTATTTGGTGAGGTCTTTCCTCTTTGTTTATTTGTGATTATTTGGAATTCACCTAAGGGTGATTTTGTGAGACCATTAGTGTCTCGTTTGTAATCGTTTGGAATTATTTGGTTAATAGTGGAATCGGATTTCGATCCCGTGGACGTACCTCCCATTGAGGGAACCACGTAAAAATTCTTGTGTTGCCTTTGATTTAATTTTTCCGCATTAGTTTTTATTCCCATTGATTGATTTACTTGTGGGGAATCACATCGATTTTCCCTAACAATCACCACCACTACTACTTGTACTAGTACTAGCATCAAGATGATGGGTTGTAGTTGCAATTGCATTCCTTGCGAGGAAGCCATGGCTAGCTTGCCTCTTGGAAAAATGCTTTTCTGTATTCAAAATTCATATATAATTGTCAATTGTGAAACATTTCTAGGCAATCACGAAGAAAAATTATTCCGAGTCGATTAAAGTAAATCAGTGAAAAATAGACAACATAACTTATTGGAATGATTTGCAACTAGTCTAACAGCTGTATGGATGGTATTCACCGTAAAAAAAAAAAAAAATTAAAAATCAAATTAACTTTGCCGGTTATATCAATTTAGTCTTGTACTTCCTATTGTATTAATTTTTACCTATAATATTTTATATTATGTTGATTTAGTTTAGTTAATAACCATTCGCTGATAAATTAGAAAATATATATATATATATATATCCAATTGAATTAGACATCAATTTCTCAATAACTTTTAAAAAAGTTTATATATGTCGATTAATTTCAATTAAATTTCTAAAGAGATCTTATTAATTGGATTAAATTGACGCAATATAAAATATTTAAAGGTAAAATTGATACTCAGTCTCTGTTTGGTTGATTTTCCATAATTTGTGTGTGAATTTTTTTTCAAAAAAATTACATACTAGTTTTCACATAAATAAACACAAAACAATTATTTTTAAATTTTTTTAAATTATTTTCATCCCAAAAAAATAGAAAATTATATGAAAATAATGAGTTTTTAATTTTTTTTTTCTTTTACCAAACTTTTTTTTTTTTTTTTTTTTTAAAAAAAAATTACTCAAAACTTAACTGAAAAGAGCTTGTTCATGATACCAAACGCTAATTAAAATATACAACTTCAAAAGGCAAAATCATGCCCTTACGATGGAACAAAAAGTTTTCAGACACCGAAAAATGATAGTACTAGAGAGAGATCATGCAATACGACCAAAACCAAATCAAACCCACGAAGATGTTACGCAAATGGGATGCAAAAACACCAGAATTTGATCAATTGAATAGTACAAATGCTTACCTCAGAGAAGGATAAAATAAAAATAAAATAAAAACCTTTAAAACAGTTTTCTTGGCTTGGAGCAGTGCTCTCTCCACTTTTGCTTTTGTTGGTTGTATTGCTTTTGAAACAGTTATATATATATATATATATTAGTGGTGGTCACGCGTGTGCAATTTGGATAAGTATAAAAATAAATAATAAAGAAATTAATATCATAATATGTATGTTGTCTAAATAGTAAGAGTGTTCTTAATGAAACCTAAGGTCTTGGGTTCAATTCTTACTCATGCCTTTGAATAATATTGTTTTATATTTAGGATAGAAAATTTTGTCACGTGACAAAAGGAGAAGCAACCACACTATTAGACACCAAATCGTGTGCTCACATATATAATAGTATAGATGGACTATTAGACACCAAATCATATGATCACATATATAATAGTATAGATGGATTTGCTACTTCGTTTGGCAAGACTACTCTGTATAGATGGTTTTTTACTTCGTTTGGCAAGACTACTCTGTATAGATGGATTTGCTGCTTTGTTTGGCAAAACTACTCTGTTTGTTTAGTACCCACTCTATTTGTTTAGTACCCTCTCTTGTATTTGTCCTTAGGACTGTTTTGGTAACTTACAATAATAGCAAAAAAAATTTAAAAGTTAAATAACTATACAAAAAAAATCAAAAATTCTTTTCTCTCTATATTTTTTTGTACATTTTTTTCGTAAAAAATCAAAAAATTATTCCAAATATTTTTCACAAACAACATAATTCTATTCGCACATTACAAAAAGTTTTAGTAAACACTATTTGCGTTGTTTTAATATATAAATAAAAATAAATTACTCATTTATACATTATGTTCAAAAGTTTATATTTGAACTACTACTTTTATTTAGAAATTTATATCTAAACATTTGACTTTTGTTTTGAAATTTATATTTGAGCTGTATAAATAATTTATATTCAGATTTTTTGTAGCATATGCTAATAAAATTTTCTTATGTCTTCTTGATTTGTTCTACTTCGTTTATATTTACTTCCTTCGCAAGATATTGACTTTTATTTGTGCGGTTATTCTAACTCAAAAATTAGACTCATTTTTCAAAATCAATGATGTAGCAGTCTATTAAAGGCAACTCTTTTTTATATATTATTTAATTATCAGCCAATTATCTTTTTTACACGTCACTAAATTTGGAAAATTGGTCTAAAAAATAAAACTTCCATAAAAAACATCTAATTTAGCGTTGATCCTCTCATTGATGTTACAATAGCTGACTCAGTCATTTGGAGGAACAGTATTATTGATGTGTGCGGAGTTAAATTCTGTTGTAGTTGCATTTGGAATCCGGTGGTGCATACATGAATGTTTATTAGTCCAACTTGAAGAGACTTGATAGGAATAGCCGATTGCCAATTCTCAACAAGACTAATTCTAACTCATGAATTGTCTGAATTTTGTATGTCAATGCTTCCAATTTCATTTATTCTATTTGTGTAATTATTCAGTAAATCTTATTTATGTGTTGCTCCAAACTAATGAGCTAAAAAAAAAAAAAAACCACTACATTCACACAATTTTTTTCCCTCAAATCCCCCCGAATGAGACTCTCATCAGTAAGATTTGGAAAAAAATATGTAAATGAATCTGTTGGCTTATTTTTCTTACGAAGGAAAATATCATAAATGCGAGCGTGCCAGCAAGGATTGAAAAAATCCTTACAGATTAAATTCAAGCCAATTATCAAGCGATTGTGTTGACGGTTCTTTTGCCTCAACGAAGAGGACTTCAAATTTGCCAAGTGTAGCGAAAAGAAAAAGTAAAAGAAGAAAAAGGGACGGAGAAAGATGATTGAGTGAACAATCAAAGTAATAAATACTTACCTCTACTCCTATGCTTCGAAAAGAAAGTACATAAAATGCTTCGAAATGGAAATACTGAAAATAAATGCTTCGAAATATAAATCTATGTTAAACTACTCCTAAGATAAGGAAAATGACAAGAAATATTGAAATCAATTGTCTTTGATTTGAGTTCTGGCCTCTTTACAATGTAGCCATTAATGGCTATTTATAGAAGAAAAAATACAGCAATAACTACTTAGTAACTACCCATTTCTTCTATCTTCATTATTGTCTTGCCATGTGTCCTTCCACTCATCCACTTTATCCTTCATATTCTCCATTATCTCTATAACTTCTTTTAACTTCCAAATGAATAAGAGGATGTCACGTGTCCTGCAATTATATAAATAATAAATAATAATAAAAATTGCAGATTTATGGTGTTAACAGAATCATTAATCTAAAACATATTGATTCATATTTATTATATAATTCAAAAATAAAGAATGACACAATTACTAAAGAATTTTATTATATACACCTCCATATCATATCCATATCATATACACCCTTAGTTACACTATTTTCTTCTTTAATTATGATCAAATTTGTTCTGTAGTTATGACATTATTTTGAGATTTTAGTTATGATTTTTTCGGTGTTTGATTATGAATTTTTTTATTTTTTTAGTTATGACTCAAAAAATTTTAAATTATACATTTTTTTCTGTAGTTATAAAGTATATATGATACATACTCTTGTACCATAATCCTTCCACACAATTACTATGCATTGCAATTTCTCTTTTTTTTTATTATTTATTTATCAAACAATAGGAAAGTAATTACAAATATGAGAATATTTACATTATCAAATAAACTATTAGTCCACAGTAATCGGAAACTCGATAAAACTTAACGCAACTAATATATCAGTCCACCAAGCCCAAGCCCAAGGACCAAATAAATCATCACCACAATAGTCCCATAATGGGGGGAGATAATGGAAAAGAAATAAATAACCACCACAAAGAATATTAAACTCCTCTCTAAGAATTGAATCCGAAATCTTATACTGCAAAAAGTATTACATAAGTATTAGGCCAAATGCCTTAATTACATTATACTTTGTCATTTACTAAAAATATTACATAAATAAAATTACATGATCCTAATGGATTCATATTTTCTATGGAGAAATTCTGTCTCCATCTAGATGTGTAGAACTTTCCATGAAAATGGCCACTTTCATTAGAAAGGAGTTGAATGGATGAGATCAAGCCACGATAGCCAAAGGATTTGAAACAACAGCAATGTTGTCTTTTCAGAAGTCAATTTATTTTTATCTTAATGACGTGGTTTTTGTTCCTTGTCTCTCCATTTCCCGTTCTTACTGTGAATAAGGAAAAGTGGTATCCAGTCGATTGTGAAGCTGAGCTCACATGTAATAAATAAAATAAAAATGGGAACAATGATTTTTTAAAAATATGAAATTATGATTTAAGAAAAAAATGAAGAGCATTTTTGTAAATTATAAGTTATAGTGTGTACCTTAAAAAAAAAATTCACACCATACATATCCTAATGTAACCATAACATTCTATAACAAACATTCTATAAAAAAAAATTCACACCATACATACCCTAATCTAACCACAACATTCTATTAAAAAAAATAAAAATAAAAAATTCACACCATACAGGAGAAATTATAGTGTGCAATTTTACAAGAGTACATGGCAAAAAAGTTAACATAATTTTTTGTAATAAAAATTATGAATGTTTGTTGAGTTGCAAGTATGTAAATTTTAACCAATTTCAAATTGTCATGTATTATAAAAACTTGAAAATATTAAAAAAAATATTTTAATAGTACTTTTTTAAATCCTTATACCACTTTTTTAAAGTCATTGTTCTATTTTATTTTATTTTTATTACATGTGAGCTGGGTCCCACGGTAGATTTGAAAAAGTGAGTTATATTGATTTGTTTCGAGACATTGGTTAAAAATTAGGTTTTTTTTTAAAAATATATATATATATATATATATATATATATATATATATATATATAAAGATGCAATGTGATTTAAAATAAGTTAAAAGTCAAAAATTAACTTTTAACGAAATTCCTAAATTAAGCCATTATTAAGATTTAAGAGTAGTAACAAGAAATAAAACTGCTTTAGGACGAAAATGGTATCGTTAAGATAAAAATTAGACAGTTCATGAAAGCACAACGTTCAATTTATTATTTCAAATCCTTCGACTGTCCTTTTCAATAAATTGACATGTTTTGGTCGAAAGTTCCACACGATTTGGAGATAAATTTAAAAGGAAATCACATCTTAGTGAGACAGAATTTTTTATTTTATTTTTTAGAAATATGAGGAGGTATAAGTTACACTTGCACGTATACAGTCTTTTAGTTATACCTTATCGTAGAATCACTTGCACCCTATATGTTTTAGTAATTTTTTTTATCTGTTCACTGTGTTGAAATTCTCCCAAATTTAAATCCAACAAGTTTTTTGGTTCACCACATGATACGACATGACGGGCTTGTCAGAATATTACAAATGTCTTTCCATTTCAATGAAGAGAAAATTGAGAGTCACTCATGTCAGTTACATGTGATAATATTACCCAATAATAAATTTGTACGAAAATGATGAATTAACTACTATATCACGTATATATAATAATAAATAATTATTGAAGGGTGATAACATAACTAGATTTTAAAAAAAAAAAAAAAAAAAAATTCCCAAAGATTGGGTCGCTCTCACCACGAAAATTAAAAGCAACATATAATTTTCACAAGTTACTTCCTAATTCCTTCCTTCACAATATGGCTACTCTCTTTGATCCTCAACGTATTTTCCTTCTCATCTAGATGACATTCTCCTTGAAGTTTCTAAATTTCTCCTTTTTATTTGGGTATATATATCTTTTTTGAGATTTGAAAAAAAAATATAATAAATTTTATAAATTTAACTTAATTATACTAAACTCCCTTACGCTGTGTTTGGTTCATAAATTTAGATACAGATTTAGAAAATAAAATAAATAAAATATAAATTTTTATACTTTCATACTATTTATATTAATTTTATTCTCTTTAACTTTATTAAAAAAATAGTATAATTTCTTAAAATTATATAATTGCATAGCATTTGTCCTTGTCTATAGCATTGGAAAAAAAGATTCCATAGCTATTGTTCTTATCGTCCACTGGTCATTGTTGTCATAATAGTTGACTGTCATTATTTATTAGTATGTCATCTAAAAAACATTATGGGTGTAAATAATAAAGGACCAATTACACTGCAATGAAGTAAGAAAAAATAAATTATTTGTTAATTAAAAATTTATAATTTTAATAATTAATATTTATATAATTTTTCGTTGATTTGAAATTTGTTTTTGGAAACTAAATGATATGCAGTTTCTCCATTACTTGATGGAGCCCACTGATGGAATAGGGCTCTTTTGTAATATTTGCCTTCTGTCACCAGCATGGAAGACTTCAATTTGGGGCCGTTGCCCTCACTACATCGCTTTTTATTTAAAGAGCATTGATTGAGAACCTCCAATCAAGATTTCCATCATCTCCATAATGGTGATTGAAGGAGAAGAAGAAGAAAAAAAAAAATAGTCAATTAAAAAAAAAAAAAGAGAGTCAAAGAGGATAAGAAAAAAAAGATCTTAAACATTTTTGTTATTTAAAATATCCAAACTAGAGGATTAAGTTGAAAGCATAACGATCTACCCCAACCCCCACGGCATGGCTCGTATGTGTGGCTATCAAAATAACACTTAGAACCCTGCGCTTTTTTTTTTTTTTTTTTTGTGATATGAATTTGTTTATCCGAAATTTTTCAGAACTCATAAAAAAAAAAAAAAAAAATTCAATTGTGATAATATATTTAAGGGAGATTTACCAATAAATCCCAAAATGTAAACTTATGAACCAATTGGTCCCATTTTTATTCTAGTAAACTGTTTAGTCCCATTTAATTGTGAGGGACTTAATTACCCTCATCTAACCGTTGCTCACAAATACACAGATACACACACAGATACACACACACACACACAGATACATACACACACACACAGAGATACACACACACACACAGATTCACACACAGAGATACACACACACACACACAGATTCACACACACACACAGATTCACACACACAGATACATACACACACACAGAGATACACACACACACACAGATACACACACACACAGATACACACAAACGTTACGAGGGGCAGACACACACACACAATAGATATATATATATACATACACACAGACCTATATGCACTCGATTACACGCTTCTCGATCTTCGGAAATCCGCAAATTCCACAAAATCTCCAAAAACAAATTAACGGTATCCCTCAATTTCTTCATTTCTTCATCCTCAAACTCCACCATTACGAAGCAATCTTATTCAAAACCCTACACACAAGCATTCAATCTCAAAATTCCCTTCAAATCCGCGCGTAAATCGATCACAACCTCGTGTTCCGATCTCGATTCATCTCCTCCATCGCCAATCCTCGTCTCCGACAACGGCAAGGGAGGAGGAGTAACAGAGGCGGTTACGGAGTAGGACCTAATAGTGCCATGGATGGATCGCCGCCTAGGGTTTCACGATCTGAGAGAGAGAGGGGCAATGGTTCTGGTGGTGGATCTTGAAGTAGGTGAGGAGGAGGCAGTGAACTGAGGAGTGCCGTCGTTAGAGGAGATGCGGTGGACAGAGGAGAGGGACTCCTAAGAATATGAAGAGGAAAAGGAGGAGAGAGAGAGAGAGTTTGGCGATGATGTTCAGTGTTGATGATTGCAGACAGAAGGGAGGAAGAGTTATAATGTGGGAGATGGTGAAGTGATGGTGAAGTGAGGGTGCACCAACAGTATATGGAAACAAAACAATAATGGGTAAAATCGTCCACACAGTTACACTAAATATGAAAAATAGGATTAACAAGAAATAAACTTCCCCACTGATAGGACTTATCCGAACAAAAGAATAAAGTTGGGACTAATTGGTTTAATAGTTTGTGAAATGGGATTTACTGGTAAATTTCCCATGTCATTTCTTACTTTATTTTTTTATTTTTATTTTTTGGCATAAAACATTAGAATTCACATATAAATACACGCAAACCTTTCTCACTTATATTTAGAAAATGTAAAAATACAATAAAAAAGGACAAATTATATTAACAGTCCTTATAATTTGGGACTTGTAGCACTTTGATCTTTAACTTTTGAATTGTGATACATTTGATCCTAAATTTTGAATCTTGTTCCATATAAAAACAATCAAAGATATTTTTATTTGTAAATAGTATATTTCAAGAGTAAAATCATCATACAACTTATTTTATGTTAGTTAACCTATATATTGTTTGAAATGTAATAACCTTTTTATTTAATGAATAATGCTGAAATTTTTTTGATTATAAAGTTCTGTTTGATTTGATTTTTAGAAAAAAAAATTCTAAGAAATTAAAAATTAAGTTTGGTGAAAAAATAATTAAAAACACATTATATAATTTCATCTTTTGAGGGGGTAGAAATAATTTTTTTAAATAAATTTTTTTGATATTTATTTTCGTTAAACTAGTTTCAATTTTTTCAAAAGTAAAAGTTGGCGACATATATTAAACATATCGATTAAATTAAAAAATCTAAAACTAAAAAAATTTCATATATTAAACATATCGATTATATGATAATCATAAAAAAAATTTAAAAAAAAATAATTTGTTAACAACAAATACAGTCATCTATTACATTATAACTATCCAAAAATATCAACAAAAACAACCACTCATTACATGATAATTATCCAATTACATACTAAAAATTAATTTGATAAAAAAATAAAAATAATAAAAATGTAATTATTTTTATATAATTTTATCCTTGGTGGGTAGAAATAATTTTTAAAAATTTAAAAATATTTTTTTGATATTTATTTTTGTCAAATTAATTTATATTTTATTAAATTGACGACTTTGCCTTTGAAATAGAGTAACAATGTTTTTAATTGTTCTTATTTAGAACGAGATTCAAAATTCATGGTCAAATATATCATAATTAAAAGGTTAAGGATCAAAATGATACAAGTTTCAAATTACAAGAATTGTCAACGTAATTCACCCTAAAAAAAAGGGATTCTAAGCCATTAATGTTTTTAATTAAAAATTATTACTGAATTAACTGAGGTTAATTCTTTGAGTTAATCAAACCTATAATTTTATTTTTAAAATCATGACACATGTCACTTATGTATGCATTTTTTTTATTTAAAAATACTAGCAGTTGTATTCAATTGATTGAATTAAGACAAAATCATAAATTCAAGATCAAAATCGAATCAATTGAAATTACAGGGATCAAAATAACACAATAATCAAAATACAGGGAATGCTAATTAGTATGTTTGGTTTTAGTTTTCTGAATTCAGTTTTCTGGAAATTGAGTTTTTTACTTTTCGTATTTTTTTGTTTTTAGTGAATATTTTTAAAATTTTGAGAAATTTTTTTTTTACTTTTTTAAATGCACCTTACTTAGATGTATCTAAATAGTAAAATATTTTTGAAAAAATATTTTAAAAAATTAATAAATACACAAAAATATGAAAAATATATTGAATTTTTATATATATTTTTTTTGTATTTTTTGGTATTTAGTAAATTTTTTAAAGATTTTTTTTTTCACAAATATTATACTTTTTAAGTATATTTATGTTAGGTGTATTTAAAAATTAAAAAAATATATTTAAAATATTAAAAAAATCGGTGAAAATAAAAAAATACGAAAAATAAAATAGTATAATTTTTTCAAAAGTGAATTCTAAAAACTGAAAATAGACAAAGTGAATAAAATTTGCCCAATATATATTATTAAAATTAGTTTTTACCTTTAAATTTCTTTCTCCTATGTGACACATTCTCTCTCTCTTAAGGGGTTGTTTGGGGTGTCCTAAATAAGTGCACTTTTTACCTTTTTGGACTAAAAGGTTGAGGAAAAAAATATAGATGTTTGGGTTAACTTTTTGACTTTTTATGAAAAAATGTATAATAAAAAATTGTAAAAATTAGTTTGTAGAGGAAAATTAGGATTGAGAGTTGTGCAGCCGTAATTGTTAACTTTTGGTGAATAATGTTAACTTTTTAACTTTTTGAGTAACTTTTTATCTTTTTGACTTTTTTTAAATATCCCAAACATGGCCTAAATGTCACATCAATATACCTTTCTATATAATTATTTTTAAAATTTAATATTTATAATACTTCTATTTAATCTAAGCTATTCATAAATAAAATTTAGTAAAATTATACGTACCAAAAAAATACTTTATAAATTAGTTTTGTTCTATTTTCTTCACTTTTATTAAAGATATTTATTATTTTTGCTTCTCTCTCATTTATATTTTAATAATAATTAATAATTAATGAAAATGGTAATCCTCACCACGATTACTATCATCTCCGCACGCATCCCTCAAACGATGGGATGTGATAAAGCCCACTGTTGGTATAAGATTATTTATATATTTTTATAGTTCATCCACAAATTTAAATTTGATTTTTTTATTTTTATCTTATATTTATAAAATTTACTCTCGCTCTTGATTTTCAGTTAAATTTATTTTTCTTTGAAGATTTATCTAATTTTCTCTTTCTATATTCATCTTCAACTTTAAACTTAATTTTTTTATCTTTATTTTATATTTATAGAATTTCATTCTTGCCCTTTATTTTCAATTGAATTTATTTAATTGAGTGTATTTTAAAAGAATTAATTAGTCTTGCATATCCATAAACATAGTGAAATCACTCAAATTTATTATTTAAATATCTATCAAAATTAACATCATAATATTTAATTAATTTTTAATATATTCAATATTATATTTCACATTTTATTACTTATTAGTGTATAATATGGGTTTTACGCTAATTAATAATTAAAGAAAAGGGTAATACTCACAAGGATCACTTTTATCTCCGCATGCATCCCTCGCGAGATGGGATGTGATAAAGCCCATTGTTGGTATATGACTATTTCGTAACATTTGCCTTCTGTCACCGGCATGGAAGATTTCATTGTAGGACCTTTGACCTCAGTGGGTGTTTGGGAAGTAGGCTTTTTTGTAGGTTTTTTTAGTTGTAGAATATTATTGGAGAAATTTTTTTTTGTGTTCGGAAAGATAATTTGATTTTTTTGTAGTTGGATATGATGTTTGTGAGAGAAAAAATAAAATGATTATGGAGTTTGATGTGATATTTTATTTGAATTTATTTTTTTAGTTTTGTAACTAATATGTCTTTTAGTGAAAAAAAAAACAAAATAAACCCAAAAAAATTCCTTCTCAAACAACCCTATGTCGCTTTTTATTTAAAATAAACAATTAAAGAGATCTGAGTTAATATGCTGCATAGAATTTCATTTTTTTTTATTATATTTTTACATTTTTTAAATATAAGTGAGTAAGTTTTATGTGCATTTATATGTGAATTCTAATGTTTAATGCCCCAAAAAAAAAAGAAAGTAAGAAATGAAATTAAATATATTATCACAATTGAAAATCTTTTTTATGAGTTCTAAAAAATATTGAATAAACAAATTCATTGCAAAAAAAACAAAAAAAAAAAACAAAAGAAAAACAAAAAAAAAAGGAAAAAGAAAAAGCAATGGTTCTAAGTGTTATTTTGATAGCCACACATACGAGACATACCGTGGGGGTTGGGGTAGATCATTACGCTTTGAACCTAATCCTCTAGTTTGATTGGTAATGTTTTTGATAAAAAAATATCACTGAAATAATTTAAGTTAATTCACTGAATTGAGTAAACTTATAATTTTATCTTTAAAATCATGACACATTATTTCTATTTATATAAGTGAAGCATTTTGGTAGCGTTTATTACTTTTGTCTCATTTTTTTCTTTTCCAAAATAGGCTTCATAAATTATTTAATTTTGTTAATGTAAATTGTAAAAGTAAATGTAAATTACCACTCCCACTCCACCTACCACGCACTACCACCTTCACCTACTCCCAAATCCTCTCCTATATAAATCCTTGTAATATACACAATTCAATACAACATTCAATATCAATCAATACACATCAATCAATAATACAATTCTCTTTATACATTGCATTTAAACATGGTATCAGAGCTATAGGTTAAAGATCTTGGTGTTTTTCGCCTTCCGGCGGGCGGCAACTTTGCCTTGACCGCCCGCCGGACCTCAACCAATTTGAGACCTCCGTCAACTCGCAAGACCTCTCTCACACTTTCTCTCTCTACTTTACAGTGATAACTGCGCGTCCCCATCCTCAGTTACAGCCAGGGCATAACTCGGACCGGCAGAAATCTGAACTACAGATCCAACTGACTCTAGCAGTTCTACAATTGTGGGTGTTGGTCTATCAAGGGTATCACCATGGCCAAGCTGGCTATGTGCATTTGTCCCACATGTATAGCCACGGCCTTGTGTTGTGAGGAACATTGTAAAACTAAGCCCTGCACCAACCTGCTTGCAAGGGATTCCTTTCAATGCTTCAACAAGCCTAGGCCTAAATATTGGACGGCCTGTATCTCTATGTCCACAACAAAATGATGAATTGTCTCCACATGTAAATACCTCTCCAGACTCCATGACAAAAGCAACATGATTGTGGGAGGCTGAGAGCTGGATCACATGTGCACGAGCTGGATCACAGTGGGTCCTTTGCTGCAACCGCAGGCACCACCGACGCATCCGTAGGCGGTGGATAACAACTGCGCGTCCCCATCGCAACATGCATCTAACGCCGGAGCTCTGCCGCCCTCTTCCGGCATCATTAACAGCCCCCCTACGTCGTCGGTAACTTCTTCGTCCCAAACGTCGCTGCCGACACCGCCGGCGACAGGGCCCTCATTTCCACCCCACCACCCACCGGCTGCGGCGCCGACACAAACGACGAAATCGGCCTCGCTGACACATCACAAACCGGCGTCACCGACGGCGACCTCGCCCATCACTGCGGCTGATTCAATCCGGAACCACCACCACAAACACACAACACTACAATCATCTTTTTCACAAATCAGATCTCACTCGCATATGTCTCCCAGGCCTTTAGTTCCTCACTTTTCTTCTATAGCCTTCGGCCTCCATTCTCATCTCCTGGTCTCCAGTGAGATGAACCCCAACTCCACCGCCGTCTCCGCCCCTAGCAACCTCCACATTCCGGTACCGCCGCCGCCGCCTAAGGTGGGTCTCCTCACTGGTTGGGGTGAAGATCTTCCAGCCCGAAGGCGTCGCAGCCTTGTACTCCGGCGTCTCCGCCACCATCCTCTGCCAGACTCTCTATTCCACCACCCGAATAGGTCTCTACGAAGTCTTCAAGCAGACATGGACCGACCCCATCTCCGGAACCGTTTGCTTTCTCTCTCTCCTATCTCTCCAGATGATGATTTTCTGTGGGCCTATCTCTCCAGAGCATTTTCTCAAATCCAATCAAAAGCATTTTCTCTCTCTCTCTCTTTACTTTTTCCACTCCCACCACACATTATCCTCGCCATTCCCTAATCCACATGGGCTTGTTCCCATCTTTTTATATAACCCATCATGCCTCCCACTCACTGAAATATTAAGACTATATCACACAACCACCGCAATGGTGCTCTTCTGCTCTTTTGGTTTTCACCAACGTAATGGGCCAGCTGTCCACTCCCGTTGCTCCACTTTCTTTATTTATTATTATTTTTTTTTCATCTTTCTTTTTTATTAAAAAAAAAATACAGATTTGCACAATACACTCATTTTATTCATATCGGGCTCCACCCTGATCCACATTTTACACCCAAAAACAAAAAAAAAAAAAAAAAAAAAAAAAACAACAACAACAACAACAAAAATACACAAACATCACAACAACAACAGCTTTGTTTTCTTTTCTGCAGACGGCCACCCACCGACCTACTCTGCCGCCGGTCTCTTCTTCTTGCCTCCGTCCTGGACGGCCCTTGACGGTGTTGCCTCCGTGCTTCCTAGACCACCAAGCAAGTTTCCTCCTCCCTGCTCCTCCACTACAGCATATGGTGGACCTCCAAATCGGAACATCACGGTGGCCTTCCGCTTCAGCTCCTTGTTTTCTGCCTTTAGCACGCTTATCTCTGCTCGCGCATCCTTATACATGCGTTGGAGCAGAGCCAGCTGGGAGTTTAACTGCTGCACCTCATTTGCCCTACTCTGCAGCCGGTTCGACAAGTTTGTCACCGCAGTCATGGTTTCCACACATGACTTCAATGTATACTGATTGGCTTCCACATCCGACTGCACTGCCATTCTTTGCTCCACAGACCGCATCGGAAAGTTCAACGGAGCAAACCCTGGGGCGCCTGGTTGAGGTTCAGGGGCCACCGCACCCATTATCTCTCTTGTTGACTCATTGAGGTCAGGAAAGAGAGTCAGCAGACCACGGGACGACGAAGCCATTTTCTCTCGCAACAGAGTGTTACAGACTCTCTCTCTCAGCACAACAGTGTTACAGCCTCTCTCTCTCAGCACAACGAAGAGTTTTACAGAGGATTTCGCAGGTTTCTTGCTTCTGCCTCGGCCTCAGGCTCTGTCTTGGTTAAATAGCCGAGGCAGCCACGCGCATCGCGCGCCTCTTGACGCCAGACAAACAGGCACGCCAGCCAAAGCACTCACGTGCCTCGCCATCATGCATCGGGCACGCCTTTTGATGACACGCCTTTTGACAGATTGGGCACACCTTTTGAGGGCACGACTTTTGAGGGCTCGATATCTACATCCATGTATATTTTTTTTGGGCAGCCTATATACACACTCATACAGTGTCTTCTACACTTGTCAGCTTTATCAATCCTTTTGTTTCAACCTCAAATAGGTTTCTATCTTCACACCTATTTGAGTTTGAGGGGGGGTTATACACAGTATCATGTATAAGTCGCTCATGGCGCACTCCCTAAGTCACCCCCTTGGTGCACCACCACAACCTCTGCTACAACGGTCCGACATGACCCCATAAACTGTCTTCTACATCGGTCCGACATGACCCCATAAACTGTCTTCTACATCGGTCTGACACGACCACACAGTGTCTGCTACAACGGTCCGACATGACCCCATAAACTGTCTTCTACATCGGTCCGACATGACCCCATAAACTGTCTTCTACATCGGTCCGACATGACCCCGTAAACTGTCCTTCTACATCGGTCCGACATGACCCCGTAAACTGTCCCGACATTGATTCCGGTCAGCTTCTACATCGGTCCGACATGACCCCAAAAACTGTCCCGACATTGATTCCGGTCAGCTGCTACATCGGTCCGACATGACCCCGTAAACTGTTCTTCTACAACGGTCCGACATGACCCCGTAAACTGTCTGCTACACCGGTCCGACATGACCCCATAAACTGTCTTCTACATCGGTCTGACACGACCACACAGTATCTGCTACAACGGTCCGACATGACCCCGTAAACTGTCTGCTACAACGGTCCGACACGACCATACAGTGTCTCCTATCCCATTTATTTTATTTGTCAGCTTATTTTTCTGTTTTGTTACTCTCTCCAAACTCAAGTTGGCTAATACCTATCCTCCTTGAGTTTGAGGGGGGCTGTTAATGTAAATTGTAAAAGTAAATGTAAATTACCACTCCCACTCCACCTACCACCTCCACTACCACCTTCACTCCCACTCCACCTACCACCTCCACTACCACCTTCACCTACTCCCAAATCCTCTCCTATATAAATCCTTGTAATATACACAATTCAATACAACATTCAATATCAATCAATACACATCAATCAATAATACAATTCTCTTTATACATTGCATTTAAACAAATTTTCATACTTATTAACTAATTTTTGTGAGTTATTAAAATGACTCAAAAGTAATCTCGTTATTAACCAACCCATTCTCAAGTATTCAAAACTCATCCACCCACCTACCCACGTTTCTACACTTCACAATTTTTCCACAGTTTGATAAAGAAACTTCTTTACGTTTTCTACACTTCTTGTTTTCTCACGGTTTGAGAAATAGAGGATGGTTCAATTGTTGAAATGATTGAGTGGGAAATGATTATTTGAGTGGAAATCATTGTGGAAATTAGAAGATGGTGAATTGTTCCATCTTCGGCTTTCTTTTCACACTCTGAGATCACTTTTACTATTTTACGGGTTGATTTCATTATTCCATCTTATTCTTTCTTTCTTTCTTTTTTCTTTTTTTTTTAATTTTTTATTTATTTTTATTTTTATTCTAATGAAGCAAATCTGTGAATTATATATGAATTATTTGTTAGGACAAAAAGGGTATCATTAGGATAAAAATTAGACAGCTCTTAAAACCACAACGTTCAATTTATTGTTTCAAATCTTTCGACTGTCCTTTTCAATGAAGTGGTGTGTTTTGGTGGAAAGTTCGACACAATTTGGAGATAAATTTAAAAGGGGATTTACATCTTAGTGAGAAATAATTTTTTTATTTTATTTTATATAAATATGAAGAGGTATAAGTTATACTTGCACTTGTACCTTATCGCAGAATCACTTACACGCTATATGTTTATGTAATTTTTTTTATTTGCCCACTATGTTGAAATTCTCCCAAATTTAAATCCAACAAGTTTTTTAGTTCACCGCACGATACGACATGACGGGCTTGCTAGAATACTAAATACGTCTTCCCATTTCAGTGAAGGGAAAATTGAAGGTTACTCATGAATAATCTTAAATCCTCGAGATATTGATTTGTGATTATGTATTAATTTTAACTAGTAAATAGCAATTCCAATCAAACAATAAAAAACAAATTGTATAGCGATTCCGCTTTTGATCCGACTCTTATTGTATCCCGGACTCGGGTTTAATGGTTTTATATTGTTGGTCATATCTTGTTTCCCTCGTGTTTCTTTGAATTTGGCTATTGGGTTGTTGTCGTTGTGTTTAGAACAGGTTGGTTACTTGGTTTTCAAACCTTTTGTTGCCCAGGATTTCGCCCCTCCACTCGAGCGACACTTCTTGCGCCCCAGCAGCCTTTGTGAACTCTCAGTATTTTTGCAGGTTTGCAAAATTACTGGGAGAGCGTATTCTATGCCCGAGCGGCGTTTTCTACGCTTGAGCAGGCTCAGCTCGAGCGGCCTTTCTTGTGCTTAAACGTTGGTCTGTTGTCTGCAAAACTACTGCGAGTGTGCATTCTGCGCTCGAGAGGAACAACTTATTGTGTCTGATGCTCGAGCGTCACTTCTTGCGCTCGAGTGGACTATACGTATATCAGTTCGCAGCAGCACTCTTTTTTATCACCTTTTCATCTCTTTTCTTCCCAAAACTTTAGATCTAAGAGCCTCTCTCTCTAAAACTCTCACTCTCTCTACATTTTCACCTAGATCTAATGGTTTCTCTACCTTACTTCCTTTGTTAAAAAGGTAGAGCATCTCAAGAGCTACATTTCTATCTGAATAGAGTTGTCTTTGAGCATCTTTGAAGTTTCCACCTTGCTTGCTAGACTTCTAACTTCGAGGTAGGGACTTTCTACACTCTTCTATGAGTTTTAACTTAGTTATTTGTTGATGTGTAAGAAATATTGGGATTTGAAGTAATTTTGAACAAACCTAGGGTTTTGGTTTAAAATCAAAAGAGGGGTTTTTGAATAAATGTATTAGAAATGGTTATGTGAGTAAATATTAGCTTGTGCTATGTTAAAATGGTTGATTTTGGTACTTGAAGTGGATGTTGAAAAAAGGGGAAGCTTGCCCTAAAATATCTCAAATAATTACTTTGTATAAATAAATGAAATTGGCATTGGAAATGTGAAATTAGATGGATGTTTATATAGATTGTGGAGTTAGATATGTATTACCTCTCACTTATAGAAATTTGAATAATTTATCTGTCTTTGAGATTGTATATTTGTTTAGAAGTATCTGTTTTGGACTATTGGTGGAGGATAGCCATGATTGTTGTAGAAATTGCATGAGGATTAGGCGAATTGAAACTAATCCCTTAGCCATTATCATTGAATATGATTATGATTTTGATATGTCTCTGTTTCGCAGCCTTAGCATGAGAATAGGAACTGCTGCCTCAAGAATGGAAGTTAGTGTAGTAGTGGGTGTATTGGTTGCTTCCACAATTCCACAATTAGTGCCACATCTTTCTTGCACTATTATTTTCTATTGTTATTTTCGGCAGTTGGTATTTTCTCATTCCTATAGTTGATATGTTCTCATTTGGTTTATAAATAGCCAGGGAACTCTTGGAATATATATATATATATATATATATGGAATTATAGTCCCAATCTCTCTCTCTTGCCCTTCTAAGCCTCTGTTCCTCTCTTTCTTGGCTATTCACTTGTTTTTCTTATACAAATTACATATTATTTGGTATCAGAGCTTGCTAACATGGAAACTTGGGGCAAAAGTAACGTAGAATTTCGTACTGAAGTCAGCGAAATCCTAGCCTGCCATGAGTCTAGTTTTGACCAAATTCATGATACCCTCCAAACCGTTTTGACAGAACTCCAATCTATGTGGGTCTCATCTCACACCGTCCTTATCGACAATCCCTTTGCTCAAGTCGAAACCTCTCACAATCAGTCCCTACCTGCCAAAAACACCCATATACTAGCCCGTGGTACCAACCACAATCCTGACCGAAGTCACACCCATTTAAAACTCGCATTTCCGAAATTTAGTGGGGACGATCCAACAGGTTGGATTTACAAGGCTGAACAGTACTTTGACTTCAAGGGTGTGGTCCCTAATCAATAGGTGCAACTTGTATCCTTCCACCTAGAAGGCATAGCTCTACAGTGGCTTCGATGGTTGACCAAGTTCAGAGGTCCTTTAACCTGGGATGAATTAACCAAAGCCATGTTGCTCCGCTTCGGACCAACCGACTACGAGGATCCGTCAGAAGCTTTGACCCGCCTTAAACAAACTTCGACAGTCGCAATCTACCAAGAAGCCTTCGAAATGCTCTCACATCGGGTTGACGGGTTACCCGTAAACTACTTAATTGGGTGTTTCATAGCCGGTCTCCGTGATGACATACGCCTGGATGTTAAACTCAAATAGCCACGAACATTGGCAGACACCATTGGGGCAGCACGGTTAATCAAAAAGCGCAACAACTTACAAAAAAAAAGGAGCAATACCTATCATCCCCCAGTGGCTACCGTAACTCCAAGGTTTGCTCTGAATAGCATAGCGGGAGTCTTAGGACCTCCACCCGCGCAGAAGATGGGTCAGTTCTCGACCACGGCTTCAATTTCATTCTGGCGAATTACAAGTCAAGAGGCACGAGAACGCCGTGAAAAGGGCTTGTGCTACTATTGTGACGAGAAGTTCACTCCGGGCCACCGATGTCAAAGACCCCAGCTGTTTATGATTGAGGAATCGCCAACACTCGAACCTGCCGAGGCCACGAACTCTAACGATGAATCTGATATGACTGAGCCATTGCCAGAAATCTCATTCCATGCAATAGCAGGAACGGAGCATCCTCAGACATTTCGAGTAGTGGGTAAATTGAAAAACAAATCTGTGACGGTTCTCATTGATGGGGGGAGCACCCACAACTTCATCGACCAAGCCGTAGTCACCAAATTCGGGCTTCCCGTTACACGCGATCAGAAGCTGCAGGTCATGGTTGCTAATCGGGACAAAATTAATTGCGAAGGACGATGCCTTGGGCTCACCCTCCTCATCCAAAACTTTCCGGTTCAAGCTGATTTTTATGTTTTACCCGCAGCAGCGTGTCAGACAGTGTTGGGGGTCTAGTGGTTGGCCACCCTTGGGCCGATTGAAACCGACTATAGCAAGCTCATCATGTCTTTCCAGCAGGGAGGTAAATCTTGTATTTTGCAGGGACTTAAACAACCAACTCTCACTGCCTTGAACAACAAGGAACTTCTCCACCTCAATGGCACAGCCGTGCTCTTTCAAATCATGCCATGCGACGCATCGACTCCAGTCACCGATCACCCTGCTAACCTCGGCCAGATCCTCACAGAATTTCAGCATGTCTTCGTCGTCCCCGACACCTTGCCACCAATACGAGCCCATGATCATCGAATTTCGTTGAAGCCCAACCAAGAGCCCGTGAGTGTCCGACCTTATCGATACCCCCATTATCAAAAAATAGAAATTGAAAGGATGGTGAAGGAATTTCTGGATTCAGGTCTGATCTATCCAAGTACGAGTCCATTTTCTTCACCAGTGTTACTTGTCAAGAAAGAGGATGATGGTTGGCGGTTCTGTGTTGATTACCAAGCTCTCAACAATATTACAATCAAATATAAGTACCCGATCCCTGTCATAAATGAACTCCTCGACAAATTACATGGATCTAGGTATTTTTCTAAACTTAATGTGATACCCATGTTCTGTATTACACTAATTGGTCCCTAATACGAATATGATTATATGTTTGTTTTTTTTTTGATATGATTTTGTGTGTCATTATGTGAATATATGTGGTTTGAATTCCTATCTGTTCACCGTAGGAGTATCTGTCTGAATAATCTGCTTTGGAAATTAAATTGAGGGCCTTATCGGCCACGGAACCCGAAATTGATTACGCCATTGTGATTGGCATAATTTTTAGAGCCTACGGTGAAATTTAATTGAAAAATTGATTCGGATCAAAATAATTAGATTTAAAACAATTAATTAGTGCCCAATGGCTTTATATTAAAGTATTGTGTGACTAGGAGCTTGTAAGGGGCTTTATACACTCAAACTCCCTCTTTAATTCTCATTTTGGCTGATATACATTCTAAGGAGAGGAGAGGGCCGGCCATTAGAGAGAGAGAAGGGAGAAAAATCTGTGTTTGATCTTGAAGGCTTGGAAATTTGAAGTCCAACTCTAAATTAGACCATAGATTGAAGGAATTGGGCTTCTAGGTAAGCCATTGACTCTTGAATTCATGAATCGAACTTGTAATCTTGTAAGCTCAAAGTTTAATTGTGATCAAGAGCATGGTTTAAATTGGTTTTGGTAAAATGTGGTCATGCATGCATAGAATTGCTTCTAAATTGCCATAAGTTGCATAATCTAGCATGTATCATGTCAATTACGCAAGATTTGAAGTTTGATCATGCATGCAAGCTTGGTTTTGTTGAGCTTTATGAGAATAAGCACTATTTGCATCTTTTGAAATGGGATTGGAGCTAAAAGATTGCATGCATGTTTGATTAATGAACTTATATGAGGTTTGAAAGCTTGAACCATGAGTTTGCAAGAATGTTGATCTATTTTAAAGAAATGTGACCATGATTTTTAGTAATTGGCTTCCTAATACTTGTATACTCATGGTATGTAATGTGTTTGCATGTTTGGGAACCAAGATTTTGAGTTTGGAACCTTTGGAGGCCGTTTGGAGCTCAAGAGCATGATTCTGGGTTTTCCAGAATTTTGGTGTCCGCTCGAGCGGGGAAACCACCACTCGAGCATAAATTTCATGCTCCCAGCACTTTTTGCAGAGTTGGATGTCCGCTCGAGCGGGGAGCTTTTTTAGACAGGCCTTCCGCTCGAGCGCCGTAACTCACGCTCGAGCGTAATTTCGAGGTAACCAGTACTTTTACAGGCCTCTTAGGTCCGCTTGAGCGGGGACCCTGTTTTCTGAAATTTTGTTCATGCGTTCTGTGTTTCGTTTTCCGTTCTCTTTCACTTGTAATCACTCTTAGGCATATGTTAAGCATTGTAAATCAGTTAATGAGATAAGAATAAAGCCTAAAGAGGAATATGTGAATTAAGGAACGAATTGAATTGTTGGTGACCCTTTTGTATTCATGAAATGTGTCGGGTCAAGCTCCAGGGCAAATCCACAAGCCGATCACTGTGAGTAATATCAACATTTGAAAGCTTAGCAATGTCCAATTGTTTATTCCCTTATAAGCTTTATGAGTTGCTAATCGAGATTGTGGACAAAAGTCTGACATGAACGAGTGAATGGATCGAAGGTCGTTTCGATATGAATAAATGAACCTAAGGTCGTTTTGATAGAAATAAATGAATCTAAGGTTGTTTTGACATGAATGAGTGGGCCAAAGGCCATTTTGACACGAATGTATGGGCCGAAGGCCGTTTTGACGTAAACGAATGGACCGAAGGTCGTTTTAACAGAAATGAATGGACCGAAGGTCGTTTAATAGAAATGAGTGGACCGAAGGTCGTTTTGACATATATGAATGGACCTAAGGTCGTTTTGACATGAATGAGTGGGCCGAAGGCCGTTTTGATACGAATGTATGGGTCGAAGGCCGTTTGACGTAAACGAATGGGCCGAAGGCCATTTTGACAGAAATGAATGGGCTGAAGGCCGTTTTGACGTAAATGAATGGGCCGAAGGCCGTTTTGACATGAATGGAAGTTTGAATGGGCCAAAGGCCAGAATGTTTGGAACTACAGTCACTTGATTTGAATTTCGTATAATTATATATCTGTTAAATAGAAATATGAATTGGGCCCAAGGCCGTTTGGAACATGTTGTTCTACATTGTTATGTAACTTCTATATCTGATTTGATATTATTCACTGGGCTATCGCTCACACTCATTCATGTGTTTGTAGGTGAGCCAAGAGAAGTCCAAACCCAGCCCCAGTGAAGTCTGCCAAGAACCACATGAGTTTTGAAGAGTTAGCCTTGTGTCTCACGCACGAGACCCATCCTTGCCATTTTGTTATGTATTTATATTTCGTCCTGTTGGCAAGGACTTTGTGTATATCTGTATATAGTTTTGTTATGGGTTGACTCAGTTTGGATGATCCTGTCTGTAAAGGATTTTATGGTACTGTATTTTGTTATGGGTTATTAACGTATATGTGTATGGTTTGTCTAAAAGTGCAAATAAGCACGACTCTATGGACAAAGTTTTTTTAATTATTACTTCTGTTTGGCCCCTTTACTCTGATGAGTTATGTCTGTTTTGGTTTGAGGCCGTAGGTAATCTTAGGATTACTGGTTGGTTATGTCCTTAACCCATAGGGGAGGGTTCGGGTCATGACACTTGACCTCCGTGCCGGATACCATCAAATAAGGGTTTATGGGGCTGATATAAACAAAACTGTTTTCCGCACACATGACGGATATGACGAATTTGTTGTTATGCCCTTCGGCCTTACAAACGCCTCCTCCACCTTCCAGAGTTTGATGAACGACTTGCTACGACCTTACTTGAGGAAATCCGTTCTGGTTTTTTTTTATAACATCTTGGTGTACAGCAAAAATTGGGTTGACCATCTGGGCCACCTCCGTACGGTCCTTCTTGTTTTATCCAACAATCAGTTGTTTGCCAAACAATCTAAATGTTGTTTTGGCGTGTTACAAGTGGCATACTTGGGCCACCTAATTTCAGTGACAGGGGTGCCCATTGATCCCGAAAAGATTAGTTCAGTCCTCGAGCGGCCAACTCCCACTTCCACTGGAGGTGTTCGTGGCTTCCTTGGCTTAGCCGGATACTACCGAAAATTTATCAAAGGCTTTGGCGGGATTGCTGCACCTCTCACTCGCTTATTATCCAAAGATGGGTTCCAATGGACTTCTGAGGCCGTCACTGCGTTCTCACAATTCAAACAGGCCCTCACATCTCCTTCAGTCCTACGCTTACCAGATTTTTCACAATCTTTTGTTATCAAATGCGATGCTTGTGGGGTAGGCATCGGAGCTATTTTGTCACAACAAGACCAATAGCCTACTTCAATGAAGCTCTCAAATCATCGGCCTTAGCTTTATCGACCTACGAGAAGGAGATGCTAGCAATAGTTAAGGCCATCCGCAAGTGGAGACCATATTTACTCGGCAAACCATTTATTGTCCAAACCGATCAGAGAAGTTTAAAATACTTGTTAGAGCAACGAATCACAACGCCAGCACAAACACGGTGGTTACCGAAAATTCTCGGCTATGATTATATCATTGAGTACAAGAAGGGAAATGAGAATGGTGGTGCTGATGCTCTCTCACGGGTTGGCGAACTAGAATTCCTCGCTGTGTCGTTGCCCGTTGCGGATTGGTGGGCCATGCTCCAACAAGAGGTTGCTACCGATTCATTCTATAATCAACTATTTGGATCCATACCATCACACCTCCAGCCACAATACTCTTTACGTGATGGGGTTCTTTTCAAAGGTGAGAGCATCTATTTGAGTCCTTCTTCGCTATTACTTCCGACTATTTTATCAACACATCACTCATCACCGGTTGGCGAACACTTTGGCTATCGTAAAACATTGAGCCGCATTAACTCAGGCTTTACTTGGCCTTCCATGCGAACTGCGATCAAGGACTTCATAAAAAATTGTGATGTTTGTCAACGATGCAAATCTGATTGTTTGTGCCCTGCCGGCCTCTTACAACCGTTGCCAATACCAACTAAAGTGTGGACTGACATTTCTATGGATTTCGTCGAAGGGTTGCCACCGTCCCAAGGTCAAATGGTTATCATGGTGGTCGTTGATTGTTTGACTAAATATGTCCATTTCATTCTGCTTAAGCACTCCTTTACTGCCATAATCGTGGCCAAAGTCTTTATCGCACAAATTGTCCGTCTTCATGGCCTGCCAGTATCCATTGTAAGTGACCGTGACAAATTTTTTATGAGTTTATTTTGTAAAACTTTATTTCACATCCAGGGTACAACTCTTTGCATGAGTTCTAGCTATCACCCACAAACCGACGGTCAAACGGAAGTATTTAATCGCACGCTTGAGCAGTATCTTCGGTGTTTCACACATAGGCAGCCACGAAAATGGATGGACTGGGTTACATGGGCTGAATATAGCTACAATACTTCCACTCACTCTTCCACCAAAATTTCCTCTTTCGAAGTCGTGTACGGTCTACCTCCATCCACTTTACTTTCCTACATTCCAGGAACAACAAAAGTGTAAGCTGTTGACGACCTTTTGCGCAACCGTGATGGCATTCTCACTGCATTGCGTAATTTGACTGTCGCACGTGACCGAATGAAATCTCAAGCTGACCAACATCGACGGGAGTTTGTTTTTGAGGTCGGCGACTTTGTGTACCTCAAACTCCAACCGTACCGACAGAAATCAGTGGCTTTTCGCAGCTCTATGAAACTCTCACCTCGGTTCTTTGGCCCTTATAAGGTTCTTGCTCAAATTGGTCCAGTAGCGTACAAGCTTGAGCTACCAGTGAATTCCTAAATCCACGATGTCTTTCATGTTAGTCTCCTCAAAAAACACGTCGGTCCCATCACCACTATCTCCTACCAACTTCCGCCAGTTTCAGACACACACAAGGTCCTTCCTCAACCTGAGGCCATGTTGGACACCCGTATTGTTCAAAAGGGTCTTTGTCGCCCCAAGTTCAAGATTTTCGTTAAATGGGTTGGGGCGCCAATTGAAGATGCAACCTGGGAGAATCGTTGGCGTTTTTCGAAGTCTTGCCCTAACTTTATCCTTAAGGACAAGGATATTCAAGGGTGGAGGAATGATATGTCTCTATCTCGCAGCCTTAGCATGAGAATAGGAACTGCTACCTGAAGAATAGGAGTTAGTGTAGTAGTGGGTGTATTGGTTGCTTCCACAATTCCACAATTAGTGCCACATCTTTCTTGCATTATTATTTTCTGTTGTTATTTTCGACAGTTGGTATTTTCTCATTCATGTAGTTAATATGTTCTCATTTGGTTTATAAATAGCCAGGGAACTCTTGGAATATATATATGGAATTACAGTCCCAATCTCTCTCTCTCTTTCCTTTCTAAGCCTCTGTTCCTCTCTTTCTTGGCTATTCACTTGCTTTCTTATACGAATTACATATTAGATTTATATATATTGTATATGTATGATGTTTGGGAGGAGAAAGTGGATGTACTCCATGTTTGGCTTGTGTGTCTAAGGTGAAAGTCTCGAAAACCGCGCATATACATGGATATCGATTCCTGTGGACAAAATTTCCATAAAATGGAAAGTGAATCTATTTTTTATGATAATTATATTGGTTGGAAGCCTATGGGGTGTATCCTCTGTTTGGTTGACTAAATGAAGTGGATATAACTAATGGATTAAAATGTAAGTTTGACATAACATGGTTTTGGAAAAAGTTGTAAAAGGTTTGTCGTTTGGGCGTTGAACATGTGCATCATACTTATATTTTTGTTAATATTCATATATTATGTTAGATTGTTTCTACTGAGTTTTGGCTCACCCTACTTAGGAAACCATTTTCATTTGCTGGTGACATGCCTCCTCTAAGGACTTAGCTTGGGAGGACCTGGGCACTGAAGGCTCTATTTTGTTGTTTTGTATTTAATATTTGTACAAGCCTAAGGCTTTATATGTATAGAGCTTAAGACTCTCTCTTTTGTTGTAACCAAGCATAGACTTGGAAAGATGTAAGCCTATAGGGCATTTATTTTGTTAATCATTAAGTTGGTATCACATGCTATAGATTCAGGGTAGAGCTTATGAATATATATCGCATATGTCACTTTTGTAAATTAACTCTGATTAATGAAAGTCTATTATTTTGTTTATGTCATCTGATATTAGTCATTTATAGATGAATTATTGTAATTATTTTGGGGGGGCATTACAAATTGACACAGATTTTACGTGAAAAAATTACAATTGGAGCGCCTTTAATTGTGATAAAAAAAATTACAGACAAAAGCCACCAAAAAATCCACTAAAAAGACAAAAAGAAATTACACAAGTATACTCTTAATTATCTAGCAACTCCACACCCGAATCGAACCGACTCCTATGTGCCTCTTCCAGCCTCGTCCTCACCTCTGAATCGTCTTGCCCAATGTTGAATCCACAACGCCGATGTCAAATCCATGATGATGAGCCACTCTGGAATCCACCAAAGCTTTAGGCCCAAATTCCCCGGAATCCACCGAAAAGCAATTCTTTGTTTTGTATTAAATAAATAAAATAACCTCTTTTGATATAATCCACTCAATTCATGATATAAACTCTCACAGATATCAAAGAAAACAAGCATAGAACCTCCAGATGAAAACCTTAATACCCAATAAGAAGATCTGAAAATCGTACCCTAGAAACTGATTTAATCCCAGCTTTACAGCAAGTAGAATCGCGATCACTGCTTGAGCGCAGGAATGACCGCTCGAGCGGTGTGGCTTAAACGCGTGTTTCTGAACATGTGGCTTCGCTCGAGCGCTGGAAAGTTTACTCGAGCGTAAAATCTCAACTTCCAGTACTTTTGCAGGCAAGTGAAACTTCTAAGATGATTGCGTCTTCACTCGAGGACAAAATCCACCGCTCGAGCGGTCAAACAACTTCGACTATAATTTTGCTTTTTGCTTTAGGGGCACTACCCCGGACCCACTATGGGGCGCTACCCCTTGGACCCCCGCGAGCTGACCGGGCAGCTCAATCCTCGGTATAGTCAACGAAGTGAGAAACATGAAAAAATAAAGATCACAAACTCCTCAACGAGGCACAATTCGGGTTAGATTTGCATTTAAATACTCATAGACTCACTGAAATAAAAGAACGAATAAAATTACAACTACAAGGAGTTTTGTCAAACGGGATTCCCAATAACAAAAACCTAACAATCTCCCCCTTTGGTAATACCATGACAAAACACATCTAACAAATAAAATCCTAATCACCCCAACCCATTATAGCAAATAAAACAAACTTCTTTCTCAAGATTATGATCTGCAAAACAGCTATTAATACCACAAGAGTATATGAAAAAGCAATAGACATATGACAAGATTATCTTGAAGCATGAGATGGAAATATGAATAGATGTAAATTGAAGATTTTAAGAACATATAGCATGAATAGATGAAAATCCTAAGAAACATGCAAACACTCTCCAAAAAAAGAAAAAAAAATTCTCTTAAACTTCTCCTCCCTTTTTGTCATGAATTGTCAAAGGAAGCTCAATCAACTAAAGTAAGAGCATAAACCACACAAATAGTAATAATAAGCAATGGATAAATAAATAAGCAGTGGATAGCAACATGCAAACCAACTAATGCCAATCTCCCTTACCAAACCAATCAATGATAAACCAAACTCCCCCTCACTAAAAACAACCATAAACACTGAAAACAATGAAAAAGAAGAAAAATAATATGATGGAGCAAGTAAGGAATTTCATATTTGTACCTTAAAACAAACAAGATTATACAAGAAATATAATCACTTGAAAACACAATGTGCACGGCCTTTAGAAGATTCCTCATAAAAAAAAGCGTTGCATTATGTGAAAAACATAGATCCCATGATAAAAGTGTGTGTGTGACTCTTGGAGTTCGACAAACACTAGATTCAAATCCTAGAGCGACTTGATAGTTGGACCGCAGGCAAGAGAATCTAAACACAACTAAGGAAAGTCAAACCACTATGAATAAAATGGTAGTTGTTGAGTAAAAGCGGAGGCTCCACTTCAATCAATGAATCTTGTTTTTTTTTAATTTTTTTTAATTTTCTTTCTTTTTTTCTTTTGCACACTCGTTGGTGGCTTTCACGCTCAAGAGTATGGATGCCGAACCAGAGAAGCATGGATACAATAAGGATAGCCTGGTTGGTGACTTTGAGGTAGCCTTTTCCTCATGCCTTGACTACAAAGAACTAAAGGGAAAGCCGTGGAGATGCAAAAAAATGAAAGATGGTTAAGAGACTCAACATCATTCATGATGTGCTAGTATAGGTCCATTCTCTAGAAAAGCAAAAGACACAATGCTAGAAGTCCATAGAGAAAATTGATCACTAAGGCTGAAGATTATGATATTTGCTAATCCCAGAGTGTATACAAAATGAGACATACTAATCAAAGTACACACACTCCGAAATGAGTAATGACCACAGAAAATACACACATATTAACATGTAATGGATATTCTCATCAATTCCAATAAGCAACAAGAAATTCTCAAAAATTTCAAAATTGCAAAACTATACTAAGAAAATCTTTTTGGTTTTTATTTTTATTTTTATTTTTTGTTTTTAAAACAAAGCAAGACAGAAAATGAACAAGCACACACTAAAAAATCCAAAAAGGAAAAACAAACAAAACTCAAAAGCAAAGAGAAAAAAAAAAACTAAAACGAATAAACAAATTAACACAAGTCAAGTTTTCTCACCCAAACCACTTTAGTATCAACAAAGTTATGAGAATTACGGTTCTTGGGTGATGTCTTGACGTTGTGATTCCCTTCCCCTTCAATGAGAACCTGTCTTGACTTGGTTTCCAACTTCCTATTCCTAGGTCTAGGCAAACACAACCTCTGTTCATGTTTGGTCTCAAGCAAATCAAAATAGCAAGGTCTAATATGACCCTTAACCTCATTACGACCACTGAAGTGTCTCATTCCCCACGAGATGTTGGAATTTCTTCCATCTCTATGAGACACTCTCCCATGCAACTCATAACAATAATGGCGAATATAACCATACATACCACAATGATGACAAATAAAAATAGGGTGTACCTTTTTTTCTTTGGCCCTACCAACTCTAAGAAGATTGAGAAGTCCATCCTCACGTTGAATTTTTTGTTCTCCCTTTCCTTGAGTTCTTGTATCATGAGATGCAAATGCACTCTATTTTTTCTCTTTGTCACCACAAAAGCCAATGCCACTCTTGTCACAACACATTTGTTGAGACCCAGTGAGATTGTCCAAAGTCTTTGATCATTTGTTCAAAATCCAATGGTACCTATAGCGCACTTGAGCTCTTCCTCTTTTTTGATGACTAGCTCTTCCAAGGAAGCTTGAGACATCTCGAGACTTTTAATCTTTTCTTCGTATGCTGCATAAATTTGCTGTAGCTCATTCCCTCTCTGTCTCACAAGTCAAGAGTTTTGCACAAAGAGCTTGTCGATCACTAGAAATCTTGATGGCATTATTCCTAGCCTCAGAAATCTCTTTCTTTAATATTTGACATTATCACTTTCATAGGTTTTGAGTTTACTAGTGGGTTTGTTATTCAATTTAGATAAGTTAAGAGATTCTATATACAACTTTTCATAAGCTTGCTGAAACTTTTCATCATCACTCCCTGAGGATTCATCATCAGTGACATTCTCAACTGGCCTCTTCAGATACTCTATTCGTCCTTCAGTTTTGGAAGCTGCCACGAAAGCAAGGAATTGTTCATGCCCCTCTTTGCCTTGTGCTTCGTTGTCACTTTCATCTTTATCAGACTCTGATTCATCATCCCAAGTGATAGCGAATGCTTTCTTCTTTCTCATAAGATTAGGGCAATCTTGAGCAAAGTGGCCAAATCCTTGGCATTCATAGCATTAGACTCTTTCAGAATTCCCATGTATGTTTTCTTTCTCCTTCTTAGTTATAGAATTAATTTTGAGTTTATCTTTGCATTTGGATTTATGAGTTGATTCCAAAAGATTAGGATTCTTTTTCAGAAAAGAATTTTTAAATTGTTTTACAAAAGCATCTGTAATTGTCACGACCCAAACCCGGCCCTATGGGTTTAGCACCGTAACCGGCCAGTAATCCGAGATTACCGAAGGCCTGCTTAACAGTAATACAGTAAAACAGAGTACAGGGCCTAGCGGAAGCCAATACAGTAATTAAACAATGTCCAATGAGCTGTGACAGTCTGTATGCCAAAAAGATTTTTCATACATTTATACATAAACAGTACAGAACAGTATGCACAATATTTACATTCATTCAAACTAGGGACTCTACCCTAGATAACAGTACAGAAAACATTCCGTTTGTACAAAACAGTGCGGTCTATACAAAATTTACAGTCACACAGTACAGGGACCTACTCCCTTTGTAACAGTACAGTAGTCCAAACAGTATGGAGACAGACGGGGGAAAACAAACAAAACACCCCCAAGCCATAGCATGGCAACTCGGAACCTCACAGTGAGGCACATAGGCTGGCTTGACAAAACTGGAGTTACCCTGACGCTCCTAGCTCCGATCTGGTGCCTGTACACCTACATATATATATGAGCAGTGAGCTAAAGCCCAGTGAATAACATAATGCGTAAAGGGGTTTAGAATGAATGTCCTTACAGTAATGAAAACAGTTCAATTCAATCAGTATTTCAGTTGTTCAGTACAGTAAACAGTCATATGTGGTACATCCATTAGCATAACAGTAACAGTAGGTCTTAAAAGACCGAACAGTAATGATGGCCATCAGTCAGTAAACAGTAGTGGTTCCACGAGGGGACCGACAGAGATCTCTGTAACAGTAACAGTAACGGTAAACAGTAGGTACTAAGGATGCCACAGTACAGTTCAGAAATAAAGGACATACATTCATTCAGTAATACCAGTTCAGTAAACAGTTCAGTTCAGTATTCAAAAGATATCAGTTGAACATATCTTTACACAATTGTTACTCACAGAGTTCTGGGCTACAGTATGCTAGAGCGTGTCTCCCCAGTTGCCAACCCTACACAGTTCACAGGTTGAACACACTAAGCTACACAGTTGGGAAATATCATAACTTAATCCCTAATTTGCCTTGGTGTGTTCTACAATGATATCCTCAATAAGATGTCTTAAACTAGGCCTAAGAATGCCTAGGATGAGATGAGGATGCAAAAATGCACATTTAAAAGCATTTTCAGGATTTTCAGAGAAACAGAGTCCCGCTCGAGCGCAGGTTTCCCCGCTCGAGCGTACAGGCAAACAAAGGTACACGCTCGAGCGTAAACTTTCCCGCTCGAGCGTACTGTAAAAGTACTGGATGGGTGAAATCCCCGTTCGACGCCCGCTCGAGCTTGAGACATGACTCCGCTTGAGCGCCCAATCCTCCGCTCGAGCGGACTGTAAAACAGTGCAAGATGCTGGAAGCTCGATTTCCCCGCTCGAGCGGAAGTGCGAAATCTGGAAAACCCAGATTGCACCTCCAAGCTCAAACTCAAGTTTAAATGCATCAAAACCGATCCTCTTGGGCTCATTTTCTGGAAAACATTTATAAACACATAGAACAACGTGGTTCAAAGCTCAATTTGAGAAATCAAAGCCCAAGGGTGTTTAATTCAAACCAAATTTCAAATCATTTTCAAGAACAATCTTCAAACATGACATGCATGATCTTAAATCATTTTCAAAGCTTTAATGCTGTTTCAAAAGAGCTCAAGCCTTCAAAAACAAGATGAACTCATGGAGTATGACCAAAAGATGGACATGCATGTGAGGTATGATGAACTACCACCTCAAAACTTCAATATATGTACATGCATGCAACAATCAAGCTCCAATTCAACATCTAAACCATGTTTGGCTCTTCACTCCTTCAATATGACATGAATCATGCAAGAATCAACTCAAAACATGAACAAGAAGACAATGGAGCTACCTTTAGTCTTGTAGTTCAAGAAGGGTGCTCAAATATGCAATCACTTCAACAATTTCTTCAATTTCCAAGCAATTCCTCAAGATGAAAACCAATTATCTCTCTCTCTCTCTCTCTCTCTAGGTCGGCTAAGCACAATGAGAAATGGCTGATGAAATGTTCTTCAAGTGTGTACATAAGGCTTAAGTGTGTGAGATAGTGGCCCACTCAAGGGCAAAACGGTAATTAAGTCCAACTTTTTAATTAGCTTAATTTAATCTAATTTAATCATACCTAATCAATTTTCAGATAATTATACCATAAAATCACATAAATTATGAGGGCCATGGAACACTAATCGGTTTCGGATTCGGCCGCCGATAAGGCCTTCAATTAGCAGTCTAAACACTAAAATACGAACAGATCAAATAAACAATCAACAGATAGAATGCAGTTCAAACAGATATATTCATTCAATTCAGTTTCAATTTCGGTCAGTCAGTTCAGTACTTTAGTCAGTTCAATTATCAGTCATTATCAGTTCCATTTCGCAGCAATCAATGATTAACGGTAATCATTCAGTCATTAATCAGTAAACAGTATGGGGGTTGTTACAGTCTCCCCTCCTTATAAAGAGTTTAGTCCTCTAAACTCGAGTTACCTTCATTCTGGAAGAAAACAGGATTCAGTGGAAACAGTTCAGGATATCTTTTGGCCATGTCATCTTCCCTTTCCCAAGTGGCATACACGCCACCGTGGTTCTGCCAGTCAACTTTTACTAGCGGAATCTCTTTGTTCCTCAGTTTCTTGATCCGTCGGTTTACAATCTGTATAGGCCGTTCCTCGTAAGTGTAGTCATCACTCAACACTATCCGAGTAGGCTCTATTACATGGAAAGGATCCCGAAGGTAGTCTCTCAACATAGAGATGTGGAAGACGTTATGCATATGCTCCATTTCAGGAGGAAGCGCAACTTGATACGCCACCGGATTGATTTTCTCAATGATCTCATATGGTCCGACGTATCTCGGTGCTAACTTGCCTTTGACTCCAAAACGAGTCTGGCCTTTCATTGGTGTCACTTTCACAAAAACGTGATCACCCACTTCATACTCTCTGTCCCGTCTTCTGACATCTGCATAACTTTTCTGTCTACTCTGTGCAGTTTTCAGTCTTTGCCGTATCAGTTTCACTTTTTCAGTTGTTTCATACACAATCTCGGGTCCAAGCAAAGGCCTATCTCCAATTTCTGCCCAACAAATCGGAGATCTACATTTTCTGCCATACAATGCCTCGAAAGGCGCCATACCAATACTCGAATGGTAGCTGTTGCTGTAGGCGAATTCAACTAATGGAAGATGACTTTCCCAGTCTCCCTGAAAATCAAGGACACACATTCTCAGTAAATCCTCCAGAGTTTGGATGGTCCTTTCCGATTGGCCATCTGTCTGAGGATGATAGGCACTACTCAGTCTCAGTTCAGTACCCAGTGCAGTTTGTAGGCTTTGCCAAAACCTCGATGTAAACTTCGAATCCCTGTCAGAAACAATAGACACAGGCACTCCATGCAGTCTTACAATTTCATCAATATAGATAACAGCCAATTTGTCCGCATTATAAATCGTCTTGACAGGTAAGAAGTGAGCAGATTTGGTTAGTCTATCAACAATAACCCAAATTGAATCCATACCCTTTCTGGAGCGAGGCAATCCGACGATAAAATCCATCGTGATATGCTCCCATTTCCACTCTGGTATGGGTAGGGGTTGCAATAGTCCGGCAGGTCGTTGATGTTCAGCTTTGACCTGTTGGCAATGAAGACATTTGGATACAAAATCGGCAATTTCTTTCTTCATTCCCGGCCACCAGAAATTCTGTTTCAGATCCTGGTACATTTTCGTATTCCCCGGATGGATAGACAGTTTCGAATTGTGGCCTTCTTGCAGAACTCTTCTTTTTAGTTCGGTATCATCTGGTACACACAGTCTTTCTTGAAATTTCAGTACATTATTCTCAAATTTGAATCCCGGTCTCGGTTTAGATTCTCTTTCTTCGATGATCTTCTTCAAGAAGTCATCCAGTTGCTGTTTCTCTTTAATTTCTTCGATCAGTGCCGGTTGAGCAGAAATAGTAGCTAAGGTTCCACCTTGGTCTCTCAAAACAATTTCAATTTCAGATTTTTCAAGGTCACAAAGCAACTCTTTCTGTCCTGTGAGCAAGCATGCTAAATTTCCAATCGATTTCCGGCTCAATGCATCGGCAACGGTATTGGCTTTTCCCGGATGGTACAGTATCTGTAGGTCATAATCTTTAATCAGTTCTAGCCATCTCCGCTGTCTCATGTTCAGTTCTTTCTGTGTGAAGAAATACTTTAAACTCTTGTGGTCGGTGTACACTTCACATGTCACCCCGTACAGATAGTGACGCCAGATTTTCAGTGCAAATACTACTGCAGCAAGTTCCAGATCATGGGTCGGGTAGTTCTTTTCGTGCGGTCTCAGTTGTCGGGAAGCATAAGCAATAACCTTCCCATTCTGCATTAAAACACATCCCAAACCCTTATGAGAAGCATCACTAAACACAGTATAGCCATCCGTACCTGATGGTAAAGTCAAAACCGGTGCAGTCACAAGTCGAGTTTTCAACTCTTGGAATGCTGATTCCCTTTGGTCAGTCCAGTCAAATGATGTCCCCTTTTGTGTCAGTTGAGTCAACGGTAAAGCAATCTTGGAGAAATCTTTGACAAATCTTCTGTAATATCCAGCCAAACCTAAAAAGCTTCGGACTTCAGTCACATTTGTTGGTCTAGGCCAGTTCACTACAGCTTCAATTTTCTGCGGATCAACAGAAATTCCATTTTTGCTAACAACATGCCCCAGAAACATAACATGGTCAAGCCAGAATTCACATTTAGACAGTTTAGCATACAGTTTCTGTTCTCTTAAGGTTTGTAGGGCAAGTCTCAGATGATGTTCATGCTGTTCTATGCTTTTGGAGTAAATCAATATGTCATCGATAAATACAACAATAAAGTCATCAAGGTACGGTTTAAAAATTCTGTTCATGAGGTCCATAAAAGCAGCAGGGGCATTCGTGACTCCGAATGGCATAACTAAGAATTCATAATGGCCATACCTTGTTTTAAAAGCAGTTTTATCAATGTCTTCTGGTTTAACCTTCAGTTGATGATACCCCGATCTGAGATCGATTTTGGAAAACACTTGTGCACCCTGTAACTGATCAAATAAATCATCAATACGCGGTAATGGGTATTTATTCTTTACAGTTACCTTATTCAGTTCACGGTAGTCAATGCACAGTCTCAGTGAGCCATCTTTCTTCTTAACAAACAAAACAGGAGCACCCCATGGCGAAGTGCTAGGTCTGATGAACTTTTTGTCTAACAGTTCTTGCAATTGCACTTTCAGTTCTTTCAGTTCAGTTGGAGCCATTGGGTAAGGAGCTTTAGAAACTGGTTGTGTTCCGAGAATCACATCAACAGTAAATTCAATCTCCCTGTCAGTCAAATCCCCTGGAAGATTATCTGGAAAAACATCTGGGAATTCTCTGACTATAGGAATACAGTTCACATTAACATTATCATCAGTAAATACAGTCAGTACAGAACACAAATATCCCTTACAGCCCTTTCTAATCAATTTTACAGCTTTCACAGATGAAATCAGATACGGAGGAGGTACTACTCCACTCCCATTAAACACAAATTCAGGCAAACCAGGTGGACGGAAAACAACTTGCTTGGTCACACAGTCAATAGTGGCATGATATTTTTGTAACCAATCCATCCCCAATATTACGTCAAAATGATCAATGTTCAATGGCAGTAAATCAATAAACAGATGCATATCCCCAACAATAATTTCACATGCGGGGTACATATAAGCACATGTCATGGATCCCCCTACGGGTGATGATACGGCTAGCAGATAGTTCATAGGTTCTAAGGGTCTATTCAATTTCCGTGAGAAAGCATGCGATACATAAGAATGCGTAGACCCCGAATCAATCAATACATATGCATTTTGAGTACAGATAGAGAGAATACCTGACACAACGGTCTCGGTATTCTGCACATCTCCCGGTACTAGTGCGAACACTCGGCCTTGCCTCATAGGCTCTTTTCCGGTAGCTTTAGGGTTAGACTTTGGTGCTACAGTTGATGCTGCTGCGCTTGGTGCAGCTTTACCACTGGCTTGCGGAGCAGAGGGGCAGTCTCTAACCATGTGGCCCACCTTGCCACACCTGTAGCAGGCTCCAGATATTCTGTAGCAAACCCCTTTGTGCTTCTTGCCACATTCAGAACAGGGTGGTATGAACCCACTCCCTTGACTGGGGCTAGTTGTCGACCCCGTATTCTGTTTCTTGTTGACTGGGTTGTGCTTACCTTTCTTGAATTTGAAACCCTGCCTTTTACCATGCCATTCAGTTGTTGGTGTTTCAGATTGTTTCACTGCTGCAATGTTCGACTCGGCCATCAATGCTCGGTCGAGAACACCCACAAAAGTCGGTAATTTCAAAACATTTATCCGGTCAAGTATTGCCACATTAAGGCCACCTTCAAATTTTCTGGCCTTCTTATATTCAGTATCCACCATGTGCGGTGCATAACGGGCAAGTTCAGTAAATTTGGTTTCATATTCGGCAACCGACGTGGTGCCTTGTTTCAGTTGCTCAAATTCAGTCACTTTCCTATCCCTGACACACTGAGGGAAGTACTTTTCAAAGAAGGACTCCTTGAACTGAGCCCAAGTTATAACAGTATTTGTATCACGGATCAACATCCACCACCTTCTAGCTTCTTCTTGGAGGGTGAAGGTAGCTAACAATACCTTATTCGCTTCTGAGCACGGAAATACTTCAAATAGTTTCTCTGTTTCCAGAACCCAAGCTTCAGCTTTTAACGGTTCAAGGCCTCCCTGAAAGGATGGCGGTTTCATTTTGCTGAACTTCTGGGTCAGAGCAATAATATCCCCACCATTCACATTAACATTAGGTTCCGGCTGTACCGGAGGAGGAGGAGGTTGTTGGTTCTGTTGTTCTAGTCTAGCAGTTATCAGTTCCATCATTCTTTCCATTCTTTCCATTCTTGCCTCAGTAGATGAGGACTCAGGTTCATTTTCATTGTCCATTTCACTATAAGCAGTTATAACAGTTTTAAACATAAGCAGTCATTTGTTTAACAGTTTACCACATCAGTATGTATTCAGTCATAACATAACCACACACTTATCATGCTCATGAGATGCCCTAATAACTTTTCTAGGACACCCTATAGCTCATTTGGACATGTGTGTGCGGTATAACTCGTGGTAAGTATCGCTCTGATACCACTCTGTCACGACCCAAACCCGGCCCTATGGGTTTAGCACCGTAACCGGCCAGTAATCCGAGATTACCGAAGGCCTGCTTAACAGTAATACAGTAAAACAGAGTACAGGGCCTGGCGGAAGCCAATACAGTAATTAAACAATGTCCAATGAGCTGTGACAGTCTGTATGCCAAAAAGATTTTTCATACATTTATACATAAACAGTACAGAACAGTATGCACAATATTTACATTCATTCAAACTAGGGACTCTACCCTAGATAACAGTACAGAAAACATTCCGTTTGTACAAAACAGTGCGGTCTATACAAAATTTACAGTCACACAGTACAGGGACCTACTCCCTTTGTAACAGTACAGTAGTCCAAACAGTATGGAGACAGACGGGGGAAAACAAACAAAACACCCCCAAGCCATAGCATGGCAACTCGGAACCTCACAGTGAGGCACATAGGCTGGCTTGACAAAACTGGAGTTACCCTGACGCTCCTAGCTCCGATCTGGTGCCTGTACACCTACATATATATATGAGCAGTGAGCTAAAGCCCAGTGAATAACATAATGCGTAAAGGGGTTTAGAATGAATGTCCTTACAGTAATGAAAACAGTTCAATTCAATCAGTATTTCAGTTGTTCAGTACAGTAAACAGTCATATGTGGTACATCCATTAGCATAACAGTAACAGTAGGTCTTAAAAGACCGAACAGTAATGATGGCCATCAGTCAGTAAACAGTAGTGGTTCCACGAGGGGACCGACAGAGATCTCTGTAACAGTAACAGTAACAGTAAACAGTAGGTACTAAGGATGCCACAGTACAGTTCAGAAATAAAGGACATACATTCATTCAGTAATACCAGTTCAGTAAACAGTTCAGTTCAGTATTCAAAAGATATCAGTTGAACATATCTTTACACAATTGTTACTCACAGAGTTCTGGGCTACAGTATGCTAGAGCGTGTCTCCCCAGTTGCCAACCCTACACAGTTCACAGGTTGAACACACTAAGCTACACAGTTGGGAAATATCATAACTTAATCCCTAATTTGCCTTGGTGTGTTCTACAACGATATCCTCAATAAGATGTCTTAAACTAGGCCTAAGAATGCCTAGGATGAGATGAGGATGCAAAAATGCACATTTAAAAGCATTTTCAGGATTTTCAGAGAAACAGAGTCCCGCTCGAGCGCAGGTTTCCCCGCTCGAGCGTACAGGCAAACAAAGGTACACGCTCGAGCGTAAACTTTCCCGCTCGAGCGTACTGTAAAAGTACTGGATGGGTGAAATCCCCGTTCGACGCCCGCTCGAGCTTGAGACATGACTCCGCTCGAGCGCCCAATCCTCCGCTCGAGCGGACTATAAAACAGTGCAAGATGCTGGAAGCTCGATTTCCCCGCTCGAGCGTAACTTTCCCCGCTCGAGCGGAAGTGCGAAATCTGGAAAACCCAGATTGCACCTCCAAGCTCAAACTCAAGTTTAAATGCATCAAAACCGATCCTCTTGGGCTCATTTTCTGGAAAACATTTATAAACACATAGAACAACGTGGTTCAAAGCTCAATTTGAGAAATCAAAGCCCAAGGGTGTTTAATTCAAACCAAATTTCAAATCATTTTCAAGAACAATCTTCAAACATGACATGCATGATCTTAAATCATTTTCAAAGCTTTAATACTGTTTCAAAAGAGCTCAAGCCTTCAAAAACAAGATGAACTCATGGAGTATGACCAAAAGATGGACATGCATGTGAGGTATGATGAACTACCACCTCAAAACTTCAATATATGTACATGCATGCAACAATCAAGCTCCAATTCAACATCTAAACCATGTTTGGCTCTTCACTCCTTCAATATGACATGAATCATGCAAGAATCAACTCAAAACATGAACAAGAAGACAATGGAGCTACCTTTAGTCTTGTAGTTCAAGAAGGGAGCTCAAATATGAAATCACTTCAACAATTTCTTCAATTTCCAAGCAATTCCTCAAGATGAAAACCAATTCTCTCTCTCTCTCTCTCTCTAGGTCGGCTAAGCACAATGAGAAATGGCTGATGAAATGTTCTTCAAGTGTGTACATAAGGCTTAAGTGTGTGAGATAGTGGCCCACTCAAGGGCAAAACGGTAATTAAGTCCAACTTTTTAATTAGCTTAATTTAATCTAATTTAATCATACCTAATCAATTTTCAGATAATTATACCATAAAATCACATAAATTATGAGGGTCATGGAACACTAATCGGTTTCGGATTCGGCCGCCGATAAGGCCTTCAATTAGCAGTCTAAACACTAAAATACGAACAGATCAAATAAACAATCAACAGATAGAATGCAGTTCAAACAGATATATTCATTCAATTCAGTTTCAATTTCGGTCAGTCAGTTCAGTACTTTAGTCAGTTCAATTATCAGTCATTATCAGTTCCATTTCGCAGCAATCAATGATTAACGGTAATCATTCAGTCATTAATCAGTAAACAGTATGGGGGTTGTTACAGTCTCCCCTCCTTATAAAGAGTTTAGTCCTCTAAACTCGAGTTACCTTCATTCTGGAAGAAAACAGGATTCAGTGGAAACAGTTCAGGATATCTTTTGGCCATGTCATCTTCCCTTTCCCAAGTGGCATACACGCCACCGTGGTTCTGCCAGTCAACTTTTACTAGCGGAATCGCTTTGTTCCTCAGTTTCTTGATTCGTCGGTTTACAATCTGTATAGGCCGTTCCTCGTAAGTGTAGTCATCACTCAACACTATCCGAGTAGGCTCTATTACATGGAAAGGATCCCGAAGGTAGTCTCTCAACATAGAGATGTGGAAGACGTTATGCATATGCTCCATTTCAGGAGGAAGCGCAACTTGATACGCCACCGGATTGATTTTCTCAATGATCTCATATGGTCCGACGTATCTCGGTGCTAACTTGCCTTTGACTCCAAAACGAGTCTGGCCTTTCATTGGTGTCACTTTCACAAAAACGTGATCACCCACTTCATACTCTCTGTCCCGTCTTCTGACATCTGCATAACTTTTCTGTCTACTCTGTGCAGTTTTCAGTCTTTGCCGTATCAGTTTCACTTTTTCAGTTGTTTCATACACAATCTCGGGTCCAAGCAAAGGCCTATCTCCAATTTCTGCCCAACAAATCGGAGATCTACATTTTCTGCCATACAATGCCTCGAAAGGCGCCATACCAATACTCGAATGGTAGCTGTTGTTGTAGGCGAATTCAACTAATGGAAGATGACTTTCCTAGTCTCCCTGAAAATCAAGGACACACATTCTCAGTAAATCCTCCAGAGTTTGGATGGTCCTTTCCGATTGGCCATCTATCTGAGGATGATAGGCACTACTCAGTCTCAGTTCAGTACCCAGTGCAGTTTGTAGGCTTTGCCAAAACCTCGATGTAAACTTCGAATCCCTGTCAGAAACAATAGACACAGGCACTCCATGCAGTCTTACAATTTCATCAATATAGATAACAGCCAATTTGTCCGCATTATAAATCGTCTTGACAGGTAAGAAGTGAGCAGATTTGGTTAGTCTATCAACAATAACCCAAATTGAATCCATACCCTTTCTGGAGCGAGGCAATCCGACGATAAAATCCATCGTGATATGCTCCCATTTCCACTCTGGTATGGGTAGGGGTTGCAATAGTCCGGCAGGTCGTTGATGTTCAGCTTTGACCTGTTGGCAATGAAGACATTTGGATACAAAATCGGCAATTTCTTTCTTCATTCCCGGCCACCAGAAATTCTGTTTCAGATCCTGGTACATTTTCGTATTCCCCAGATGGATAGACAGTTTCGAATTGTGGCCTTCTTGCAGAACTCTTCTTTTTAGTTCGGTATCATCTGGTACACACAGTCTTTCTTGAAATTTCAGTACATTATTCTCAAATTTGAATCCCGGTCTCGGTTTAGATTCTCTTTCTTCGATGATCTTCTTCAAGAAGTCATCCAGTTGCTGTTTCTCTTTAATTTCTTCGATCAGTGCCGGTTGAGCAGAAATAGTAGCTAAGGTTCCACCTTGGTCTCTCAAAACAATTTCAATTTCAGATTTTTCAAGGTCACAAAGCAACTCTTTCTGTCCTGTGAGCAAGCATGCTAAATTTCCAATCGATTTCCGGCTCAATGCATCGGCAACGGTATTGGCTTTTCCCGGATGGTACAGTATCTGTAGGTCATAATCTTTAATCAGTTCTAGCCATCTCCGCTGTCTCATGTTCAGTTCTTTCTGTGTGAAGAAATACTTTAAACTCTTGTGGTCGGTGTACACTTCACATGTCACCCCGTACAGATAGTGACGCCAGATTTTCAGTGCAAATACTACTGCAGCAAGTTCCAGATCATGGGTCGGGTAGTTCTTTTCGTGCGGTCTCAGTTGTCGGGAAGCATAAGCAATAACCTTCCCATTCTGCATTAAAACACATCCCAAACCCTTATGAGAAGCATCACTAAACACAGTATAGCCATCCGTACCTGATGGTAAAGTCAAAACCGGTGCAGTCACAAGTCGAGTTTTCAACTCTTGGAATGCTGATTCCCTTTGGTCAGTCCAGTCAAATGATGTCCCCTTTTGTGTCAGTTGAGTCAACGGTAAAGCAATCTTGGAGAAATCTTTGACAAATCTTCTGTAATATCCAGCCAAACCTAAAAAGCTTCGGACTTCAGTCACATTTGTTGGTCTAGGCCAGTTCACTACAGCTTCAATTTTCTGCGGATCAACAGAAATTCCATTTTTGCTAACAACATGCCCCAGAAACATAACATGGTCAAGCCAGAATTCACATTTAGACAGTTTAGCATACAGTTTCTGTTCTCTTAAGGTTTGTAGGGCAAGTCTCAGATGATGTTCATGCTGTTCTATGCTTTTGGAGTAAATCAATATGTCATCGATAAATACAACAATAAAGTCATCAAGGTACAGTTTAAAAATTCTGTTCATGAGGTCCATAAAAGCAGCAGGGGCATTCGTGACTCCGAATGGCATAACTAAGAATTCATAATGGCCATACCTTGTTTTAAAAGCAGTTTTATCAATGTCTTCTGGTTTAACCTTCAGTTGATGATACCCCGATCTGAGATCGATTTTGGAAAACACTTGTGCACCCTGTAACTGATCAAATAAATCATCAATACGCGGTAATGGGTATTTATTCTTTACAGTTACCTTATTCAGTTCACGGTAGTCAATGCACAGTCTCAGTGAGCCATCTTTCTTCTTGACAAACAAAACAGGAGCACCCCATGGCGAAGTGCTAGGTCTGATGAACTTTTTGTCTAACAGTTCTTGCAATTGCACTTTCAGTTCTTTCAGTTCAGTTGGAGCCATTGGGTAAGGAGCTTTAGAAACTGGTTGTGTTCCGGGAATCACATCAACGGTAAATTCAATCTCCCTGTCAGTCAAATCCCCTGGAAGATTATCTGGAAAAACATCTGGGAATTCTCTGACTATAGGAATACAGTTCACATTAACATTATCATCAGTAAATACAGTCAGTACAGAACACAAATATCCCTTACAGCCCTTTCTAATCAATTTTACAGCTTTCACAGATGAAATCAGATACGGAGGAGGTACTACTCCACTCCCATTAAACACAAATTCAGGCAAACCAGGTGAACGGAAAACAACTTGCTTGGTCACACAGTCAATAGTGGCATGATATTTTTGTAACCAATCCATCCCCAATATTACGTCAAAATGATCAATGTTCAATGGCAGTAAATCAATAAACAGATGCATATCCCCAACAATAATTTCACATGCGGGGTACATATAAGCACATGTCATGGATCCCCCTACGGGTGATGATACGGCTAGCAGATAGTTCATAGGTTCTAAGGGTCTATTCAATTTCCGTGAGAAAGCATGCGATACATAAGAATGCGTAGACCCCGAATCAATCAATACATATGCATTTTGAGTACAGATAGAGAGAATACCTGACACAACGGTCTCGGTATTCTGCACATCTCCCGGTACTAGTGCGAACACTCGGCCTTGCCTCATAGGCTCTTTTCTGGTAGCTTTAGGGTTAGACTTTGGTGCTACAGTTGATGCTGCTGCGCTTGGTGCAGCTTTACCACTGGCTTGCGGAGCAGAGGGGCAGTCTCTAACCATGTGGCCCACCTTGCCACACCTGTAGCAGGCTCCAGATATTCTGTAGCAAACCCCTTTGTGCTTCTTGCCACATTCAGAACAGGGTGGTATGAACCTACTCCCTTGACTGGGGCTAGTTGTCAACCCCGTATTCTGTTTCTTGTTGACTGGGTTGTGCTTACCTTTCTTGAATTTGAAACCCTGCCTTTTACCATGCCATTCAGTTGTTGGTGTTTCAGATTGTTTCACTGCTGCAATGTTCGACTCGGCCATCAATGCTCGTTCGAGAACACCCACAAAAGTCAGTAATTTCAAAACATTTATCCGGTCAAGTATTGCCACATTAAGGCCACCTTCAAATTTTCTGGCCTTCTTATATTCAGTATCCACCATGTGCGGTGCATAACGGGCAAGTTCAGTAAATTTGGTTTCATATTCGGCAACCGACGTGGTGCCCTGTTTCAGTTGCTCAAATTCAGTCACTTTCCTATCCCAGACACACTGAGGGAAGTACTTTTCAAAGAAGGACTCCTTGAACTGAGCCCAAGTTATAACAGTATTTGTATCACGGATCAACATCCACCACCTTCTAGCTTCTTCTTGGAGGGTGAAGGTAGCTAACAATACCTTATTCGCTTCTGAGCACGGAAATACTTCAAATAGTTTCTCTGTTTCCAGAACCCAAGCTTCAGCTTTTAACGGTTCAAGGCCTCCCTGAAAGGATGGCGGTTTCATTTTGCTGAACTTCTGGGTCAGAGCAATAATATCCCCATCATTCACATTAACATTAGGTTCCGGCTGTACCGGAGGAGGAGGAGGTTGTTGGTTCTGTTGTTCTAGTCTAGCAGTTATCAGTTCCATCATTCTTTCCATTCTTTCCATTCTTGCCTCAGTAGATGAGGACTCAGGTTCATTTGCATTGTCCATTTCACTATAAGCAGTTATAACAGTTTTAAACATAAGCAGTCATTTGTTTAACAGTTTACCACATCAGTATGTATTCAGTCATAACATAACCACACACTTATCATGCTCATGAGATGCCCTAATAACTTTTCTAGGACACCGTATAGCTCATTTGGACATGTGTGTGCGGTATAACTCGTGGTAAGTATCGCTCTGATACCACTCTGTCACGACCCAAACCCGGCCCTATGGGTTTAGCACCGTAACCGGCCAGTAATCCGAGATTACCGAAGGCCTGCTTAACAGTAATACAGTAAAACAGAGTACAGGGCCTGGCGGAAGCCATTACAGTAATTAAACAATGTCCAATGAGCTGTGACAGTCTGTATGCCAAAAAGATTTTTCATACATTTATACATAAACAGTACAGAACAGTATGCACAATATTTACATTCATTCAAACTAGGGACTCTATCCTAGATAACAGTACAGAAAACATTCCGTCTGTACAAAACAGTGCGGTCTATACAAAATTTACAGTCACACAGTACAGGGACCTACTCCCTTTGTAACAGTACAGTAGTCCAAACAGTATGGAGACAGACGGGGGAAAACAAACAAAACACCCCCAAGCCATAGCATGGCAACTCGGAACCTCGCAGTGAGGCGCATAGGCTGGCTTGACAAAACTGGAGTTACCCTGACGCTCCTAGCTCCGATCTGGTGCCTGTACACCTACATATATATATGAGCAGTGAGCTAAAGCCCAGTGAATAACATAATGCGTAAAGGGGTTTAGAATGAATGTCCTTACAGTAATGAAAACAGTTCAATTCAATCAGTATTTCAGTTGTTCAGTACAGTAAACAGTCATATGTGGTACATCCATTAGCATAACAGTAACAGTAGGTCTTAAAAGACCGAACAGTAATGATGGCCATCAGTCAGTAAACAGTAGTGGTTCCACGAGGGGACCGACAGAGATCTCTGTAACAGTAACAGTAACAGTAAACAGTAGGTACTAAGGATGCCACAGTACAGTTCAGAAATAAAGGACATACATTCATTCAGTAATACCAGTTCAGTAAACAGTTCAGTTCAGTATTCAAAAGATATCAGTTGAACATATCTTTACACAATTGTTACTCACAGAGTTCTGGGCTACAGTATGCTAGAGCGTGTCTCCCCAGTTGCCAACCCTACACAGTTCACAGGTTGAACACACTAAGCTACACAGTTGGGAAATATCATAACTTAATCCCTAATTTGCCTTGGTGTGTTCTACAACGATATCCTCAATAAGATGTCTTAAACTAGGCCTAAGAATGCCTAGGATGAGATGAGGATGCAAAAATGCACATTTAAAAGCATTTTCAGGATTTTCAGAGAAACAGAGTCCCGCTCGAGCGCAGGTTTCCCCGCTCGAGCGTACAGGCAAACAAAGGTACACGCTCGAGCGTAAACTTTCCCGCTCGAGCGTACTGTAAAAGTACTGGATGGGTGAAATCCCCGTTCGACGCCCGCTCGAGCTTGAGACATGACTCCGCTCGAGCGCCCAATCCTCCGCTCGAGCGGACTGTAAAACAGTGCAAGATGCTGGAAGCTCGATTTCCCCGCTCGAGCGTAACTTTCCCCGCTCGAGCGGAAGTGCGAAATCTGGAAAACCCAGATTGCACCTCCAAGCTCAAACTCAAGTTTAAATGCATCAAAACCGATCCTCTTGGGCTCATTTTCTGGAAAAAATTTATAAACACATAGAACAACGTGGTTCAAAGCTCAATTTGAGAAATCAAAGCCCAAGGGTGTTTAATTCAAACCAAATTTCAAATCATTTTCAAGAACAATCTTCAAACATGACATGCATGATCTTAAATCATTTTCAAAGCTTTAATGCTGTTTCAAAAGAGCTCAAGCCTTCAAAAACAAGATGAACTCATGGAGTATGACCAAAAGATGGACATGCATGTGAGGTATGATGAACTACCACCTCAAAACTTCAATATATGTACATGCATGCAACAATCAAGCTCCAATTCAACATCTAAACCATGTTTGGCTCTTCACTCCTTCAATATGACATGAATCATGCAAGAATCAACTCAAAACATGAACAAGAAGACAATGGAGCTACCTTTAGTCTTGTAGTTCAAGAAGGGAGCTCAAATATGCAATCACTTCAACAATTTCTTCAATTTCCAAGCAATTCCTCAAGATGAAAACCAATTCTCTCTCTCTCTCTCTCTCTAGGTCGGCTAAGCACAATGAGAAATGGCTGATGAAATGTTCTTCAAGTGTGTACATAAGGCTTAAGTGTGTGAGGTAGTGGCCCACTCAAGGGCAAAACGGTAATTAAGTCCAACTTTTTAATTAGCTTAATTTAATCTAATTTAATCATACCTAATCAATTTTCAGATAATTATACCATAAAATCACATAAATTATGAGGGTCATGGAACACTAATCGGTTTCGGATTCGGCCGCCGATAAGGCCTTCAATTAGCAGTCTAAACACTAAAATACGAACAGATCAAATAAACAATCAACAGATAGAATGCAGTTCAAACAGATATATTCATTCAATTCAGTTTCAATTTCGGTCAGTCAGTTCAGTACTTTAGTCAGTTCAATTATCAGTCATTATCAGTTCCATTTCGCAGCAATCAATGATTAACGGTAATCATTCAGTCATTAATCAGTAAACAGTATGGGGGTTGTTACAGTCTCCCCTCCTTATAAAGAGTTTAGTCCTCTAAACTCGAGTTACCTTCATTCTGGAAGAAAACAGGATTCAGTGGAAACAGTTCAGGATATCTTTTGGCCATGTCATCTTCCCTTTCCCAAGTGGCATACACGCCACCGTGGTTCTGCCAGTCAACTTTTACTAGCGGAATCGCTTTGTTCCTCAGTTTCTTGATTCGTCGGTTTACAATCTGTATAGGCCGTTCCTCGTAAGTGTAGTCATCACTCAACACTATCCGAGTAGGCTCTATTACATGGAAAGGATCCCGAAGGTAGTCTCTCAACATAGAGATGTGGAAGACGTTATGCATATGCTCCATTTCAGGAGGAAGCGCAACTTGATACGCCACCGGATTGATTTTCTCAATGATCTCATATGGTCCGACGTATCTCGGTGCTAACTTGCCTTTGACTCCAAAACGAGTCTGGCCTTTCATTGGTGTCACTTTCACAAAAACGTGATCACCCACTTCATACTCTCTGTCCCGTCTTCTGACATCTGCATAACTTTTCTGTCTACTCTGTGCAGTTTTCAGTCTTTGCCGTATCAGTTTCACTTTTTCAGTTGTTTCATACACAATCTCGGGTCCAAGCAAAGGCCTATCTCCAATTTCTGCCCAACAAATCGGAGATCTACATTTTCTGCCATACAATGCCTCGAAAGGCGCCATACCAATACTCGAATGGTAGCTGTTGTTGTAGGCGAATTCAACTAATGGAAGATGACTTTCCCAGTCTCCCTGAAAATCAAGGACACACATTCTCAGTAAATCCTCCAGAGTTTGGATGGTCCTTTCCGATTGGCCATCTATCTGAGGATGATAGGCACTACTCAGTCTCAGTTCAGTACCCAGTGCAGTTTGTAGGCTTTGCCAAAACCTCGATGTAAACTTCGAATCCCTGTCAGAAACAATAGACACAGGCACTCCATGCAGTCTTACAATTTCATCAATATAGATAACAGCCAATTTGTCCGCATTATAAATCGTCTTGACAGGTAAGAAGTGAGCAGATTTGGTTAGTCTATCAACAATAACCCAAATTGAATCCATACCCTTTCTGGAGCGAGGCAATCCGACGATAAAATCCATCGTGATATGCTCCCATTTCCACTCTGGTATGGGTAGGGGTTGCAATAGTCCGGCAGGTCGTTGATGTTCAGCTTTGACCTGTTGGCAATGAAGACATTTGGATACAAAATCGGCAATTTCTTTCTTCATTCCCGGCCACCAGAAATTCTGTTTCAGATCCTGGTACATTTTCGTATTCCCCAGATGGATAGACAGTTTCGAATTGTGGCCTTCTTGCAGAACTCTTCTTTTTAGTTCGGTATCATCTGGTACACACAGTCTTTCTTGAAATTTCAGTACATTATTCTCAAATTTGAATCCCGGTCTCGGTTTAGATTCTCTTTCTTCGATGATCTTCTTCAAGAAGTCATCCAGTTGCTGTTTCTCTTTAATTTCTTCGATCAGTGCCGGTTGAGCAGAAATAGTAGCTAAGGTTCCACCTTGGTCTCTCAAAACAATTTCAATTTCAGATTTTTCAAGGTCACAAAGCAACTCTTTCTGTCCTGTGAGCAAGCATGCTAAATTTCCAATCGATTTCCGGCTCAATGCATCGGCAACGGTATTGGCTTTTCCCGGATGGTACAGTATCTGTAGGTCATAATCTTTAATCAGTTCTAGCCATCTCCGCTGTCTCATGTTCAGTTCTTTCTGTGTGAAGAAATACTTTAAACTCTTGTGGTCGGTGTACACTTCACATGTCACCCCGTACAGATAGTGACGCCAGATTTTCAGTGCAAATACTACTGCAGCAAGTTCCAGATCATGGGTCGGGTAGTTCTTTTCGTGCGGTCTCAGTTGTCGGGAAGCATAAGCAATAACCTTCCCATTCTGCATTAAAACACATCCCAAACCCTTATGAGAAGCATCACTAAACAAAGTATAGCCATCCGTACCTGATGGTAAAGTCAAAACCGGTGCAGTCACAAGTCGAGTTTTCAACTCTTGGAATGCTGATTCCCTTTGGTCAGTCCAGTCAAATGATGCCCCCTTTTGTGTCAGTTGAGTCAACGGTAAAGCAATCTTGGAGAAATCTTTGACAAATATTCTGTAATATCCAGCCAAACCTAAAAAGCTTCGGACTTCAGTCACATTTGTTGGTCTAGGCCAGTTCACTACAGCTTCAATTTTCTGCGGATCAACAGAAATTCCATTTTTGCTAACAACATGCCCCAGAAACATAACATGGTCAAGCCAGAATTCACATTTAGACAGTTTAGCATACAGTTTCTGTTCTCTTAAGGTTTGTAGGGCAAGTCTCAGATGATGTTCATGCTGTTCTATGCTTTTGGAGTAAATCAATATGTCATCGATAAATACAACAATAAAGTCATCAAGGTACGGTTTAAAAATTCTGTTCATGAGGTCCATAAAAGCAGCAGGGGCATTCGTGACTCCGAATGGCATAACTAAGAATTCATAATGGCCATACCTTGTTTTAAAAGCAGTTTTATCAATGTCTTCTGGTTTAACCTTCAGTTGATGATACCCCGATCTGAGATCGATTTTGGAAAACACTTGTGCACCCTGTAACTGATCAAATAAATCATCAATACGCGGTAATGGGTATTTATTCTTTACAGTTACCTTATTCAGTTCACGGTAGTCAATGCACAGTCTCAGTGAGCCATCTTTCTTCTTAACAAACAAAACAGGAGCACCCCATGGCGAAGTGCTAGGTCTGATGAACTTTTTGTCTAACAGTTCTTGCAATTGCACTTTCAGTTCTTTCAGTTCAGTTGGAGCCATTGGGTAAGGAGCTTTAGAAACTGGTTGTGTTCCGGGAATCACATCAACGGTAAATTCAATCTCCCTGTCAGTCAAATCCCCTGGAAGATTATCTGGAAAAACATCTGGGAATTCTCTGACTATAGGAATACAGTTCACATTAACATTATCATCAGTAAATACAGTCAGTACAGAACACAAATATCCCTTACAGCCCTTTCTAATCAATTTTACAGCTTTCACAGATGAAATCAGATACGGAGGAGGTACTACTCCACTCCCATTAAACACAAATTCAGGCAAACCAGGTGGACGGAAAACAACTTGCTTGGTCACACAGTCAATAGTGGCATGATATTTTTGTAACCAATCCATCCCCAATATTACGTCAAAATGATCAATGTTCAATGGCAGTAAATCAATAAACAGATGCATATCCCCAACAATAATTTCACATGCGGGGTACATATAAGCACATGTCATGGATCCCCCTACGGGTGATGATACGGCTAGCAGATAGTTCATAGGTTCTAAGGGTCTATTCAATTTCCGTGAGAAAGCATGCGATACATAAGAATGCGTAGACCCCGAATCAATCAATACATATGCATTTTGAGTACAGATAGAGAGAATACCTGACACAACGGTCTCGGTATTCTGCACATCTCCCGGTACTAGTGCGAACACTCGGCCTTGCCTCATAGGCTCTTTTCCGGTAGCTTTAGGGTTAGACTTTGGTGCTACAGTTGATGCTGCTGCGCTTGGTGCAGCTTTACCACTGGCTTGCGGAGCAGAGGGGCAGTCTCTAACCATGTGGCCCACCTTGCCACACCTGTAGCAGGCTCCAGATATTCTGTAGCAAACCCCTTTGTGCTTCTTGCCACATTCAGAACAGGGTGGTATGAACCCACTCCCTTGACTGGGGCTAGTTGTCGACCCCGTATTCTGTTTCTTGTTGACTGGGTTGTGCTTACCTTTCTTGAATTTGAAACCCTGCCTTTTACCATGCCATTCAGTTGTTGGTGTTTCAGATTGTTTCACTGCTGCAATGTTCGACTCGGCCATCAATGCTCGGTCGAGAACACCCACAAAAGTCGGTAATTTCAAAACATTTATCCGGTCAAGTATTGCCACATTAAGGCCACCTTCAAATTTTCTGGCCTTCTTATATTCAGTATCCACCATGTGCGGTGCATAACGGGCAAGTTCAGTAAATTTGGTTTCATATTCGGCAACCGACGTGGTGCCTTGTTTCAGTTGCTCAAATTCAGTCACTTTCCTATCCCTGACACACTGAGGGAAGTACTTTTCAAAGAAGGACTCCTTGAACTGAGCCCAAGTTATAACAGTATTTGTATCACGGATCAACATCCACCACCTTCTAGCTTCTTCTTGGAGGGTGAAGGTAGCTAACAATACCTTATTCGCTTCTGAGCACGGAAATACTTCAAATAGTTTCTCTGTTTCCAGAACCCAAGCTTCAGCTTTTAACGGTTCAAGGCCTCCCTGAAAGGATGGCGGTTTCATTTTGCTGAACTTCTGGGTCAGAGCAATAATATCCCCATCATTCACATTAACATTAGGTTCCGGCTGTACCGGAGGAGGAGGAGGTTGTTGGTTCTGTTGTTCTAGTCTAGCAGTTATCAGTTCCATCATTCTTTCCATTCTTTCCATTCTTGCCTCAGTAGATGAGGACTCAGGTTCATTTTCATTGTCCATTTCACTATAAGCAGTTATAACAGTTTTAAACATAAGCAGTCATTTGTTTAACAATTTACCACATCAGTATGTATTCAGTCATAACATAACCACACACTTATCATGCTCATGAGATGCCCTAATAACTTTTCTAGGACACCGTATAGCTCATTTGGACATGTGTGTGCGGTATAACTCGTGGTAAGTATCGCTCTGATACCACTCTGTCACGACCCAAACCCGGCCCTATGGGTTTAGCACCGTAACCGGCCAGTAATCCGAGATTACCGAAGGCCTGCTTAACAGTAATACAGTAAAACAGAGTACAGGGCCTGGCGGAAGCCAATACAGTAATTAAACAATGTCCAATGAGCTGTGACAGTCTGTATGCCAAAAAGATTTTTCATACATTTATACATAAACAGTACAGAACAGTATGCACAATATTTACATTCATTCAAACTAGGGACTCTACCCTAGATAACAGTACAGAAAACATTCCGTCTGTAAAAAACAGTGCGGTCTATACAAAATTTACAGTCACACAGTACAGGGACCTACTCCCTTTGTAACAGTACAGTAGTCCAAACAGTATGGAGACAGACGGGGGAAAACAAACAAAACACCCCCAAGCCATAGCATGGCAACTCGGAACCTCGCAGTGAGGCGCATAGGCTGGCTTGACAAAACTGGAGTTACCCTGACGCTCCTAGCTCCGATCTGGTACCTGTACACCTACATATATATATGAGCAGTGAGCTAAAGCCCAGTGAATAACATAATGCGTAAAGGGGTTTAGAATGAATGTCCTTACAGTAATGAAAACAGTTCAATTCAATCAGTATTTCAGTTGTTCAGTACAGTAAACAGTCATATGTGGTACATCCATTAGCATAACAGTAACAGTAGGTCTTAAAAGACCGAACAGTAATGATGGCCATCAGTCAGTAAACAGTAGTGGTTCCACGAGGGGACCGACAGAGATCTCTGTAACAGTAACAGTAACAGTAAACAGTAGGTACAAAGGATGCCACAGTACAGTTCAGAAATAAAGGACATACATTCATTCAGTAATACCAGTTCAGTAAACAGTTCAGTTCAGTATTCAAAAGATATCAGTTGAACATATCTTTACACAATTGTTACTCACAGAGTTCTGGGCTACAGTATGCTAGAGCGTGTCTCCCCAGTTGCCAACCCTACACAGTTCACAGGTTGAACACACTAAGCTACACAGTTGGGAAATATCATAACTTAATCCCTAATTTGCCTTGGTGTGTTCTACAACGATATCCTCAATAAGATGTCTTAAACTAGGCCTAAGAATGCCTAGGATGAGATGAGGATGCAAAAATGCACATTTAAAAGCATTTTCAGGATTTTCAGAGAAACAGAGTCCCGCTCGAGCGCAGGTTTCCCCGCTCGAGCATACAGGCAAACAAAGGTACACGCTCGAGCGTAAACTTTCCCGCTCGAGCGTACTGTAAAAGTACTGGATGGGTGAAATCCCCGCTCGACGCCCGCTCGAGCTTGAGACATGACTCCGCTCGAGCGCCCAATCCTCCGCTCGAGCGGACTGTAAAACAGTGCAAGATGCTGGAAGCTCGATTTCCCCGCTCGAGCGTAACTTTCCCCGCTCGAGCGGAAGTGCGAAATCTGGAAAACCCAGATTGCACCTCCAAGCTCAAACTCAAGTTTAAATGCATCAAAACCGATCCTCTTGGGCTCATTTTCTGGAAAACATTTATAAACACATAGAACAACGTGGTTCAAAGCTCAATTTGAGAAATCAAAGCCCAAGGGTGTTTAATTCAAACCAAATTTCAAATCATTTTCAAGAACAATCTTCAAACATGACATGCATGATCTTAAATCATTTTCAAAGCTTTAATGCTGTTTCAAAAGAGCTCAAGCCTTCAAAAACAAGATGAACTCATGGAGTATGACCAAAAGATGGACATGCATGTGAGGTATGATGAACTACCACCTCAAAACTTCAATATATGTACATGCATGCAACAATCAAGCTCCAATTCAACATCTAAACCATGTTTGGCTCTTCACTCCTTCAATATGACATGAATCATGCAAGAATCAACTCAAAACATGAACAAGAAGACAATGGAGCTACCTTTAGTCTTGTAGTTCAAGAAGGGAGCTCAAATATGCAATCACTTCAACAATTTCTTCAATTTCCAAGCAATTCCTCAAGATGAAAACCAATTCTCTCTCTCTCTCTCTCTCTAGGTCGGCTAAGCACAATGAGAAATGGCTGATGAAATGTTCTTCAAGTGTGTACATAAGGCTTAAGTGTGTGAGATAGTGGCCCACTCAAGGGCAAAACGGTAATTAAGTCCAACTTTTTAATTAGCTTAATTTAATCTAATTTAATCATACCTAATCAATTTTCAGATAATTATACCATAAAATCACATAAATTATGAGGGTCATGGAACACTAATCGGTTTCGGATTCGGCCGCCGATAAGGCCTTCAATTAGCAGTCTAAACACTAAAATACGAACAGATCAAATAAACAATCAACAGATAGAATGCAGTTCAAACAGATGTATTCATTCAATTCAGTTTCAATTTCGGTCAGTCAGTTCAGTACTTTAGTCAGTTCAATTATCAGTCATTATCAGTTCCATTTCGCAGCAATCAATGATTAACGGTAATCATTCAGTCATTAATCAGTAAACAGTATGGGGGTTGTTACAGTAATCTTGGAATCTATCTCACAATCCTCATCAGAATCATTTCCAACTCTATAAGCACTACTAAAAGCAATATCATTTTTTTTTTGTTTCTTTTTAAAATTCATATGTGCCGCATAAGTTTGGAGATTTCCAACCAAATGATCCAGCTTGAGATTGTTAACGTCTTGAGCCTCCTTAATAGCCGTAACTTTTGGTTGGAACCGATCGGGCCAAGGACCTCAAAAGTTTTCCCACAATCTTGGATTTCGGTATTTTTTTCACCTAAATTGAAGCTAGAATTTACAATATCTCTCAAATTTCCATAAAATTTATCAAAGGTCTCACTATTTTTCATTGAAAGGTTTTCGAAAATAGACGTGAGCCTTTGAAGTTTTGAGCATTTAACTAAAGGAGTGTTCTCATGAATAGTTTGTAAGATATCCTAAGCCTCTTTTGCAACTTGACAATTGCAAATATGACTAAACTCTTCTGGTGTGACGACGCAAAAGAGAGAATTGATAGCTTTACTATTCTAGCTACTATTTTGGTAATCAATTGTGTCCCACTTATCAATTGGTTTGGGGGAAGTTACTTCATCAATGGTAATCGTCGGTTCGGTCCACCTACACATGACAGATTGCCAAACTTTTTCATCAACCGATTTTAATAATGATCTCATCCGAGCTTTAAAAAAAAATAATAATTAGATCCGTCAAGTAGGGGTGGTCGAACCATAGAATTTCCCTCACGAATAGAATCCATTATCACAAATCAAACACGATCTCGCTCCAATAATTCTTAAAAAAAAAATAGAAAATAGAGCGATTTGCTCTGATACCAATTAAAAAATCTTAAATCCCTAAGATATTGATTTGTGATTATGTATCAATATTAACCAGTAAATAGCAATCACAATCAAACATTTAAAGACAAATTGACACAACGATTTTACGTAAAAAAATCACAATTGGAGCGCTTCCAATTGTGATAAAAAAAAAATCACGAGCAAAAGCCACAAAAACAATCCACTAAGAAGACAAAAAGGAATTACACAAGTGTACCCTCAATTACCTAGCGACTCCATGTCCGAATCGAACCGACCCCTATGTGCCTCTTCTAGCCCCGTCTTCACCTCGGAATTGTCTTGCTCAACATTGATTCCACAACGCCGATATCAAATCCACGACGATGAGCTACTATGGAATCCACCAAAGCTTCAGGCCCAAATTTTCTGAAATCCACTGAAGAACAACTCTTTTTTTTGTATCGAATAAATAAAACAAACCCCTTTGATATAATCCACTCAATTCATGATATAAACTCTCACAGATATCAAAGGAAACAAGCACAGAAGCTTCAGATGAAAATCCTAATACCTAAGAAGAAGATCTAGAAGTTGTACCCTAGAAACTGATTTAATTGCAACTTTATAGAAGGTAGAATCACGATCACTACTCGAGCGCAGGAATGGTCGCTCAAGCGATATGGCTTAAATGCGTGTTTCTAAACAAGTGCCTTCGCTCGAGCGATGGAAAGTTCTTTCGAGCGTAAAATTTCAACTTCCAGTACTTTTGTAGGCGTGTGAAACTTCTGAGAGGATTGCATCTTCGCTCGAGCGGTCAAACAACTTCAACTACAATTTTGCTTCTTGCTTCAGGGGCATTGCCCCCGGACTCGCTATGGGGCATTGCCCCCTGGATCTCTGCGAGCTGACTTGGCAGCTCGATCCCCGGCGTAGTCAGCAATGTGGCAACACATGAAAGAATAAAGATCACAAACTCCTTTATAAGGCACAATTCGAGTTGGATTCGCATCTAAATACTCATAGGCTCACTGAAATAAAAGAATAAATAAAATTACAACTGAAAGGAGTTTTGTCAAATAGGATTGCCAATAACAAAAACCTAACAACTCATGTCATCAGTGACATATGATAATACTATCTAATAATAAATTTGTATGAAAATGATGAATTCTACTTTGAGAATATAACGACTTTATCACATATATATAATAAAAATAATAATAAATAATTATTGAATGGTGATAACAGAATTATGTTAAAAAAAAAAAAAAAAAAAATTCCCAAAGACTGGATCACGTTCCCCACGAAAATTAAAACCATCATGTAATTTTCACAAGTTACTTTACTATTTCCTTCCTTCACAATATGGCTACTTTCTTTGAGCCTCAACGTATTTTCCTTCTCATCTAGATGACATTCTCCTTGAAGTTTCTAAATTTGTTTTTTTTCTTATTTCGTTTTTGTTTGGGTATATTGCATATATCTTTTTTGAGATTTGAAAAAAAAATAATAAATTTTATAAATTTAATTTAATTATACTGAACTCTCTTACACTGTGGTAGGTTCATAAATTTAAATAAAGATTTGAGAAAAATAAAAAAAAGTAAATGAAATATGAATTTTTATACTTTCATACTATTTATATTAATTTTATTCTATTTAACTTTACTATAAAAAAAAATCAGTATAATTTCATAAAACTATATAATTGCATAGAATTTGTCCTTGTCCATAGTGTTGAAAAAAAAAAAAAAAAAAAAAAAAAAAGAAGGATTCCATAGCATTTGTCCATATTCTCCCATTGGTCATTATTGTCGTAATAGTTGACTGTCATTGTTCATTAGTATTTCATCTAAAAAACATTATGGATGTAAATACTAAATGGACAATTATACTACAATGAAGTAAGAAAAAAAAAATTACATATTAATTAAGAAATTTATAATTTCAATTATTAATATTTATATAATTTTTCATTGATTTGAAATTTGTTTTTGGAAACTACACTGATGTATATAGGACTAAAGTCGACGGGTGTAATTTATTCAATTATTTATTTATTTATTTATTTTTTGTGAGCAGGAGTTTTACTAAAATACATATGTGAGCTGCATGCGTTGGTTTTTTAGTCAAATAGCAATAACATATGACAAACAGATCATAGCAGAACAACAATGAAATTATTTTAAATTGTTAAAAATTAAGATTACAAAAATTAAAATAATATTTTGAAAAAATTATAAAGATGAATAGTGTAATTTGCCACCTTATTTAAAAAAATTTAATCAATTAACATTGGTCGCTTGATTGCAGCTGCAATAGTCTGACAAGTTAATTTAATGAAAATGATTTGTAGAGTCAAAAGTCTATGGAAGAATTGATGTGTCTGTCTTGTGTAGCCCAAATTAAACGAGCCATAGACCCTTGACAATTCCCAAGAACAATTCTAATGACAACATGAGTTATCTATGCATTTCTCATGTTTATCACATATTGTAAAGAAATTTTGACACCCATAACTAAAAGCATTCATATAACTGAGTAATGGTAAAACTTACCCATTCGAACAAAAGCAGAAATGTTTGTAATAATATTATGAATTCAGACTTATCAATTCATAAATTATTGAGAAATTAATATATATTAATTTTGTTCAGAATTGAGTGTTTGAAGAAATTTAATATTTTTAGAATTAAGTATCCTAACGTATTTAATTTGTTCGGTACTAAGTATTCAAATGGCGATGCTGGGAGTTTGGCAATGACAGGATAATGAGGTGTAAAAAGTAAGTTTCTAATATATTTCTAAAGTTTTTAGGAGTATAATTGGTATTATTTGGGGTATTTAAATAATAAATAAAAATTTAAATTGTAGAATGGGGATTTCAAAGTAATGGTTTATCCAACTTAATTTTTGAGGTGTATTTAAAACCATTCGAATTCTTATCTCGTTATTCAAATTTATTTTATATATAGATCCCACACTATACAAAATCTTCATCTGGTTTGATAAGTTTGGTTCCTAGACTTGGGGCAAATTTGAAAAATTAGAATAATAAGTAATTAGTCAAAAAGTTATTAAAAAAGTCAAAAAACTAAACAATTATAGAAAAAAAAAACAAAGATTTTATTTCTTCTTTTTTTTTCACATTTTTTTAATAAAATGTAAAAAATCTTTTAATGATTTTTTTCACCTTATATTTTAACTAAAAAGTTACTAAAATATTTTCATAAAAAATCAAAAAATCATTTCAAATATATTAATTTTTTTCACTTCATATTTTAACTAAAAAGTTACTCAACTTATGAACGCAAAATTTATCCAAAAAAATAAATTAATGATTTAAATTCATTTTACTCATGAACCACATGTATCATCAATTTAATTTTTACTATATAAACATATTCGGAATAAATTATGGGTAAATTCGAATATACATCCTTTATCATATGCACTTTTATTTATGTTAATTTCTTCTTTAATTATGACTAATTTTTTTATTTAATTATGATATTATTTTAATTATGACTCACGAATTCTTTAATTATATGTCATGTTATATTTAGCTATAATATATTCTTTTAATTACGACTAAAAAAATTAAAATTGTTTTTTTTTTTTTTTTGGTTATAATATATTTTTTTTTTTGGTTTGCGAGGGCATGGACTGTGTTTTCCTAAATTATTCTACCGGTCTGACCGATGTATGTCGCCCAGTTTCGTCAAATTTCGTCATTCCCGGAAAATACTCTCTCTCTCTCTCTCTCTCTCTCTCGGTTTGAGACATCGAGAAGCCTTACGAGGTATCCTTTCTTTTACGAATAATCTGAGCTTGGTTTTTTTGTATGTGTATGATTATTGCCTTTTTTGTATCTTTGACTCAGTTTTGATTCTCTTTTGTTGGAATTCATTGGCTTCTCTATGTATGCTAAGTGGAATGATGCATATATGCCTTCTTTAGTGTCTGTTAGGTGCTCGATCAAAAGCCACAAACAAACATTGTTATAAATATTTGTTTGCTTTGCTTTACGTTTTCTTTTATCTTGGCTGAGCTTATGAGGGTATAAACAAACATAGGAGCTGTAAAGAACTTCTTTGGATTTCATAGACAGAAATTCAATATTGGGTTAATTGTCAAAGTTAAGGTTTAGTTGTTCCTTTTATATTTGTAATGATAATAATTGTAGCGATAAACCCAAAACAGTACCCTACCAATGGAAAAACCAGTACTTTGTCTGGTACAAAATTGACAACTTTGGTTTATATGTGAAATTGCTGTATTTAGGAAAAAAACATGGTGAGAATAAATTTGCAAAAGGAAAAGAATAGGACTTACATTGAGAAATTCTACTAAATTACAATTCTTTAAATATTCTTTTATTTTTGGTTGATTTGGATAAAAAAGTGGAATACATGGAAAACAGGGTGAGATTATAATGGAAAGGGCTTAAATTATAGACTTGAAGATAACTGTAGTACGTATCAAATTCAGACTTTGTTACTGTTGTACATATTGTGTAATTAAATAAAACAAATAGATTCGTATTGAACAACCACTTTGAATTCCAGAATAAGAACATGTTGGAATTTACAAAAATTCATAATAAAATAAAACTAGCATAAGGAAGTAAATCGAAACATGCATTAGACAGTCTCCTTAAAACAGATTTGCCACCTCACCGGTTGGGTGTTGGAGGTTGTTCGACGTCTATCTCTCACGATATGACGGTTGGACTAGCTACAGCAATGCACCGACTGAGTAGTTTCGGTGAATAGAACTTGGTAGCATTCTCTCACAAGAAGAATATAATATAAAACTGGAGGAAAACTTTTGAAGACAAGAAGAGCAATTTCTGGTGTAGAAAGCTGAAGGAGAGGGCCTCTTTTTATACACATGAAGGAAGAGAGGCAGAGGCTCCCTAGCAACAAATGCAAGATTCAATTCTGTATTAACCTGTAAAACTGATGGATTAAATCCATCATGAATAGAGGAGCTACCAGCTCTATTATACACATAGGTTTTGTGTATATATTCTTGCAGCCCACAAATTTGGCTTGGCCCAAAAAGATTAAGATGGGTGGGCAAAGCCCAACCCCCACACTCAATCCATTCCAGTAAGCCTCAAGCCCAAGCCCCACGACCCACGGACCAGGACCCTGACCGGTTCGGTCCGGGCGGGCAGGTGGAGCTCGCGCGTGTGGCAATTTTTGCATAACCAATTTGGACCATATTCTTGGCCCAAGTCCAACCTTGAAGCATCTATAACTCCCTTCCTTCGGAAAATTTGGATGCCCCAAATGGCTCACACCCTTAGGCAAAAAATGAGATTTAAATACCCATCAATGCTCTCATCTACAATCAATGTGGGATACAAGGTTTTACACATTTCCCAACACCTTTTTCATGAGGCCAACTTAATAAGCCAATTTCTCATTCAAATCTTAATGGTTTTTGGTCATTCTTTTTGTGGTGTAAAGATTTAATTACAAAGAATTTAAACGCACTTTAATCCATCTCAATTGAGGCTTGGCACCTACTTTAATATTGCATTAAAGTCAACAACAAATCCTTATTTTTCCAACAATCCCCCACATGAATAAAAATTGATTGAATAACAACAAACGGACAACGCTTAACAACAAAGACTCGGAGAGAGTGCAACAGAATAACCTTGGCATCGGAGAGGGTAGCTTTTGGCTTTGAACCTCTCATAGTGAAGTCTATCGGATTTACTGGCTGCCCAGTGAACACGAAGTCTTGAACTGTTCTGCTGTTTATGTAAACCAAGACAACAAATATATCACACAGGAATTACTCCAACCATCGTTCTGTTCTCACTGTTGTGTCCGGTTTGGCCCTGGAACACTAGCCTAGTTTAGTGAGTGGTTTAAATAATTAGGCCTTGTCAATTCTTATAGAAGCGGCCCCACTTCACACTCACATAGGTGACTCTTCTTGAGTATCCTGCTATACTCAGCTCAACAGCTCAACACACTAGAGTCATTAAAAGCTTAGCTTAACCTCTACACTTGCAGGTATCACTGATAAAAGGAATGGCTGGAGGTTTAACCTCCTCAGTGACATACCACCATTACACGCAATTAGGTTGTCCCATTGAACCTAGATCTTGGGATCTCCAGTCAACATGTTGGGTTTCCATTCTGGTAACACCTTACACTGCAGGCCTTAAACCTATTTCTTCTGACGAATTGTCTATTAACACTTGATTTACCCTTTGGTTAACGGATCCACAATGTTGTCCTTATACTTTACATAGTCTAAAGTGACAACTCCATTCGAGAGTAGTTGCCGTATAGAATTATGTCTATGACGGATATGTCTAGACTTTCTATTATACATATTATTCTGTGCCCGTCCAATCGCCGATTGGCTGTCACAATAAATACAAATGGCTGGCACAGGTTTTGACCAATGTGGAATATCCTCAACGAACTGGCAAAGCCATTCAGCATGTTCAATTGCTTTATCCAAAGCAATAAACTCAGATTCCATCATTGATCTAGATATACACGCTTTCTTGAAAGATTTCCAAGACACAGCTGCCCTCCGAGGGTAAACACATAACCACTAGTGGATTTGGAGTCCTTTATATTAGATATCCAATTAGCATCACTATACCCTTCTAGTACCGCTGGATATCTGGTATAATGTAGCCTATAACCCTAGGTGTAGCGTAGATAACCTAACACGCGCATAATGCCCCTCCAATGAGTAGCATTCAGATTACTTGTGTATCTACTAAGCCCGCTAACAGAGTAGGCTATGTCCGGCCTTGTACAACTCATCACATACATCAAACTTCCAATGACCCAAGAATATTCTAGCTGAGTGACACTCTCACCATTGTTCTTGGTCAAGTATAGACTCAAGTCTACCAGTGTCCTAGATACACTTGTATCTGATTTACCAAATTTCTCAAGCATTTTCTCAACATAGTGAGATTGAGAAAGTACAATACCATCAGATGTTCTGATAATCTTAACACCTAGAATTACATCTGCAAGACCCATATCTTTCATGTCAAACTTAGAGTTTAACAATCTCTTCGTAGTTCTAATCATCTCATCATTACTACCAACAATGAGTATGTCATCAACGTATAGACACAAAATGACATGACCTCTGTCAGTGTCTTTGACATATACGCATTTGTTACACTCATTGATTTTGAATCCATTTGATAACATAGCATTGTCAAACCTCTCATGCCATTGTTTAGGAGCTTGCTTCAAACCATACAATGATTTAACAAGCTTATAGACTTTCTTATTTTGTCCTGTAGCTGAAAACCCCTCGGGTTGCTCTATGTAGAATTCTTCATCTAAATCTCCATTTAAGAAAGCTGTCTTTACATCCATTTGATGTATCTCCAGACCTCGTAAAGCTGCTATCGCAATCACCATGCGAATGGATGTAACCCTTGTCACAGGTGAATACGTATCAAAGTAATCCATGCCTTCTCACTGCCTATATCCTTTGATGACTAGTCAAGCTTTATACTTATCAATTGACACTACAACAAAAAAAGTCTTTGGTGACAGACTGATTTTGTCTCCAAACATCAAAATTTCGTCACTAAAGTGATCTGTGACGAAAAAAATTTGTCACCACGTTCGTGGCCTATACGTCGTCACAAAAAGTACCTGGTGACGAAAAACAGTTTCGTCACCTATTTTTCATTTTTGGCGACGAAATGTTTCGTCTCCAAATGTTGAATTTTTCATCCTCTAAAACACCAATTTCGTCACCAAAACTAAATAATATTTTATTTTAATTGTTTTTTACGACGAAACATTTCGTCACCAAATATATTTTTGTGACCAAAGTTTTCCTCACCAATGATATAGATTAAGGTGACAAAAAAATTCGTCACTAAAATGAGCAAAAAAGAAAATTATTCAATGACAAAAAACATTTTGTCACCAAATATTTCAATTTAGCGACGAAATATTCAGCAAATGTGACGAAATTATTTGTTTCGTACAATATCATTAGTGACAAAATTATTCGTCATATTTTTTGAAAACTTATAGCAACATTTTTTATTTCGTCACTAATAAAAATTAAAAATTTTGAAAATGAGGGTACTATTTTCTTCCGAAATTTTTTCTTTTCAGTAACAATTCCCTGCGCATTTCAATAACCTGTTCAATAAAATATCTATTACAAATCAATACAAAAATCTGTTCATTTTCATAAACATCACAATCGAATTTTAGCTCTATCCACAAAAATACAACATGAATTGCATGCGGATTATAAACATGTCTCCTAATATCCACAAAAACGTTTACTAATATCCACAAAAATATAATATCAACCATATGCAGATTACCAAACACATCTCCTAATATACAACAAAAAATATGTCTACTAATATCAACAAAAATAAAATATCAAGGGCGGATTACCAAACATGCCCCTTAATACTAACAAAAATATAAAATTTACAACACAACCAAAATACATGTAAGGTAATATGAACAAAAACACAAAATGAGCTACCATTGGCCCTCCAAATTACCAAACACGTCCATATCAAATCTCGAATCTGCAAAAAAATGAAACAAAAAAAAAAAAAAAAAAAAGTTAGACAATTATTATCTTATCTATAACATATACAATTTAACATGCATTTTTAGACTTAGTTTTCAAACCGGGAGTCCCGTGCTAGTTCCGTAAGTTTCCACAACTCACATTGGTCCATCCCGAGGTGTTTGAGGTGTTTCCCGGGCCGTCTCGTGGCTGTTGCACAATTTTCGCCCCCGAAGGCCTATTTTCAAGCTTAAGTGTGAAAAAGTGCATTTTTGGACTTAGTTTTCAAACCGGGAGTCCCGTGCTAGTTCCGTAAGTTTCCACAACTCACATTGGTCAATCCCGAGGTGTTTGAGGTGTTTCCCGGGCAGTCTCGTGGCTGTTGCACGATTTTGGCCCCCGAAGGCCTATTTTTGAAGCTTAACTGTGGAAAAGTGCATTTTTGGACTTAGTTTTCAAACCGGGAGTCCCGTGCTAGTTCCGTAAGTTTTCACAACTCACATTGGTCCATCCCGAGGTGTTTAAGGTGTTTCCCGGGCCGTCTCGTGGCGGTTGCACGATTTTCGCCGTCGAAGGCCTATTTTCAAGCTTAAGTGTGAAAAAGTGCATTTTTGGACTTAGTTTTCAAACCGGGAGTCCCGTGCTAGTTCCGTAAGTTTCCACAACTCACATTGGTCAATCCCGAGGTGTTTGAGGTGTTTCCCGGGCAGTCTCGTGGCTGTTGCACGATTTTGGCCCCCGAAGGCCTATTTTTGAAGCTTAACTGTGGAAAAGTGCATTTTTGGACTTAGTTTTCAAACCGGGAGTCCCGTGCTAGTTCCGTAAGTTTTCACAACTCACATTGGTCCATCCCGAGGTGTTTAAGGTGTTTCCCGGGCCGTCTCGTGGCGGTTGCACGATTTTCGCCGTCGAAGGCCTATTTTCAAGCTTAAGTGTGAAAAAGTGCATTTTTGGACTTAGTTTTCAAACCGGGAGTCCCGTGCTAGTTCCGTAAGTTTCCACAACTCACATTGGTCAATCCCGAGGTGTTTGAGGTGTTTCCCGGGCAGTCTCGTGGCTGTTGCACGATTTTAGCCCCCGAAGGCCTATTTTTGAAGCTTAACTGTGGAAAAGTGCATTTTTGGACTTAGTTTTCAAACCGGGAGTCCCGTGCTAGTTCCGTAAGTTTCCACAACTCACATTGGTCCATCCCGAGGTGTTTGAGGTGTTTCCCGGGCCGTCTCGTGGCTGTTGCACAATTTTCGCCCCCGAAGGCCTATTTTCAAGCTTAAGTGTGAAAAAGTGCATTTTTGGACTTAGTTTTCAAACCGGGAGTCCCGTGCTAGTTCCGTAAGTTTCCACAACTCACATTGGTCAATCCCGAGGTGTTTGAGGTGTTTCCCGGGCAGTCTTGTGGCTGTTGCACGATTTTGGCCCCCGAAGGCCTATTTTTGAAGCTTAACTGTGGAAAAGTGCATTTTTGGACTTAGTTTTCAAATCGGGAGTCCCGTGCTAGTTCCGTAAGTTTTCACAACTCACATTGGTCCATCCCGAGGTGTTTAAGGTGTTTCCCGGGCCGTCTCGTGGCGGTTGCACGATTTTCGCCGTCGAAGGCCTATTTTCAAGCTTAAGTGTGAAAAAGTGCATTAGTTTTCAAACCGGGAGTCCCGTGCTAGTTCCGTAAGTTTCCACAACTCACATTGGTCAATCCCGAGGTGTTTGAGGTGTTTCCCGGGCAGTCTCGTGGCTGTTGCACGATTTTAGCCCCCAAAGGCCTATTTTTGAAGCTTAACTGTGGAAAAGTGCATTTTTGGACTTAGTTTTTAAACCGGGAGTCCCGTGCTAGTTCCGTAAGTTTCCACAACTCACATTGGTCCATCCCGAGGTGTTTAAGGTGTTTCCCGGGCCGTCTCGTGGCGGTTGCACGATTTTGGCCCCCGAAGGCCTATTTTTGAAGCTTAACTGTGGAAAAGTGCATTTTTGGACTTAGTTTTCAAACCGGGAGTCCCGTGCTAGTTCCGTAAGTTTTCACAACTCACATTGGTCAATCCCGAGATGGGTGAGTGGGTGAGTGAGGAGAGTGTGAGCTCCTCCTCTATTGTAATCTTTCTGTAATCTCCCTCCGGAATAATTCTATAGTGGATACCTCTCCGTTGACATAGACAATTGCCGAACCACGTAAATATTCTAGTGTTATTGTGTGGAATTGATTTCTGGTGTCCCATAATCCTAACAACAATAATCCTTTATAACATTTTAACATATGACACAACATTAATAGAAGATAAAAGCTCCTCAATGTAAAGATAAGTAGAAGGCCATAGGTAGTAAGCACACAACAAACCCATGATAAGAGATTTATACGTTAATATGATAACATTTCAGCCAATTATCAAATGTGGTTTTAGGATTTTGAATTTGCTTTTTCAAATAGATCCAATATTAGGAAAATACAGCATCAAACGTTGGGGACGTCATTATAATTCCAATGCCTAAATCTAAGTTATGGTTTCTTCACATGACCTAATATTAAATGTTTCACACACACACATACAACAATCTCACTAGACAAGACAACAGCAAACTGAAAATGTCAGATATATTTCCATGAAAAGGTGAAAAGTTAAGAGGGAATCACAAGACATACCCACGGACAGGAATTGAGAGCTTTTTAGCAGCAAGCGCAACATCACGATATCGAGTAAGGCTATCTTCAATGCTACAGTTTATGTTTGACTTCGAAAAAGACTCGGAAGCTGCAGCAAAGATGGCCACTTCCTTAGCTCCAGCTGCAACAGCTGCCTCAAAACCCTGAAGAAAGGGAAACAAAACACTGAATATGCTTTCTAGACAGATTAGAAATTGTTGTGCAACAGAACGGTCAGCTGCAAAGGGAAACTTACTTTAAGATTAGGGGTTAAAACAGGAAACCTAGCTCCCTCAACACACTGAATTGCCTCGAGTACATCCTTTGCATCTGCTAGCTGCAATTTTGATTATGATACTTTTAAAAGAATGCATTTTACTCCAATTTTTATCGAACTGCTATATATTCCTATCAAAGACAGATAAAGAAGCACTATAATCTAGAAAAGAAACCCCACAGATTGCATTAACTATATCTATAATATGTCTGGACTTGGTATCCATTCATAAGGCATTGTAATCAAATGAAGCCAATAAGTATTACAAGAGGACTTAAACTAGCTAAAAGGATCACTTGAAGTCAAAACATGGGTTAAAAAAAAAATAAGAGTACAAACTAACAGCAGATTCAATTAATTATGACTTATTACCATTCATGGTCATCTCTTTGATGTTGAGCTTTCTGTAATGTGAATGGTGAAAATTTCATAGCATCATGCTCAAGCAAGCTCAGAAGCATGGACATGCCTACTAGGGTGTCGTGTTTGTGTCCAAGACATGTCGGATTTTGAGACCCTTCATACACACGCCAACATGTATTGGACACACTTTCGAAGTTATCCTATTACAACAACCAATCTGTTTGTCAATAGTTAAAGACTTATAAAAGTAAGACATTAGTGATTACTATTAGAGGTCGTGACCAGGAGCAAACTATCTGCTCCCAGCACACTGGTGTAAGTTTGAGTAACAGGAATTGATCTCTCCAGAACAAAAAAACACAAAACAAAAAAACACAAAACAAAAAAAACAAAAACAAAAAAACAAAAAAAGAAAGAAGACGAAGAAGAAGAAAAAAGAGAGTGGGTGTAAAGCTAACTACCTACCTATATACATAATAAAAATCTCTTGAAAACAACTGAACGCAATTTACCTGTGGTACCCATTTTGGCGAAACAAAGCTAGTGGCCTCAACAACAGGTAACCTAGAAGAAACGAGCATCTTTATCAACTCAATCTTTACGGAGGGAGGTACATTCTCCTTCTCATTTTGTAACCCATCCCTTGGACCAACTTCCACTATCTTCACATATCTTGGTATGGTTTTCAGAAACTGCAAGTTGTATACAACATTAGATCATATGGTCCTCTGCATTAAAAAAAAAAAAAAATGAGAAAACAAACTGATGCAAGACAGCCTTGGCTTGTCAAGTTCTATGACACTATTGCCATCGGAAGTGGTGAGTTAAATTTCCAAAATAAGGGAAGAAGGTTCAAGGTTTGTGAAACAATTAATTTCAAACCTTGGGTTTAGAATATGGTAAAAAGCACTATCAATGATGATTATTTTATTAAGAAGCATCCAGAAAACTAGAAAGAGAATTAACAGAGGAAAGAGAAATGAAAAATTCCATGACCATCTTTGACTGAGAAAAATCGTTCAATTAACTCTAGACTCGCTCTGCATCAAGGACATTACTTACAGATTTAGAAAACCTTTCAGACAGAAAAATAGCCTTCTAAGAATACACCCAAATTCCTTGTTCAGTTCTTCTCAACTTACAATGATGTTAACGACCTAATGTAATCATTGTGCACTACCTATTTCCTTCAAGTTTTCCCTGCATCACAAACCTTGAATTTGTGCAGTAGAAGATGATTAGAAACACTCAAGCTTAATCATGCAGTTCCAACTCAAGTTCAAGCTTTATTCATATCAAAATCAAATTGCTAGATAATTTTATCTATGCAATGACTTGCAAACAATGAAACTACACTAGAAGAGAAGTCATCGACAGCTTGTACACAAACCTTATTGGCGTCCATCCATCTCCTTGGGATTATATGATCCAAGCTTGTACTATTTTCCACTTAGCCTCTTATATCCCTAAGTTTCAAATGCATTTCATGACAAATTAGGCACTCTATAACTGATGTAGAGATGCGTATGAAATGAACGAAAAACACAAAGAAAACAAGAATAATATTTTATATATTTCTCTGAATTTTATTACTAAAAAGATAATTACTTAATCTCAAAATCTTACATCCCAATTTATAATAAAAAAGAAAATCATGACTGTGTCAATAACTTCAATATTGGGGTAAATGGAATGCATCATATGTCATGCAATTCAAATAACTACTTGAACAGCAAAGGTCTTTTTCTTCTCATGTGGTTCATAATCATACAAATCTTAAATGTTCAGTCATTACCAAAACTCCGATTCGAATTACAATCAGAAAGTATACAAAAAAGTAACTAAAGAAAGAATTAGGATGGAGAAATTAAACCTAAATCTTTCCCCTCCAGAAACAATACTTTAATTTACTTTCACAGTATCTTAATCAAATTACAAGGTTCATATCTTAATCAAATTATAAGGTTCATATTCAGAATCTAATTATATTCAGAATCTAATTATAAATAAAATAGAGCAGGATATATATATATATATATATATATATATTATATCTATAACAATATCATGTATACAGAAGACAGAGTAGCAAAAGAAAAGATAAAAACAGGGAGCATCAAGAGAAAAGAGCAACGAGAGAGAGAGAGAGAGACTAACAGATCACCGGCGGTGAGAAGAGGAGATGAGATCGGCAAGGGAAGGAGACGCTAGATCGGCACAGCAGCGAGGGGCGGTGAGGCGAGGAGAAGATAACAGATCAGCGGCGGTGAGGAGAGGGTGACGGCGGTGAGGAGAGTGAACCGATCGGCGCTGAATCTGTGCCTGAACCGATGAGGAGAATGAGCAGCGGCGTCGTATGTGTGTGTGTGTGAGTGAGAAATAGGTCTGAACCGATAAATTATTGGGTGTGTTTGAGGCGCCAAAACATTTTTATTTCCCTCTAAAATATTTAGTGACTAAATTATTTATTGGTGACAAAATTATTTCCTCATCAAAGATAAAAATATTGACCACAAAAATCGTTTTGTCACTAAATGATATTAAAATATTAAAAATTATTCGTGACAAAAATATATTTGTCATTAATAATTTTATAATTGGTGACAAATTTTTTCGTCACCAAAAGTCTCAAAATTTTGGCACCCTTCCAAAATATTAGCGGGAAAATATTTGGTGACAAAAAAAATATAAATAATGACGAAAAATAATTTCGTCACTTAATTTTTTTATTATGATTTAGATTGGTGACGAAATTTTATTTTTGTCTCCAAAAATGGTACATTTGGAGACGAAATATGATTTTCCTCATTAAAAGATACGTATTTCGTGACAAAAAAAAATTTCGTCATTAGTTTTCGTCTCTAAAGACTATTTTTGTTGTAGTGTGACCTATCAGCTTTCATCTTCCTTCTAAAGATCCACTTACTTCTCAAGGTCTTATTGCTTGGGGGTAGATCAACCAACTCCCAAGTATGGTTCTGTAAGATGGAGTCAATCTCATTCTTAATTGCTTCTTTCCACAAAGGACTTTCAGGTGAAGTCACGGCTTCATGGAAAGTTCGAGGTTCTCCCTCTAACATATAAGTCAAGAAGTCCGAACCAAAGGACTTTGCAGTCCTAGCCCTTTTACTCCTTCTTGGCTCATCTAATTTCTCAGTTTGATCATCGACTTAATCATTGACTTGATCATCTATGTGATCATCGTCACCTCCAACCTCTTTCATGGAATTTAGAATCCCTACTTGGAGACGACAAGGAAATACATCTTCAAAGAAAGATGCATTTCTTGATTCCATGATAGTATTCTTGTGTATATCTGGAATAGCAAACCTATACACAAGAAATCGATATGCACTACTATTATGTGCATATCCAATGAATATACAATCCACTGACTTTGGTCCTATCCGAACTCGTTTGGGTGTAGGCACCGCTACTTTTGCAAGACACCCCCACATTCGTAGGTATTTATATGAAGACTTGTGGCCTTTCCATAACTCATATGAAGTCTTGTCCACTTTCTTTCGAGGTATTTTATTAAGAATATAATTCGAGGAGAGAATTGCTTCCCCCTACAAGTTTCGTGGCAACCCAGAACTTATTAACATTGCATTCATCATTTCTTTTAACGTCCTATTTTTCCGCTTAGCAACACCATTTGACTGAGGGAAATAAGGTGCTATGGTTTGGTGAATAATCCCAAATTGAGCACACAGCTCAACAAACGGGGATTCATACTCGCTACCACGATCACTTCTTAAAGCCTTGATCTTACGGCTTAGTTGATTCTCAACTTCATTCTTGAAAAGAATAAATTTTTCAATCGCCTCATCTTTGCTTTTAAGTAAATACACATAACAGTATTTAGTGCAATCATCAACAAAAGTGATGAAGTACTTGTTGCTACCACGTGATTGTACGACTTTCAAGTCACACACATCACTATGCACTAAATCTAAAGGCTCGATACTTCTTTCAATAGAATGAAAAGAAGTCCTTGTCAATTTTACTTCTACACAAGTTTCACACTTGTGATTTGGATTAATCTTGAAAGATGGTATGTGATCTAATTTGATTAATCTGCGTAAAGAGTCAAAATTTACATGACCCAATCTACCATACCATAAATTAGGGGACTCAAGCATACAAGCAGAAGAAGAAGTTTTCTCATTAATTTTCAGGACAAGAGTCATTACATTGAGCTTAAACATACCGCCCGACATATACCCTTTCCCCACATAGACCTCGCTCTTGGTCAACACGATCTTATCAGCCTCAAACACCATTTTGAAGCCATGCTTACTCAAGAACGACCCTGAAACGAGGTTCTTATGAATGTCCAGCACAAATAGAACATCGTTCAGAGTCGGCTCTTTTCCTGAAATCATCTTCAGGACCACCTTGCCATTTCCCTCAATAGTCGAGGTGGCAAAGTTCCCCATGAACAACTTCTCACCATTTGAAACTGGTTCGAAGATTGTGAACATCTTCTTCTCAGCACAGATGTGGGGAGTGGCCCCAATGTCCACCCACCATTCCTTCGGGTTGGACCACACCATGTTCACTTCTGAGACGACGGCTGCCAGATGCACGTCGTCAGCCATGTGAGCCCAGCTTTTGTTTTGTGGAGGATACTTCTTGTAAGGCTTCTTCTTCTTGCGGCAGTCAACCACCCGATGCCCATTGCTTCCATAGTTACAGCACTTTTTATTGAACCTAAAAGTAGGTTCATGCGGCTTGTAGACTAGCCTTTTGGAGACACCGCCTGTCACTCCCAACTTCGAGCTTTTGCCTGTTGGTGATTTTTTTCTCACCCCCAAGGACTGGCCATGCTCAACCACATTTGCTTTCACCATGGAGGTACTCCCTCCTTTTTTTTATGTTATCTCACTTAATACAGAGCCTGACAACGAGCTCTTCAATTGTCATCTCCTTTCGTTTGTGCTTCAAGTAGTTCTTGAAGTCTTTCCAGCCGTTAGACAGCTTCTCAATTAGCACAGCTGCCTGGAATGATTCACTCAGGAAAATTCCCTCTGCATGAATCTCGTGCAAAATTACTTAGAACTCTTGGACTTGACTAATGATGGTTTTTGAGTCCACCATTTTGAAGTCCAGAAACCGGCCAACAACAAATTTCTTGGCCCCAACATCCACGGTCTTGTACTTCTTGTCCAAAGCATCCCACAGCTCCTTTGCCGACTTTTCGACATAAACACGTTGAAAAGTGAATCTACCAAGCCTTTCAGAACATAGTTTCGGCAAAGGAAGTCTGACTGTGTCCAAGCATCTAGAGCTATGAGCTTCTGCTTGTCTTGCTCATTCTCTTCCACAGCTGGTGAATCCTTACTCAAAAATCTTGCAAGGCTTAGAGTAGTCAGGTAGAACAATATCTTCTGCTGCCACCTCTTCAAATTCACTCTCGTGAACTTCTCTGGGTGCTCATGATGGTTGAGCGGGCCTCCCGGAATAGCAGGAGCAACAACAGGGTTGACCACAAAGGTCACAGCAACCGTGTTGACCATAGAGGTCACAACAGTAGGGGTTGGCAAGCCAGTTGCCCCGGGATTTTGATCCCCACCAACATTAGCAGCAGCAACAGCATCGGTAACCATTGCCATTTTTGAAAAAAAGCAACAGAATTTCACTTTATGTGTTTCTAGAAATTATTAACACTAGAAAATCTCACAGTTGGAAATTTAATTCAAAACTAGTCTCACCACTTAACCTAGAATCGAACATGGTCAGGAATGTTCCCAAGAAGGCTGGAGGGGTCACATCGGTCCCACTTAAAACCCAATTAATCTTTTGACAAAACTTTCAAGAGTATGTTGACTCCTAGTTCATGGGAGACAATTTTTAGAATTAAATTTTCCAAGGGATTGACTAGGTTAAAACAAACCAAGTTCCAAACTTACAAGCAATTTAAAAATTGCTAACGAAATTATAAGCAATGGAAAAATCGCTACAACAATTACAAGCAAATAAAAGTTGCTTAAATACATTGGTAAGTAATCACTACTAAATCTCAAGCAAAAAATTGCTTCAATGATAAAGACAGTAACCAATCCATAAGGATTTCATTTAGTCCAAAAATTTCTTTCCCCGCTTAGGTATTCCTGTTCAACACAAAGGTTAGTAGTCCATAATTTTGTTTTACAGTCCCAAATCCTATTCATTTGGATTTATATATATATATATTTTTTCCATTCCATTTTGCATAGGTATTGCCTGTAAAGAAAGTTAGTACAAAACCACAACAAAATACAAAGCAGATAATTGGAGGAAAAAAAAACTGTAAAAACAATAAATTAATCTAAACCTTCTAGTGCCCTAGTTAATGGCAAAAGTCACTAATGAATCAAAAGATAGATGGGTTATATATATATATATATATACAAAATTATTACACAATAAACATGTAAATAAACATAGACAAGTTACAAAAAATTGATAACTCCAAAACCTTAAATTTAAAAATTAATTTATACAATAACCATTTAGCAATTAACATGCAAATAATTCTAGAAATTAAATCATGTAAGATATACTAAAATCAAGAAAATAATAGGCATGACAAAAATTGCAACACCCATAAGCAAGTAAATTATATTATAAAATTAAAAGTCATGCAAATCATGGTAGGGAATTATGAACCATACTCATAAAATAAAATCATACTAAAACAATTAAGTATGCAAATTATGCTAGAGTATTCTAATTGAACTAAGCAATTAGAGGATAACATTGCGTAATTTACAATCTTGTATTTCCAGGGAAAAACAGTGAACTATTAGCCAAAAAATAGGTACCAAATTTCTAGACAAAACAGTAGCAAACAAATGTTTTTTTTTTTTTCCAATTCATTAAGCCTTATACCCTGCAATATAGGAACTCATAGAAACGACAGAGCAGCATGCAAGTCAAATTGATTTACAATCATGTTCAGTGATATGAAAGAAACAATAACCTTAATTAAAAAAAAATATGAATTTGTGCAATAGAAGCAGATTTATGGGGACAGTGTAGTACTTATTTACTACCCACATGAAGAGATGTACATAAGGACAATGAACTACATATTTGTCCAATTACATAAGACAAAATTCCTATTAATGAAACAGTAAGCAATCTTATAACAGTGTACAATCCTAGGAAAAATAACTAGTCTAATTACATATGAATTTATTTGTTCTAATTTCATGAAAAATACTAATCTGTTTTAAGTTTGTTGTACATATTGTGTAATTAAATAAAAACAATTAGATATATATTGAACAACCATTTTGAATTTCAGAACAAGAACATATTGGAATTTACAGAAATTCATAATAAAATAAAACTAGCAAAAGGAAGCAAACCGAAACCTGCACTAGACAGTTTCCTTAAAATAGATTCACCGCCTCACCGGTTGGGTGCTGGAGGTTGTTCGACGTCAGTCTTCCAGGATACGATGGTTGAACCAGCTACAGCAATGCACCGACAGAGTAGCTTCAGCAAACAGAACTTTGCAGCACTCTCTCACAGGAAGAATATAATATAAAATTGGAGGAAAACTTTTGAAGGCAGGAAGAGCAATTTCTGGTGTAGAAAGCTGAAGGAGAGGGCCTCCTTTTATACACATGGAGGGAGAGAGGAAGAGGCTCTTCTACAACAAATGCAGGATTCAATTTTGTATTAGCCTGCAAAACTGATGGATTAAATCCATCACATAGGTTTTGTGTATATATTCCTGTAGCCCACAGATCTGGCTTGGCCCAAAAAGATTAAGATGGGTTGGCCAAGCCCAACCCCCAAGCCTCACGGACTCGGACTCGGACCGGTTTGGTCCGGGCGGGTGACAATTTTTGCATAACCAACTTGGACCATAAAGTCCATCCTTGAAGCATCCATAACTCCCTTCCTTCGGAAAATTTGGACGCCCCAAAGGGCTCACACCCTTAGGCAAAAAATTGGATTTAAATACCCATCAATGTTCTCCTCTACAATCAATGTGGGATACAAGGTTTTACACCTTTCCTAACACTTCTTTCATGAGACCAACTTAATGAATCAATTTCTCATTCAAATCTCAATGGTTTTCGGTCATTCTTTTTGTGGTGTAAAGATTTCATTACAAAGAATCTAAACCCACTTTAATCCACCTCAATTGAGGTTTGGCACCCACTTTAATATTGCATTAAAGTCACCAAAAAATCATTATTTTTCCAACAATAACATCTAATCCATTATAGACTTGAAAGTTAATTGTAGTAAGCATCAGAAAAGTAGAAAAATTTGGGTTCATCTTGCTTTGATGAGCCCACTTTAGGATCATCAAGATAATATGAGGATTTGAGGGCCTGACAAATTGAAAGGCCAATTGGTACCACTTGACCAACAAAGCCCTTTAGTAATTTTTCTTGTGGGTATATTGACTGTGAAAAATCTAGAAATCCCCTAGATGTTGATTTGTGATTATGTATCAATTTTAAGCAGAATATAACAATTCCAATCAAACAATCAAACAATCAAGACAAAGAGACACAACGATTTTACGTGGAAAAAAACCACAATTGGACACCTCCAACTGTGATAAAAAACCACGGGCAACAGCCACAAAAACAATCCACTAAGAAGATTTAAAGGAATTACACAGGTATACTCTCAATTACCTAGCGAATCCACGCCTAATTGAACCAACCTCTATGTGCCTCTTCCAACCCGTCTTCACCTCGGAATTGTCTTTACGATGAGCCACCCCAGAATTCACCAAAGCTTCAGGCGCGAATTCTTCAGAATCCACCGAAGAACAACTCTCTCTTTTGTAGAACAAAACACAACCTTTGATGTACTCTCTTTAAACCATGAGTTGAATACTCAATAAAAACATCAAAGAAACTAGCAAAATATCTCCAGATATAAACCTTAAGATCCAAAAATAAGATCTTGAGAAGTTCCTCTAGTGTTGGGAGAAAACCAACTATTTATAGAAAACCAAAGCAATCCTAGTTTCAGAAGAAAACCAACTCCTTAATCAAATCTGGAAATCTGGGATCGCGCGGTCCGCTCGAGCGTGGGTTTGCCCGCTCGAGCAGAGACTTCAAATTCTGTGATTTCATACAGGCTCCACGCTCGAGCGGCAGTTTTGACGCTCGAGCGTCAAATCACACCATCCAGTACTTTTTCAGGTGACTGCAGAGATGCTGAGAGCTTCCAATGCCCGCTCGAGCGTCCCTTTCCCCGCTCGAGCGGGGAGACCAAAATTTGAAAAACTGGAAAAATATAACATGATCGGACATGCAACTTTGAATGCATTTTTGCATTTTGCTTCGGGCGAAGTGGCAATCTTGAAAGCTTTAGCATCATAAACTTCTCTGAAAGGCACAATTCGGGTTGGATTCGCATCTAAACACTCATAGCCTCACTGAAATAAAAGTGCGAAAATAAATACAACTAAAAGGAGTTTTGTCAAACGGGATTGCCAAAAATAAAACCTAACAGACTGTAACATGAAAAGTAGTTGTCCGTGGCAATATTTAGAACATTCCAGCGATACTCCGGCAAATTTTCGGTGATATTCCAGTGAATTCCGAGTGATGTTGGCAAGTCTCCGATGATCGTCTAACGGAAATCTGACGGTGGTGGGATGCAAGCGTCTTTAAATTTATTTATTTTTTTCAAAAAATGATTTTTTTGGTAACAATTAAAAATATGTAGGACTAATTGGTACAAATATTTTATTTTGGGACTAAATTGATTATGAACTTTGTGTATGAAACTTATCAGTAAGTTCCCCAAATTGAAGTCCAACCCAATATTCTTTAGTTTCAACACACAACACAAAAGGCCCAAAAAAATTTAGGGGTACAAATTTAATTATAAAATATAATGGGTGAAGTTTGTAAATAATAAAATCCTATCAATTTTATTTCCAGTGCATCATCTATCAGCGAATCTACAGTCTAGTAGGTTTTAAAATAACAATAATAATAATTCAAATATATTGAAAATTTTATAATATTAATTATTAATATTTATAAAGTTTATCATTAATATGTAATTAATTTTGAAAAATCCCACTGACTTGTATTTTCCCCTTATCTATTCCAAATTACAAATACAACTCTTAGCTGAGAAGCAAAAGGAGTGGGGCGGCGAGTTCAATTCTACCCGCGACGAAGTAATAGCATTGTATCACCGACGGTGAGTCCTCTCTCTTTGCCCTAAATCTATTTTTTGTGCTCTAATTACTTTTTAAAATTCCTTGTTTATTTATTTATTATTGTTTCTTTATATATTTTCGAATTCATTGCTCTTTTTTGATTTGAAGACTTTGTTTAATTTTGACTTGTGCTTTAAATCTAATTTTAGTGTCCTAATTTTTTATCTAATTTTTTTTGGCAATAATTTTGTTAATTTTTGTTTAATTTAAACTTTGTCATACTTTTGTTTGCTTAGGTCACATATTGTCATCAATTGTTGGTGAATTGTTGTGGCTATTCTTTGGATTTTTTGCATACTTCCTAGTTCTTTCGCAAAGATAGCAAGTGAAATTTTGTTCATGCACCTTACAAAATTCAAAATTATATTGTCCAAAGTAATTGGTTCATAAGTTTGAATAGAGACAATACTGTCACGCCCCAAACCTGCCCCTAAAAGTTTTGGGCATGACCTATTCAGAAACAGACACTTAACCTGTTATACATAACATATGGGGCCTGAGCAGAAGCATTATCAGTATAAAATAACATAAAAACATCATCCATTGAGCTACCATTACCATGCCAGGACCGCACACATTACATTAGGTACATAATATATAGAAACATACACCCGAACTTCGGTTACACATTTATACATGTAACGAAAATATTAATGAAAGACAACCAAAGCATAAATCAATAACCTAACAACACTTTACAAAATGCACGGCTTCAGGTGGTGCCTGGACGCATCAAAGTTGACAAGAGATAGACGAGCCTTAAAGGTTAGGACTGAACTCCCGGTTGATTACCTACAGAAATAGATAGACAAAATATAGAATGAGCGAACTCAGTGAATAATAGTACATAAATAATGTAATGTTTAACCTGAATAATAAAACATATAACTGAAGATACATATGATTAACTACATTCCGTAATTATTTTCAAAACAGCCATGGGTCTAGTTTCCGTAACAGAGTGGCTTTAAGCCCAGCATATACAAAACAGCCATAGGCCTACAGATACAGAACGACCATGGGTCTAGAAATATCAGGACGGCCATTGGCCCAGAAATATCAGAATGGCCATCGGCCCAGAAATAACGGAACGGCCATCGGCCCAGAAATAACAGAACGGCCATCGGCCCAGAAATATTAGAACGACCATCGGCCCAGAAATAACAGAAATAACAGAACGACCATCGGCCCAGAAATATCAGAACGGCAATCGGCCCAGAAATAACAGATGTATGGACTCAAGAGGTGGCTCGAACGGATTCTAGAGGTGGCTCCCACCAAGGTGTAGCACTTAGTTCCGTACAGCACTTTGTTCCATACTAGAAAACATCAGAACAGATTAACTTCAGAATCATGCAGAAAGTACACACATTCTTCCCATTAATCACATGAATAAACATAGATAATATAAGTTTAACAGAACGTTGCCGATAATTGTTAGCAAAAGGTAAACATATTTTACAGTTTGAACGCTTTTAGAAATACGTAGATACCACAGTTCCATAATGCTTATACATCCCATTTGCTCATCATGTTTCAATGCCACTAACTAGCAGTTAACAGAATGGTAACATTAATTATCAATAGCAAACAAAACATATGGTACAATGTTGTGCTTAGATTTCCTCATGGTTCTTTGTAAGTAGACATACTTGTTTCATAATTAACAGAACCTTAACATTACCAATAATCCGAAGGTAAATGTACCATTACATCAACAGGCCAGAACAATTCATATCATAACATGAATTACATAACAATGTCGTTGATACGCAATTCTTTTCTATTAACCAACGTCACAGTGTTAATAGTTTGTATGCAATTCTTATATAGAATCATAGGTAATTCTTAGGATGGTACATTGACAATAATCATTAGCCATAACCCAAAATACAGAGTAGGTTCAGAGTCATACCGATGTGTGCTAACTCTTTCAATGTTCACATCAATTCTCAATCAACACACATGTTAACATATTAGCTCACGGAGAATAGAATGTTGTTAACAATTTTCTTAACGGTAGACCATGTACATTTGTAGCACTATTACTCACAGTGATCGGCTCCCGGTAGTAATGGGATGATGTCCTCCTCTCGACCTACAAGTACATTGCACAACACATTATATGAGATTATACTGGATCCTTTACTTATTCTCTTTGATCATTCAATCAATTAGCCATGGTGGTACCAAGCTCATTATTCTTTAATAAGTTATAATTCATGTCTCAGAAAACAGGAGAAATCGATGGGAAATGGTTTAGGTGAAGAAATGGTACAAAACTAGTTGACTGAAAGTGAACAGTCGCCACTAATTTGGGCATAACTATTTCTGTATTTATAATTTTGGTGTGAGACCACCGCCATTAGAAACTACACTTTCGGGGCTTGATTTTAGGCTTAAGAATCACTCAAAACGGAGTCTGGATGCAAAAGATATGCTTGTTCAAAGTTGGCTGGACAGAGCTGTCTCCGCACGTGCGGGGGAACAGTGCCACACGTGCGGCCTGGACAGTTTGCAGTCCGAAAATGGCTGAAAAATTGGGGTTTCTCATCTCCAAAATCAAACCTTAATTACATGTAAATCAAAGCCCAAAACCCTTTAATATAAGATAAATTTCACATTCTTAGCTTCCATTCCAATTCATAACTCCAAAATACAACTCAATTTCTCTATCACAAGAACAAGATTACAAATTAGAACACAAAACATAAAATAACCATGGTTTGGGGTTCAAGCTCCCTTACATGGTGGAATCCCTTTTTAGCGTCCTTAGGAACCATAAAACTCCTACAAGAAATTAAATTATGACATGACTTCATGCTATATGCAAAGATTCAACACCTTTTTACTTGAAGGAACAAAACCCATACCTATCATCGTAATTAATCCAAGAAATTCACTCTTTAGCTTATGATCTTTAAATATTGAGAGGGAAACTCTTACCTTAAGCTTTCATCACCACTTATTCTTGCATAGCCATGAAGAATTCAAGCCAAATCCTTGATTTCCTCTTCCACTCTAACTCTTTCTCCCTTCTTCTCCTTGAGTTCTCTCAAGAACTCTCTCTCTCACGTTGCTTTCCCTTTTTCTAGATATTTTGGTTCAAAGAGTTGAGTTCCACAACTCATAAAGCTTCTATGTATATAAATATACATACACACACAAGATTAACACAAGGGAGAGCCAAACGTGGCCTTATGAATCGTACGAAATTAAATTTCAATTAGACTTTTCAGATGACTCTAAAAATTACGCTGATCATGAATATGTCCTCTATTCTGGTTTCTGAAGCCTCTAAGGCCTTCAATTTGCAGTATAAAATTAACCACCCAACCGTGCATTAACGAATCAGACAAATTAGAATTCCAATTAATTTTCCCAAATAGTTCTAAAAATTCCCATTAACATACCCAAGTACTCAATTTTAATTTCTGAACCCATAAAGGTCGGCAATTCAATTTTAAATCCGTTACTCAATAGATAATGCTTCAATTCGAATAGATATAATTAAAGGAAAACACATCATCTCATAGTTAAATAAAGATGACTTCTTATACGCATTTTGGGGTCATTTCAAATACACATTAGAATTTTAGTTTATTTTATTGGAACGAATCACACACTTTATGAGTATGTTGGCAAAATCATTTTCCATGATAGCTATTTATTTTTATTTTTGAGCTGGTCTGGATGACTGAGTTTATTTGAGTTGATGGGAAATTATTATTGATGTGGAGAGTTAAAAATATCTTGCTAACTTTGGAATCCAGTGTAGTATTGTTTGGATGGATGTGTGTCTATAGCGTCTCTGATACCCACATAGTCACATAAGCATGTTATCAATTAAGCACATAGCATATGACACCACATCGAAGTCTCTATCAAGCGAGACAAACCCATTGTGATACTAATCACTTCCCACGTACCCAAAGTATTCGAACCCGGTACGCTCTGATACCAAGTTGTAACGCCCTCAAAATAAAGACATTAAACCCATCAAATAAGACATTCATTGACATATGAAATAACCACATTCTTCTATTCATCAAAGTTTCATTACAAAAATATTACATGTTAACAATAAAAGCAAAATGCCCTACGGGCTTACAGCTTTCCAAGTTAACACTTGGTTACAACAAAAGAGTGCTAACTCATTTACACATTAAGTCCTCGGCTTGAATATACATGTAATACATCAAAAAGAACTAAAACAACAACAATCTGCTCGCCTCTAGCCTCCCAAGCTATGACCTTGGAGGTGGCATGCTACCTGTACTTGAAAATGATATTCCCATATAGGGTGAGCCACAGCCCAGTAGAAATACACTAAACCAACCATGAACAATGACTAAAAGATTAGCAATTGATAGATGGCCAACACTGATACATCCACATAAATCACATTTTATGTCATCCGACTTATGAGTCCAAGTTACTTTTCATTTTCCCTTTTTCAACAGATATGCATATTAGCTCTATCATCATCTCAACAGATATGTATAAAAACTATATCCCACATTCACAGATAAGCATATAAGCTATATCCACATTCTCAACAGATATGTATAACAACAATATCCCACTTTCACAGATAAACATATAAGCTATATCTATACTTCACAAAGATAAGCATATGAGCTCTATCTTCACTTCTCTAGACAAGCATATGAGTTGTATCTACGGAGTTCATCCCCTATCTTCTCCCGATACTATCCGGTTTAGAGATACATCCCCCATCTTCCCCTAAACCGCGGAGTACATCCCCCATCTCCTCCTCTACACATAACGTATACAAACACATTGGTTCTATATACAATCACTCAATACATACAGTTAATGTATTCTATCAATCGTCAAATTTCATGACACATTCCATTGATTAGTTTCCGTTTGCCTAATCATCATGCATTGTCTACAACAATCACGACTATCCTCCACCGATAGCCCAAAGCAATTATTTCTAAACAGAAAATAAATGCACAAATGGATATTCAATCAACATTTCAATTCGGTGTGTGATAAACAATTCAACTACACCCTTTAACCCCATGCACTCCCAATCTCAACAATTCCATTTCATTTCCTCATTTCTCACAATTAATTATCTCAATTAATCAACCAATGTAATTAGGTCATTTTCCATAATTAACATTACAACCCTTAGGTCCCATTTTCATCAATGATTCAACATTTATTCCATTCCTATATACCAAACATGCATCTAGGTTTATTATAAATAAAACACCAACTTTTGTAAAATAACACAAAAGCCCCAAACTTTTACAAAATTACCAAACCAACCCCAACATCTCAAAATACCAAAATTTAAAGACAAAATCCATAGAGAGGAGTAGGATATTCCTACCTCAAATTCGGAGCCCCAAGGGAGAAGATGACAAAACCCAACGTGCTCCAAATCCCGAAATTTTCAGATTAAAATGTAGCCCTCGACGATCAACAACTTTTTTGTAAAGGCCAAAGATGAGCAAATCGCTCCTACTAGATCAAAACCTAGAGAGAAGGTAAAGTTCTAGAGTGAGAGGTTCAACAATGGTGTTTTTGGAAAAGTAGGAGAGAGAAGAGAAAGTGAAAAAGTGATTTGAAAAGTCAAAACACGGAACTTAAACCCAGTCGCCCCGCTCGAGCGTCAAACACCCCGCTCGAGTGTCACTCACAGACTCCCGCTCGAGCGCCAACAATCCCGCTCGAGCGGCGGATACACACTCCCAGAACTTTTACAGAACCAGGTCTCCGCTTGAGCTTCCAGCTCCCCGCTCGAGCGGCACTCACACAACCCCGCTCGAGCGGCACTCACACAACCCCGCTCGAGCGGCCAACTCCACGCTCGAGCGTCCAACACTGCACAGGAAATACTGGATGGGTGCAATTCCCGCTCGAGCGCCAAAACCCCCGCTCGAGCGGACAGGTCAAAATCTGGGCAACTAGTTTTGGTTTCTAAGCTCAACCAACCTGTAACAAACTTGCCCAACACATCCTATAACTCAAATACGAAGTAAAAAGGATGTAAACAAGATAATAATCAACTACCAACATCCACGGACACATGTCCGGATCACTGTACAACAAGGGTAAATCCGGGATCGCTATAACCACCACCATGCTACCACCTCCACTCCCACCACCACCACCATCACCATACTTGTCACACCCAAGAATTCCAAGATCCGACCCATATGAATAATCCAATAAATAATAGATAAAAGGACAATTAATAAAAGAAAATAAAAAGATGAACTCTTATACATGCTTAGTCAACATCATCAATTCCATAACGTAATTCTATTACATACATCCTATTCAGATTCTAGGTGAAATGAATATACAGTGTGTAAATCAAGCAATTAGAATTTAGTGTACGGTAAAATTTCCCTAAGGCTTACATGACAAAAAGGGTTCAACCCTTAATAAAAAATGACTCACAACCAAAATAAATAAGGGCCTTAGGCCTTAACATAAAAAAGGGTCCCCAAGCTCAAGCACACATACTGGTGCATCGCCTCAAAGTCTAGGCACACCATTAACACCTAAAAGGATTTCAGCCATGTAAGGTAAACATATAGTCCAGTAGAGAACATTTCATAAACCAATACAAATCTACAAGTATAGATGATCATGATGCTATACAAATATAACATGTTTAAAATGTTTTGATTAAACCACCATTTTTCCAACATTAACAGAAAGACCTGGTGAATCCTCTCATGCCCATGTATTTACTAGTGGTCATCGTTAAGCACCACCTAAAATTAGTGCACTATATGAAGTTACACTCTGCCAATGACCATCACCAAGTGTCACCTAAACTACCAAATTTACCAGTTACTAGCCAGAGGACCTTGGCACCTAACCGCGCATGTAATGCCTTGAAAATAATAATAGCCGATATGCCTCATAACACTCAACATACATGCGAAAGCCTAACAATCCCAACCATTTAATATCATAAACATTTCTAAAACTATAGTTCATTCATTAACCTCCTTAAAGTATTACACAAGTTATCACATGTGTTAATACATTAGTCAATTCTAGATTATGAATCTATAGCATGTGACCTATATATAGGAACATAAGTAAATAAATACAAGTTCATGCCCTGAATGCTACAAATTTCCAAGGCTTAGCTTGGTTACAACAAAAGTGGGTCAAACCTAATACACGAAAAGTCGTAGGCTTATATAAAACAAAATTTATAAGAAAACGAGTGTTCAGCTCTAACCTCCTCCTAAGTTATCCCCTTGGCGGAGGCATACTATCAGTACCTGGAAGTTGGTTTCCACATAGGGTGAGCTAAAACCCAATATAGAGACAAGTTTAATGATATGTATGATGTTTAACAGAGTCATATGGTGAATGCATATGAAAATGCAATTACAAAACATGTGTTTTCCCTTTCAAAACAATGCTATGCCAGAGTTCAAGTCACAGTTGATATATCGTTGCTTCAAAAGAGAAAATAGGGCGGTAAATATACATACTGGGAATCTCTAGGTACGTGTCTGCAAGTAGGCTATAAAAGTATTACCAAAAGCCATTTTACTGAAATTAACCGGAAGGAATGATACCTAACCGCGCGGGTTTTGGACTTTTACCAAGGACACAAAGGCCAACTTAAATAACCACAACCACAATCTCTAACCAAATTCACCACGGTATTCATCCCATTTTCTCCAAATAACCCTTTTTAATGCACAAGTGCGAAACAATTATTCAAATAGAATGCATGAGTGAATGGATTTCAGTTAACCTAGTTCTCATGTAATTTCTATAACAAACAATGCTATCCTCCACCAATAGCCAAAACAATTATTTCTATTTAATATATTTCAAAATGGATGATATATAATTCAGAGCATAACTAATCATCCCCACGTGGTTGCTGCCCTTTTTTTTTTATTTTTTTATTTCACATAAGTATCTATATATATATATATATATATTAGTGGGTGACACACATAATGCATGTGTAATTTAGATAAATAAATATAAAAATTAATATCATAACAGGTATGTGTGGACTCGCCTTTTTCGCATCCCCTTTTGGAAAGATTTGAAAAGAAATCCCTACAGTTCGGACTACCACGGTTCTGAATCTAATCTCACAAGTGCAATGTGAAATTGATAAACACCAAAGAGTCCAAATCCGGCAAATCTTTTGGAAAATCGATTTTGAATCAAATTGCCAAAAACGGACAACTTTGCCAGATACAGAGTCGCCACCTAAATATTTTACTTTGGGAAAATTTAGGAAACCCATGACTCGTGCCGAAGGCCACGTGTCCATTATCACCAAAGTTACCTCGGCTCGGGAACTTAGGTACGAGAGGGGAAGGTCATGAATTGAGCACCCCTGCTCGTCTGATCAAAGATCAGCCTCTACTAATCATAATATGATTTTTTTATAAACGCTATGCGTTCTTATTCCGGTTATTAAACTAGCTTTACTATGTGATGCGTACAAGCAAATATAGACTAGTTTGCTCAATTTGGAACAATTCAACTCATGTTTGTTTGCGAAAATGGTTTGAATTTGCCACCTCAAGTAGGCTTAAAGTTTGCGAATTTGCCACCAAACATAGTGGACTTAAAACATGATTTGCCACTCAACAAAGTGGGCTTAAAACGCACATTCGTTGAATCGTTCCAATTCAAACAACAAGCCTTCATCCACAGGCATTCATGCTATTTAGCATTTAAGCACATAGCCTCATGGAAAGCATGCTAGACATGGCAATATGGAAATCACACTCATGCAAGTATGCTACAGCATAAAAACTTACCGAGTACTCGAAGCCAAAACAGAAACTAGTTAGAAAGATGCATGATCCTAACTATACAAGATGCCTAATGTAACACATACAATATGTATTTTAATTGGCTCGGCTATTAATATGGCACATGGATTGATTTGAACAACATGTGATTAAACACGTATTCAAATAAGATATTGAAATTGTAATGACTCAAAAAAATAAAGAAATAAAATAAAATAAGAAAGGGAATATATGCATGATGACGTTTCGGTGGTGGAAATAAAATAAACAAAAGATGGAATATAGATTATGATGATGTGTGTGGGTGGACAATGTTTGTTAAAGCTAAAGAAAACACACAGGTGATAAAATAAAGAGGAGGTGCTGGAGTGGGGTTAAAAAAAGTGTAAAGAATATTTTCTAGAGAGAGAAGTAGTGTGCATGAGGGGAGATGAAAGACAACACTCAGGAGCTAAACAATTCATCTCTCTCTGCACTGCTGTGTGGATTCAACTCTTTCTCAATATTCATTTACATATATCATCATGGCTCTAGCAGCAGCAACAGCACCTGCAGATTCGGTAAAGCCTAGAGATGTTTGTATTGTGCGTGTTGCACGTACACCAATGGGTGGATTTCTTGGTTCTCTTTCATCTTTACCAGCCACTAAGCTTGGATCCATAGCTATTGTCATGGCTTCATCGATTTCCCTTGGACCCACTCATTATCATCCCTGCCTTGCCCCCTAGTTTTGAAGATTATTCAGAGCCTCTCCCTCTTTGCATCTATCTGTGCTGCTGGGGATAGTGCAACATGCAGTAGGAGTTCTGTTTACGGGGATGAGGTAGTCATTGTGGCGGCATTTCAGACTGCACTTTGCAAGTCAAAGAAGGGGGGTTCTCAAGAATACTCATCCTGATGATTTACTCGCACCTGTTCTGAGGGCATTAATAAAGAAAACAAATCTGAATCCAAGTGAAGTGGAGACGTTGTGGGCATGGTATTGGTTTCAGTCCCTTGCATTGCTAAATGCTAACATAAGTCTTATCCCCATTGCCTAGAAACTGTGCCAATTGGAATCGTGAATAGGTAGTGTTCTTCTGGCCTTCAGGCAGTTGCTGATGTAGCTGCAGCTATTAAAGCTGGACTTTTTTTTATATATTGGTATTGGTCCTGGGTTGGAATCCATGACAACAAACCCAATGGCGTGGGAAGGATCAGTCAAACCAAAAGTGCTGGTCAGATCTTCCTATATTTATATCAGGTCAAGACAATGGCCCAGTTCTGAACAATCTACAAATGTAGGTAATTTCGACCCCTCCCATTTTCCTTATACGCAGTCATAGGTTGGATTTTGAAGATTCATGTGTGTGAAATGAAATCCGAGAGCTCTGAGGCTTTGGATTGGGTTTTTGAATACCTAAGGCTTGTGTGAATCTGGTTTGAGCTCTGTTACAGAGCTGGTTATCGGTTGGTTTAGCTCTAAATGGATGGTACCATTACTGAGGTGTGAGTTTTGCTGGGTTTTCGATTTTAAGGAGCTTTTCTTGTAGGAGGGGTTGGAACACTTTGTGTCATCTCCTATTGTTAATATATGCTATTATAGTCCTTTTGTAATTAGCTCATCTTGCCCTCATATGATTTATTACAACAAACTTGAGGAAATAAAACGCCAGTGTGTGTCAACACTGAGTGGGAAGACCGATGATCATGGCAGTCTTAAGAGCATCAAGAAGATGCTCCAGAGAGAGCACAATAATTTGATATTTTGTCTGGAAAATTTGGACTTTTGCTTGTCTTCCTCTTCTTGGCTTGAGGTAGGGATTTTCTACACTCTAATATGGTTTTTAGCTTAGTTATTTGCTACTGTGTATAGATGATGAGATTTGGTGGTGGTTTGGACAAATCTAAGATTTGGATTTGAAATTATAGACGAGGGGTTTCTCGGTTTTGGACTCTATTGTGAATATGGGGTTTTGAAATGGGTTTATTTGTGTATAATTGATGAAATTGAGCCTTAGGGCTGTTATTTAAGAAAGAGAGAAAAATGCCTTAATTGGAATTAAATGAATTGTTTGTCAAAATAATGAAATTAATTATGGGAATATATAATTGGATTGGAAATGATGAAATTGGGTGGAAATGTAATTGAATGGTGTAGTTGGATTGATAAATCACTCACCTATGGAAGATGTAATAATTTATCTGTTGATAGATTTATTTACCTGTTTAGTGATAATTGTTTTGGGCTATCGGTGGAGGATAGCCATGATTGTTGTAGAACTGCATGGTGATTAGGCAAATTGAAACTAATCAACTGAATTATGTCATTGAATATGACGGTTGGATTAACACATTGAATATGTGTTATAATTGATCATTGTATATGATAATGTGTTTAAATACATTGTACATGAATGTTTATTGGGAGGAGATAGGGGATGTACTCCATATGTGATTATGTTTTTAAATACATTGTATATGTATGTTTATTGGGAGGAGATAGTGGATGTACTCTATATGTGATTATGTTTTTAAATACATTGTATATGTATGTTTATTGGGAGGAAATAAGGGATGTACTCCATATGTGATTTTGTTTATAAATACATTGCGTATGTATATTTGTTTGGGAGGAGAAAAGGGATGGACTCCATTTAAAAGCATGTTGGCCGGAGTGTCCTGGGTGAAAGACCCGAAATTTTATATATAAATGGGTGCCGATTCCTTCGGACGAAATATCCGTAAAATGGCAAGTTTGAAGTGTTTATGTGTGTTTTGTATAAATGGAAAAACTATTGAGTTGTAATCTCATATTGGTTGTTGAAAGATAAAGAATTTAACTCATGAATTGAGTAGTGCATATGAATTAGAAATGAATTGAAAGAAAATGGAATAAGATTGATTTTAGTGGCATATGAATATGCAGGCCTTGTGAATACTTCTGTATCGGTATTGTTTATATACGTGGTATTTATACCTTTGCTAAACCTCATATATTGTGTTAGATCATTTCTACTGGGCTGTTGGCTCACCCTATATGGAAATATCATTTTCAGGTGTAGGTGAAATATTTCCTCCAAGGCAATAGCATGGGTGGACTTTTGGGAAGCAAGGGCTTCTTATTTATGCCTTATGTGTGTATGTTTGTTATTTGTAAAGCCGAAGGCCTAAGATGTAATGAGTGAGACTCAATTTGTGTAACCAAGTAATGACTTGGAAAGATGTAAGTCTACATGGCATTTAACTGTTTGTTAAATAGTAAACTCTAATGTATGAAAGTATGTTGTTTCTCATATTTAATCCGCATATGAGTTATCTTTATAGTATTATTTTGGGGGCGTTACAGAAATTGCAATGTAGTTTGAATGATGCGCCGAGCCTCGGTGCATGCAATACAAATGAATGGACGCAAGCATGCGATATGCTAATTGAAATATGTCCCTAATTTAACCATCAAAAGCGATTAAATAAAAGGGAGAAAGACGTGGGGTTGGAAGACATACACACATGCATGCACACTTATTACAACATTACGCCCTCGTAAAGGAGGGTCCGAATGAATAAGAGCTAACTAGCTACGCTAATTAAGCTAACTAATTATTACAAAACTCGAAACTAATCAACTATTCTAGTTAACTAATTAAGTAATTACATCACATCTAATTAACTACTTAGCTAATTAATGGATTACAAGCCAATTGCAAATAAACTAAGTAATCAACTTCTTAGCTCTGGGAAGTGATGGATATGCATGCACATGCTCAATTCCACACTTGAAAAGCCACTGCTTTGCTGCAGCGAGCCTCTGTTTGCACATTTGATCACTGAAAATTCTGCCAACTTCCAGAACACCTCTACTTCAACTTACCAACACATTGTGCAAAAATCACTGATGGCCGACAAGAGGGACAAAGGGCCGGTCGGCTACCATTGGTGGCCGGTCAGCCACTGGTGGTAGCTGTCGGCAACTGATGGTTCACACTTGCATGCTGCAACAGAGAGCAAAACAAGGCAAAACAGTGTATTCTCACTGGTTGTCTGTACTGTTTACCCTCCCTATCATCACACAAGTTCAAAAGAGAGAAACTCTTGGCCCTCAAACCATCACTCAAGTAATTTCCATGCATGATGGCTAAGGGACCAAGTTTGTACAAGTGCATGATCAAGGGCAATGGTGACCAAGGAAAGTGGCACATTTCATCACTCTTGAGTATGAAATGTCCCATTTTCCTTGTGTTCAAATTAACGTCCGATTCGAACATATACAATGCAACATGAAAATGCTTATCTTGCCTCTTTTACTTGTCAATTTTGTTTACACATTTTAATTACCAGGTCATTCTTTAATCCAATTGTCCATTGGTGATTATCCTCTAGTGAAAAGAGGGCTCAAACCATAACTTGCTTTGGACATGAAAGTGGCATTACACTGTTGGTAATGAACCCCCTAAGGGATTAAACCATTAGGTGTAGCACCTCAATTTCACACTTAGGCAAACATGTGGTTTGAAACCACTTTCAAAGCAAATCAAAAAGTGAAGAAATGAGGGAGATTGCAGAGATTTACGTACTGAAATTAAGTGATAAAAGCACTAAAAACATGCAACCAACTGATGCCAATGAGAGTTAAAGCCTTAAAACACTAAGCTAGTGAAAGAATTAACACTACAACCATGCCACGTAAGGCTCAAATGAAACAAACAACCAAAAATAGAGGCTTGACAACCTTAAATATGGTCTAAAACATGCTGGACTCGAGACACAAAAAAGCCAAAACATTAAGCTAATGCATGGGGTTACACTACAACTATGCAAAGCAAGACTCAAACAAACTAACCATCCCAAAACAGAGCTAAAACAGGTTATTTTAGACGCTAAGACATGCTGGACTTGAGCTAAGTTAAGCTAAAAAAAATGCTAACACGTAAGCTAACTAGGCATGCAAACAAGACATGAGGAGGGGAGGCTAACCCCGCCAATTTTGCACTTCAAAATGAGTTTTTTGCCACTGAAAGACCTCTGAAGTTCAGTGGTTAAAAGGGTCAAAAAAGTTGATTTGAAAGTGATGAATAAAGGTGCAAAAGCTTAGCAAACTAGTGAGCAAGAAGGGTGAACCACCCCTAACTAAAGAAAAGTCTCAAACCACCACTTTTGAGACACAAAAATAGAGTTTTTTTTTGGTTCAAAACCAACATCAAAACAGTTAAAATAGATGGCAAAACAAGTATGCTAAACAAGTGAACAAAGCAAACAAACTACCTCTTCAAGCAAAGAGTAACTCTAGGCACAAATCCAAGCTAAAACCACTTGCTAGAGCTCAAAACAAGTCTCAAGGAACCTCAACTCAAAGAGAAATAACTTTGATCAAGGTAGTGTATGTAAAAGTGTAGAGAAAACAAGTTTCAAGGCACAAAATTGTAAGAGAGGGAAATCTAGAGAGAGAGAATTTTGTTCCAAAATTGCTAACCTCTCCAAATGGGGGAGAAACCCCCCTGTATATAGAAAAAAACTCTCTAAGCTTAGAAACATCTCACCATACACATGTAGGGAGAGGCAGCTCATTGTGCTAACAGCTGGCACAGCTGTCAACAAATATCTAGAAAAAGGCATTGGTCGTCGTCGGCTACCACTAGTAGCTGACCGGCCACCACTGGTGGCCAACCAGCCACACTCCTGGCCGACAACCTATGGTGGTGGCTAACAGATCACCAAAAGTTTCAAGCAAGAAAAACCGAGGTTTTGGTCCAAAACAAGGCACAAAACAGATAAGGTTTCAAGGCTCAAAGGCAGGGCACTCCACCGAGAACTTCAAGCACTCAAAACGAACACATGAAATCGTAATCATCGAGTACACAAGTGATGATGTCCGTGCCATGAGGACGGTCAAAAATGGGGTGTCTACAGTTTGTTGTCTAAATAGTAAGAGTGTTCTTAATGAAACCCAAAATCTTGGATTCAAATCTTGCTCACGCCTTTGAATAATAATTTTTTATTTTATTTTAGGATATGAGAATTTGCCACGTGACAGAAGGAGAGGCCACTACACTATTAGACACTAGGTCATGTGCTCACGTATATAATAGTATAGGTAGATATATAATTGAGACTACATCGACACCCTAAATTTGAATATAATTTTTTTCCATCATGAAATATATTTCGTTTAATGGTACACATTATAAATATTCATAACTCTTTTACGGTAATAAAATAAATAATAATAATAATAATAATAATAACTATAATAATAACAACAATAATAATAAATGGTTACAAACGAGTCAATATTCAATCAATTAAGCCCAAAATGAATGGAGTTTAATAATTTAAAATAAATCTCTAACTGAGATTAAGGTATAAAATAATTTTAAAAGACTTAAGGTGGTCCCCACCATTCACATAATTAAATATGAACCAAAATGATTAAATATGGGCTAATCAAATAAGTCCCAAAAATTAGATTTATATCTCATTTATTACTCAAGGCCCAAAAATAAATAAAACTCAAGAAAATTTGCCAAGCGGGCCTTGTAAAGTCAAAATCAAGAAGTAATATAATTTGTTTTCACCAATTTAAACATAATAGTCCACGATACCACAACTATAATAATAATAAGTGCAAAATTCAATTTGATTCAACTCGTTATAGTGATCCTATGTAAAATAGGTTTATAAAAACAATTTCTTTCAAAGTTAAAAAAAAAAAAAATGTATTCTCAACCTAAAATCAAACCCTCATTTGTGTTAATTAAATTTACCAAAAATCATGAATTCCACATGCATCAAAATTATTTTTTTTTTTGAAAAAATAAAAACATCGAAAAATTCTATAATATACAAATTATGACTTGGTTGTTACTAATGCTGTATTATTTTGCTTATTAATCGAGAAGGTTTTTGCTGATTTCTTATATTTTTGGTTATGTCTAAAGTGGTGCATCGGATATTTAATTATGCTCCAAGTAGTGTTTGTTTATGATCTATTATAATATTTTTATATGACAATATTTAAGTATTTTATTACATGAAAAAGTGCTTAAGGTAGGTTGACTCAAAAGTAGGATTTATGCTTATAAGAGTTATTCACATTGATGCATAAAAAATTATAAATTTAAGTCATAAACAATGTCATCAAAGGGAATCTATAACCTTAATAATTTCAGTTCTCAAAGTGGTCCTGATTAATTATGTGACACATCATAATAATCGCAAAAATTTTATTTCAGCCAAATGATTTTTGCATATCGTTTTTGGCAAAGCTCATGAATGTGCACTATCAATAATACAATAAATTCAAAAAATTTATTTAAAATTATTCAAGAAACATCAATAGGTGCTTTAAATATACACAATCATTTTCGATCAATCATTATTCTTTAATAATACTTCACATTATTTATCATTTGACATTTGTTAATTTATTTTCTAAAAACTTAACAAAAAAAAGTATTGAATTCCATTATTTTAATCAATCCATGTCAAATTAGACGCTACACGTGTATGTACATAACTTATAGAAATATGATGTCTAACATAAAATCACAATGGAGTTAATTTTAATTAATATAATGATATTTTATATTATGATACGTGTTACAAAAAAATAATATTAATTTTTATTTTAATAACCTTAATCTTATCGTTCTATAAAAGTGTTCGTTAAATACTTATATGTAATAAATTTAGTCAAATTATTTGTTTATTTTCTTCCATTGTGCTATAGAAGTGTAATAAATTCTGCTCTATTGTGCTATATGTAATTATTTATTTTGAATACTTATATATAATAAATTCAATTCTATCGTGCTATAGAAGTGTAATTATCATATAATGATTTTATATGATATATATTAAATAATAAAATAAATACTTACTTTGATATTAAAAATAATAGTTAAGTTCGGAACAAAATTAGTAATATAAAACTAAAAGTGATTCTAATTATTTAATTTAATTTTTATATTTATATTTTTCAGAAAATAAAAATATGATGAAATAGATTTATACAAAATTTATTTAAAAGATTAAATATAAATAAGTTGTGATTGGATGAAGAAGAAAATACATAAATTAAACAGGTTTGGTTTCATAACTTATGATTCACTTTTTACAAAATTAATTTTTTTTGGTTTTTTGTGTTTTTTTTACTGAATTTTTTAAATATTTTAAGCAATTTTTTTTTTAATTTTTAGATACACATAACATAAATACACATAAAAATTATAATATTTGTGAAAAAATCTATAAAAATTTCACTAAATATAAAAAAATATATAAAAATTTAGTACATTTTTTGTTTTCTTGTGTATTTATTGATTTTTTAAAATATTTTTTCAATAAATATTTTACTTTTTAGATACACCTAAATAAGGTGCATCCAAAAAAAGTAAAAAAAAAAAATGCTTAAAATTTAAAAAATATTCACTAAAATATATATATATATATATATGTATAATAAAAAAAACTCAATTTCCAGAAATTTGAATTCAGAAAATTGAAGCCAAACATAGCGATTTTTTTTCTTTAATATTCTTTTTGAATTATTCATATATATTGCATGTAGGTATATAAAAATTAAATTAAATATAAATATTTTGTAATAAATAATTTCATAATAAATAAAAAATTATATATAAATTAATATTAAGACATCAATAAGATAGATAAAAAAAATAAAAATATAAAAGAAAATTAATTTAATTCGTGCGATGCAAATAATTAAGGACATTTTATCTTATTTATTTATTTGTATATTGAGATAATTGTTTCTATAAATATCATAATAATTAAATTAAAATATCAATTATATAAAAAAAAAATTGATAATGAAAAAATTAGGGATATTTACCAATAAATTTCATCTTACAAACAAGTACTCTAGTTAATCCCAAGTTTTTTCTATTGATCAATTAAGTCCTGTTAGTGGAGAGTTTCTTTCCATGTAGTCCCATTTTCGATTTTGGTAATATTTTGGTGGACGACTATACCCTTTTATTAATGTGGAAGGTATGATATAATACTCTAATGTGGCATGTATTATTGTGACACTCCAACATAGTAGGTATGATGTGATACTCTAAATCTTTTACTCAAAAAAAAATTAAAAATTCTTTAGTGTACTTTTTTCAAATGTGACAACGTGGCGGCTATAGTGTGACACTCCCAAAAAATTAAAAATTCCTTAGTGTACTTTTTTTTCAAATGTGACAACGTAACGGTATGATGTGACACTAAAAAAAATTTATTAGTGTACTGTTTTTTCTAAATGTGACAACGTGGCACAAATGTGACAACGTGACGGGTATGATATGACACTAAAAAAAACTAAAAACCCATTAGTGTACTTTTTCCAAATGTGTCAACGTGGTAGGTATGATGTGACACTCCAAAAAACTAAAAACTTATTAGTGTACTTTTCCCAAATATGACATGTGACACTATAACATGGCAAGTATGATATGACACTGTAAAAAATTAAAAACTCTTTAGTGTACTTTCCCAAATATGACATTGTAACATAGCAGGTATGATGTGACACTAACAAACTCTTTAGTATATTTTTTTCATATGCGACACTCTAATGTGGTGGGTAAATGAGTCATTACACATAAAAAATGACTTAATGGATCACAAGAAAAAATATAAGATTATTAGTCAATCTCCTAAAAAATTAAATATATAATAAAAAAATATATATAATTAATTACCTATACTAATATATATGTGAGCACACGACTTGATGTCTAATAGAGTGGTTGAGACGCCCTGAAAATATTATATGAATCAACCATTCATAAGATCTAGACACATAATAGAAATGTTATATTTTCATTCATCAGAGTTAATATTACAAAAGATATCATATGCATTACATTTTCATAATATTCATCTTGAAACTATAGCATGTAACTCTAGTTTAGAACAACAAAATAAATGCCCTAAGGGCTTACATCTTTCCAAGTTGTCACTTGGTTACAACAAAAGAAGAGTCAAAAACTCTTTACAATTAAAGCCCTCAGCTTAAAGGAAACATATAAACACAAAAATGAAATCACAAAAGTAGAGCCTTTAGTCTCTAAGCCTCCCAAGCTATGTCCCTGAAGGTGGCATGTCACCTGTATCTAAAAATGGTTTCCCAAGTAGGGTGAGCAAAAGCCCAGTACACATATGCTAAACAATATATGAGAATTAACTAAAATATATGAGCATCAGATAAATGTGCGACATTCTTAACCAACACATACTCTTTTCAAGGTCATTCAATATGGATAACCAATATCTCAATTCATTTACATTCTTTCACTTTGGGTAAATCAATTAACACATATTCATTATTATCAAAACAACCAAAGTGATACTACAACTCAATGGTTCACAATTTAATATATTCATCAATCTAACACTTCTATTTCTTGCCATTTTACGGAACCATGTCCGAGGGAACCGACACCCACAAATATATAAGATTTCGGGATTTTCACCCTGGACACTCTGGCCAACTTAATTATCAATGGAGTTCATCCCCTATCTTCTCCCAAACAATAGAGTACATCCCCTATCTCCTCCCAAACAATGATACATATACAATGTATTTAAACACCTTGTCATATACAATGACTAATCAAAACACATATTCAATGGTTTAATCAAACCGTCATATTCAATGACATAATTCAATCGATTAGTTTCAATCATCCTAATTCTCATGCAGTTTCTACAACAATCATAACTATCCTCCACTGATAGCCCAATACAAATATATCTAAACAGATAAATAAATCTATTAGTAGATAATTTATCAAATTCCATAGGTGTGTGATTTATCAAACCAAACTACACCATTCAATCACATATTCCCCCAATTTCATGATTCCCAAACCAATTTCATAATTTACATAAATAGTTATTCCAACTCAATTTAGGGCAAAATTTCCCCCTTATCCAAAATATCAACCCATAGGTCTAAATCTCACCATTTCAACAATAAATAACCACGTACATAAACCCCCAAGGTTACTTTGTAAATCAACATGAAAACCCCCCTCAGTGTAGAGCCCAAACCTTAGCTTTTACCAAAACTCTTTCCAAATCCCACCATTTATACAAAATGACAAATATTTAGGTTAAAACTCATATTGACGAGTAGATTATCCCTACCTCAAGTGGAGAAGCTTAAAGAGGAAGAAGGAGAAACTTGGAGATGCCCCAAACTTGAACTTTTTCGAATCAAAAGGAAGCCCACGCGATACTCTACCTTTTTAACAAAGGAAATAGGGTAGAAGGGATTTAGATTATGGAGTATTTGTAGAGAGAGAGTGCTTTAGAGAGATAGACTGCAGGATTAGGGTTTTGGGATGAAAAGAAATCAAAAAGTGATATAAAATCACGCTGCTGCGAACTGATATATGCGAGGCTCGCTCGAGCGAAGGAGTTGTCACTCGAGCGACCAGACACAACAGAGACCTCACTCGAGCGCAAGAAGCGTCGCTCGAGCATAGAATGCAAAGCTTCAGGTCTGCCATGGACGCAAACGCACGCTCGAGCGCAAGAAGTCTCGCTCGAGTGAAGAACAATTTCACAAGGCTCACTCGAGTGTAAAAAGCCTCGATCGACCAAAGAGGCAAATACACAAGGCTCGCTCAAGCACAGAGGCTAAAATTTGGGCAACAACCATTTGTACCAAAAGACAGCCAACCTGTTCCAAACTCGCCCAACAAGTCCCAAAACTCAAATTCAAAGAATTAAAGGGAGGAAACAAGACATAGACAACAACATACAATCATGAAACTCGAGTCCGGAACACAATAAAGGTCGGGAAAAAATCGGGATCGCTATAACCTCCCCCCTTAAGGAATTTCGTCCTCGAAATTTTTTACAAGTTTCAAAACCAAGATTATCAAGTCTTCAAAATGATTGTCATTCAACTCTCATCACCATGACCCACCCACCGGTCATTCCATCTCTTCACAAGAGAGCAAATCCACCACATATACATAGCCTAACATATTTTACCAATATGCATGATTCAAAATTTTAATTAATTTTCAATACATCTTCCATATCTCCAAAACATATTCAATGTTTATGATATATTTGCATTTCCAGGACTAAAACAATATATACAATGTTCAAACTAAACTTGCATTTCCGAAACACATTCAACATTTACAATGTTTTCATAATCCAAAACATATACAATGTTTTATAGTTCATAAATGAAACTAAAGTGCCAACATACATTCAAACATCAATAAATAAGTCCATATATTTCTCTCGGACTTCCAATTCACACTCCCAAGTTGCTTCCTCAACCCCGTGATGTTTCCACAATACTTTGACCAAGGGAATCGTCTTGCCTCGCAAGACTTGGTCCCATCAATCCAAGACTCGCATCGGTCTCTCCTCATACAAGGCATCCTCACCTACCTCTAAGTCGGTCCAATCCAACACATACGATGGATCTGGCTCATATTTCTGAAGCATACTAATATGAAACACGTCATGTACTCCGGAAAGTTACGGAGACAACGCTAAACGGTATGCAACCTGCCCAATCACCTCAAGGATCTCAAAAGGACCAATAAACCGAGGGGATAACTTTCCACTCTTCCCAAACCTCATCAAACCCTGCCTAGGTGATATTTTCAAAAAGACATGATCACCCACCTCGAATGACAAAGGTGTCCTCCTACGGTCGGCATAACTCTTTCGGCGACTCTGGGCTTTAACCAACCTCTTACGGATAAGTGTCACTTTCTCCGTCGTTTCCCGAACCAATTCTGGACCTAATAAAGGTGCATCACCGACCTTGGCCCAACACACCGGAGATCTACTCGGTTGGCCATACAAGGCCTCAAACTGTGCCATGCCAATACTCGATTTTAAACTGTTATTGTAGGCAAACTCCACTGAGAGTAGGTGTCTCTCCCATGACCCCTTAAAGTCAAGGACATAGCCTCGAAGCATATCCTCAAGGATCTGAATAATACGCTCGGACTGCCCGTCAGTCTAAGGATAATAAACCGTGCTAAAAGTCAACCTAGTGCCTAAGGCACTCTGCAAACTCTGCAACAACCGAGCAGTGAAACACGAATCTCTATCTGAGACAATCGTCACTGGGACTCTATGCAACCTCACTATGTCCCAAATATACAAGTCAACAAAGTAATCTACCGAATCTCTTACGCGCATAGGAATAAAACGCGCCGACTTGCCCAACCGATCAAGGTAATCTACCGAATGGTGTCTTGATGTCTTCGATTTCGGTTGTCGATCGTCTTTCATTAATGAAGTACATGTTTTTGATTGAGCAATTGCCTTAGTGGGTTAGGCTTTTGCGTCAGAACGAGTAAGGTTGTCGAGTTTTGGCCAATTTATGTCCCTTGTTTAAAGGTAGGATCAAGGAAGATTCAATTAAGGGCTCGTTTCAAGTTCAATTGAATGTGTTTGAGTATTACATTTTCTGGTTTGCTTATTATCCTGTATGTAGAGGAAATAGTGAGAATTCTGATACTATGAGGGTTCGGAGGAGTAGAAAGTTTCGATTGAAGATTGGGCTTCTTCGTTTCTAGGATTATCGAGCAATAAGTGTGGTGGGTCAAAGAAAAAAGTTGAGTGTGGTTTGTATTTATGCCTTGTTTATTCATGTCTTCGTGCATTTGTGCCAATTTTTGTTAATATACACCAACCTTATTGTAGCTCGCTTCTACATTACAATTCTAGTTATGATAATTCTGTTTTTGATCAAACCAAGTTCATTGTTAATACCCTGAAACAATTTTTGTTGATCAATAGTGATTTCTCACCCGTACTTGTAAATGTTTTCAAATCATTCAGAGGGTCATTTCCTTTTCATTCGGCTCTTGGCGAGATTCCGCCCACTTCCGGGTTGGGAGAGGTTGTCAATTTGTTTGTGAAGTATCTGAATTTGAGTTCAGTTGCATTTACTGAAGTGTCCGATCTAGTTAAATATAGTGAGAGTCCTAGGTGGAGGGTATCAGGATCTTCAGATGGTTTTCAGTCAAGAAATGCTATGACAGTAACTTCTTATGTGAATTCTATTGGTTGTTGGAACACACGGATTCAGAGGCCATTGTACTGGTTTGTATTGAGGACATTTTTGTTTTGCCCTGTGGAGACTTCTATCATGAATGCATCTCAGGTGTCCTCTGTTTGGATTAGTTATATGGAACCTTGGACAATCAGCTTGGAAGATTTAAGGAGCTAGAGGTAGATGTTGGTACATCAGCTAAAAATACTACAAAGGTGAACCCCCAATCTTCAGCATGTGGATATGGTAGGCCTTTGTATTGTCCAATTATTTGTTCTACAGTTCCTTGGTTATGCATTTTTTTTTTTATTTTTTTTTTGGATTTACACACAAGTTCCTTCACACAGATCTAGAAGTAATCGTGCAAATGGTATCAAAGGTTTGTTTCTCACTAGCAATTCTTTTAATTACATGTTATGATTTAAATCATTATGCATATATTAATGTTCCTTTACAAATGGAATAGAGAATAAATGCTTAAATTTTTTTAGGGGGCTTTATCTTGGACTTTTGAATTGATAATTTTGGCTCAAAACTTACAAAATTGTGGGCAATGAATTTGAACTAATAGTTTCATGTATGATATATTGTAACTGTTAAAAAATCCAAAGATTGTTGCCCTCTTTATGTCTTACTGAATAAGCTCTTGGGTGGTAAATTCCTAATTCATTGTAATCATGTTTTCCATTATGGAAGGTATCATGAGGGTAAGGCAGTTCATTGATATCCTTGTTGTGGAATAACACAATAGTTCAAGAGGTTGGAACACAGAAGTTGGTATGTGTAATTAATTGAACTTGTAGTAACATGTTTGCATAGTCTTGTCATAATAAACCAACTGCCTAAAGACAATAGTGGGGATAATTAGTTGGTGTCTAGAATGCAAATTGTGATTATTTGATAATAGAGTTGAAAAAATTCTTGCAAGTAGCTGGTTTGAAGAATGAGTAGGAAGAAAGTCTAGAATCTTAAATATATAGGACTAGTTGAAGTGGCTGGTTTTCTATCAGAGGGATTATATTTATACATAGGTCATACCTGTATTATTAGTCATGAAAAATATTACCTTTAATTGAGGTTTGGGAAATTTTTCCCCATTGTTTGTATAATGGAAATAGCTGTAAATGGCATGATGGATGGTGGAAGCATAATATGGTTGGACATATTATCAGGAAACCTGAATTTGTAACCCTATAATTGCTTGGATTGAAAACAATCTGCCAATTATGGACTTAAATTCCCTGGAAAATTGAGTCATTGGTTTGCATTAGGTTGTGAATTTGTCAGTTTCTAAGGCTGTATTTGGTTGGGGATTTGCGGAGGGATTTTCAAAGGGAAAGGGAAAGGGAAAATGTGTTTAATTTTATTTTTATTTTTATTTTTATATGTATCTGGAAAATCAAATTATGTTGAAATAAAACTACACAAAATTTATTTGAAAGATTAAATATAAATATGTTGTGGTTGAATTAAGAAGAAAATACATAAATCAAATATGTAGAGTACTGATTTTCTTTTTAATATTCTTTTTGAATTATTTATACATATTGTATATAGTTATATAAAATTTAAATTAAACATAAATGTTTTGTAATAAATAATTTAATGTTAAATAAAAAATTATATATAAATTAATATTAAGATATAATAAGATAGACAAAAAATAAAAAATATAAAAGAAAATTAATTTGATCCATGCGATGTATATAATTAAGCACATTATGTCTTATTTATTTACTAGTGTACGTCTGTGCCTGAAGGCACGGTAGAAATAATGTTGGGATTAATCTTCTCTAGTCCAATCTTTTATGTAGTATATGGAAAATTTATTCACAATAATTTTGGAGAAAAATTGTTATCATCACTATTATAGCATCACTGTTATTCTTACCCAGGTTATCAATCCTTCTTGTTCTAATTGAGGAGGTTGGTCTCATTCGAACTTCAACTGAAATTCAAAAAGAAGATAATCTCAGTAATTGTAATATTAACAAACCATCTCTCATGTCAACTATTGATAGGTAATGTTTAAAAAGAATAAGGCATGGAAATAAAAATTTGTGCACTGCCACTCACCCCCAATTCTGCAAAATTAATAAGTGTATCAAAGCCTAAAGTCTAGCAAGAAAAATGTATCAATTAGTTAAATAAAATGTATGATTAACAAACTCATGAATATATTACACTTAAGTCTTAGTGATTGCAATATTAGTTAGTTACGGCACTCATTTCACTTTCCTAAGCTTCAGTCTCAGACTCTTCATATTACACTTCTCTCTTATTAAAGCTTAGTTAATAACCAATTACAGAGAAAGAGAAAAATCGAAAGTAAAAAAAATAGAAACTAAACCTTAATCAGTAAAACAACCTCTCTTCGGGCAATCAACTAACCCTCCAATCAAGCATATATGTCTATGGATTACACTGATCTCAAAACATCAAGCACTATTTATAATAATTGCAAAAGCAAAAATTATCAAGCACTAATTAAAAGGTCTAAACACAATATTAGATTTTAGCACTTAAACACATCAACAAGCACTAATGTTTATAAATGCCTCCCTCCATCATCAAGCACTAATGATTTAGCAAATATATTTAATTTCTAACATTGAACATGTCAGTCTTTTAGAGATATGGAATTCAGCATTTAGGTAGATAACTTTTCAAGAAGCAATTTGTCTCACACCATTTTATTCATTTATCTGCAATTTTTGCCTCCCTCTATCTCTACTCCCCCTCAACCCATACCTACACACTTTCTCTGTTTTTTAATCTATGTAGCAAATATTTTATGCACCTAGACACATGTGGCCTCCACCCTAGAAACTACTATATATCAAAAAAATGTTTAAAGGAGACACATCCATATAGAGGGAGGGGGGGAAAAAAAGAGATTTATTGACCAAGAAAAAGGCTCTTTCTTTGATAACCTTCATGGATATCATTGGCACCACAATGCAGGGAGCGTCTGTTTTAACAATCTTCAAACCACAATCTCAAAAGAAAGATTTCATAACTCATAACTAAGATCGAGTTGAGAGCATTCAAACTATTTAGAAGTAATGCAAACAAAAAAAACAAAAAACTGCTATTTTTTTTTGTCTTTCCCCAAAACAATAAATAATAATAAAAATAATTAGCAAAGAGAACATCATCCAAAAAATAGATAAATTCATAAACACAACCCAGTTGAGCAAAGGGGAACTTTGTCCTCAACCAAAAGTTTGATTATTCAATTAATCTCCCTTCCCATTCCATTCCCTGTGAATTAATAAACACATCAAGCAAATCAAATAGAGAAACAATTTATCAAGCATTTGGCGAACAAATGAAAATGATATTTCGATCAAACAATTTATCAAGCATTTGGTGAACATTGTAGGGAACCAATTTATTTTGTACTTCAATTATTGCAAAATTATACCCAAATCCTTGAATAGAATGAATAAAATAAATTTAATTAAAATAATAGGAAATTGGTTAAAATTTATTCCAAGTGACATTAAGAAGTTGGTCTTTGAACTATGGAAATCAAGTAAAAGATTAAATCATCACTTGCAACATGAATGTACAAAAAATAAAAAATAGAAGCAAAATAAAGGGATGGAATCTTGATTACCTCTATTGAATGTAGCCTTTACAACTATTCTCCTCACCAAATTCCGATGCTTCATTCACATGTACAAAGCATTAACAATAAAAATATTAGCCATACATGAATTGATAATTTCTCTACAACACTCCAACTCAACAAAAAATTGTGCATTGATTTTAAGAGAAAATATCTTTCATACTTAAAACTAATTCCCCAGATAACAGCAAAAAACTAAAAAAAATAAAAATAAAACACAAAAAAACTATAACAATAAAAGGCAAGTGTGTCCAACACAGATGGAGTTGAAGGGTTTGAAGAATTCGAAAGGAAGATTAATCTTAATTTTATATAGATTTCAACCCCCCCCCCCCCCCACCCCCACCCCCCAAAAAAAAAAAAAAATAAAAACAACAAAACTCCGCTGACTTATGAATATAATGTTAAGGGCAATAAAGAGATATGAACAACTAACAAAACTCTACAAGCAGTGATATCACAAGAAGAAAACCAGGAATTGAAGTCATGCAAAGAAAGAAAAATAATAGAAGGATTAGTTAAAAGCTACATATAAAAATCTTAGAAACACAAACCCAGAAACAAAACAAAACAGAACACAAACCCAGAAACACAAAAAAAAAAAAAAAAAAAAAAAAAAAAAAAAAAAAAAATTAATAAAAAAAAATGAAAAACCCTTAAACACAAATAAATTTAAGGTTAGAAATTATAACGGCTTGGGTTAGACTTGACCTTTTCAAGTTCTTGTATTCGGGATCCTATACTCACTATCGTTGTCTATACTCCTTATCTTGTTGTTATTTGGAGTTGCTGGTTGTGTGGTGAACAGGTTGTGAGTTCGTTTTTTAAAGGAGTTCATGTATATTTTTCTTCAGGTTCACTCGAGCTTTCTTTCCTTTGCTCGAGCGGTCTTTGGTTCCATCTAGTATTTTTGCAGGTCTGCAAAACTACTGGAAGTTGGGTGATCTTCGCTCGAACGGTCTTTTCTTCGTTCGAGCGGTCTCACGCAGGTTTAAACTTTTGGGAGGGAGTGATTGTGCGCTCAAGCCATGTTTTGGTTGCTCGAGCGGTGTCACTTTCTTGTGTCTGATGCTCGAGTAGTGGTTTGGTCGCTCGAGCAGTTTATGCATATATCAGATCGGAGAAAGGTCACTTTATGTCACTTTTTAATCTATTTCTCTATCTAAAACACCCCCAAATCTAATTTCTTCACTCTGCCTATCTCTAGTTCTTGTCTAAATACCTCGAATACACCCAAATTCGATGATCTCGCCACCCTAGTGCTTTGGAGTAAAGTGTAGAGCTCGTAAACGTTTTAATTGGTGAAACTTCCATTTTGGACTCGGTCTAGAGTTGGGTCTTGCTTTCTTCTTTTTCTACTCTTGACCTCCTTATATAATTCTTAGCTTCGTTATGTGCTCCTTGTAAAGTATTGTGATTTGGGAGTTGGGGGTTTGATTTAGGGTTTGGTTTTTAAAATGTAAAAGAAGGGTTTTCAAATGGGTTCTTGAGAAATGTTGTGGAATAAGTATATTGTTGAGTTGTGTGGAAATACTGGAAAATTCTCCTTTAAATCTTTTTTTGAAAGAAAATGATGTTTTATTGGAAATCATTAGTTTTTGACCTATCAATGAAATGGGAAGATGTTGAGTTTTGAAAAGATAAAATGAATATATCAGTTGATGGTGAGAGTCGAGTTGGATATGTATTATCACTCCCATTTTGAAATTTATGAAATAATTGTTGATGGAAATTTAGCTTTTGTATAGAGATATCTGTTTTGGGCTATCGGTGGAGGATAACCTTGATTGTTGCAGAAATTGCATGAGAAATAGGTTAAATGAAAACCATTTATTCATACATTTTGCATTGAATATTGTTTTAGATCCTTACATTGAAAATGTATTATTTTTAAGAAAAATAAGTGAATACCGTGGTGAATCTGGTTAGGTGTTGTGGTTGTGATTTTATTATGTTCGCATGTGTGTCCTTAGTGAAAGTCTAGAAACCCGCGCGATTAGGTGTCGATCCTTTCAGTTAGTACCAGTAAAATGGCTTTAGTAGTGCTTGTACAACCTACTGGCAAACATGTACCTACAGATTCCTAGTGTTTTGTATACATTGCCCTATTTTCTGATTTAAAAATGTATTGTTTTATGAGTTGATATATAACTATGGCATTGCATTGTTTTGAAAGAGAGTGAAATGTTTTGGTAATGGCATGTATATGCATTCACCACATGACTTTGTTAAGTTTCATACATTGTGTTCAAGTATCTCTACTAGGCTTTAGCTCTCCCTATGTAGAAAACAACTTCAGGTGCTGATGATATGCCTCTACCAAGAAAGTAGCTTGGGAGGACTAGGAGTTGAGAGTTTCTCTTTGTTCTTTTGCTTAAATATTTGTTGTACAAGCCTTGGGCTTTATATGTATATAGTTTAACTCATTTTGTTGTTCCCAAGAATCTACTTGGAAAGATGTAGCCGTTAAGACATTAACTTATTTGTACTTTCTTTTGTTTCATGTGATTACTACATGTCATATGCTATAGATTCAGGATATAGGATTTATAAATATATACAAGTATATGTCATCTTTCGTACAGTAAAAAAGAATCAATAAAAGGTTAATATTATGTAAATTTTTGTTTCTCCATTGAATATCATGAGACAAGTAGGTATTATTTTGGGACATTACAGAAATAAAACACAAACCAAAAATCTTAGAAACACATCTAAATTTAATGTTTAGAAAAACAAATCTTAGAAACACAGACACAAATCCAAACCCATCAGTTTCTTGAATACAAACCCAAACACATACCTAAATAAAAAATCAAAATGAGGTAAAATGATAAAACCTTTGATAGTTGACGATCAGAGTGAATTGAGCTGCCGGAGTGAACAATGGCAACCGAGCTGCCCAAGATATATTTGACCTATTTCAGTGAGACAGATTTTAACCATTTTTGGTACCCAAAATAATTTGAAGGATCTCATGCTTAACACTAATTTGGCAAAAAGATTTACTCATCTTCTTTCTGGTAAGTAAAAAGGCCAACACATTCAAATTCCTCTCTAAATGCTCTTCACAGTCATGCCTCGCTCTACATTTGCCTTTGTTGCATATTTGCCTTTGTTTTCACAGTTTTGTCTCCTTTCTTTCTTCCATTTCTGAATAAAAAAAAGGAAAAAAAAAAGTCTATGTCATCATTATGTTGGACAACCTTCACTGTAATTAATTAATTCAGTTTGTGTACTTAACAACAAACAGAATATAAAAGAAATAAAGGAAATGAAAGAATATGTTTGATTACAAAAATCAAACTCGAAATAAAAATAAATAAATAAATAAAAACAGATTTTATTTTGTTACAAAAATGAAATTAAAATCTGATTTAAATAAATAATAAAACACCGAAAATAAATTAAATAACTTACTTGATTAATTTATTTGAATTATAATCTGATCAAGTCCAGTGTTTGACACTGTGTCCTTAAGACAGATTCGTCCTCTCCTCGGTGCTTTCAGAATGTGGACGTTTATCTCCCAGGATGAAATGATCTATCAACGAATAAAAACAGCACTACAATTTATTCGTTCGTCGAACACACTAAGTGTTTATACTCTCTCTCACAAAAATAAAATGCAGCAAAATGAAGAATAGGATTTGCAAAGATGAAATACGAAATTTTTGAATGAATTTAACATCAAATGAGGGTTTTCCTATTTATAGATGTAATGGTGACTGTAGGTTTTGAATTAAACAGGTATGAACCTGTTGGTTTTGAATTCAAACAGATTTGAATCTGTTGGGTTCATAATTCAAACAGATAAAAAACGAGAAGGGCCCTGTTTGGATGTACAGTAAAACTGGACCAGTTTATTTCCGGTTTAATTTGAATTCTTGATTTTATTTTACCAAAAATAAAATTAAATTCAAATATTTTTGGCCCAAAAAGATAGGTATTGGGCCGGACAAGTCCAACCCAACCTCACACCACGCACCCGCGCCCAAGCCCAAGCACAGCCCAGTCCGCCCGACCGACCAGACGGACGGCGGCGCGCGCGCGCGTATGTGGTGATATTTGAGTCCAATGGGTCTAGCCCAGTTTGCCCATAACCTCCCTCTCTAAAACACTTGGGTACCCCTTGGGGCACACCCCAAGTATCAAACCCATGCCTTATAAACCCATTCAAAACTTCCCACCAAATCAATGTGGGATCAGCCTTATTCAAACCTTTAAGGATTTTCCACCAAAACTCAATTTCCATGGAGCACACTTTGGCTTCAATTTCCCATTCACTCGGTAATGGTTTTGAGCAACCAAATATACCACGTGAATCATAACGCGGCATAGAACGCGTTACCACTTTGACCCGCGTAAATCGACGCACGGGGCCCACCTAAAAAATAGACCAAACTTAGGAAAAAATTCTGGTTTTACCCAGAATTTTATAACCATTTCCAACAATCCCCCACATGAATGGAATTTGATGACAACGGAAATGCAACAATATGCAGACTTTATCGAAAGAGTATAAGTCGAAAATATCTTGCATCAGGATAGGTAGCTTTTGGCCTTGAACCTTCCCTAGTGATAACCTATCGGACTTACTGGCTAACCAATGGACGTGATGCCTTGAATTGTTCAGCCGTTTGTGTAAGCCAACACAATAGATTTCACACAAAATAGCTTCTAACACATCGTGGTTCTCACTATTGTGTTCATTTTGGCCTTGAACGCGCCTAGTTTTCATAAGTGTTTCTAGAGAATTTAGCCTCTTCATTCTCATAGAACCGGCCCCAGTTCAACACTCATATAGGTGATTCTTATTGTGAGTATCTCCTTATACTCGTTCTGATTTTATGCCTCAATCAAGATATAAGTAATCATTAAAAGCAAAGCTTATCCTTATGCCCCTGCATACAACATATGTTGCAGATATCACACTCACCATAGGAATGGGTAGGGAATTTTAATCCCTTGGTGATTTCTGGCGAGTCATACATAACTTAGTTGTCCCTTTGAACTTAGTTCTTGGGATCTCCAGTCATTTAAGTAGGGTTACCATTATGACGACTCTTATGTAATAGGCTTTAATCCCATCCCTTTCGATGAACTATACACTAGCTCTTTTGTCAAACCTTTTGTTAACGGATCCACAATATTCTCTTTAGATTTTATATAGTCTATTGAGATTATTCCATTTGACAACAACTGCCTAACGGTATTATGCCGACGACGAATATGTCATGACTTACCGTTATACATATGATTTTGTGCCATGCCTATTGCAGATTGACTATCACAATGAATGCAAATAGCTGGAACAGGTTTTGGCTACATTGGAATGTCTTCTAAGAAGTGATGAAGCCATTTTGCTTCTTCTCCTGCTTTGTCTAAAGCAATGAACTCGGATTCCATTGTGGATCGTGCGATGCATGTTTGTTTCGTGGATTTCCAAGAAACAACAGCACCTCCTAGAGTAAAGACATATCCACTTGTGGATTTTGAATCTTTAGTATCCAATATCCAATTTGCATCACAATAACCTTCAAGTACTGCTAGATATCGAGTAAAGTTCAAACCATGATCATGGGTGAATCTTAGATATCTAAGAACTCGAATGATCGCTTTCCAATGGTCTTCTCCAGGGTTACTAGTGTACCTACTCAATTTACTGATAGCATAAGCTATATCAAGATGAGTACAATTCATTAGGTACATTAGGCTTCCAATGATTTGGGAGTATTTTAACTGAGACACTGCATCACCTTTATTTTTCGATAAATAAAGATTGACGTCTACAGGTGTTCTAGCTAAATTCATATCATCCTTGATAAATTTACCAAGAATTTTCTCAATATAATGTGATTGAGATAATGCATATCCATCAGATGTTTTAGTAATTTTCATTCCTAATATAACATCTGCGACCCCCATATCTTTCATATCAAATCTTTTGTTAAGCATTTGCTTAGTTGATTTGATCATGTTTTGACTGCTTCCAATGATAAGCATGTCATCCACATAAAGACAAACTATGACATATCCTTAGTCAGTGTTTTTAACATAGAGGCATTTGTCACATTCGTTTATCTTAAACCCATTAGTAAGCATTGCATGATCAAATTTTTCATGCCATTGCTTAGGTGCTTGTTTTAATCCATAAAGGGATTTTACAAGTCGACAAACTTTCTTTTCTTGCCCTGATACTACAAACCCTTCGGGTTGCTCCATATAGATCTCTTCATTTAGATCACTGTTTAAGAAAGCTGTCTTAACATCCATTTTATGTATTTCTAAATTAAACAACGCTGCTATAGCAATAAGCATGCGAATGGATGTTATTCTTGTCACAGGGGAATATGTGTCAAAATAGTCCAGACCTTCATTTTGTCTGTAACCTTTAACTACAAGTCTTGCTTTATACTTGTCAATTGAACCATCTGCTTTCATTTTTCTCTTGAATATCCACTTATATCCAAGAGGTTTAGAACCTGGTGGAAGATCCACCAATTCCCAAGTATGATTTTGCATAATGGATTCAATTTCATTATTAACAGCCTCTTTCCACAAAGGTGCTTCAGGACCAGTCATTGCTGCCTTAAAGCTTTGAGGTTCATTTTCTAACAGGTATGTCAAAAAATCTGGATTTTGAAGTTCTCGCTCTCTTACTTCTTCTTGGTTCATCATCAGTTAAATCCTGTTGGTCGAGACCATTACTAGTCTCTTATATTTGATTGTCATTAGTCTCTTGACTTTGTGTACAATCATAAGTTCTTTTCTGTGAACTTAATTCCTGTCCTTTCTTGTAAGGAAAGACATGTTCAAAAAACACAGCATTTCTTGACTCTATAATAGTGTTCACATTTATATCAGGTATTTCTGATTTATAAGTCAGAAACCGATATGCACTATTATTCTGAGCATAACCAATAAACACACAATCTACTGTTTTTGGTTCAATCTTAGTCTTTTTAGGAACAGGAACTTCAACTTTTCCCAAACACCCCCACACTTTTAAGTATTTGTAGAAAGGTGGTCGACCTTTCCACAATTCATAAGGAGTGTTGTTGGTTTTCTTGTAGGGTATTCTATTAAGAACATAATTAGCAGACAATATTGCTTCCCCCCACAAGTTCTGTGGTAAACCTGAACTTAGTAACATGGCATTCATCATTTCCTTTAGGGTTCTATTCTTCCTTTCAGCAATTCCATTTTGCTGTGGAGAATAAGGGGCTGTAGTTTGGTGAATAACACCATGTTGTGCACAAAATTCATTTAATGGTGCATCATATTCACCACCCCTATCACTTCTAACCATTTTAATGGTTTTACCAAGTTGATTTTCAACTTCTGTTTTGTAGAGTTTAAACATTTCTAAAGCTTCATCTTTACTTCTAAGTAAATAAACATAACAATATCTTGTGCAATCATCAATAAATATTATGAAATACTTTTTGCCTCCTCTAGTTTGAATAAATTTTAGATCACATACATCAGTATGAATTAATTCTAGAGGTTTGGTTTTCCTTTCAACCGATTTAAATGGAGCCTTAGTTAGTTTCGCTTCTACACAAATTTCACATTTATGATTAGGATTAATTTCAAACTTTAGTATACAATCTAAACCAATTAATCTATGCAAAGCATCAAAATTCACATGTCCTAATCTACCATGCCATAAATTTGGCTCAAGAATATAAACAAAATATGTGTTATTCTTATTCATAGCAACTTTCGGTACAACTATCATTACATTCAACTTAAAGAGACCATCACTCATGTATCCCTTACCAACATACATACCACTCTTTGTTAATACAAATTTATCATACTAAAAAACAAGCCTAAAACCATTTTTACTTAACAAAGAACCAGAAACTAAATTCTTCCAGATGTCAGGTACATGCAGTACGTTGTTGAGGGTTAGTTCTTTCCCTGATGTCATCTTCAAGATCACTTTCCATTGTCCAGCCACCGTAGAAGTAGAAGAATTTCCCATAAAAAGTTGTTCACCAATTGCAGCCTCATTGTAGGTAGTGAACATCTTCTTGTCCACACATATGTGACGAGTTGCTCCAGTGTCAACCCACCACTCTTTAGGATTTCCAACCAAGTTAGCCTCAGACACCACAGCAGAGAGGTTGATTGGTGGTCTTCTTACTTGTACTTCCATGATCCTTCTTAGGGCAGGGACAGTCAGAAGCTCGATGTCCAGTCTTGCCACAGTTATAGCATTTTCCTTTGAACTTCTTGTTACCATTGTTGTCGCCTTGTTTAGGACCATCTCCAGTAAACTTTCTTTTTTTGTTATGTGGTTTATGAACTTGTTCAACCACATTAGCCTTGGACTCAATGGGATTTTTCCCATTCCTCTTTTCAGCCTTTCGGTTATCTTCCTCAATTCTTAATCTTACAATCAACTTATCCATGGTCATCTCTTTGCGTTTATGTTTTAAATAATTTTTGAAATCTTTCCAAGCCGGTGGTAATTTTTCCACTAAAGCAGCGACTTGGAAAGACTCGCTTAGAGACATACCCTCAGAATGAATATCATGTAAAATTAATTGAAAACTTTGAACTTGAGAAATTACCGTTTGGGAGTCAACCATAACGAAGTCCAGAAATTTACCGACGACAAATTTCTTCGTGCCGGCATCCTCTGTCTTGTATTTCTTCTCTAAAGAATCCCACAATTCTTTTGTTGTTTTCAAAGGACTGTATACATTATACAGCATGTTGTCAAGGCCATTAAGGATGTAGTTTCTGCATAGGAAATCTGAATGTTTCCAAGCATCTACAGCGACAACAACTTGCCGATAGAACAGCATCTTCTGCTGCCATCTCTTAAACTCAGTACCGTTAAATTTTTCCCGTTTTTCTCCATGATTGATTGGTACATGAACATGGTTTCTAGATAGGGACCGGTGTTGGTGTAACAATAGGAGTACCACTACCAGTTGCAGTTTCAGTTGTAGTAGCCATAATCTCTGATTACTAAAATTAGAAAAAATTAAAACTCAAATTAATTTTATAGTTACTAAAACCGGAAAATAAATTAAAATACAAAATAATTTTATTTTCCTTGTTACTAAAACTAGAAAAATAAAATATCACAATAATTTTCTGTAACACAATTAATATTTTGCAATTGTTAATGACACCAGTATATTACTGCTAGTTGTCAAAGAAAAGAAACAGTATATTACTACTATCTGTCAAATAGCATAAATCACGATTTGTTTTTTCAACCAGAATATGTCTTTATGAAATCAGAAAATTAAATACAATGAAGATACCAAAAAATGATTCTGTCTTAAGATTGTTGGACAATCTTCACTGTAATTAATTAATTCAGTTTCTGTATTTAACAACAAACAGAATATAAAAGAAATAAAGGAAATGAGAGAATATGTTTGATTACAAAAATCAAACTCGAAATAAAAATAAATAAATAAAAACAGATTTTATTTTGTTACAAGAAAGAAATTAAAATTTGATTTAAATAAATAATAAAACACCGAAAATAAATTAAATAACTTACTTGATTAATTTCTTTGAATTATAATCTGATCAAGTCCAGTGTTTGACACTGTGTCCTTAAGACAGATTCGTCCTCTCCTCGGTGCTTTCAGAATGTGGACGTCTATCTCCCAGGATGAAATGATCTATCAACGAATAAATGCCGCACTACAATTTATTCATTCGTCGAACACACTAAGTGTTTATACTCTCTCTCACAAAAATAAAATGCAGCAAAATGAAGAATACGATTTGCAGAGATGAAATATGAAATTTTCGAATGAATTTAACATCAAATGAGGGTTGTCCTATTTATAGATGTAATGGTGACTGTAGGTTTTGAATTAAACAAGTATGAACTTATTGGTTTTGAATTCAAACAGATTTGAATCTGTTGGGTTCATAATTCAAACAGATAAAAAATGGGAAGGGCCCTGTTTGGATATACAGTAAAACCGGACCAGTTTATTTCTGGTTTAATTTGAATTCTGGATTTTATTTTACCAAAAATAAAATTAAATTCAAATGTTTTTGGCCCAGACAAGCCCAACCCAACCTCACACCCGCACCCAGGCCCAACCCGAACGGACGGCAGCGGCGCGCACACGCGTGTATGGTGATTTTTGAGTCCAATGGGTCTAGCCCATTTTGCCCATAACCTCCCTCTCTAAAACACTTGGGTACCCCTTGGGGCACACCCCAAGTACCAAACCGATGCCTTATAAACCCATTCAAAACTTCCCACCAAATCAATGAGGGACAAGCCTTATTCAAACCTTTAAGGATTTTTCACCAAAACTCAATTTCCATGGAGCACACTTTGGCTTCAATTTCCCATTCACTCGGTAATTGTTTTGAGCAACCAAATATACCACGTGAATCACAACGCGGCATAAAACGCGTTACAACTTTGACCCGCGTAAATCGACGCACAGGGCCTACCTAAAAAATAGACCAAACTTAGGAAAAAATTCTGGTCATTTCCAACACTTTGTTGTGTAATTGAATCACATATATCAATTTCAAATGCAATGGTTTAGCAAAACTCAACCTTCCAACTTGTACCAATAAGTACCTCATTACACCCGAATCTCACATATGATGTGCTACAAATCATCCTGGAGAGAACAAACCACCAAACAATAATTAGAGCTATAAAGAAGCATTATTGACCCCAAAAAAGTTCAAATTCAATCAACTCTGAAACAGAGACCCAAAGGTAGTTTCTTTACCAAACTACCCATCTTTAGAATGTGCTGCTATTGCCACCACCAAAACAAAGCCACGTGTTGTCGACTACCTCTTTGGTTCATTAATGATCGCATGGGCTTTGTTGCTAATCTCAGCCATCTCTTTGAAAACACACTGTTTGTAAAACCTTCCATTATAACAACAAAATGATTGTTCTAATATAATTGACTATTAAAAAAGAACAATTATGTTTCACTTTTGGAATTTTGAGATTGTATAACACATATATAAAGTTTTGATAATATATTCAAATCAAAAATTGAAATTTTGTGCATGAAAAAGATTCAAAAACTTTTGGGCTCAAATTCTGAAAATTCCAAAAGCAGAGAAGAGAGAGGTTGTTGGTAGAGATGTTAGGGTTTCGAAATTAAAGAGAAGAGAGAGAGAGAGAGAGAGTAGAATTAAACTAACCTTCTTCAAAATCTAACTTCAAGAGTAAGAACAAAGCCCTTATGGCGATCAGAGATGGGCTGTGTGCCTTGAATCAGCTGGAGGAGAAAATTACGGCGATTAGAGATGGGTGGTGAGGTGGTGAAATGGAAGAGAGGGCTTGCAGCAGTTAGAGTTGGGAAGGACATAGGTGAGCTACGGTGGGAGAAAGGTGAAGAGGGAGGAAAAATAGATCTGAGAGGAAGGAAGAAACTAAAGAGAGAAGATCTAGTGCCAATGGTGAGAGAGATTAGGAGTGGGATGGTGAGAGGAGTAGTGGGCAGGAATTTGTCTACGTGAAGGAAATCTGAACCGTTGAATTTTCCACCATATTTCTTAGCCATTGATAGCAAATGACACGTAGGACAAATTTGCCACATTAGACAAAATTCAAAAACCCTCCTACCTTACTATATATATATTTTATATTATATATATATACATATATTCCTAGTGAAGGTTTCATTATAAATTTCTTATTCTTGCCTCTTACTCAAGGTTACTATTGCTCTTACTTGCAGGCACAATACCCAGTGTAAGTGAGAGATACAATTTTCACTTGCATTATATGAATTTATAATTACTTTTCCCATTTGCCATTTATATATGAAATTCTCCTTATATATTATGAAGTATCTCAATAATTGTTTTTTAGAAACATATAAATTAATCACATAACATGACATTGAATGCATATGGATGAACAATAATTTCATAAGTGAATCCCACTAACAAATTCTGTAAAATTTTATTTATTTCTTGTATTCTGATAAGTCTAGAAATACAAAACTCAAAACATGGCACAAATGATATGAACGGACAAGATTAATGAAAAATGAGTGAGTCACTAACAAAGTTTTACATAGGATGTACAAGAAATTTAAAAGAATTAATCACTTATATGCAAGTGTAACAATCATCAATGAAGTTATTATCATCATGGACAAACACAAAACAATCAAATCACCTCCCACCATGCAATAGCATATCTTCCACCATGCTATCAACCCTAACTGTTGTTGTGTTGCTTCTATAACCTCCAACTACATATCCAGTTGATGCCTTACCAAGCATGTTCTCAGTCTCTATAGAATTTAAACCATTTTTAGATATCTTTTTCCTGATCAACCCCTTCAGTTCCATCGCTACTTCCTTCATAGAAGGCCTTTCCTCCCCTTTTACTCTTAAGAATCTCTTTGCAACATTAGCAACTTCTTTGAGCTCCTCTGTGTTTCCGTCAATTACCAGGTATTCATCAATAATTTGGCTCAAGCAATCATTGTTCATACAAGTAATAAATAACATAGCCAAATTTCTCTCCTCTTCTGGCCTATTGAATGACAATGCCTTCTTTCTAGTGATTAACTCTACAAGGACTACTCTGAAGCTATAAACATCACTTTTTTCAGTCAATTGGCTTGTGAGCATGTATTCAGGGTCTAAGTATCCAAGAGTTCCTTGCATCACTATGGCTAATTGATTTTGGTCTAGCAGAACCAACCTTGATGCTCCAAAGTCTGCACTTTTGCAGTGTAATTGTCGTCTAAGAGTATATTTGTAGACGTAACATTTCTATGGATGATAGGAATCAATGCTGCAGAGTGCAAATATAATTGTACTCCGGCAGTTTCTGTAGCTATTCGCAAACGATTTTCCCATGATATATTAGATGCCTTGCTTTGGTTATGTATATGCTCAAAAAGAGTGCCATTGGTGATGAATTCATAGACAAGTAAAGGGACTTGAGTTTCCAAACAAGAACCTAAGAGTTGACCAAAGACTTGAGTTTCCCTTGTAAACTATTCCAAAACCTCCTTGGCTAGCAATTCTACTCTTATCATAGTTGTTGGTAGCCCGCTTGAGCTCTTCTGAAGTAAAGATTTTGATCAATTCTCGTGTCGGCTTGTCTTTTCTAGAGAGTTGTTGCAACATCAATCCACCATTCTGCCTGAAGAATTGTTCTCTAAGCTTGATGAGCTTTCTTTTCCTAAAAGTCCAGTACAACTAAGAGCTACTCACCAAAACAACCGTTCCACCAATGGCGAAACCTACATTTCAAATTAGTCTTTTATTTTTTTATTTTTTTACAAAGATTGCATCTAGCAAAAATATTTTGGTTTAAAAGAATCAAAATGAAGGATTGCAAGAATTTTATACTAGAAGAACGCAACAGTTTGTCATTGAATGATCCCAATTATATGACAAATGAGAGTACCTATATGATTGGGTGAAAATTGAATACAAAGGTGATACCACGTGTTATTAATGACACGTGGTATCACCAACCAATAAAAAAACTGTATGGGAGGGATGCGCCATTTTTTAGGATGCCACATATACTTAGTAAGAAACATAGCAATTAATGATTGGATGGTGATACCATGCCATTGGTATCACATAGGAGTGTAAAAATGGCCTGCGGCCTGGGGTAGGCCCGGCCCGTTTGGGCCTTGGCCTGGGCCTAGGCCTAGGCCATCATTTTGAAGCCTGGCCCGATCCAGCTCGCCTGGCCCGACCCATTGGCCCACTTAAGGCCCGGCCCGCCGGGCCTGCCGAAGGCATAATGTCCTTTTTAGTGGAAAATAAAAAAAATTTGGTAGAAAAAATTTAAAAAAACAAAAAAAAGATGGTTAGGCCCGCCCAAGCCCGAGGCCTAGCCCAAGACCACTGGTCTGCCCAAGGCCCGAATACCCCTGGGTTTGGCTTGGGCCTGGGCTTAATTTTTTTGCCTGTGGTCCGGCCTGACCCAAATTTTGGCTGGAGCCTACAAGACCCGACATGGGCTGGGCTAGGCCAACCAGGCCAGACTTACACCCTTAGTATCACAGTTATGTTCAATTTTTTCTCTATATGATCTCAATTTTGACGTAGTGAACTAACTTGTAAACCAATGTAGAATCACATATTGACTCAAATGAATAACGTATACGCAAGAAATTACATGCACACAACAAATAGACAACACCACCTAAAGACTATAGGGGAAGCAAGTATGGGATTCTACCATGTTAAAAAAATATACATTGCGAATTTATGATTTCAACTGACAATGACATTATTAGTTCGAACAAGAAAGCCACACTACACACGATCCAAGTATTTCACACATATACATATGTATATATATACATATGTGTGGGTGTGTGTGCGCACACTTACAAACCACAAGCTGAATCACTAGAAATTGATCAGCAGTGCAACCATTTCCATCTATTCTGCCATCGTCGTGGTATCCCTTAGGGCAAGAATACATATAATTTATTGGCGTGTTAACACGTTTATTTTTATGTTCACACATATTGACATTTGAATATTCACTCATTTATGTCTGCAAAACAATCAAAATTGGCTCCTATCAAGGTAGCACCATAAGTAATAGGTAAATGATATTAGTCACCTGCATTTCACTATTTTATTTCATCTCTTATATCATCTCTTATATGTATTCATATAGTAATAAATTTTGTGTGTACATATAGAATGCATAATATATAAAAATAAATAAATAAAATAATGGAACCTACCAATACCATGACATGGAAAATCACAAAAGAAGTAAAAAGATTTTAAAAAAATCTTCAGATGGCATATAATCAAAAGTAAATGAAGCCAGACATGATGAACCTATTAATTACCTTGGCAACCATCTAAGAGGTACGAGTTTCCTTGGTAACTGGCAACAGGGCCGGCCCTAGGCTAAGGCCATTGAGGCCTGTGCCTAGGGTCCCAAAAATTAGGCCCAAAAAAAGGCTTCCAAATTCATTATCTTATACTATATCAAAAATTCAAAATGCCCCAAATTTGTTTAACTAATTTAGACCATTTTAAAATGCCTCAAAAGTTCTATTTGACCAAATTGATAAAAGCCCAGTTAAAAAATATTTATAAGTGTTTGTTGTTAACCCAATTAAAAAAACAAACTATAAAATATATGTATATGTCTATGGGGCCTATTTTTCTTTTTTCTCTTTTTATGGCTCAATTATGTGTTTTTAGTGATTTTTAAATATTTTAAGCAATTTTATTTATTTATTTATTTATTTTGTAGATACATATAATTTAGATACACTTAAAAACTATAATATTTATGCTTTTTTTCATTAAAAAAAACAAAAAAAAGTTATCAAATACAAAAAATATAAAAAAATACGAATTGCATACTCAAATAATTATTTTTCAAAATTCTAAACCAAACAGGGTGATTTTTATTTTTATTTTTATGAATATCTAAAAAGCCCAAAAAATTATTTCGCCTTAAGCCCCAAAAACTGCTGCCCTGCCCGACAAGCACTTGCAAATATAACCACTAGTGCTAGGACCATCATCTGGCTTATAACAATCACTATTTTGTCCACATGCATAATTCGTTTGACTTCTTTTGGCCTCTTCGCACCGTAGGCATATTTTCTTCACTAAAATTACCTAGGTAACTTCAGGAAAAATTAAATGCACCGTCTTCAACAACAAATGCATAACTACATGGCTTAAAGTCAAATACTTTCCTATGAGCGGTGAAGCTCGCCAGGGAAATGTCAGCATATGCTCCTCCGTTTGGGAGGGAGGTTTGGCAACACCCAAGTCGAGAGCAATTTCCATCGGGAATACTACATGCAGACACAAACCCAGTTGTAATGAAATAATTGTGTGCTACTCCAGAAACTTGCACTTGTGTCACAACCAATAGCAGTGAACTTGTTTTTGGTATTAGATATGGTGAATTTGGGCAGCTTGACCGATGTTTTGATGTTGCTTTGTAATGGTGTACCTAACTGGTCATAACAATCACAAGATATTGGCTGCATGATGCGTAACTGACCCTCCTCGAGGAATATATTTGAAATAGTGATATTGGTCTTCCCAATATATGGCTTGGACTGATTACAAGTAATGAGGAAACCTTCTTCCAAATAGCATATGGGATGCTTACATTTCCGCAAAAGTCCATGCAGCCAAGATTTTTTATATCTGCAATTGTTGGTGGTGCTGCGACTGCTGACGACAAAATCATTACCAGAACTGCTACTATAATGATGAGTTTCACTAGCATTGCTTGTGAGGCCATGGCTGGCTCGTTTCCAGCTTCTTGGCAACCACTTTTCTGTGTTCAAGAGCATAGTCTCTCCTTGTCTCGAGTTCCCTATTTCATGAAAATAATTAACTTCATTGAAACAAATAGGCAAACACCCTTAGTGCAATAGTGCACTCAGAACTACCCATCAGCCCCTCCCTTTTCAAATAACCTTATCTCATTTTCCTACATTTGACCAATCCTACCCAAAGCTTCCTTTTTACCCCCACTAAAATCCAAATCCAACATCTTACCAATTTCTAACACTGATTTTACATCTCCCCTAATCAGCCTAATCCCATTATGAATGTTCTGTGAAGAAACTGATACATTCATGTTACCCTCCTTTCTCTTTGTCTTGCCTTTCTTCCTCACCCAAAAAATATCAACAAATCATTTTAGGTGAATTTCACTTTTTATCTTCTAAACTATCACCATTTTTTTATTTATTATTTGATCTCTAAACTATCAATTTTATCCATTTAGTCCCTAAATTTTTGAATTTATCTTCATGTCATCTAATTGGAGATGATTATACAAAATAGTAACTTTTGAAGCCTAATTTGATGGCCAAAAAGTAATTTTATAATTTAAATAATTTAAATCATATAATCAAACACCTATTAAATTAGTTGGGGGGTATAATTTGTTCAAATTAAAAAGAAAAATGAATATTTTGTTGTATGGTAAGTTGTTCAAATTCTAAAATAACAATTTTTGTTTCCCATCAAATTAGGCTTCACAATTATTGATTTGTATAGTCATTGAATCACATTAACAGAAATTGAAACTTTTAAGAACTAAATATACCATCTAAGGATGAAATAGGAAAAATAGCAATTGTAGATGCTTCAAAATCACTCAAACATTAAACAAAAAAATCAAATCAAAAAAAAAAAAAATCAAAAATCAAAAACTAATAAGGCAATCCAAAAACCAAAGTCACATCAATGGAAGAGTATAGATGCCTACCTCAAAAGAGAGTATTAGAACCTTGTTAGGAAACTTTTTTGAGTGAGGCAATCTCATGAGGAGGGAAGTTGTGAACCAAAAGGAAAGTTGTATGGGAGAATAGTGTTGGCTAAATTATGTAGTTAACTAAGATAAATAGATTCACAATTAATCAAACTTAAATTACAGAATAAGAAAACATGCTGAAAATTACAACCATATTGCACAAAAAATACCCAATACAATAAAATAGTAAAGAAAATAAACCGAAGCCTATGTGATACCACAGTCTCCTTAAAATAGATTTTCCGCCTCACCGTGAGTGTGATACCACAGTTTCCTTAAAACAGATTCACCACCTCACCGTGGGTGCTAGAGGTACGGCGGTGTCTGTCTCCTAAGATACGACGGTTTAGACCTGCTAACGCAAAAGCACCTTCTGTTAGCTTTGGCGAATCGACAATGGTAGCACTCTCTCACACAGGAAGAAAATTATAGGAGCAAACTGACTGTCTAATCAAGAAGGCAAAAAAAATCTGTATCAAACCAAGTAAGATGGGCCTCCTTTTATACAGAATGGGAGAGAGAGCAAGAGCCTCCAACCATCAAGGTTGGCACAAAATGCAGGCCATTACTCCTGCAACGTTTACAACAAAGACTTAGAGAGAGAACACACAGACTTACCCTGTATTAGAAAAAGTAGCTATTGGCCTTGAACCTTTCATAGTGAAAGCCTATTGGATTTACTAGCTAACCAGTGAACGTGATATCTTCAACTATTTTTCCGTTTGTGTAAATTGAGACAATAGGCCTCACACAAGAGTTAGTCCACCCATTGTTCTTGTTCTCACTGGTGTCTCCGATATGGCCTTGGAACACTAACCTGGTTCAGTGAGTGTTTTTAAGGAATTTGGCCTTACCAATTCTTAAAGAAACGGCCCCATTTCGCACTCACATAGGTGACCTATATAAGGAATCTCATTATACCACGGTTGATTATTCATATCACTTAGGTCATTAAAATCATTAGCTTAACCATCCACCCCCACAGGGTATCACTGTACAAAGGAATAGGCAAGATGATTTACCTCTTCAGTAACTCACCCTTTATATGAAATTAGGTTGTCCCTTTGAACCTAGATCTTAAGATCTCCAGTCAACTAGGTTGGGTTTTCTGTTCCTGTGACATTACTAAAGGCCTTAACCTCATTCCTCATGACGACATGTCTGCTAACTCTCGAGTTAACCCTGTGGTTAGCGGATCCGCAGTGTTGTCACTAGACTTTACATGGTCTAGAGAGACAACTCCATTAGAGAGTAGTTGTCGTATGGAATTATGTTTACGACGGATATGTCTAAACTTTCCATTATACATATTACTCTGTACCCGTCCAATCGTTGATTGGCTATCACAATGAATAAAAATAGCAGACAAAGGTTTCGGCAACCATGGAATATCCTCAACAAACTGGCGAAGCCATTCAGTTTCTTCAGTTGCTTTATCCAAAGCAATAAACTCAGATTCTATCATTGATCTCGATATACACGTTTGCTTGGAAGATTTTCAAGACACGGCTGCCCCTCTGAGGGTAAACACATAACAGCTAGTGGATTTGGAGTCCTTTATATCAGATATCCAGTTAGCGTCACTATACCCTTCCAGTATCGCTGGGTATCTGCTATAATGTAGCCCATAATCCTAGGTGTAACGTAGAAAACTTAACACCCGCATAATGCTCATTCAATGAGTGACATTCAGATTACTCGTGTATCTACTGAGCCTGCTAACAGAGTAAGCTATATCTGGCCTTGTACAACTCATCAGATACATCAAACTGCTAATGACCCAAGAATATTCTTGCTGAGAGACACTCTCACTATTATTCTTGGTCAAGTGTAGACTCAAGTCTACCGATGTCCTAGACACACTTGTATCTGATTTACCAAATTTCTCAAGTATCTTCTTAACATAGTGAGACGGAGAAAGTACAATACCACCAGATGTTTTGGTAATCTTAATACCCATAATGACATCTGCAAGGCCCATATCTTTCATGTCAAACTTAGAGTTTAACAATCTCTTGGTAGTTCTAATCATTTCATCATTACTACCAACAATGATTATGCCATCGATGTATAGACACAAAATGACATAGCCTCTGTTTGTGTCTTTGACATATACGCATTTGTCACACTCGTTGATTTTAAACCCATTTGACAACATAGTATTGTCAAATTTCTCATGCCATTGCTTAGAGGCTTGCTTCAAACCATATAAAGACTTGACAAGCTTACAGACTTTCTTATTTTGCCTTGGAGCTGAAAACCCCTCAAGTTGCTCTATGTAGATTTCTTCATCTAAATCTCCATTTAAGACAACTATCTTTACATCTATTTGATGTATCTCCAGACCACGTAAAGAGACTATTGCAATCACCATGTGAATGGATGTAATCCTTGTTACATGTGAATACTTGTCAAAGTAATTCAAGCCTTTTCGCTGCCTGTATCCTTTGATAACTAGCCTAGCTTTATACTTATCAATTGACTCATCCGCTTTCATCTTTCTTCTAAAGATCCACTTACTCCCCAAGGCCTTACTGCCTAGAGGCAGATCAACCAACTCCCAAGTATGGTTTTGTAAGATGGAATCAATTTCACTTTTAATTTCTTCTTTCCACAAGGGACTTTCAGGTGAAGTTACAGCTTTATGGAAAGTTTGAGGTTCTCCCTCTAACATATAAGTTAAGAAGTCCAGGCCAAAGGACTTTGCAATCTTACCCCTCTTGCTCCTTCTTGGCTCATCTACTTCCTCATCTTGATCATGTACTTGATCATCTTCAAGCTTCTCAGAACTTTGATCCTCTCCCCGAGTTCGGCAAAGAAATATGTCCTCAAAGAAGGTTGCATTCCTTGACTCCATTATGGTATTCTTGTGCATATTTGAAATTTCAGACTTGTGCACGAGAAACCTATATGCCCTGCTATTTTGTGCATAACCAATGAATATACAATCTACGATTTTCAGACGTATCCTAACCCGCTTAGGTGTAGGTATTGCCACTTTTGCTAGACACCCCCACATCCCCACATTCGTAGGAAATTATAAGAAGGCTTGCGGCCTTTCCATAATTCATATAGAGTCTTGTCTACTTTCTTCCGAGGTATTCTATTTAGAATGTAACTCGCGGAAAGAATTGCTTCCTCCAACAAGTTCTGTGACAACCCAGAACTTATTAACATTGCATTCATCATTTCTTTTAACGTTCTGTTCTTCCACTCAGCAATACCATTTGACTAAAGGGTGTAAGGTGCTATGGTTTGGTGAATAATCCCAAATTGAGCACAAATCTCAGCAAACGGGGATTTATACTCACCACCACGATCGCTTCTTAAAGCCTTGATCTTTTGGCTTAGCTGATTCTCCACTTCATTCTTGAAAAGAATAAATTTATCAAGCGTCTCATCTTTGCTTTTAAGCAAATACACATACTAGCATTTAGTGGAATCATCAATAAAAGTGATGAAGTATTTGTTGCCATCATGTGATTGTATGACTTTTAAGTCACACACATCACTGTGCACTAAATCCAAAGGCTCGGTACTTCTTTTAGCAGAATGAAAAGAAGTCATTGTCAATTTTGCTTCTACACAAGTTTCACATTTGTGATTTGGATTAATCTTAAAAGATTGTATGTGATCTAACTTGATTAATCTATGCAAAGAGTTGAAATTTACATGACTCAATCTACCATGCCATAAATTAGGGAACTCAAGCGTAAAAGCAGAAGAAGAAGCTTTCTCATTAATTTTTGGGATAATAGTCATTACATTTAGCTTAAACATACCACCCAACATATATTCCTTCCCCACATAGACCCCACTCTTGGTCAACACAACCTTATCAAACTCAAACACTATGCGAAACCCATGCTTGCTTAAGAGCGACCCCGGGACAAAGTTCTTACGAATGTCCGGCACATATAGGACATCGTTCAGAGTCAGCTCTTTTCCTGAAGTCATCTTTAGGACCACCTTGCCTTTGTCCTCAACAATTGAGGTCACAGAATTCCCTATGAACAACTTCTCACCTTTTGAAACTAGTTCAAAATTTGTGAACATCATTTTCTCTACCCAGATGTAGCGAGTGGCCCCAGTGCCTACCCACCTTTCCTTCGGGTTGGACCCCACCATGTTCACTTCTGAGATGATAGCAGATAGATACATGTCATCCACATCTTGAGACAAATCCTCCATCTCGGCCATGTGAACTCGACTTTTGTTCTGTGGAGAGTACTTCTTGTAGGGTTTCTTCTTCTTATGGCAGTCAACTGCTCGATGCCCTTCGCTTCCACAGTTGAAGCACTTTCCATTGAACCTAAACGTAGGTTCATGTGGCTTGTAGAACGACCTTTTGGAGACACCGCCTCTTGCCCTGAGTTTTAAGCTTTTGCTTGTCAATGGCTTTTTCTTTACCCCTGAGGACTGGCCATGCTCAATTACGTTTTCTTTCACAGTGGAGGTATTCCTCCATTTCCTCATGTTGTCTTCCTCAATTTGAAGCCTGACAACGAGCTCTTCGACTGTCATCTCTTTTTGTTTGTGCTTCAAGTAGTTCTTGAAGCCTTTCCAGCCGTTAAGCAGCTTCCCAATCAACACAGCTGCCTGAAATGATTCACTCGGGAACATTCCCTTTGTATGAATCTCGTGCAGAATTACTTGGAATTCTTAGACTTGACTAATGACGGTTTTTGAGTCCATCATTTTGAAGTCTAAAAACTGGCCAACGACAAATTTCTTCGCCCCAGCATCCTCAGTCTTGTACTTCTTGTCCAAAGCATCCCACAACTCCTTTGTCGACTTCTTGGTATAAAACATGTTGAAAAGGGAATCTGCCAAGCCATTCAGAACATAATTCCAGCAAAGGAATTATGATTGCTTCCAATCATCTAGAGCCATGAGCTTTTGCTTTTCTTGTTCATTGTCTTCCACAGCTGGTGGATCCTCACTTAAAAACCTTGCAAGGCTTAGAGTCGTCAAGTAGAATAGCATCTTCTACTACCACCTCTTGAAATTCACTCTCATGAACTTCACCGCGCGCTCATGATGGTTGAACGGGCCTCTCGGAAAAGTAGGAGCAGCAACAGGGTTGATCGCAAAGGTCACAACAACCTGGTTGACCACAAAGGTTACATCAGCAGGAGTTGGCAAGTCAGTTGCCCCAAGGTTCTGATCCCCACCAACATTAGCAACAACAGCAGCAGCATCAGCGACAATTGTCATTTCTGAAAAACAAAAAAGAATCTCACTATTTTGCGCTTCCAAAAATTAAACTTAACACTAGAAAATCCCACATTTGACAATTTAATTCAAAACTACTCTCACCACTTCCATAGGATCGAACATGGTCAGGAATGTTTCCAGAAAGACTGGAGGGGTTACATCGATCTCATTTAAAACCTAGTTAACCTTAGGCAAAACTTTCAAGAGCATGTTGACTCCTAGTCTATAGGAAACAATTTTTATAATTAAGTTTTTCCAAGGAATGAACTAGGTTAAAACAAACCTAGTTCCAAAATCACATGCAATTAAAATAAAATTGCTAACAAATTACAAGCAATGTAAAAACTTGCTAGAACAATTATCAGAAAATAAAATGATTCCAACATTACAAGCAAACAAACTTGCTTAAAAAACTAGGTAATTTGTCACTACTAAACACAAGCAAAACCAAAAATTGCTTCAAATTATAAGAAATGAAACCAATCCAAATAAAGATTCTTATTTGTCTAAAACTCCTTTCCTTGCTCAGGTATTTCTGTTCAACAAAAAATTAGTAGTCCAAATTTGTGGTTTTACAGTCCCAAATACTATTCATTTAGACTTGTATTTTTTTTTCCCATTCCCTTTCGCATAGGTATTCTTGTAAAGAATGTTAACACAAAACACAACAAAATACAAAGCAAAGAATTGGCAAAACTGTAAAAGCAATATATGTATTTAACCTTTCTAGCAATATAATGAATACCAAAATTAAGTAAAATTAAAATGCCATATAAGTTACCCAAATAAAACTTAAAACTCCAAAATTAAATTTAAAATTTAATTCACACAATAACCATGTAAATAAATATAGACAAGTTACAAACATTTTATAACTTCAAATACTTACATTAAAATTTTAATAGGCAAGAGTTATATGAAAGTTTTACAAAACAATAACCATGTAATAAACATGTGAATGTTTTTAGCAATTAACATGTAAATTATTTTAGAAATAAGATCATGCAAAAAATTCTAGAAACATAAACTACAATCTAGAAGAATTAGAACATGCAAATTATCTTACAAATTTAGGATCTAATAAATATGTGAAGCAAACTAAAATGTAAAAAATGTTGAAAATGTTGATTATACTAGAAAACTAGAATATAATTATCATGTCAATATTAACTAAAAGTTAAACATTCATGAGCATGCATGAATATGCTGAACATAACATATATTTCTCTATTTAATTAAATAAATATCAATGGAACCACAAACTAAATGAAACAGTTTCAGTCTTCTAGATAACACAGGTTCTGTTTGGTTTTTTTCTTTTTTTCTTTTTCCAATTAAAGAAATTCTTAACCATGAGTTTCATGTATGCAACAGTGGGCTTCTAGTATTCAAAGAACAAAACCAGTGTACAAGAACAGTACCAATTTATTAAATACTAACATAATGCTAGGAATGTATACAGGAGGAATGCAATTAAATCATGAATTCTATTTATGACAAACAGTGACCATTCATCTTGTAGGAAACTGCTATGACACATGACAAATAATAACAGTAGCAAGCATGTTATATATCTACCGAAATACAAGGCAGTGAACATCATCAGAAAGACCATAACCAAAACAATAACATATAATATTTTTTTCCAAGTAATAGATACAAGCAGTGTGAATTATTAAAATTAAAGATGAATCTAATTATCATATTCATGGGAAATATCCAGTTTGTTTTAAGATTGTTGGCTAAATTATTTTTTTTTTGATCAGCAAAAAAGGGATACTTTATTGATGAAATGAGCCAAAACAAGCAACAAAATACATCAAAAAAGGAGGGAAGTGCAAAAAGCATCATAGCAAACACTCCACAATCCCAACTAGGTTGGCACCAAGGAGGAAGCACAATCATCTGCTAGCACTACACCCACAGATTGGCGAGACACCAATCCAAAACAAAGCAATAGAGACTAAAAAATAAAATAAAAACCACCCAATCACACAGCATTCCAAATCTGCCAAATTGTATCCCAAGACTGCATTGATTTGTAGCAGACCACCCATTCACACCAGTAGCAAACCCAAACCAAAGACTTTTGTAGCCCAAGACTGTTGCACTCTCCTAGTGTACCCCAAATCCAAACTGCCCAGACAGCAACCGTTACCATCAGAAAAGGGAAGCAATCCTTCCAGCAAATTGTTGAATACTCCATTAGCAGCCAGCTAACATCAGTGAAGGACAGAAATTTATAGCCAACTAGCAGCACAGAATTATGCATCCAAACCAGAATTGTGCAGCAACACTGGCCAATTCACAAGGCTGACTACCAGCACACCTGCATGGGATCAGAGGAAAAAGCACAAACAAAACAGGGCACCCCCTTCAGCCAGCAACAGTTGCAACCAGCATAGCTTAACCTGCATCTACCTATTTATCAGAAAGGTGGCTGCTCTGATGGACTGAGATCCCTAGCAGCAACAAAAGCACCCAAAATCTCTCAATACAACACCACAACAGCAATCTAACTAATAGGTAACAACCTGTGGCCTGTCTATTAGCGACAAAACAGAACAGAGTTCACCAACTAAGATCCTAGACAACACCTGACTTGTGAAAAATTAAACACAACATCATTGACAGAAACTGAAGCATCCCTGAATTGAGATCTCATCCAAATTGCTAACCTCACCTTGATACATTCACACAGGGCCTGAAAATTGGGTTGGACTGCCTTAAACACACACTCATTTCTATAACTCCACACAGACCACAACACTGCTGCTGGGAGGGTCTTCCACACCAGATTTACTTTTTTCCTAAACTTCCAACCCAGCCACCAGATTAAAAGACCATCTATGGATTTGGGAATAACCCATTGAATACCCCACCAATCGATAATAGCAGACCAAATTTTCCAAGTAAAAGAACAATGAAGCATAACATGGCTAAATTATGTAGTTAACCAAGATAAATAGATTCACGATTAATCAAACTTAAATTACAGAATAAGAAAACCTGCTGGAAATTATAACCATATTGTACAAAAAATACATAATACAATAAAATGGTAATGAAAACAAACTGAAACTTGTGTGATACCACAGTCTTCTTAAAACACATTCGTCGCCCATTACAGGAAATCACACTTTTGTCAACTAAAAATTTAGTCGGCAAAAGTCTATTTTTAGTCGGCAAAAGTTATCTGCGGCTAATTTTTTTGGTCCCCACTTTGGTCGCCAATTGAGAATCAGGAAAAATAATTAGCGACTAAAAATTTTTTTAGTCTGGAAAAAGTTCTATTTGCCGACTAAATTTTTGGTCGCTAAATATATAATTACCGTGACTAATCCATTTTGTAGCTAAAACAATTTAGTCGCCAAAAGTGATATTTTCCGACTAAATATGTTAGTCGTCAATTGTCAGATTTCCCGACTAAAAATGTTAGTCGCCAAAAGTAATGTTTACACGACTAAAACTGTAGTCGGCAATCGACCTATTTGCGACCAAACACTTTGGTTGCCAAAATTAATAATTTTACCGACTAATTATTTAGTCGCCAAATGTGAATAATGAAACACGGACTAATCACTTGGTCGCGAAAAGAGGAAAAACAAAACAAAATTTTGGTCGTCAATTCAATTATTTTTGTTTATCAAAATAGAAATAAAATATAAAAAGAATTCCATTTGACCTGTATGATATATAATAATTCATCCAAACCATTCAATATAACCTATAATTTGCAAGAATCATTCAAACCAACAAAATCGACTGAATCATGAAAATCCAACAAAATACATAAATCAGCCAATACTTAACATGTTTAATTAAAGTCATCAACTATTATAAGTTTTCATCCATAAGTTATTCCAAACTACATAATCATCCAATTAAAATGGTCATGTAATCTATATAATTATCCAATTCACATTTATCTAGTATAAAAAATTAAAACATAACAAGTAGTTCTTATTATGTTTTAAATTTTTATCCATATGCATCTATCCAAAAATATAACTAGTAGTCTATCCAAATACTTTCCATACACATCTATCCAAAAATATATAACCCTTCAAAAATGTAACAAGTGCCAACTAATCATGTACAATTCAACTTCGTGCACGAGTTCACCCATCTGTACAAAAGAATAACAAAAATAATGTCAGGTAATTTTTTTATGAAAATATTTGCGCATCACTCGGATTGTAAAATTGGACAAAAATTGAAAAAGGTCCATGGAAAGTAAAGATAACATGAACAAATTAAAGGACTGTCAATACCATTTTGTAAATAAAACAACATTCATATGTATGCATCTAATCAACATTAAAATTCTATCAATATCTCTGATGAAGGAACTCCATAGAAGGCTACAACAGCATCAACCTCAAGGACTAAAACAAAACTAGTAATAGAGAGAGCACCACCCATGCAGAATCTAGTTACACCCACCTATTGCACATTTGCAACAAAAAAAAATTAAAATTCTTTGCTATATGATATTCTCCTTCTTTAGCACATAAAACAACTCTAATACTTGAGTAACATAAGAGGAAAGATTCACTAGAATGTGAACCAGTTTATGATTATGAAGCACGACATGTCAACTGAAATTTTTAGGGCCAATACATTTTGGTAAACTAAAGAAGAAGCACAAGAAGCTGAAGTAATTTGTTACGTGGGTGTGGGAAGTACATCGGTGTCTATCTCACAGGAAACGACGGTCAAGACCTGCTAACGCAAAAGCACCTTATGTTAGCTTTGGCGAACTGACAATGATAGTACTCTCTCACACAGGAAGAAAATTATAAGAGCAAACTGACTGTATAATTTAGAAGCCAAAAAATTCTGTATCAAATCAAAGAAGATGGGCCTCCTCCAGCCATCAAGGCTAGCACCAAATGTAGGCCATTACTCCTGCAAAATTGATGGAGTAATGCACCAAAACTAATGGGTCAGTTAGTATGTAAGTTATGTACATGTGTGTATACCTGCAACAGCTGACCCAAAAAGATTAGGTTGGTGGACCACCAATCTTGCCCTGCCCAAACCTAACCCATTCCCTCAAGCCTCATGATCCACGAATCCTGGACCCGGCCCAAGCAGGCGGGTGGCGCGCGCTTGTGGCAATTTTTGCATAATCAACTTGGACCATAGTTTTGGCCCAAACCCATCCTTGAAGCATCCATAACTCTATTCCTTAGGAAAATTTGGATGCCCCAAAAGGCTCATGCCCTTATCAAAATCTTGAGATTTAAATACCTATCAAAAATTTTCTCTACAATCAATGTGGGATTGGTAGTTATACATAACTCCCAATACCTCATTCATGAGGCTAACTTTATGAGACAATTTCTCTCTCATTCAATTCTTAATAATTTTTTGTCATTCTTTTTGTGGTGTAAAGATCTTGTTACAAATAATCTAAACCCATTTAATTCCACATCAACCAATGGTTGGGACCTACTTTAATTTCACACTAAAGTCACCATAAATCCATTTTTTCCAACAAAAAATGTGGGAAAGAAAAGGGAAGTTCCAATAGGAGAAAAGATTTCGGAAATTAGGGGTGCTTGCCGTTCGATTGTGGCCGGAGAACCTCCAATCTGCCATCTGTTTGCCAGAGTGACAGATTGGAAAAAATCAATCCGCATTCGTCCGCCGGATTGGAGGATGCAGATTAAGCGGATTGGCAAATTAGCGGATGGATATGAATAAGTTTGGCAATTTAAACTTTTACAAATTTTGAACATAATATAACAACTTGTCAATATTTTTTTTGGATAATAATCTAACTCAATATAATCAAATGATTATCAAGTAAATTGTCAAATACCAATAATAAATACATATAAGAAAATTATGTATTATCAAAACTTTTTCATTATTTTTTTCAAAAACTATTTAATTTGATTTCTAGAAAACATGACAAATTAAGCCTTATATTTTCCACACAAAAATACTAAATATCAATACTTGTCATTTGATAAAAAGATTTCCAAATTGAAAACACAATAGAATATTTAAACTATTTTTTAATTGAAAACACAAATAAAATATTTAAACAAATTGAAAACACAAAATCTATAAATTATTAGGAGTGTTCACGGTTTGGCAGTTCGGTTGCAGCCAAATGAATCTCAAATCCGTCATCCGTCTAAAATTAAGTGGATTGAAAAAAATTAATTTGTAACTGTCTACTTGTCATCACACATTAGTTCAAAATGAAGTGAATCGATTCGATTCGATCAATTTAAACGGATCAAAATATCTATTGATCATCCCTGTTGAAAATTTGTGAATTATTTTACTAGGGGACTTTTCTGATTACTTTTGGAGAGAGAAGACCCAAGTCAGCGTTGCATTAAAGAAAGACCCTTTACAATCGAAATTTTAAAAAAATGAAATAATTGAAGGGATTTTTATTGATAAGTCCAATTTAGAAGTGTTTTAACCCAAGAAGTCCATGAAGGAATTTTTTAACCCATTTAGTCTCATGTATGTATAGTTTTATTCCATAAAGTCCATTTTCTTGATTTACACTATTTTCTTGGACACTTATGCCCTTATATTTAATTTTGATACCCTTATAAATATTTTTTGAACGATTAGCAATTTAATGATGTGAACATTCATATTTTAAAATTCACATTAGTAGGAATGTAAATTTGGCCCGTGGGCGGCCCGAAACCCTGCCGCGAGCCGGGGCGGGCCCGGGCCGTTGACAATGTGAATATTCACATTGACATATTAACATTCACATTAATAGAAGTGTAAAATTGACCTTCGTCCTGTGGCGGCACGAAACCCGCCCGCGACCCATGGCCGGCCCGGGGCGGTCCCGGTCCGGCCCGTCGACAATGTGAATATTCACATTGACATGTTAACATTCACATTGATAAGAGCATAAAATTGGGTCGCGGCCCATGGGCGGCCAAAAGCCCGCCCGCGGCCCGGGGCGGGCCCGGCCCGGCCCGTTGACAACGTGAATATTCACATTGACATGTTAACATTCACATTGATAGGAGTATAAAATTAGCCCGCGCCTCATGGCTGCCCAAAACCCCCCCACGGCCCGTGGGCGGGCCCGGCCTGGCCTGTTGACAATGTGAATGTTCACATTGACATGTTAACATTCACATTGATAAGAGTATAAAACTGGACAGCAGCCCAGGGCGGGCCCGACCCGGCCCGGCCCGGCCCGTTGACAATGTGAATATTCACATTGACATGTTAACATTCACATTAATAGGAGTGTAAAATTGGCCCCCGTCCCGTGACGGCGCGAAACTCGCCTGCGGTCCATGAGCGGCCCGGGGCGGCCCATTGACAATGTGAATATTCACATTGACATGTTAACATTCGCATTGATAAGAGTATAAAATTGGGCCGCGGCCCATGGGCGGCCAAAAGCCCGCCCGCGGCCCGGGGCGGGCCCGGGGCGGCCCGTTGTCAATGTGAATATTCACATTGACATGTTAACATTCACATTAATAGGAGTGTAAAATTGGCCCCCGTCCCGTGGTGGCGCGAAACCCGCCCGCGGCCCATGGGCGGCCCGGGGCGGGCCCGGTCCGGCCCGTTGACAATGTGAATATTCACATTGACATGTTAACATTCACATTGATAAGAATATAAAATTGGCCCGCGGCCCATGGACGGCCAAAAGCCCGCCCGCTGCCCGGAGCGGGCCCGACCCAGCCCGGCCTGTTGACAATGTGAATATTCACATTGACATGTTAACATTCACATTGATAAGAGTGTAAAATTGGCACACAGCCCGTGGGCGGCCCGAAGCCTGACCGCAGCCCGAGACGGGCTTGGCCCGACTCGTGACAATGTAAATATTCATATTGACATGTTAACATGCACATTGATAGGAGTGTAAAATTAGCCTGCGCCCCGTGGCTGCCCGAAACCTGCTCACGGCCCGTGGATGGCCCGGGGGGGCCCGGCACGGCCTGTTGACAATGTGAATATTCACATTGACATGTTAACATTCACATTGATAAGTGTGTACAATTGGCCCGTGACCCGTGTGCAGCCCGAAGCCTGACCTAAGGCCGGGGCGGGCCCGGCTCGTTGGCAATGTGAATATTCACATTGACATGTTAACATTCACATTGATAGGAGTGTAAAATTGGCCCGCAGCCGGTGGGCGGCTCGAAGCCTGATCGCAGCCCGAGGCGGGCTTGGCCCGACCCGTGATAATATGAATATTCACATTGACATGTTACCATTAACATTGATAGGAGTGTAAAATTTGTCCGCCGCCCGAAGCTCGCCCGGGGTAGGCCCGGACCCAAACCCGGGCTGCCCACGGGCTTCAGGCCGCCCGTGGGACGCGAGTCAATTTTACACTCTTATCAATGTGAATGTTAACATGTCAATATGAATATTCACATTGTCAACAGGCCGGGCCGGGCCCGCCTCGGGCCGCCCACGGGCCGTGGGCGTATTTCGGGCAGCCACGGGGCACGGGCTAATGTTACACTCTTATCAATGTGAATGTTAATATGTCAATGTGAATATTCACGTTGTCAACGGGCCGGGCCCGCCCGGCCCGGGGCCGGGCTTCGGGCTGCTCACGGGTCACGGGCCAATTTTACACTCTTATCAATGTTAATGTTAATATGTCAATGTGAATATTCACATTGTCAACGAGCCGGGCCGAGCCCGCCCTGGGCAGCGGGCGGGTTTCGGGCCGCCCACGGGCCACGGGCCAATTTTACACTCCTATCAATGTGAATGTTAATATGTCAATGTGAATATTCACATTGTCAACAGGCCGGACCGGGCTCGCCCTGCGCCGTCCACGGGCTTCGTGCCGCCCATGGGACGCGAGTCAATTTTACACTCTTATCAATGTGAATGTTAACATGTCAATGTGAATATTCACATTGTCAACAGGCCGGGCCGAGCCCATCCCGGGCTGCCCACGGGCCGTGGGCTAGTTTCGAGCACCCACGGGGCGCGGGCTAATTTTATACTCTTATCAATGTGAATGTTAACATGTCAATGTGAATATTCACATTATCAATGGGTCGGGCCGGGCCCGCCCAGGGCAGCCCACGAGTCGCGGGCGGGTTTCGGGCCGGCCACATGCCGCGGGCTAATTTTACGCTCCTATCAATGTGAATGTTAACATATCAATGTGAATATTCACATTGTCAACAGGCCGGGCCGGGCCGGGCCCGCCCAGACCCAGGTCCGAGCTTCGGGCTGCCCACGGGTCATGGGCCAATTTTACACTCTTGTCAATGTTATTGTTAATGTTAATATGTCAATGTGAATATTCACATTGTGAACGGGCCGGTCCCAGCCCGCCCCGGGCGGCGGGCTGGTTTCGGGCCGCCCACGGGCCGCAGGCCAATTTTACACTCCTATCAATGTGAATGTTAACTTGTCAATGTAAATATTCATATTATCAACAGGCCGAGCCGGGCCTATTTTTTTGGCCTGTGGGCCGGCCCGGCCCGACTCGAATTTTTCCGAGCACCCACGAGGATCGACATGGGCCGGGCCCCTACACATTGACGATATGAACATTTACGTTGGCGGTGTGAACATTCACATTAAGGGTATTTTGGTAATTATGTCACCCATAGGACTTATTGAAATATAAGAAAATAATATGAACTAAATGGAACATAAGTAGATGAAAAGGGTATTTTGGTCTTCTTATCTCAAATTGGACCTAATGGAATAGTCAAAAAGAATATGGGTTGGATGGAATAAAGCTCTTAGAAAATGGATTTATCAAAAAAGCTCCCATAATTGAAAGGTTTGCAACAAATTAAAAATAAATAATAATAATAATAATAATAATAATAATAAATAAATAAATAAATAAATAAGAGGTGAGATATTCTGTGAAGTTTCTAGTATTATGATTGACGTCCGTATGAGGGCAAAAAACTTGAGTCAATTGTTGATTGTGTAGTGTATAACACAACCCCCAAGAGGAGCGTCAAGGATATGTGTGGATTGTCCCCTTTTGGACCCTCCAAATTTATTATTTACCGCCCATGTCCCACATTAATCCTCTCCATTCTAACCCATTTTTAATGCAAAAATAAATTATATGAAAAAATAAAAAACAAATTACATAATATATATATATATATATTTTTAAAAATTTCACGTGTTTTGTAAATTAAATCTTACAATTTTAATTTTAACAATTTAAATCCTATATTTTAAATCATATAGTCATACACCTATTAAATTGGTTGTGGGGTGTAATTTGTTCAAATTAAGAAGAAAAATGAATATTTTGTGATATGGTAAGTTGTTCAAATTCTAAAATAACAAAAAAAAATTCCCATCAAATCAGGCTTCACAATTACTGAGTTGTATAGTCATTGAATTGCATTAACAGAAATTAAAACTTTAAGAACTGAATATACCAAAACCAAAATCTAAGGATGAAATAGGAAAATAGCAATTGTTAAGGGGATAAAGATGCTTCAAAATCACTAACATTAAAATAAATAAATAAATAAAATAAAATCAAATCAAAATCAAAAACTAGTAAGGCAATCCATTAATCATAATTACATATGCCTACCTCAAAAAATTCATTAACACATTTTTCTTGGCTTGCCTTGTTGAGCACTATCTTGAATGATGTATAGAGGTAAAAAAGGCACACCAAGTGTATGATAATATGATCGAGAGAGTGTAAGAATGGTTGATTGGCTTGGTTTTGTCACGAATTTGCAAGACTCTTTTCCTCTCTTTTCTGTGTCTCCTTCCCCAAAAACAGTTTCCTAATCCTTTGTTGTTCAAAAGGTACTTTCCAGAGGTTACGTGAGGGGTCATGTGAGAGTGAGACTATACAATTATTATGAATTTATTATTGTTTTTCTTAGATTTCCGGGTTAAAAAAGATTATACTACTTTCTAGGTTACCTTTCAACAATCTTCAAATTTGGAACGTCAGTGTTTACCGTAGAAGGAAATTGCATAATTTTATATTTTTTGAGTTTTATAAAAAAAAGTAAAAAAACAATCATAACTAAATAACACATGAGAAATAATTAAAAATTTCATAAAACATAACTAAAATAAAGTCATAACTAAAAAAATTAATCACAATTATATAAGAAAATAACATAATTTAAGAGTGTATACGATAAGGGTGTGTAGTGTAGAATTCCCCTTCAAATTATTATTGTTTAAAAAAAAATTATTTGTATTTCTCAGATTACACATGACAAAAAGATTGACCACGCAGCTTGTCGAGCTTGACTTCTTTCTCATTTGCTTTATATATATACTAGTGTATGCCCGTGCTTAAAGGCACGGTGTAAATAATCGTTTCTCCCATTCTCCTCCTCATTATTACATGCCAAGAGGAACTCACCTCCCATCCCACCATCATTGACCACCTCTCTCAAACTGTCTGAAACTCTCCTATTCTCCCTACCAATTAATAATTATAACAAAGCTATAAAAGAATTCAATTCAAGATTGCAATTAGAAAAAGGCAGTCAACATCATTAAGCATATCACAAAATCATAATAATTGTATTCCACCGAGGCAATACATTCAACTATTAACATAATTACCATACATGTAAAACAACTACAGTTTTCACTCCCCAACTAATCAATCAGCAAAAATTAATAAAGAAAACACAACAAAACAACACCTGTAGACACCCCATTTTTGACCGACCTTAAGACTCAGACGTCACCGATTGAGCGCTTGGTGATGGTGCATATTGTACTCGTTCAGAAGTTTCAGAGTCTCGGCTGCGAGCCTTGCCTCCGGACTTCCGGGCTCTTTCGTGTCTTGCCTCGGTTTGCGAAGCAGGCTCGGTTTTCTCTGTTTCTCTTCCCGAAGGGAGGGAGAGGTCTCATAGATCATCTCTCAGTGGTTGTAGGTTACGTTTTGTGGTCATAGGCCATTTTGCCCGTTTGGAGTCCGGTTTCCGATTTTTCGGAGCCGACGGTCGTGTGCCTCGGTTCGGGACCGCTTAACCACCTCCGTTTGCTCCGGTTTTTGGCACACACCTTATTTCCTCCCTTTTGAGGGACACTGTGGGCCGAGAGACCAACTTCGTGGTCGGACACCACTTCCGATGCCTAACAGCTCACTTTCGGGGCCCCGAACTGCGTGTTTTGGCTCCCGAACCTTCATTCTGCATTTTTGGGCTCCGACCCAAACTTAAGATAGTAATATTTTGAGGTCCTTTTCATGTTTGATTAAGGACCTTTTGCTGTTTGAGATCTCCTCCTATCACTTGCTTCTTTAACGCTCTTTTATGCCTATTTTTGCACGGCATTTTAGGCTTACTTGTGAGCTGTTTCGGACTTGGTCATAAACTACAAAGTGTCTTATTCTGAGTCCTTCTTCAACTTTGTTGAAGGGCTCTCGGCCATTTGGGTCCAGAAGCTATCACTTGCCTTTATATCCCACTTTTTGGCCTTTTTGGAGGGAAACTTGAATTGTTTCCCCCCCCCCCCCCATTTTTTCCCACCTTTTTGCCTATATAACAGCAGCTCCAGGTCTGGTTTAAGGGTTACAAAAAAAATCCCCCTCAAGCTCTTGCATTATATCTCTCTCCCTCTCTATATTTCCAAGTTGAACACCCTTAATCCTATACCCATTTCTTCATCAACCCATAGCACCACATCCCCATCTTCCATTCCAGCAAGTTGAAGCTGATTTCCAGAGGTGAAGGACTCCCAAACTCAAGCCAAGAGTTGCCTAAAGTTTGGTCTTCAAGGGTAAGCTTCATTTTCTCCCTTTTGGTCCATATTTTGTATCATTTCTAAGCCATATTTTCTTGCTGTTTTGGGCTCCGACCCTAACTGGAGTTAGGATTATTTTGAGCTCCTTTTCACTTTTGTTTAAGGGTATTTACCTGTTTGATGTCTCCTTGTTGCACTTGCTTCACTACCCCTCTTGTATGCCTATTGCTTGTGTAGTATTTTTGGCCTATGTATAAACTGTTTTGAGCTCTGTCATGAATTGAAAAGTGGCTTATTTTGAGCCCTTATTCAATATTGTTGAAGGGCTCATTACTGTTTGAGGCTTTCATTTATCACTTGCCTATATATCTCTCTTTTGGCCATATTTTTGCATGATATGTTAGCCTCGGATGCTTCTGTTTTTGGACTCTAGTCCGAACTGAAAATGATCTTATTTTGACCCCCTTTTCATGTTTCATTGATGGTCTTTCACTGTTTGAGGCATCCTTTTTATACTTTGTGTTATATCTCTCTTTTTGGCCATATTTTTCATAGTATTTTTGGCTTGTATATATGCTGTTTTGGGTCTGGCCACCAACTGTAAAATGCCATGTTTTTGGTCCCTCTTCAAATTTTTTGAAGGGCCCTCTTGTGTTTGAGGCCAGCAACCTTCACTTGCTTTTGTGTCCATCTTTTGGCCCATTTCTTGCATGAGAGCTTAGCCATACCTGTGTTTGTTTTTGGGCTCTTTTCAGAACTGTAAAATATTATATTTTGGGCCCCTCTTCAACTTTGTTGAAGGGCCCTCATCTGTTTGGGGCCAGCAGCTGTGGCTTGTTTCTTTATCTCACATTTAGGGCCATTTTTGCATGCTAGTTTTTCCCTATTTGTGTTTGCTGTTTGGCCCTGCTTAAAGCTGGAAACATGCTTATTTTGGGGCTGTCTTGAACCTGTCTTCACATGTCATGATCAAATAATGCATGCTTGATGTAGCTACAAGTCATTTCATGCGCGTAATCTTGCATTTCGGGACCATTCCTTGCATCGGGTGCCCGGTTTTCATGATTCGGGGCTGTTTTGTGTCGTATTTCAGTGCTGAAATTTGCATGCTAGCATATCATATTTCATGCCTTGCCATGTCTTGTTAGAGTGGCATTTCGTGCCTTAGGGTCGGTCCTCAGTTTGCGTGCATGTGTGCACGCATTCCGAGTTGTCTCACTTTCATCTTATGGCCTCTTATGTGAGTGTGGCTGAGGTCCACTCATGTTAGTATAAGCCCATTTATGCATTGTGTATGCCATTTTATTTCATAGCATCGCATATGCTAGATTGTATGATTAGCGCATTGTGTATGCCATGTCACCTCGTGCATCGTGTATGCCATTTCATAGTATTGTGTATGTTAGGTTGTATCTTAGTTGCATTTCATGCATATCATGCATATTGCATCGTGCTTGGGGTAGGAGTTAGCCCGAGCACGGGAAACGAGGTACGTTTCGTACTCCGAGTGACGGAACGTGTCTCAATTCCCCAGTCACCGACACTCCGGATTATCCATGATGGAGTTAGGTTTTAGTTTTGTTTTCATGTGCATTAATTTTATATTGAGTTGCACAATTCGACTCCTCGGCCATCATGCATCGATATGCGTGATTGGTGGCACGAGGATCGAGGCATGCATACATTTGTGAAAATACATTGCTATGCCCCTCTCTTGCTCTCTGTTACAGCAAATCAAGAATCAGCAGTCTTCCGGGGCTTGGCACGCTTTCCAAGAATAACTGCGAAACAGAGGCTGATTGGGGCATCCCAGTAGATTTCCGCGCAAGGCAACCCAAACATACATCATTCATCAGAGTCAAGGCAGTCCCTGGCTTGCATGCCAGTTTACAGCTTTCTTAGTTAAATTTGTAAATTTAATTAGGATTTTGTAATTATTTGGACTGTAATATTTATTCAGGACTGTATTATTTGGACTGTATTATTTGGACTGTACTATTTATTCGAACCCTCTGCATGAGGGCACAACTGTAATAAGTGTGCGTGTATGTGTTGTATGTCTTCCAACCCCACGTCTTTTTCCCTTTTATTTACCAGCTTATGATGGTTAGATTAGGGCATGTTTCAATTAGCATACAGTATGATAGCATGTTTGCATTCATTCATCTGTCTTGCATGCACCGGGCTTGGCGCATCATACTAACTGAATTTGTATTTCGATTCCAAGTTGAATACTTGTTAGCTGTTGCACCTCATATGCCATGTTTAGAATAGCCGAGCCTACTATAGTTGCATTTTTGCATGTGTTGCATTAGGCATTTCTGTATAGTTAGGATCATGCATGGATTTCTAACTTAGCTTCTGTTTTGGCTTGGAGTACTCGGTAAGTTTTATGCTTTAGCATCCTTGCATGCGTGTGAGTGAGTGCCATGATAGCATGCTTACCATGAGGCTATATGCTTATGTGATATAACTGCCTGAATGCCTGTGGGTGAAGGTTGGGTTATTTGGATTGGAACAAATCATTGATTGTGAGTTTTAAGCCCACTAGATAGTGGCAAAATCATGTTTTCTAAGCCCACCTGAGGGTGGCAAATCCACGTCTTAGCTTACTTGCGAGTAGGACCATCAAACCATTTTCAAACAAACAAACATGAAATGTTTTGTTCCAATTCAGGTGACCCAGTCTATACTTGTATGCTGTGCGCATCACATAGTAAATCTAGGCTAATAACCGGAATAAGAACGCATAAGGTTTTCAAAAATAGATATCATGGTTAGTAGAGGCCGATCTTTGATCGGGCGAGCGGGGGTGCTCACGAAGTGACCTTCCCCAATCGTACCTAGGTTCCCGAGCCGAGGCAACTTTGGTGATGACGGACACGTGGCCTTAGGCAACGAGTTAGGGTTTCCTAAATTTCCCAAAATAAAATATTTAGGTGGCGACTCTGTATCTGGCAAAGCAGTCCATGTTTGGCACTTCTTTCAAAAATCTGTTTTCTCAAAACGATTTGCCGGATTTGGACTCTTTGGTTCAGATTAAGAACCGTGACATTTGAGAGTCCTGAGCTGTAGTGACCCCAAATGAACAGAACGGACTCACCCTCCCGGGGCATTCGGGGACGTCTACAGTTTCTGGCGACTCTGTTGGGGATTTAGAGAACTTGACTCGAACTCATGATATCTTGTTTTGACTACACTTATGTGTTTCTTTGCATTGCATTTGCATTGGTGCGCCTAGGACACCGTGTTTGCCATCTGCTATTGCTGAACGGTTTGCCGGAGGCTTGTCTTGTCAAGGCATGACCATAAGGCTGACCGGTTATGGGCTCTGCCAGTATGGGAACACAAACCCCAATTTTACCGGGGCACCTTTTTGACCATTCGACCTAGTGCATATTCGGATCCATAGTGACCATTCCAAACTAGGATAGGTTGCTTACCCGTTTATAGATTGTTTGAAACCGCTGTGTGCGTAGTGAAACCCTAGCTCCTGACAAAATAGGACAGGGAAACCCTACCCCAACATAGAGGTGTTTTGGCTCTCACTTATCTGTTATGTGCTTTTGGGGTGCGTCTCCGTACGAATGCATGTATCAGTATATGAGTTTGGGCATCAGGCCTACGGGCACCAGTTTAGTAGTTTAGGCATTAGGCCTGCAGGCACCAATTCAGTACTCTGGGACTCAGTTCACCTAAGGGTATCAGTTTACGGGCAGAATTTTGGGCAGAATTCTGTAGGAGGCACAGTCATTCAGCTCTGCTCATATGGGTCATCGTGAAATCGGGCTGAGATGCTGTTTGTTTTCCCTTTTGCTAAGTAGTCTTGGAACCATAGCATCAGAAGGGTCTGATATCCCCCGGGTACTCTGGACCTGTGTTGTTATGTGATCGGGGGATGAACCACTTGCTGGCGGTGCTCAGTTTACTCCAGATGTGATGGATGGCACGCACTATTTTGAGCATTTGTGAATGCTGTTTATTCTGCTTTCTGACTTGGGTATTGAGTCTGTCTTGTTGTATTGAGTCAGTCCTGTTGAGTCTATCTTGTTATATCGGGTCAATCCTGTCGAGTCTGTCTCGTTGTGCTGAGTCAGTCGGGTCTGTCTTGTTGTATCGAGTCAGTCCTGTTTTGTTGGAGTCTGGTGATTTCGGGGGTGTTACCTCGGACATCACTTGCTTGTTTTGAGCTTGTCTTCTTTTTGGCTTTCTTTTGAGTCTGTTTCTGCCGGGGAGCCAGTTGCGCCAACAGATTTGAATGAAACAACAGTAATTTTCACGCTCTTATGTTTGCCTCGGCCGTGCGCCAATTGTGCCAGAAAGCTTGAATGAAACGGCAGTACTTTTCGCCTACTCTTCTGCACCCCAAAATCATTGCATTGACCTAAGTTTTTCAAAACTTTTTGAACACTGCGGTGAAAACAAAGAGGAAGGAATTCCTCGGGTTTTGCAAAATTTGATCATTTGAGAGAAAGAGATGCATGCTAAGCCTTTAATGATCGAAATCATGCTTGTTAATGTGAGTACTGAGAAGGATCCTGGCTTGATCCAAATTGGTCCCACACCGTCTTCAGCGCGAGTGATTTGTCGCTTTCTTAAAAATTTTCAAAAACAAAATGTTTTGCGTGGCCCTGCGAAGACCTGTGTGGAATCACTCTTGAGGTTGTGCAGCCTAGGATCGCTCTCAACCTCGAGACTCGACCCCTTGCTTTCAAACCTCGAACTCGGACTCAGAAAGTTCAAAGGTCAACCATAATGTGAGGCCTGCGTGGCCAGATTCAAAGTAGCCCTCGAACAAGAGGCACCAAAGTCAGATCAAGAAGATTAGATCAAAGGAAGCTTGTAAAACTAGATCAGAAGCCCCCCCTCAAACTAGGGGCAAAAATGTCAGATATGCTTGAAGAGCCGAAGATGGATCCTTTAGTAAATCAATACAACAGCCACTCTCCTAGATACGGATGGCTTCAAAACCCTAAAACCATTTGGCATGGACTTGTTACACTTTTACCCTTTGAGAGGCTCGCTGGGCCGAAAACCCGGAAGGGCGACCCAAGCAAAAGTTAGAGCAAGAAAAGAAGAAAAAGAACAAAAAAGAGAAAAAAAAATAAAAGAACAAAAAAGAAAGATGCAAAGAAAAGAACAAAAAAAGAAAATCAAAAAAGAAAAGAAATGAAAAGAGTTGAAAAGAAAAGAAAAACAAAGCTCGCAGGGTCGAAAACCCGCAACAGGCGCCTTGGCAAAAGTTAGAGCATAAAAAGGAGAGGTTTAATACCCGAGTGTACCTTAACCCCGAACTACGTAAGGCTTGATTCCCATCTTTGGGATACGTAGGCAACTTCATTCTGAAGTCCAGCCATAAACACTTCCAAATCAACTGTGTCCATGCGATAGTTCTGGTTATCTTTGTCTTCTTTGTATCTGAGAGTCTGGTTGTGTTCGTCGCTCTGAGGACTGACTACAATGCGCTGCAGTGCTATCCAAACAAGGGGCAACTTTCCGTTGCCATTCAAAACGCCGCAGTGTCATTTCAAACAAGGGGCAACTTTCCGTTGCCATGCAGTGTCCTTCAGACAAGGGGCAATTTTCCATTGCTATGGATCTGAGGTCGTGCATCTCAAGAGTAGGTTCCGTGCTAGTTGAGCAGTGGTCGTTTGCAAAAATAGTTTTTTTTGAGATTTTTTACTGAGGTTGACTAATCTTCTCGAAAAGTATTCCATTTTCAAAACTAGACCATTTCTTGGACCCAAAAGCGGAAAATTTTCAGTGCTTATCGCCTGACTTGCATGATTTTAAATCAGAAAATTGAACAAGCGCGTTAATCTAACTCTTATGTTGGTCAAAACTATTTTAGTAGAAAGCAAAAACAAAAAATGGTCAAAATGATGAACTAGGGGCACAGTTGAGTCAGGTGTTCTGTCTTTTCCCCTTTGTCAAAATACTTGCCAGAAAGGGCACTCTACTTGTCGGAAAGGGCACCGTATTCGCCAGGAAAGGGCACAACAAAGGGCAGAAAGCTCTCACATCCTCCAAGCAACGAGGTATCAAGCAAAGTGCGAAGCACGAACTAGAATGGGGCAAGATATTCCACTCTATCATCTGGACAGATCTTATCACGTCCAAACTCCCCAGCAAAGCATCATCAACTGATGTTAGCTCCAGATTTGCTACACACCCAGTTGTAGCGCAACCCTTCCGTGGGAGGAATTCACTAGCTGTGAGCGGAAGAAAGAGAATCTAGCAGAATGCTAGGGGTACGAGCCCACAATTTGCTGTTTATCCATCAACCACCCAGGAGAGGGATGAAAAATGAGAGATCGAAGAATAGAGAGATGTGCGATGAGAGGAAAAGTGAGAAAAGGGCTCTTTTTAGAAAAAACAGAGCTTGAGGGCCGAGTGATGTGAGAACCACAAATGAGAAAGGGTGGGAAACACTACCCGGTGAAACAGGCTCCCTATGCACGTCTGAGTGTCGTGTCTTTTTGTTTTAATTCTTGTTTCGAGTCGTTTCGAGTGTTACTCGACGTGTCTAGGTTGTGTGCCTTTTATTTCCTTGTTGAGTCGTTTTGCTGTGTTCAGTCGTAGGCTCAATACCTGGTCGAAAACTCATCTCTCAATTTCCAAAAATAAAATCGTTTTGTGCTCCGAGTGCCGTGTCGTTCTCCACATTTGTGCAAAACAGAATTGGTTCTTTCATAAAGTCGCAGGGTTCAACCTAGGTCACGTGAGAACAGTAAAACCAGGACCTATCTGAAGCTACATGGGTTCCGGACTGCAAAGCAAAAGAAAAGAGGGAAAATGGAAGCATCTAACTGTGTTTCACCTTCAGCAAATTTCGTGATTGTATTCCGGATGTACCTTTTCAAAGCCTTGTCAATGCTCCGAAGTATGAGTGTGCCTCTACCTCAAGCGCAAGATCAAGCCTGCTTCAAAGTTATGCACCCTTCCACCTGCATTGTTATGCACTTTTCCACATGTATTGTCATACACACCATACTTCCATTTATTTGCATCTGGTGTTATCTTCTCCCTTTTATCCTTTTACGCTGAGCAGCGTTTGGGATCGTTGCCCTCCGGGACTTTCTCGAGTTGTGTTGTGTACGCACCTGGGCGGTTGTTTTTGGGCCTCCTCTCACGATTTCAGCGTGGTTTGAGTGTCCCGTTCCTTACGCGATTTCAGCGTGTTTGGAATTTATCTCAGGTTGCGTTGTGTACGCACCTGGACGGTTGTTTTTGGGCCTCCTCTCACGATTTCAGCGTGGTTTGAGTGTCCCATTCCTTACGCGATTTCAGCGTGTTTAGAATTTTCTCAGGTTGCGTAGTGTACGCACCAGGGCGGTTGTTTTTGGGCCTTCTCTCACGATTTCGACGTGGTTTGAGTGTCCCATTCCTTTCGCGATTTCAGCGTGTTTGGAATTTATCTCAGGTTGCGTTGTGTACGCACATGGGCGGTAGTTTTTGGGTCTCCTCTCACGATTTCAGCGTGGTTTGAGTGTCACATTCCTTACGCGATTTCAGCGTGTTTGGAATTTATCTTAAGTTGCGTTGTGTACGCACCTGGGCGGTTGTTTTTGGGCCTCCTCTTACGATTTCAGCGTGGTTTGAGTGTCCCATTCCTTACGCGATTTCAGCGTGTTTGGAATTTATCTCAGGTTGCGTTGTGTACGCACCTGGGCGGTTATTTTTGGGTCTCCTCTCATGATTTCAGCGTGGTTTTAGTGTCCCATTCCTTACGCGATTTCAGCGTGTTTGGAATTTTTCTCAGGTTGCGTTGTGCACGTACCTGGGCGGTTGTTTTTGGGTCTCCTCTCACGATTTCAGCGTGGTTTGAGTGTACCATTCCTTACGCGATTTCAGCGTGTTTGGAATTTATCTCAGGTTGCGTTGTGTACGCACCTGGGCGGTTGTTTTTGGGCCTCCTCTCACGATTTCAGTGTGGTTTGAGTGTCCCATTCCTTACACGATTTCAGCGTGTTTGGAATTTATCTCAGGTTGCGTTGTGTACGCACCTAGGCGGTTGTTTTTGGGCCTCTTCTCACAATTTCAGCGTGGTTTGAGTGTCCTGTTCCTTACGCGATTTCAGCGTGTTTAGAATTTTTCCCAGGTTGCATTGTGTACGCACCTGGGCGGTTGTTTTTGGGCCTCTTCTCACAATTTCAGAGTGGTTTGAGTGTCCCATACCTTACGCGATTTCAGCGTGTTTGGAATTTATCTCAGGTTGCGTTGTGTACGCATCTGGGCGGTTGTTTTTGGGCCTCTTCTCACAATTTCAGCGTGGTTTGAGTGTCCCATTCCTTACGCGATTTCAGCGTGTTTGGAACTTATCTCAAGTTGCGTTGTGTACGCACCTGGGCGGTTGTTTTTGGGCCTCCTCTAACGATTTCAGCGTGGTTTGAGTGTCCCATTTCTTACGCGATTTCAGCGTGTTTGGAATTTATCTCAGGTGGCGTTGTGTACGCACCTAGGTGGTTGTTTTTTGGCCTCCTCTCACGATTTCACCGTGGTTTGAGTGTCCCGTTCCTTACGCGATTTCAGTGTGTTTGGAATTTTTCTCAGGGTGCGTTGTGAACGCACCTGGGCGGTTGTTTTTGGGCCTCCTCTCACGATTTCAGTGTGGTTTGAGTGTCCCATTCCTTACGCGATTTCAGCGTGTTTGGAATTTATCTCAGGTTGCGTTGTGTACGCACCTGGGCGGTTGTTTTTGGGCCTCCTCTTACGATTTCAGCGTGGTTTGAGTGTCCCATTCCTTACGCGATTTCAGCGTGTTTGGAATTTATCTCAGGTTGCGTTGTGTACGCACCTGGGTGGTTGTTTTTGGGTCTCCTCTCACGATTTCAACGTGGTTTGAGTGTCCCATTCCTTAGGTTATTTCAGCGTGTTTGGAATTTTTCTCAGGTTGCGTTGTGTACGCACCTGGGCGGTTGTTTTTGGGTCTCCTCTCACGATTTCAGCGTGGTTTGAGTGTCCCATTCCCTACGCGATTTCAGCGTCTTTGGAATTTATCTCAGGTGGCGTTGTGTACGCACCTGGGCCGTTGTTTTTGGGCCACCTCTCACGATTTCAGCGTGGTTTGAGTGTCCCATTCCTTACGCGATTTCATTGTGTTTGGAATTTATCATAGGTTGCGTTGTGTACGCACCTGGGCAGTTGTTTTTGGGCATCCTCTCACGATTTCAGCGTGGTTTGAGTGTCCCATTCCTTACGCGATTTCAGTGTGTTTGGAATTTATCTCAGGTTGCATTGTGTACGCACCTGGGCGGTTGTTTTTGGGTCTCCTCTCACGATTTCAGCGTGGTTTGAGTGTCCCATTCCTTACGCGATTTCAGCGTGTTTGGAATTTATCTCAGGTGGCGTTGTGTACGCACCTGGGCGGTTGTTTTTGGGCCACCTCTCACGATTTCAGCGTGGTTTGAGTGTCCCATTCCTTACGCGATTTCATCGTGTTTGGAATTTATCTTAGGTTGCGTTGTGTACGCACCTGGGCAGTTGTTTTTGGGCATCCTCTCACGATTTCAGCGTGGTTTGAGTGTCCCATTCCTTACGCGATTTCAGTGTGTTTGGAATTTATCTCAGGTTGCATTGTGTACGCACCTGGGCGGTTGTTTTTGGGTCTCCTCTCACGATTTCAGCGTGGTTTGAGTGTCCCATTCCTTACGCGATTTCAGCGTGTTTGGAATTTTTCTCAGGTTGCGTTGTGTACGCACCTGGGCGGTTGTTTTTGGGCCTCCTCTCACGATTTCAGCGTGGTTTGAGTGTCCCATTCCTTACGCGATTTCAGCGTGTTTGGAAATTATCTCAGGTTGCGTTGTGTACGCACCTGGGAGGTTGTTTTTGGGCCTCCTCTCACGATTTCACCGTGGTTTGAGTGTCCCATTCCTTACGCGATTTCAGCGTGTTTGGAATTTTTCTCAGGTTGCGTTGTGTACGCACCTGGGCGGTTGTTTTTGGGCCTCTTCTCACAATTTCAGCGTGGTTTGAGTGTCCCGTTCCTTACGCGATTTCAGCGTGTTTGGAATTTTTCTCAGGTTGCATTGTGTACGCACCTGGGCGGTTGTTTTTGGGCCTATTCTCACAATTTTACCGTAGTTTGAGTGTCCCGTTCCTTACGCTATTTCAGCGTGTTCGGAATTTTTCTCAGGTTGCGTCGTGTACGCACCTGGGCGGTTGTTTTTGGGCCTCCTCTCACAATTTCAGCGTGGTTTGAGTGTCCCATTCCTTACGCGATTTCAGCGTGTTTGGAATTTATCTCAAGTTGCGTTGTGTACGCACCTGGGCGGTTGTTTTTGGGCCTCTTCTCACAATTTCAGCGTGGTTTGAGTGTCCCGTTCCTTACGCGATTTCAGCGTGTTTGGAATTTTTCTCAGGTTACATTGTGTACGCACCTGGGCGGTTGTTTTTGGGCCTCTACTCACAATTTCAGCGTGGTTTTACTGTTCCATTCCTTACGCGATTTTAGCGTGTTTGGAATTTATCTCAGGTTACGTTGTGTACACACCTGGGCGGTTGTTTTTGGGCCTCCTCTCACGATTTCAGCGTGGTTTGAGTCCCTCATTCCTTACGCGATTTCAGCGTGTTTGGAATTTATCTCAGGTTGCGTTGTGTACGCACCTGGGCGGTTGTTTTTGGGTCTCCTCTCACGATTTCAGCGTGGTTTGAGTGTCCCATTCCTTACGCGATTTCAGCGTGTTTGGAATTTTTCTCAAGTTGCGTTGTGTACGCACCTGGGCGGTTGTTTTTGGGCCTCCTCTCACGATTTCAGCGTGGTTTGAGTGTCGCATTCCTTACACGATTTCAGCGTGTTTGGAATTTGTCTCAGGTTGCGTTGTGTACGCACCTGGGCGGTTGTTTTTGGGCCTCCTCTCACGATTTCAGCGTGGTTTGAGTGTCCCATTCCTTACGCGATTTCAGCGTGTTTGGAATTTATCTCTGGTTGCGTTTTGTACGCACCTGGGCGGTTGTTTTTGGGCCTCTTCTCACAATTACAGCGTGGTTTGAGTGTCCCATTCCTTACGCGATTTCAGCATGTTTGGAATTTTTCTCAGGTTGCATTGTGTACGCACCTGGGCGGTTGTTTTTGGGCCTCTTCTCACAATTTCAGCGTGGTTTGAGTGTCCCTGTAGACACCCCATTTTTGACCGTCCTTAAGACTTGGACGTCATCGTTTGAACACTCGGTGATCATCCTTGTTTGTGTTCGTTTGGAGTTCCCGGAGGTCTCGGCTCGCGCGCCCTGCCTCAGGATCTCCGAACTTGACCGTTTAGTGTCTGGTTTTGCACCGAACACTTGTGTTTTGCCTTGGAAGGGCAGGGAATGCCTTATGAGGCATCCCCACACACCGCCGGCAGTGGCTGGAGGCCACCGGATGGTCTTTTTCTGCCATCGGCACTTTTGTTTGCCGGTCGGCACACTTTATTGCCGGTCGGCATAGATTGTTGCCGGTCGGCACTGTTTTTTGCCGAAATGGCATTTTTGGGCAGCCGACCACTGTTCATCCACTTTATGGAGATATTTTGTGCCAGCTGTGATAGCTGGCACCAACTCTTCCCCCCTCCATACACGTGTATGGAGGGATTTCCCTCTAGCCAAGCTTGTTGAATAAGCTTTGCAAGAGGGAGTCTTATAAGAGGAGGGTCTTCCTCTTTGATCTAGGTTAGCTTCTTGCAACCAAAAACCAGACCTTTGAGATATAGATACATATTATCTCTATACCTCCCCCTCTCTCCTCCTTTGTGTGTGTTTCTTAGCTCAAAAGGTGGTTTTTACCTTTCTTTTGCACCATTACACACACCATTTCACCTTACTCCGAGATTGAGGGACTTGGAGGAGTTGTTTCTTGAGTTTTGGACTGGTTTTGATCCAAAGAAGGAGGCTAGACCATTTGTTCTTCAAAGGTTCTTCAAGGGTGAGCATCTTGATTTATATTCCCCAAACTTGCAATAGTTTTTTACCTATCTAGCTTGCTGTTTTAGCTCTTGTGTATAACATAAAAAGGGCTTGTATTTTCCTGCTTTAGCACTTTCATTAAGGTCATTTTGTGGTTTGAGTGCAAACTCCCCCTTCTAAGCCTTGTTTGATCCATTTTGGTGCTCTTTTCATAAGGTTTTGTTTACTTCAGTGTTTTGGTCTTTTGACCACTGAAAATCAGTGTATTTTAGTGTCAAAAAAGGATGGTTTGAAGTCTTGCATAGGGGAGGGACACCCCTCTCCCTTCTTGGTTTTGTTTCCTTGAGTTGTGGTTCAAAAGGGTAGCATGTGTGCTTGATGATCCTTGGCCTCATTTCAGATTTTTTTTGGGTATTCTAGGTCATATGCAACCTCTGTTTTTGGCCAGATTCATGCCTCCTTGCATGCTTGTAATACTTGCTTTGTATTGCTCTACTTTGCTTAGAAGTACATATCATGATTAGGCCATGATTCTTGTGTATGTTGGCTTGGTCCCATGAAGCTTTTAGTATTGTTTTCCATGCTTAAAGTTTGGTGGTTATCCATTTGATCATGCTTGACATGTTTGTTAGGGTTGCTTTGTATTTTGGCTTGAAAGCTTTGAGCATATTGACTTCTAGCATGTATGTTTGTGATTACCCTCATGATTTAGCATCATCTAAGGACCATATTTTAGTCCAAGAATCATGCTTGTATGTGTGCGTGCATGGCCTCTTTAATGCCTTGAGGATGTGTCTTCTTATGCCTAGGAATGAGCCTTAGTGCACATGTTTCATGGGAGATGCTTTAGCTGCCATATTAGGAGTTTTTGGGGTCCCATTTTGCATGCAAAAATTCTGTTTTTACTTTGTTTTGATCATGCCATGAGTGGTCATGTTGATGAGAGTGAAATGTTTTCTTTTTGTGCCTTAGCCATAGGACTTTTGGCTTGCATGTTGGCATGAACATTGGTCCATCTATTGGACACTTTTGGCCACTGTTTTGAGGAGGGTGAGGGTCTGCCCCTTTGCCATTTTAAGCCATCTTTGCATGATTGCTTCGTGGTTGATGCATGGTTGCGTCGCATATTGTTGTAGCATGATGATTCTGTTGCCCAAAGCGTCCATGTTTACATCACATTTGTGCCTTGTATGTCTAATATTGCATGCTTGCCATACTAGTTGCATGATTCTTGGCATACCTTGCACATTGATATCATGTTGCATTTTGAGCCATGTTTTGCATAACATGCATTGCATTACTTGGTTTGGGGTGTCAAACCAAGTGTGAGAGTTGAGGGGCGTTCATACCACAAGTGATGTAACGCGTCTTAATTTTCGGTCCCCGAGGCCTTTGACTTCGCCACGATAAGGTTTCGGAGTCCATTGTGTTTGTTGCATACATCCTTACATTAAGTGGCAAATTTGATCCCTTGAGTCATCATGCACCATTGATGGCTCGAAGATCGAAGGTCATGCTTCTTTGAGTTCAAAATATGATAGGAAGTATGACCATGCTTACATGTGTCCAAAAACTCCATACCATGCACTGTCTGTTCTCTGTTTGCTGTCAAATTGTCTTCTGCAGGAAGTTTCTGCCGACCGGCAGAATTTAGTGCCGACCGGCACTATCTGGAGTGCCGAGGAATCCAACAAATGCCGATTGGAACTGTGAAGTGCCGGTGGTAATTCTGTCCGGCCGGTGGTGCTCTGCAGGATGCAAGGAACTTGCTCCAGTACTTTGGCAATTTTCAGAAAGACAAGGCAGTACAAACAGAGGCGGCAGGAGTACAGTACGGGTTTTCCGGACGAGACGGATTCGAGCATGCATCATTCGCGCATCCCGAGACAGAGGCTGCGGCTACCCTTTTCTTTCCTTCGCCACCTTTTCTTTTAAATTAAATTAGAAATTTTTGTAATAATTTTATTTGTTTATTATTTGGGACTGTAATATTCATTCGGACCCTCTGAGTGAGGGTAAACATGTAATAAGTGTGGGTGAGTGTGTGTATGTCTTCCAATCCCCATTTCTTTCTTCCCTTTTATTTACCTGCTTATGATGGTAGATTAGGGTATTTTTGAAATTAGCATACCTTATGATATGCATGCGTGCATTCATGCATTTGTTGACATGCACTGGGCTCGGTACATCATGCTAACCGCATTCTTATTTTCAAATTTCAAAATTGAATACATGAATCAGTTGGTTGCATATCATATGCCATATTTAGGTTAACCGAGCCTAACTAAAATTGCATCTTGTATGTGTTGTATTAGGCAAAATAACATGAGCTAGGGCATGTACATTTGCTAACTAGTTTATTGTTTTGGCACGGAGTACAATGTAAGTGGTTATGCTTTAGCATCCAACATGCGTGTGAATGTTGCCATAATAGTATGCTTGCCATGCGGCTAAGTGTTTACATGAGATAAACTGCTTGAATGCCTGTGGGTGGAGGTCAAATTGCTTAAATTGGGATAATGTGTTAAAACTGCAATTTTTTTTTAAGCCCACTAGATAGTGGCAAAACCATCTTTTCCAAAAACCCACTTGAGGGTTGCAAAATCTGTATTTTAGCCTACTTGCGAGTAGCAAACCGTTTTCAAAATAAATATGAAATGTTTTTATTCCAATTTGGGCGATTTGGTCTATACTTGTTTGCTGCGCGCATAACATAGTAATTCTAGGCTAACAACCGGATTAAGAACACATAAAGTTTTCAAAAATGGATATCGCGGTTAGTAGAGGCCGGTCTTCGGACCGGGCGAAAGGGGGTGCTCATAGCTGACCTTCCCCGATCGTACCCAAGCTCCTGAGCCGAGACAACTCCGGTGATGACGGACATGTGGCCTTCGGCACCGAGTCAGGGTTTCCTAAATTCCCCCATTTTAAAATATTTAGGTGGCGACTCTGTAACTGGCAAAGCAGTCCATGTTTGGCACTACTTTTCAAAAAACTGTTTCTCAAAACGATTTGCCAGATTTGGACTCTTTGGTTCAGATTAAGAACCGTGACACAAGTCGAGTCCGAACTGTGGTAACCCCAAATGAACAGAACGGGGACTAACCCTCCCGGGGCGTTCGGGGGACGTCCACAGTCCCGTTCCTTACGCGATTTCAGCGTGTTTGGAATTTTTCTCAGGTTGCGTCGTGTACGCACCTGGGCGGTTGTTTTTGGGCCTCCTCTCACGATTTCAGCGTGGGTTGAGTGTCCCGTTCCTTACGCGATTTCAGCGTGTTTGGAATTTATCTCAGGTCGCGTTGTGCACGCACCTGGGCGGTTGTTTTCATACCTCTTCTCACAATTTCAGCGTGGTTAGAGTGTTCTTTTCCCTCACATGATTTCAGCGTGTTTGGAATTTATCTTAGGTTGCATGGAGCGCGCTCCTGATTGATTTTCTTTGTTCTTCCTCCACTCTCGAGTCCAGCGTGGTTGGCGTGTGTTCACCCTTTGCATCGATTGCATCACATCTATTGCATCGTATCTGTTTTATTATCTGGTCTAGGAGACCTTAAATCCTTCGGTCTAAGGAGACCTTAAATCTTGCATCATCATTCGCGTTGTTTTGCGCATCGCACTTGCATTTCCGAGACTAAAGTCTGGTTTAAATACCCAGGGGTATATCCTCGGCTTGAAATCTGTATGGCAGCCCCATAGATTGAGATAGCATCTGTATGCACCTCAATTCTGGATACTGATCCAACCTAGTCTGTCACCCTGTTGGAGAATAGGGAAAGCTGCAACCATAGTCAGGGAGAAAAGTAGTACCTGTGGTTCAACTGAGAAGAAGCGGGAGATCCCCAGCAGCATGAGGTAAGTCATTGCCAATTGCCCTTGTGAGGTACCTTCATTTCCTAGCTATTACATTGCATTTCAGTTATTACATTACAGTGCATTGCATGAATCGTCAATTTTCGAACCGGCTTCGCGTAGCGTATAAGTCCAATTATCAAACCGGCTTCGCGTAGCGTATAAGTCCAATTATCAAACCGGCTTCACGTAACGTGTAAGTCCAATTTTCAAACCGGCTTCGCGTAGCGTATAAGTCCAATTATCAAACCGGCTTCGCGTAGCGGGTAAGTCCAATTTTCAAACCGGCTTCGCGTAGCGTATAAGTCCAATTATCAAAATCTTCCTGCATATCATTTTGCATCTTGCCCCCTGCCTGCGGGCACATCTTTGTTATCTTGCCTGTTTGTCTAAGTCTTCGGCCTTGTCAAAAATGGGTCGTCTCTAGGCTTTGACATTCACTCCCGTCACGTGTGACTTTCGAGTTCTGTCAAAGAGGGGCAACTATAGACACCCCATTTTTGACCGACCTTAAGACTCAGACGTCACCGATTGAGCGCTCGGTGATGGTGCATATTGTACTCGTTCAGAAGTTTCAGAGTCTCGGCTGCGAGCCTTGCCTCCGGACTTCAGGGGCTTTTTCGTGTCTTGCCTCGGTTTGCGAAACCAGGCTCGGTTTTCTCTGTTTCTCTTCCCGAAGGGAGGGAGAGGTCTCGTAGATCATCTCTCAGTGGCCGTAGGTTACGTTTTGTGGTCATAGGCTATTTTGCCCGTTTGGAGTCCGGTTTCCAATTTTTCGGAGTCAACGGTCGTGTGCCTCGGTTCGGGACCGCTTAACCACCTCCGTTTGCTCCGGTTTTTGGAACACACCTTATTTCCTCCCTTTTGAGGGACATTGTGGTCCGAGAGACCAACTTCGTGGTCGGACACCACTTCCGGTGCCTAACAGCCCACTTTTGGGGCCCCGAATTGCGTGTTTTGCCTCCCGAACCTTCATTCTGCATTTTTGGGCTCTGACCCAAACTTGAGATAGTCATATTTTGAGGTCCTTTTCATGTTTGATTAAGGACCTTTTGCTGTTTGAGATCTCCTCCTATCACTTGCTTCTTTAACGCTCTTTTAGGCCTATTTTTGCACGGTATTTTAGGCTTACTTGTGAGCTGTTTCGGACTTGGTCATAAACTACAAAGTGTCTTATTTTGAGCCCTTCTTCAACTTTGTTGAAGGGCTCTCAGCCATTTGGGTCCAGAAGCTACCACTTGTCTTTATATCCCACTTTTTGGCCTTTTTGGGGGGAAACTTGAATTGTTTTCCCCCCCATTTCCCCCCCCCCCTTTTTTCCCCCCTTTTTGCCTATATAACAGCAGCTCCAGCTCTGGTTTAAGGGTTACAAAAAAATCCCCCTCAAGCTCTTGCATTATATCTCTCTCCCTCTCTATATTTCCAAGCTCAACACCCTTAATCCTATACCCATTTCTTCATCAACCCATGGCACCACATCCCCATCTTCCATTCCAGCAAGTTGAAGCTGATTTCCAGAGGTGAAGGACTCCCAAACTCAAGCCAAGAGTTGCCTAAAGTTTGGTCTTCAAGGGTAAGCTCCATTTTCTCCCTTTTGGTCCATATTTTGTATCATTTCTAAGCCATATTTGCTTGCTGTTTTGGGCTCCGACCCTAACTGGAGTTAGGCTTATTTTGAGCTTCTTTTCACTTTTGTTTAAGGGTATTTACCTGTTTGATGTCTCCTTGTTGCACTTGCTTCACTACCCCTCTTGTATGCCTATAGCTTGTGTACTATTTTTGGCCTATGTATAAACTGTTTTGAGCTCTGTCATGAACTGAAAAGTGGCTTATTTTGAGCCCTTCTTCAACATTTTTGAAGGGCTTATTTCTGTTTGAGGCTTTCATTTATCACTTGCCTTTATATCTCTCTTTTGGCCATATTTTTGCATGATATGTTAGCCTCGGATGCTTCTGTTTTTGGACTCTAGTCCGAAATTAAAATGATCTTATTTTGACCCCCTCTTCATGTTTCATTCAGGGTCTTTCATTGTTTGAGGCATCCTTTTTATACCTTGTGTTATATCTCTCTTTTTGGCCATATTTTGCATAGTATTTTTGGCTTGTATATATGCTGTTTTGGGTTTGGCCACCAGCTGTAAAATACCATGTTTTGGGTCCCTCTTCAACTTTTTTGAAGGGCCCTCTTGTGTTTGAGGCCAGTAACCTTCACTTGCTTCTTTATCCATCTTTTGGCCCATTTCTTGCATGAGAGCTTAGCCATACCTGTGTTTGTTTTTGGGCTCTTTTCAGAACTGTAAAATATTATATTTTGGGCCCCTCTTCAACTTTGTTGAAGGGCCCTCATCTGTTTGGGGCCAGCAGCTGTGGCTTGCTTCTTTATCTCACATTTAGGGCCATTTTTGCATGCTAGTTTTTCCCTATTTGTGTTTGCTGTTTGGCCCTACTTAAAACTGGAAACATGCTTATTTTGGGGCTTCCTTGAACTTGTCTTCACATGTCATGATCAAATAATGCATGCTTGATGTAGATACAAGTCATTTTATGCACTTAATCTTGCATTTCGGGACCATTCCTTGCATCGGGTGCCCGGTTTTCATGATTCGGGGCTGTTTTGTGTCGCATTTCAGTGCTGAAATTTGCATGCTAGCATATCATATTTCATGCCTTGCCATGTCTTGTTAGAGTGGCATTTCGTGCCTTAGGGTCGGTCCTCGGTTTGCATGCATGTGTGCACGTATTCCGAGTTGTCTCACTTTCATCTTATGGCCTCTTATGTGAGTGTGGCTGAGGTCCACTCATGTTAGTATAAGCCCATTTATGCATTGTGTATGCCATTTTATTTCATAGCATCGCATATGCTAGGTTGTATGATTAGCGCATTGTGTATGCCATGTCACCTCGTGCATCGTGTATGCCATTTCATAGTATTGTGTATGTTAGGTTGTATCTTAGTTGCATTTCATGCATATCATGCATATTGCATCGTGCTTGGGATAGGAGTTAGCCCAAGCACGGGAAATGAGGTACGTTTCGTACTCCGAGTGACGGAACGTGTCTCTATTCCCCAGTCACCGACACTCCGGATTATCCATGATGGAGTTAGGTTTTAGTTTTGTTTTCATATGCATTCATTTTATATTGAGTTGCACAATTCGACTCCTCGGCCATCATGCATCGATATGCGTGATTGGTGGCACGAGGATCGAGGCATGCATACATTTGTGAAAATACATTGCTATGCCCCTCTCTTGCTCTCTGTTGCAGCAAATCAAGAATCAACAGTCTTTCGGGCTTGGCGCGCTTTCCAAGAATAACTGCAAAACAGAGGCTGATTGGGGCATCCCAGTGGATTTCCGCGCAAGGCAACCCAAACATACATCATTCATCAGAGTCAAGGCAGTCCCTGGCTTGCATGCCAGTTTACAGCTTTCTTAGTTAAATTTGTAAATTTAATTAGGATTTTGTAATTATTTGGACTGTAATATTTATTCGGGACTGTATTATTTGGACTGTATTATTTGGACTGTACTATTTATTCGAACCCTCTGCGCGAGGGCACAACTGTAATAAGTGTGCGTGTATGTGTTGTATGTCTTCCAACCCCACGTCTTTCTCCCTTTTATTTACCAGCTTATGATGATTAGATTAGGGCATGTTTCAATTAGCATACAGTATGATAGCATGTTTGCATTCATTCATCTGTCTTGCATGCACCGGGCTCGGCGCATCATACTAACTGCATTTGTATTTCGATTCCAAGTTGAATACTTGTTAGCTGTTGCACCTCATATGCCATTTATAGAATAGTCGTGCCTGCTATAGTTGCATTGGGCATTTCTGTATAGTTAGGATCATGCATGGATTTCTAACTTAGCTTCTGTTTTGGCTTGGAGTACTCGGTAAGTTTTATGCTTTAGCATCCTTGAATGCGTGTGAGTGAATGCCATGATAGCATGCTTACCATAAGGCTATATGCTTATGTGATATAACTGCCTGAATGCCTGTAGGTGAAGGTTGGGCTATTTGGATTGGAACAAATCATTGATTGTGAGTTTTAAGCCCACTAGATAGTGGCAAAATCATGTTTTCTAAGCCCACCTGAGGGTAGCAAATCCACGTCTTAGCCTACTTGCGAGTAGCACCATCAAACCATTTTCAAACAAACAAACATGAAATGTTTTGTTCCAATTCAGGCGACCCAGTCTATACTTGTATACTGTGCGCATCACATAGTAAATCTAGGCTAATAACCGGAATACGAACGTATAATGTTTTCAAAAATAGATATCATGGTTAGTAGAGGCCGGTCTTTGATCGAGCGAGCGTGGGTGCTCACGAAGTGACCTTCCCCAATCGTACCCAAGTTCCCGAGCCGAGGCAACTTTGGTGATGACGGACACGTGGCCTTAGGTAACAAGTCAGGGTTTCCTAAATTCCCCAAAATAAAATATTTAGGTGGCGACTCTGTATCTGGCAAAGCAATCCATGTTTGGCACTTCTTTCAAAAATCTGTTTTCTCAAAACGATTTGCCGGATTTGGACTCTTTGGTTCAGATTAAGAACCGTGACATTTGAGAGTCCTGAGCTGTAGTGACCCCAAATGAACAAAACGGGATTACCCTCCCGGGGCATTCGGGGACGTCTACAACACCAAATCAACACAACCGATCGAACAAATCTCGAATTTACGTAGCTAAAGCCATTCTCTTTCGTTCCGATTGGTCATCATCACCGCCCTCCAAATTCCGCTTCCCTTTACTCATAGGGTTCGTCCTCTCCATGTACTTGGTCTGCATTATCCGCAATTTGCAGAACCCCTCAAAATTCACAAATCTGCAACACAAATTCCTCCAAAAAAAACTTCAAAAACCCTAACAATCAAACACACAAGTTTCCTGTTCATGAATCTACAAATTCAGCTAGAAAATGAAGGAAAGTGAGAGAAAGTAATAGTAATTGAGGGATTGGTGATGATCCAAACACATACTTATATATGCGTGATTGAGAGTTTATAGGGTGTCTTCAAAAAAAAAATTGAAACCAAAATGAAATTAAAAAAATAAGATAAAATTATTCAACAACAAAGAATAAAGCATTATTAGCTAAAAATACAATATAATACAGATTGTGAACTGCCTTATCCACCCCTTTCAACTGCATTGAAATGAGACCCCCAATACCAAGCCAAACCTTTTTTCCCCCCTTACCGATGGCATGTCCAAAACAGCGTTGATTTGCTTCTAGGCTTGACAGATGCAACAATCTAATTCATCAAGATTCCACAAAAGATTCCCTAGATTGGGATGGTGATTCCGTGCCATAGTTCCAGAGGTATTTCAGCTCACCTCTAACCAGACCCAAGATAAAAACCAACCCTGAGATAAAAAAATTGAAATAAATCAAAACTAAACACAATTCCAGAGGTCTTCTCTAACATTTTCTCTCTATTTTGAAACTATCATTTCCTAATGTATACCCTTCAAAATCAATCAAACAATAAGTCATTGAAAAAGAAAACTCTCCTTTAAAAAAATCATCTTTTCTATCATTACAATCTGTTCCTCCTCAAATTTTCATTGCAAAATCAATAAAACATTGTGATCCATTAACAAACTCTCTCTCACCTTCTTTCTCTATCTATAATTACATTTTGATATCAACAAAGCAGAACACAAATTTTGAAACTGTCATTTCCTAATGTATACCCTTCAAAATCAATCAAACAGAAAGTCATTGAAAAAGAACTCTCATTCAAAAAAATCATCTCTCCTATCATTTCATTGCAAAATCAATAAAACATTGTGATCCATTGACAAACTCTCTCTCACCTTCTTTCTCTATCTATAATTACATTTTGATATCAACAAAACATAACACATGAAGCATTTGACCCCCTTGGGGTCACTCAGTATACCCTCATTACCAAAAGGAAATGACAATCTCTGACTAAAGAAACCCTCCTTTCTATTTACATTACATTAACAAAACAATTCACACCTTAATTAAATATACAAAACAGGTAAAACAGAGAGTAAGCCATTGAAGGATTCAAAATAAATAAAAGAAGGCACAATATAGTAGATTAAATAAAATGAACCTAAGCAGTTAAATTGGGAAAAGGCAGAGTAGTTTAATATAATGCCAAATGGCTGAGTTGCACTTCTTAGATTTGTGATGACAGCCGATTCTCTCCAAAGCGTAACTGATGATCTCTTAGTTTAGTCGAATTTAAACAACCATAAAAGATGCTTGTTACATCCCAAGTAATACACGACAAACAAACCTAGTCAAAAACAAAAATAGCCATCAACCATACAATAGCCGAGTTCGAAGGAGGAGAGGAGAGAATACTGATATTACCTTGCAAGTGCGAGTTCGAGTTCAAACAAATACAACAGGGACAGAACGAAATTGAAAAACAGAAACCAAACAGATATACTTGCAAGTTCCAATATCTACTAGTCAGTTATCACATCAATTTCAATCTACAACATGTTTTTGTAACTTTTAAAACCCTAGGCACAAAAGCTTAATTTAAAAATTCATGGACAGCATTGAAAAATTCCTCTCTCTCTCTCTCTCTCTGTCTCTCTCTCTCTCTCTCTCTCTCTCTTTAAGGGATGAGATTGTATACGTGAAATTGAGGAATTAAGAAGAGTTTATAATTCATGACATAACTAATAAAATTAAAAGAAGGTACAAAATTTGATATGAGCAAAGAGTAAATTGGGCCTTTGGATTAAACAGTCTGAGAGTAATCAAAAATGTTCTTTTTTTATTTTTGTAATACCTCTGTCAGTTGGATCGCCTGATTTCTTTTCAGCAGCATGATCTGAATCCTCCATTACAAACCCAAAAAACTTAATCGGTTGCAGAGAGAGTTATATAATATGATAATCCGATGACAACATTTTGAGATTAATGTTGGGATGACAGTTACTATAAAATTGATGTTGGGATTAATCTATCTCCAAACATTTTGTCCCAAGATTAATCCCAAGATTAATGTTGGGATGACAGTGTATACCCATAATAAAATTGGACAGGAAAAGATTAATCTCAAGATTATTTCTCCTTTATTTTGCACTTTTGTAATTTTTATTTACACCATGCCTTTATTTTAAAAATGAATTTTCAATTCTTTATTTTTATTTTATCCCAATATTAATCCCAATATCTCCAAACATTTTGAGATGACAGTTGCCATAAAATTGAAGATGCAATATTTTTGTCCTAGCATTATAATGTTATACACTCAGCTTTGTATGTATAAGTAGTAACGATGGATGTCATCAAATTTGATCACTTCTTCCATGTGGTTTCGGTAGAGGCAAAAGTAAAAACAACGGATGAAGGCAAGAGCAGAGAAAATGGGGGAAAAAATGTGAACACAATTTACACAGTTTAGACATTCATATGTAAATTTGCAGAAATTTGCAGAAGATGATGGGCAAAAATTTGCCAAATAATGTTTTATGTAAATCTGTGGACAAAGCTATAGTGTGAATTGGTTGGTGGTAGTAGTGGATTGAAGTAGTGAAAAGAGTATGAGTAGTGCTTTGGTAAAATGGATAACAGACCCAGCCATCAGCCAAGAATTCACATAACAATAACCCCAAGTGTATATGCTATTTTGACAATCGAGAAGCAGCAACTCAGGGAAAAACAGTGTTCGATCATTGTGGTAGGCCTCTCATAGGCAAACTATCAAACATGTTATGGCCATGGCTGTCACGACCCGAACCCGCCCCCGTGGGTTAAGGACGTAACCGGCTAGTAATCATGAGATTACCTACGGCCTCAAACCAAACCAATCGTATTTTAACAGAGTTAATGGGGGCCAAACAGAAGCAATTAAAAACTTTGTCCATAGAGCTGTGCTTATATGCACGTCACAACATTCCCGACACAAATATGTTAACAACTAACATCAGAAAACACAGTAACAAAAGGTTCTGTACAGACAGGATCATTAGACTAAGCCACCCCGTCAAAACTGTACGTAACAGATACAGAGTCCTCGCCAACATGACAAGATATAAATACCAAACAAAGGGCAATGACGAGTCTCGTGCGTGAGACGTAGGGGCTGACTCTCAAAAACTTGGTTGTTCCATACTGGCTTCACTGGGGCTGGGTCTGGACCTCTCTTAGCTCACCTACAAACACATGAATGAGCGTGAGCGAAAGCCCAGTGAATAATATCAAATAAGAAAATAAAACAATATGTAGAACAGCATATTCCGAACGGCCTTGGGCCCAATTCATATTTCTATTTAATATATATATATATACAATTTAAGTCAAGTGACTGTGGTTCCAAACATACTGGCCTTTGGCCCATTTACCTTTCCATAACAATTGGCCCTTGGCCCATTCAGACTTTCGTTCATGTCAAAACGGCCTCTGACCCATTCATTCATGTCAAAACGGCCTCTGGCCCATTCATTCTATTATTCAGATCGAACTGTTATTCGTGTCAAACTATTACTTATATCAAACTATCATTCGTGTCAAACTATTATTTATGTCAAACTATCATTCGTGTCAAACTGGCCTTTGGCCCACTCAAGTGACAGACTGGCCTTTGGCCCATCTAAATGACAGACTAGCCTTTGGCCCATTCAGACTTTCATTCATGACAAAACGGCCTCTGGCCCATTCATCCATGTCAAAACGACCTTCGGTCCAATCATTTATGCCCAAACGACCTTCGGTCCATTCATTTATGCCAAAACGACCTTCGGTCCGTTCATTTATGCCAAAACGACCTTCGGTCCGTTCATTTATATCAAAACGACCTTCAGTCCATTCATTTATATCAAAACGACCTTCGGTCCATTCATTTATGCCAAAACGACCTTCGGTCCGTTCATTTATGCCAAAACGACCTTCGGTCCATTCATTCATATCAAACTGGCTCATAGGCCTTTCATATCAAACTGTGTCCACCATTCAAATTAATGAACTTTAGGAAACTTACATAGAAGTAGCCATTGGACAATAACATATGTTAGATATTACTCACAGTGATCGGTTGGTTGAATTGCCCTGGAGCTTGACCCTACACATCACATAACACATATGGGTCACAAATAATTCAATCCGTTCTTTGATTCACATATTCCTCTTTAGGCTTCATTTTTATTTCTTTAACTCAATTACAATGCTCAATATATGCCTAAGAGTGCTTAGAAGTGAAAGGGAACAGAAAAACAGAACACAAAATGCATTTTTAAATTTTCAGAAAACAGGGTCCCCGCTCGAGCGTGAAATACCCCGCTCAAGCTGACCCTTAAGGCCTGCAAAAGTGCTGGTTGTATCAAAAATACGCTCGAGCGTTAAATAGGGTGCTCGAGCGGAAGGCCTGTCAAAATAGCTCCCTCGCTCGAGCGTAAATTACCCCGCTCGAGCGGACATCAAGTTTGCAAAAAGTACTGGGAGCACGCATTTCCTGCTCGAGCGGCATGTTCCCTGCTCGAGCGGACCTCAAAATTCTGGAAAACCCAGAATTGTGTTCTTGAGCTTCACTTCGACTATCAACCAACAATTTATGCATGTTATGGCTCAAATTACTCATAGACATGTACTAACATGGTACAAGCATAATTTACAACATATTGAAGCTCAATTTCATAATTTATTTGCATGCATGTCCCAAAATATCACAACCTCATCACCAACATGCTCAAATTCAAACATTCAAGACTTATACTCCCATGATTTGTACATGCATGCCCTCTTGACTTTACATTCACTTCAAATAATGTAATTAGTGCTCATTCCCATAAAATTTAACAAAGACATACTTGCATGTGGGATTACACTACCAATCTTTCATAATTTCACAAATTACATGCTAGATTTGTGATTCCATGGGAGTTCATTACATGCATGCACATATCAAGCCTCAATTTCAACAAAGTGATCTCAAATCATGCTCTTGATCACAAACAACCCTTGAACACACAAGATTACACATTAAACTCATGAATTCAAGAATCAATGCTTACCTAGAGGCTCAATCTTCACAATTATGGCCAAGTCTTGCACCTAGCCTTCCCAATTCACAATTTACAAGCCAAAGTACACCAAGATGCCTCCTTTCCCTCTCAAGGTCGGCTCTCTCTCTATTCCAAGACACAAAATCTGGTTTTGAGCTCAAATGTACAAATCGAGTGTATATGGTCTCTCACATAAAGTCCCACTAACCATTACTTAATATTATTAAATAATTGGGCACTAAATTCATCAATTTAATCGATTTAATCTGACCCGAATCAATTTTCAATTAAATTCCACCGTAGGCTCTAAAAATTATGCCAATCACAATGGCGTACTCGATTTCGGATTCTGTGGCCGATAAGGCCTCCAATTTAATTTCCGAAGCGGAAAATCAAACAGATATTCCTACGGTGAACAGATAAAAATTTAAAACCACATATTTTCACATAATGGTGCACCAAATCATATCAAAACACATAATCACATTCATATTAAGGACCAATTGACATATTACGAAACAGGGGTATCACAATGGCAGTATAAGCCAACATATCAACACTTTTTTTCACCTCCATTGCCCCTCTGCTTCTCATTTCTAATTAAGGATCGCAATGACAATGGTGGAGGGCCTGTGTTAGGTAAAATAGATATGCATATGTATAGCACTACGAAGAGATAGTAATCGAGGTAAAAAATAATGAAAACCGCCAATTATCAATAAATAATCATTCAAACAATTAATAAATAGAACTTTAATATACAATTGTGAAGTTAGATTTAACCTGTAAGTCTGTATTGGCCACCAAATTCTAATAAAAACAGGAAATCAAACCCTAAATTACACAGATTGGAAGGCCCAATAAACCCAATTTTAAGCCCAAATGATGAAACTAAAAATATATCAATGTATTCATGAATGTGTGTATTAATGAAATGAAGAAGAAGAGCAGAGAGAGAAAGGGAAAAAAATAACAAAAAAACAACCCTAAAAATGTGTATTCATGAAATGAAGGAGAAGAACAGAGAGAAAAGGGAAAAAAAATATCAAACCCAATCAACAGAATGTACATAACCTTGAAGCAAATGTAAAATAAAGAACTGCAGAAGCCCAAAATTGGGGTAAAATACCTCTGTTCTAGAAGACGACAGTGAACTATCCTAATTTGAAACAAACCTGTTTATTGCGAAGTCGCCACAGATGAGAGAGAAAGCTAATTGAAGGAGTAAATTGAAATTGAAATCCGAAAGCATAGCCAGCGGAGGTGGAGGTGGAGGCGGAGGAGGAGCAAGGAAGAAGGCGGCGATCTTCTTCGAGGATGAAGCGGTCGTCGTGGAGAGGGGTGGAGGAGAGGGGGGCACATTCAACAACCATGAAGGCGGAGACGGAGGTGGAAGAGAAGCACAGAGGAGGCAGTGATCTTCTTCAAGGATGAAACGATTGTCGTAGAGAGGGGTGGAGGAGGTAGTAGGCCACAAAGAAGAAGACTGTGAAGAAAATGTCGTTGGTCAGGTATAGAGGGAGTGGTAAGGCAATCGTGTTGAGAAAGAACGTGTAGAGAGGGAGTTAATGAGAATGTGTATGGTACTAAAAGCAGACGTGTTTGGGCAGATATAGGAAAGAAAGAGAGAGAGCAGAGAGGGTTTGAGCAGGAATCACATTCATTTGAACCGTTAATATATTTTTAGGATTGATCTAAGCCATTCAAAAGAAATATATCTCTGATACATTTTATATATTTTCAAAATATGTTCTACTTTATTAAATATATATATACATATTTTATAGCTACGCCCTTCCCTAGATAGTCCAATTTTCTTTGAGTGCGATGTATTTCTAACTTATCTATTGGACACTTATCTAGAAGATCCTTTCCTTTTTTTCTTTTCTTTTTTTCTTTTTTTTAGTTATTATTATTTGTGATAAATTACACAATTAGTTCCTATAGTTTTATATAAATTTCACTTTAGTTTTCGTAATTATAACTCTATCAATTTTTAGTTTTCGTAATTATAACTTTATCAATTTTGTCCATATACTTTAATTTTGATTCCAATGTACTCTATCTATCATTATCTGTTGCTGGCCACCAAAAAAAAAAAAACTATCATTATCTGTTAATATTCAAATGGAAAAATGACATTTTCCAAATTAGAGGGACAAAATAAAATTCTCAGAAGATTTATTAATTTTTATTTTATGAGAGGGAATTGTTAACATGCACGTGTCAATGAAAATGTTAGTTTTCTATGCAAAACAACAATGACAAATAACAATGGAATCATATTAAAATGGAAATGAAAATATGATACTTAAATTGTTGAAATTAAAATTACGGAAATTAAAGTGAAATTTTGTTCAAACTATAGAGGTCAATTATGTAATTTACCATTCTCTTTAGTCCTCTGTTCAGTTTGGGCCGTAGGTCAACCACGAACCCTCACTTTAATGATTTGATCTATTAATTTTATTGCTGTACAAATCATTCATAAAAAAGACACATTGATAATCAGACAATTTGTTTCAAAATTATACTTGTCATCTATTTCAATGAAGACAGATATGATAAAATCACATTACTAAAATTATCTAATCAATTTAATTTTTTTATGGCTGGTCCACACATTGAGGTTTAAAAGATCAACAGATCAAATCACCAAAAATAGGAATCGGCCCAAACTAGTCCAATCCACGTAGCATACAAGAGACAAACCCAACCACTAAATCAACTCTTAGTTGCACTCCATCAATTTATAATTACTGTCATCACTTGTTACTTATTTATGAAATTATTCCTATATATCCTGATGTATTTTAATAATAGATTACAATAATGAAAAATTACATATGAAAATGTAAATTAAACTGAAACGATCTAATATATGCACATAATTTTACAAAACACTAAAGATAGTAGTAACAAACCATCACCCAATTTGTTATCATTGTGAACTTGACAGTACAAAAAAATCACCTCCCACCATCCATTGGCAACATCACATGTTTCCTCACACTATCGTATCCAATTGTTGTCATGCTACTCCTGCTAGTAGTACAATCTAACTCAAACCCACTTAACTTCCCACCAAGCAAGTGCTCACTCTCTTCATCATTCAAATCAATTTTAACCCATGGATGCTTCTTCATCTTTTTGTTGATCAGCCCCTCCAATTCCATTGCTATTTCCTTCATAGTAGGCCTCTCCTCTCCTTTTACTATTAAGCACCTCTTTGCAATATTAGCTACTTCTATGAGCTCCTCAGCAATTCCTTCAATTTCTATTTGTTCATCAATAACATGGAACAACCGATCATTTTTCATACATGAAAGAAAATACCTAGCTAGACTCCTCTCATTCTCTAGCTTGTCAAATGATAAAACCTTTTTTCCGGTGATTACCTCTACAAGGACTACTCCGAAGCTGTAAACATCGCTTTTTTCTGTCAATTGGTTTGTGAGCATGTACTCAGGGTCCAAGTATCCAAGAGTTCCTTGCATCACCGTTGCTAATTGATCTTGGTCTAGTGGAACCAACCTTGATGCTCCAAAGTCCGACACTTTTGCAGTGTAGTTATCGTCTAAGAGTATATTCGTAGACTTAACACCTCTATGAATAATAGGAATCGATGCTGCAGAGTGCAAATATGACAATACTCTAGCAGTTTCAGCAACTATTCGCAAACGATTTTCCCATGATATACATGCCTTGAAGTGGTTATGTATATGCTCAAAGAGAGTGCCATTGGTGATGAATTCATAGACGAGTAAAGGGACTTGAGTTTCCAAACAACAACCTAAGAGTTCGACCACATTCCTGTGATTGATTTGTGAAAGTATGACCACCTCATTGATGAATTGCTCTATTTCACTTTGATTCATAATTTGCGATTTTTTGATGGCCACTGTCGTGTTATCAGCTAGACTTCCCTTATAAACTGTTCCAAAACCTCCTCTGCCAACAATTATTTGTCATCATAATTGTTGGTAGCTCGCTTGAGCTCTTCTAAAGTAAAGATTTTGACCACTTCCCGAGTTGATATCTCTAGGCTAGAGAGTTGTTGTTTCAACATTAATCCACCATTCTGCTTGAAGAATTTTTCTTTAAGCTTCATGTGCTTTCTTTTGTTGAAAATCCAATACAACCAGGAGCTACTGACCAAAACAGTCAAAGCACCAATGGCAATACCTGTATTTCAAATAAGTCATTTTTAAGTAACAAGGACTATGAACATCTTGCCAATATATTGATTCGAAACTAAGCATAGAAAGAAAATTATGAGTTACGATTAATATAAAAAAAAATGTCATATAAACTTACAAATTTTACAAAAAAAAAAAACAGTTATTACTAATAATGTAACATGCAATAATAAAACTTTAAAATCTGAAACATACCCATTGAAATAATATGATATGTATCATATGAGTGAGTTAGATAAATTTGTAAAATTTATTAATTTATATAGCATTACCTATTAATAATTTTAAATATTCTTTTAAGTTACGGGAGTATAAAAGGATGTGGATCCAATTTGATATAAATGTTACAAGTAAATTCTTCCAAATTCATTAATTATGTGAATTAGGTGTTATACTTAAATAGGACACCTACGTTGGGAGTTAGAGTTGAAAATGTCATAAACTTAGTCTAAAAAAGGGGTTCGGGGGGCGAAAATGGAAAACAGCCCCCGAGCCACTATTTTTTCATAACGGGAAGCTTCCCAGTGATAAATGTGACATGTAGGGATAGACGGTACGTAAATAGGACACTTGCGTTGGGAGTTAGAGTTGAAAATGTCATAAACTTAGTCGAAAAAAGGGGTTCGGGGGGCGAAAATGCAAAACAACCCCCTAGCCACTGTTTTTTCGTAACGGGAAGCTTCCCGGTGATAAATGTGACATGTAGGGATAGACAATACATAAATAGGACACCTACGTTGGGAGTTAGAGTTGAAAATGTCATAAACTTAGTCGAAAAAAGGGGTTCGGGGGGCGAAAATGGAAAATAGCCCCTGAGCCACTGTTTTTTCGTAATGGGAAGCTTTCCAGTGATAAATGTGACATGTAGGGATGGACGGTACGTAAATAGGACACCTACGTTGGGAGTTAGAGTTGAAAATGTCATAAACTTAGTCGAAAAAAGGGGTTCGGGGGGCGAAAATGGAAAACAGCCCCCGAGCCACGGTTTTTTCGTAACGGGAAGCTTTCCGGTGATAAATGTGACATGTAGGGACAGATAGTACGTAAATAGGACACCTACGTTGGGAGTTAGAGTTGAAAATGTCATAAACTTAGTCGAAAAAAGGGGTTCAGGGGGCGAAAATGCAAAACAGCCCCCTAGCCACTATTTTTTCCTAACGGGAAGCTTCCCAATGATAAATGTGACATGTAGGGATAGACGGTACGTAAATAGGATACCTACGTTGGGAGTTAGAGTTGAAAATGTCATAAACTTAGTCAAAAAAAAGGGTTTCGGGGGGCGAAAATGGAAAACAGCCCCTGAGCTACTGTTTTTTCATAACAGGAAGCTTCCCGGTGATAAATGTGACATGTAGGGATAGACGGTACGTAAATAGGACACCTACGTTGGGAGTTAGAGTTGAAAATGTCATAAACTTAGTCGAAAAAAGAGGTTCGGGGTGGGAAAATGGAAAACAAGCCCCGAACCATTGTATTTTTGTAACGGGAAGCTTCCCGGTGACAAATGTGTCATGTACGGACATACGGTACGTAAGTAGCACATGTATGTTGGGATTTAGGGTTGAAAATGTCATAAACTTAGTCGAAAAAAGGGGTTCGGGGGGCGAAAAAGCAAAACAGCCCCCTAGCCACTGTTTTCTCGTAACGGGAAGCTTCCCGGTGATAAATGTGACATGTAGGGACAGACGGTATGTAAATAGGACACCCACGTTGGGAGTTAGAGTTGAAAATGTCATAAACTTAGTCGAAAAAAGGGGTTTGGGGGGCGAAAATGGAAAATAGCTCCCGAGCCATTGTTTTTTCGTAACGAAAAACTTCCCGGTGATAAATGTGACATGTACGGATAGACGGTACATAAATAGGACACCTACGTTGGGAGTTAGAGTTGAAAATGTCATAAACTTAGCCGAAAAAAGGGGTTCGGGGGGCACCATTTTGCAAGAACTAAATGTGACGAAGGATATATCATGTTGACGTAATTCTTGGAAATTCGAATAATGGATTTGTAAAGTTTAGCTGATTGGGTTTAGGTGCAATTGTGTATTTGATCAGTTTAACTATCACCACTACAAAATGTGAAGGGCATCCTAGTTCATGGATGCAAAAATTTGTTGAAATAAAGAATGTACAACAACAGTTGAATACTAGACAGTTCATATAAGATGGCCTCAAGATTTGTCTGATGGGAGGATAATTCCTCAACAACAGATCAGGGAACTTAGGACTAAAGAAGCTAAGTATTGAAGAAACCTATCAAAATTAGAAGGTGTTATGGAAGAATAGTTAAGCATAATCTTTTTCAGCTCTTGTCCCCATAAGCCTGTAAAGAACCCAAGGCATTACTCATTCACAAATTGAAGTATATCTACATCTATAAACCCACAAGATAGTTAAATATAAATTCACAGTATTATGATTTCATTACATTGTTGACTTAGTTTCTTCTTTAGGGAAAGCGTTTCCAAACTTTCTATGATTATATCGAATAAATTAGAATCTTTTATGAAGAAAAAGTACACACCAATTTCCGTCCATGGAGGTCACAAAAGCACTGTTTTAACGTAACGGGAAGCTGAATGGAGGTCACTTTATCCTAAGCATAGTGAAAACACCATCTTCATGCTAACCAACACAATCTCCTTGCCTTTAGGTATTGCTTAATTGAGGTTTCTTTATTGTAGGGCCAGTATTGAGTTTTATGGATACCAGACAAACTCTAATGATGGGTCCTCTTACATTTTGAAATAAAAAATGTCATTTGGATTAAATGGTAGTCTTTCCCATAATTTCTGTAATTTGGTAATACCTACACAGTTTACTTTCACCATAAAAATACTAAAATTTACTTAGATAGATTTAGAGATTAAAAAGCTAAAACAAGAACTCATGATGGGTACATGTTTGGATGTCTTTCATTAGTTAATAGCTATTATTCTCCTTGTCTTTTAATGTTTGAAATTATTACAATATATATATGTCGTCCAGAAGTGCCTCTAGAGTTTGTACAAATGATATTTTTGTACAATATAGATCTATACGCACCAAACTTATGATATTTTTGTTTTTTGCATATGTTTTTGGACATACAAATGTGGATATGTTTTTTTTCACAAGTAGAGGAGGGCATTGTTTTTATATCTCTATCCGTATAGATAGTAGTTTGTACAAATTACTTTTTTTGTTGGGTAAATATCAGCTAAGTTGGCATGGTAGAAATGAACATAGCACGTGGTACAAAATAGTTTTGGAGCAGTACAAAATATAATTTTTGTTGTGGTACAGAAGTTCTAGGCCTAGTAATTAATTTGGTTATTCCTGTATTATGTATGGAATTAAATTATTGACGTTGAATTAGACTTAGTAATCATATTATTTGTAATATATATAATTGGACGTTCAATATTAATTATTTGGATGGTTGGCACTGAAATGTGTGCATGTTGTTGAATGCTTGATAACATATTTAGTGTTGATGGATTATATTGTTTATACAGGGTACAGGTTGTATTAATAATGGATACAGGTTGTTTAGAAAATTTTTTTGCAAAAAAAAAAAAAAAAAAAAAAAAAAAAAAAAAAACGTTAAAGTATTTGGCCACCAAATATTTGGGTAGCCAAATACGTCGCCGAAATGTTTTGGTGACTAATAATTTAGTAGCAAAAACATAACCCAAAAAGTTTTTGTGACCAATTAAGTAGTAGCTAAAATAATTGAGAATGAGAGAAATAAACTATTGGCCACTAAATTTTTTAGTCACGGAAAAAAAATGGTATCATTTCGTGACTAAAACATTTGGTGGCAAAAAGTGAAGAAGTGAATGTTAAGAGGCTTTTTGCTACGAAACTTTTAGTGGGCCAAAGTTACAATGACAAAAATTACTTAGTCGCTAAAAATATGTATTCTATTGGTGACCAAAATGTTTGGTCTATAATAGTCATTCTCATTTTATGGTAACATTTTTAGTGACTAACAATTTAGTCGCCCAAATCACGTTTTACCGACCAAATAAAATTTCGTAGCCAAATGTGTGCTTTCGGTGACCAATTCTTTAGTAGCTAAAAGTGACACCTTCCCCGACCACACGAACTTTAGTAGCCAAAAGTGTCATTCGGCGACTAAATGTTTTAGTGGCGGAAACATAACATTTGCCTACTAAACAAAATTTAGTAGCTAAATGTAGTCACTTTCAGCGACCAAGCAAAGTTTAGTCGCCAATACTACCGCTGACAGAGTATAGGCGACAAAATATTTTAGTCGCTAAATCATTTCAGCGACCAAAAATCGGACTTTTGGCGATCAATAGTTTGGTAGCCAAAAGTGATATTTGTTGTAGTGTCTAGAACTTTCCATGAAAATGGCCGCTTTCATTAGAAAGGAATTTGTATGAGTAATTTTCTGATCACACTGCCTGTTTAGTAATCAGCTAGGGAGCACCGGCAGAATAGATGGCTTCAGCTAACCTATAACAGAAAGAAGAGTTTTCTGGCGGTGGTTCGTCCACCCGGGGGCACTCCGACGATCAAGTCAGTATATCTCTCAAAGATAATCAAAGTGCTAAACTCACTGCTCAAAGCATAAATTACGTACATTAGACCCACAGGGGTGCCTCTCTTTTATAATTACTTCAATCCTAATCCCAATAGAAGCCTGACTTCTACGGATTCCTGTTCAGTACTTACTTTGGACTCCTTTAGAGATAAAGATAAACTCCCTAAGAGCTTTATCCTTATCTTGGCTAAGTCTCCTCTTTATTCTAGGACTCTTGTCCCTTACCTTTTATCTGCTTATCTCGGATTCTGATATCTTCGGAGGTAACCTCGGCCTATCCGAGATGACCTTGGCATAACAACCAAGACACGTGGCACCTCGGCTGACACGTCAGCGTCACCGTGGCCACATGTTGGTACTCAGAAAATATCTCCCCACAACTACCCCCTAGGTTCTATTACCTTGGTATATTGAGATGATGGAACCTATATCGGTATTTCTTCCTGTACATCGGCTCAAGAACTCATCAGCCGAGATCATTCATTTCAGGCTGACATGTTCTCTTCGGAGAACAAGAATTCCAGTAAACTCTTTTCACGTGTGTGAGCTATCACGCATCATTTACTCAACCATTTTACTCACACGTTTTATCCTTATTGGATCGTGTTTACGACGCGCCTGTAAACCACGTTTCTTTCTGCATGCGCCGTCTGACGTATGCACTGCTCCACGGGCATTTATCATCTTCTTTTGCCGCCGTTTCAGGTTTTTGACAAAACTTTTCCCTTTTTCTTCACTTCTGCATCTTATTTCTCTTCGCTTTTTCTCTCTCTAAACTCTTTCTTTCGAATCCGCCATTGCTCAAGCTCCAAGCTCTGCATTTGTCTTCATTCGTCTTTCTGGTAAAACTTTCGCTACTCTGTTACTCCTATAACTGTCATCTGACTTCGGCGAACCTTATTCCGGCCTTACTTCTTTTGGTAAGCTACTGTTCCTTTCGTTTTCAATTCTGCTGATATTTACTTGTTACCATTACTGTTTCAAATCCTGCGAATTACATATCTGAACATATTTATTCAAATGGTTTTGATCTTGCCCATATCTTGAATACATACTGTTCACCACATTCTTGTACTCTTGTTACTGATCTTGACCCTTTATTTCTAGTATTCTTTATGTTCTTGATAGCCCATCCCTGTTCTTGATTCTGAAACTTCGCCTTTGTTTTCTGTTTTCCAGATTTGTGCCTTCAATCTTCGTCCTTATAGGTTTAGGTTTGGGACTTGACTGTAGAACCCGTAAATCCTTAGGAAAAAACTGGAACAATCTTTACAAATTCTTGCTTTAATTCATACCTAGGTTTTTCTAGAGTCCCAATAACCCTCTGTAAAACATCTTCCTTCCGAAACCCAACTCTTCTAACTTAGGCCGAGATCATGGGTATGTGGAGACATAGGGCAGACACCCCGACCAAACTTGAGTACTTTAGACAAGAGTTCTCCATTCCTGCCGATGTCCATCTGAGGCTTGCTGGAGATAACGACTCCATCATGCCCACAGATGATTCAATGCCCTTTCCCATTGTTGCTTTCACTGAGTGTGGACTCCGGCTCCCACTCAACATCCTTTTTCGCAAGATTCTTCACTATTATAAGTTGAACCCCATGCAACTGGCAATCAATTCCTACTGAGTGATTAATGGCATCATTGCCTTAGCTAAACGGGAAAATGCTAGGATCACCCTAGCCGATATCCAGTACTGTTATACCATGTGTGCCCTTAATTTGAAAGAAAAAGGCTACATTTATTACCTTAAGCCGAGGTCAACAGAATTCAAAATCGTAGCCGACCTCCCAGACTCCAACAAGGGGCCTGGAGATGACTATTTCATTACCTTGGGAAATTGGGAGTTTGCTCCAGATGAGGACCACCATCTCTTCCCTTTTCCTCAATCGATTTTAGAGGGCAAGGGTAAGAGCCCAGCGTTCTGATTTACCTGTTTTCTTTCAAAGTTTCAAGTGCTTTATCTGTTTTTGACGTCTTGTTCTTCTTGCAGCTGTTCGTAAGCCACCAAAAGGCTTTCGTGAGTCTTTCTGTCCTAGTAAAGATTTGAAGAAGCTTCTAGACTTGCCTGTCCATAAAAGGAAAGCACCTCTACTTCTCAATTTTATTCCATCATACAAGTCGACTTTGCCCGACGTTCCCAAAAGGAAGAAGAAAAGCCTTTCTCCACCCTCTGCTACAACTCCATTGACTGCATCCACATCACGAACAGATCAAGGATCTACATCTAATCCTGCTGATCAACCATCAACTTCGGCTCCATACCTGGTCCCAATACTGGAACGAAAACGTCGGCGACGACTTGTCCTTACTGCCGAGATGGGCCACCCAAAACCAGTTGCAAAAGACCTTTTGGCCAGCATCCCATCATCTGTTGATGAGCAGCCAGTACAAACCCTTCCTCCACCGAAGCCAAAAAGAATTAAGAAGGCCCAACCAAAGGCTAAAGTTACTCAGACTAAGTCTGAGGATGCTTTGCCTATATCAAAGTTGGCTGAGAGTGACAAACCTCAACCCTCTATTGGGAAGAGGCGCTCCGAAGCCCAGCCATCCGAGTCCCCAAAATCCAAAAGGTCGAGGTCTTCTTCCGCTACGACTTCGGGGTCGAAAAGAAATGATGCTCCTTGGGCACCAAAAATTACTCTAAAGGATAAACCAGTTATGGCTAACGATAGTGCCGAGGATATAAATATCGGCGTAGCCCTTAGCACAGCTCTGCTCCTCCCCGGCGATCTTGACCGCAACGCCGAGTTAAGTGAGTACGAGAATTATGCGTTGATGCTTCAACGATCCGTTCAAGTAAGTGTCTTCTTCTTAGTGGTTTTCCTCTTTCTGTTTTGTATTTAGAAAATTTTGTACCAATTTTTGCCTTGTGTTTTTTCAGGCAATCCAGCATGCCCACTCCTTTTCTGTTCAGTCTTTTGAAAATCGGCGAAAGCTGGTTGATATGAAGAAGGAATTCTCTTCTCTTCAAAAGACTAACAAAGGTCTTCAGTCAAAGATGAAAAAATTAGAAGACCAAGCCGAGGCTGCAATCAAAGCCCAGACTGAGGCCGAAGAGAAGGCCGATTCGACCGAGGCCATAAGGAAGGTTGCTGAGTCCCAGAAAAAGGAGGCCGAAGAGAAAATGGCCCAGGTCGAACAGGAGCTTCAGGAGGCCCTGGCCACCAAAGACGCCGAAATCAAAGAAGCCGATGAAAAGGCATATGCTCAAGGAATGGTCGACATCACGGAGGCCTATGAGATTCAAGTGAAGCAGGCATGCAACAAGGGTTTTACCCTTGCTTGGATGTCCCTTCTGAAGAAACTTAACGTCCCAGAGGACTCGCCATTGAGAAAAATTTATGCCATTCCTCTTCCATTTCCTCCAGTTCAACCTCCAAATCAAGATGTCGGTGAATCCGAATCCGAGGAAAATGATGAGGATGAGGATCAAGCCTTGGTGAGAAAATCCAAGGATGCTGATGGGGCCAAGTCCCCTCCTCAAAATGAGTAAGTCCTAGACTTGACTCAGGATGAGGAAGGTGATGAGGTTCCCACAGAAGCTGTTCCCGAGAATGCACCAGCCGACATCTCCTCTGCGGACAAGAGTGTTAAAGAAACTCTGCAAGAAATTGATGCCGAGATAGCGGCGGAGAAGACTGTTGAGATGCCTTCTCAACAATCATCAGATCTTCAAGTTTAACCAACTGGTGGAGAGGAGTCTTAGCTTTTTTCTTTTGCCTACTTGTATTTTGTACTTTTGTACTTCTTTGTTTCTTTCGACGATGTAAGTTTTGCATATGGCCGATGTGCTTCCTTGTTTTGTGAATGCTAACTCAACTTTCTTTTTCTGAGTGCTTATATCTTTGTCTTCTTCTAACTGCTTTCTATACTTAGAATATTTTGCATGTCTTTTACATACTTTTCCTTCTTTGTGCAATCTTCTCGGGGTGACACACCTCGGTTATGCCACTTGACGATTTACCTCGGCAAGTACTTGTCCTGTAGGTTGCTTATAAATTTAAACAAGGGTAAACATATACTGGTTTAATCTCAACTTTGTAAATTTTTCTTAAGCTTTAACAAGTGCTAAACAATGAACTACTTGTAAATTGCTACAAATTTCAACAAGCGTTAAGCATTACTTCGGTTTAACTTCAACTTGTAAATTGCTACAAATTTCACTAAGTGAAGATAAACAATTATCTCGGCTTAACCTCAACTTGTAAATTGCTACAAATTTCAACAAGTGAAGATAAACAATAATCTCGGCTTAACTTCAACTTGTAAATTGCTACAAATTTCAACAAGTATTAAGCATTACTTCGGTTTAACTTCAACTTGTACATTGCTACAAATTTCAACAAGTGAAGATAAACAATAATCTCGGCTTAACTTCAACTTGTAAATTGCTACAAATTTCAACAAGTGAAGATAAACAATAATCTCGGCTTAACTTCAACTTGTAAATTGCTACAAATTTCAACAAGTAAAGATAAACAATTTTTTCTTCTCTCTGCCCCCAATGTGAACCTGAGTTCCACTTGGGTTCTCATTATTTAGAAACAACATTATGCATCAATTCACAAGTCTTGGAGAATTCTGCTAAGATGACGTTGGAAAAAAAATAACAAGGAACATCTAATGATAGAAAAATTTCAAATTATAAGTGTTCCAGGGTCTTGGTAATGCTTTGCCCTCATTATCTTCAAGCTGGTATGCTCCATTGCCTAATACCAAAGTAATTCTGTAGGGTCCTTCCCAGTTTGGGCCAAGCTTGCCCTCTCTGGGATCCTTCTTGTTGCCAACAACTTTTCTTAGGACTAGGTCGCCGACTAGAAAATCCCTTGGATTGACCTTCTTATTGTAAGCTCTAGCAAGCTGCTGCTAGTATGCTGCGAGCTGAATTGCAACTTTCTCCCTTCTTTCTTCTAAGAGATCCAGATCTCGGGCTAGAAGTATATCATTAGTGCCATTCTCTACTCCCCGGGTTCTGATCCCTAGAATGCCAATCTCTAGTGGGATGACTGCTTCTGTGCCGTAAGCCATGGCAAAGGGGGTTTCCCCTGTTGATCTTCTCGGCGTAGTCCGATATGCCCAGAGTACATTGGGCAACTCGTCTACCCACTTTCCTTTTGCTGCCTGCAGCCTCTTCTTTATCCCATCCAAAATTACTTTGTTAGACGCTTTTGCTTGCCCATTGCTTTGTGGAAAACTTGGTATTGAAAAGTAATTCTTTATCTTGAATTTCGCACAAAAGTTCTTGATGAGTTTGCTGTCAAACTGCGTTCCATTGTCGGCAACTATTGCTCTTGGAATGCCAAATCTGGTGATGATATTTCTCCATATGAAGTTCTTGACATCCACATCTCGGATTTTGGCAAGAGATTCTGCTTCTATCCACTTCGTGAAGTAATCTGTTGCTACCAGCAAGTACTTTCTTTGTCCAGTTGCTTGGGGCAATTGCCCAACGAGATCCATGCCCCATTGGGCAAATGGCCAAGGACTGGATACAGGGTTCAGGTCAGCAGCTGGCTGGTATATCAAAGGTGCAAACCTCTGGCATTGTTCACACTTCTTCACACAGGTTTCTGCATCTTTTTGCATGTAGGGCCACCAATACCCCTGGGTAATGGCCCTGTGAGCTAGTGATCTGCCCCCAGCGTGGCTTCTATAAATCCCTTCATGAATTTCATATAGAAAATCTTCAACCTGCAAAGGGTGTACGCACCTTAAAAGGGGTCCAGTGAAAGACCTTCTGTAGAGATGTCTGTCCGCTATCAAATTGAATCTTACCGACTTCAATCTGACCTTGTGTGCTTCCTTATGGTCTCCTGGCAGGTTTCCCTCTTTTAGGAATGCAACAATTGCATCCATCCAGCTTGGTCCCATGTCCACACACATTGCTTCTTGTTCTGTGATCGGTGGTTCTATGCTCGGGCCCGACAAATAGTCAATCATTATTGTCCTTATTTTTCCAATTTGAATTGAACTTGCCAAGTTGGCCAATGCGTCGGCGTGGCTGTTATCATCTCGGCTAACTTGAAGAAATCGATAGTTGCGAAACAAGGCTGCTAGCCTGATGACTTCCTTTGCGTATGCCGACATTCTCTCATCTCGGGTTGCAAACTCTCCTGTTGTCTGATTTACTATAAGTTGTGAATCACAAAAAATTATTACCTCATCTGCTTCTACTACCGCTGCCAGTTTTAGTCCTGCAATTAATGCTTCATATTCTGCCTCATTGTTCGAGGCCTTGAACCCTAATCGAAGGGACTGTTCCAATATCTCCCTATCTGGAGATATTAACACTACTCCGGCTCCTGCTCCTTGCCGATTTGAGCTCCCATCGACAAACAGGCGAAAGGAGTCGCCAATGTAAATGTTGCAGGGTCTGAGTTTTTCCTTTCTTTGTTCTTTTGCCTTTGGCTGGGCTTCTCTTTGTTTGCTTGGACATCGTTCATCTTGGCTCAACGGAGCCCGATATTCGATGGATTCTGGCGTGAATTCAGCTATGAAGTCGGCCAAAACTTGGCCCTTAATTGCTGTTCTCGGCCTAAACTCCAGGTCGTACTGGCCCAGGGCCACTGCCCATCTTGCTATTCTTTTAGTTAAGTCTCCTTGTTGCAACAAAGACTTCAGTGGGTGCTCTGTTAGCACTATAATCTTATGCGCTTGAAAGTAATGGTTTAGCTTCTTTGAAGCCATTACTAAGGCCAGCATTAATTTCTCTACTGGTAAGTACCTTGTTTCTGCATCGGCCAAGGTTTTGCTTACATAATAAACAACCTTTTGCTCCCATTTTTCCTCTCGGATTACCACTGCACTTACTGCATGTTCTGAAACGGCTAAGTACAGGAACAGCTCCTCCCCTGGTTTTGGATTGGAAAGAACTGGAGCTGTGGTCAAGTACTCCTTCAGGTCGACCAAAGCGGCTTCGCATTCTTCTGTCCACAGGAAGTCTGTGGCTTTCTTCACCAAGTTGAAGAAAGGTCTGCACTTATCTGAGCTTCTGCTGATGAATCTGTTTAGGGCCGCGGCCCTTCCAGTAAGCATCTGAACCTGTTTTGCCGACGTCGGGCTTTTCAACTCTAGGATGGCTTTGATTTGATCTGGGCTGGCCTCAATGCCCTTTCTTGTTACCAGGTACCCTAAAAACTTACCTGATCCAACTCCAAACGTGCACTTTGATGCGTTGAGTCGGAGCCGGTATGCTTTGAGTATATCAAAGACCTCTTTTAGGTCGGCAAGATGACCCTTAGGTTCCTTGGTCTTCACGACCATGTCATCGATGTAGACCTCTACTGTTTTGCCAATCAGGTGTTTGAACATCTTGGTTACCAACCTTTGGTAAGTTGCTCCTGCATTTTTCAACCCAAAAGGCATTACCTTGTAACAGTACAGGCCTTTTGGGGTGATGAACGCGGTCTTCTCTTCGTCTGGAGGGTACATGGTTATCTGGTGGTACCCCCTGTAGGCATCTAGAAAACTCATTCTTCCATGCCCTGAAGTAGTATCTACTAGCTGGTCAATCTTGGGTAGAGGAAAGCTGTCTTTGGGGCAGGCTTTGTTGAGGTTGGTGAAGTCTACACAGACCCTCCATTTACCGTTCTTCTTCTTCACCACTACTGTGTTGGATAGCCATGTTGGGTAGTGAACTTCTCGAATGGCCTTGGCCTCCAGAAGTCTGTCTATTTCTTCCTCTACTGCTTCGACGTGCATCAACGTCGGTCTTCTGGCTCGTTGAATTACAGGTTTTGCCGACCTGTCGACATTTAGTTTGTGGCAAGTGACCTCGGGGTCAATGCCAGGCATTTCCTAAGGTGTCCAAGCGAACACCTCAATATTGGTTCTTAGAAAAGCTTCCAACTCTTTTTCTTCTTCTTCGGCTAAGCCCGAGCCGAGAAGAAAGAAGCGTTCTTCATCCCCATCCTGGACGAGGATTTTCTTCAGTGCCTCTTCGCTCTTCTCGACTGGCTCCTTGCCGACGTCTTCAAGGACTTTCATGTTCTCATCTTCAATTTCTGCCTTTTCTGGTTCTCGAACGTTGCAGGTGAACTTCATTGCTGCCATGGAGCAATTCTTTGCCTGTAGTTGATCTCCTCTGACTTCTTCAATCCCATGCTCTGTTGGGAACCGTAGTAGTTGATGCAACGTTGAGGGAACTGCCCTTATTGCATGCAACCATTGCCTTCCCAAGATGATGTTGTATGGAGAGGGCGTGTCAATCACCATGAATTCTGTCTTGATCTTCTTAGTGCCGGCTTGTACTTCCAAGTTTGTTGCGCCTAGTGGCCACGTCGGCGTTCCATTGAAGCCGACCATCGGGCTATTGGACTGCTCCAAGTCATCAGGATGAAGGCCCAGCTCCTTGTAACATCTAACATACATGATGTCGCAAGAGCTGCTTTGATCAATCAAGATGCATTTCACTTGGCACTCCCCAACCTGGAGGGATACTACCAAGGCATCATTATGTGGATGCTGGACCATCTCTAGGTCGGCTTCAGAAAAGGCTATCGTCGGCTGCTGGCATTCTTCAGGCCGTGGTCTTTTTTGTCCGACCTGGTTCACGTGTTATACGTGTTTTACCTTCTGGGTCTCCCCTCGTATGTCGTTTTTGTTCACCTTTGAGTGAATTACATTAACCACCCGTGGTCCTCTTGCCTGTGGTTGTGCTTGGGGAGGCGAAGCTGCTGGTGCTTGAGGCAATCTTGCCTGTTTTTCCCTTGTCCTGGCCTCATCAACAAGGTCCCTCAGAGGGCCTTGCCTCACCAAGTCTTCTAAGTGTGCGTTTAGGGCTCTACAACCCTGAGTTGGGTGCCCTTTTTCATTGTGGTAAGCACAACGCCTACCGACGTTTCTTCCCATAAATTCCCTTGGTGCTCTTGCCGGTGCCCTGAAATAGGCTTGGTTTCGTATTTGATCCAGGACTTTGTGTATTGGGATTCGAAACACAATCGTCACTACCTGTTTAGCCCTCAATTCCGTTTCTTGTTTGATCGATCCATTGTTACCTCGGCCTCGCTTCGGTGAGCCATTTCCTTTTTCCTACTTTGTCTCTTTGTTTCCCGACGTATCCTCCTCGGCTCTGGCGTACTTCTCGATTCTCGCCATGAGTTCTTCCATGCTTTTTGGCAATGTCTTTGCCAAAGACTTCCGTAGTGGGCCGTCATCTTTCAAGCCGTTCTTGAAAGACACGACCGCCACCTCTTGGTTGCATTCGGGTATTCAATTGAACACCTCGTAGTACCTTTTTGCGTAGGCCCTAAGGCCTTCATCCTTGGTGATTTTTAAAGCCATCAGTGTGTCGACCCTCAAGGGCTGTAGTTTGTTCGTTACAAACCTCGCCACAAACATCTCGGCCAGGCCTTCCCAAGTCTTTACGCTTCCCTTCGGTAGTTTATGGAACCAATCTGATGCAATCTCCCCAAAGGATGAGGGGAATACTTTGCAGAGTAACGGCTCGTTCCCACTATATAATGCCATTGAATTCAGGTATAGTCCAACGTGAAAGTTGGGATCTGACTTACCATCATATATTTGGAACCTCAGCATACTGAACCTCTTTGGTGCTTCAAATTTGTCCAATTCCACCGAGAATGGTGCCCTCGACTTAACCGGGGAAGTTACCTCGGCTTCAGCATTCTTTTGCTTCCTCTTGAGGTAATCTCTCAAGTCTTCTTTACTCCTCCCTAGAGCTCGGCTATCTTTGGACTTCAATCTTTTCGGCACACTACTTTCGGCCTCGTGGTGGGCCCGTTTTGATCTTTCTCCATGGGTTGTGTCAAAGGAGAGCGCCTGCCCTTGAACATGCCGATGTTCTTTAGGCTCTGGGTCCTTCATGTGATACGTCCTTCGGGACTCCTCTCGTCTCGGCTCCTCTCGTCCGACTTCCTTGGAAGGTCGGTGAGAGTGCCTTCCGCTCCTGGTGTGTTGAGGGGCTTCGGGGATTGTTTTCCGTCCTCCCTTCTGGGTATTAGCTGCTGGAATCGACGTGTCCTGCAGCGAGTACAGTGGCTGCATGACATTGTTCTGCATCATGAAGTTGACGACCGACTGCAGGTCTGCCAACTTGTTTGCCAATTCTTTTACTTCTTCATCCCTCCGCAGGCATCTATCCCTCCATACCTGGAGGTTATCTTCGTTATAGTACTTGCTTTGGTCTGTCTTGTTCGAAGGGTCGCCCTCCTGGCCAACGTCTTTTTCTCCGTGGTCCTGGTCACGAGTTTCTGCATTGTGGTTGTCTCCTTCGATATCAAGGTCAATAGGTCTGCCACTCCCAACAGGAGTGTCGTCCCCAATCTTTTCCTTTTGTCCGTTATTGGCCATCTATTCTTCTTCCTTCCCACAGACGGTGCCAAATTGTGTGAGTAATTTTCTGATCACACTACCCATTTAGTAATCAGTTGGAGAGTACCGGCAGAATAGATGGCTTCAGCTAACCTGTAACAGAAAAAAGAGTTTTCGGCGGTGTAGACACCCCATTTTTAACAGTCCTCAAGACTTGGACGTCACCGCTCGAACACTCGGTGATCATCCATGTTCGTGTTCGTCTTGAGTTCCCGGAGGTCTCGGCTACGCGCCTTGCCTCAAGACCTCTCGACTCGACTGTTTTGTGTCTGGTTTTGCACCAAACACTTGTGTTTCGCCTTGAAGGGGCAGGGAATGCCTTGTGAGGCATCCCCACACATCACCGGCCATGGCTCGAGGGCACCGACCATGGCTCGAGGGCATCGGCAATATATATTGCCGGTTGGCATTCTTTGTTGCCGATCGGCCATTTATTTTGTCAAAGTGGCAATTTTAGATGGCCGATCACTGTTCATCTACTTTTAGTAGATATTTTGTGCCAGCTGTGATAGCTGGCACCCACTCTGTTCCCCTCCATACACGTGTATGGAGGGATTTCCCTCTTGGATGGCTTGTTTTGGAAGCCTTACAAGAGGGAGTTGCCTATAAGAAGAGGCTTCCTCTCTTGGCATTAGGGTTAGAAAAAATTGTTAGAGGAGCTCTGGTTCTAGGTTTAGGGTGTTATATCTATCCTATATCTATATCTCTCCTTCTCTTGTATTGTGTGTGTTTAAGCCTTAGTTTTGTACACAAACACACACTACCACACCTTTCCTTGGAGCTGAGGCCCTTGAGGGTTGTTTTTAGAGTTTTGAAGTTGATTTCAACCCCAAGAAGCTGCTGGAGCTCCATTGTTGAAGAAGGTCTACAAGAGTAATCACTTTTCCCTTTTATCCCCCCATTTTTCACACTACTTTTACCTATCTTGCAACTGTTTTTTGGCTTTGCATATAATACGTAAAAGTTCTGTTTTTAAGGCCTCTAAATAGTTTGTTAAGAGTATTTTAAGCTTTGGGGTTGTTTGATCCCTCTTAAGCCTTGTTTGGCCCTTGTTTTGTGCTATTTTGTGTGAGCTCCGGGACCATAGTGTTTGGGCCTCCTCACCACTGAAATCTTTAGGGATTTCAGAGGTGAGGATGGTGCCTTGAGGTCCTAAGAAGGAGAGGGCCACCCCCTCTCCTTGTTGTCCTTGAAAAGGGCACTTTTTGCCTCTTGAGGGAGCACCTAGCTTAGACTCATGTTGACCATGCCTTGGCTATTTTTTATGCTTATTATGTCATAATATAGCATTGTTGTATGTTGGTTTTGGTACACCATGCTTGCTTAGCATACATGCCTTGTAATGCCATTTTGTTGCCTTAACATGCATCTAGGTTTTAACCCATTGTTCAAGCATGCTTTAGGCCTAGCTTTGTGAAGCTTTCATGTTTATTTTGCCATGTTTAAGGTCTGTCCTTGGCTGTTTTGGTCGACTATAGCTTGCATTGCATGCCCCCTTTGCATTTTGGGCTTGTTGGCCTTAAGTATATAAGTGTGTAGCATGCCTTGTTTTGTATCATTTCAATGGTTTGGAACCGCTTAACATGTTATCTCAGTCCTTATGACATGCTTATATGTTTGCATTTAATCCTCCTTCAATGTGTTTAAAGGTTGTTACCTTATGCCCCTTGTTTAGGCCTCGGAGTATGCTTGCACTTTTAGACCACTTAGATGCCATCTAAGTGCACCCCTGGCTTTGTTTAAGTCTGCATTTGACTTGTTTTAAGTCCCCTTAGCCTTGTGAGGTTTGGTGGACTTGACCTTGGTTTAAGCCTCCTTGGCTTGTCTTAAGCACTTGGGCCATTGTGGCATGTTTTTCTTGCTTTGTTTAGTTGGTTTGGCACCTCCTATAGCATGATTTTCAGAGCTTCATTTGCATGTTAATTTTCCATGCTATGCCTCTTTTAAAGTGCGCTTAAAAGTTGCCTTTATGTGCTTAAATGTTGGTCCATGTTGTCATGTATGCTTGCATGTGCATTTGGCCTCATTTCCTTGGTTGTTTTGGGCTTCCTTAAGGGTTGCCCAAACAAGCTTAAGTCCATCCTTTGCTTGTTTGCATGCTTACCTTGCATGTTTGCTTGCATACTTGCATAAATGCATTGTATGCCCATGTTGCATGCTAGTTCACATGCCTAGGTTGCACTCCATCTAGCATGCATGCCTTGTTCCTTGATTTAGTGATGGGAGTTGGGCCTTTGTTTGTTGGTTTGCATTGCATTTGAAATCAACATGCATAACTTGGTCTCTTGGGCCATCACGCATTGAAATGCGCGATTGATGGTCCGAGAACCAAAGACCATGTCCCTTTGAGTCATAAACATGATAAGGGATATGGTTAGTGCATACATTGCTTGAATTGCATTGCCATGCAAAGCTCTATCCTCTACTGCTGTCAAACAGATTCTGCAGGAACTTTTTTGCCGATCGACTGCACAGAGTGCCGACCGGCAATCCATCGGTGGCCGATGGATTCATCTTTAGCCGATGATCACCAAATCACAGCCGGTGATGATCTCCTTTGGCCGGTGGCATTCCCCAGCATCCAATGAGAATATCCTGAGACTTTGACAGTTTTTAGAGGAGTATAGCAGGGAAAGCAGAGGCAGCTTGTGCATGGCAGTGGACTTCCGAGCAAGACCAAGCATGCATTACGTTGGGCTCTTTTCTCGAGGCCGCTTATCGCTTTCTTAGATTAGTTGATTTGCTTAACTAATTTAGTTGGTCTGTAATAATTAATTAGCTAGGATAGTTGGTTTGTTATTCGAACTGTAATATTTATTCAGACCCTCCGAGCGAGGGCAATTGTGTAATAAGTGTGGGTGTGTGTGTGCATGTCTTCCAACCCCCGCTTCTTTCTCCTTTTTACTTACCTGCTTTGATGGCTAGTATTAGGACATGTTTACTTTAGCATACCTCATGCTATGCATGCGTGCATCATTCATCAGTATTGCATGCACCGGGCTCAGCGCATCATACTAACCGCATCGTATTTCAAATCTGACTTGAATACATGCTACTTGCCGCACTTTACATGCCATTCTAGATTAGCCGAGCCTATTCTAGTGACATTTTGTATGCGTTGCATTAGGCACTTAACATGGACTTGGATCATACATTGATTTGCTAACGAGTTCCCTGTTTTGGCTTGGAGTACTATGTAAGTATTTATACTTTAGCATACCGCATGCATGTGGATGTTGACATGACAGCATGCTTACCATGTGGCTAGATGCTTATGTGTTATAAATTGCCTGAATGCCTGTGGGTGAAGGTTGGATTGTCTGAGTTGGAATAGCTCATTGAAATCCGTGTTTTAGCCTACTTGCGAGTAGCAAATTCCAAAACATTTTTTAAAACAAACGGATATGCAATGATTATTTCCAAATTAGGCGATCTAGTCTATACTTTTGTGCTGTGTGCATAACATAGTAATTCTAGGCTAATAATCGGGATAAGAACACATAACGTTTTCAAAACTGGATATCATGATTAGTAGAGGCCGATCTTCGGATCGGGCGAGAGGGGGTGCTCATAGCTGACCTTCCCCAATCGTACCCAAGTTCCCGAGCCGAGGCAACTTTGGTGATGACGGACACGTGGCCTTAGGCAAACGAGTCAAGGTTTCCTAAATTTTCCCAAAATAAAACATTTAGGTGGCGACTCTGTATCTGGCAAAGCAGTCCATGTTTAGCACTTCTTTCAAAATCTGTTTTCTCAAAACGATTTGCCGGATTTGGACTCTTTGGTTCAGATTAAGAACCGTGACACAAATTGAGTCCGAACTGTAGCACGAAGGCCTCACGCAGGCTCGTCTACAGGCGGTGGTTCGTCCACCCAGGGGCACTCCAACGATCAAGTTAGCATATCTCTCAAAGATAATCAAAGTGCTAAAATCACTGCTCAAAGATAATCAAAGCATATCTCTCAAAGATAATCAAGTTAGCGTACCTTAGACCCACGGGGGTGCCTCTCTTTTATAATTACTTCAATTATAATCCCAATAAAAGCCTGACTTCTACGGATTCCTATTCAGTACTTACTTTGGACTCCTTTAGAGATAAAGATAAACTCCATAAGAGCTTTATCCTTATCTTGGCTAAGTCTCCTCTTTATTCTAGGACTCTTGTCCCTTATCTTTTATCCGCTTATCTCGGATTCCGATATCTTCGGAGGTAACCTCGGCCTATCCGAGATGACCTCGACATAACAACCAAGACACGTGACATCTCGGCTGACACATCGGCGTCACCTTGGCCACATGTTGATACTCAGAAAATATCTTCCCACAAAATTGAATGGATGAGATCAAGCCACGATAACCAAAGGATTGAAACAACAGCAATGCTGTCTTTTGAGAAGCCAATTTATTTTCATCATAACGACATGGTTTTTTTTCCTTGTCTCTCCATTTCCCGTTCTTACTGCGAATAAGGAAAAGTGGTATCCAGTCGATAGTGAAGCTCAGCTCACATGTAATAAATAATATAAAAATAGGAACAATGATTTTTAAAAAATATTAAATTGTGATTTAAGAAAAAAAAAAGAATAGCATATTTGTAAAATATAAGTTATAGTGTGTACCTTAAAAAAAATTTCACACCATACATATCCTAATGTAACCATAACATTCTATAAAAAAAAATTTCACACCATACATACCCTAATCTAACCACAACATTCTATATATATATATATATATATCACACCATACAGGAGAAATTATAGTGTGCAATTTTACAAGAGTACATGGTAAAAAAGTTAATATAATTTTTTGTAATAAAAGTTATGAATGTTTGTGGAGTTGCAAGTATGTAAGTTTTAACCAATTACAAATTGTCATGTATTATAAAAACTTACAAAATATTAAAAAAATATTTTAATAATACTTTTTAAAATCGTTATACCATTTTTTTAAAATCATTGTTCTATTTTTTATTTTTTTAATTACATGTGAGCTGGGCCCCACGGTTGATTTGGAAAAGTGAGCTATATTGGTTTGTTTTGAGAAGTTGGTTAAAAATTAGGCTTTTTTATTTTTTTAAAATATATATATATATAAATAAATAAATATGTGATGTGATGTGATTTAAAATAGGTTAAAAGTCAAAAATTAACTTTTAACCAAATTCCTAAATTAAGCCATTATTAAGATTTAAGAGTAGTAACAAGAAATAAAACTACTTTAGGACGAAACGGGTATCGTTAGGATAAAAATTAGACAATTCTTGAAACCATAACGTTCAATTTATTGTTTCAAATCCTTCGACTATCCTTTTCAATAAATTGGCATGTTTTGGTCGAAAGTTCCATGCGATTTGGAGATAAATTTAAAAGGAAATCACATTTTAGTGAGACAGAATTTTTTATTTTATTTTATTGTAAATATGAGGAGGTATAATAAGTTATACTTGCACGTCTACAGTCTTTTAGTTATACCTTATGGCAGAATCACTTGCACCCTATATGTTTTAGTAATTTTTTTTTATCGGTTCATTGTGTTGAAATTCTCCCAAATTTAAATCCAACAAGTTTTTTGGTTCACCACATTATACAACATGATGGGCTTGTCAGAATACTACATATGTCTTCCCATTTCAGTGGAGAGAAAATTGAAGGTCACTCATGTCAGTGACATGTGATAATACTATCTAATAATAAATTTGTATGAAAATGATGAATTAACTACTATATCACGTATATATAATAAAAATAATAATACATAATTATTGAATGGTGATAACATAACTATATTTAAAAAAAAAAAAAAAAAAAAAAATTCTCAAAGATTGGGTCGCTCTCACCACGAAAATTAAAAGTATCATATAATTTTCACAAGTGACTTCCTAATTCCTTCCTTCACAATATGGCTACTCTCTTTGATCCTCAACGTATTTTTCTTGTCATCTAGATGACATTCTCCTTGAAGTTTCTAAATTTTTCCTTTTGATTTGGGTATATTGCATATATCTTTTTTGAGATTTGAAAAAAATATATAATAAATTTTATAAATTTAACTTAATTATACTTAACTCCCTTACACTGTGTTTGGTTCATAAATTTAGATAGAGATGTAGAAAAAAAATAAAAAAATAAATGAAATATGAATTTTTGTACTTTCATACTATTTATATTAGTTTTATTCTATTTAACTTTACTAAAAAAATAACGTAATTTCTTAAAATTATATAATTGCATAGCATTTGTCCTTCTCTATAGCATTGGAAAAAAAAAAGATTTCATAGCTTTTGTCCTTATCCTCCACTCGTCATTGTTGTCATAATAGTTGACTGTCATTATTTATTAGTATTTCATCTAGAAAACATTATGGGTGTATATAATAAAGGAACAATTACACTGCAATGAAGTAAGAAAAAATAAATTACTTGTTAATTAAAATTTTATAATTTTAATTATTAATATTTATATAATTTTTCATTGATTTGAAATTTATTTTTGGAAACTAAATAATATGCAGTTTCTCCATTACTTGATGGAGCCCACTGATGGAAGAGGACTCTCTTGTAATATTTACCTTCTCACCAGCGTGGAAGACTTCATTTTGGGGTCTTTGAACTCACTACAATGCTTTTTATTTAAAATATCCAAACTAGAGGATAAGGTTCAAAGTATAACGATCTACCCCAACTCCCACGGCATGTCTTGTATGTGTGGCTATCAAAATTTGTTTATTCAAAATTTTTTAGAACTCATAAAAAAAAAAGATTTTCAATTGTGATAATATATTTAATATCATTTCTTACTTTATTTTTATTTTTTTTATTTTTTTGGCATAAAACATTGGAATTCACATATAAATGCATGTAAAACTTACTCACTTATATTTAGAAAATGTAAAAATATAATTAAAAAATGACGAATTACATTAACAGTCTTTATAGTTTGACACTTGTGGCACTTTGATATTTAACTTTTCAATTGTAATACATTTTATCCTAAATTTTGAATCTTGTTCCAAACAAATAAAGACAATCAAAGATGTTTTATTTGTAAATAATCTATTTCAAGAATAAAGTCATCATACAACTTATTTTATGTTGATTAACCTATATGTTGTTTGAAATGTAATAACCTTTTATTTAATGAATAATGCTAAAATTTTTTTGATTATAAAGTTCTGCTTGATTTTATTTTTTAAAAAAAATTTCTAAAAAATTAAAAATTAAGTTCGGTGAAAAAAAATTAAAACACATCATTTTTTATAATTTTATCTTTTGGGAGAGTAGAAATAATTTTTTTAAATAAATTTTTTTGATATTTATTTTCGTGAAATTAGTTTCAATTTTTTCAAAAGTCAAACATGACGACAATTTTGATATCATTATGAAATCAATCCATTAAATCAAAAAATCTAAAACTAAAAACATTTCATATATTAAACATATCGATTACATGATAACCATAAAAAAAAATCTGTTAACAACAAATGCAGTCATCTATTACATTATAATCATCAAAAAATATCAACAAAAACAACCACCCATTACATGATAATTATCCAATTACATACTAAAAATTAATTTGATAAAAAAAAATAATAAAAATGTAAAAGAATTATTATTTTTATATAATTTTATCTTTGGTGGGTATAAATAATTTTAAAAAATTTAAAAATATTTTTTTGGTATTTATTTTTGTCAAATTAATTTATATTTTATCAAATTAACGATTTTGCCTTTGAAATGGAGTAACGGTGTTTTTAATTATTCTTATTTAGAACGAAATTCAAAATTTATGGTCAAATATATCATAATTAAAAGGTCAATGATCAAAATGACACAAGTTTCAAATTACAGGAACTATTAACGTAATTTGCCCTAAAAAAAATGCGATTCTAAGCCATTAATGTTTTTAATTAAAAATTATTGTTGAATTTACTGAGGTTAATTCATTGAGTTAATCAAACTTACAATTTTATTTTTAAAAACATGACACATGTCACTTATGTGTGTATTTTTTTTATTAAAAAATACTAACAGTTGTATTCAATTGACTGAATTGAGACAAAATCATAAATTCAATGTCAAAATCGAATCAATTGAAATTACAGGGATCAAAATAACACAATAATCAAAATACAGGGAATACTAATTAGTATGTTTTCTTTCAGTTTTCTGAAAATTAAGTTTTTTATTTTTTCGCTTTTTTTTTTTTGTTTTTAGTGAATATTTTTAAAATTTTAAGCAATTTTTTTAAAAAAAAAAAACTGTTTTAGATGCACCTTACTTAGATGTATCTAAATAGTAAAATATTTGTGAAAAAATATTTTAAAAAATTAACAAATACACAAAAATACGAAAAATGTATTGAATTTTTATATTTTTTCTATTTTCGGTATTTAGTAAATTTTTAATTTTTTTTCATAAATATCATACTTTTTAAGTGTATTTTTGTTAGGCATATCTAAAAATTAAAAAAAAAATTATTTAAAATATTAAAAAAATTCAATGAAAACAAAAAAAATACGAAAAATGAAAAAGTATAATTTTTGAAAAAGTGAATTCTAAAAACTGAAAATAGACTGAGTGAATAAAATATGCCCAATATATATTATTAAAAGTAGTTCTCTCTCCTATGTGACACATTCTCTCTCTCTTAAATGTCATATCAATATACCTTTATAAATAATTATTTTTAAAATTTAATACTTAAAAGACTTCTATTTAATCTAAGCTATTTATAAATAAAATTTAGTAAAATTATAAGTACTATAAAAATACTTTATAAATTAGTTTTGTTCTATTTTCTTCACTTTTATTGAAGATATTTATTATTTTTGCATCTCTCTCATTTATATTTTAATATTAATTAATAATTAAAGAAAATGGTAATCCTCACCACGGTCATTATCATCTCCGCATGCATCCCTCAAACGATGGGATGTGATAAAGCCCACTGTTGGTATAAGATTATTTTTATATTTTTATAATTCATTCTCAAATTTAAATTTGATTGTTTTATCTTTATCTTATATTTATAGAATTCACTCTCGCTCTTAATTTTCAGTTGAATTTTTTTTTTGAAGATTTATCTAATTTTCTTTTTCTATATTTATCTTCAAATTTAAACTTAATTTTTTTTATCTTTATTTTATATTGATAGAATTTCACTCTTACCCTTCATTTTCAATTGAGTTTATTAGTGTATTTCAAAAAAAAAATTAATTAGTCCTGCATATCCATAAACATAGTGAAACCACTCAAATTTATTATTTAAATATCTATCTAAATTAACATCATAATGTTTAATTAATTTTTATATATCTAATATTATATTTCACATTTTATTACTTATTAGTGTATAATATGGGTTTTACGCTAATTAATAATTAAAGAAGAGGATAATACTCACAACGATCACTTTTATCTCCGCATGCATCCCTCAAGAGACGGGATGTGATGAAGCCCATTGTGGGACCTTTGACCCCACCACGTCGCTTTTTATTGAAAGGGCAAATTACATATACACCCCTCGAGGTTTGGCTAAATTACAGATACCCCTGAGGTTTGAGAAATTACGAATTCCCCCTGAATGCTATATTTGCATAAGAAATTAGGGGGTAATTTGTTATGAAATATAAACTTCAGGAGGTAAATTGTTATGAAAATACAAACCTCAGGGGGTGGGATGTAATTTCCGAAACCTCAGGGTATCTGTAATTTAACCAAACCTCGAGGGGTGTATATGTAATTTGCCCTTATTGAAAATAAACAACTAAAGAGATCCGAGTCATAATATGAAATATGTTACATAGAATTTCATTTTTTTAATTACATTTTTACATTTTCTAAATATAAGTAAGTTTTATGTGCATTTATATGTGAATTCTAATGTTTAATGCCCAAAAAAAAAAAAAAAAACAAAGTAATAAATGAAATTAAATATATTATCACAATTGAAAATCTTTTTTTTATGAGTTCTAAAAAAATTTGAATAAACAAATTCATTGCCAAAAAAAAAAGGAAAACGAAAAAGCAATCAGTGTGTTTGGTTTAAGTTTTTTGGATTAAATTTTTTGAAAACTGAGTTTTTTGGTTTTTGTTTTTTTTTGTTTTTTGTTTTTAGTGAATATTTTTAAAATTTTAAACATTTTTTTTACTTTTTTAAATGGACCTTACTTAGATGTATTTAAAAAGTAAAAAATCTGTGAAAAAATATTTTAAAAAAATAATAAATACATAGAAATACAAAAAAAAAATGTACTGAATTCTTGTAATTTTTTTTTATATTTTTGGTATTTAGTGAATTTTTAAAAGAGTTTTTTTACAATTTTTTTCTTTTTAGGTGTATTTATGTTATGTGTGTCTAAAAAGTAAAACAAAATGCTTAAAATATTAAAAAAAACTCAATAATACAGAAAATAAGAAAGTATAATTTTTTAAAAAGTATTTTTAGAAAAATGGAACCAAGCAAGCTAATGGCTCTAAGTGTTATTTTGATAGCCACAGATACGAGACATGCTGTGGGGGTTGGGGTAGATCATTACGCTTTGAACCTAATCCTCTAGTTTGAATTTATATTGTTAATGTTTTTGATAAAAAAATATCACTGAATTAATTTAAGTTAATTCACTGAATTGAGTAAACTTATAATTTTGTCTTTAAAATCATGACACATTATTTTTATTTATATATAGTGAAGCCTTTTGGTAGTGTTTATTACTTTTGTCTCATTTTTTTCTTTTCCAAAATAGGCTTTGTACGGGGAGCAAATATCCGATATCGCCCGTACTCCTGCGTCTAAGCTCCGCTTCGTTCCGATTAACCTGTGAACACAACGGCGGTGAGCTACCCGGCGGTGTGTTGTCGAAAAACCTCTCCGACGGTCAAGTCAGCACACACTCAAAGAGAGAGAAGCGATAGCAGACAATGTGTTAGTGTTTCTCTCACCAGAAGATGTTCCATGCCTAGCATGGGGGCGCAGTCACGTTTATATACTTTCTACGTGTACCTCTGCGTCCATTCGCCCTTTGATGCGTGGACCTGCTCTCCTATCCCACTTTTCCACGTGTTAGCGCAAATACAGCTAAACACCACCTAACCAAATTGCCAAACGGCGTTGGCGCAAACGGACAACCCGGCGGCGCTGCCCTATCTTCCTACGACCGTACTACTTCCGAGCCAAGCAATGCTCCGAGCCGAGCTCCGTTATGACCGAGCTTCGCAACCCTCCGTTATGACCAAGCTCTTGCTCGATTGGGTCGGTCTGCGAAGGATCTTACACGCCGATCTCAATGACCAAACAACGCGAACCAGGCTGGCAGAGAAATTATCTTGGCCAAATCTGAAATGGGCTTTGACTAAGCACACTGCCCCTAGATTGGCCCAACCAAGCTTGGCCAAGCATGCTCGGACCAACTTTAGCCCGGTCATTACCACGACCCAAAGCCAGATTATGAAATGTGCCTCTCAATTGCCCCTTAATTCCATTCGCGCTAGCGTGACTGGGATTACATGCTCCGACTGGGGTCATTCCTCAGCCTGGCTTCGCACCGCAAGACATTCACCGTGCTAGGTCCCACGCCTGGTCTCTTGACTTGCTCGGTCGGCGCCTCGACTTACCAACCTATCTTTTCAGTACTGACACCGCCGTCATTACAAACGCATGTCGTCCATTCATTGGCCTCGAGCAGCCCACTTAGCCGCCTCCCACTGCCTCTTCACATTCAAATTTTGGCGTTTCTTTTCGCTTCTTATACCCGTCGCCCTTCATTTCATTCCCCTTCCTGTTCTGTTCATCTTCAGCTTCAAAACCACCCTGCGAACAAGAGTTCTCACCCTCACCAATACTATTGAGATCAGAGCATCCCTGCGAGCCCATTCTACACCTTCACCGTCATTGGAGGCCCCGTTCCACTACTTCGAGCCACCGTCCATGCCCTAACTTATAAGTCCTCAACCCTCCATTGCCCTTCATTTGTTACTCATGTTTTAATTGTATAACTGGGCCTGTAATTGTCATAGTTGAGTCTAGGGCACGATGACAGCAAGTTTTAGGACTTCGAATGAAGTTAGTTTAGGATGTGACCCCAAAAACCACCTCTGCCCCTTCTCCCTCAACTATTCATCATCTTCTGTGATGAACACGCGAGGATCTGGGACAGACCGAGCTCCAAGTCTTCATTTGATCCCAACCCATAACAGAACTGAGCAAGTTACAAGTTTGTAAGACTTGGGTAAGAACTGAGCTAATAGAATGCGAGGCCGCTCGATTGGGCTAATATTTAGTCCGCTTGAGCGACCGAGCTACCGAGTAAACCCATTGCGTCCGAGGTGACGTCGCCCATCCAGTGTTCGGGCTAAAGTCGAGCTCCTTTGCGTGACTGCGCTATCACTTATACTTGCCTTTTACTATAGAGTCCTAGGAGACCAGACACCAACATCAGGGCTCTCTGTAATAACCCTCACCACTGCTTACCGATAAACATTGATTACCGTTAAACTGAACTGATCATGACTGATAATTGAACTGGCTAAAGTACTGAACTGACTGACTGAAAATTGGAACTGAATTGACTGAGTATGTATGTTAATTTGTATTATATCTGTTTGATTGTTTAGTTGATCTGTTCACGTTTTATGTTTGAACTGCTAATTGAAGGCCTTATCGGCGACCGAACTAGGAATTGATTGATGTTTTTTTATCCTCATAATTAATGTGATTTTATGGTATATTTATTTGAAAACTGATTAGGTATGATTAAAGTAGATTAAATATTGATCGATTGCTTAGTTGGCCTTATTTACCAAACTAACCCATAGTGGCCCACTCAACACAACATATTTGAGCCTTGTATACACTTAAATCAAAACACTTCTTTAGCGTTTCTCCTTGCCATAACCGACCAAGATAGAGAGTGGGAGGGAATTGAGTTGATCTTGAGTTCATTGGTAGAATTGCTTGAAGAATTGAAGTATAGGTTGCTAATTTGAGCTTCTAGTCTTGCATTGAAGACCTAAGGTAGAGTAATTACCCTCTTGTTTGTGAATTGAGCTAGTTCTTGCATGATTCATGCTTCATTGTAGAACTAAGTCATGTTTTGGTTCATTGTTGTTGAATTGAAGCTCATCTCATGCATGCATGTTAGTGTTGTTGGATTTTGAGTTGAGTTCATGGCAAATTGTCACATGCATGTCCATGTTTTGAGTGTAGTCTATGATTTCATCATGTTTTCGAAACAATTGGCTCCTTAGAGCATCAAATTGAAGCTTTGAATTGATTTGAATTCATGCATGTTTGCATGTTCTCCATGTTCATGAAAATGGTTTGAAATTGGATTTGAATTAAACACCATTGGGCTTTGATTTCTCAAATTGAGTTTTGAATCATGTTTAACTATGAGTTTATAAGAGTTTTCCAGAAAATGGGCCCAAGAAGATCGAAAATTATGCTTTTGAGCTTGAGTTTGAGCTTGAAGTGCAATCTGGAATTTCCAGATTCTGCACTCCTGCTCGAGCGGGGAAAGTGACGCTCGAGCGTGGAATCCGAGCATCCAGTATCTCTGCACTGTTTTACAGTCCGCTCAAGCAGAGGACTGGGCGCTCGAGCGGAGTCATGTGTCTCAAGCTCGAGCGGGCGTCGAGCGTCCGTCGAGCGAAGATTTCACCCATCCAGTACTTTTGCAGTACGCTCGAGCGGGGGATTTGCCGCTCGAGCGGGTACCTTTGTCTGCATGTCCGCTCGAGCGGAGTGACCTACGCTCGAGCGTGACCCCTGTTTTCTGAAAAGTCTGAAAATGCTTTTAAAAGTGCATCTTTACATCCTCATCTCATTCTAGGCATTCTTAGGCCTAGTTTAAGACATCTTATTGAGGGCATAGATGTAGAACACACCGAGGCATTAGGGATTAAGTTATTATCTCTTCCGACTGTGTAGCTTAGTGTGTGTTCAATCTGTTAACTGTGTAGGGTTGGCGACTGGGGAGGCACGCTCTAGCTTATTGTAGCCCGAACTCTGTGAGTAACGATTGTGTAAAGATATGTTCACAAATGATTATCTTCTGAACAACTGAACTGTAATGTTTTCTGAACTGATTACTGTTAACTGAATGAATGTATGTCCTATATTCTGAACTGTATTGTGGCATCCTTAACACCTACTGTTTACTGTTACTGTGACAGAAATCTCTGTCGGTTCCCTTGTTGGAACCACTACTGTTTACTGACTGATGGCCATCATTTACTGCTCGGTCTTTTAAGACCTACTGTTTACTGTACTGTTATGCTAATGGGTGTACCACATATGACTGTACTGATTGAACAACTGAAATACTGTTTAAATGAACTGTTTTCATACTGTAAGGACATTCATTCTTAACCTCTTTACGCATTATGTTATTCACTGGGCTTTAGCTCACTGCTTATATATATATATATGTAGGTGTACAGGCACCAGACCGCGGCTAGGAGCGTCAGGGTTACTCCAGTTTTTGTCAAGCCAACTACCGTGCCTCACTGCGAGGTTCCAAGCCTATCTTGCTAAGGCTTAGGGGTGTTTTAGGACTCCCTTTTCTGTACTGTCTTGCTGTTTTGTAATAACTGAATGGATTGTATAGACTGAATGTTTACTGTACTGTTATCTAGGGATTTAAGTCCCTAATCTGAATGATTGTATATACTGTGTATACCTTTCCACTAAATGTAAATATGTTTGGAAAGTCTTTTTGCATACAGACTGTCATTGCTCATTGGGCATTGTTTCTTTACTGTTTTGGCTTCCGCCAGGCCCTGTACTCTGTTTTACTGTACTACTGTTAAGCAGGCCTTCGGTAATCTCGGATTACTGGCCGGTTACGGTGCTAAACCCATAGGGCCAGGTTTGGGTCGTAACACTCTCAAAGGCTGAGCACAACACCGCCGTGCTGAAACCAGCCAGCTTCACATGGGGCGTTACCGCTTCCTCGTTAACACGCCAGGCGCACTAGCCGTGTTCCGGGAGGAATATGGCGTCCCTGAAGACGTCCACCTTGAGCTCGGTGTAGAAGACACCACCTCTTGGGGTAGACTAGATCAATGCCCCTTCACCGTGCTGTCTATAGTCAAAGGAGGTTTACGTTTCCTGGTTCAGCCTCTAATGTGTGAGTTCCTGAGGCGTACCAGGCTAGTGCCAACACAAGTTTAAACAAACACGTTCAGAATAATAAACGGGGTAGCCGAGCTGAACAATCGGCTTGGCCTGAACTTAGGACTGGCCGAGATTTTGTGCCAATACACCCTCGGCCATATAACCGACGGGTTTAACTATTATTTGAAGATTAGACCAGGCAAGGAAAAGCTGGTAACCGGCACCCCAGATAAAGATATACACGATGATGACTTCTTTTGGGTATCTGGGAATTATGAGAAGGCTGATGTGCCCGGCTGGTACATCAGCAAGAACTTCGGTTTGACATGTAAGCCGTGCTCACTGACCGGTCAAATTACTTTCCTTTACTTTTTTGTGCTAATCGCTCTTTTCCTTCCAACTATCGAAGCCTTGCAAGTGAATTACTTCAACCCAAATGAGGCCGCCATCAAAGCCGTGTTACGGTACCGTCACCGTGATTGCCATGACCTTTTTAGTTACGTACCGAGCTACCGATACACGGCTCCTCGCAGAAGTAGGGTTACAAACTTTCTGTGAGCACCATCCCCACCGCTTGATCCAACACTTCCGGACATGCCCCTAGTCCGGCTAACCGAGGAGGAGGAGATGGCCAAACAGAGCCGTATCAAGAATCTCATCACCGCTACATCCTCCGAGTTGCCGAGCATCCCCCTTCACGCTGCTACTGTTGGTCAAACATCGGGGACCGTCATCGCACTAGCGTCGACCACTATGGCACAAGCCAGTAAGGAAAGTCGCCGAGCCGGAAAAAGGCTTCGATCTACTGATCCAACAGCTGAGCTTGTGGCCGAGTTGAGCACCGAGCAACTGAAGGAGGAATCTGAGCCAACGCCCTCATGGCAGCCACAGTTGAAGCACCGGGGTAAGGAGATCCCGGCCACCGCCTCAGTTAAGGGCGATAAAGAACACCTCCTGCCTTTTGATCTGACAAAAGCATTGCTTCTGTCGAGCGACGTAACCGGCAGTGACCACATGCCCGACACCCGGCTCGTAAAGTCTTTGGTTAAATCCATGACCAGGGTAAGAGTTCTGCACGTTTACTCAAATTTGTTCAAGTGTTTTCACGGTTAATCTTCTTATTTGAAATCTAATATGTTCTCTTACAGGCCATCCAGAAACAGCATCTCGTGATGAACCGGATTTATCAACTCCAACAAAAGGTGATCGACGCCACCAATCAGGTCAAACATCTAGAAACCGAGCTATGGAGGTCCATGATTTCGTTGGAGATGGCCAATGCGGACAACACCAAATTGCTCGGCCAACTTGGATCCACCGAGAAGGAAAGAGACGCTCTCTGGGCTAAGCTAGAAGCGTTAAAGCAATCTAGGAAGATGAAATGGACGCGGCGAACAATCTCGGTTTTAGGGAGGTCGAAGACAACTATACCAAACAGGTCGAGGCCAACAAGGACATATTCTTTAAGTCCGGTTGGAAGGCTTCTTGTGAACAGCTCGGCCAAGGATCTGGACATATTCTTTAAGATCCTTTCCTTTTTTTCTTTTTTTTTTAGTTATTATTATTTGTGATAAATTACATAATTAGTTCCTATAGTTTTATATAAATTTCACTTTAGTTTTCGTAATTATAACTGTATCAATTTTTAGTTTTCGTAATTATAACTTTATCAATTTTGTCCATATACTTTAATTTTGATTCCAATGTACTCTATCTATCATTATCTGTTGCTGGTCACAAAAAAAAAAAAACTATCATTATCTGTTAATATTCAAATGGAAAAAAAGAAAAAGAAATGACATTTGCCAAATTAGAGGGACAAAATAAAATTCTCATAAGATTTATTAATTTTTATTTTATGAGAGGGAATTGTTAACATGCACATGTCAATGAAAATGTTAGTTTTCTATGCAAAACAACAATGACAAATAACAATGGAATCATATTAAAATGGAAATGAAAATATGATACTTAAATTGTTGAAATTAAAATTACAAAAATTAAAGTGAAATTTTGTTCAAACTATAGAGATCAATTATGCAATTTACCATTCTCTTTAGTCCTCTGTTCAGTTTGGGCCGTAGGTCAACCACGAACCCTCACTTTAATGATTTGATCTATTAATTTTATTGCTGTACAAATCATTCATAAAAAAGACACATTGATAATCAGACAATTTGTTTCAAAATTATACTTGTCATCTATTTCAATGAAAACAGATATGATAAAATCACATTACTATAATTATCTAATCAATTCAATTTTTTCATGGCTGGTCCACACATTGAGGTTTAAAAGATCAACAGATCAAATCACCAAAATAGGAATCGGCCCAAACTAGTCCAATCCACGTAGCATACAAGAGACAAACCCAACCACTAAATCAACTCTTAGTTGCACTCCATCAATTTATAATTACTGTCATCACTTGTTACTTACTTATGAAATTATTCCTATATATCCTGATGTATTTTAATAATAGATTACAATAATGAAAAATTACATATGAAAATGTAAATTAAACTGAAACGATCTAATATATGCACATAATTTTACAAAACACTAAAGATAGTAGTAACAAACCATCACCTAATTTGTTATCATTGTGAACTTGACAGTACAAAAAAATCACCTCCCACCATCCATTGGCAACATCACATGTTTCCTCACACTATCGTATCCAATTGTTGTCGTGCTACTCCTACTAGTAGTACAATCTAACTCAAACCCACTTAACTTCCCACCAAGCAAGTGCTCACTCTCTTCATCATTCAAATCAATTTTAACCCATGGATGCTTCTTCATCTTTTTGTTGATCAACCCCTCCAATTCCATTGCTACTTCCTTCATAGTAGGCCTCTCCTCTCCTTTTACTATTAAGCACCTCTTTGCAATATTAGCTACTTCTATGAGCTCCTCAGCAATTCCTTCAATTTCTATTTGTTCATCAATAACATGGAACAACTGATCATTTTTCATACATGAAAGAAAATACCTAGCTAGACTCCTCTCCTTCTCTGGCTTGTCAAATGATAAAACCTTCTTTCCGGTGATTACCTCCACAAGGACTACTCCGAAGCTGTAAACATCACTTTTTTCTGTCAATTGGTTTGTGAGCATGTATTCAGGGTCCAAGTATCCAAGAGTTCCTTGCATCACCGTTGCTAATTGATCTTGGTCTAGTGGAACCAACCTTGATGCTCCAAAGTCCGACACTTTTGCAGTGTAGTTATCATCTAAGAGTATATTCGTAGACTTAACATCTCTATGAATAATAGGAATCGATGCTGCAGAGTGCAAATATGACAATACTCCAGCAGTTTCAGCAACTATTCGCAAACGATTTTCCCATGATATACATGCCTTGAAGTGGTTATGTATATGCTCAAAGAGAGTGCCATTGGTGATGAATTCATAGACGAGTAAAGGGACTTGAGTTTCCAAACAACAACCTAAGAGTTTGACCACATTCCTGTGATTGATTTGTGAAAGTATGACCACCTCATTGATGAATTGCTCTATTTGACTTTGATTCATAATTTGCGATTTTTTGATGGCCACTGTCGTGTTATCAGCTAGAATTCCCTTATAAACTGTTCCAAAACCTCCTCTGCCAACAATTCTATTGTCATCATAATTGTTGGTTGCTCGCTCGAGCTCTTCTAAAGTAAAGATTTTGACCACTTCCCGAGTTGATATCTCTAGTCTAGAGAGTTGTTGTTTCAACATTAATCCACCATTCTGCTTGAAGAATTTTTCTTTAAGCTTCATGTGCTTTCTTTTGTTGAAAATCCAATACAACCAGGAGCTACTGACCAAAACAGTCAAAGCACCAATGGCAATACCTGTATTTCAAATAAGTCATTTTTAACATCTTGCCAATATATTGATTCGAAACTAAGCATAGAAAGAAAATTATATGACTTGCGATTAATATAAAAAAATGTCATACAAACTTACAAACTTTACAAAACAAAAAAAATCACTTTGCTTGGTTCTCATTTTTTAAAAACAGTTTTCAGAAAATTCTACACTCTTATTTTTCGTGTTTTTTTGTTTTTACTGATTTTTTTTTAATATTTTATGCAATTTTTTTACTTTTTAGACACACCTAACATAAATACACCTAAAAAGTAAAAAAATTGTAAAAAGAAATACAAAAAAAATACAAAAAAAAATTCAAGAATTTAGTACATTTTTTGTATTTTTAGTGAATTTTTAAAAGACTATGAACATCTTGCCAATTTTTAAAACAGTCAAAGCACCAATGGCAATACCTGTATTTCAAATAAGTCATTTTTAAGTAACAAAGACTATGAACATCTTGCCAATATATTGATTCGAAACTAAGCATAGAAAGAAAATTATATGACTTGCGATTAATATAAAAAAATGTCATACAAACTTACAAACTTTACAAAACAAAAAAAATCACTTTGCTTGGTTCTCATTTTTTAAAAACAGTTTTCAGAAAATTCTACACTCTTATTTTTCGTGTTTTTTTGTTTTTACTGATTTTTTTTAATATTTTATGCAATTTTTTTACTTTTTAGACACACCTAACATAAATACACCTAAAAAGTAAAAAAATTGTAAAAAGAAATCTTTTAAAAATTCACTAAATACTAAAAATACAAAAAAAATACAAGAATTTAGTACATTTTTTGTATTTTTATGTATTTCTTAATTTTTTAAAATATTTTTTCACAATTTTTTTACTTTTTAGACACATCCAAGTAAAGTGCATCTAAAAAAGTAAAAAAATGTTTAAAATTTTAAAAATATTCACTAAAAACCAAAAAAAAAACACGAAAATCAAAAAACTCAATTTTCAAAAAACTTAATTCAGAAAACTCAAACCAAACACAGTGATTATTACTAATAATGTAACATGCAATAATAAAACTTTAAAATCTGAAACATACCCATTGAAATAATATGATATGTATCATATGAGTGAGTTAGATAAATTTGTAAAATTTATTAATTTATATAGGATAACCTATTAATAATTTTAAATATTCTTTTAAGTTACTGGAGTATAGAAGGATGTGGATCCAATTGGATATAAAGGTTAAGTAAATTCTTCCAAATTCATTAATTATGTGAATTAGGTGTTGTACTTTATTTATTTTACTTTTGATATATATGGGATTACCAATCACAATCTGAAGCACAAGAACTCGACCAGCAGTGCAACGTGTTCCATCTGTTTTGCCATCACCGTGATATCTCTTGGGGCAAGAGCACGTATAATTCCCAGGCATGTTTAAGCATTTGCTTTCCTCTACGCACTGGTTGAGATTTGGATCTGCACACTCATCTATGTCTGCAAAACAATCAAAACAGAGGAGGGACGGCTCAATAATGAAATTAAAGCATCACAGAAGCAATATATAAAGAATCGAAAGTAATTGAATCCGAACATGATGAATATGAAGCTAGCTAAATGGATACTACTAACCTTTGCAACCATCTGAGAGGTACGCGTTCCCTTTGTAACCCTTGGAACACTTGCAGAGATACCCATGACCAATTTTTGTACTATAACAATCACTATGATCTCCACATGCATAACTAGTCAAATTTCTCTTAGCTTCATCGCATGTCTCATTATCCCGTATTCCCCAATCAAGCACCAACGGCACCAAGTTTTCTGTAAAATTTTGAAGGTAAGCTTGGGAGAAATTAAACGCAGCTTCTTCGACAACAAAGGCATAGCTGCAGGGATTGAAGTCCGATACATTGGTATGATTGTTGAAGCTATACGCATGAATTTCAATATGGCTGACTCGTTTTGGGATGGAGGTCTGGCAGCAACCAATTCCAGAGCAAGATCCATCACCAGGAACGTAGGAGATGTTCATACAACGTGACGTACACCCAGTTGCAAAAACGAAACTCCCGTTTTCGTAAATTTGGAGATACGCGTATGTGTCACAACCAATAGAAGTGAACTTGTTCTTGGTACTAATGGAGAAATTGGCCGAGTCGAGCCATGCATAAACGTTGCTCTGTAATGGTGTACCTAACAGGTCATAACATATACGAGATATGTAATTCATGATGCCTACCTCACCCTCGTCTAGCAATATATTTGTAACATGGAGATTGCCATGCCATAAATATGGCTGGGAATCGCTGCAATTAATGAAGAAATCTTCGCTGAGATAACAATTCTCTTTCACGCCGAATGGGTATGGGATGCTTAAATTCCCGCAATGGTTCACGCAGCCATGATTCTTCAAATCTGCTTCTGTTGGTGGTGCTGCTTTTGTTGCTGCTGAGAATGACAATATCACCACCACTACTACTTGTACTCGTACTAGCATCATGATGATGGGTTGTAGTTTCAATTGCATTCCTCGCCAGGAAGCCATGGCTAGCTTGCCTCTTGGAAAAAAGCTTTTCTATTCAAAATTCATATATAATTGTCAATTGTGAAGCATTTCTAAGCAATCACGAAGAAAAATATTCCGAGTTGATTAAAGTAAATCAGTGAAAAATTGACAAGATAACTTATTGGAATGATTTGCAACTAGTCTAACAATTGTATGGATGGTATTCACCGTAATAAAAAATTAAAAAAATCAAATTAACTTTGCCAGTTATATCAATTTGGTCTTGTACTTCCTATTGTATTAATTTTTTCCTATAATATTTTATATTGTGTTGATTTAGTTTAGTTGATAAACATTCGCTGATAAATTAGAAAAAACAAATATATCCATTTAAATTAGACATCAATTTCTCATTAACTTTTAAAAGAGTTTATATATGTCGATTAATTTCAATTAAATTTCTAAAGAGATCTTATTAATTGGATTAAATTTATGCAATATAAAATATTTAAAGGCAAAATTGATACTCCCAGTCTCTGTTTGGTTGATTTTTCATAATCTGTTTGTGAAATTTTTTTTCAAAAAAATTACATACTAGTTTTCACAAAAATAAACACAAAACAATTATTTTAAAATTTTTGAAAATTATTTTCATCCCAAAAAAGAGAAAATTATATGAAAATAATGAGTTTTTAATTTTTTTTCTTTTACCAAAGTAGTTTTTATTTTGTTTTATTTTATTTTTTAATTCTCAAAACTTAACCGAAAAGAGATTGTTCATGATACTAAACGCTAATCAAAGCATACAACTTCAAAAGGCAAATCATGCTCTTCCGATAGAGCAAAAAGTTTTCAGAAACCAAAAAATGATAGTACTAGAGAGACATCATGCAATACAACCAAAACCAAATCAAACCCACGAAGATGTCACACAAATGGCATGCAAACACCAGAATTGGATCAATTGAATAGTACAGATGCCTACCTCAGAGAAGGAAATAATGAAAAAAAAAAAACCTTTAAAACAGTTTTCTTGGCTTGCAGCAGTCCCCTTCCCACTTTTGCTTTGTTGGTTGTAGAAAGCTTGATTTTGAAACAGTTAATATATATAGGGATTTGCTGCTTCGTTTTGCAAGACTACTCTATTTGTTTAGTATCCTTTCTTGTATTTGTCCTTAGGACTATTTTGGTAACTTACAATAATAGCAAAAAAAAATTAAAAGTTAAATAACTGTACAAAAAAAATCAAAAAATCTTTCTTCTTTTTTCTATATTTTTTTGTACATTTTTTTTTTTTTTTTGTAAAAAATTAAAAGATCATTCCAAATATTTTTCACAAACAACGTAATTCTATTGGCACATTACAGAAAGTTTTAGTATACACTATTTGTGTTGTTTTAATATATAAATAAAAATATATTGCTCATTTATACATTATGTTCAAAAGTTTATATTTGAACAGCTACTTTTTGTTTAGAAATTTATATCCGAATATTTGATTTTTGTTTTGAAATTTATATTTGAGCCATATAAATAATACATATTGAGATTTTTTGTAGTATATGCTAATAGAATTTTCTTATGTCTTCTTAATTTGTTCTACTTCGTCTATATTTACTTCCTTCACAAGATAGATTAGGTTTTATTTGTGCTATTATTCTAACTCAAAAATTAGACTCATTTTTCAAAATCAATGATATAGAAGTCCATTAAAGACAACTCTTTTTTATATATTATTTGATTACCAGCTAATTATCTTTTTTACACGTCACTAAATTTGGAAAATTGGTCTAAAAAATAAAAATTTTGTAAAAAACATCCAATTTAGCGTTGATCCTCTCATTGATGTTACAATAGGTGACTCAGTCATTTGGGAGAACAATATTATTGTTGTGTGTGGAATTAAATTCTACTGTAATTGAATTTGGAATCCGGTGGTGCATGCATGAATGAATGTTTATTAGTCCAACTTGAAGAGTCTTGATAGCAATAGTCGATTGCCAATTCTCAGAAAGACTAATTCTAACTCATGAATTGTCTGAATTTTGTATGCCAATGCTCCAAATTTCATTTATTCTAATTATTCAGTAAATCTTATTTACGTATTGCTCCAAACTAATGAGCTAGAAAAAAAAAAAAAAAAAGGGCTACATTCACACAATTTTTTTCCCTCAAATCCCCTCAAATGAGACTCTTACCATTAAGAGTCAGAAAAAAATATGTGAATGAAACATTAATCTAAAACATGTTGATTCATATTTATTATGTAATTCAAAAATAAAGAATGACACAATTACTAGAGAATTTTATTATATACACCACCATACCATATACACCCTTACTTACCGATTTTCTTCTTTAATTAATAGTTACGCTATTTTCTTCTTTAGTTATAATTAAATTTCTTCTGTAGTTATGACATTATTTTGAGATTTTAGTTTTTTTTTTGTTTTTTTTTTATTATGAATTTTTTTATTTTTTTTGTTATGACTCAGAAAGTTTAAAATTATACATTTTTCTTCTTCAGTTATAAAATATATATGATACACACTTTTATACCACAATCTTTCCCCACAATTACTATGCATTGCAATTTCTCTTCTTTTTTTTTATTTTTTTATCAAACAATAGGAAAGTAATTACAAATGTAAGAATATTTAGATTATCAAATAAACTATTAGTCCATAGTAATTAGAAAGTCAATAAAGCCTAACACAACCAATATACCAGCCTACCAAGGCCAAGCCCAACGACCAAATAAATCATCACCACAATAATCCTATAATAAGAGAGAAATAAATAATCACCACAAATGATAAGAGTTGAACCTGAAACCTCATACTACAAAAAGGTGTGGCCAAATGCCTTGGGTGCATTGTACTTTGTCATTTACTGAAAATATTACATAAATAAAATTACATGATCCTAATGGATTCATATTCTCTATGGAGAAATTCTGTCTCCATCTAGATGTGTAGAACTTTCCACGAAAATGGCCACTTTCATTGGAAAGGAATTGAATGGATGAGATCAAGCCACGATAGCTAAAGGATTTGAAACAACAACAATGTTGTCTATTCAAAAGCCAATCTATTTTTATCTTAACGACGTGGTTTTTGCTCCTTATCTCTCGATTTCCCGTTCTTACTGCGAATAAGGAAAAGTGGTCTCCAATCGATTGTGAAGCTCAGCTCACATGTAATAAATAAAATAAAAATGGGAACAATGATTTTTTAAAAAATATGAAATTATGATTTAAGAAAAAAATGAAGAGCATTTTTGTAAAATCTGAGTTATAGTGTGTACCTTAAAAAAAATTCACACCATACATACCCTAATGTAACCATAACATTCTATAACAAACATTTTATTAAAAAAAAAAAAAAATTCGCACCATACAGGAGAAATTATAGCATGCAATTTTGAAAGAGTACATGGTAAAAAAGTTAACACAATTTTTTGTAATAAAAATTATGAATGTTTGTGGAGTTGCAAGTATGTAAATTTTAATCAATTACAAATTGTCACGTATTATAAAAACTTACAAAATATTAAAAATTATTTTAATAATATTTTTTAAATCGTTATACCATTTCTTTAAATCATTGTTCTATTTTTTTATTACATGTGAGCTGGAACCCACTGTAGATTTGGAAAAGTGAGTTAAATTGGTTTGTTTTGGGATGTTGGTTAAATTTTTTTTTTTTCAAAAATATAAAAAAAAATAATAATGAGATGATGTGGTTCAAAATAAGTTAAAAGTAAAAAATTAACTTTTAACCAAATTCCTAAATTAAGCCATTATTAAGATTTAAGAGCAGCAACAAGAAATAAAACTACTTTAAGACGAAAAGGGTATCGTTAAGATAAAAATAGACAACCTCTTGAAACCACAACGTTCAATTTGTTGTTTCAAATCCTTCGATTGCCCTTTTCAATGAAGTGGCATGTTTTGGTGGAAAGTTCCACACGATATGGAGGTAAATTTAAGAGGGAATCACATCTTAGTGAAACAGAAATTTTTTATTTTATTTTATATAAATATGAAGAGGTATAAGTTATGTAAGAAATGGTTTTGGAAAAATAGATTTTTTTTTTAATTTTGGTCTATTTTTTAAGTGAGACTCATGCACCAAAGTTGGCGGGTCTAAGTGATAACGCGTTATATGCCGGCGTTGTGATTCACATAGTATATTTGGTTGCTCAAAATTATTATCGGGTAAATGGGAAATTGAAGCCAAAGAGGGTTCCGTGGAACTGAAGTTTTTGGTGAAAATTCCTTAAATGTTTGAATTAAAGGCTTGTCCCACATTGATTTGGTAGGAAAACTTTTATGGGCTTATAAGTTTGCAATTTGGGGAGGGCCCCAAGGGGCACCCCAAGTTTGTAGAAAGGAAAGGCTATGGGCAAAGTAGGCTAGACCCATTGGACCCAAAAATAAACACACGCTCGCGCCACCACCTTTTACTGCATTATTTGGATAAATATAAACAGTCCCTCATTTGGATTTTGCACTCTAATTTTAGTTCTTGTTTCCTGCTATTGTTGTCTACATTTTACTGCATTATTTTCTTGTGAGAAAGAGTGTAAACACAAAATGTGTTCGTTGTGCGAATAATTTGTAGTGTTGCTATTTTTCGTAGTTGATCATTTAATATGGGAAATAGATGTCCACAATCTGAAAACACCGTGGAGATGATGAATTTGTCTTAAGGACACAGTTAACTACTGGACTTGATCAGAATTTTGTTCAATAAATATATAAAGTTAGTGAAAAATCTAAAAATCCCCTAGATATTGATTTGTGATTATGTAACAATTTTAAGCAGTATATAATAATCTCAATCAAACAATCAAGACAAATCAACACAACGATTTTAACGTGGAAAAACCACAATTGGACACCTCCAACTGTGTTTAAAAAACCATGGGCAACAGCCACAAAACAATCCACTAAGAAGATTTAAAGGAATTACACAGGTATACTCTCAATTACCTAGCGAATCCACGCCTAATTGAACCAACCTCTATGTGCCTCTTCCAACCCCGTCTTCACCTCAGAATTGTCTTTACGATGAGCCACTCCAAAATCCACCGAAGCTTCAGGCTCGAATTCTTCAGAATTCACCAAAGAACAACTCTCTCTCTCTCTTGTGTATAACAAACAAAACCTTGGATGTACTCTCTTTAAACCATGAGTTGAATACTCAATAAAATATCAAAAAAAACTAACAAAATATCCCCAGATATAAACCTTAAGAACCAAAAAGAAGATCTGGAGGAATTGAGGAGTAGTCTAGTTTTGAGAAAAAACCAACTACTTATAGAAAACCAAAAGTAATCCTAAATTTGAAGAAAACCCAATCCTAATTGAAATCCAGAAAACTGTGTTCGCGCGGTCCGCTCGAGTGTTGGACTTCCCGCTCAAGTGGAGACTTCATATTATGTGATTTCATATAGGCTCCACGCTCAAGCGTTAGTTTTCACGCTCGAGCGTCGAATCACACCAGCCAGTATATTTGCAGGCTTGACAGAAATGCTGAGAGGGTCCAGTCCCCGTTCGAGCGTCACTTTCCCCGCTCGAGCGGGGAGGCCAAAACTGGAAAACTGAAAAAGGCAACTTTGGCAATTTTGAATTCATTTTTGCATTTTGCTTCGGTAATTTTGAATGCATTTTTGCATTTTGCTTCAGCCGCGAGCTGACCGGGCAGCTCGACCCTGTCATAATCAGCAAAGTGGCAATCTTGAAAGCATTAACATCACAAACTTCTTTGCAAGGCTCGATTTGGGTTAGATTCGCATCTAATAAACTCATAACCTTATTGAAATAAAAATGCGAATAAAATTATAACTCAAAGGAGTTTTGTCAAACGGGATTGCCAAGAAATAAAACCTAACAATCTCCCCCTTTGGCAATGCCGTGACAAAACACACCTAACAAATAAAATCCTAATCACCCCAACCCATTACAGCCAACAAAAGCAAACTTCTTTCTCAAGGTCATGATCTGCAAAACAACTATTAGTGCCACAATCTCCAAAACAACTATTAGTCCCACAAGAGTATATGAAAAAGTAATAACCAAATGGTTAGATTATCTTGAAGCATTTGAAGCACTAGATGAAAAACATGAATAGATGTGACTTGGAGATTTTAAGAACATGTAGCATGAATAGATGAAGACTAAGACTTATGAAAAACAACTCTCAAGCAACAAATGCAAGATCATAAACCAACCCAAGCAATGATATGACAATGTAAATACCAGGAACATTCAAGAAGGGCAAACAGTGCATAGCAACATGCAAAACATATAGCCAATCTTCCTTACAAAACATATCAAAGTGTTCATGCTAAACAAACTCTTGCAAAGATAAACCAAACTCCCTGACCAACCCAAATCAAGATGAACCAAACTCCCCCTCACTAACAACAACCACAAACACTGAAAACAGTGAACAAGAAGAAAACGATAAAAATAATATGGTGGAGCAAGCAAGGAATTTCATATTAGTACCTTAAAACACATAAGACTATCCAAGAAGCACTATTACTAGTAAACACAATGTGCACAGTCTGTAGAAGATTCCTCATAAAAGAAAGTGATGCATTATGTGAAAAGCATAGATCCCATGATAAAAGTGTGTGTGTGACTCTTGGAGTTCGACAAACACTAGATTCAATCCTAGTAGTGATCTGAAAATTGGACCTCCGACAAGAGAATCTAAGCACAACAAAGGAAAGTCAAACCACTAGGAATCAAGGGGTATTTGGTGAGTAAAGGCGGAGGCTCCCCCTCAATCAATGAATCCTATATTTTTTTTCCTTTTTTTTTCACATCTTTTTCTTTTCTTTCTTTTGTACATTTTTTTCTTTTGCTTATTTTTTCTTCTTCTCTTTCTTTTTCTTTTTCTTTTGCACATTCATTGGCGGCTGACACGCTCAAGAGTATGGAAACCGAACCAGAGAAACATGGATATAATAAGGATGGCCTGGTTGGTGACTCTGAGGTAGCCTTTTCCTCATGGCTGGACTGCAAAGCATAGAGGGGAAAGCCGTGAAGGTGCAAAAAGATGGAAGGTGGTTAAGAGACTCAACATCACCCATGATATGCTAGTATAGGTCAATTCCTCTAGAAACGCAAAAGATCAATGACAGAAGTCCATAGAGAAAAAAAATCACTAAGGCGGAAGACTCCAAAATTTGCTAATCCAAGAGTGTGTACAGAATGAGACATACTAATCAAAGAACACACACTCCAAAACGAGTAATGATCACAGAAAGCACACATATATTAACATGTAATGGATATTCTCATCAATTCCAATATGCACCAAGGACCACTCAAAAATTTCAAGCTCGCAAAACCATACTAAGAAAATCTTTTTAGGAATTTTTTTTTTTAATTTTTTTTAATTTTTTTCAAAAATAAACCAAAACAAAAAAATGAACAAGCACACATTTTTTTTTTAATTAAAAACAACACACAAAAACCCAAAAGCTAAAACAAATAAACAAATTAACACAAGTCAAGTTTTCTCACCCAAACCGCTTTAGTATAAACAAAGTTGTGAGCATTGCGGTTCTTGGATGGTGTCTTGACGTTGTGGTTCCCTTTGCTTTCAATAGAAACCCGTCTCGACTTGGTTTCCAACTTCTTATTCCTAGGTCTAGGAAAACACAACCTCTGTTCATGTTTGGTCTCAAGTAAATTAAAATAGCAAGGTTTATTATGACCCTTAACCTCCTTATGACCAATGAAGTGTCTCCTACCCCATGAGATGTTAGAATTTCTTCCATCTCTATGAGACACTCTCTCATGCAACTTATAACAATAAGGGCGAATATGACCATGCATACCACAATGATGACAAATAAAAACAGGGTGTACAGGATGTACCTTCTTTGCTTTTACCTTACCAACTCTAGCAAGTTTGAGAAGTCCATCCTTATGTTGAATTTTTTGTTCTGCTTTTCCTTGAGTTTTTGTATCATGAGATGTGGATGCATTCTGTTTTTGCTCTTTCTTACCACCAAAGCCAATACCACTCTTGTCAGAACAAATTTGTTGAGACCCAATGATATTGTCCAAAGTCTTTGATCCTTTGTTCCAAAGACCAATGGTAGCCATTGCACACTTGAGTTCTTCCTCTTTCTTGATCATTAGTTTTTCCAAAGCAACTTGAGACATCTCTAGAGTTTCAATTTTTTCTTCATATGTTGCATAGATTTGTTGTAGCTCGTTCCTCTCTGTCTCACAAGTCAAGAGTTTTGCACAAAGAGCTTGTCAATCATTAGCTATCGTGATGGCATCAATCCTAGCCTCGGAAATCTCCTCCTTTAGTTTGACATTCTCACTTTCACATGCTGTGAGTTTCATAGTGAGTTTGTCATTCAATTTGGATAACTTAAGAGACTCCTTATACAACTTTTCATAAGCTTGCTCAAGCTCTTCATCATCACTCTCCGAGGATTCGTCAAGTAGGGGTGGTCGAACCATAGAATTTTCCTCACGAATTGAATCCATTATCACAAATCAAACAAGATCTCGTTCTAAAAGAATATATTTTTTTTTTAAAAAAATAGAACGACTTGCTTTGATACCAATTGAAAAATCTAAAAATCCCCTAGATATTGATTTGTGATTATGTAACAATTTTAAGCAGTATATAATAATTCCAATCAAATAATCAAGAAAAATCAACACAACGATTTTAACGTGGAAAAACCACAATTGGACACCTCCAACTGTGATTAAAAAACCACGGGCAACAGCCACAAAACAATCCACTAAGAAGATTTAAAGGAATTACACAGGTATACTCTCAATTACCTAGCGAATCCACGCCTAATTGAACCAACCTCTATGTGCCTCTTCCAACCCCATCTTCACCTCGGAATTGTTTTTACGATGAGCCACTCCAGAATCCACCGAAGCTTCAGGCTCGAATTCTTCAGAATTCACCGAAGAACAACTCTCTCTCTCTCTCTTGTGTATAACAAACAAAACCTTTGATGTACTCTCTTTAAACCATGAGTTGAATACTCAATAAAATATCAAAGAAAACTAACAAAATATCCCCAGATATAAACCTTAAGAACCAAAAAGAAGATCTGGAGGAATTGAGGAGTAGTCTAGTTTTGAGAGAAAACCAACTACTTATAGAAAACCAAAAGTAATCCTAGATTTGGAAGAAAACCCAATCCTAATTGAAATCCAAAAAACTGTGTTCGCGCGGTCCGCTCGAGCGTGGGACTTCCCGCTCGAGCGGAGACTTCATATTATGTGATTTCATATAGGCTTCACGCTCGAGCGTCAGTTTCCACGCTCCAGCGTCGAATCACACTATCCAGTATATTTGCAGGCTTGACAGAAATGTTGAGAGGGTCTAATCCCCGCTCGAGCGTCACTTTCCCCGCTCGAGTGGGGAGGCCAAAACTAGAAAACTAAAAAGGGCAACTTTGGCAATTTTGAATGCATTTTTGCATTTTGCTTCGGCAATTTTGAATGCATTTTTGCATTTTGCTTCGGCCGCGAGCTGACTGGGCAACTCGACCCCCGTCATAATCAGCAAAGTGGCAATCTTGAAAGCATTAACATCACAAACTTCTCTGCAAGGCTCGATTCGGGTTGGATTTGCATCTAATAAACTCATAACCTTATTGAAATGAAAATGCGAATAAAATTACAACTCAAAGGAGTTTTGTCAAACGGGATTGCCAAGAAATAAAACCTAACAGTTAGTAATTAATTTACTTTTTGTTTTATTTATTTATTTTTATCAGATTCTGATTTTGTTTTTGTTTTTGTAACAAAATAATAATCTATTGCTTTATTTTATTTTCTTTACTGGTTTGATTTTTGTAATCAAATAGTCTCTCTCTTTTCTTTATTTCTTTTGTTTGTTGTTAAGTATACAAACATTATTTATTCTTAATACAGATTATTTTTTGGTGTCTTCATTGTATTTATTTTCTGTGCTCTTTACAAAGTGACATTCTAGTTAGAAAATACAAATAGTAGTAATATACTATTTATTTTCTTTGGCAACTAGTAATAATATACTGGTGTCATTAACAATTTTAGAATATTAATTTGTGTAGTAGTATTACAAAAAATTATTATGTAGTATTTTATTTTCCTGGTTTTAGTAACTACAAAAATAAAATTATTTTGTGTTATAATTTATTTTCTGGTTTGAGTAACTAGAAAATGAATTTGTGTTTTGGTTTTTCTGATTTTTGTAATCAGATATTATGGCTACTGCAACTGAAAGTGGTACTCCAATTATTACACCGACTCCGGTCCCTATCCAGAACCATGTTCAAGTTTCAATAAATCATGGAGAAAAATCAAAAAAATTTAACGGTACAGAGTTTGAAAGATGACAGTAGAAAATACTATTTTATTCGACAACTCTTAATCTTGCCTGGTTTCTCCGTGAAGAGGCTCTAGTGCTTAAGGAGGATGAAAGTGATTGGCAACTTCTTACCGCTATAGATGCTTGGAAAGATTTTGTTTTTCTGTGCAGACACTACATCCTCAATGACCTAGACAACATGCTGTATAATGTTTACAGCTCTCTGAAAACAACAAAAGAATTGTGGGATTCTTTAGAGAAAAAATACAAGACAGAGAATGCCTGCATAAAGAAATTTGTTGTTGGTAAATTTCTAGACTTTGTTACGGTGGACTCCCAAATGGTAATTTCTTAAGTTCAAAGTTTTCAATTAATTTTGCATGATATTCATGCTGAGGGTATGTCTCTGAGCGAGTCTTTCCAAGTTGCTGCGTTAGTGAAAAAGTTACCACTCGCTTGAGATTTCAAAAATTATTTAAAACATAAACGCAAAGAGATGACCATGGATGAACTTATTGTAAGACTAAGAATTGAAGAAGATAACCGTAAGGCTGAAAAAAGGAATGGTAAAAATGTCATTGAGTCCAAGTCTAATGTGGTTGAACAAGTACTCAAACCATATAACAAAAAGAGGAAGTTTGCTGGAGATGGTCCTAAATAAGGCGACAACAATGGCAATGAGAAGTTTAAAGGTAAATGCTATAACTGTGCAAGACTGGACATCGTGCCTCTGATTGCCGACGCCCTAAAAAAGATCGCAGAAGTACAAGCAAGAAGACTACCAATCAAGCCAATGTGACAAAAGTTGAGTACATTTCTGATGGGATAAATGACATCAATTTCCCTGCTGTGGTGTTTGAGGCTAATTTGGTTGGAAATCCCAAGGAATGGTAGGTTAACACAAGGGCAACTCATCATATTGACAAAAAGATGTTCACTACTTACAATGAGGCTACAAATGATGAACAACTTTTCATGGAAAATTCTTCTATTTCTATTGTGATTGGACCAGGAAAGGTGATTTTGAAGATGACATCAAGGAAGGAACTTACCCTCAACAACGTGCTGCATGTACCAGATATCCAGAAGAATTTAGTTTCTGATTCTTTGTTAAGTAAGAATGATTTTAGGCTTTTTTTTTAGTCTGATAGATTTGTATTAATAAAGAGTGGTATGTATGTGGGTAAGGGATACATGAGTGATTGTAACGCCCCCAAAACAATACAATAAAACCAACTCATAAAGGGAGTAATAATCTTCCATTCATCGGAGTTTGTATTACAAAAGATAATACATGTAATATACATTCATAAATATTCATCCTGAATCTATAACATGTAATACTAGTTAATAATTAATAAAATAAATGCCCTACGGGCTTACATCTTTCCAAGACATTGCTTGGTCACAACAAAAAGAAGAGTCTAACTCAATACAACTTAGCCCTTGGCTATACAAAATAAACAAAACAAAAGGAAGCTCTTGCTGCAGGTCTCCCCAAACTATTGTCTAGGTGGAGGCATGTCTCCAACACCTGAAAATGGTTCCCAAGTAGGGTGAGCCAAAGCCTAGTAAAAACATACTAATGCAACATATGAGAATTAACAAGATATAAGTATGATGCACATGTTCATTGTCCTACGACAAATTCTTTATAACTCTTTTCGAAATCATGTTATACCGAACTTGCATCTCAATTCATTCATTTTGGTTCAAAAGATACATCCACTGTATTTAACCCATCAACAGAGGTTACACCTCACAAGTTTCCAACAGATAAAATCATCATACAAATACATTCAATTTTATTTTCCATTTTACGAAAATTTCATCTGCGGGAATTGGCACCCATGCATACAAATGGTTTTCGGGACTTTCACCCTGGACACACAGGCTAACTTAATTCAATGGAGTCCATCCCCTTTCTTCTCCTCAAAACATAGAATACATCCCCTTTCTCTTTCCAAATATCATACATATACAATGTATATCATTCATAATCATATTCAATGATAATGGTTAAGGAATTAGTCCCAATTCGCCTAATCGACATGCAATGTCTACAACAATTATAACTATCCTCCACCGATAGCCTAAAGCAGATATTTCTAAACAGATATACAATCTCTATAACAGGTAAATCATCAAATTTCCGTAGGTGAGTGATTTAAACAAATACAACAACACCATTCATTTATATATCCTCCTAATTTCATATTTTCTATACTAATTTCATTATTTATACAAAATAATTATTCAAGGCATCTTAGGGCAAAGCTCCTCATTTTCCAAATATTAACCCAAAGGCCTAAATCAACTATTTTAACACAAGGTAACCTCATATCCAAACCCCATAATCATTTATATAACACCTATAAAGAAACCCCTCTTTTCAAACTTGAATCCAAACCCTAGGTTTGCTCAAAACACTCCAAAATCTCGTCATTTTCACACAACAACCTATAACCAAGTTAAAACCCATATTAAGGTGTAGAAAGTCTCTACCTCAAGTTTAGAAGACCAAATGGAGCAAGGAAGAAACTTCAACGACGCCGAAACCAAACTCCAATCGGATCAAAACAGAGCTCTGAAGATACTCTACCCTTTTCTCAAAGACACTAAGGCGGAGAGATCAACATATCAAGGAGAAAATGTAGAGAGAGAGAGAGAGAGAGAGAGTATTTTAGAGAGAGATTGTGTCTCACTTTAGGGTTTTTGGAAGAAAAGATCTGAAAAAGTGATGTAAAAAGTTATTTTCGCGATTTAATATACACACAGTCCGCTTGAGCGCAAGAGTTGACGCTCAAGCGTCAAACACAATAAGTTGTTCCGCTCGAGTGCAAGAAGTGACCCGCTCGAGCGCAACACACATCCAGTACTTTTGCAGACAACGGACAAACCGCTCGAGCTCAAGAAAGATCGCTTGAGAGTCCACCCGCTCAAACGTAGAAAGCACGCTTCCAGTACTTTTGCAGATGTGCAAAGTATGAGAGTTCGCAAATCCCGCTCGAGTGCAAGAAGGGCCACTCGAGTGAAGGACCAAAAATCTAGGCAACATAAGGTTTGAAAACCAAGCAACCAACATATTCCAAACATGCTCAACACATCCAAATAACCAAATTTAAGGAGGAATAAAGGGAAAACAACAATGAACAACATTCTGAAACCATAAACCCGAGTCCGGACTACCACATGTGTCGAGTCAAAATCAAGATCGCTATAGAGCGATGGTCTCTTTAAATTGAATGTAATGATTGTTGTACCAAAAGTTGCTATTAATAAGAGTAACACATCTTTTGCTAATATTCTTGAGTCAAATTTATGGCATGGTAGATTAAGACATATAAATTTTGATACTTTGCGTAGACTAATTGGTTTGGATTATATATCAAAGTTTGAAACTGATCCTAATCACAAATGTAAGATTTGTGTAGAAGCGAAACTAACTAATGCTTCATTTAAATCGGTTGAAAAAAAAACCGAACCTCTAGAATTAATTCATACTGATGTATGTGATCTCAAATTTGTTCAAACTAGAGAAGATAAAAAGTATTTCATAACATTGATCAATGATTGCACAAGATATTGTTATGTATATTTACTTAGTAGTAAAGATGAAGTTTTAGAAATGTTTAAACTCTACAAAACTAAAATTGAAAATCAACTTGGTAAAACCATTAAAATGGCTGGAAGTGATAGAGGTGGTGAATGTGATGCACCTTTAAATGAATTTTGTGCACAACATGGCATTATTCACCAAACTACAGCACCCTATTCTCCATAGCAAAATGGAATTGCTGAAACAAATAATAGAACCCTTGAAGAAATGATGAATGTCATGTTACTAAGTTCAGGTTTACTGCAGAACTTGTTTGGGGGGGGGAGCAATATTGTCTGCTAATTATGTTCTTAACAGAATACCCCACAAGAAAACAAATAGCACTCCTTATGAATTTTGGAAAGGTTGGCTACCTTCTTACAAATACTTAAAAGTGTGGGGTTGTTTGGCAAAGGTAGAAGTTTATGTTCTTAAAAAGACTAAGATAGGACAAAAAATAGTGGATTGTGTGTTTATTGGTTATGCTCATAATAGTAGTGCATATTGATTTCTGACTTATAAATCAGAAATACCTGATATAAATGTGAACACTATTATAGAGTCAAGGAATGCTGTGTTTTTTGAACATGAGTTTCCTTACAAAAAAAGGACAGGAATTAAATTCACATAAAATAACTTATGATTATACAGAAAGTTAAGAGACGGTCTCGACCAATAGAATTTAACTGATGATGAACCAAGACAAAGTAAGAGAGCAAGAACATCAAAATCCTTTGGTCTTGATTTTCTAACATACCTGTTAGAAAATGAACCTCAAAGCTTTAAGGAAGCAATGACAGGTCCTGAAACACCTTTGTGGAAAGAGGCTGTTAATAATGAAATTGAATCCATTATGCAAAATCATACTTGAGAATTGGTGGATCTTCCACTCGGTTTTAAACCTCTTGGGTATAAATGGATATTCAAGAGAAAAATGAAAGCAAATGGTTCAATAGACAAGTATAAAGCAAGACTTGTGGTAAAATGTTACAGACAAAATGAGGTTTGTACTATTTTGACACATATTCCCCTGTGACAAGAATAACATCCATTCGCATGCTTATTGCTATAGCAACGTTGTATAACTTAAAAATACATCAAATGGATGTTAAGATTACTTTCTTAAACGGTGATCATGAAGAGATCTACATGGAGCAACTCGAAAGGGTTGTAGTGCCAGGACAAGAAAAGAAAGTTTGTCGGCTTGTAAAATCTCTTTACGGATTAAAACAAGCTCCTAAGCAATGGCATGAAAAATTTGATCATGCTATACTTACTAATGTGTTTAAGATAAACGAATGTGACAAGTGTGTCTATGTTAAAAACACTGACCAAGGATATGTCATAATTTGTCTTTATGTGAATGACATGCTTATCATTGGAAGCAGTCAAAACATGATCAAATCAACTAAGCAAATGTTGAACGAAAGATTTGATATAAAAGATATAGGGGTCGCAAATATAATATTAGGAATGAAAATTACTAAAACATCTGATGGATATGCATTATCTTAATTATATTATATTGAGAAAATTCTTGGTAAATATATCAAGGATGATATAAATGTACCAAGAACACCTGTAGACATCAGTCTTTATTTGTCGAAAAATAAAGGTGATGTCGTGTCTCAGCTAAAATACTCCCAAATCATTGGAAGCCTAATGTACCTAATGAATTGTTCTCGTCCTGATATAGTTAATGCTGTTAATAAATTGAGTAGGTACACTAGTAACCCTGGAGAAGATCATTGGAAAGCGATCATTCGGGTTCTTAGATATCTAAGGTTTACCTGTGATCATAGTTTGTACTTTACTCGATATCCTGCAGTACTGGAAGGTTATTGTGATGCCAATTAGATATCCGATACTAAAGATTCAAAATCCACTAGTGAAAATGTCTTCACTCTGGGAGGCGCTGTTGTTTCTTGGAAATCCATGAAACAAATATGCATTGCATGATCCATAATGAAATATGAGTTCATTGTTTTAGATAAAACAGGAGAAGAAATAGAATGGCTCCGCCACTTTTTAAAAGACATTCCAATGTGGCCTAAACCTGTGCTAGCTATTTGCATTCATTGTGATGGTTAATCTGCAATAGGCAGGGCACATAATCATATGAATAATGGTAAATCACGACATAATCGTCGTCGACATAATACCGTAAGACAATTGCTCTCAAATGGAATAAACTCAATAGATTATATAAAATCTAAAGAGAATATTGTGGATCCGTTAACAAAATGTTTGACAAAAGAGCAAGTATAGTTCGTCAAAGGGAATGGGATTAAAGCCTATTACATAAGCGTCATCATAATGATAACCCTACTTAGATGATTGGAGATTCCAAGAACTAAGTTCAAAGGGGCAATTAAGTTATGTATGGCTAGCCAAAAAACACCAAGGGATTAAAAGTCCCTACCCATTCCTATGGTGAGAGTGATATTTGCAACATGTGTTGTATGTAGGGGTTTAAGAATAAGCTTTGCTTTTAATGATCACTTATATCTTGATTTAGGCATAAAAATCAGGACGAGTATAAGAGATACTCACAATAAGAATCACCTATATGAGTGTCAAACTAGGGCTAGCTCTATGAGAATGAAGAGGCTAAATTCTCTAGAAACACTCATGAACAACCAAGAGCGTTGAATGCCAAAATGAACACAACCGTGAGAACCACGATGTGTCAGAAGATATTTTGTGTGAAATCTATTGTCTTGGCTTACACAAACGAATGAACAATTTAAGGCATCACGTCCAATGATTAGCTAGTAAGTTTGATAGGTTATCATTAGGGAATGTTTAAGGCCGAAAGCTACCTATCCTAATGTAAGATATTTTCGATTTATAGTCTTTCGACAAATTCTGCATATTGTTGCATTTTCGTTGTCATCAAATTCTATTCATATGGGGGATTGTAAGAAATGGTTTTGAAAAAACATATTTTTTTTTCTTAAGTTTGGTCTATTTTTTAGGTAGGACCCATGCGCCAAAGTTGGCAGGTCTAAGTGGTAACGCGTTCTATACCGCGTTGTGATTCATGTAGTATATTTGGTTGCTCAAAACCATTATTGGGTGAATGGAAAATTAAAGCCAAAGTGAGCTCTATGGAAATAGAGTTTTTTGTGAAAATTCATTAAAGTGGGCTAAACCCATTTGACCCAAAAATAAACATACAAGCGCGTCGCCGCCGCCGCCGCCGCCGTCTGTCCGGTTCGTCGGGCGTGCTGGGCTGGGCCTGTGCTTGGGCGCGGGTGCGTGGTGTGAGGTTGTGTTGTGCTTGTCCAACCTAATGCTTATTTTTTTGGACAAAAAACTGTTTGAATTTTATTTTCTCTGGTGTATCTGGTTTGCAAAAGATAGAAAAGACCACAGGCTAGCAGAAATCTGAATTCTTCCCATTTCTAGAGCAAAACTTCACTGTCACTGCCACGGAAATTAACCATAATTGGTTTTCACAAACAGGTATATGTCTTCTCAATCTGCTTTGGTTCTTCTATAGTTATTTCCTTCACAAAATAGTCACTTTCCTTTGAGCTGCTCACTATTTTCCTTCTCAGGATGTCACCTACTACTAGACACTCACCTAGAACTTTCTTTTTTTCTTTCCTTTATTTATTTATTTTTTTTAGTTTCCCTTTAGTTTGATAGAGAAAACTAGGAATGGCAATGAGGGGCAATAGGGTGGATATTAATTTCTCATCCCTATTTTTCTATAATAAATTTTCTTCATTCTCCATTCTCCATGGGTGCCACCCTCCCCATTTTTTAATGGGTATGGATTTTCCCCAACTCACTTTAATCCTCATTTTTATTTTTTATATTTAATGTTAATAACCATTTTTTTTTAAGGTTCACAACAAAAACTAAATATACCTTCAATCTTTTTTTTTTAAATATATTTAATGTTAACAATTTTTATTTTTTATTTATTTTTTATTTATTTATTATTTTTTTTAAGGTTCACAACAAAAGTTAAATATACCTTCAATCTTTTTTCTTTCTTTTTTAATATATTTAATGTTAACAATCTTCTTTTTTTTCTTTTTTTTTTTTTTATAAAGGTTTTAGCTAAATATACCTTCAATCTTTTTTTTTTCTTTTTTAAGATATTTAATGTTAACAACTTATTTATTTATTTATTTATTATTTTTTTAAGGTTCACAACAAAAGCTAAATATACATTCAATCTTATTTTATTTTATTTGGTTCAACAACAAAATCAAATACACATTAATTAATTAATTAAAAAGTTTGTTTTATAATAATCAAATATATAATTTTGAGACAATCAAATAAGTTTTAGTAATTGAAAAAAAAATGTGGAAGAACGTGAAAGATTAAAAAAAAAAATTACAACCATCTCTCTCTCTTACTCTCACTCTCTCCCCTATATGTTATAAGAACCTGATTACAATGTTATAAGAGCCTGTTTGAAGAAATAAAATGTAAAAGAACCTGTTTGAAGAAAGTGTTATAAGACTTATATTAAATTGCATCAGGGCATAAACAAAGAATTGTTTGTTGATCTCTTAGCTACGGACATTTTAGACATTAAACTATCTTTCTCTTAGCAAATTTGAACCATTCATTTTAATTTATTCAAAATCTAATTATACCTTTAACAAATCTGAACCACTCATTTTAAGATATCTATGCATTACCACACCCAATCCATCTTCTTCCTTTAGTTCCCCACGAATTTTGTTGTTTGTTACTTTTAAAAAACAAAAAATGTTTTTTTAATTAAATTTTTACTAATTTCACAACACCATCACCACTATTCTCACTTTCACTGTCACACTACCATCACCATAGCCACTACCATCATCACCCCACCGCTATGTAACAATCTCTACTTTCACCTTCGTTCCATCACCACCACCACCAAATATAAAAAAATATATTTTTAATTTTTTTTATAAAAAATATTTTTTATTAAAAAATATTTTCTATCTAAATAAATGAAGTATAACATTGGGAAACAAGCTGATTTCAGTTAAATCTGTTCATAACTAAGAAAAATTCTTTTAATTTAAAAAAAAATATTTAGTAAGACTTTGTATCCCCTTTTTGTTTTTCTAGCAAATAAATCTTTGTACCAATCATTTCTAACCAATCACGACTCATGCTTGTTTTGATTCTCTACAATTTCTTTATTTTCAAATACATTTATATATATATATATATATATGTTGTATAAATTGTGTGATAACATAAAACAAATAGATACTCGTTAATTGAAATTTCAGAACCAACAAACCATTCTGAAAATTACAATACACAACAAAATAAAATAACATAGAAAAGCAAACCGAAACATAAACTAGACAGTGTCCTTAATTTTTTTAAATAAATTTTAAAAATTCTAGATATGCATAAAATTTGACAAGAATAATATGACAATATTAATTAATGTGTATTTGATTTTATTGTTGAGCCAAATAAAATAAAATAAGATTGAATGTATATTTAGCTTTGGTTGTGAATCTTAAAAAAAAAAAGAAAAGATTAAATGTATATTTAGCTTTGGTTGTGAATCTTAAAAATTAAAAAAAAAAAGGTTGTGATCCTTAAAAATAAAAATAAAAAAAGATTGGAGGTATATTTAGCTTTGGTTGTGGATCTTAAAAAAAAAAAATGGTTGTGAACCTGAAAAAATAAATAAATAAAAAAAAGAAAAAAGATTGAATGCATATTTAGTTTTGGTTGTGAATCTTAAAAAAAAAAAAAAAAAACATATGGGGAATTAGTGGGTACCCATCCCAACCCATCCCCTGTGGATATTTAAAGAATATCACTTACTCTACCCAATGGATAAGAAAAAGAGGAAAAAACTCATGTATTTAGATTGGGTCTCTATGAATACCTACAAGATAGGTTATCCATTGCCATCCCTAGCGAAAACTTCCAATTACCGTTGGTTATTGATGCTGCAATAGCTGACTGAGTCATTTGATGTAAAAGTATTGATGTGTAGATTTAAAATCTAGCTGACTTTGGAATCCAGTGGGGTATGGATGTTTGTCTAGCCCAAATTGAACGGAGTCTTGAAAGCAATTACTGATGGCCAATATTCAGTAAGAGCAATTCTAAAGGCAGCATGAATTTTCTCAAATTCTGATGTGAATTTCTCAGAACTGTATTCATTCTATCATGTGTATTATTAGCTCTTCCACTTTTCAAGGACAGTTATGCCATGGATACAAAAGTTTTGCACTGCATTGGCATGTTCAGCACACATTGTATGCCTTCTAAAGAAATTTTTGAGACCCATGGTTAAAATCATTCCTTTACCATAGGGATGACTGATGGCAGCAACTTGATCTTACTAAATTGAAAATTTAATAAATTTGAATCTGGCCCATGAATTGCTAAACTGGTTGACCACCTTGGGATCACCCTGGGTTGTGCCTGATAATTACTCCTTATGTCTAGAACGACGGACTACATCTGCATTTACCCAAGTATTAGTCGGGTCAAAGTCATAAATACGATTGTTACCAAAAATAAAAAAAATAAAAGAATCATCCCATATCTAATAGTTATGAAATAAGAATGTAAATTTATAATTATTTTAAATTAAGGAAAGATATCACATCTACTGTTAATATAATAGAGTAAAATGAAGAGGATCACAATTCTCATTTCCCGTCATTTAGTGGTAATGTTGCTTGGTTCCTCATGCTGCCAAAAAAAAGTGCAGACATAGATTTTTATAATGACACAACACATCAATAAAAAAACTAATGAACAAACTGCCACAAAACCATAAAATACATCCCAACTAACATGGCACAAGTATCCAACACATCCACTGCAAAAATACAGAGCACAAAACAGAGTATGCTATTGGCAAGGTGCCAACATTCTAGACCACCTGAAAATAAGAAACACTCTGCTGCCCAAAAAACAAACATACATACATATACAGAATAGATACAAAAATAAAAAATAAAAACAATAATGAAATAAAATAAAAAATTCCATAAATAAAAAATATATATCTTTTAAATATATATATCTTATTTCATAAATAAAATAGTCTCTCTTAGCATAAATGATATATATCTCATTATTCTTTCATCTTGTATTGTTTTTTTTTTTTTTTATTTTCTACCAAAAAAATTCTTCATTCTAACAGAGATTGTTTCTATAACATTTAAATTTCTTTCGTAACCAAACTAAACCTTAAGAAATATCAACTGGAATCGATTACATGAATCCTTCTCCACTCAATTTTATCAAAAGTTATTTGATTAGTCAAATTAAATTATATATCATTCTTTTAAATATCAGAATTTATTTTGTGGATATATATAATTTATATATCGTATTGTACATACATATGTGCTTATCTATATGGTGAAAAAAAAATTTATTTGCCTTTCGACCCTTGAACTGATGAAATTTTGGTTTCGTTCAGGCAGCAAGTCTTCTGTATTCTATATTTTATTGATCAAAAGTCACAATTTTGGGAAAGGTGTATTGTTATCACTCACCATTCTATTAGTTTCATTTGTCAAATGATTAGTTAAACTTATGCTTGTGTGTTATCTAAGTCACAAACTTCAGTTACGCGTACACTAAACGAAAAATCATTTTCAGGACATAAAAACAAATAATTCAATCATTCCTCCTAATAAATTCCATACAGGTTTGTTTTTATGTGAAATTGCTGAATTTGGTAAATTTGCAAAATGAAAATAATATAGTACTTATATTGAAAAATTCTACTTGTTGAACATTTATTTTAAATTAAAAGGTCAAGCATATAATTTAATATGATCTTACAATACTACAAAGTCATTGACATTACCTTAAATATAATTTAATAATGACTATAGTTATTCAATTAAAATAGTAAAGCTTTCAGATCTCTGAAGTATTTCTAGAGTGGTAGAAAATGTTTTACACTACGTCGTTTGACCTTCTCTCCCTTCCACATCAAAACCCTAATCCAAGAAAACAACCATTTTTTAAAAACTAATTTTAGATGAGTTTTAATTTATTTTTAATGATTTTTTTTTTTCATTTTTTACTCAAAATTTTTTTTTTTTTTGCTTTTTAAAAAGTTCAAAAATTGGACTTCAATATTTTAAAAAAAATCATTGAAAATGAACGAAAATTCAAACAAAATCTGTGAATGTATATATATATATTTTATTTTTTAATTAATTTTTTTTAGATGTATTTATCTATAAAAAATAAAAAATAACTAAAATATAAAAAAAATTCTAGTAGAGCTCGGCTAAAAATAACCAAACAAATCCGAAGGTGCAAACGCCGAGGTCTCCTCCAACCTTGCCGCCCTCCGGCTCCGCTTCTACGGCGGCGACGGCTCCCACTGCGTCGTCTCTCTCAAAGCCTAGCGCCTAATCTCCGTCGGAATCAGCCACGTCGAGGAGGCACGAAGAGCCCATTGATCAATCCATCGCTCGCGCTTGCGTCACCGAGCCTTGGTGGCTCTAATCGATCGATTTGTCGAGTGTACTGAAGAGAATGAAACAATATTTTGGGATTGGAAACAAAGGGTTTGTGTTTAGGTGACTTTAGAATGTGAGGACTGGTGTTTGATTGGAATGGATTGAGGCTTCGTTGAGCTTTGAGTTATTTTGCCTAAATTAATTAATAAAGATAAAAATAGATAAATTTAGTTCACAAAATAAAATATTACATTTAAATTATGATTATTAATAAAAATCTATCTAGGACGTGAAAAATTAATAAAATATATTTATATAAAATTATATAAATGGTTAGATTTTTATATGTAATTATGAAAATAAAAAAAAAATATTAAAACTTACGATTTAAGTTTTATAATTTTATCACAATTTACGTATTAATTTTAAATTTGTCACAATTTTAATCATGTAACTTTTAACCCCTTACTAAAGTTGTAAATTTCAGCGAGTTGAATCCAAGTAACTCGAGTCAAATTTGTAAATTTTTAAAGATCGGGTAACATAATTTTTAATTCGGTGAGAATCTATGTAAAATTCAAAAATTCGAATAAATTTGAATGGGCTTAGGTATAGACACCAAATAATCTGAACAATTGAAAAAAAATTGTATATATAAATATATAAAATTATTTGCTAATTTATTTTTTTAACAATAAGTAAAATTAATTAAAAATTTAATATTAACGAACAAACAGAAATATAACTTTTAGAAATGGATCATCGAATAAGTTGATATAAAAAAAAATTACATTTTATAATGACCTAAAATAATTTAAATATGATTTTTCAAACATTATTTTTAATTTAAAATTTACAATAAAATATTTATATATAATAAAATTAAATTTCTTAAAAAATAAAAGTATATGGATAAAAATAAAAATAAAAGGCAAGAAGAAAATTTAGAATGGTATTCTCATTTGCTTTGAAAATAATTCTAAATGACCAACAAATAATTCTATGTGACCAATAAATTATCATCTATAACCTTTATTTTTTTAAATTAAAAAAAAAGAAAAGATATAGCGATTCTGGTTTTAACCCAACTTTTGTTATATTCTGGACTCGAGCTTATGGTCTCTGAATGTTGTTCATTGTCGTTTCCCCCTTATTCTTCCTTAAAATTGGTTATTGGATTGTAGTTGCGTGTTTAAAACAGGTTGGTTGCCTGATTTTTTTAAACCTTTGTTGCCTAGATTTTTGCACCTCCGCTTGAGCGGCACTTCTTGCGCTCGAGCGGTCATTGCAAACTCTCAGTATTTTTTGCAGACCTGCAAAATACTAAAAGCATGTATTTTACGCTCAAGCGACGTTTTCTACGCTTTGAGCGAGTGGGCGCTCGAGTGGCCAATATTGAGCCTGAGCGATGTCCTTCGTCTGCAAAACTTCTGGAAGTATGTATTCTGCGCTCGAGCGTCAGTTCTTGCGCTCGAGCAAAACAATGTGTCTGGCGCTCGCGCGTCACTTCTCACGCTCGAGCAGACTACACATATATCAGTTCGTAATGAGGTCATTTTACATCACTTTTTCACTTCTCTCTCTCTCTCTCTCTCTCTTCTTTTCAAAAACCCTAGATCTATAGTCTCTCTCTCTAAAACCTACATTCTCTCTACTTTTTCACCTATATCTAATGATCTCTTTACCTGTTTGCCTTTGCTAAAAAGGTAGAGCGTCTCAAGAGCTCCATTTTGATCCAAGTAGAAGTTGGTTTCTGTGCCTTTAAAGTTCTTCCATTGTTGCATTGGTCTTCTAATCTTCAGGTAGGGACTTTTTACACTCTCTATGAGTTTTAACTTGGTTATTTCTTGATGTGTGAGAAACGTTTGGTTTTGAGATGATTTTAATAAACCTAGGGTTTGGGGTTTAAATTCCAAAGAGGGTTTTCAATGGATGTCTTGGAAGTGGTTATGAGAATGGATATGACATTGAGGTATGTTAAAATGGTTGATTTTTAGTGTTTGGAATGAGATTGGGAAAATGAAGAGTTTTGCCCTAAAATGGTTTGAATAATTATTTTGTATAAATAATGAAAATTGTACAAGAAATGTGAAATTGGGTAGACATTTATATAAATGGTATAGTTAGATACGTGTTACCTTTCACCTATGGAGATTTGAATAATTTATCTATTAAGAAGATTGTATATCTGTTTATAAATATTTATTTTGGGCTATCGGTGGATGATAGCTATGATTGTTGTAGAAATTGCATGAGGATTAGGTGAATTGAAACTAATTCCTTATTAGTCGGCATTGAATATGACTATGTTTTAATACATTGTATATGTATGATGTTTGGGAGGAGAAAATGGATGTACTCTATGTTTGCAAGGAGCAAGGGGATGGACTCCATTAAATTAAGTTGGCCTGTGTATCCTGGGTGCAAGTCCTGAAAACCACACATATACATGGGTGCCGATCCCGCGGATGAAATTTTCGTAAAATGATAAATTGAAGTGTTAGTGTGTAATGGTTGTGTGGTAAGAAAACCACTAAATTGTAGTCTCAGTTGGGTTGTCTGGATAACAATAGATATGACTCATGAATTGAGGAGATATGAAATGACATGAAGTGAATTGATATAAAATGGATTGGGATATAATACTTGGCATAATATGGTTTTGGAAAAAGAGTTGTAAATGATTTTATCTTGGAGCATTGGTTATGTGCATCATGTTTATAACTTTGTTAAAATTCATATATTGTGTTAGATTGTTTTTACTGGGTTTTGGCTCATCCTATTTGGAAAAAACCATTTTTAGGTGCCGGTGATAGGCCTTCGCCAAGGCAGTAGCTTGGAGGGATTGGGAGCAAGAGCTCTATTTTGTTGTATTTATTTTTGTATAGCCAAGGGTTTTAAATTGTGTTGAGCTAAGCTCACTTTTGTTGTAACCAAGAACTATCTTGGAAAAATGTAAGCCTTTAGGTCATTTGAGTATCTGTTGAATTTTTACCTGTTGTTTACTTGTAACACATGCTGTAGATTCAGGATAAACTATTTATGAATGTATATCGCATGTGTCACCTTTTGTATATCAAGCTCTGATGAATGAAAGCAAGTAACTCAATTATATTTCCACATATGAGATGAGTTTTTGTATTTATTTTGGGGGCGTTATAACTTGGTATCAGAGTGTACTGGGTTTGAATACTTTAGGTATATGGGAAGTGGTTAGTATTATAATGGGTTTATCTCGTTTGACAGAGATGTTTGTATATTTGCAATGCTATGTGATAACATGTTTATGTAATTATATGGGTATGGAATCAAATTTCTAGGATGTTGATCGAGTCTACGGGTTTCTAGGAGTCCTATTTGAAAGGCACTTGATCACTGCTATCTCTAATTGGAACTCTGACAACGCCACGGGACGATCATTATCTGGAAATGAAATTCGTATGTGTTTATGTGACTAAGTGTTTATGTGGAATAAATTACTATTGTCCACCGTTTTAGGACGCGAGTGAGTTAGTTTTGGCACATTTGTAAATGTACTAATCTCTTTTGTTACTTTTATTAGGATGTCAGGACGTGGTCGTAGTGGTAGGTGTGGTAGGCCTAGAAGGCAAGAGATGCCGATATCGGATGATATTCTGGCACAGGAGGAGGTAGTTGGTTAGGCCAATGTGGCCGAACCAGTGGGTCAGTAGGCGATGGGCGCCTTAGCCCGCAAGATGGCTGGAGCATTGCGAGAGTCTATGGACATTCTCAGAGTCGAGAATCAAGTCCAGGCCCAAGTAGCTAAGGCAGGGACGTGTTTCTCGAGGTGGGAGTTCTTCTGGTCAAATCTAGATGAGTTTTTGGGTGATCCCAAGGAGCCACTAAAGGCAGATGAGTGGTGAGAGTAGTTAGTGAAAACGTTTGAGATGCTTGGCATCGAGAACGATCTGTTGAGAATGATCTTGGCATCCTTCCAGTTAAAGGGAGATGCGGGTCAGTGGTGGAAGTATGCGCGTGGGCGCATTGGGATGACTTAGGAGGCTTTTGTCTGTGCCTTCCAGGACAAGTTTCTACCTCCCACGGTTAGGGAGAAGTTGAGAGACCAGTTTTCCAAGCTGCTGTAGTTGAATACACCAGTTGCTGAGTTTGAGGCCACATTCACTAGGCTCTCTAGGTTTGCACCAGAGTTAGTGGCGACTGAGGAGTGTCGTTGTTTGGAGTTCGAGAAGAGGCTGAGGACCGGGCTTATATTTAAGGTGGCCGAGTCTATGATTAGGGATTATGGACGCCTTGTAGACACAGTAGCTCATCTAGAAACCGTGATGCGAGCAGAGGAGAAGAGGATGAGGGGCTCCAGGAGGAGTCAGGTTGTTAAGGGGGACAATAAGAGGCAAAGGGGTGATACTCCACAGTAGTCCCAGGGAGCACAGTCGAGGTCTACCTTTCCAGTGCTGAGTTCGGGTTCTGGAAAAGGTGGTCAGGGAGATTTTACTTATTTCAAATGTGGTCAGTTGGGCCACAAGTCTCCAACTTGCCCGCAGAGAGGAAGAGGGCAATGGTCTGCGTCATCTTCGGCTCGTTCTCAGAGCCAGAGTCAAGGGAGAGGCCAGCCGCTCAGTTGTTATCAGTGTGGGAAGGTGAGGCATATGAGGAGGTTTTGTCCAATGTTGGGTGGCACACCTATTACGTTTGGTTCGAGGCAGATATAGAGCCATCAACCTGCACAGTCGGCACAGACCTCGAGGGCCAATCAAGGAGCCTCTTCGGCCCAATCAGTGTATCAGGCTTATGCTCTGCGGGGTGAGTAGGTTGAACAAAGGCTTACAGGGCGTGTGTATGCTGTTATTGCGCCAGATCTTATATCGGCTCCTTCAGTAGTGAGAGGTACTTTCTATTTTGCAATTCAGTTGCTAATGTGTTGATTGATACGGTTGTATTCCATTCATTTATCTCATTTGCATTTGCATCAGTTTTGGGGTTAGAGTTGGCTCAGTTAGCATCTCCTATTTGTGTAGAGTCACCTATCAGTATTGAGATTGTTTTGAAACAGGGGTGTTGGGGTTGTGACATTGAGGTTGCCGGTCCCTTACTTCTTTTTGCATTTGTATTGATTGATATGTCTAGCTTTGACGTTATATTGGGTATGGACTGGTTGTCTTCATATCGGCTTGTTATAGATTATTTACGTCAGAGGGTTACTGTATGTACCCTGAGCTGTGATTGTTTTTATTTCTTGGGGAACCGGGTTGATAGAGTCTTATCAGTGGTGAATAATCTGCGTGGGCAGAGTGAGCTTAGTTTCCTTCTTGTCAACTTCTTGAGTACTGAATGTGATGAAGTCTGAGTTCAGTTGCCAAGGGTAGTTTGTGAATACTCGGATGTTTTTCCGGAGGACCTTACTAGTTTACCACCTCACCGAGAGATCGAGTTCTCAATTGACTTAGTGCCTGGCATGGCACCGATTTCCATGGCACCGTATGGATTTGTGCTTGCCGAGTTGAATGGGCTGAAGATTTAGCTCCAATATTTGTTAGATAAGGGTTTTATCTGCCCTAATACTTTGCCTTGGGAAGCACCAGTTCTTTTGCCAAATAGAAAAATAGTGTATTGCGACTTTGTATAGATTACCAGAAGTTGAACCGGGTAACTGTTAAGAACAAGTACTCAATGCCTCGTATAGATGATTTATTTGATTAGTTGAAAGGGTCTTGTTGCTTTTCTAAGATAGACCTGAGATCGGGTTATCACCAGTTGAGAGTAAGGAAGGAGGATATCCCAAAGATGGCATTCCGTACGCAGTATGGCCACTATGAGTTTCTAGTAATGCCTTTTAGGCTAACCAATGCGCCGACTGTGTTTATGGATTTAATGAACCAAATCTTTCGTGAGTTCCTAAACTGTTTTGTGGTCGTCTTTGTGGACGACATCTTGATTTACTCACCCTCTGAGGAGGAACATGAGAAACACTTGTGAGTAGTACTTGAACTGCTTAGAGCCCACAAGCTGTATGCTAAGTTTGGGAAATGTGAGTTCTGGCTAAGAAATGTTAAGTTCCTATGCCATGTGGTATCCGGGGAAGGGGTGACTGTATATTTATCCAAGGTAGAGGCAATGCAAGATTGGGAACCACCTAAGAATGCTTTCGAGATTCGTAGTTTCTTGGGGTTGGCTGGGTACTATCTTAGATTTGTGAAGGATTTTTCTAAGCTAGCCTCACCATTGACTAAATTGACGAGGAAGGGAATCAAGTTTGTGTGGAATGAGTCTTGTGCGAAGTCATTTCAAGAGCTTAAGGTTAGACTTATCATTACTCTAGTTTTGATTATTCCAGAGAGAGGTTTGGGCTATTCAGTGTATTGTGATGCCTCACGGGAAGGTTTAGGCTATGTATTGATGCAAGAGGAGAAGGTAGTAGCTTATGGCTCACAACAGTTAAAAACACATGAGAGGAACTACCCTACTCGTGACCTAGAATTAGCGGTGGTGATCTTTTGCCTTGAAGATTTGGATGCATTACCTATATGTGAGAGGTTTGAGGTGTTTTTTGATCACAAGAGTCTGAAATATCTGTTTACACAGAAAGACTTAAATCTGAGACAGAGGAGGTGGATGGAGTTTATAGAGAATTATGATTTCGAGCTACATTATCATCCGAGAAAAGTCAATGTAGTGCCCGATGCCTTGAGTAGGAAATCCATTGGTAGTGTGGTTAGTGTTGCCATCCGGGAATGGGAAATGTTGGGTGCCATTGGGGAGTTTGACTTGCATCTTGGCGAGTCCGTTGAATCTGCAGCCTTGTTTTCGGTAGTTGTACAACCTACACTTGTGAACCAAGTGTTAGAAGCACAGAAAGGTGACCTTAAGGTAGAATCCCTTTGGGAGAAAATCTCCAATGGGAAGGTAGAAAGAGGTTTGAATGTATACTCTGACTCGAGTGTTAGATATCTTGACTGCCTTTTTCTATCAGAATCTTGCCGAGAGGAAGTACTCCAAGAGTTTCACCACTCACGCCTTGCGATGTATCCAGGAGGCACGAAGATGTATCACGATGTTAGCCACAAGTTTTGGTGGAGGGGAATAAAGAAGGATGTGGCCGTGTTTGTGTCAAGGTGCCCTACTTGTCAACAAGTGAAGGTTGAGCATCAGAGGCCAGTGGGTTTGTGTAGACCGCCAGAACTCGTTCTGCGCGCCTCCCTTTTAGAGAGGGCGCGAATTGTAGTTTTAGCTACTACAGTTCGGAATCCTGTCACGGTTCTGAATCTAATCTCACAAGGTGCAATGTAAGACTGATAAATAACCAAAGAGCCCAAATCCGACAAATTGTTTTGGAAAATCGATATTAATCAAAAGCGCCAAACATGGACTGCTTTGCCAGATTTCAGAGTCGCCACCTAAATATTTTATTTTGAAAAATTTAGGAAATCCTGACTCGTGCCTAAGGCCACGTGTCCATCATCACCAAAGTTGCCTCGGCTCGGGAACTTGGGACGATGGGGGAAGGTCATGAAATGAGCACCCCCGCTCGCCCGATCAAAGGATCGGCCTCTACTAATCATGATATTTTGTTTTGAAAACACATGTGTTCTTATTCCGGTTATTAATCTAACTTTGCATGTGATGCGCACAACACACAAGTATAGACCAAATCGCTTAAGTTGGAACAAAACATCTCATGTTTGTTTTTCGAAAATAGTTTGGAAGTGCTACTCGCAAGTAGGCTAAAATGCGGATTTGTCACTCTCAAGTGGGCTTAAAACATGATGATTTGCCACTTCAAGTGGGCTTAAAACGCACATTTTGATGAATTGTCCCAATTCAAGCAATGAAGCCTTCATCCACAAGCATTCGTGCAGTTAAACACTTAAGCAGTTAGCCTCATGGTAAGCATGCTATCATGGCAGTCACTTATACACATACAAGGATGCTAAAGCATAAACACTCACAGTGTACTCTGAGCCAAAACAAAAGCTAGTTAGTAATCAATGCATGATCCTAGCTATGTCAACAATGCGTAATGGAACACATGCAATAATGCGACTAAGTGGGCTCGACTATCTAAGATGGCATATGAATGCGACGATTTGATAAAATGTATTCAAATATGAATTGAAATACAATGTGGTTTGAATGATGTGCCAAGCCCGGTGCATGCAATACGAATGAATGATGTACGCATACAAGCATAAGGATGCTAATTGAAATATGTCCTAATCTAACCACCGAAAGCGGATAAGTAAAAGGGAGAAAGACGTGGGGTTGGAAGACATTCACGCACACTTATTACAGCATTGTGCCCTCTCGACGGAGGGTCCGAATGAAATGAAAGCTAACTAACTATGCTAATTAAGTTAACTAATTAACCAATTTAGCTAATTAATTATTACAAACCAAAATGAATTGAATAACTAGCTAATCTAAGCTAATTAAATATTACAACACAGATTAAACTAATTAATTACAAAACATGTAATTAACTATTACTAGCTAGTAAAGCAGTAAAATGGCCTCGCGGGCGGGGGAGGCATGCATGCTCGATCGGCTTCTCTCGTAAATCCACTGCCTTGCCTCAAGATGCCTCTGTTTGCACACTTCTGTACTTCTGAAAATTATGCCAACTTCTAGAATGCTTCTGACCCACCTTAGGAACATGCTGAGGGATGGTCAACCAAGAGGGATGGCCATCAGCCAGAGTTGATGGCCATCGGCCAATTCTGATAGTCGATCGACAGCCTTGGTGGCCGGTCAGCAGATTTGATGGCCGGTTGGCCACTGTTTCCCACAATTTCTCCTTTTGCTGCAACAGGGCACAAACAGAGGCATGGCAGTGTATTTGCAAGGAAATGTGTGTGCAACTACACTCCTTATCATGTCTCAAGCTCAAAGGAGTGTAGTACTCTGCTCTCGAGCCACCAATCACGCATTTCAATGCATGATGGCCAAAGAGTAAAGCTTGCACAATGTTGATGAATGCATAAACAACACGCAGGACTCGAGAGGCCTCCACCCTATCATGCACAATCAAAGGGGATGGCGACAAAGAAATGAGGCGCGTTTAATCACTTCAAGTATAAAACGCCCCTCGTTTCTCGTGTTTGGATCAACATCTGATCCAAACACAATGCAATGCAACATGCTATGCAATGCAACATGCTAATCTTGACATGTTAAGGTGGTATGCACAAGACTCCATGTAAAAACTTATGCACAACATACTAGAACACTTAAGCATTAAACACTAGTGAAGGATACATCACTAGGACCATGCAACATAATGCTTAATGGTCTAAACCAACACCAAACAGACCTTATGCATGCCAAAACAGTGGCCAATATGATCTGAAATGATAGCATGAATGGCAAGAGAATGATGCTCATGCATTGGCTCACAAACAAGGCAGAAAGGTGTAACTCTCAAGACCACCTAAAAAGTGAAAAACATGGAAGTGTGGCAACACTATATGCTCTGAAATAACATGCCAAATGATGCCAAAACATGCACATATCACAAATGAGACATGCTAAGAGGCTCAAAGCTTAAGGCTAACAAAGGCACTTGTACCACGGCCATATCAAGCAAGCCCCAAAGGGCCAAGATGACTCAAAAAAGTCCCAAGGTAGGTCAAAACAATGCTAGAAACATGCTTGAACATAGCCAACATATGCTAGAATGAGAGGCATAAAACATGACGCATGCAAGGCCAATGAGCATGATTACACTACAAGTGTAAGAAGCAAATGAGGGATGCTCTAACCAACCAAAAATAGAGTTGTATCATGGCAGAATAAGACCAAAAACACACTGAGATGGTAGCCCAAAAGCTTAGGCAAGCTTGCATACATATTGGCTCATGGTTAAGGCATAAAGCATAACCCTCCAAAAGCAGTGAAAGAGGGAAGCAGGGGAGAGTATGACCCACTTCATTCACCGAAATCATGTGAGAAATGAGGCCAAAGCATGCAAACAACTCAAGTAAGCCATGCTAGGGACTATGAAACTCAAAGCTAGTGAGCAAGATTGCACTATGGCTATACAAAGCAAGGCATGCATGACCAAAACCACTTAAAATAGAGCCTAAGCATGACAAAACATAAGTAAAAGCTTGCTGGAGTGGAGCCAAAAACGTGCTAAAATGGTGGTCCAAAGCATGATGCATGTTAAGGCTATAGGAAGGATTGGACTGCAAGGGTATGAAGCATGCAAGAGGCAATCAAACCGACCCAAAACAGAGCTAAGGCATGCTAAAGTAACACCAAAAAACATGCTGAGATAGGACCAAAATAAGCTAGCATGATGGATCAAAGCATTCAGTACACAAGGCTAAATGGCAAGATTACACTACAAGTGTAGAAAGCATGCATGGGGTGACTCAACCAAGCCAAAACAGAGTTATTCCATGCTGAAATGGGGCCAAAAATAGGCTAAGAACAAGCCAACACATGATAGAAACACATGCTCAATAATGAGGCCAACAAGGCAAGCAAACAAGACAAGAGGAGAGGGGACCACCCCCTTTCATTTTAGACCTCAAAACCACATTTCTACCACTGAAAATCCACTGGAAACAAAGCTTTTTAAACACTTTAAACACCCTAAACACCAAAGAGGCCTCAAACAACCATTTTAAACACTTGAAAACAAAGCTTTTTGTAGTTAAAAGCAAGGCCTAAAACAATATGCAAGGAGGGCCAAATAAGCAATGAAAATAAAGCTTTAAAGAGGATATGAGACTCACCCTTGAAGCATAGAAATAACAACAAGTTTCTGAGGCAAAACCAAGCTAAAACCACTCAAATACAACCTCCAAGAACCTCAGCTCAAGAGTGAACGTGTTTAACTAGGTGTTGTAGTGCAAAAGTGAAGAGAAAATACACTTTAAGGCACAAATTAGTACATATATATATATATATATATAGAGAAATATAGAGAGAGAGAGGGATATGTTTAGCCCTAATCCAAAATTCTCAACCTCTGAAAGGGGAGAGGAGCCTTCCCTTATATAGAATCACAAGTCTCAAGCTTGTTGGATAAGCTAGAAGCTTGGTGCAATCCCTCCATACATGTGTATGGAGGATGCATTCTGTGCTCACCAGCTGGCACAACTGGCAGCAAAATATCTGCAAAAGCAAAGAAAAGGGCCTCGGCCAAAAAACATGGCCGACCGGACATTAAAGGTGCCGATCGGCCATCAGTGAAGCCGATCGGCCACCACTGATGGCCGATGGAAAGAGGGCCTGGCCGATGGGCATGGGGCCTGGCCGATGGGTTGTATGGCTGGCCAACATGCCACTCCCTTCCCTCAGAAACAAAGCCACAAGCTCTTGGTCCACAACCAAGCACAAAACAGACAAGTTGAGAGGCTCCAAGACAAGGCGCACAGCCGAGATCTTCAAAAACTCAAAACGAACACGAGCATAGATGATCATCGAGTGTTCAAACGATGACGTCCAAGTCTTGAGGACGGTCAAAAATAGGGTGTCTACAGTTGCCCCTCTTTGATAGAACTCGAAAGTCATGAGATGACGGGAGTGAATGTCAAAGCGCAAAGACGACCCATTTTTGAAAAGGCCGAAGACTTAGACAAACATACAAAATAAGAAAACAAATGCACCCGCAGGCAGGGGCAAAATGCAAGTGACATGCACAATGCAGAACATAACTTATGATTATGCAAAGAGGTAAAGAAATATCATGCAATTGTTATGCAAAGAAATGCTACAGCAAATTCGTACATAAGCAAATAAGCACGAACCAAACTATAACTCATGTAGAAAGGATGTAAGAAAATTATACAATTGTCATTGCGTCTCATGCGGAGAAGGCTAAAAGCGACTACCGGGAATCCCCGAAGTCTCATACACAGCATCTCTTAGCGTATCACACATGGGATAAAGAAAGGCAACACCTCCCAGCGTATCACACATGGGAGAAGGAGAAGCAACATCTCTCAGCGTATCACATGCGGGAGAGGGAAAAGCGACACCTCTCAGTGTATCACACGCGAGAGAGGGAAAAGCGACACCTCTCGGCGTATCACACGCGAGAGAGGGAAAATGACACCTCTTAGCGTATCACACGCAAGAGAGGGAAAAACACCACTTTTCAGCGTATCACACGCAAGAAAGAGAAGGTAAACACCTCTTAGCGTATCACACGCGATAGAGGGAAAAACGACACCTCTCAGCGTATCACACACGAGAGAGGGAAACGAAAACACCTCTCAGCGTATCACACGCAAGAGAGAGAAAGGTGACAGTGCAAGCACTGAGGAGTTGTGTAAACATCGGAGTGCGTCCCAATGCTTCTAACAAGGGTATAGCGTAAACACCGAGCGCACCCGGGTGTTTCTAACCAACGAGGTGCTAGTGTTGACATTGGGCGTGCCCGAATGTCTCTAACTGATGAGATGAAAGAGCGGAATGGTTTTACCCAAAATTTTTCTGAATGAACCGTACGTACAATATCGTGCACGTATGAGAGGGAAACTTGAAAGATACGATGCAATGCCATACATGTCTTCTGCGAGACGAATGACAACGATGCACAAGCAATGCAAGATAACCAACAGTGCATGTTCAATGCCAGATAAACATCAGTGCATAACGATGCGAGTAGAACGGTGCATAGCAATGCAAGTGAAAAGTGCATAAGAATGCAAGTAAAGTGTGCATAACAATGCAAGTGAAGTGTGCATAACAATGCAACTGAAACGTGCATAACAATGTAACTGAAAGGTGCATAACAATGCAACTGGAACGTGCATGACAATGCAACTGAAACGTGTATAACAATGCAAGTGCGAGAAATGTATGCTCCATGCAACATTTAAGACGCGCATTTCATGCCAAGGTGAGAAGTGCACATTCTATGCAAGCAAGGTTAAAATGTGTTCCATGCAATGTACATACTCTATGCAATGTAAACATGAATACCTATTTGACGCAATGCGCATATGTTATGCAAACGCGATGATGCATATCCGATGCCAAAGTGAAAGAGGCATATAACAAATGCAAATCTCGTGAATGTGATAAGAACATCATAAAGCCACGCATTCAAAGATAATTTTTGAATCTAGCAATACGCAAAAGGATACGAAAAAGGATACATTTTGTGCATATCGAGTGTCGCACACGGAAAACACGGTTCGAGGTCACCACAGAGGCCGCTTAAGCTTCAAAAGGTACACTTTCCTGCACTTTCTTGAGAGGTGAGGGTACAAATCAACAGGACAACCCCAAACAAGGGCATTGGAGGTCCATCGGCCACAAGAGGCAGCCATCGGCTACTCATCGGCCACCAGATAAGCTAATCGGCCAACAATGTCTCCAGCCAGCCAACAATTTGGCCGACCGGCCAAACATGGTAGATTCAGGGCAGTTTGGTCCATTTGCCTCGGGTCTTTAAGTATAGGGTTCCAAGCCCTATTCTTTCTCTTTCTCAAGCCCGAAACTTCTTCCCCTTGTGCTCTAGGCCAATTTCCTCCTTCGATCTGTGCTTTATACACACTTTCAAGCGTCCCACAAACATTTGATTTGCGAAACCCTTGAGATTTCAAACACTTTGAACCAATTGAAAAGTGTTTTTGGTGCCTCATTCTTGATTTCTATCACTTGGGGTTTGTTTCCCCTGAGTTACCCTTGATCTTTGTGCCTTCTTCCGTACTTCGACATTTTCTTCCATTTTTCACCTCGCGGAGTTGACTTTTCGTTGACTTTTGGCGTTCTCGCCCATTTTCCATACCTTCGACCACTTTCTCATTCTTCTCGAGATGGCGGATGATGTTCCACATGGTGGGGCTCCTCCAGGGATAGAGATGGATCCCGAGTTTGAGCATTTGCCGCTCGACATTCGGCCTTTCGATCTGACGACGTACGATCCTGACGTACACGTGTTGCCTCCCGACGGTATTCGCCAGTTCAAGAGATTTGTGCAAGGTGCTCTGGAGGACCTCCTGCTACGCGAGCCGGAGTCACACTTATCCTATGGCGCCGCTGAGGTATACTCTTCCTCTTTACTTTCTGCAATATAGGTCATATGTCTTGGATAGCCAATATTACTATTCATTTGATTATTCCAAACTCACTTGTACATCACATGCCTAGTTCATTCTGAGCACATTCATACACTGTATTCCTGACATTGCTTTGCATCTGTTTATCTTGAACACAGGGAGATTCTCATGCCTTCCGGGGTTATGGGAACACGGTTGCATGAGATTGGTACATAGAGCTACCCAATGATGTTCGCTACATCGTCGATGAGGCCGGTTTTGGTGTATTCTACATGGGACTCTCGCGCCTCACTACGAGTCGGCCTCTTCTAGGCGCCTTAGTGGAGAGGTGGTGGGACACCACCGATTCCTTCCACCTTTCTACAGCAGGGGAGATGACGATGAATCTCTTCGACTTCTCCATGCTCACCGGCATCGGAGTAGGAGGTGATCCGATCCCTTTCGACACTAATATGGGCGCGTAGGATGCTGCTCAGATCTTTTTTCTAGGGACTCGCCCACCTCTCTCCCGACGAGGGATAGTGCGATATTCATGGTTCGCCGACCAGTTCAGGGGGGAGACACCGACGACCCGTGAGGAGGTCGAGCACTATGCCCGGGGGTTCCTTATGTTCTTGGTTGGCACTACTTTATTCGCCGATTGGGCGAACACCAATGGCCTCTACCTATTGAGTGCACTGGTAGATGTGTCTCGCATCCGGCGCTATGACTGGGGCGGTGCAGGCTTGGCCACACTGTATGGATACATGAGTTCCTCATCTCGCCGGAGCGGGCATCTGTTAGGAGGCTACTGGAGAGCCTGAGAGGTACATATTTCCCTTCTTCTTTTCAGTCCTGCTTTACATTATCTGTACACCACACACATTGCATAACACGCAATCTACTTTACACTAGTTATACACTGCACACACTGCACATCATTCTCTAATTTCTGCTTTATCTGTACACTGCTTTACTGATAAACATACTCATTATTACCCTTTCACATTCTGTAGTTGTGGGTATATGCCTACTTCCCGAGGCTTGCGCCAGAGCCGGAGGTAGAGACGCCTCCTATGGTTCCATATTCACATAGGTACATTGTGAGATGCGAGCGGAGGCCGTGAGATTCTTTCTCATTCTTCCGCCGATATTTTGACACTGTAGCCGCAGCAGAGGTATTTCAAACCTTACAGTTCATCTGAGCTTTGCTTTATATTGCACTTTTAATAGCAGATAACAACATGTATATCCATCATTTGCAGATCATCTAGCAGCCCTGGGCAGTGCTGCCTGATGCAGTTAGAGACCGGTTTATGGGCGCTCGGGAGACTTCCCGATTCCAGGTTTTACTTGAGGGTCCGGTCTATCGAGCGTGGTACGTGGGCGAACGCTTCTTGCGACAGAGCCTTGGTGTTCCTGAGCCGGTGGTTCCGATGCTGCCTCCTTCGCACATGAGGCATCCAGAGATGTACACCCCGCAGGAGATGACCGATTTCACGATAGGTTGGGATGCCGACTTCTTCAGACTTGACGGCGACTACACCGTCTTCATCCAGACATATCTCATGCAGCCTCTGGCCAGTGTTCGCCGAGGTGAGAGAGAGAGATACTTATAGCCACAGTAGGAGGAGTGGGAGGACCCAGGGCAATCCAGGCCCATGGTAGGAGGGGTTCTCGGAGGGGACAGAGGGCGGAGTGGCCAATCTTGCCCATTACTATGACATGCCAAGGTCGGGCTGGAGAGACTTATCAAATTCCCATCGCTCCTCCTCCAGCTGATCATGAGCTCGTCAGAGTTCGAGGCTCGACCCCGGTATATGCTATACTTTACAGTTTGTACATTATTTCATTTCAGTTGATATCCCGCAGATTACTAATTACCTCAACACTTTTGCAGGCTTCCATAGAGTACACTGGGCAGGCTCTGGAGCTGTCGGCTTTGGTGATGGGGATGCTACAGATGAGCACGGACCTGCTCAGCATTTACGGTGTTCCAGTAAGTTCTTTCAACCTCCTTCCCAAAACCCTCTATAATCTGCTCCATACTAATCTGATGCATCACATTATCAATACTGCATTTGATACACCATACTCATATACCACTCACGACGCCAATACACTGCATCTCATATACTGGCCACGACCCTCATACACTGCAATCATTTACCACTCACGGTGTTCATATGCTGCTCATAGCATTCATACACTGTAATCATATACTACATTTGATACCATACTCAGCTTCGCATAGTATAGCATAACTGATGTATTTGCCACATTGTTCTTTTCAAGCCCCATTCTAGATACCAGCCACAGTGGGCACCTCAGCGGGACCTTCAATGCCTCCCCGAGTAGCAGGGGGAGCGGGACGCTGGACTCCAGTGCACAGCCGAAGCAGAGCTAGGCATGGTCACGCAGGGAGTAGTTCGCAGGAGCCTACCCCAGATGATGATGAGTTTGACGAGGAGGCAGTGAGTCCACAGTCAGAGTCATCTCAGGATAGAGATGAGGCTAGAGATGGTTCCGGTTCAGACTCAGGTAGCGGAGTTGACAGCGGTAGTTCTGGGCCTTCATCGAGGAGGAGGACGAGGAGGACTTCCCACTCTTGAGGCGACTGGCGCCGATTCAAATGTTTTGTTTTTGCTTTATTTTTCTTTTTACTAGTAGTTTTTGAACATTGTACAGCCACAGGTAGTTTTATTTTCTTTAAAACTTTGTACTTTTGCAAAAAAGAAACCATGATGGAATGAAAACAACTTTTTGATTGAAAAAGTGTTACATTTTACATTCTAAGCATCGCATCGCATCGCATCACACAGTATGTAAATGAGATTGAACTTTGTTTGAAAACTACACACTCGAATTGCATTGTCTTAATCAGGTAGCAAACCAACTAACAATTGAAAGAGCAAAACAACTCAATAAGCAAAACCAGGACTTGACATGCTAACCAAATGTGAATATAACTCGATAAGCAAGACAAGAACTTAACAATCAGCGCAAAAATAGAACTCGATAAACAAAAATGCAACAACTCGATAAACAAATTGAAGTAACACAAGCACGACTTCACAAAATCGTCACAAAAAGGCATTCAAAGTGGAACAAGTCACAAGTTCTCAATATCTCCAACACATGGACAGCTCAGAGAGCAAAATGAGAGGTCATCGGCCAATGTAGAAGGCCATCGGCCACAAGAAATGACCCTCGGCCACCAACATTAGCCGATCGGCTACTAACATGGCCGGTCGGCCATAATTATTGGCCGGTCGGCCACTAATGTGAGGAACCTCCAGAATGCTGCCACCTGTCTTCCACTCAACACCTTATTTTCTACAAAAGCCCCAGTTTCGTAGTTTCTCCATTTCAACTCTGTTTTTGCCCCAAATGGAAGTATTTCTTGTCCAAAACCTCACAAATTGGATTGCAAACTTGGATGGCACGAAAAAGTTGAATTTCTAGGGTTTCGAAATAAATGCACTATTCACGTTGAGCCGCACTCCATTGCGTTTTTCGTTCCTCCATGCTGCGGCGAGGTGTTGGAATCTGGTAACTCATGTTTTTAGCTTTGGCGGACAAAAGATGTGTCCTACTTTCGAAGACTTCCAAGCTTTGATGGAATCCGAGCGCGATAAAGAGATCTTGCCCCAATTCCGTTTTGGCCACATCCAAGCCTTAGGATGGATGTGTAGGCTTACCTTGTATGACGCTCGGTCTTTGATTTGCGACGGAGAATTGGACATCCCCAACTTGATTCATCAGTTTTTTGATGCCGGCGACTGCGGCGATCATCACTGGCAGGGTTTTCGGTGACACGCCCTCTGCTTGTGCATGTTGTCTCATTTCTTGCTTGCCCCAGGCTCCGGAGGGTCTAGCGTCCGTTTGATTGAGGGTGCCCAAGGTTTCAAAGAGGGCAAGAGCTGCATTGCCATGACACTAGCTGAGACAGTGATGGGCTTGGATGCCTTCCATCACCGGGAGATGACTAGATTCGTGGGGAGTCCACCACTACTGCAGGTAATGTTTCCCACCCTATCTCACATATATTTCTCACATCACTCGGCCCTCAGGCTCGGTTTTTCTCTCAAAACTCTTTTCTCACTTTTCTTTCCACGTACACCTCTCTATTCTTTAATCTCTCATTTTTCATCCCTCCCCAGATATGGTTGATGGATAAGTTACTGGGTGTGGACTCATGCCCAGCATATTCAGCTCGCGGCTATTTCTTCCAGCGACGTATAGTCGATGCCCCTGATGAGGGATGGTAGTGCGAATGGATGTGCTGTCTGTCAGCTGTCAACATTGCTTGGCGCTGCCCCTGGCTCAATTTGCCAGTGATGAGTTAAAGCATGTCTCGCCAGCCCGGGATTCAGTTGATCGGCTTGACACACTGTGTCTTTTACTTCCCATTCCGATTCCGGTGCCAATTTGGCCATGATCAGACCCGCCTAGAAGAAGGGATAGAATATCCTGCCGCATTTCTAGTCCGAGGCGCACAGCTAGCTCGATATGCCACAGCATGGAGGACAACAGAGCTTCTGGCCCCCGCTTCCACTTTTAGTTGTACCCTCTCTGATGAGTGCGTAGCTTGGCTCAATGAAGAGGCGCAGGTTGGGCCTACTTTGGCATCAGAGACTTCCACAAGCATTGGGAGGGGCGCAGGAACACCTGACTTATCCATGCCCCGAGTTTATTGCTTTATCAGTACTTTCAAGTTTTCTTTATGAATGTAATAAAAATTAACTTCAATTTGTATTCAAGAGTAGGAGAACTCTGTACTGAAATCAATGTAATTGAAGGTTGTGGGTACTGAAAATTTTTCGTTTGGTCCAAAAATGATCTAAGTCGTAAAAAGATTAATTTGAACAAAATCAACTTTTATTAAAACTTTTCAAAGCCATTTTCAATATGGATCACAACTGGACACGCCCGAGATCTATTACTGAGATGTTCAACCCCGGATCCAGCATCTGAAAAGTTGCTCCTAGTCTGAATAGCACTGCACTGGAAATCACAACCGAGCACTTGAATGCAGAAAAGGCGAAGATGACCAACATGATCACACGGACAAAGTTGATTTGGAAGTGTTTACAGCTGGACTTCAGAATGAAGTTACCTACGTATCCTAAAGATGGGAATCAAGCCTTACGTAGTTCGGTTTAGGTTCACTCGTGTATTAACCCTCTCCTTTTGCGCTCTACTTTTGCCAAGGCTGCCCTTTCTGGGTTTTTAACCTTGCGAGCTCAGTTTTTGTTATTTCAAATTTTCTATGCTCTAACTTTTGCCTAGGTTGCCCTTTCGAGTTTTCGGCCTAGCGAGCCACTCAGGGATAGTATTTCTTTAACTTGTCCATGTTGATCGGCTGGGAGAACTCTAGGCCATCTAGGTTCATCAGAATGACAGCTCCACCCGACCAGATAGACATGATGATGTAAGGGCCAGTCCAATTGGGTCTGAACTTGCCCCTAGAGTTGTGGATGTGAGCTCGGTTGTCTTTGAGCACTAGATCCCCCTCTTACAATTTTCTGGACTTAACCTTCTTGTTGAAAGCCCTGGCAATTCTTCGTTGATAACCCTGGACGTGATACAGTGCTTTCAGCCTTCTTTCATCAAAGACCATGAGTTCTTCAAACCTGTTTTGTTGCCAATCTGCCTCAGCTATCTGATACTCAACCAATACCCGTAATGACGGAACCTCAACTTCGATAGGTAGAACAGCCTCCATCCCATAAACCAAGGAATACAGAGTTGCCCCAGTAGAAGTTTGAATTGAAGTTCGGTAGCCCCAAAGAGCAAATGGCAGCTTATCTGGCTAGTCCCTGTAGGTTTCCACCATCTTCTGCAGAATGTGTTTTGATGTTCTTGTTGGTGACCAACAGCTCCGTTGGTTTGCGGCCGATATGTAGATGACTTATGAAAAGCCACGTTGTACTTCTTTAACAAGTTGATCACCCCCTTCTTGAAGTGGGAACCATTATCCGAAATAATCTCATTCGGGACCCCGTAGCAACAAATAATGTTGTTTCTGATGAACTTAGCGACATACGATGCCTTCAACACCGCGTAAGATTAGGCCTCAACCCACATCGTGAAGTAGTCTATCGCTACCAGAATGTACTCATGCCCGTTGGACCCTTTCGGAGTGACAGCGCTAATCACGTCAATCCCCCAGACCGAAAAAGGCCATGGCGAAGTCATATTGTACAGCTTCGAGGGCGGAATGTTCATGCGGTTTGCATGGATCTGACATTTGTGGCATCGCCAGACAAAGCTAATACAATCCTTATCCATGGTTGACCAGTAATAACCCTGTCTAAAGATCTTCTGGGCTAGCATCACCCCACTCATGTGTGCTCCGCACTCTCCTCCATGGATGGCCTCTATCAGGCGCTTGGATTCTTCAGCATCAACACATAGCTTATGCATCCCAAGATGACCCGTCTTGTATAGTTTACCCCCGCAGACGATGAACTGAGCAACTATTCTTTGAATTGCCTTCTTATCTTTGGCATTTGCCCTTGGTGGATACACTTCCATTTTCAAGAAGTTCCAGATGTCATAATACCAGGGATTCTCATCTTTTATCTCATCTATGGCAGCAATCAACTCGTAGGCTGGTACGAATTTTTGTTCAATGATGATCGGACGCATCCGGACTCCGAAAGGGATGTTCATCATAGAAGATAGAGGTGCTAATGAATCAGCGAACCTGTTGTTCTCTCTTAACAGATGAGCGAAGTTCAGTTTTTCAAACCGAGGAATCAGAACATCCAAGGTCTGGTAATAGATTCTTATCTTTTCTACTTTAACTTTCCAATCTCTTTTAGCTTGAGATACAACAAGGTTCGAGTCCCCAATGACATCCGACCGTTTTACCCTTAGTTCCAGGGCGGCTTCTAGTCCAGCAATGCATGCCTCATATTCTGCCTCATTGTTCGACACTTTGAACCGGAGTTTGAATGCTAAAGGTATACAGGAATTGTTGGGTGCTATCAGCAACACCCCTATCCCATACCCGTACTGGTTTGACACTCTATCAAAGTACATCGTCCAAGTCTCTTCTTCGACATGCAGAATGGCCTCGTCTGGGAACATATATTCCACTGCTTCATCCCCTTCAACTGGGTGGTCGGCTAAGAACTCCGCTACCACTCTCCCTTTTACTGACTTGTGCGTCATGTACTTCAGATCAAATTTGGAAAGCAGAAGCAACCAACGGGCTAGCCTACTCGTAAGTGCTGGTTTCTTGAAGACATATTTGATGGGATCTAATCTCGAAACCAGTATTACAGAGTGAGCTAACAGGTAGTGCCTCAGCTTCCTGATAGCCCATACCAAGGCCAGATAAGCTTTCTCTAGGGGAGTGTAGCAGGTCTCGTAATCCAGCATTTTCTTGCTCAAGTAGTAGATAGCCTTCTCCACTTTGTCCTCAGACTCCTGTGCAAACATGCAGCCCATTGTCGTTTCAGTCACTGATAGGTACAGAATCAACGGTTCCCCCGGCTCAGGCGGTGACAACACAGGTGGGTTCTGTAAAATATTGCTTGATCTGCTCGAAAGCCACTTGGCATCGGTCGTCCCATTGGAACTTCTTTTCTTTCTTCAAGAAACCAAACAGTGGTTCACAAGTCAAGGTTAATTTTTCAATAAACCGTCTTATGAATTGCACTTTATGCAGAAAGCCTCGCACTTCCTTTTCAGTTCTTGGTGGTGCATTTCTAAGATGGCCTTGATTTTGGAAGGATCAACCTCGATACCCCTTTGTGTGATCAAGAACCCCAGCATTTTCCTGCTGTAACACCAAATGTACATTTCTGAGGATTCAATCGCAATTGATACTCTCTGATCCATTGGAAGAATTTCTACAAGGCGGTGTAGTGGCCCTTTCTTTCCTTGGACTTGACAATCATGTCGTCCACGTACACCTCAACCACTTTATGGATCATATCGTGCAAAATCGTGGTCGCAGCTAGTTGATACGTAGCCCACCGTTCTTTAAGCTGAACGACATCACCCTATAGCAATAGGTTCCCCACGGGGCGGTGAAAGCAATCTTCTCCCTGTCTTCGGGAGCCATCAAAATCTGATTGTAGCCTGAAAACCCATCCATGAATGAGAGCAGCGCATGCCCAGCAGTGAAGTCCACTAATTCATCGATATGCAGCAAAGGAAAGTCGTCATTCGGACTGGCTTTGTTCAAATCCCTGAAGTCCACACATACCCGAATTCTGTCGTCCTTTTTCGGCACCGGAACTATATTGGCCAACCAAGTAGGGTATTCAGATACCAATAGGAACCCTGTGTCATTTTACTTGGTGACCTCTTCTTCGATCTTCAGAGCCTAGTTCAGGCAGATCCTTCGGAGTTTCTGCTTAACAGGTCGGGCCTCTGGGTCAAGAGGGATCCGGTGCTCTACAATCTCAGGATCAATTCCAGGCATGTCTTCGTAGGACCATGCGAAAACATCTTTGAAATCTTTTAATAAAGCGACTAAGTGCTCGCGCTCATCTGAAGACAACGTGGACCCGATCTGGACCAGCCGCGGATCCTTCTCAGTACGAACATTAATTGTGGTGATTTCATCAACCAAAGGTTTTACAAACCTGTCTTGCTCTTGATCAAGCAAATATTTCAAAATCGGAGAAATTTCTTCCTCGTCGTTTTCATCAAAATTTTGAAAGTCTTGATTAATGCAATAAATTAAAGGCACAGAAAAGTACTCGGAAGCCACAGCTGCACCATTCTCATTAATAACATCCAGTCCGTCTGATTCCTCTGTTACAATAGACTCAAAGGAAAAAGAAAAAGACGACCTAGACAGGATAGTGGTATCCAGGTTATCACCCCCAAGAATGCCGGACTCAAACTCAGAAGAGCTGGAATCTGGTTCCGACTCCACAGACTCAGTGGAATCAGATTCCGGCTCATTACTTGACCCGAAACTGCTCGATAAAAAGCCCTCCTTGTATTGCCAGATGAGGGAGGGTGCGATGGATGCTTCCAGAATGTTTGAAGATGGGCCCACAGCCGCTCCATCCCCGATAATGGAAACTGAGAAGTTATCACCCAAGCACTTCGGTACGATCTGAGGATCTGAGAGGAGACAAGCCAGTGCTACCCCCATCTTAATTTCTATGCTCTCGGAATCCTCCTCCTTGCACTGCTCAGCCACAGCTGGTGGGTCTGTCTACTTTTCGTCAACTTCATCCCCGGACAACTGAAGATCAAAAAAGATTTCGAAGCCGGGCAAGCGCCGTTTCTCTGAATTCATCCAGGACTCTGGAAAGCCACAGAATGGGAAGTCTTTCCCCTCTCGGACAAAGCGTCCGTTCAGGGTCCCCTTGATATGTCGGTGCACCAACTCATGTTGCTTCTCGGCTTGCTTTTCCCTGGCTCTTCCAGCCATCTCTCTTCCTTTCCTCGCCCAATCTTCTTTGGTAGGCAGATAACCTAGGCCAAAGGTATATGGGTTGTGTGGCACTTCGGCCGATGCTGCAATGCCCTTTCGGCCACTTCGCTCTAATCCCATTCTGGGCATGTGCTGAAGCTTGTTCATAAGGTAAACAGACTGTGCACTGACGTATAGCCCCTCATCATCGGCTAGCATATTTTGTACAACCCGGGCCTCAGCTAGGGTAAATCTTGACAAGAATACATCCTCCGTGCCATGCTCAATCTCCAGAACTGGTGTAGAAGCCTCTGGCGGTGGATGTATTGAAGAATTTTCGAAAATGATTGCTACCCCCTTCCCGTGGGGGTACTTCAGTATCTGGTGCAAGGTGGAAGAGACAGCCTTTACCTGGTGCAGCCACAGCTGCCCTAGGAGTAGATTGAAGGTTGTGGGGACATCCAAGACATGAAACTCAATGTCCTGTTGCCCCAGACCAACCTGAGTCTTAATTCGTACGGTTCCCATTACCTCTCGGCTGGTATTATCATAGGCCCGTATCACCTGGGCAGTAGGCACGAAATCTGCAGGCTTCAACCCAATTGTATATGTCGTTGTTGATGGACACACATTGATAGCAGATCCTATGTTAACAAGGACCACCGGTACCCATTTCTCTCTACACTCCACACAGATATAGAGTGGTTTGTTATGATCTGAGCCCTCAGGTGGCAGCTCTTTGTCGGTAAAGGTCAAGGTCGGGGAAGCTCCTCCCGGGAAAACCAGCCCTACCAACTGCTCCAGAGTTGTATCGATTGAAAGCTTGGCCCTATCCATGGCTGTAAGGACGGCCTGTCTGTGAACCCTCGAGGCTATAAGCAATCCCCAGATGGAGATGCCTACTTGGATTTTCTTAGGCTTCTTCAGTACAGCCTCCTCCTTGACCAGTTTTTTTCTGCCTCTCTGCTTCTTTGTCCTTCCCGGACACCTCTGGTTGGTCCAAGTGTGGGGGCTTGAAGTACCGCTCACTTCTGGTCATATGGTCAACCTCCTCAACGTACCAGGTGTCATCTGGTTGGTTCTGCCCCTAATCTTTGTCAGTGTGGACAAGATGTAAGTCGTCGTCTTCCCACCACATCCCGTCGGCAACTGACAGACGGCTGTCCGGTTCCGTTGCAACAGCTTCTGTGCTCATAGCACATTCCGTCCCTGCAGCGGCTTTGGCCTTCCTAGCCCTCTCAAGATCCTCGATCTTTTCTTGCCCAAGCCGCTTCAATGCAGCCTCTTACTTAGTGTCTACTGTACTCAAACTGCCCGAATCCCGAGCAAAATTCTTTGCACCGGTGCTCTCCGGCGATCCCTCCTAATTCTCGGCCATTCCGGCCACTGCTGATATCCCAGCTTCTGATTCCCCTCGTTCTGGCTGAGGTGCCTCAACAAGATCTGGCTCGTCGCTGAGCCACCCAGTATTTTTTGCTGATCCATCCAAGTTGAACCAATTGATGTTAACATCCGCTGAGTCCTGCTCGTTGAAGAATTGCAGATCCTCTTCCAGCTCTGCTAGGTCATCTAACCCCTGACTTGGTCCATCCTCCCAAACCACACTGATTTTTACCGCAGCTGGCAACTCTACCCTCGGCTTAACCTAATCTATTGATGTGATATAACTACTCGGGTTGTACGCAAAGCTCCCAGACCCCTCAGGCTCTGAATCAACATTCCCCTCTACTTCCAAAGTCATCCCGGTTCTGTCTTCGACAGTCACCACCACCAGTTCAGTTCAGGTTGGGTTAGGGAGGTGCTCAACATGCACAAGTCTGTGTTGTATGGGATGAACACCTCAGGCTTGGGTAGGTGGGAGGGTGTGATGTATATGCTTGGGTCTTATGGAATGGTCGTGGTTTGGATTAGGTTGATGTGTTTGGGTGGTGGAGCTTGGTTATGTGGTGGGAGTGGGTTGGTGGTGCCATTCGGCTTCTCTGGAGTTGCAATAACCTTGTTGTCAATGAGATCTTGAATCTCATGACGTAGTCGGAAGCACTGGTCGGTGTCGTGACCATGCTGTTGGGGAAAGGCACAGTATTTGGCCGGGTTATGGGTTGGTGGGAGGTTATTTGGTAATGGCTGCGGCTCTGGGGGTTTCAGATGCCCCTTCTTGATTAAAACCCCCAGGGCTTTGGACAAAGGCATATACAGCGGGGTAAAAGTCCTCTGGCCGTGGGGTGGGTATTTGGCTATTTGTGAGCTAGTACTGGATGCACCGGTGAAGGGTGTAGCTGTAGGTGTTTCTGGAGTGGTGGTGGTGACCATGCCCACATCAGAAGTTCTGGCAGCTGCAGCATTACTCGTGCCTGCATTTGAACTGTGGGTAAACGCCGTCTTGGGCTGCTCTCTCTCATGGTCAACCAGACCCTGCTTCATGGCGTCCTCAAACTGTACCCCAATCTCGTGTAAATCAGCAAAGGTGGGGAGGGGTAAGACGATCATTTTTTGTATCAATTTGGGTTGGAGGTTGCGCACAACCATCCGTATCTGATCCTTGTCGACCGGCCTAATGGTCATCATAGAAGCTTTGGCCCTCCAACAGGTTACAAAGTTAGAGAAGCCCTCTTTTGGCTCCTATCTAGTTGTCAGAGATCACGAGTTGTGATCTCGATCTGTGTGTTGTATGAGTACTGGGCAATGAAGGCCTTGGCCATTTCTTCCCAACTTCTCTTGATAGAATCTTCCAACTTCGCATACCAGATGGCCGCGACACCCGACAGGGTCCGGCTGAAGAGGGCTTGCAGTTTGGAGAGGCCCATTGGCCTTAGGATATCTAAGAACAACTGCAGGTGTACCATGGGATCCCCAGAACCGTCGAAACGGTCTATATGCAGCATCGTGAACCGGTCCGGCAAAGTCACCGCCGAGTCGGTGTATCTATCCTCTATGTCCGGAATGGAATTAATGCCTTGAGCTTTTTTGAACAGCTTTTCTAACTTGCTCACTTTCAGCGCTGTTGTATCCACCTCAAATTCAATCGGTGTATCCATTGGATTAGCCGGTGCTTTGGACAGCTGAGGTAGGATTGGGGGTAGAACTGGCCCCGTTGGGACGTCCGTATTTTCCTGGACGTTTACAGTTTCCCCGAGTGTTGGAACTCTAGGTGGAGGCGGGGGTGGATGCGAAGTAGATGCTCCAACTTGTTGAGGTTACTGCTGTTGCTGAAGTCTGGCAATCAGCTCTGTCTGTTGAGCCACAACCTCTTCCTGACGTGCGGCAAACTTTGTCTTGCGGGCAGCATCCCGCTGCATGGCTTGCATGGTCTCTTAGAGCTGACGCATCATGTCCTCCATACAGGCCATAAGGTGCTGATCTGACTGAACAATAGGTATATCTCTCTCTGCGGTAGAAATGGAAACCTCAGCCTGACTACTCATTGGTGGGGATGATAAAGACTGTTGATCTGGTAACCGCTGTACTGATGAACTGCACCTAACTGACCTCCATCTAGTAACCGGGGGTAATGAACAGAACACTACGTGTCCGTCAACTAGATCCTCGGATCAATGAAGCCTTCGACCTCTGGTCCAAAGTGCTTGGGGGGTATCTGCCTTTTCGGAAGCAATTGTGCTAAACTACCTTGCAAAAGACAAATAAAGCAAAATAAGGAAACAAACAACCAGAAAATGGACAGCATTTCGGCTTAAAATAAAGATAACACACAGTTGGCATTTGTAAGCTGAACACACCGTTCTCAACACTGATCGCTGCCCCCAAATCACTGCCTCAAATCTGATACCCTTAGGTAAGACTAATTCCCCCAAATACTGAAGCCCACAGGCCTGATACCCAGACTTGCAAACTGATATATACAACCTGTAGAGACACACTCTGACAGCACATATCAAGCAAGTAAGAGCCAAAACACCCCTATGGAGGGGTAGGGTTTCCCTGTCCTATTTTTGTCAAGAACTAGGGTTTCACTATGCACGCAGCGGTTTCAAACAACCTACAATGGGGTAAGCAAGCTGTCCTAGTTTGGAATGGTCACTATGGCTTCCGATATGCAACTAGGTCGAATGGTCGAAAAGGGTGCCTTGGTAACAACCGAGGTCTGTGTTCCCATCGTGGCAGAGCTCGTAACTGGTTAGCCTTTTGCCATGCTTCTCAAAGCAAGCCTCTGGCAAACCGTTCAGGAGTAACATATGGCAAACACTGTGACTTAGGAGCACAAATGCAAATGTAATGCAAAGAAACACATAAGTGTAAACAAAACAACATATCATGAGGTTCGAGTCAAGTTCTCTAAATCCCCAATAGAGTCACCAGAAACTGTAGACCGCCCAAACTCGCTCCGCGCGCCCCCCTTTCGGAGAGGGCGTGAATTGCAGTTTTAGCTACTACAGTTCAGACTCCTATCACGGTTCTGGATCTAATCTCACAAAGTGCAATGTAAGACTGATAAATCACCAAAGAGTCCAAATCTGTCAAATCGTTTTGGAAAATCTATTTTAATCAAAAGCGCCAAACATGGACTGCTTTGCTAGATTTTAGAGTCGCCACCTAAATATTTTATTTTGGAAAATTTAGGAAACCCTGACTCGTGCCTAAGGCCACGTATTTGTCATCACCAAAGTTGTCTCTACTCGGGAACTTGGGTACGAGGGGGGAAGGTCATGAAATGAGCACCCCCGCTCGCCCGATCAAAGGATCGGCCTCTACTAATCATGATATTTTGTTTTGAAAACACATATGTTCTTATTCCGGTTATTAATCTGACTTCCTATGTGATGCGCATAACACACAAGTCTAGACCAAATCGCTTAAGTTGGAACAAAACATCTCATGTTTGTTTTTCGAAAATGGTTTGGAAGTGCTACTCGCAAGTAGGCTAAAATGCGGATTTGCCACTCTCAAGTGGGCTTAAAACATGATGATTTGCCATTTCAAGTGGGCTTAAAACGCACATTTTGATGAATTGTCCCAATTCAAGCAATGAAGCCTTCATCCATAGGCATTCATACATTTGAATACTTAAGCAGCTAGCCTTATGGCAAGCATCCTATCATGGCAGTCATTTACACACATACAAGGATGCTAAAGCATAAACACTCACAGTGTACTCCGAGCCAAAACAAAAGCTAGTTAGTAATCAATGCATGATCCTAGCTATGTCAACAATGCCTAATGCAACACATGCAATAATGCGACTAAGTAGGCTCAGCTATCTAAGATGGCATATGAATGCGACGATTTGATAACATGTATTCAAATAGGAATTGAAATACAATGCGATTTGAATGATGCGCCGAGCCTGGTGCATGCAATGCGAATGAATGATGTACACATGCAAGCATAAGGATGCTAATTGAAATATGTCCTAATCCAACCACTGAAAGTGGATAAGTAAAAGGGAGAAAGACGTGGGGTTAGAAGACATTCACATACTCACGCACACTTATTACAGCATTGTGCCCTCTCGACGGAGGGTCCGAATGAAACGAAAGCTAACTAGCTATGCTAATTAAGCTAACTAATTAACCAATTTAGCTAATTAATTATTACAAACCAAAATGAATTGAATAACTAGCTAATCTAAGCTAATTAAATATTACAACGCAGATTAAGCTAATTAAATATTACAACATAGATTAAACTAATTAATTTCAAAACATGTAATTAACTTCAACTAGCTAGTAAAGCAGTAAAATGGCCTCACGGGCGGAGGAGGCATGCATGCTTAGTCGGCTTCGATCAGAAATCCACCGCCTTGCCTCAAGATGCCTCTATTTGAACACTTCTCTACTTATGAAAATTATGCCAACTTTCAGAATGCTTTTGACCCACCTTAGGAACATGCTGAGGGACGGTTGGCCAAGAGGGATGTCCATCGGCCAGAGTTGATGGCCATCGGCCACTTCTGATAGCCGATCGGCAGCCTTGGTGGCCAGTCGACAGATTTGATGGCCGGTTGGCCACTACTTCCTGCAATTTCTCCTTTTGCTGCAACAGAGCACAAACAGAGGCATGGCAGTGTATTTGCAAGGAAATGTGTGTGCAACTACACTCCTTATCATGTCTCAAGCTCAAAGGAGTGTAGTGCTCGGTTCTCGAGCCACCAATCACGCATTTCAATGCATGATGGTCAAAGAATAAAGCTTGCACAATGTTGATAAATGCATAAACAACACGTAGGATGAGAGAGGCCTCCCCCCTATCATGCACAATCATGGGGGATGGCGACAAAGAAATGAGGCGCGTTTCATCACTTCAAGTATAAAACGCCCTTCATTTCTCGTGTTTGGATCAACATCCGATCCAAACACAATGCAATGCAACACACATGCGAACAACGTGCTATGCAAACAACATGCTAATCTTGACATGTTAAGGTGGTATGCACAAGACTCTAACATGTAAACACTCATGCACAACGTACTAGCACACATAAGCATTAAACACTAGTGAAGGATACATCACTAGGTCCATGCAACACAATGCTCAATGGACTAAACCAACACCAAACAGACCTCATGCATGCCAAAACAGTGGCCAATATGATCTGAAATGATAGCATGAATGGCAAGAGAATGATGCTCATGCGTTGGCTCACAAACATGGCATAAAGGTGCAACTCTCAAGAGCACCTAAAGAGTGAAAAACATGGAAGTGTGGAACCACTATTTGCTCTGAAATAACATGTCAAATGATGCCAAAACATGCACATATCACAAATAAGGCATGCTAAGAGGCTCAAAGCTTAAGGCTAGCAAAGGCACTTGTACCATGGCCATATCAAGCAAGCCCCAAAGGGCCAAGATGACTCAAGACAGTGCTAAGGTAGGTCATAAAAATGCTAGAAACATGCTTGAACATAGCCAACATATGCTAGAATGAGATGCATAAAACATGACGCATGCAAGGCCAATGAGCATGATTACACTACGAGTGTAAGAAGCAAATGAGGGATGCTCTAACTAACCAAAAACAGAGTTGTATGATGGCAGAATAAGACTAAAAACACACTGAGATGGTAGCCCAAAAGCTTAGGCAAGCTTGCATACATATTGGCTCATGGTTAAGGCATAAAGCATAACCCTCCAAAAGCATTGAAAGAGTGAAGCATGGGAGAGTAAGACCACACTTCATTCACTAAAATCATGTGAGAAATGAGAAAGCATGCAAACAACTCAAGTAAGCCATGCTAGGGACTATGAAACTCAAAGCTAGTAAGCAATATTGCACTATGGCTATACAAAGCAAGGCATGCATGACCAAAACCACTTAAAACAGAGCTTAAGCATGACAAAACATGAGTAAAATCTTGCTGGAGTGGAGCCAAAAACATGCTAAAATGGTGGTCCAAAGCATGATGCATGTTACGGCTATAGGGAGGATTGCACTACAAGGGTATGAAGCATGGCATTCAAACTGACCCAAAATAGAGCCAAGGCATGCTAAAGTAACACCAAAAAACATGCTGAGATAGGACCAAAATAGGCTAGCATGATAGATCAAAGCATTGAGTACACAAGGCTAAATGGCAAGATTACACTACAAGTGTAGAAAGCATGCATGGAGTGACTCAACCAAGCCAAAACAGAGTTATGCCATGCTGAAATAGGGCCAAAAATAGGCTAAGAACAAGCCAACACATGCTAGAAACACATGCTCCATAATGAGGCCAACAAGGCAAGCAAACAAGACAAGAGGAGAGAGGACCACCCCCTCTTATTTTGGACCTCAAAACTACATTTCTACTACTGAAAATCCACTGGATTTTAGTGGCTAAAAAGCCAAACAAAGATTGCCTCAAAGGCCTTAAAAGATAGCACCAAGCTCAAGCCAATAAGGCACACAAGAGGGTAGAACACCCTAAACACCAAAGAGGCCTCAAACAACCATTTTAAACAGTTGAAAACAAAGCTTTTTGTAGTTGAAAGCAAGGCCTAAAAAAATATGCAAGGAGGGCCAAATAAGCAATGAAAATAAAGCTTTAAAGAGGATATGAGACTCACCCTTGAAACACAGCAATAACAGCAAGTTTCTGAGGCAAAACAAAGCTAAAACCACTCAAATACAACCTTCAAGAACCTCAGCTCAAGAGTGAACGTGGTTAGCTAGGTGTTGTAGTGCAAAAGTGAAGAGAGAATGCGCTTTAAGGCACAAATTAGTACAAATATATATATATATATATATATATATATATATAGAGAAATATATAGAGAGAGAGGGATATGTTTAGCTCTAATCCAAAATTCTCAACCTCTGAAAGGGGAGAGGAGCCTTCCCTTATATAGAATCACAAGCCTCAAGCTTGGTGCAATCCCTCCATACACGTTTATAGAGGATGCATTTTGTGCTCACCAGCTAGCACAATTGGCAACAAAATATCTGCAAAAGCAAAGAAAAGGGCCTCGGCCAAAAAACATGGCCGACCGGCCATCAGTGAAGTCGACCGGCCACCGCTGATGGCCGATGAAAGAGGGCATGGCTGATGGGCATGGGGCCTGGCTGATGGGTTGTAGGGTTGGCCAACAGGCCACCCCCTTCCCTCAGAAACAAAGCCACAAGCTCTTGGTCCACAACCAAGCACAAAACAAACAAGTTGAGAGGCCCCAAGGCAAGGTGCACAGCCGAGATCTTCAGAAACTCAAAACGAACATGAGCATGGATGATCATCGAGTGCTCAAACGATGACGTCCAAGTCTTGAGGACGGTCAAAAATGGGGTGTCTACAGTTTGTTGCAGCCCTTGCCTATAGCCAAGTAGAAGAGGGAGCATGTCATAATGGATTTTGTTGTGGGCCTTCCGAGGATTTAACGGGATAATGATGCTATTTGAGTGGTAGTCGACCGGTTGACTAAGTCGGCGCACTTTATACCTATGTGCATAAGCGACTCGGTGGATTTTCTTGCCGACCTGTACATTAGGGACATAGTGAGGTTGCACGGGGTCCCAGTGACGATTGTGTCAGATAGAGATCTGCATTTCACAACTCAGTTGTAGCAGAGCTTACAAAGTGCCTTGGGCACTAGATTGACTTTTAGCAACGCGTATCTTCCTTATACTGAAAGGCAGTCCGAGCGAACTATGCATATCCTTGAGGATATGCTTCAAGGTTGTGTCATTAACTTTAAGGGGTCGTGGGAGAGGCACTTGCCCTTAGTAAAGTTTGCTTATAACAATAGCTTCCAGTCAAGTATTGGCATGGCACCGTTTGAGGCCTTGTATGGTTGACCGTGTAGATCTCTTGTGTGTTAGACCGAAGTGGGTGATGCACCTATGTTGGGTCTAGAGTTAGTCCAGGAAATGACGGAAAAATTTGTAGTTATCCGTAAGAGGTTGGTTACGGCTCAGAGTCATCAGAAAAGTTATGCCGACTGTAGGAGGAGACCTTTGTCTTTTGAGATGGGAGATCATGTCTTTTTGAAGATATCACCTAAGCGGGATTTGATGAGATTTGAGAAGAGTGGGAGGTTGTCCCCTCGATTTATTGAACCTTTTGAGATCCTTGAGTGGGTTGGAGAAGTTGCTTATCGTTTGGCGTTGCCACCATAGCTTTCCGGGGCTCATGATGTGTTTCATATTAGCATGCTTCGAAAGTATGAGCCGGATCCATCACACGTGTTGGATTGGAGCGACTTAGAGGTAGATGAGGATGCCTTGTATGAGGAGAGTCCGACAAGAGTCTTGGATACTTGGAATCAAGTTTTGCGAGGCAAGATGATTCCCTTGGTTAAGGTATTGTGGAAACATCACGGAGTTGAGGAAGCAACTTGGGAACGTGGGTTGGAAGTTCGTGAGAAATATTCGGATTTATTTGTTAATGTTTGAGCATGTACTGTATTGTTATTATGATTAATAGAATATGAAAACATTGTTTATGTGTAGACACTCAATTTTTTACCGCCCTTAAGACTTGGGCGCTTTATTCCAAACACCGGATGATGAAAGTTACATTGCGCAATCTTTTGAATTCTCAGCAAAGAAATTTGGATTCAACCTCTAATCCCAAACCTTGTACCCTATTTTGGCCAAATTATTTTAGACCTTAAAACCCTCATTTCAAAATATTTTTCCAAATATTTCTACGATGTTCCGAGGCTCACATTTCATTTAAAATATTGCACTTTTCGGTAAACCAAGCAAGGACAAAGTGGAGATACATGAAAAGGAGGTGAACTCTTTGAAAAATATTTGAAACATCTTATTTATAGGTTTGGAGTTGAAGGAAATAGAAGGGGAGGGAAGAAAACTAGTTTTGGAAGAAGTCGGGCATCAATTCGTTGAGAAAGAATGAGCAGCCTTCACTAAAATAGGCACATCTCTTTGCACATTTAGAATTTAGATGTGAGGCCACACCATTGGAAAGTAGACTTTCGGGGCTTCAATTAGACTCAAGTATCACCTAAAATCAAGTCCGGATGAGGGAGATATGCCTGTTTGAAGTCAGACCTAAATGCAGATTTTTGGACCCGGCCGTGCCTCATTTAGATTCGGCCAGGTCTCAATGAACACTTTTCCAGACTTGCTTCTTAGGCCCAACCGTGTGTTTTGAGGCTCGACCTGGTCTAAATACCGAGAAATAGAACAGCTGGTGGGAATTTGCTAGCTGTTGTTTTTACAAGATATTTTCGACCATTTTAGCTCAAATTCTATAAATAGACCCCTTGCATTCAGAATTAGGGGTAAGATTTTCCTAAGGGCTTTAAGGGAGATTGAGAACTAAAACCATTCTCATTGCTTCCTTTAATCTTCAAACATTCTTGAACAATACATACACCATTAGAGCTTGTTCTTGAAGCTTTTTGCTAGAGTTTCAAACCATATTTCATAAACTTGAGGGTGTTGGAATCAAGTTTGTTAACTAAGAGCTTACCTCTCTTTTCAAAAGGTATAATTTTGCTCCTTCTTCTTTAATCTTCTTCTACTCTTTTTCTCTATTTTTCTTGTCTTTATATATTGATTTTCAGAGTTTGAAAAG